>NC_081806.1:13115000-15515000 GCF_030704535.1 Vitis vinifera
CCATCTTAGAGCTCTTTAGAAACCTCTACCACGCCTTTTGCCCCTTGGCGCAGACCTGCCCTCATGGTTCAATGAAGCTCGATCCTCTTCATCTTCAAACTCCTCCTCATGGTAGTCATCAGAATTCATCAATGCACGCACGCCTTCCTTGCCTTCTAGCATTAGGGGCTCTTTGGGTACGCTCCTCTCACAAATAAACGATAATAGTGTCTTGCCTACCCATCCGATCCCGAATATCATTAAACACCACGTTCATGCGTTCAAACTGTTGTTGCATAGCCTACAACATGAGGGATGACTCCTCCCCTCCTTCCTTATTTGATGTTTCACCCCTGGAAGACATATTTTTTAAACTACAAGAAAAATGTTAGAAATAATTCCTCACAACACTCCCTCACGTATTAGTCTCACACTCTCTTGCCTTTTTCCACTCGTAGCTTCCCTTTTTTAGTTCTGCTTAAACTAATAAACTTGATCAAGAAATTCATCTTGTAGTATCTAAACTAATACAAATGGTAAGAAAATATGACAGAAACACTAAATCAAAGGAAGAGGACAAAAGAAAATAATATTTTGATTTAAGAGAATTGAAACTATACTCAATATTTTTTTTTTCTATTTCTTTTGTCTAAAGTTTTTTTTTTTTTTTTTTTTTTCTCTTTGGAGCTTGGTGCACAATTTTAACCTAGTGCACGTCAAAAAAATAAGAACGAGGAATAAAGAACACAAAAGGAACAAGATAGGATGATAATAGGAAATAAAAGATAAAGGGATAGAAAACTAATTTTAGAACCTGTGCTCTGATACCAAATGATGCGAACCTCAATCGACACGATTTGAGACCCAACAAACAATATTGGAATAATTGCCTAAGAAAGCTAAAATACAGATTTTTTATAGAACCTTGACCCAACGTTCATAAGTGAAACGCAAACCAAAAGTATAAGTAACAGACCTTGACCCAATGATTACAATGGAATCACGAACCGAAGGTATAAAGTTTGAACGCCACAAGGAAGAATCCCTGATAAGTTCACAGTTTTTGAAGAACCAAAAGAAGAGCAAAGCCTCACCTTTTTTTTTATTCAATAAAAAAATATTCCCCTATTAACAATGAGTGCGTGCTATTTATATGTCATGAAAAAAACTTACTAAATATTAAAACCCTAAACTAAAAAAGGTACTAAATATTAAAATCCTAAATAAAGGTTGATTTGGTCTGAAATTAGCAGATCCAAAATAGGAAAATAGCTAAAAAACATTATAAATAATAAAAGCCTAAAATTAAGGTAGATTTGGCCTGAATTTAGAAGCTCTAGAATAGGAAATAATTTATATGAAGCTAAAAAGTCAATCAGTCATTAATCCATGTCATAAATCACACCCAATCAAGCCAAATTAACCCTCAATATATTGGATTAAATTTATTACACCTTCATCTTCCTTTGGGCCAAACTTGGGATGTCCCGCGTTAGAATCAGCCCAAATCTCTTGAATTAGCCCATTAAGTGCTTCTTTGATCTTCTTAGATCTTGCTTTAGTAATAGGCCCAACTGGAACATGCAATGGATCCTTGAATGCTTGTTGATTCTCCTTAAGCAATGACACATTAAAACATTTAATGAAATCATAGAAATGACATGAAATTTCCAATAAATGTTTCAAGGAAAGAAATCAGATACACTATGGGATAGTATAAAATTCTCTACCTTACACCAACTTCCTTTTTGTGTTTCTTCTAAGTAGGCAATCTTTGCCTATAGGAACTGAAATGAAAGAACATAATTTAGGTTTCCTAACCATGAAAATTTATATAGTTTATTATTGCTAATTTTTAATTCTCATATTCTCTAATCTATATACCTACAGGTTTTCAAATCAAATTTGAATTGAATTAAACAATATTTACAATGCATATTAATTTCCCTAATTAATTACCAAACACTAATTGTTTTGATTTTCTTAAAGCCTAACCCATTAACAAATCCCAAGTGTCCAAATAACCTAATTAATCACATGTTTACTAATCTATTTTTCAATTAAACCAAATTAAACGAAGATTTATGCTTATCTTACCACTAATAAAATACTTAAGTTAAAATCCTTTAATCCTTAATTAATTGTGATTTTTAATTAAAACGGGTTTATAGCTAATTACACTTAACTTGTTTACCTCAAATCTACACTTTCTCTCTCTAGATTCTTTCTCTAACCCAAGTTGCTGTAGGTGAAATGGTGGAAGCCCCCTTATAAAGGGATCTCCATGCAGCCAAGCACGAGGTGGCAGCCCACATGGCTGCCACCAATCCACCCAAGTAAGAGGTGGCATTCCACTAACTCCAATTTCCCAATTTTGCACTTTAGGCCTTTTTATTATAAAAAATAAAACCCATAATTGCCCATTAGTCCTTTAGGTTTTCATAACCCTAATCAGCCCCTAAGAACCTAATAAGCATTCTTAAGTTATTAACTAATCCCACTTAAACTTAATCAAAGTTTAATTCATAATTAAACAAGATCAGCACTAAACTAGTTTTAACATCTAATTAAGCATTCTTAAAGTTAAGTAGTAAGATAATCATTTTGCCTATTTAATTCATTAGTACTAGGTATTACAAAAATCCATCTCTCTATGAGGAGGTAAACATGGCAATTCTTTTGGAAAAGCATCAGCAAATTCACAAAACATTGGAATGCAATCTATAGTTATCTTTTTTTTGCCTTCTCCCAACATATTAAAAAGAAAATAGTGTAAACCATCCTTTCTTGACCACTTATCATCTAGGTTTCGAATTAATGGAATAAATGTAAGCCTTTTGTCTCCATAGAAACTTAAATATGAACCAGAAGAGATTTGGGATGTTACTTTCTTCAAATAACAATCTAATACAGCATGATGCCATTCTAGCCAATCCATCCCCACAATTACATCAAAGGATGAAATATCAAGAAGAACGAGATATATTGTAACTTCAAGATCCCCAATATAAAAGTACACAAGCATTACACACCCACTCGGTTTCCACCTTACCACCCATAGGAGTCTCAACACATAATGAATAATGAAGGGGAACAAATTCTATGTCTAGCATGGAGGCACATGATGCAGAAATAAAAGAGTGGGTAGCTCAAAGATCAAATAAAACATGTGCCCAAGTGCTAAAACATAAGATCATACCTTCCACTAAGGCATTTGACTTTGCATTTTGTGACCCCAATGCATAAAATCTCCCTTGTTGTCCTTGCTCTAGCTTCTGTCCAGGCTTCCCTTGTCTAAAGTTGTAACAACTAGTACCAATGAATTAAACAGGCAATAGTGATTATCTTAGTACATAACTTTAAGCATGATTAATTAGATGTTAAAACTAGTTTAGTGCTAATCTTGTTTAATTATGAATTAAACTTTGATTAAGGTTAAGTGGGATTGGTTAATGACTTAAGCATGCTTATTAGGTTCTTAGGGGCTGATTAGGGTTATGAAAACCTAAAGGACTAATTGGCAATTATGGGTTTTATTTTTGATAACTTGAAGGACTAAAGTGCAAAATTGGGAAATTGGAGTTTGTGGAATGCCAACTCCTACAAGCCACCTCGTGCTTGGCTACTTAGAGACCCCTTTAGAAGGGGCTACAGCTCGTTTTGCACCAGTTCACCTACAGCAACTTGGGTTAGAGAGAGGATCTAGAGAGAGAAATTGTAGATTTGAGGTAAGCAAGTTGTTTATTTTTTTAATTTTTGTTTATTTTGGTTCCTAATGGTATGCTGAAAAGAATTAACGGTAAAATTTGTGTAACTAGCGATAACCATGTTTTAGTTAAAAAAAAATCACAATTAATTAAAGTTTAAAGTATTTTAGCTTAAGTATTTTATTAATGGTAAGATTAGCATGAATCTTTTTTAAATTTTGTTTGATTGAAAAATAGATTAGTAAACATTTGATTAATTAGGTTATTTGGACACTTGGGATTTGTTAATAGTTTAGGCTTTAAGAAAATCAAAAGAATTATTGTTTGGATTAATTGGGGAATATGTGAATTTAAAAAAAAATAACAATAAGTTGTTAAAAATTAGTAACAAAGGAAAATTTCATAAGATTTAAGAGAATAAATTTTAATGGTTAGGAAAACCTAAATTATGTTGTTTCATTTCAGTTCCTCATAATAGAAGAAACACAAAACTATAAACTTTTATAAATAAATATTACTGCCTTTTTTTTTGTTGAGAAAATCGCTTTTAATTAGTTAAAGGGAAATTTAACTAGGTTGTACCTAAGGTGCACTAAGGTTGTACCTAAGGTACATTAAGGAAGTACCTTTACACTATTAAGGTAGTATCTAAGGTTCCAATTGACTAACCAATCACAACATAATAATGGCATGCTTGTATCTGGAATGCAATCAAAGAAATTGTGTCTTGAGTAGAAAAGTTCTAACAACGTTCATCTTCAAATGATGTTCTCCATCTTTAATGAATGCCAAAGCTAGGTCATATTAACATAACTCTTCAGGACATGGGCTTAAATAGAAGAAGGGTTCTACTCACGGTTTGTCCTCTCCGCACTTTTCACTAAGAGTTGTGATGGAAGGGAAATGGAGATCCAATATAATTAACATGAATCATAAAAACTTGCGTTCTTTACCATGTATGTATGTCCTCACCACTTCCAATTAGCTAATTATAGGGCAAGGGACCAATATTCTGCATCCATTTATAGTGACATGTAGAAGAAAAATATGCTACATATAAATAATGTGGTCTATAACTGAATAAATTCTTCCTTAACAAGTTATATACTTTTTGCTAAAATAGCATGTTGATGCATTACCAACATCACCATCATACAACAATCTTACATAACAACCCATCCATGTTAGCAAATAAATGCAAAATAGATTTATATCTTCCCTTCAATCAAATGATTCCAACTACCATGCAAGTGGTAAATCACTTCCAAGCATTAATCATGGTCCCATATCTAATGCTGCAAAAGAAGAGGTCTAATATATTGATACAAACATATTGGCAAATTATCATAACAAAACTAAACTAGGGTTACAATGAGATTTTTATAAGTAAAACAAGTCCAGTATAGGATGCCTAAAACAAGGGTGCTAACCAAGTACTCACAAGTCACAAAGTCACGTTTGGAACAGGGGGTTGCTCACCATGGCTCAACATCTACAAAAGAAGTTCATTCTCCTAGAAAGTTTTATTTCACTCTCACCTCACAACCTCACATCATAAGACAAGAGAGTCACTCTCTATGTAATACCTAGTACTAATGAATTAAATAGGCAATAAGGATTATTTTAGTACTTAACTTTAAGCATGCTTAATTAGATGTTAAAACTAGTTTAGTGCTAATCATGTTTAATTATGATATAAATTTTGATTAAGGTTAAGTGGGATTAGTTCATGACCTAAGCATGCTTAGTAGGTTCCTAGGGACTTATTAGGGTTATGAAAACCTAAAGGACTACTGGGCAATTATGGGTTTTATTTTTGATAACTTGAAGGACTAAAGTGCAAAATTGGGAAATTGAAGTTAGTGGAATGCCACCTCCTACTTGGGTGGATTGGTGGCAGCCATGTGGCCTACCACCTCGTGCTTGGCTGCATGGAGACCCCGTTAAAAGGGGCTGCAGCTCGTTTTGCACTAGTTCACCTGCAGCAACTTGGCTTAGAGAGAGAGTGTGTAGATTTGAGGTAAGCAAGTTGTTTAATTTCGCAATTTTCGTTTATTTTGTAATTAGCTATAAACCTGTTTTAGTTAAAAATCACAATTAATTAAGGATTAAAGTATTTTCGCTTAAGTATTTTATTAATGGTAAGATCAACATGAATCTTTGTTTAATTTGGTTTGATTGAAAAATAGATTAGTAAACATGTGATTAATTAGGTTATTTGGACACTTAGGATTTGTTAATAGGTTAGGCTTTAAGAAAATTAAAAGAATTAGTGTTTGGTAATTAATTGGGGAATATGAGAATTAAAAAAAATTAATAACAGAAAGTTGTTAAAAATTAGTAAGAAAGAAAATTTTCATAACTTTTAATGGTTAGGAAACCTAAATTATGTTGTTTATTTCAGTTCCTCGTAATATGCAAATATCGCCTACATAGAAGAAACACAAAAAGGAAATTGGTGTAAGGTAGGGAATTTTATGCTATTCTATGGTGTATCTAATATCTTTCCTTGAATCATTTGTTGGCTAAAGGGAGTTTATTTTTTATTTTCAAGAAACTGAATCAAATAAGCCATAAGAATCAATTCTTTTCTTTTCCATGATTTTCTCCGCAACCAAACACACAATTATCTTAACAAAAGCATTAAAATAACACCAAACCTGAAAATTCTTGCCATGCAAAGCAAAATCCGGATGCAAATATTAGTCAAAAAAAAAAAATTATTAAACCCTTGTTTGGCTGAAAACATAGAGAAATGCATTATTTATTTTTTAAAAAAAATAGACTTTGAACCAAAAACCCAGCTTTTCTCTGGAACGAAACCAGAAACCCAAAAAAATTCCCATTCTCACCAAACAATACTGATGGTTCCAAATCCGAGTATTCAAAAACAAGAAAACAAGATCCACCCAACAAAAAACCAGAAAAAAGTAACAATAATTACGAAGGAGAGTAGGAGAGAGCCAGAGGATATTACAGATTAGGGATCAGGATCTCAGCTGACGATGACGAGGACTTGACATGACTCCATATACATCAATTTGTTGAACCTTAACTTCTTCTACTACTCTAAGGCTACTTGAAAAAAAGCTATATGATCTTATCCTCCAACCTCCTTGCTACAACTACAACAACCTCATTTTGCATGCAAATTAAAATAGAATGTTGTCAAAATAGTTCCTCAAAACTTGAAGAACCTTACTTTTAGTATAATAAGCTGAAACATCTCAACATTGCTCTAGCAATATTTCCAAAATGGCTTGCTTGGTTTGAAGCCGAATAGATTTTGAACTGACTTTACCCTCAATGATGAGAAACAAAAACAACAAAGTAATAAGCTGAAATGGAAATTAGGATGGCATCCCATTGATGGAAAACCTTAGGAAGTTAGAATGACCAATGATAGAACCTAGGATGGCGTCCTAATTATGAGAAACCAAAGGAACGAACAATGAACATAGGTCAAACCTAGGATTGCATCCAAATGTTTGGAAACCAAAGGGACTAAGAACAAACCTAGATTGTCACACCCCGATTTTTATATTTTAAAAAAACTGAACAATTGATACTCAAATATAGTATATGTAATACCTAGCACCAATGAATTAAATAGGCAATAATGATTATATTAGTACTTAACTTTAAACTTGTTTAGTTAGATGTTAAAACTAGTTTAGTGTTAATCCTATTTAATTGTGAATTAAACTTTGATTAAGGTTAAGTAAGATTAGTTAATGACTTAACCATGCTTATTAAGTTCTTAGGGGCTGATTATAGTTATGAAAAAACTAAAGGACTAATGAGCAATTATGGGTTTTATTTTTGATAACTTGAAGGACTAAAGTGCGAAATTGGGAAGTTGGAGTTAGTGGCAGCCAAGTGGCATGCCACCTCCTACTTGGGTGGATTGGAGTTAGTCCTACCACATCCTACTTGGCTGCATGGCGAGCCCTATATAAGGGCTGCAACTCGTTTTGCACCATTTTAACAGCAACAGCTTGGGTTAGAGAGAGGATCTTGAGAGAGAAAGTGAAGATTTAAGGTAAGCAAGTTGTTTAATTTAGTAATTTTGGTTTATTTTAGTTCCTAATGGTATGCTGAAACAAATTAACAGTAAAATTTATGTAAAAGTTGAGTGTTATTAACTATAAACATGTTTTAGTTAAAAATCATAATTAATTAGGGATTAAAGTATTTTAGATTAAGTATTTTATTAATGGTAAGATCAACATAAATCTTATTTAATTGAAAAATATATTAGTGAACATGTGATTAATTAGGTTATTTGGACACTTGGGATTTGTTAATAGGTTAGACTTTAAGAAAATCAAAACAATTAGTGTTTGGTAATTAATTAGAGAATTTTATAATTAAAATATTAGCAACAGTAAATTATATAAATCTTCATCGTGAGGAAGTCTAAATTATGTGTTTCATTTCAATTCATTGTAATAGGTAAAGATCGCCTGCATAAAAGAATCACAATGGGAAAGTTCGTGTAAGGTAGGGAATATTATAACATCCCATGGTGTATCTGATTTCTCTCCTTCTAACATTTATTTGAAATTTCATGTCATTTCTATGATTTCATAAAATGTTTTAATATGTCACTGTATCTTGTTTTATTGCGCTGAAATATTATGTTGAGATTGGAACATATATTGGTATGAAGATTCATGGTTTTGTGTTGTGGAAAATAGTTCATGGTGTGGTTGCATGGTTCTATGTTGTAGAATAATCAAATATGATATTCAGAGAATTGATTGGTGGGAAGTGTTTATGTGATGCTACAGGCATGATCTTTTGATATATTGTTTAAGTGGGACCTTGGGTGAAAGTCCCTAAAGCCCTCGAGGAAGACAGTCCGATGTGGGTGTATAGGGTTGGTCTTGCCCTTGGGTTTAAGTCCCTAAAGACACAGGGTTGGTCCTACCCATGTTGGGTATGAGTCCTAAAAGACACGGGGTATGACTTGCCCTTGGGTGATGTCCATAAATAGTCATTATTATATTAACCGAGTATCTTGTGGAGCATTGATATCTGATATATAAATTGGTGGGGATGAGCAGTTTATCAGTTATGAAAGGATGGACGAGGAAAAGCAAAGATGAAACCAACAAACACATGCACACATGTTTGACAAGATTACATATTTGTTAATGGTTATAAAATGTTTATCATGCATTCTATTACATGTTTAATTCAAAGTTTTTAAGGGTATGCTTAGGATGGTTATAAACTTTCCTACTGAGTTGTGAACCCACCCTATCCCTTCCACCTTTAAATGCAGGTAAGAAAACCTATGTAGGAAATAATGCTTGAGCATTACTTTACTGTGATTGGATGTTGTTTGCTCGCATTGATAGTGTTTTGAGGCTTTGCCTTTGTTTTAAAGAATGAATCTTTTTGTATGAATGTTGTTATATATATATATATATATATATTTGTTAGGTGCACTTGTAGTATGGGCTACCCATAGTGAACCATGGGGTTTTGGTATATGTAAATTAATGTAGTACAAGTTTCTTCAGTCAAACGAAACACATTTTGTTCACTAATAGTTACGAAGTTTAATATAAGATGCACTCTTTATAATAGGTTTTGCATATCCTCCTTTTGCACAAAATCAAGAAGGAACTCAGCTTAAATTTTGGTATCCCCATATCCTTGAGAGCATTTATACTGTATTTGAGAATCAATTAATCAGTTTAAGAAAAAAAAAATCATGGTGTGACAATATAAGTGCTTTCAAAGAGATGGGGATACAAAAATTTAAAAGCTAAGTACCTTCTTGATTTTGTGCAAAAAGAGGATTTGCAAAAACTATAATAAAGAGTACATCTTGTATTAAACTTTGTAACTATCAATTAACAAAATATGTTTCGTTTCATAAAAGAAAATTGTACTACATTAATTTACGTATGCAAAAACCCCATGGTTCACTATGGGTAGCCCATACTACAAGTGTACCTAACAAATATATATATATATAACATCATTTCTACGAAAAGATTCAGTCTTTAATACAAAGGCAAAGCCTCAAAACACTATTAATGCGAACAAACAGCATCCAATCACAGTAAAGCAATGCTGAAGCATTTCCAGCATAGGTTTTCTGACTTGCATTTAAAGGTGAAAGGGATAGGGTGGGTTCACAACTTAGTAGGAAAGTTTATAATCATCCTAAGCATACCCTTAAAAACTTTGAATTAAACATGTTGTAGAATAATCAAAGATGATATTTAGAGTCTATGATTTCATAAAATGTTTTAATGTGTCACTATATCTTGGTTTATTGCGCTGAAATATTATGTTAAGATTGGAACATATATTGGTATGAAGATTCATGGTTCTGTGTTGTGGAAAATGGTTCATGGTGTGGTTGCATGGTACTGTGTTTTAGAATAATCAAAGATGATATTCGGAGAATTGATTGGTGGGAAGTGTTTATGTGATGCTACAGGCATAATCTTTTGATATATTGTTTATGTGGGACTGTGGGTCCTTGGGTGAAAGTCCCTAAAGCCCTCGAGGAAGACACTCCGATGTGGGTGTATGGGGTTGGTCTTGCCCTTGGGTTTAATTCCCCAAAAGACATGGGGTTGGTTCTACCCCTGGGTTTTAGTCCCTAAAGACACAGGGTTGGTCCTACCCCTGGGTTTTAGTACCTAAAGACAACTAGTCCTACCCTTGGGTATGAGTCCTAAAAGACACGGGGTATGACTTGCCCTTGGGTGATGTCCATAAATAGTCATTATTATATTGATCGAGTATCTTGTGGAGCATTGATATCTGATATATAAATTGGTGGGGATGAGCAGTTTATCAGTTATGAAAGGATGGACGAGGAAAAGCAAAGATGAAACTAGCAAACACATGCATACATGTTTGAAATGATTACATATTTTTTAATGGTTATAAAATGTTTATCATGCATTCTATTACATGTTTAATTCAAAAATTTTAAGGGTATGCTTAGGATGGTTATAAACTTTCCGACTAAGTTGTGAACCCACCCTATCCCTTCCACCTTTAAATGCAAGTAAGAAGACCTATGCAAGAAATAATGTTTCAGCATTGCTTTACTGTGATTGGATGTTGTTTGCTCGCATTGATAGTGTTTTGAGGCTTTGCCTTTGTATTAAAGATTGAATCTTTTTGTACAAATGATGTTATATATATATATATATATATGTTAGGTACACTTGTAGTATGGGCTACTCATAGTGAACCATGGGGTTTTGGTATATGTAAATTAATGTAGTACAAGTTTCTTTAGTCAAACGAAACATACTTTGTTAATTAATAGTTATGAAGTTTAATATAAGATGCATTCTTTATAATAGGTTTTGCATATCCTCCTTTTGCACAAAATCAAGAAGGAACTCAGCATTTAAATTTTGGTATCCCCATATCTTTGAGAGCATTTATACTGTATTTGAGAATCAATTGTTCAATTTAAGAAAAAGAAAAACCGGGGTGTGACAATATAAGTGCTCTCAAAGAGATGGGGATACAAAAATATAAATGCTACGTACCTTCTTGATTTTGTGCAAAAAGAGGATATGCAAAACCTATAATAAAGAGTACATCTTGTATTAAACTTTGTAACTATTAGTTAAAAAAATATGTTTCGTTTCATAAAAGAAACTTGTACTACATTAATTTACATATGCTCCAACCCCATGGTTCACTACGGGTAGCCCATACTACAAGTGTACCTAACAAATATATATATATATATATATATATAACATCATTTCTACAAAAAGATTCAGTCTTTAATACAAAGGCAAAGCCTCAAAACAATATCAATGCTAACAAATAGCATCCAATCACAGTAAAGCAATGCTTAAGCATTATTTCCAGCATAGGTTTTCTGACTTGCATTTAAAGGTGGAAGGGATAAGGTGGGTTCACAACTCAGTAGGAAAGTTTATAAGCATCTTAAGCATACCCTTAAAAACTTTGAATTAAACATTTAATATAATGAATGATAAACATTTTATAACCATTAACAAATATGCAATCATGTCAAACATGTATGCATGTGTTTATTGGTTTCATCTTTACTTTTCCTATTCCATCCTTTCATAACTAATAAACTGCTCACCCCCACCAATCTATATATCAGATATCATTGCTCAATAAGATACTCGGTCAATATAATAATGACTATTTATGGATATCACCCAAGGGCAAGTCATATCTCGCGTATTTTGGGACTTACACCCAAGGGTAGGACTAACCCCGTGTCTTTAGGGAGTTAAACCGAGGGGCAAGACCAACCCCATACACCCATACACTTATATTGTCACACCCCGATTTTTTACTTCTTTTTTTTTTTTTTTCTCTTGAACTGAACAATTGATTCTCAAATATAGTATAAGTGCTCTCAAAGATATGGGGATACAAAAATTTAAATGCTGAGTTCCTTCTTGATTTTGTGCAAAAGGAGGATGCAAAACCTACTATAAAGAGTGCATCTTATATTAAACTTCGTAGCTATTAGTTAACAACATATGTTTCGTTTCACAAAAGAAACTTGTACTACATTAATTTACATCTACCAAAACCCCATGGTTCATTACGGGTAGTCCATACTACAAGTGTACCTAACAAATATATATATATATATATATATATATATATATATATATATATATATATATATAACATCATTTCTACAAAAAGATTCAGTCTTTAATACAAAGGCAAAGCCTCAAAACACTATCAATGCGAACAAACAACATCCAATCATAGTAAAGCAATGCTTAAGCATTATTTCCTGCATAGGTCTTCTGACCTACATCTAAAGGTGGAAAGGATAAGGCGCATTCACAACTCAGTAGGAAAGTTTATAGCCATCCTAAGTATACCCTTAAAAACTTTGAATTAAAAATGTAATAGCATGCACGATAAATATTTAATAACCATTAACAAATATGCAATCATGTCAAACATGTATGCATGTGCTTGTAGGTTTCATCTTTAGTTTTCCTTGTACATCCTTCCACAACTGATAAACTGTTCACCCCCACCAATCTATATATAAGATATCAAAGCTCCACAAGATACATGATCAATATAATAATGACTATTATGGGACATTACCCAAGGGCACGTTATACCCCGTGTCTTTTGGGACTCATACCTAAGGGCAGGACCAACCCCATGTCCTTAGGGATTAAAACCTAGGGGCAGGACCAACCCCATACACCTACTTCGGAGTGTCTTCCTCGAGGGCTTTAAGGACTTTCACCCAAAGGACCCACGGTCCCACATAAACAATATATCAAAAGATAATGCCTGTAACTTCCAATCAATCAATTATCTGAATATCATCTATGATTATTCCATATCCTTGTTGACATGCAACCACACCATGAACTATTTCCACAACATAGAACTATCAATCTTCATACCAATATGCGTTCCAATCTCAATGTAACATTTCAACACAATAAACCGAGATGCAATGACACATTAAAGCATTTTATGAAATCATAGAAATGACATGAAATTTCCTACCTTACACAGACCCTCCCTCTATGATTCTTCTATGTATGCGATCTTTACCTATTATAAAGAATTGAAATGAAACACAAAATTTAGACTTCCTAATGATGAAAATTTATACAATTTACTATTTCTATTTTTTTAATTATAATATTCTCAAATTAATTGCCAAACACTAATTATTTTGATTTTCTTAACGTCTAATAACCTATTAACAAATCCCAAGTGTCCAAATAACCTAATTAATCACATATGTACTAATCTATTTTTCAAATAAACAAAATTAAACAAAGTTTTATGTTGATCTTACCATTAATAAAATACTTAAGCTAAAATACTTTAATCCTTAATTAATTATGATTTTTAACTAAAATATGTTTATAGCTAATTACACTCAACTTTTATACAAATTTTACTGTTAATTTGTTTCAACATACCATTAGGAACTAAAATAAACAAAAATTACTAAATCAAATAACTTGCTTACTTCAAATCTACACTTTCTCTCTCCAATCTCCAAAAAAATCCCAATTGTTTCTATTTTTGGAATGGAATATTTACGGAATCGCCATGAATAGGATCAAACCTTATTCCATGGTATTTACATGAGATTCCTCTTTCTTATTCTTAAGCAAGTCCCCGAGAGGACTTAGTGGATCCATGATTTATGTTTCATCTTTCGTTTCCTTTTCGTTTATTTCGAGAAATATATCGATCAATTCCGATTCTTTCTTTTTCTATTGATTCTTTTCCGATCGAGATGGATGGATTGGATCCATGGATGTATGTGTATATAGATCATGTTCATGGATTAACGAAAATGTGCAAAAGATCTATTTGCCTCTGCCATTCTATGAGTCTCTTCCTTTTTGCGTATGGCATCGCCACTCCCTTGGGCAGCATCCACTAATTTGGAACTTAATTTGAAAGCCATATTTCAACCCAAACGTTTTCGGGATGCCCCTAATAACCAACGAATCGCAAGTGCTTTTCCTTGTGTGGATCCTATTTCAAAGGGAACTTGATGAGTCGATCCTCCTACACGTCTTGCTTTTACTGCTATATCGGGAGTTACTCCACGTATTGCTTGACGTAAAACAGATAGTGGATTTGTTTCTGTCTTTTGTTGAATCTTGTTCACAAATCGATAGATAATTTGATAAGCCAATGAATTTTTTATGTGTTTCAGAATATGGTTAACCAACATGTTAACTAATCAATTACGATAAATTGGATCGAATTTTGCAGTTTTTTCTTCTATAGTACCTCGATGTGACATGAGCGTGAAAGGGGTTCAAGAATCATTTTTCTTTTTATAAGGTCTAAAATCATTTATTTTGGCTTTTTAACCCCATATTGTAGGGTGGATCTCGAAAGACATGAAAGATCTCCCTCCAAGCCGTACATACGACTTTCATCGAATACAGCTTTCCACATAATTCTATATGTATCCATGAGATCGAGTATGGAATTCTGCTTACTCACTTTACATTGAGTATCCGTTTCCCTCCTTTTCCTGCTAGGATTGGAAATCCTGTATTTTACATATCCATACGATTGAGTCCTTGGGTTTCCGAAATAGTGTAAAAATAAGTGCTTCGAATCATTGCTATTTGACTCGGACCTGTTCTAAAAAAGTCGAGGCATTTCAAATTGTTTATTGACACGGACAAAGTCAGGGAAAACCTTTGAAATTATTTCAATATTGGACCTTGGACATATAATAGTTCTGAATCGAATCCCTTTAGAAAGAAGATCTTTTGTCTCATGGTAGCCTACTCCAGTTCCCTTACGAAACTTTCGTTATTGGGTTAGCCATACACTTCACATGTTTGTTTCTAGTGATTCACATGGTATCATCAAATGATACAAGTCTTGGATAAGAATCTACAACGCACTAGAACGCCCTTGTTGATGATCCTTTACTCCGACAGCGTCTAGAGTTCCTCGAACAATGTGATATCTCACACTGAGTAAATCCTTAACCCTTCCCCCTCTTACTAAGACTACAAAATGTTCTTGTGAATTATGGCCAATACCAGGTATATAAGTAGTGATTTCAAATCCAGAGGTTAATCGTACTCTGACAACTTTACCTAAGGCAGAGTTTGGTTTTTTAGGGGTGATAGTGGAAAGGTTGACAGATAAGTCACCCTTATTGCCACTCTACAGAACAGTCTAGATCCTCTTTCTAACCCAAGCCGCTGCAGCTAAAATGATGCAAAACGAGCTGCAAGCCCTTATATAGGGCTCTACATGCAGCCAAATAAGAAGTGGCACCCCACACGGTTGCACTTTAGTCATTCAAGTTATCAAAAATTAAACCCATAATTGCCCATTAGTCCTTTAGGTTTTCATAACTATAATCAGCCCCTAAGAACCAAATAAGCATGGTTAAGTCATTAATAATCTTACTTAACTTTAATCTCAGTTTAATTTATAATTAATTAAGATTAACACTAAATTAGTTTTAATTAAGCACGTTTAAAGCTAAGTACTAAGATAATCATTATTGCCTATTTCATTCATTAGTGCTATATTACATCCTTTCCCCCTAATAAAAATTTCGTCCTCAAAATTTAAAGAAGTAAACCTGTAAAGAGTTCTGGGTACTTTTTTCTCATATCTGATTCCAACTCCCATGTAGTTTCTTCTACTCCATGGTGATCCCATAACACTTTCACTAGAGGTATGGTTTTGGTTCGTAGTACCTCTTCATTATCTAAAATCTCTCTCAGCCCTCCCTTGTATGTTATATCTTCTTGCAAATTCAAATCTTGCCAATCCAGTACATGATTGATATTAGGCTTGTATTTCTTCAACATGGAGACATGGAACACATCATGTATACTTGATAGCTGTGGCGGTAAAACGAAATACGTCTTTTCATGGTGTTTCATGTAAAAACACGTGATCTCCTATCTAGCACTCTAGGAGACCCTTTTGTGATCAACATAACTTTTCTATCTACTTTGTACTGCCAATAGCCTATCACGTATTACTCGAATCTTGCCAGTAGTCTCTTGCACCAATTCTAGCCCAATCAAACTAGCTTCACCAGATTCCATCCAACACATAGGGGATCTACAAGGCCTCCCATACAGTGCTTCATATGATGCCATTCCAATACTGCTTTGGAAGCTATTATTGTAAGAAAATTCGATCAAGGTAGATGCTCCACCCAATTTCCTTTAAAATCCATCACACATGCTCGTAACATATCTTCCAAAATCTAAGCAACTCTCTCTTTGATTGCCCATTTGTTTAAGGATGAAATGCCACACTTAATCTTATTTCAATTCCTAATGCTTTCTATAAGGATTGCCAAAACTGAGATGTAAATCTAGGATCTCTATCAGAGACAATAGAGAGTGGTACCCCGTGCAACATCACAATTTCCTTCACATACAACTTACTCAAAGCATGAACTAAATCAGTTATCCTCATTGCTAAGAAATGCGCTAATTTCATTAGTCTATCAACTATTACCCATACACTATCCTTACTTTAGGGAGTTCTTAGCAATCTTGTCACAAAGTCCATGGTCACATGATCCCACTTCCATTCTGCTATAGGTAGTGGTTGTAACAACCGTGCTGGCTTTTGATGTTCAACACTTGGAAAGGAATTCAGCTATATCCCACTTCATACCTTGCCACCAACATTGACGCCTCAAATCATGGTACATTTTAGTTTGTCCAGGGTGTATTGTGAACCGAGATTGATGAGCTTCCTTCATTACCTCCTCCTTCTCCTAAGCTTCCTTAGGAAGACAAAGTTTATTGAAGAAATAAATCCCACCATTAGAATGTATGCTCCAACCTTCCACTGCATCACCTACCATAATTCGAGTACATGCCCTCTAACTCTGTACCTTTCCTTTGAGCTTGAATAACCTTATGCAATATTGTTGGCTGAGCCACCAAGTACAAAAACATGCACCAGAATCACATACATTAAAACAAGGATTGAACTCACTGATGCAATCCTACATTTTCCACCCAAAAACTACCAATCCAGATAACAAAAATTGAGCTTTTCTACTTAAGGCATCAGCAATCACATTGGCTTTTCGTGGATGATATTGCAAGGTAAAGTTAAAATCTTCAAGGGTTTCCATCCATCTCCTTTGCCTTGCACTCAGATCTTTTTGAGAGAAAATGTACTTCAAACTTTTGTGATCAGAGAACCCGTCAAAATTTTCACCATATAAGTAATGTCTCCATAACTTTAAAGCAAAGACTATGGCTTCGAGTTCAAGATTATGTGTGAGATAGTTTTGCTCATAGTTCTTCAATGGCCTAGAAGCATAAGCAACCACTCTTCCTCTTTGCATCAAAACACATCCCAAGCCATTTCTCGAAGCATCACAATAAACTGTATATATGTCGCCACTAATAGGAGTAATTAGCACAGGCATTGTTGTTAGTCTCCTTTTTAGCTCTTGAAATGATTCTTCACACTTGTGATTCCAACGAAAGTTCACTCCCTTGCGCGTCAGTCTAGTCATTGGGCATGCAATTAATCCAAGAAAACTACGTACTTCAAAAACATTCTTGGGTCTTTCCTACTTTGTCATAGCTTCCACTTTTGTTGGATCCACTTAAATGCCCTCTTGAGAAACCATGTGCCCCAAAAATTGAATTTCTTGCAACCAAAAGTCACATTTCTCCAATTTGGCATATAACTGGTGTTCTCTAAGTGTTTGAAGTGTCATATGCAAATGATGACCGTGCTCTTCTCTACTCTTAGAATATATCAAAATATCATCCACAAATACCACCACAAAAGGATCCAAATAAGGTTGATAAATACAATTCATCACGTCCATGAATGCAGCTAGAGCATTGGTTAACCCAAATAGCATCACCACAAATCCATAATGCCCATACCTTGTATGAAATGCAGTCTTTGGAATATCTGATTCTCGTATCATCAACTGATGATAACTATATCTTGAATAAATCTGTGAAAAATAGCAAGCCCCACATAACTGGTCAAAGAAGTTATCAATCCGAGGTAGCGGATATTTGTTTTTCACTGTTACTCTGTTCAATTTTCTCTAATCCACACATAACCGCAAAGATCCATCATTCTTCTTCACAAACAATACCTAAGCACCCCAAGGTGAGGTACTAGGCTGAATAAACCCTTTACTTTGCAACTCCTGCAACTGAATGTTCAATTCCTTAAGTCCTATTGGAGCCATCCTATATGGAGTTATTGATATTGGATCTATACCTGGATATAATTCATTAGAAAAATCCATCTCCCGGTGAGGAGGTAAACATGGCAATTCTTTAGGAAAAACATCGGCAAATTCACAAACCATTGGAATACAATCTATAGTTGTCATCTTTTTGCCTTCTCCCTTCATATTAAAAAAAAAAATATTGTTCGCCTTCTTTTCTTGACCAGTTGTCATCCAGGTTTTGAATTAGTGGAATAAATGTAAGCCTTCTATCACCATAGAAACTCAAATATGAACCAGAAGAGGTTTGGAATGTTACTTTCTTCAAATAACAATCTAACACAGCATGATGTCGAGCAAGCCAATCCATCCCCACAATTACATCAAATGATGAAATATCAAGAAGAACAAATTCCATTGTAACTTCAAGACCCCCAATACAAAGCACACAAGCATGACACACCCACTGGGTTTCCACCTTACCACCCATAGGAGTCTCAACACATAATGAACAATGAAGGAGAACAAATTTTGTCTAGCATGGAGGCAAATGATGTAGAAATAAAAGAGTGGGTAGCTCCTGGATCAAATAAAACATGTGCCCAAGTGCTAAAACATAAGATCATACCTTCCACCAAGGCATTTGACTCTGCATTTTGTGACCTCATTGCATAAAATCTCCCTTGTTGTCCTTACTCTAGCATCCCTCCAGGATTCCATTGTCTAAAGTTTCCTTCCCCTAAAGGTTGCCTTCCTTGGATTCGTGGGTTCATCTGCTGAAACTGTCGTTGTTGAGATGGCTGGTATGCAAGTCGTTGAAATTTTGGGCAATCCCTCCTAAGATGTCCCACCTCACCACATTCATAACATCTCCTTGGTCCCTTAGCCCAATCTGTAGTCCCACTATATTCATTCTTGTTTTCTGGGTTGTTGTTGGGGATGAGTCACTTTCTGGCACTTGAAATCTCGTTCCCATTTTTGTGAACCACAAAACCTAGAATTTATGCTTCTCACCTTTTGAGCTTCCTCCATTTCCCTTTCTATAACAAGAGCCCTTGCCACAACCTCACTATAAGTACGGAGCATGAAGAGAGCGACCTGTGCTCTAATGTTCAATCTCAACCCCTCTTGGAATTGTTGAACTCATATTTGTTCATTTGCCACCACATTCAAAGCATATCTAGATAGTTGTGTAAACTTTGCAGCATATTCAGTCACTGTCATGTTCCTTTGAACCAAGTGTATAAATTCAGCTCTTTTTTATCTTCTAACGGTCTCTGGAAAGTAATTAGATAAAAGCAGCTCCTCAAATCGCATCCAAACCATCTGAGTGGTCTTGATCATATCCCACCAGTTGTCTCCTTCATCCCTCAACATGAAGGAAGCTAAAGAAACTCTCCTTTCCTCAAGCATTGCCATTACATCCAGTATTTTCTTTATTTCTTTCATCCAATTCTCAACTTCAAGAAAATTAGGCCCACCCCGAAAGATTGGAGGAGTCAGTGCTTTAAATTCCCCAATTAGGCTCAGTTATGAAATTCTGAACCAGCAACCGGATATATTGTAGCTTTTCCCTCAGTTACATTACTATGAGATATTGGAGATGATCTAGTTGTTCGTCTGGGCTTTGTAGTTAGTTTGTTCCTTGCTCTACGCATTTTGTCTTAGAGAGGTATATAAGGATTAGATTATCAACACATCACCTTATAAGGGCTATTCATTATATCAAGCAGCCTTAAACAATACAATCAAACAACTAACAGGCATAGTAATGGATTCTCAATGATCAAGAATTCAAACAGGCAACATGATCACAATTATCATAGCTAGGCATATTCACACCACTACAACAATGAATGTCATCAACACAACAAAAACACGAACCTAATAGTCATCATTTAACCTTTCACTTAATATCAATATATCATAGACAATAAAACAAAGTCACAATAATAATGACTCCAGTGCACCTGTTGGGCTCCCCACCTATTGTCCACAATAAGGATCTAATCCCTTATGCTCTGATACCAAGCTATCACACCTCGGTTTTTTTGTTATTCTTCAAACTAAAACCCAGGGGCAGGACCAACCCCATATACCCACATCGGAGTGTCTTCCTTGAGGGGTTTAGGGACTTTCACCCAAGGAACCACAGTCCCACATAAACAATATATCAAAAGATAATGCATGTAGCACCACATAGACACTTCCCACCAACCAATTCTCTTAATATCATCTGTGATTATTCCATATCCTTCTTTCCATGCAACCATACCATAGACCATTTCCACAACATAGAACCATGAATCTCTACACCAATATGCGTTCCAATCTCAATGTAACATTTCAACACGATAAACCGAGAAGCAATGACACATTAAAAAGTTCAATGAAATCATAGAAATGACATGAAATTTCCAATAAATGTTTCAAGGAAAGAAATCAGATACACTATGGGATAGCATAAAATTCCCTACCTTACACCAACTTCCTTTTTGTGTTTCTTCTAAGTGGGCAATCTTTGCCTATTCCAAGGAACTGAAATGAAATAATAAAATTTAGGTTTCCTAACCATGAAAATTTATACAGTTTATTGTTGCTAATTTTTAATTCTCATATTCTCTAATCTATATACCTAGAGGTTTTCAAATCAAATTTGTATTGAATTAAACAATATTTACAATGCATATTAATTTCCCTAATTAATTACCAAACACTAATTGTTTTGATTTTATTAAAGCCTAACCCATTAACAAATCCCAAGTGTCCAAATAACCTAATTAATCACATGTTTACTAATCTATTTTTCAATCAAACCAAATTAAACGAAGATTTATGCTTATCTACTAATAAAATACTTAAGTTATAATACTTTAATCCAGATATATTGTAACTTCAAGATCCCCAATATGAAGTACACAAGCATTACACATGTCACACCCCAATTTTTTTTTCTTATGATTATTATTTATTCTTCAACTAAAGAATTGATACTCAAATATAGTATAAGTGCTCTCAAAAATTTAAATGTTGAGTTCCTACTTGAATTTGTTCAAAAAGAGGATATGGAAAACCTGTTATAAAGAGTACATCCTGTATTAAACATTGTGACTATTAAGTTAACAAAATATGTTTTGTTTCACAAAAGAAACTTGTACAACATTCATTTACATATACCAAACCCCATTGTTTACTACGGGTAGCCCATACTACAAGTGTATCTGACAAATATATACATTACATCATTCCAACAAAAGGTTTAGGTGGCGTTTGTTTTTTTTACTTTTTGCTAAAACTCATTTAGTTTTAGAATTTAGGTTATTTGTTTTTTTTACTTTTTCATGACTTATTATAAACTTTTTACTAAATAGAAAAAGCCAAAATATGTGGCTTTTTCTAAATAGAAAAAATAACACAATGATTTTTTTTACTTTTTAATACTTAATAGAAATAAAATACTACAAAAACAAACAACCTAATATTTAATACTATTAAGTATTAAGGTTCTATTTAGAATTAAGTAAAAAAACAAACACCACCTTAGTCTTGATACAAAAGGCATGGCCTCAAAAGACTTTCAATATGAGCAAACAGCATCCAATCACAGTAAAGCATTGCTCAAGCATTCTTTCCTGCATAGGTCTTCTGACCTGCATCTATAGGTGGAAGGAATAGGGTGAGTTCACAACTCAGTAGGAAAGTTTATAACCATCCTAAGTATACCCTTAAAAACCTTGAATTAAACATTTAATAACATGCAGGATAAACATTTCATAACCATTAACAAATGTGTAATCATGTCAAACATGTATGCATGTGTTTGTTGGTTTCATCATTGCCTTTCCCAATCCATCCTTTCACAACTGATAATTTGCTGACTCCCAACAATCTACACAGCAGATATCAATGCTCCACACGATACTCGATCAATATAATAATGACTATTCTGGGACATCACCCAAGGGCAAGTCATACCTCGTGTCTTTTGGGACTCATACCCAAGGGCAGGACCAACCCCATACACCCACATCGGAGTGTCTTCCTCGAGGGCTTTAGGGACTTTCACCCAAGGACCCACGGTCCCACATAAACAATATATCAAATGATAAGGCCTGTAGCATCACATAAGCACTTCGCCACCAATAAATTCTCTGAATATGATCTGTGATAATTCCATATCCTTCTTGCAATGCAATCACACCATAAACCATTTCGACAACACAAAACCACGAATCTTCATACCAATATACGTTCCAACATCATGGTAACATTTCAATGCAATAAACCGAGATGCAATGACACTTTAAAAGATTTTATGAAATCATAGAAACAACATAAAATTCCAACAAATAATTCAAGGAAAGAAATCAGATACACCATAGAATAGCATAAAATTCCCTACCTTACACCGACTTCCTTTTTGTGTTTCTTCTAAGTAGGCGATCTTTGCCTATTACGAGGAACATAAATGAAACAACATAATTTAGGTTTCCTAACCATGAAAATTTATATAGTTTATTGTTGCAAATTTTTAATTCTCACATTTTCTAATCTATATCCTACATGTTTTCAGATCAAATTTGAATTGAATTAAACAATATTTACAATGCATATTAATTTCCCTAATTAATTACCAAACACTAATTCTTTTGATTTTCTAAAAGCCTAACCTATTATCAAATCCCAAGTGTCCAAATAACCCAATTCATCACATGTTTACTAATCTATTTTTCAATCAAACCAAATTAAACAAAGATTTAAGCTGAACTTACCATTAATAAAATACTTAACTTAAAAATACTTTAATCTTTAATTAATTGTGATTTTTAACTAAAACAGGTTTATAGCTAATTATACTCAACTTTTACACAATTTTTACCGTTGATTCTATTCAACATACCATTAGGAACCAAAATAAACGAAAATTACAAAATTAAACAACTTGCTTACCTCAAATCTACACTTTCTCTCTCTAGATTCTCTCTCTAACCCAAGTTGCTGCAGGTGAAATGGTGCAAAACGAGCTGCAGCCCCCTTATAAAGGGGTCTCCAAGCACCCAAGCATGAGGTGGCAGCCCACATGGCTGCCACCAATCACCCAAGTAAGAGGTGGCATTCCACTAACTCAAATTTCCAAATTTTGCACTTTAGTCCTTCAAATTATCAAAAATAAAACCCATAATTGCCCATTAGTCCTTTAGGTTTTCATAACCCTAATTAGTCCCTATGAACCTAATAAGCATGCTTAGGTCATTAACTAATCCCACTTAACCATAATCAAAGTTTAATTCATAATTAAATATGATTAGCACTAAACTAGTTTTAACATCTAATTAAGCAAGCTTAAAGTTAAGTACTAAAATAATCATTATTGCCTATTTTATTCATTAGTACTAGGTGTTACAACACACCCACTCGGTTTCCACCTTACCACCCTACAGGAGTCTCAACACAATGAATAATGATGGGGAACAAATTCTATGTCTAGCATGGAGGCACATGACGCAGAAATAAAAGAGTGAGTAGCTCAAAGATCAAATAAAACATGTGCTTACAAAATTAAACAACTTGCTTACCTCAAATCTACACTTTCTCTCTCTAGATTCTCTCTCTAACCCAAGTTGCTGCAGGTGAAATGGTGCAAAACGAGCTGCAGCCCCCTTATAAAGGGGTCTCCAAGCACCCAAGCATGAGGTGGCAGCCCACATGGCTGCCACCAATCACCCAAGTAAGAGGTGGCATTCCACTAACTCAAATTTCCAAATTTTGCACTTTAGTCCTTCAAATTATCAAAAATAAAACCCATAATTGCCCATTAGTCCTTTAGGTTTTCATAACCCTAATTAGTCCCTATGAACCTAATAAGCATGCTTAGGTCATTAACTAATCCCACTTAACCATAATCAAAGTTTAATTCATAATTAAATATGATTAGCACTAAACTAGTTTTAACATCTAATTAAGCAAGCTTAAAGTTAAGTACTAAAATAATCATTATTGCCTATTTTATTCATTAGTACTAGGTGTTACAACACACCCACTCGGTTTCCACCTTACCACCCTACAGGAGTCTCAACACAATGAATAATGATGGGGAACAAATTCTATGTCTAGCATGGAGGCACATGACGCAGAAATAAAAGAGTGAGTAGCTCAAAGATCAAATAAAACATGTGCTTACAAAATTAAACAACTTGCTTACCTCAAATCTACACTTTCTCTCTCTAGATTCTCTCTCTAACCCAAGTTGCTGCAGGTGAAATGGTGCAAAACGAGCTGCAGCCCCCTTATAAAGGGGTCTCCAAGCACCCAAGCATGAGGTGGCAGCCCACATGGCTGCCACCAATCACCCAAGTAAGAGGTGGCATTCCACTAACTCAAATTTCCAAATTTTGCACTTTAGTCCTTCAAATTATCAAAAATAAAACCCATAATTGCCCATTAGTCCTTTAGGTTTTCATAACCCTAATTAGTCCCTATGAACCTAATAAGCATGCTTAGGTCATTAACTAATCCCACTTAACCATAATCAAAGTTTAATTCATAATTAAATATGATTAGCACTAAACTAGTTTTAACATCTAATTAAGCAAGCTTAAAGTTAAGTACTAAAATAATCATTATTGCCTATTTTATTCATTAGTACTAGGTGTTACAACACACCCACTCGGTTTCCACCTTACCACCCTACAGGAGTCTCAACACAATGAATAATGATGGGGAACAAATTCTATGTCTAGCATGGAGGCACATGACGCAGAAATAAAAGAGTGAGTAGCTCAAAGATCAAATAAAACATGTGCTTACAAAATTAAACAACTTGCTTACCTCAAATCTACACTTTCTCTCTCTAGATTCTCTCTCTAACCCAAGTTGCTGCAGGTGAAATGGTGCAAAACGAGCTGCAGCCCCCTTATAAAGGGGTCTCCAAGCACCCAAGCATGAGGTGGCAGCCCACATGGCTGCCACCAATCACCCAAGTAAGAGGTGGCATTCCACTAACTCAAATTTCCAAATTTTGCACTTTAGTCCTTCAAATTATCAAAAATAAAACCCATAATTGCCCATTAGTCCTTTAGGTTTTCATAACCCTAATTAGTCCCTATGAACCTAATAAGCATGCTTAGGTCATTAACTAATCCCACTTAACCATAATCAAAGTTTAATTCATAATTAAATATGATTAGCACTAAACTAGTTTTAACATCTAATTAAGCAAGCTTAAAGTTAAGTACTAAAATAATCATTATTGCCTATTTTATTCATTAGTACTAGGTGTTACAACACACCCACTCGGTTTCCACCTTACCACCCTACAGGAGTCTCAACACAATGAATAATGATGGGGAACAAATTCTATGTCTAGCATGGAGGCACATGACGCAGAAATAAAAGAGTGAGTAGCTCAAAGATCAAATAAAACATGTGCTTACAAAATTAAACAACTTGCTTACCTCAAATCTACACTTTCTCTCTCTAGATTCTCTCTCTAACCCAAGTTGCTGCAGGTGAAATGGTGCAAAACGAGCTGCAGCCCCCTTATAAAGGGGTCTCCAAGCACCCAAGCATGAGGTGGCAGCCCACATGGCTGCCACCAATCACCCAAGTAAGAGGTGGCATTCCACTAACTCAAATTTCCAAATTTTGCACTTTAGTCCTTCAAATTATCAAAAATAAAACCCATAATTGCCCATTAGTCCTTTAGGTTTTCATAACCCTAATTAGTCCCTATGAACCTAATAAGCATGCTTAGGTCATTAACTAATCCCACTTAACCATAATCAAAGTTTAATTCATAATTAAATATGATTAGCACTAAACTAGTTTTAACATCTAATTAAGCAAGCTTAAAGTTAAGTACTAAAATAATCATTATTGCCTATTTTATTCATTAGTACTAGGTGTTACAACACACCCACTCGGTTTCCACCTTACCACCCTACAGGAGTCTCAACACAATGAATAATGATGGGGAACAAATTCTATGTCTAGCATGGAGGCACATGACGCAGAAATAAAAGAGTGAGTAGCTCAAAGATCAAATAAAACATGTGCCCAAGTGCTAAAACATAAGATCATACCTTCCACTAAGGCATTTGACTCTGCATTTTGTGACCCTAATGCATAAAATCTCCCTTGTTGTCCTTGCTCAGGCTTCCCTTGTCTAAAGTTGTAACAACTAGTACCAATGAATTAAATAGGCAAGAATGATTATCTTAGTACGTAACTTTAAGCATGATTAATTAGATGTTAAAACTAGTTTAGTGCTAATTTTGTTTAATTATAAATTAAACTTTGATTAAGGTTAAGTGGGATTGGCTAATGACTTAAGCATGCTTATTAGGTTCTTAGGGGCTGATTAGGGTTATGAAAACCTAAAGGACTAATTGGAAATTATGGGTTTTATTTTTCATAACTTGAAGGACTAAAGTGCAAAATTGGGAAATTGGAGTTAGTGGAATGCCAGCTCCTACAGGCCACCTTGTGCTTGGCTACTTGGAGACCCCTTTAAAAGGGGCTACAGCTCGTTTTGCACCAGTTCACCTACAGCAACTTGGGTTAGAGAGAGGATCTAGAGAGAGAAATTGTAGATTTTAGGTAAGCAAGTTGTTTATTTTTATAATTTTTTTATTTTGGTTCCTAATGGTATGCTGAAAAGAATTAACGGTAAAATTTGTGTAAAAGTTTAGTGTAATTAGATATAACCACGTTTTAGTTATAAAAAAATCGCAATTAATTAAAGTTTAAAGTATTTTATTAATGGTAAGATCAAAATGAATCTTTTTTTAATTTTGTTTGATTGAAAAATAGATTAGTAAACATGTGATTAATTAGGTTATTTGGATAGTTGGGATTTGTTAATAGGTTAGGCTTTAAGAAAATCAAAAGAATTATTGTTTGGTAATTAATTGGGGAATATGATAATTTAAAAAAAAATAATAACAATAAGTTGTTAAAAATAAGTAAGAAAGGAAAATTTCATAAGATTTAAGAGAATAAATTTTAATGGTTAGGAAAACCTAAATTATGTTGTTTCATTTCAATTCCTCGTAATAGAAGATCGCCTATATAGAAGAAAAACAAAAAGGAAACCGGTGTAAGGTAGGGAATGTTATACTATCCAAGGGTGTATCAAATTTCATGCCACTTCTATGATTTCATAAAATGTTTTAATGTGTCATTGCATCTCGATTTATTGTGTTGAAATGTTACATTGAAATTGGAACACATATTTGTATGAAGATTCATGGTTCATGGTGTGGTTGCATTGACAAAAGGATATGGAATAATCATAGATGATATTCAGAGAATTGATTGATGGGAAGTATTTATGTGATGCTACAAGCATTATATTATGATATATTATTTATGTGGGACCGTGGGTCCTTGGCCAAAAGTCCCTAATGCCCTCGAGGAAGACACTCCCATGTGGGTGTATGGGGTTAGTCTTGTTCTTGGGTTTTAGTCCCTAATGACATGGGGTTAGTCCTGCCCTTGGGTATGAGTCACAAAAGACACGGGGAATGACTTGCCCTTGGGTGAGGTCCCAAAATAGTCAGTATTATATTGATCAGGTATCTTAGGGAGCATTAATATCTGATGTGTAGATTGGTGGGAGTTATCAGTTTATCAGTTAATGGTTATAAAATGTTTATCATGCATGCTCTTAAACATTTAATTCAAGGTTTTTAAGGGTATGCTTAAGATGGTTATAAACTTTCCTACTGAGTTGTGAAGTCACCCTATCCCTTCCACCTCTAGATGCAAGTCAGAAGAACCATGCAGGAAATAATGCTTGAGCAATGCTTTACTATGATTGGATGTTGTTTGCCCCCATTGAAAGTCTTTTGAGACCTTGCCTTTTGTATCAAAAATAGAATCTTTTTGTGGGAATGATATAATACATATATATATATATATATATTTGTTAGGTACACTTGTAGTATAGGCTACCCGTAGTGAACAATGGGATTTTGGTATATGTAAATTAATGTAGTACAAGTTTCTTTTGTGAAACAAAACATATCTTGTTAACTAATAGTCACAAAGTTTAATACAGGATGTACTCTTTTTAACAAGTTTTGCGTATCCTCTGTTTGCACAAAATCAAGGAGGAACTCAACATTTAAATTTTTGAGAGCAATTATACTTTATTTGAGTATCAATTGTTTAGTTTGAAGAATAACAAAAACCAGGGTGTGACAAAAGTTTCCTTCCCTTTGAGGTTGCCTTCCTTGGATTCATGAGTTCATCTGTTTAAATTATCGTTGAGATGGCTGGTAAGCAAGTTGTTGAAATTTTGGGCAATCCCTCCCAAGATGTCCCACTTCACCAGATTCATAACATCTCCTTGGTCCCTTGGTCATATCTGTAGTCTCACTATACTGCTCTTGTTTTCTAGGTTGTTGGGGATGAGACACTTTTTGGCGCTTAAAATCTTGTTCCCATTTTATTGAACCACCAAACCTAGAATTTTTACTTCTCAACCTTTGAGCTTCCTCCATTTCCCTTTCTCTAACCAAAGCCCTTGCCACAACCTCACTGTAAGTACGAAACATGAAGGGAGCGACCTGTGCTCTAATGTTCAATCTCAGGCACTGCCATTGTAACACCTAGTACTAATGAATTAAATAGGCAATAATGATTATTTTAGTACTTAACTTTAAGCTTGCTTAATTAGATGTTAAAACTAGTTTAGTGCTAATCATATTTAATTATGAATTAAACTTTGATTATGGTTAAGTGGGATTAGTTAATGACCTAAGCATGCTTATTAGGTTCATAGGGACTAATTAGGGTTATGAAAACACATGGGCAATTATGGGTTTTATTTTTGATAACTTGAAGGACTAAAGTGCAAATTTTGGAAAATTGAGTTAGTGGAATGCCACCTCCTACTTGGGTGGATTGGTGGCAGCCATGTGGGCTGCCACCTCATGCTTGGGTGCTTGGAGACCCCTTTATAAGGGGGCTGCAGCTCGTTTTGCTCCATTTCACCTGCAGCAACTTGAGTTAGAGAGAGAATCTAGAGAGAGAAAGTGTAGATTTGAGGTAAGCAAGTTGTTTAATTTTGTAATTTTCGTTTATTTTGGTTCCTAATGGCATGTTGAATAGAATTAATGGTAAAAATTGTGTAAAAGTTGAGTATAATTAGCTATAAACCTGTTTTAGTTAAAAATCACAATTAATTAAAGATTAAAGTATTTTCAGTTAAGTATTTTATTAATGGTAAGATCAGCATAAATCTTTGTTTAATTTGGTTTGATTGAAAAATAGATTAGTAAACATGTGATGAATTGGGTTATTTGGACACTTGGGATTTGATAATAGGTTAGGCTTTAAGAAAATCAAAAGAATTAGTGTTTGGTAATTAATTAGGGAAATTAATATGCATTGTAAATATTGTTTAATTCAATTCAAATTTGATCTGAAAACATGTAGGATATAGATTAGAGAATGTGAGAATTAAAAATTTGCAACAATAAACTATATAAATTTTCATGGTTAGGAAACCTAAATTATGTTGTTTCATTTCAGTTCCTCGTAATAGGTAAAGATCGCCTACTTAGAAGAAACACAAAAAGGAAGTCGGTGTAAGGTAGGGAATTTTATGCTATTCTATGGTGTATCTGATTTCTTTCCTTGAATTATTTGTTGGAATTTTATGTTGTTTCTATGATTTCATAAAATCTTTTAAAGTGTCATTGCATCTCGGTTATTGCATTGAAATGTTACCATGATGTTGGACCGTATATTGGTATGAAGATTTGTGGTTGTGTTGTCGAAATGGTTTATGGTGTGATTGCATTGCAAGAAGGATATGGAATTATCACAGATCATATTCAGAGAATTTATTGGTGGCGAAGTGCTTATGTGATGCTACAGGCCTTATCATTTGATATATTGTTTATGTGGGACCGTGGGTGAAAGTCCCTAAAGCCCTCGAGGAAGACACTCCGATGTGGGTGTATGGGGTTGGTCCTGCCCCTGGGTTTTAGCCCCTAAAGCCACGGGGTTGGTCCTGCCCTTGGGTATGAGTCCCAAAAGACACGGGGTATGACTTGCCCTTGGGTGATGTCCCAGAATAGTCATTATTATATTGATCGAGTATCTTGTGGAGCATTGATATCTGCTGTGTAGATTGTTGGGAGTCAGCAAATTATCAGTTGTGAAAGGATGGATGGGGAAAAGCAATGATGAAACCAACAAACACATGCATACATGTTTGACATGATTACACATTTGTTAATGGTTATGAAATGTTTATCATGCATGTTATTCAAGGTTTTTAAGGGTATACTTAGGATGGTTATAAACTTTCCTACTGAGTTGTGAACTCACCCTATTCCTTTCACCTATAGATGCAGGTCAGAAGACCTATGCAATAAAGAATGCTTGAGCAATGCTTTACTATGATTGGATGCTGTTTGCTCATATTGAAAGTCTTTTGAGGCCATGCCTTTTGTATCAAGACTACACCTTTTGTTGGAATGATGTAATGTATATATTTGTTAGATACACTTGTAGTATGGGCTACCCATAGTAAACAATGGGGTTGGGTATATGTAAATTAGTGTTGTACATGTTTCTTTTGTGAAACAAAACATATTTTGTTAACTTAATAGTCACAATGTTTAATACAGGATGTACTCTTTATAACAGGTTTTCCACATCCTCTTTTTGAACAAATTCAAGTAGGAACTCAACATTTAAATCTTTGAGAGCACTTATACTATATTTGAGTATCAATTCTTTAGTTGAAGAATAAATAATAATAATTATAAAAAAAAAAAAAATTGGGGTGTGATAGCCATTACATCTAGTATTTTCTTTATTTCTTTCATCCAATTCTCAACTTCAAGAAAATTAGGCCCACCTCGAAAGATTGGAGGAGTCAGTGCTTTAAATTCCCCAATTGGGCTCAGTTATGAAATTCTGAACCAACTGGATATATTGTAGCTCTTCCCTTAGTAACACTAGCATGAGATAGTGGAGATAATCTAGTGGTTTGTCTAGGCCTTGTTGTTAGTTGGTTCCTTGCTCGAGGCATTGTCTTAGAAAGGTATCTAATGATTAGATTATCAATACATTACATTATAAATGGTTTTTATTCAATGAAGCATCCTTAAACAATACAATTAAACCATTTATGTCACATACAATCATTTTGAAAATAAACCTAATCCCAACAACACTATAGTAATGAATTCCCAATGATCAAGATTCAAACAAGAAACATGATCACAATTATCACAACTAGGCATACTCACACCAATACAACCAATAATGTCATCAACACAATAAAAACACAAACCGTTAATCATTTAACCTTTAACCTTTGTATTAATATATCATACACAATAAAAGAGTGTAACAATAATAATGACTCCAGTGCACCTATTGGGCTCCCCACCTATTGTCCATAATAGGCATATTATCCCTTATGCTTTGATACCAAGATGTCACACCTCGGTTTTTTTTTTTTTTTCCAAACTGAACAATAATACCCAAATATAGTATAAATACTCTCAAAGAGATGGGCATACAAAAATTTAAATGCCAAGTTCCTTCTTGATTTTGTGCAAAAAGAGGATATGCAAAACTTGTTATAAAGAGTACATCTTGTATTAAACTTTGTAACTATTAGTTAACAAAATATGTTTTGTTTCACAAAAGAAACTTGTACTACATCAATTTACATATGCCAAAACCCCATGGTTCACTATGGGTAGCCCATACTACAAGTGTACCTAACAAATATATATATTACATCATTCCTAGAAAAAGAATTCCGTCTCTAACATAAAGGCAAAGCCTCAAAACACTATCAATGCGAGCAAACAACATCCAATCACAGTAAAGCAATGCTCAAGCATTATTTCCTGCATAGGTCTTCTAACCTGCATCTTAAGGTGGAAGGGATAGGGCGAGTTTACAACTCAGTAGGAAAGTGTATAACCATCCTAAGCATACCCTTAAAAACTTTGAATTAAACATATAGCATGCATGATAAACATTTTCTCACCATTAACAAATATGCAATCATGTCAAACATGTATGCATGTGTTTGCTGGTTTCATCTTTGCTTTTCCTCATCCATCCTTTCAAACCTGATAAACTGTTCACCCCCACTAATCTATGTATTAGATATCACTGCGCCACAAGTCATACCCTGTGTCTTTAGGCACTAAAACCTAGGGACGGGACCAACCCCACACTCACATCGAAGTGTCTTCCTCGAGGGCTTTAGGGACTTTCACCCAAGGACCCACGGTCCCACATAAACAATGTATCAATAGATAATGCCTGTAGCATCACATAAACACTTCCCACCAATTAATTCTCTGAATATCATCTATGATTATTCCATATCCTTGTTGCCATGCAACCACACCATGAACCATTTCCACAACACAGAACTATACCAATATGTGTTCCAATCTCAATGTAACATTTCAACACAATAAACCGAGATGCAATGACACATTAAAACATTTGATGAAATCATAGAAAGACATGAAATGATTCAAGGAAAGAAAACAGATACACTATGGGATAGCATAAAATTCCCTACCTTACATGGACCCTCCGTTTGTGATTCTTCTATATATGCGATCTTTACCTATTACAAGGAATTAAAATGAAACACATAATTTAGATTTCCTAACGATGAAAATTTATACAATATATTGTTGCTAATTTTTAATTATAATATTCTCAAATTAATTGCCAAACAATAATTCTTTTGATTTTCTTAAAGCCTAACCTATTAACAAATCCCAAGTGTCGAAATAACCTAATTAATCACATGTTTACTAATCTATTTTTCAATTAAACAAAATTCAAAAATGATTTATGCTGATCTTACCATTAATAAAATATTTAAGCTAAAATACTTTAATCCTTAATTATTTGTGATTTTTAACTAATACATGTTTATAGCTAATTACTCTCAACTTTTACAAAAATTTTACCGTTAATTTGTTTCAACATACAATTAGGAACAAAAATAAACAACTTATTTACCTTTGACTACACTTTCTCTCATTAGATCCTCTCTCTAACCCAAGCTGTTGCAACTAAAAAGGTGCAAAACGAGTTGCAGGCCCTTATATAGGGCTCTCCATGTAGCCAAGTAAGAGGTGGCAGGCCACATGCCTACCACTAACTCCAACTCCTAAATTTTGCACTTTAGTCGTTCAAGTTATCAAAAATTAAACCCATTATTGCAAATTAGTCCTTTAGAATTCCATAACTATAATCAGCCCCTAACAACCTAATAAGCATGGTTAAGTCATTAACTAATCTCACTTCACCTTAGTTAGATTAATCCCTAATTAAACAAGATTAACACTAAACTAGTTTTAACATCTAAGATAATCATTGCCTATTTAATTCTTTAGTGCTAGGATGACATCACAATGACGAGAAACATAACAAACTACCAACTAGAACCTAGGATGGTATGTAGACAATCAGACACGAAATTAACTTAAATTGTATATAGAGAGAACATAGGATGATGTCCTAGTGATCAGAAATCAAATGAACAAACGAATAAACTTAGATTAAAACTAGGATAGTAACCCAATGACGAAGGAACTGAGTGAACAGAGATAGAACCAAGAATTATGGTCCAATGCTGAGCAATCAAAAGAAAAAATGAATGAGCTTAGATAGAACCTAGGATGGCATCTCAAAGATGTGAAACTAATCAAAGAATGAAAATGAATAGAACTATGAATGGCGTTCCAATGATGAGCAATCTCAGGAACAAATGATTATGTTTAGATAGAACCTAGGATGGCATTCTGATTATGGGGTGAAGGACATGGGATACCCTAAAAAAACTTAAGGAAGTGGGAAGCCCTTAATGATGGGAATTCTTTCAAGGAGGGAAATTCGAGTAAGCGGGATGCCCTTAAAATGTCAATGGAAGAAGAATGTCATAAATGAACATTAAGAAGGGGGGTTCACTAATAGGACTCATAGAAGGGGCATGCCCTAAAAGAATTGAAGGAAGGTTGTTGGTCTAAAGGAACTCTAGGAAAGGGAATGAATTAAAAATCTCCATGAAGATGGATTGTAATACCTAGCACCATTGAAATAAGTGAGCAATAATGATTATCTTAGAACTTAACTTTAAACATGCTTAATTAGATGTTAAAACTAGCTTAGTCTTAATCCTATTTAATTATGAATTAAACATTGATTGAGGATAAGTGAGATTAGTTTATGACTTAACAATGCTTATTAGGTTATTAGGAGCTGATTATAGTTATGAAAACCTAAAGGACTAGTGGGGAATCATGGGTTAATTTTTGATAACTTGAAGGGCTAAAATGTAGATTTGAGGTAAGCAAGTTGTTTAATTTAGTAATTTTATTTTATTTTGGTTTCAAATTGTATGTTGAAACAAATTAACGATAAAATTTGTGTAAAAGTTGAGTTTAATTAGCTATGAACATGTTTTAGTTAAAAATCACAATTAATCAACAATAAAAGTATTTTGTTAATGGTAAGATTAGCATAAATATTTGTTTAATTGAAAAGTAGATTAGTAAACATGTGATTAATTAATTAGGTTATTTAGACACTTGGAATTTGTTAATGGGTTAGGCTTTAAAAAAATCAAAACAATAAGTGTTTGGTAATTAATTAGGGACTATTAATATGCATTATAAATATTGTTTAATTCAATTCAAATTTTATTTGAAAACTTGTAGACATGTAGATTAGAGAATATTATAATTAAAAATTAGCAACAGTAAATTGTTCAAATTTTCATCATTAGAAAGTCTAAATTATGTGTTTAATTTTAGTTCCTTGTAATAGGTGAAGATTGCCTAAATAGAAGAATCATAGTGGCATCTTGGTTTATTGTGTTGAAATGTTACATTGGGATTGGAACATATATTTGTATGAATATTCATGGTGTGGTTGCATTGCAAGAAGGATATGGAATAATCACAGATGATATTAAGAGAATTGATTGGTAGGAAGTGTTTATGTGATGCTACAAGCATTATCCTTTGATATATTGTTTATGTGGGACTGTGGATCCTTGGCTAAAAGTCCCTAAAGCCCTCGAGGAAGACATTCTGATGTCGGTGTATGGGGTTGGTCCTGCCCCTGGGTTTTAGTTCCTAAAAACATGGGGTTCGTCTTGCCCTTGGGTATGAGTCCCAAAAGATACAGGGTATGACTTGCCCTTGGGTGATGTCCCAGAATAGTCATTATTATATTGACCACTTATCTTGTGGAGCATTGATATATGGATATATATAGATTGGTGGGGGTGGGTGGTTTATTAGTTGTGAAAAGATGGATGAGAAAAAGGAAATATGAAACCAGCAAACACATGCATGGATGTTTAACATCATTGCATATTTATTAATTGTTATAAAATGTTTATCATGCATGCTATTACATGTTTAATTCAAGGTTTTTAAATTCTTTGGATGGTTATAAACTTTCCTACTGAGTTGTGAACTCAACCTATCCCTTCCACCGTTAGATGTAGGTCAAAAGACTTATCTAGGAAATAATGCTTGATCATTGCTCTTTTGTTATTGGATGTTAGCTCGCAATCAAAGTGTTTTGAGGATTTGCCTTTGTATTAAAGACTAAATCTTTTTGTAGGAATGATGTAATTATATATATTTGTCTGGTACACTTATAGAATGGGCTACCCGTAGTGAACCATGGTATTTTGGTATATGTAAATTAATGTAATACAAGTTTCTTTTGTCAAATGAAACATATTTTGTTACAAAGTTTAATACAAGATGTACTCTTTATAACAAGTTTTCCACATTCCATTTTTTTTTTTGCACAAAATAAAGCAAGAACTAAACTTTTAAATTTTTGGATCTTCAGATCTTTAAGAGCACATACACTGTATTTGAGTATCGATTGAAAACTATTTTTTTTTTTTTAAAAAAAAAAAAAGGGTGTCACATGGGTGCCCTAAGAAACTGAAGGAAACGCGATGGACAAAACTAAATCAAGGTAGTTTGATAGCCCAATCAATAGGAATGTCCTAAAAAAACTAGATGAATGGGAATACCCTAATAACACTCAAGGAAAGAGGATGCCTGAAATAAACTCAATGAAGGGGAATACCCTAAACAAACTTAAGGAAGGGGATGCCCGAAATGAAACTCAAGGAATAGGGCATATCCTTAAACAAACTCATAGGATCGGACACAAAGTTAACTCAAATTGGATATAGATAGAACCTAGGTTGACGTCCTAGTGATCAGAAATCAGAGGAACAAACAAATAAACTTAGATTAAAACTAGGATAGTAACCCAATCACGGGTAACTAAAGGAACTAAGAATGAAAAGAAGATAGAACCAAGAATTATGGCCCAAAGATGAGCAACCAAAGAACAAATGAATTAGCTTCAATAGAACCTAGGATGGCAACTCAATGATGTGAAACTAAATCAACTAAGAATGAAAATGAATAAAACTATGAACGACGTTCCAATGATGAGCAATCTCGGGAACAAATGATTATGTTTAGACAGAACCTAGGATGATATCCTGATTATGGGGTGAAGGACGAGAGATACCCTAAAAAAACTTAAGGAAGTGGGATGGCCTAAACGATGCCCTTAATAAACTTAATGAAGGGAATTCTCTTCACAAAGTAAATGAAGGATGCTCAAAGCAAATTCGACCTAGCGGGATGCCCTTAAAAGAGCCAATGGAAGAAGAACGTCGTAAATGAACATTAAGAAGGGGGATTCACTAATAAGACTCAGAAAGGGCATGCCCCAAACAAACTCTAGCAAGGGGGATGCCCAATCCCAAGAAAAACGGTTGTGCTAAAAACCCTCAAGAAATGGAGTTGCACTAAAGAAACTACTACATGGGGATGCCCCACTACGCTAAAGGAAGTGGGAGTCTTCTAAGTAATCCCTAGGGAAGGAGGGTATGCTCTAAAAGAATTGAAGGAAGTTGGGTGGTCTAAACAAACTCTAGGAAAGGGAATGAATTGAAAATCTTCATGAAGATGGATGGCCTATGAAACTGAAGGAAGGGCGATGGACTAAACTAAATCAAGGAAGTTTGATTGCCCAATGAATAGGAATGTCCAAAAAAATAGAGGATTGTGAGTACCCTAGTAACACTCGAGGAAGGAGGATGCCCGAAATAAACTCAATGAGGGGAATACCCTAAACAAACTTAAGGAAGGGGATGCTCGAAATGAAACTCAAGGAATAGGGCATATCCTAAACATACTCATAGGATGGAGTCCTGATTATGAGAAACCAAAGGAACATACAAATAAGCTTAAATAGTTCACAATGGTGGGAAACCAAAGGAACGAACAATGAACATAGGCCAAACCTAGGATTACATCACGATGATGAGAACAATAACAAGAAACCAACTAAGCTTGGGTCGAACCTAGGATGGTATGCAGACAATCGGACACAAAGTTAACTCAAATTGGATATAGATAGAACCTACGATGACATCCTAGTGATCAGAAATCAGAGGAACAAACGAATCAACTTAGATTAAAAGTAGGATAGTAACCCAATCATGGGTAACTAAAGGAACTAAGAATGAAAAGAAGATGGAACCAAGAATTATGGTCCAAAGATGAGCAATCAAAAGAACAAATGAATTAGCTTCAATAGAACCTAGGATGGCAACTCAATGATGTGAAACTAAATAACCTAAGAATGAAAATGAATAAAACTATGAACGGCATTCCAATGATGAGCAACTCGGGAACAAATGATTATGTTTAGACATAACCTAGGATGATATCCTGATTATGGGGTGAAGGACGAGGGATACCCTAAAAAAACTTAAGGAAGTGGGATGGCCTAAACGATGCCCTTAATAAACTTAATGAAGGGGATTCTCTTCACAAAGTAAATGAAGGATGCTCAAAGCAAATTCGACCTAGCGGGATGCCCTTAAAAGAGCCAATGGAAGAAGAACGTCATAAATGAACATTAAGAAGGGGGATTCACTAAGAAGACTCAAAAAGGGCATGCCCCAAACAAACTCTAGCAAGGGGGATGCCCAATCCCAAGAAAAACGGTTGTGCTAAAAACCCTCAAGAAATGGAGTTGCACTAAAGAAACTACTGCATGGGGATGCCCCACTACGCTAAAGGAAGTGGGAGTCTTCTAAGTAATCCCTAGGGAAGGAGGGTATGCTCTAAAAGAATTGAAGGAAGTTGGGTGGTCTAAACAAACTCTAGGAAAGGGAATGAATTGAAAATCTCCATGAAGATGGATGGCCTATGAAACTGAAGGAAGGGCGATGGACTAAACTAAATCAAGGAAGTTTGACTGCCCAATGAATAGGAATGTCCAAAAAAATAGAGGATTGCGAGTACCCTAGTAACACTCGACGAAGGAGGATGCCCGAAATAAACTCAATGAAGGGGAATACCCTAAACAAACTTAAGGAAGGGGATGCTCGAAATGAAACTCAAGGAATAGGGCATATCCTAAACAAACTCATAGGATGGAGTCCTAATTATGAGAAACCAAAGGAACATACAAATAAGCATAAATAGTTCACAATGGTGGGAAACCAAAGGAACGAACAATGAACATAGGCCGACCCTAGGATGACATCACGATGATGAGAACAATAACAAGCAACCAACTAAGCTTGGGTCGAACCTAGGATGGTATGCAGACAAACGGACACAAAGTTAACTCAAATTGGATATAGATAGAACCTAGGATGACGTCCTAGTGATCAGAAATCAGAGGAACAAACGAATAAACTTAGATTAAAAGTAGGATAGTAACCCAATCATGAGTAACTAAAGGAACTAAGAATGAAAAGAAGATGGAACCAAGAATTATGGTCCAAAGATGAGCAATCAAAAGAACAAATGAATTAGCTTCAATAGAACCTAGGATGGCAACTCAATGATGTGAAACTAAATCGACTAAGAATGAAAATGAATAAAACTATGAACGGCGTTCCAATGATGAGCAACTCAGGAACAAATGATTATGTTTAGACATAACCTAGGATGATATCCTGATTATGGGGTGAAGAACGAGGGATACCCTAAAAAAACTTAAGGAAGTGGGATGGCCTAAACGATGCTCTTAATAAACTTAATGAAGGGGATTCTCTTCACAAAGTAAATGAAGGATGCTCAAAGCAAATTCGACCTAGCGGGATGCCCTTAAAAGAGCCAATGGAAGAAGAACGTCATAAATGAACATTAAGAAGGGGGATTCACTAAGAAGACTCAAAAAGGGCATGCCCCAAACAAACTCTAGCAAGGGGGATGCCCAATCCCAAGAAAAACGGTTGTGCTAAAAACCCTCAAGAAATGGAGTTGCACTAAAGAAACTACTGCATGGGGATGCCCCACTACGCTAAAGGAAGTGGGAGTCTTCTAAGTAATCCCTAGGGAAGGAGGGTATGCCCTAAAAGAATTGAAGGAAGTTGGGTGGTCTAAACAAACTCTAGGAAAGGGAATGAAGTGAAAATCTCCATTAAGATGGATGGCCTATGAAACTGAAGGAAGGGCGATGGACTAAATCAAGGTAGTTTGATAGCCCAATTAATAGGAATGTCCTAAAAAAATAGAGGAATGGGAGTACCGTAATAACACTTGAGGAAAGAGGATGCCCGAAATAAACTCAATGAAGGGGAATACCCTAAACAAACTTAAGGAAGGGGATGCTCGAAATGAAACTCAAGGAATAGGGCATATCCTTACACAAACTCATAGGATGGAGTCCTGATTATGAGAAACTAAAGGAACATACGAATAAGATTAAATAGTTCACAATGATGGGAAACCAAAGGAACGAACAATGAACATAGGCCGAACCTAGGATGACGTCACGATGATGAGAACAATAACAAACAACCAAGTAATTCCTAGGGAAGGGTATGCCCTAAAAAGAATTGAAGGAAGTTGGTCTAAACAAACTCTAGGAAAGGGAATGAATTAAAAATCTCCATGACAATGGATGACCGAAGAAAATGAAGGAAGGGCGATGGACTAAACTAAATCAAGGTAGTTTGTAGCCAAGTGAACAAACATGTCCTAAAAAAATAAAGGAAAGTGAATACCCTAACAACAATCGAGGAAAGAGAATACCTGAAAGAAACTCAATGAAGGGGAATACCCTAAACAAACTTAGGGAAGGCGATGTCCTGAACATACTTAACGAATACGGCATACCCTTAAACAAACTCATAGGATGGCTTCCTAATTATGAGAAACCAAAGGAACATAGGAATAGGCTTAGATAGTTCACTATGATGGGCACCAAAGGAGCGGACAATGATTATTGGCCAAACCTAGGATTGCATCCAAATGCTTGGAACCCAAAGGAACCAAGAAAAAACCTAGATAGAAACTAGGATGACCATCACAATGATAAGAAATATAACAAACAATCAACTTAGCTTAGGTAGAACCTAGGATGGTATGTAGAGGATCGAACACAAATTGGATGTAGATAGAACCTAGGATGACGTCCTAGTGATGAGAAAAAAGAGGATGAAACGACTAAACTTAGATTAAAACTAGGATAGTAACCCAATGATGGGTAACTAAAGGAACTAAGAATGAATAGAGATAGAACCAAGAATTATGGTCCAATGATGAGCAATCCAAAGAACAAATGAATTAACTTAGATAACACCAAGAATGGAATCTCAATGATGTGAAACTAAACAAACTAAGAATGAAAATGAATTGAACTATGAACCGCATTCCAATGATAAGCAATATCACGAACAATTGAGTATGTTTAGATAGAACCTAGGATGACATCCTGATTATGAGGTGAAGGATGAGGGATACCCTAAACAAACTTAAGGAAGTGGGATGCCCTAAACAATTCCCTTAATAAACTTAATGAAGGGAATTCTCTAGTCAAAGTCAAGGAAGGGTGATGCTCTAAGCAAATAGAGTTGCGGTAAAGAAACTAATGGATAGGGATGCCCTACTACACTAAAGAAAGTGGGAGTCTACTAAGTAATTCCTAGGAAAGGGTATGCCCTCAAAGAATTGAAGGAAGTTGGTTGGCCTAAAAAAACTCTAGGAAAGAGAATGAATTAAAAATCTCAATGAAGAATGATGACCAAAGAAACTCAAGGAAAGATGATGGACTAAAGTAAATCAAGGTAGTTTGACAGCCCAATGAACAGGAATGGGAATACACTACTTACACTCGAGGAAAGAGGATGCCCTAAAGAAACTGATCTGCCTTTTGGTTCTCCCCGAAAACGAACTTCATTTTTTAAACCCATTTTGAAAGAACTTGAAAAAAGAATTAGAAAATTTAAAAACAAGTGTTTTCTAGTTCTAACAGTTTTAAAAGAACTCTTAAAAATGTATCCAACTCAATTATTTGGATTCGAAAATCAATAATAAGATGATTCACAAATCGTCTATTCAAATTCGATCTATGAATTGGACTCAATGAAGGGGAATACCCGAAAGAAACTCAAGGAAGGAGGATATCATCAACATACTAAAGGAATAGTGTGTACACTTAAACAAATTCATAGGATGGTGTTCTAACGATGAGAAACGAAAGGAACATATGAATAAGCTTTGATAATACACAATGAAGGGAAGCCAAACAAACGAACAATGAACATAGGCCGACCCTAGGACTCCATCGAAAACTTTGGAACCTACAGGGACAAAGAACAAACCTTTACTAGGATGACATCACAATGATGAGAAACATAAGAAACAACCAACTAAGCTTAGGTAGAACCAAACATAGAACATTGAACATAGGCGTATTCACAAATAAGACTCATAGAAAGGGCATGCCACAAACAAACTCTACCTACTAGACTAAAGGAAGTGGGAGTCTGCTAAGTAATCCATAGGAAAGGAACATACGAATGAGCTTAGATAGTTCACAATGATGGAAAAAAAAGGAACAAAAATTGAATATAGGCCGAACCTAGGATTGCATCAAAATGCTTGGATCCCAAAGGAACTAAGAGCAAACCTAGGTAGAAACTACGGTAACAACACAATGATGAGAAACATAACAAACAACCAACTAAGCTTAGGTGGAACCTAAGATGGTATGCAGACAATCCGAAACAAAATTAACTCAAATTGGATATAGATAGAACTTAGGATAAAGTCCCAGTGATAAAAAATAAGAGGAACAAACGAATAAACGTAGATTAAAACTAGGATAGTAACCCAATGACGGGTAACTAAATGAATGAAGAATGAATAGATATAGAATCAAGAGTTATGGTCTAGTGATGAGCAATCAAAAGAACCAACGAATTAGCTTATATAGAACCCAGGATGACATCTCAATGATGTGAAACTAAACAAACTAAGAACGAAAATGAATAGAACTATGAATGCCATTCCAATGATGAGCAATCTCGAGAACAAATGATTATGTTTAGATAGAACTTAGGACGACATCTTGATTACGGGGTGAAGGACGAGGCATACCCTAAAAAAACTTACCCAAATGGGATGCCCTAAACGATCCCCTTAATAAACTTAATGAGGGGAATTCTCTAAACAAAGTCAAGGAAGGGGGATGCACTAAGCAAATTCAAGCAAGTGGGATGCCCTTAAAAACCAATGGAAGGACAACATCATAAATGAACTTTAGGAAGGCGTATTCAAAAATAAGACTCATAGAAAGAGCATGCCACAAACAAACTCTACTGATGGGGAGGCCCAATCCCAACACAAGCGGGTTGTGTTAAAAAAACCTCAAAAAATGGAGTTGCGCTAAACTAACTACTAGATGGCTCTGCTCTACTAGACTAAACGAAGTGGGAGTCTGCTAAGTAATCCATAGGAAAGGAACATACAAATAAGCTTAGATAGTTCACAATGATGAGAAAAAAAGGAACGAAAATTGAATATAGGCCGAACCTAGGACTGCATCCAAATGCTTGGATCCCAAAGGAACTAAGAGCAAACCTAGGTAGAAACTATGGTGACATCACAATGATGAGAAACATAACAAACAACCAACTAAGCATAGGTGGAACCTAAGATGGTATGCAGATAATCGTACACAAAATTAAAATTGGATATAGATAGAACCTTGGATAAAGTCCTAGTGATAAAAAATAAGAGGAACAAACGAATATACCTAGATTAAAACTAGGATAGTAACCCAATGACGGGTAACTAAAGGAATGAAGAATGAACAGATATAGAACCTAGAATTATGGTCCAATGATGAGCAATCAAATGAACCAACGAATTAGCTTAGATAGAACCCAAGATGGAATCGCAATGATGTTAAACTAAACAAACTAAGAATGAAAATGAATAAAACTATGAATGGCATTCCAATGATGAGCAATCTCGGGAACAAATGATTATGTTTAGATAGAACTTAGGATGACATCCTGATTATGGGGTGAAGGACGAGGGATACCCTAAAAAAGCTTAGGGAAGTGGAATGCCCTAAACGATCCCCTTAATAAAATTAATGAGGGGAATTCTCTAAACAAAGTCAAGGAAGGGGGATGCACTAAGCAAGCGGGATGCCCTTAAAAAACCAATGGAAGGACAACATCGTAAATGAACTTCAAGAAGGCGTATTCACATATAAGACTCATAGAAAGGGCATGCCACAAACAAACTATACCAAAGGAATGAAGAATGAACAGATATAGAACCAAGAATTATGGTCCAATGATGAGCAATCAAAAGAACCAAGGAATTAGCTTAGATAGAACCCAGGATGGCATCTCAATGATGTGAAACTAAACAAACTAAGAATGAAAATGAATAGAACTGTGAATGGCGTTCCATTGATGAGGAATCTTGGGAACAAACGATTATGTTTACATAGAACCTAGGATGGCATCAAGAATATGGTGTGAAGGACAAGGGATACGCTAAACAAACCTAAGGAAGTGGGATGGCCTAAATAAACTTAATGAAGGGAATTCTATGAACAAAGTCAAGGAAAGGGGATGCTCTAAGCAAATTCGAGTAAGCCGGATGCCCTTAAAAAGCCAATGGAAGAAGAATGTTGTAAATGAACATTAAGAAGGGGTAGTCACTAGTAAGGCTCATAGAAAGGCCATGCCACAAACAAACTCTACCATGGGGCCATGCCACAAAGAAAGTCTACCAAGGGGGATGCCCAATCCCAACGAACGCGGCTATGACAAGCAAACTACTGGATGGAGATGCCCTACTACACTAAGGAAGGGGGAGTCTTCTTAGTAAGCCATTGGAAAGGGTATCCCTAAAAGAATTGAAGGAACGTTGGTGGTCTAAAAAAACTCTGAGGAAAGGGAATGATTTAAAAATCTCCATGAAGATGGATGACCTAAGAAATTGAAGGAAGGGTGATGGACTAAAGTAAATCAAGGTAGTTTTGAATGCCCAATGAACAGAAATGTCCTAAAAACATAGAGGAATGGACAAACCCTTATAACTCTAGAGGAAAGAGGATGCGTTAAATAAACTCAATGAAAGGGATCCCGAAAACAACTCAAGGAAGGAGGATGCCCTAAAGATACTCAAGGAATAGTGCATACGCTTAAACAAACTCATAGGATGGAATGCTCATTATGAGAAACAAAAGGAAAATACAAATAACTGTAGATAACTCAAAATGATGGGAAACCAAAGAAATGAACAATGAACATATGCCGAACCTAAGATTGGATCAAAATGTTTGGAACCCAAAGGCACTAAGAACAAACGTAGATAGAAACTAGGATGACATCATAATGATGAGAAACATAACAAACAATCAACTAAGCTTAGGTAGAACCTAGGATGGTATGCAGACGATTGAACACAAAATTAACTCAAATTGGATATAGATAGAACCTATGATGACATCCTAGTGATGAGAAATAAGAGGGAACAAACAAATAAACTCTATTAAAACCAGTATAGTAACCCAATGACCGGTAACTAAAGCAACTAAGAATAAACAGAGATAGCGCCAAGAATTATGGTCCAATGATGAGCAATCAAAAGAACAAACGAATTAGCTTAGAGAGAACATAGGATGGCATCTCAATGATGTGAAACTAAACAAACTAAGAATGAAAATGAATAGTACTATGAATGGTGTTCCAATGATGAGAAATCTCGGGAACAAATGATTATGGGGTGAAGGATGACGGATACCCTAAACAAACTTAAGGAAGTGGGATGCCCTAAACGATTCCCTTAATAAACTTAATGAAGTCAATTCTCTAAACAAAGTCAAGGAAGAGGGATTCTCTAAGCAAATTCGAGTAAGCGGGATGCCCATGAAAAAAGCCAATGGAAGAAGATTGTCGAAAATGAACATTAAAAAGGGGGATTCACTAATAAAAGTCATAGAAAGGGCATGCCACAAACAAACTCTAGCAAGGGGGATGCCCAATCCAAACAAAAGTGGTTGTGCTAAAAAACCTCAAGAAATGGAGTAGTGCTAAAAAAAAAACTAATTGATGGGGATGCCCTAATACACTACAAGAAGTGGGAATTTGCTAAGTAATCCCTAGGAAAGAGTATGCCCTTAAAGAATTAAAGGAAGTTGGTTGGTCTAAACAAACTCTAGGAAAGGGAATCAATTAAAAATCTCCATGAAGATGGATGACCAAAGAAATTGAGGGAAGGGAATGTCCTAAAAAAAAATAGAGGAATGGGAATAACTTAATAACACTCAAGGAAAGAGGATGCCCTAAATAAACTCAATGAAGGAGAATACCCTAAACAAACTTATGGAAGAGGATGCCCGAAAACAACTCAAGCAAGGAGGATGGCAAACCTTTAAACAAACTCATAGGATGGCATCCTAATTATGAGAAACCAAAGGAACATACGAATAGGCTTAGATAGTTCATAATGATGGGAAACCAAAGGAACAAACAATGAACATAGGTCGAACCTAGGATTGCATCCAAATGTGTCAAACCCAAAGGAACTAAGAACAAACCTAGATAGAAAGTAGGATAACATCACAATGACAAGAAACATAACAAACAAAATTAAAACTAGGATATGGATTGAAACTGAGCTTTGGTAGAACCTAGGATGGTATGCAGACGATTGGACACAAAATTAATTCAAATTGGATATAGATTAAACCTAGGATGACGTCCTAGTGATGAGAAATAAGAGGGAACAAACGAATAAACTTAGATTAAAACTAGGATAGTAACCCAAAGACGGGTAACTAAAGGAACTAACAATGAACCTCTAGAACAAAGAATTATGGTCCAATGATGAGCAATCAAAAGAACAGACGAATTAGCTTAGATAAAACCTGGGATGGCTTTTCAATGATGTGAAATTAAACAAACTAAGAATGAAAATGAATAGAACTATGAATGGCATTCCAATGATGAGGAATCTCAAGAACAAATGATTATGTTTAGATAGAACATAGGATGACATCCCTATTATGGGGTGAAGGACGAAGGATACCCTAAACCAACTTAAGGAAGTGGGATGCCCTAAAGGATACCCTTAATAAACTTAATGAAGGGAATTCTCTAAACAAAGTCGAGGAAGGGGGATGCTCTAAGCAAATTCGAGTAAGTGGGATGCCCTTAAAAAGCAGATGGAAGAAGAATGTTGTAAATGAACATTAAGAAGGGGGATTCACTAATAAGACTCATAGAAAGGGCATGCCACAAACAAACTCTACCAAGGGGGATGCCCAATCTCAACAAAAACGGTTGAGCTAAAAAACCTCAAGAAATGAGTTGCGCGAAACAAACTACTAGATGAGGATGTCCTACTACACTAAAGGAAGTGGGAGTCTGCTAAGTAATCCCTAGGAAAGGGTATGCCCTAAAAGAATTGAAGGAAGTTGGTTGGTCTAAACAAACTCTAGGAATGGGATTGCTGAATCATAGAGGAAATAAATATATAATGTAACGGAGCCATCATAGTATTTTTTAACTTCTCCGAAAGGAAGGGTGGTAATTGGATCATTTACCGATCTGGATCTGACAGATCCTACATTTTTCGATGGCAGGTAAAAGTCAATTCCATTGTAGAGCCGTATCCCATGAATTAAAAATCTCCATGAAGATGGATGACCTAAGAAACTGAAGGAAGCGTGATGGACTACAGTAAATCAAGGTAGTGTTATAGCCCAATGAACAGGAATGCCCTAAATAAACCTAATGAAGGGGACTACCCAAAACAAACTTAAGGAAGGAATGCCAAAAAACAACTCAAGGAAGGAGGACGTCCTGATCGTACCCAAGGAATAGTGCATACGCTTAAGAAAAACTCATAGGATGGCGTCCTAATTATCAGAAACCAAAGGAACATATCGATAAGCTTAGATAGTTCACAAGGATGGGAAACCGAAGGAACAAACAATGAACATAGGCCGAACCTAGGATTAGATCCTAATGTTTGAACCCAAAGGCACTAAGAACAAACCTAGATAGAAACTAGGATGATATCACAATGACGAGTAACATAACAAACAATCAACTAATCTTAGGTAGAACCTAGGATGGTATGTAGACGATCAAACACAAAATTAACTCAAATTGGATATACAACCTAGGATGACATCCTAGTGATGAGAAATAAGAGGGAACAAACGAATAAACTCAAATTAAAACTAGGATAGCAACCCAATGACGGGTAACTAAAGGAACTAAGAATAAACAGAAATAGAACCAAGAATTATGGTCCAATGATGAGCAATCAAAAGAACAAATGAATTCGCTTAGATAGAACCTAGGATGGCATCTCAACGACCTGAAAGTAAATAACCTAAGAATGAAAATGAATAGAACTATGAATGGTGTTCCAATGATGAGGAATCTCGGGAACACATGATTATGTTTAGATAGAACATAGGATGACATCCTGATTATGGGGTGAAGGACGAAGGATACTCTAAACCAACTTAAGGAAGTGGGATGCCCTTAATAAACTTAATGAAGGGAATTCTCTAAACAAAGTCGAGGAAGGGGGATGCTCTAAGCAAATTCGAGTAAGTGGGATGCCCATAAAAAGCCAATGGAAGAAGAACGTTGTAAATGAACATGAAGAAGGGGGATTCACTAATAAGACTAATAGAAAGGGCATGCCCCAAACAAACTCTACCAAGGGGGATGCCCAATCTCAAATAAAACGATTGAGCTAAAAAACCTCAAGAAATGGAGTTGCACTAAACAAACTACTAGATGGGGATGTCCTACTACACTAAAGGAAGTGGGAGTCTGCTAAGTAATCCCTAGGAAAGGGTATGCCCTAAAAGAATTGAAGGAAGTTGGTTGGTCTAAACAAACTCTAGGAAAGGGAATGAATTAAAAATCTCCATGAAAATGGATGACCTAAGAAACTGAAGGAAGCATGATGGACTAAAGTAAATCAAGGTAGTTTGATAGCCCAATGAACAGGAATGCCCTAAAAAAATAGTGGAATGGGAATACCCTTATAACACTCAAGGAAAGAGGATCCCTAAATAAACCTAATGAAGGGGAATACCCAAAACAAACTTAAGGAAGGAATGCCAAAAAACAACTCAAGGAAGGAGGACGTCCTGAACATACCCAAGGAATAGTGCATACGCTTAAGAAAAACTCATAGGATGGCGTCCTAATTATCAGAAACCAAAGGAACATATCAATAAGCTTAGATAGTTGACAATGGGAAATCGAAGGAATGAACAATGAACATAGGCCAAACCTAGGATTAGATCCTAATTTTGAACCCAAACTAAGAACAAACCTAGATAGAAACTAGGATGATATCACAATGATGGGTAACATAACAAACAATCAACTAATCTTAGGTAGAACCTAGGATGGTATGTAGACGATCAAACACAAAATTAACTCAAATTGGATATAGAACCTAGGATGACATCCTAGTGATGAGAAATAAGAGGGAACAAACGAATAAACTCAGATTAAAACTAGGATAGCAACCCAATGACGGGTAACTAAAGGAACTAAGAATAAACAAAGATAGAACCAAGAATTATGGTCCAATGATGAGCAATCAAAAGAACAAATGAATTAGCTTAGATAGAACCTAGGATGACATCTCAACGACGTGAAACTAAACAAACTAAAAATGAAAATGAATAGAACTATGAATGGCGTTCTAATGATGAGGAATCTCAGGAACACATGATTATGTTTAGATAGAACCTAGGATGACATCCTGATTATGGGGTGAAGGATGAAGGATACCCTAAACCAACTTAAGGAAGTGGAATGCCCTAAATGATTCCCTTAATAAACTTAATGAAGAGAATTCTCTGAACAAAGTCAAGCAAGGGGGATGTTCTAAGCAAATTTGAGTAAGCGGGATGCCCTTGAAAATCTAATGGAAGAAGAACATTGTAAATGAACATGAAGAAGGGGGATTCACTAATAAGACTCATAGAAAGGGCATGCAACAAACAAACTCCAAGGGGGATGCCCAATCCCAACAAAAATGGTTCTGCTAAAAAACCTCAAGAAATGGAGTTCCACTAACAAACTACTAGATGGGAATGCCCTACTTAAAGGAAGTGGGAGTATGCTAAGTAATCCCTAGGAAAGGGTATGCCCTAAAAGAATTGAAGGAAGTTGGTTGGTCTAAACAAACTCTAGGAAAGGGATTGAATTAAAAATATTCATGAAGATGGATGACGTAAGAAACTGAAAGAAGGGTGATGGACTAAGTAAATCAAGTTAGTTTGATAGCCTAATGAACATGAATATCCTAAAAAAAAAAATAGTGGAATGGGAATACCCTTATAACACTCAAGGAAAGAGGATGCCCTAAATAAACTCAATGAAGGGGAATACCCTAAACAAACTGAAGGAAGGGAATGCCCGGAAACAACTCAAGGAAGGAGGATGTCCTGCACATACTCAAGGAATAGGGAATACCCTCAAACAAACTCAAGAAAGGGAGATGTGCTAAACATACTGAAGGATGCAAGTATAACATATACAAACGCAAGGAATAGGAATTCTACAAAGAAAGGGATGGGGAGAAGGAGATGCCTTAATAACATTGAAGAAAAGGGGATGATCTAAACATAGATAAGGAAGGTGGATGCCATAAATTAATTGAATGAAGGGGGATGTTTTAAACAAAATAATGGAAAAAGATGCCTTAATAAGATTTTATTAAATCACATTCCCTAAATGAACTAAAGGAAGGTTCATGCATTAAAGAAACACAAAAGATGAGGTTGCCCTAAATAAACTCTACAATGGAGGATGCCCTAAACAAATTCAAAAGAAGGCATTGCCGTTAGGAAACTCATGGAAGGTGTGTTTCACTTCTGCTTCAGTCTTCGACCTTAGGTCTTTCTTGGGAGTTCCACTCTGTATCAAGTATTCTACTTCAAGGTTTCTCGGGTTCCACCCTTTGTTAAGGTGCTTCGGGCCTTTTGGGTCCTTTGGACAAAGGAAAGAGAAAGAAAATAGCATAACCTATCGAAGGGCTAATACAATAATAGCCCTTTAGCTCTTATGCTGATTATCCTAGGCAATATGACTTTAGGGCATCCTCAAGATACGTTTTCAAATACTGCTATACAATTACAACCCGTCTTTGCTCAATGGATACAAAACACCCATGCCCTAGCACATGCTAATAAGACTCAAGAATGGGGGTTGCCTTAAACATAATCAAATGGTGATGCCATAAGTAACTCTAAGAATCGGGTTGTCCTAAACAAACTCTAGGAAGGGGGATGCACCAAAAAAATTCTCAAGGAAGAGGGCACAAAACCTAAACAAACTCAAGGAATAGATATTCTATAAAGAAACTAAGGGACAATGGGATGTCTTAATAAGACTCAAGAGAGGGGGATGCCCTAAACAAAGACATGGAAGGAGAAGGTTGTAAACAAACTCAAAGAAGGGGATGTGCTAACAAGACTCAATGAAGTGGGATGCCCAAAAATTTGAAACCAAATGAACTAAAATTAAGCACAGATAGAACCTGAGATGATATCTCAATGATGAGAAACTAAAAGAACAAAGAAATAAGCTTAGGAAAACATTAGGAAGTTAGAATAACCAATGATAGAACCTAGGACGGCGTCCTAATTATGAGAAACCAAAGGAACATACAAATAAGCTTAGGAACTTCATGGAAGGGGAATGTGCTAAGAAGACTCAAGGATGGGGGTTCCCTTAAACAAAGATGCCTTAATAAGACTCAATGAAATCACATTCCCTAAATGAACTCAAAGAAGGTCCATGCATTAAAGAAACAAAAAAGATGAGGTTGCCCTATATAAACTCAACGATGGAGGATGCCCTAAAACAACTCAAAAAAAGGCATTGCCATTAGGAACTTCATGGAAGGGGAATGTGCTAAGAAGACTCAAGGATGGGGGTTCCCTTAAACATAATCAAATGAGGGGATGCCATAAGCAACTCTAAGAATTAGGTTGCCCTAAACAAACTCTAGGAAGGGGGATGCACTAAAAAAAATTCTCAAGGAAGAGGGCACAAACACTAAACAAACTCGAGGAATAGATATTCTATAAAGAAACTAAGGGATAGTGGGACGTCTTAATAAGACTCAAGGAAGGGGGATGCCTTAAACAAAGCTATGGAGGGAGAATGTTGTAAACAAACTCAAAGAAGTGATGTGCTAACAAGACTCAATGAAGGGGGATGCACTAATGAAACTCAAAGAAGGGGGATTCTCTTAACAAAATTTGGGAAGGGGATGTCATTAACAAACTCAAGGAAGGGGGATGCTCTAAACAAACTCTTGGAAAGGGAATGAATTACAAAATTTCCATGAAAAACAATGACCTAAGAAACTAAAGCAAGGGTGACGCCCTAATGTAACTCAAGGGAGTGGGATAGCCTAAGGAAACTCAAGGAACATGGATGCATAAAACAAACTAAAGGAAGGGGGATGCCCTATTAAAACTCGAGGAAAGCGGACGCCTTAAACAAACTCTAAGAAGGGAAATGCCCTAGACAAACTCAACAAAGGGAGATGTGCCAAAAAAAAATTCTCAAAAAAAAGGAGGGGCTTAACAAACTCCAAGAGGTAGATGCACTATGAATCTTAAGGAAGTGGGAGTGCACAAAATCAACTCTTGGAAGGGGGGTGCCACAAACTCAAGCAAGGGGGATCCTTTACACAAACTCCAAAAAGGAGAATGAATTAAACAATCTTCATGAAAAGAGACTAAGAAACTTAAGGAAGGTGAAGCCCTAAAGTAACTCAAGGGAAAGGGGTGCCCTAAGAAACTCAAGGAACGGGGATGGCCTAAACAAACTAATGGAAGGGGGATTCCTTAATAACAGTTTAGGAAGGGAGATGCCCTAGTAACACTCAATGAAGGAGGATTCCCTAAACATACTCAAGGATGGGGAATGCCTTAAACAAACTAAAGTAAGGTGGATCCCATAAACAAAGTCAAGGAAGGGGGATGCCACACACTAACTCAAGGAAGGAGGATGCCCAAGTGGGATGCCATAACTAAGTGAAGGAAGGGGAATGCCATTATAAGACTTGAGTATGGGAGATGCCCTAAACAAAGTCACTGAAGGAATATATCCTAAACAAACTGGAGAAAGGAAGATGTCCTAAACAAACTCCAAGAGGGTATACCATAAACCAACTCAAGGGGTAGGGGGACGTCATAGAAAACTAATGAAAGGGGGATGTGCTAATAACAGTGATGGAAAGTAATTGTCATAGACAAACTCCAAGAAAGGGGATTCCCTAGACAAACTCAATGAAGGGAGATGCGCTAAAAATATATAGAAAATGGGAGGTGTTGAACAAACTACAGGAGGTGCATGCCCTATAAAACTCAAGAAAGTGGGGGTGCACTAAATCAACTATTGAAAGGGGGATGTCCTAAACAAACTTAAGGAAAGGGAATGAACTAAACAGCCTCCATGAAGAGGATTGACCTAAGAAACTCAAGAAAGGGAGATGCCCTAATGTAACTCAAGAAATAGGGATGCCCTAAACAAACTAAAGGAAGGGGAATGCCCTAAACAAATTCATGGAATGACAATACTTTAAACAAACTAAAGGAAAGGGGATGTCCAAGAGAAAATCAAGGAAGGAGGGGATTCCCCACAAGAACTAAAGGAAAGGATGCCTTAATGAAACTCTATGCCATAAACAAATTCAAGGACACTGGATGTCCTTAAAAAACTCTAAGAAGGTGGATGCCCTATAAAACTTAAGGAAGTGGGAGTGCACTGAATAAACACTTAGTAGGGATGGCTTTAAACAAATTCAACTAAGGCGAATGCTCTACACAAACTCTAGGAAGGGGAATGAACTAAACAATCTCCATGAAGAGGAATGACCTAAGAATGTGAAGGAAGGGTGATGCACTAAGGAAACTAAAGGAACCCCATGGCCCAGGCAAACTAAAGGAAGGGGGGTGTCATGATAACACACGGCGAAAATGGATGCCCTAAAAAAACTCAAGGAAGGGGGATGCTAAAAAAAAACTAAAAGAAAAGGGGATGTCCTAAACAAAGTCAAGGAAGGGAGATTCCCTAATAATAATCAAGGAAATGGGATGACCTAAACAAACTAAGGGTAGGGGATGCCTTAAAGAAACTCTAGGAAAGGTGATGTCATAAACAAAATTAGGAAATAAGGATGAATTGAAAAAAAAAAAATTCCATGAAGAGGGATGATGTAACATCTAGTACTAATGAATTAAATAGACGATAATGATTATCTTAGTACTTAACTTTAAACATGCTTAATTAAATATTAAAACTAGTTTAGTGTTAATCCTATTTAATTATGAATTAAAGTTTGATTAAGGTTAATTGAGATTAGTTAATGACTTAAGCATGCTTATTAGATTCTTAGGGACTGATTAGGGTTATGAAAACCTAAAGGACTAATGGGAAATTATGGGTTTTATTTTTGATAACTTGAAGGACTAAAGTGCAAAATTGGGAAATTGAAGTTAGTGGAATGCCACCTCATACTTGGGTGGATTGGTGGTAGCCATGTGGCCTACCACCTCGTGCTTGGTTGCATGGAGACCCCTTTAAAAGGGGCTATAGCTCGTTTTGCACCAGTTCACCTGCAGCAACTTGGGTTAGAGAGAGGATCTAGAGAGAGAAAGTGTAGATTTGAGGTAAGCAAGTTGTTCAATTTTGTAATTTTCATTTATTTTGGTTCCTAATGGCATGCTAAAAAGAATTAACTGTAAAATTTGTGTAAAAGTTGAGTATAATTAGCTATAAACCCGTTTTAGTTAAAAATCACAATTAATTAAAGATGAAAGTATTTTAGCTTAAGTATTTTATTAATGGTAAGATCAGCATGAATCTTTGTTTAATTTGGTTTGACTGAAAAAAAAAAATAGTAAACATGTAATTAGTTAGGTTGTTTGGACACCTGGGATTTGTTAATAGGCTAGGCTTTAAGAAAATCACAAGAATTAGTGTTTGGTAATTAATTGGGGAATATGAGCATTAAAAAAATTTAACAATAGTAAGTTGTAAAATATTTTCCTTGAATCATTTGTTGGAATTTCATGTTATTTTTATGATTTCATAAAATATTTTAATGTGTCATTGCATCTCGGTTTATTGCATTAAAATGTTACCATGATATTGGAATGTATATTGGTATGAAGATTCATGGTTCTATGTTGTAGAAATGTCATTTTAATGTGTGGTTGCATTGCACGAAGGATATGGAATTATCACAGGATGATATTCAGAGAATTGATTGGTGGGAAGTGTTTATGTGATGCTACAGGTATTATCATTTGATATATTGTTTATGTAGGACCGTGGGTCCTTGGGTGGAAGTCCCTAAAGCCCTCGAGGAGGACACTCCGATGTGGGTGTATGGGCTTAGTCCTACCCTTGGTTTTAGTCCCTAAAGACACAGGATTGGTCCTGCCCTTGGTATGAGTCCCAAAAGACACAGGGTATGACTTGACCTTGGGTGATGTCCCATAATAGTCATTATTATATTAATCGAGTATCTTGTGGAGCACTGATATCTGATGTGTAGATTGGTGGGGGTTAGTAGTTTATCAGTTGTGAAAAGATGGATGAGGAAAAGCAAAGATGAAACTAGCAAAAACACATGCATACATGTTTGACATGATTACACATTTGTTAATGGTTATAAAATATTTATCATGCATGTTATTAAACATTTAATTCAAGGTTTTTAAGGGTATGCTTAGGATGGTTATAAACGTTCCTACTGAGTTGTGAACTCACCTTATCCCTTCCACCTCTAGATGCAAGTCAGAAGACCTATGCAGAAAATAATGCTTGAGCAATGCTTTACTGTGATTGGATGCTATTTGCTCGCATTGAAAGTCTTTTGAGGTCTTGCTTTTTGTATCAAAGACTGAATCTTTTTGTAGGAATGATGTAATATATATATTTGTCAGGTACACTTGTAGTATGGGCTACCCGCAGTGAACAATGGGGTTTTGGTATACGTAAATTAATGTAGTACAAGTTTCTTTTGTGAAACAAAACATATTTTACTAACTATAGTAATAAAGTTTAATACAAGATGTACTCTTTATAACAAGTTTTGAGTATTCTCTTTTTGCACAAAATCAAGCAAGAACTCAGCAATTAAATTTTTGAGAGCTATTATACTTTATTTGAGTATTAATTGTTTAGTTTGAAGAATAACAAAAACCGGGGTGTGACAGATGACCTAAGAAAATGAAGGAAGGGTGATTCCCTAATTTAACTCAAAGGAATAGGATGACTTATGGAAACTCCAAGAAAGGAGATGCCTTAAACAAATTAAAGGAAGGTGGATGCCCTAATAAAGGGAAATGACCTAAATAAACTAAAGGAAAGGGTGATGCTAAACAAACTTAATGAAGGGGAATGAGTTAAACAAACTAGAGGAAATGGAGATGTCCTAAACAAACTATGGGGGATGCCCAAAAAAAAAACCTCAAGGAAAAGGGGGTGCCCTAAACAATGTTAAGGATGGGGGGTACTCTAATCAAACTGAAAGAAAGAAGGTGTCATAAACAAAGTCTAGGAAGGGGGTTACTATGGACTTGCATTTCTCACTTGCGTCCCCACTCGACAATGAGACTCATTTTTTATTTGTGAAATTTTGATATTTTATTAAAATTTGGAGTTCTCATGCCACTTATTTTTATTTTTGTATAGGGAAAATATTATAAGAAATTAAAACCCTAAGAAAAATGACACCTTAAACTTTTGAAAAAACATGCCTTTGAAATAATAGACCCAAGTCTAGGTCCAATAATCAGGTTACTTAAGTTGAGGGAAGTACGACAATTAAGTGATTAATAGAGGGAATCAAGGAAGACTAATGGTGATTACTTAAATTCCAATAACATATTAAGCATGCTAAACAAATAATTCAAGTTAGACCATAAAGGAAGAGTAAGATGCGAACCTGGACTGCAATTTAAAGTGCTATTACAAGATACTGAAGTTAATTCAAACAACAAAATATATAGCATGCATCTCATCAGCAAAAATCAAACAAACATCAAGGCACTCAGCGCCAATATCAAACATGGTATGGTACACACAAAACATTTCATATGTAACTAAAAAGAAGCGAATGGTGGAGAGTGTACCTAAAGAGCATATCTTTAACGCAATGCACTTTCAATACAAATGGAGAAGCTAGGATAAAAGATGATGACAAGCAATTACGAGAGCATAATATCTGCATGGTATGAACTTACAAAGACATCAGTTATACAAGGTATATAACCAACTAAATAAATCAACTTTGGGAAAAGCTTTTTCGATGCAAATAACATTCTAAAATCAATTTCAAGAAGTGAGTAACATCACACAATTGTGGAAAAAAAAATTAATACACTCCAAAAATAATTAAAACAAATTTTCAAACTAAAAGGTCATTAGCTAAGTTGAAAATGGTAGCAAGGATAAATTTTAAAATATCTTTTATGTAGGGTTGTGTCAAATCTTCATTCAATATTCCATAACCCATACATCCTCAACCTCAAGTGAAAAAGATTACCAAGGCCAAGGACATTCCCATTGGTTTGGGGGCACAAGTTCAAACTTATGCGAAATAAAAACAAAGTTTTTGGAAAACCAAAAAGAGAATGCAACTTGTATGAAATGAGTTGCATGTTTTTAAAAGAAAGTGAGATTTTTGCCCTAAAACTAAAACAAATTTTCATTTAAAGTCCTTAAATGATTCAAATACTTTTGAAAATGATTCAAATCCTTTTGAAAATAATTTAAATTATTATTTTTTTTTAAATGATTTTAGGAGGAGAAAAAAAGGAACTAAGAAAATTAAGAAATTCCGAACAAAAGACCTAAAAGTTGGGATTTTTTATTCATAACTTAAAACAATTTGAAAAGAAAGGAAAAATCAACTTAGACCTTCTTTTTGGCTACCTTTTCATTCATGATGGAGAAAAGATCTTTTTTTGTGAAAGAAATTTTGACTCAAAGGTAAATAATCAAACATCATGAATTTTTAACTAAGGTAGCATTCAAAGAACTTTAGAAAATAACTTAAGATGAATTTTTAACTAAACTAGCATTCAAAGAACTTTAAAAAATAATCCAACATGAATTTTTAAGCAAACTAGCATACAAAGCACTTCAAAAAACTAATACAGAAATTCATCTTTCAAATTTATCTAGAAATTCAAATTCCAAAACTTATATACTACCTAAGGGAAAATCTAACAAGTTCATTACCATCATGAAAGGGAGATAGAGATTACTTGTCTTAAGGGGCAGAACAAGAGAAATGTCAATCTCATATAAGTACCAAATAGGTTGTTAAAAACAACATTGATTAAACCAATTGCTCTAACAACAAAAGCATAAGTTGATTTACATATTAAGGCAGAGAAGAAAAAACACACACTTCTTGTCATTGCCGTAGCTTTGAACTTATTAAACCCCACATTCCACATTATATTATTTCTTAAGAAAACCACAAAAATAATAAGAAACAAACAACTTTTGTAGTGGATTACTAAAATAGAGTTGGCTCTACCACTGTGATTTAGTGCTTCCTTTTTTCCTCTTCTTTTGTTAATAGCCGATTTAAATATTAATTAAAGCATGCAGTTTACATAAGGGAAATCCTAGTGGGACCCTTGTTCGCCTCTTTCTATTCCTTATAGAGTAAGACACCAAGCTACAGTTGGAAATTGACCTAAATCGCCAATAACTAACATGGGTTTTAGGTTAACAAACCAAAGCAAACTTAATGCAATCACATTTTAAGACTTCCAACACCCTTATTGAACCCAACCACATAGTGTAACTCATTATTGTGTGAATCACAACAACTATCAACAAAAAAATATAAACACATCTATGGACCCCACATTTCGGCTCAATGCGTTTCCCACTCGAATGGTGAGCTCAATTTTTATTTGAAAATGATTTTTATTGATTAAAAAAAATTGACTTAGAGTCGCCACTTATTTTTGTTTTATTTTTAAAGGGTAAATAAAATAAGAAATAAAACCAGCCCTAAGTGCGACTCCTTATTTTGGAAAAGGTGATCTACGAAAAACCGGATCGAGTTCGGGGGTCAGGTTACTTATTGGGAAGGTACGGTAAAGACCGTAGCACCCCTCTAAGTCCCTAAAATCGGGTCTCTACTAATAAAATGAAGCGGACATGTCAATCAATGGGAAAATCAATGGATACTCAAATCAATCTTGCACTTATAAAAAACAGAATAGGTATAGAGAGTGCGTACCTGGGCCACGAGCCGTAACGCGCTATCAAAAATAGGGTTAGTGAACAAACACAGAAGGATAACGTGTATATCAAGTAACAGAGTAAATCAATCACATATAGCTAATGAATCAATCAATCATGAAATCTCATATGTAGGGCCCCACCAAAGCCCATTTTATTTTAGCATGAACTAATTCCATAAATTCCATCATTTAGAATTACGGAATTTGATTATTTGCTTATTTTAAAACATTTTGAGAATCAGAGAAAATTCGAAAGTGGCTTGCCGGAAAGAAGATGGCAACCAATTTTATTAAAAACGGAATTTTTCGGAACCTAAAAAAAAAAATACTAAGGGTAAAAATGGAAGAATTGAAATCCGAAAATTTATTTGAAGAATATTATTTGGGAAGAAAATCACTTTTAAAATTAAAGAGGTGAACCTGAAGGTGACACATGGCCTAGAGTGACCATTCAGACCATGCAAGGGTGGATATAGGCTGTCATTAAGGAGAAAGGTCCTCAACTGGGTGCAATTGTGTTGAGATTCCTCTATTGACGCTTGGAATGCTCTCATTTAATGAGGAGAAATCTCAATGTGAAGTCAGCTCATCTTCAGTGGAAACACATCACGAAGACCTCTGGTAGCTTAGGGTCCTTTTAACTGTGCGCTATCTGAAGTTCCAATCATCATCGAATGAGGTCTCATCAGAGCTTCATTTGAAAATTTTGTATCACTGGTTGCATGGCTGCACATTACACGTGTCCTGTCCTTATGAAATTTTCAATCCGCCAGCTTGCAAGGCAATTTTCTGTATGGCTATATGCCACTGTACCTGAGCTAGAATATTATTTCTGCTCTGTACATTCCAGAGCTCCCATTCTCACCACTTTCGGCATCCTAAGGTGATGGGCAAACAGATATTGAATGCCTAACAAAACTATTTGCAGCACTTCCCTCTCGTCTATTTTGTATCTGAAGGGGGTACTAACCAAATGAATTCTCCTAAGGATATTTGAAACAGCAGATAAGATGACAGGTTACTTCGCATCCTCTAAGGTTTTTCCCCTCATCTAGGGTTACGGCAAGCTGGCACTCCATGAGCTCATAATCCAGGATGAGGATCCCAAAATGCCTCGGCAATTTCTTCACAACAAACAGTTCTGATTCCTCACATGTGTTGATCACAGTACCCCTCCTATCAAGTGGACCTGAAGATGCTGAGCTTGTGTCGTCACCTCCATCATATTACATAGAGTTTCTGCTCCAATTTCATAATGAGCTTTCAATTTTCTTTCACATTATTCATCCACACAATATTTGTACGTCGAGTCCATGAGAAATGGGTCTATTATATCATTGCTCAGTCAGAAATGCCATGCATTCAAATATCAAAAGAATAGACTCAACTGTTGGATGACTTGAGCATGCTTGAGACTTGAAGTGATCAGCGACCAAGTGGCCATTTTTGTCAAAGCCAACTAGCGCACCAAGCATCTGGAGTTACATTTTGAAACAAAGGATTTCCTTGCCGCTGTGGTCTCGGTCAATGGAGGGGATGCTACTAATTGGTGATGCAGCTTTCCATTCTTGGTCAAGTAAAACAAATCCAACTGGAGACGGGATTTAGTCAATGTAGAGAAAGCTGCAAGAGACATGAGGTGCCTTCCCATAAACTCATAGGCCTCGCCATATTCAAACATTACTCCAACAGTTTTGAGCCCCTCCTTATAACAATTGATGCCATTTCCATAAAACCCTTGGTCAACCAAAGGAATATCAGCCATTACTGACTAGTCCTGCAAAAGAATTTCATCTGGTGAAGCAAGCAGGAAAGACTGTGATGGCGGCCTATATCCAAGACTGCCACTGAGGGAAATTCTGAGCCAGTTTCTCATCTTAATGGATACCGAGAACTAAGCTGGGAGACCTTGCTTATATTACGAGTTGTGAATCCAATCTAACAGTGAGAGCGCATTTTGCTTGGTGAGTGGTGCACATACAGCAGATAACCCAGCATTGGGAGGAGATATATTAGGTATATCAGAAGCTGCAGCATGGGTTTTGAGAAACGTCATTAAGGGCATCTCTGGTGTGAATAAAGTGAGAGGTTGAGAGATGAAATGGGTACGTTGGGTGTAGGGAAGGATGAAAGGAGGGATATGGTGAGTATAAGGTATGAGAAGAATGAAGGTGTGAGGGTATTTGGGTTCAATGGAGAGGGGAGGCTTTGGTGAGTGATCATGCAAGGCTTTGGCTCGTTATTGAAGGAACAAAAGGCGGGATGACTTTAGTGGTATCATGGATAGTTGAGGTGGAAGACTGGGGACAACCACTGCAGGGTATAGTAAATGGGTATGATGGTATTTAAAAGAGGGAAAAATGGAGGTGGCTAGACATAGGAATCTGAGCAAATGGGAAATGAGGCTAAATGTATAGGGAAAGAATGAGGGAGGTGGGTACGAGTGGACTGGCAAAAGGCTTTGGGTTCAACCCCATTGGATTGGGGTCTGGACATAGAAAATAGGTGTCGGCTCATAATATTAGGGACTGGCTGCACCGTATCAGAGGACTTTCTTTTGCGATGCATGGGTCTTCCTATTGTAGTATCGTTTTTTACTAGCTGTTGTGTTTACTGGAGGAAGAAACGTGACAAGCATTGACCCCACTGCAATGATTAGAATTTAATGGCATCTACAACTCATCATATTTTCGATGGACCTCTCGAGTTGCCTTCCGGTATCTTTCTGTTGGGCATAGAAACAGATGTAACATGCCTTCATTAAGATTTTCATCTCCGCTGTCATCCTCGACCTGAATCTCATCCAAGTGGGGATTTTTATGCTGACTATTATCCCGGGATCAGTGTGTTTGCTCTCTATAAAAGGGCTTAGGTTCTGCAGAAAGCTCCAAGAGAGCGGACACATTAGCAGATGGTAACTGATCAACCAAAGGCCATTCATCGTTAGAGGATCTACTGGCCTAGACACTGCTGAAAGGATTGAAATTAATGGTTTCGATATTGCTTTTGGAGGGACAATCCTCCTTCTCACATGTACAGATGCAAGAACCTTAGCCTTAGGATTTGGAAGGCGCTGAGCAGGAGACTTCTTGGCTACTGTTGATGCATGGATCTCTATCAAAGAGATTCAGTCATATAGAGGTCCATTGGCATGTGACAGTTGCAGCCGAGAACACCCCCAGCAGTTTGAGATACTATAAACGCACCAGCTTCTTCAACTATGGCTTTTCCCGGTATCAGAAATTTGGATTTCAACGGCAAGTGACACTTGATCCTCAATAACAACCCAAATGCTAAATAAATTCCAACGAAACCCAGTAACTTCAACAATCACCTCACGTACTTCAATCTCTATGAATTCCTTCCGTAAAACATGCTTTCTCATGCAATTCCAATGAGCATATTTGTTGAGGCGGCGTACAGTCTGAAACGAGAAGTGGCAAACATCGGGAAATCAGTCCCAAACATCACAACTTCAAGAGACATCACATGAAACAAAGACAGAGCCTTATCCATATAGCCATTCTGAATATACCCAGAAATCGTTCCCATTCAAGATCTATGTGCAAACCCAAACCACCTGGAGGAGCTTTATTCATCCTCAACACTCATGAGCTATGTCCTGTGATGACATTACCTGGTCCCTTTCAGATAGGGATGCACAACCTGATGTACAACAAGGTAGGACGCCAAGAACAGAGAATGGCAAAGCAAAACAGGGCACAAACCAATGAAATAAATAAACCAACCAGAGCCATGTTTCACGTTTAGATCAATGGGCTTGGCTGTAGGTGAGTGAGCTAGAATGTCTCAAGGAGATAAGAACAAAACAAAGCTACTATATGATGTATATCACAGACTAAAACAGAGCTGTTATTCTCAACTCACCCTAAGATAAAATCCATGAACCAAACAGGAACAATAAAAAAAAAAAATGAATGTATAATCAATCAATCCACAGTAATATATATATAAAAAAAGAACGAGACTATATACTCATAAAGAAAACGAAGGAACTGTGGTAGTCATACCTTTCTTTCCTCCTCTCTCAAGCTCTCTGTCCTCCCTGGACATCTTCCTTCTCCAACTAAATAAACTCCTCTGTAAGTCCTTCCTAAGCCAAACAGCCTGCTCCCTTCCTTAGCTGAAAGGATCTTCTCTCATTTCCCTAAAAAAAAACAATATCCTCTCCCCCCTCAGACGAATGGCCTCCTCCTCTGAAGCTCAAGGAATCTCCCTTGCAGCTAGCTTCATACTCAAGCTCAAGGAATACTCTCTAAAAACCCTCCAAACCGGCCACACCCCTCAATCCTTTTTTTTTTCTCCAGCTGTCTCTCCTTCAAAATATCTCTAATGGCTGAGCCCAAGACCACCTCCCTGCAGCTGCCAGCCTCCACTCCCCCCTCATGCAGCTGGCAACCTTCCCATAACAGAAGATACGCTCCCCTGATTCCAGAATGTTCTTCACTTTCCAGGTGTCTTCCTCTGATTGGTCCATCAATTCCACCATTTTGATCCCATGTTGACTAATCCGGGAGTGACACGTGGCCATGCAAGATGGTGACACTTGGCCACAGCTAGCTGCAAGAAAGGAAACGTGAGAAGAATGACAGCTCCCCAAAATGGGGGTCTACAACATCATTTCTTTCTTATTGCACAGGGTATACAACAATGATTGTGTAGGGATGAAAATTTTTTGAAAGTGACACAAATTTACCATCAAAGACAAAGCAATTCTACAACACAAACTGCTTAAAATACAATGGCATAAGTGAAGAGTTTTTTTACCATATCAATGATTCAATAAGACGACTTTCAATGATTTCTTAACCACAAACTGCCACATACATGATTTTCATAACTCAAACCTAGGTACAAAGTCAAGTACAAGAAATCAAGCCAATCTATGAGGAAAAAAAAAAGAAAAATAAATAAATAAAAGAAAATTTCGAACAACCCAAATACATCTAGTAAGATAAGAATGCAATTGAGTGAAGTAACGTAAAAGAGAAAAAAGAACATTATGAAAAGAGGATGACTCCTAGAACATTTGACCCACAACCCTATCATTAGTCTAGTTGGGATTGACGGGGCTTGAACCCGCAGCTTCTGCCTTGCAAAGGCATTGCACTGACCAATTGAACTACAATCCCGCATAAATAAGGTCACAACTGTCAATATAGGTAACCAAACAAGTTGTACAAATAACACTTAACAACTCAATCTTCATAATAACAAATACTTAAGTTTAATTTCATTATATTGAATGACATACAATTCTTTTGTAAAAGTACTTATAAATCAAGTATCTTCAAATCAAACAAAATATGCTCATATCCATGCGCCGGGAAAAAAATGATTCATATTAAAGCAGAAAAGTAAAAAAGAAATATCAGTTACTATTAGATGTCAATCCCATATCCCACATCATATTATTTCATGCAAAAACCAAAAGAATGATCAGCCCAAAACCATAATGAATCCAAAATCATGAAAACATGACTTGACATGGAACAAATAGTCTCTATTAAAAAAACCTAAGAATACAAGTAAATCTCAAGGCTATGCCCCACACTATAATGACAACAGTTACAAATTGAAGGGATTTGCACTATTACAAATTTAAGTGGTTTCCATAGTGCATCCAACTTATACTACTTAAGAAATAGCAAAAACCAATAGAATTATTAGCCCAAAACCATAATGAATTCAAAATCATGAAAATGCTATCATGACTTGGCATGGAACAAATAGTCCCTATTCAAAACCTACAAATATAAGTAAATTTCAAGGCTATAGCCCACACCATAACGACAACAGTTACAAATTGAAGGGATTTGCACTATTACAAATTTAAGTGGTTTCCATAATGCATCCAACTTATACTACTTAAGAAATAGCAGAAACCAATAGAATTATTAGCCCAAAACCATAATGAATTCAAAATCATGAAAATGCTATCATGACTTGGCATGGAACAAATAGTCCCTATTCAAAACAAATATAAGTAAATTTCAAGGTTATGGCCCACACCATAACGACAACAATTACAAATTGAAGGGATTTGCATTATTACAAATCGAAGCGATATCCATAGTGCATCCAACTTATACTACTTAATAAGAAATTGCAGAAACCAAAAGAATTATCAGCCCAAAACCATAATGAATTCAAAATCATCAAAATGCTTCCATGACTTGGCATGGAACAAATAGTCCCTATGCATATATAGTGTCAAGAGCCTCTTCCCCAAATTGATATAGGATATCACAACATCTCTCTAGCTTGGTTTTCCATTTTAGTTAATGGAACTAAAAATGTTGGTGGTTACAGAATTTACCAATGGCTAAATCTTTTGTTGAGATTGTTTTCCTCCACCTGCCTCTTACCATATTAAATGATAAATTCCTGTAATGGTGACGCATCTTGGAAGTCTGGTGAACATTCCTGCTCGTAGAGTAACATGAAAGAGGACTATAGTTTGAGGTTCTAGATTCATGGGATGGTGGCCATGGATTTCTTGATAAGTAAAAAATCACCACACGAATCTCTGTAGGCTAATTGCTTGGTGTGTGGCATTTTGAAGGACATACTGAGATAGGTGATGACAACTTCCAAGGGTTCATGGGATTATGAGAACTACATTGTTTTTCTGGCTTATCATTTTAACTAACAGAATTAGCTCTCTTGCGCCATGAACTTAAGATGATTAAATGGAAGGTGGTTCCTTATTGTCCAATTTATAAAATGAGTGAGATTTATCATTTAAATGGGGGCATGATCTCAACCTCCATTACAATATATGGAATGATTTATCATTCAAATGAAAAAATACCGAGACGCATCATAGGTGCTTGAGTACGCATAATTAATTTTCTAAAAAAATGAAAAATCTAAAGAAATTATAATTCCTCATGGAAACCATTCTCAAGACCACTTCTTTGAAGGGAAATACTAGCGACCTATAATCAAACACTTGAATTTTGGCTAAGTCAAGTTGCCCCACAAGCTAGTCTGCATGTCGTCTGCTATCTACTTGAGTGGCAACCAAGCCTTCACATGATCTCTCATCAAACCTTGGTCCATCAACTTGCATGCTGAATAGGCACTCGTGGGTGCAAAGCGTCATCCAATGCAGCCTTGGTACCACATCATCCAAGTCAAGATGCTAACACACAACCCTATCCCTACCCCCCTAATCCAATCCAAAGGAAAGGGGAAAAAGAAGAAGTAGCAAGCTACTCCCATGCGCACCCCTCCTTTGCGCTTCCAAGAGCTCAAATCATAGACCATTGCTCCAATTAATTCGATACTCCTTTCCATAACCCTATCCCTCCAACCCAGAGGAAGGGAGGAAAGAAGCAGCCACTGACTGCTTCCATACCCTATTCAATACAAATCGTCCTGCATAAATTAAGCTCGGCCACAAATTTTTTATTGCCTAACAAGAGGAATGTGTAGCCATGGAAATAGAAAAAGAATTATACACGTATGTACACATATAATACATGGGTGCACACAATAAATGTAATGCATGTCAAGTGTAACTACAAAATGAAAGAAGAATATATTGATGTGTTAGCTAAACTTCTATTGTGGCATTTCACAAAAGCAAAATTTCCACCATTGCATTTCATAAAATGCAAAATTTCCACTGTTGTAGTTCATAGAAGCAAAATTTTGATTGTTGCATTTCATAAAAAAAACACATTACTTCTTCATGTTGTTACCTGGATCTGAGGGCCTTTTTCCTAGCAGGGGATTTCTTGTCATTAGGGGATTTTTTGTTGTGACCAGCAGAGTTGGATGGCAGAGAATTGGTTGTAGCATTAAAAGATTTTGTTTCCATTGTCAACATCTTCAAAGATATTTTTCAAAGGTAATCAGACTGAATTAGAAGTAAAAATAAAAATATATCAATTCATCAAATTATTAATAACAAAGTAAGATAAGATAATATCAAGTTTTGCACTTTAATCTTTTACACTAAGGATAGATACAAAAAATGTTCATAGGTCTTGAGGAATGGTTGAGTAAATACTAGCATGATGGATATACCTGGCTTGTGGCAGTAGAATAAATCTTTTCCTCAAACCTTTCAACAATTTTCCTTAGCTCATTAAGTCCCTCTGGTCCAGAAATAGGAAGATGTCTCTTCAATGTGTCCATGCTAGACATAAAAAAAGGTTAAATTGTAATGGGTTATTCTTATGCAATCATTGGCTCAAAAAAAAAAAATCTTAAATAGGAAATCATGTTAGTTGTGCATTGACCATGTCACAATTTCCAACCAGAAAACAATAGTGCATGAAACAAGAATTTAGAGTAAATAAAAAAAAAATTAAGGAAAGGAACTAACATCCCCATAATAAGAGGAGGTTTGAAGTAAATAGAAAAAATTTATTAAGGAAAGGAACTAACATCCCATAATAAGAGGGGGTTTGGGGGTAAGACAACTAGAAAGCTTGTATATTTATAGGATTCCATGCTTACATCCCTTCCTTGAACAAGTCAAACACAAAAGATTGTCTCTTGCAATTTACTGCACATTCTAATACCTTTTTTCTAGTTCCTGTTTTTTAATGATAATATTTGAACTTCCTCATGTATTGATTTTGGTGGCAATATAAATCTCAAGAGATAAAAGGCCATTAGTCTGAAGATAGAGGGGTAAAGAAAAGAGGCATAACTCATTGATAGACATAGAATTACTGACCCCTAGATCAGCCATTTATCCCCATTCTTAATAATAATAAAGTCAGGGTGTGTATATTATCATTTGAGGGCCAATTTAATCTCACAAAAGTATTTTGACACAGAAAAACCACCCAACAAATTCAATAAGAGGGGGGGATGAATTACAAGAGGAAAGGATCCCTTCGCAAAAGGGACAGAGAAAAAAGAGCTTCCAACTATGGAGTCAAAAGATAAAAATATAGTTTAGACCCAAAGGAGCTGGTAATTTCCATCAACATACAGTCTCCCAATATAGCTTTGGCCCATATTGTAAAATATTTGTCTTTCCTACTTTTTCTACCTTCATATGTAAAAATAAAAATGTAGAAAAAAAAAAAAGGCACAATTTGCCTTAATGATTAAAGGTCAAGGGTAAAGGGAAGGAACAAGAAGAGGAAGCCCCTTACATGGTAGCCCACAATACAAGTTCTTACTGTAGAAAGGTAATGATACTTGACATAATCCACTACTCCAACCATTTAGGGACAACAAATTTGCCATAAAAGAAAAAGAAAGAGGAAAAGAAATGCATGTTAGAGTTACAAAAATCTCAATTCTGTCATCTCTACTATATATGTGGGGATTGGTCCTGAGATATTACAACCCCTCAACATCCTGCAACATAAACTAAGTCCATGTAAGTACTAGTGCTAGAGAGTGTGAATTACTTTGCTTTAGAGCATTTTTTTAATCATAAATACCACTTAAAACCTGTACATTCTCTTCATGCTTCTTAGGGGTGGAAAAGTGGAACCCTCTCCATTTAAGTCACTAATTCTTCTGCATAGAATCCCATGAAGAAAAAAAATGGCAAAATGCTACTCTTGTCAGTAATATACTGCATTTACACAACTCTCTTAGATTAATTTTTTCAGAAAGTGGAAGAAAGATGATTAATTCCAAATCATTGTATTAGCTTTTACCAGTGTCTTGATGCAACAGTATGGCCATTGTTACTCTAATGAATGAAGGAAAACATCCACCAAGGAAAATGAATTCCTTTATAAAATTTGAGTTTCTTCTGTACTCATCGTGCCTTTCAACTGGGATTGATATGAATTAAGGAAAAAAGAAAAATCAAACACCCTTGGTTGTTGGAAAAAAATATTAATCTTTATAAGAAGAAAGACATTTATATTTTGATCAACAATATAATTAAATCCCACCCTTCCATATGCTCTACATCCATTCTATTAGAATGTGGTATTTGCAGAATAATAATTCCTTTGCCTTTCCCAGCAAAGAAAATCAACTAGAGAAGACAGAATCATAGATTCGGCTGTAGTGCATCAACTGAATGTGGCTCATGACAACCCAAAAGATGATATTTTTGTGTAACTAATCAAAAGGGAAAGCAGAAACTTTATTGGCATGCAGAGTAACATGATAGAGCCAATTAGAGAAGCTCTCATTTTTTATTGGACTGAGGAAGTGTTAGAATCCAGGTTTATTGTCCTGATTTTTTTCCAGGTGACTTAGGTCAAGCATGCTTCAAGTATGAAGATAGGTGGGCAACTATCTCAGCAAGATCATGGACAGAATGACCTTTAGCCTTGTTCTCAAACAGAGAAAGGAAAAAAAACAGAAAATTAAGACAATCCCAATAATGATGTATTAGTTAAATTACAGTTCTGTAAGATTAGGTACAACTTATAGATTTCCTTTTGTATATTTATACCCAAAGTTAAAAAGTAAATAACCTACATTTCATGATAACAACAAAAATAAAAATAGAAGTATCTATTTTAAAAAAACAAAAAGAAATTGAGCAGAGTGTATCAATATGTTACTAGTGCCTTATTTTTCTAGTACATGATGAAGCATGTATAACCTGCAGCCAATTTTCTGAAAGCAACCTGCAGCCTTATTTTCTACCACTTTCTATACAATATATTTAGCTAAAGATCAAGAATCAAATGTCAGTTGTATTATAGCCTCGAATTATGTGGGTTAGGCTTTTTTTAACAATGGAAAATCATGATTTTCGGAGGCATGTTTCTACCAGTGATAGACCAATGTTGAGCTAAAATGACCACTGAACTTAAAAATAGTTTTTTTTTTCTTGCATTGCGCTATCCTCCTTTTGCTTCGGTTAGATGGGTATTCATTTAGAGTGGACAACCAGGCAATTGCCTCCATTGAGACTTCCTACAACTCCAAAAGTATTTCCAACTTCTTCCTTAGTAAGCTATTAGTAGAAATGGCAGATATAAATAGATTGAGAGAGAGAGAGAGAGAGAGAGAGAGAGCATCACATACCCGGCCCTAGAACTCAGTTTACTAAACTGCTCCAAGATAGACAAGAGGCATGTGTGTCTTAAGGAAATAGCATGGAAGGCTTCTGAAAGCTCATGCATTCTTGAAACATTTTCCAGTGATATATCCTTGAAAATAAAAATAAAAGAGTCACCAGGTGTCCACAATCTGATTCAAAGCAGTAAAGGAATTCATATCCAAAAAATCGAGCTCCTTAACTCACATGGGCAATGGTACACTCACAGGGACGCTTTATCCCTGCAAGAGATACCGATCAGTAGCTATGAGGAGATCTTGTGCAATATCCAATATAATTTCTACAGATCCAGTGTATAAAAATCTGTACAAAAATAGAATGTCAATAAATAAGAAAAGCTCAAGTCAATTTGGAGATGGAGCAGTGATGCAGACAAGATTTAATTTCCATCTGAGTTGTCCAAGGCCTACTCTGGTTCTTGGTGTTAAACCTCATTCAGATAGATCAGGAATCATTGTCCTTCTGCAAGATAAAGCTAGAAGTAGAACGTCTTCAAGTTTTCAAAGATGATAAATTGTTTAGGATGTTGACTAGTTAGAATTGAAAAGGAGAATAATGGAATCAAGGTGTAATTTTTTCTTCTCTCTAATGCAATAAGACAACAATAGACAATGCTAAACAAGTTAAAATCTTATTTATTCAAAGCAAGTCTTCAAGGGGCATATTGTTTCAAAAGAAAAAGAAAAAATTTAATGACATTAATCAGAAATCTTCCAGAGTCAAAAGCCCCCAAATGATGTGACAATCATATTCAAGTGTATTGATATTTACCCACCTCACCAACATTGCTCATGGCAAAGAAAAGTGTCCCTGCAACAAGGAGTGTATCACCAATTAGAGGTTTCAAACCTTCTAAGAGACAAATACAAGTTTGTGTGATAGTTGATACTGTACTAATAAATAATAATGTAAAATTTTCAGTAATGAATTAGAAAATGCCTCAATGACAAAACAAAGCTCTAGTTCTAGAATTTTCAGGTGGATTAAGTCATACTCTATTTTGCTGAATTTCATGATAGTTATGGACTAATTCTTGGAAGATTTTTTGGCACCATAAAAATATGTCGCACATAACAGTCTATGCATGATTTAGACCTTTAAGTTCAAAAGAGAGAAGTGATCATGGTGATACTGTTTTTGTCCAAAGCCTAGATTCAGAAACTTCCATTTTCAAGGTTATCTTTCACTAAAAATTGCTACTTATCTGTTTCTGTTCATTTATTCATGAAAAAAATCATTATAATAATTGAATTCATGAATGGTAGGATGAGAAGGGAGAGGATTTTTACCTTGGCTTTGATAGGGTTTTCTATCATGGATTTGAGCAAGTTGATGTCTATAAATTTCTAGCCCAGCCTTTTTTTTTTTTTTTTTTTGATAGGTAAAAAAAGTTCATGGTAAATCAAAATACCAAAGAACACGATGAAACTTCAAAAATTCAAAACCTAGAACTTTCTTACAGGTAGTTTTATTTGACTTAAAAAGATTAAAAAACTATCTGTTTTTTTAATTACAATTTCTGCACAACTAAACAGCACATTAACAAACGAATGGACTAAAAAAAACAGATCTACAATAACCATGAAAGAATCATCATCAAAAACTAATTCCCCAAAACAAAGAATCAGACCCGTGGAGAGAATAAATTAAAAATTAAAAATTAAAAACCAAAAAAGAACAAATCATAAAAAATAAAAACAAAAGGACTCGGATCCAATTTTCTAAGAACCCTATTATTATTCTTGGTTTAAACCAAAACCTACGAATTTCATCACAATCATCAAGAACCCGGATTCATAACTCACCTGTAGGGGGGCGAAAGTCTACCGATCCCGGCGAGCAAACTCCCAAGAACCTGATGCGAGTCCCTCTATCTTGCAGCTAACCTAAAGACTCAGACCTCTCGTGCTTCTTCCGTGAGAGAATAAATTCAAAATTAAAAACCAAAAAGGAACAAATCATAAAAAACAAAAGGGCTCGGAGACCAAATTTTCCAAGAACCCGACTATTTTTCTTGGTATAAAGCAAAACCGACATCATCAAGAACCCGGTGGGATTCAACTCACCTGTAGGACGGCGCAAGTCTGCCGATTCCGGCGAGCAAACTCCCAAGAACCCTGATGCGAGTCCTCTATCTTGCAGCAAACTTAAAGACTCCGACCTCTCGTGCTTCCTCTCCTCTCCTTGAAGAAGTCCTTCCGATCCCAAGGCAGTGGTTTTGACAGCATGAAAACCCAGTCAATCGCAAGGGCAGCCCCGCCCCTAGCTTAATCAGCCAACCACACAACCCTGACCCAAATCTAAGGTTTCCAAAATCCCACAACCACAAAACCACTACGCAATAAGTTGATTCTCCGAGCTTCCACACCGAGATCGAACCAAATCACACCGTGCCCTAGCCTCTCGGCCAATAAAACTCAAAAGTCCTCCGCCTTTCACTTCCCCTTCTTTCCGCCGCGCCCTAGATTCCACTTCGGAGGGACGCCACCATAGATGAGACACAAAAGCCTCGTCTTCCTACCTCCAGTTTCTTTCACTTTCTAAGCTAGCAGGGGAAAAAATTTGTTAGGAACGAGAAGGTGAGATCGTGACGACAATAACGTGCATAAAAGAGAAGAGGAGAAGAAAAAGAGGTGAGAGAGAGGAAAGTCTCGAGACTAAAGAATGAGTATGGTATATCTATATCAGATCATCGGCTTCACTTAACCAGAATTTATATAATATTTTCATGTCCCAATAATTAATTTCATTTGTCCTAGTTTATTTATTTTCAAGGTCTATTTAGCCATGTTTTTTTAAACTTGAACACAAGGTAATTTTTAATTTAAAGATCGTTCTAAATTAATGAGAAAAAAATTCATAACTACAAGTCCGTTTGACAATAATTCTAATAAAAGTGTTTTTTTAAAAGTGTTTTGTTTTTATGAAAAACAGTTTTATGAGAATCGGAAAAAATAATTCTAATAATGTTTTTGATAATATGTTATATAAGTATAAAAACACTTTTAACATTAATAAATTACCAAAAATGATATATAATTTTAGTTACAAAAAGAAAATAGTATGATAAACAAAAAACTTTTCAAAAGAATATATATATATATATATTGTTAAAAAAAACTAAAAATAAATTTTTTATTTAAATAAAATTTTGAAAAAAGTTTACAAAAGGAATTGGATTAATAAATAAATATTAATCATGATATAACAAATTATTTGATTATATATTAGTTTAAAATTAATAATTTTTTATCACTATAATAAAATTTTAAAAAATATTTTTAAAAAACATCTAAATCACTAAAAAAAGAACATTTAATAAAAGATAATTTTGAAAATAAAATAATATATGATTACCTATTAATTTCTCAAAAAAAACTTTTCTAATTAAAATTAATAATTTTTTATCATTATAATTAAATTTTAAAAAATATTTACAAAAAAACATCTAAATCAATAAATAAAAATTAAACATTGAATAAAAGATAATTTTCAAATAAAACAATACATGTGTAGACCCTCCGAACAATAGCATTCTTTGGGGTGATATTGTTTTTATTGATTTATGCTTCTGACGACCCGAAAATCAGGCTAGTGGTGGCGGCAAGATGGGACATAAGGCTGAGAGAGAGGTGACAGAAGAGGAGCTGTCTGGAACTTGAGAAAAGGAGGAGAGCGGGAAATTTTTCTAGGGGTTGGGAGAGAGTTTCGAAAAACAAGAAAAGGGGGGGCTTTTTTGAAGGAGGGAGGACGAGAGCAAAAGAGAAGGAGGGGTCTGAAGAGGAGAAACGGGAGAGAGCTAGCCGGAGATAGGAGGAAACCCGCCGGCGAGACATCTTGAAGGAGGTTGTCACAGGTATCATTTCCATATGTTGTTGATGCTTTCTTGTTCATGCCATTCAGTCGTTTTTTTTAGGGTATTGTGAGATCCTATTCTGGTGTCTGAATGTGAGCATAGGAGGGGTTTTAACATCTGAGTTTGATCACACTTATTTTATGCTTGATTTCTATATCTTCTCAACTCTGTTTTGGAGATTTCATACGTAGTATTTATAGTCATTCCACCATACCCATCATCAATACTTTGCCATCTTCACTTCCTCCGCTCACCACCCTCCATCATCCATTCCCCACAGCCTGGCTTTCCTTTCTCACCCAGCGCATAAGAAGCATGCATGTATGGCCGCCTTCACTTCCCCGCACCCATCTTCAAACCCATGCTCCAATATTCGTCAAGCTCATCCCCCCATGCTTGCATGGCCACACGAAGTTGCCATCACTCCATCCCAACCCTGCAACATCCACGTGAATACCCATTTTTTCCATATCTATCTCCATGAAAATCCTGCTCCTCACCACCTCTCAATGCCAAGGTTCCGGTCGCCCCACGTGCACCCAGCGTCAGCCTCGTCGTCCACCAACGTCGGGTTCAATTCCTCCACGCAACTCGCCTGCTATGGGAGCTTCGCGGCAGCGACGTCGAGGATGCTGTCAGCAAATGAGCTCTCCCTCAATGGCCAGATTCCGACCGACAAAGCTCTCCACGCTCCCACGAAGGCTACAGTAGCAAGCTCTCCGCCGACGCCAGGCCGCTACAATTGGGCATGTCCGAGGTGGCGCGGGAGGTTGACAGCTTGGACCAACTCCGAGGACCTCCGGCGACGCCTCTCTCACCTCCGCTTTCTCCTTCATAGTCTTCCTGAGGTGAAGAAGAAGAGCACGTGGCTGAAGGGCCCAAAGAGAAAATGAGTATGGATTTGGATTTTAGTGGGTTGGGCCTAAAAGAGAAGCCCAAGCCATTGACACCTTTGGACTTGGGCTTGGATTGGGGCACTAGGCCCAAGTTGGTGATGGATTATTGTATTAGGTCTGCCCAATGAAGACATTGGACTTGGGCTTGAGTTGGAGCCCAGGCCCAGTTTGTGTGGATGATAGGCTCCATGCCAATCCTTCAAAAGGAAAAAATCCTAAGTTTAATTTAAAACTTCAAAATATTTGTTTAAATCATATTTTTATAAATCACACGATTATCCCTTATTTATTATTTATTCAAAGTCTAATCTATAAATCAAAATCACATGTTTTAATTTAATTCTTCAAATGCTCTTTTAAATCTCATATTTATCAACTAGAATTATTATCTTATATTCTCCTATTTTACTTATACCAATCCTTCAAAAATCTCATGCTTTAATTTAATTCTTCAAATACTTGTTTAAATCTCATTTTCATAAAATCAAATCATCATCCCGTATTATTAGTTATTCGAATTCTAATCCATTAAGAAAATCTCATGTCATAATTTAATTCTTCAAATGCTCTTTTAAATCTCATATTTATCAACTAGAATTATATCTTATATTCTCCTATTTTATTTATACCAATCCTTCAAAAATCTCATGCTTTAATTTAATTCTTCAAATATTTGTTTAAATCTCATTTTCATAAATCAAATCATCATCCCGTATTATTAGTTGTTCGAATTCTAAATCCATTAAGAAAATCCCATGTCCTACTTTAATTCTTTAAATGCTCGTTTAAACCTTATGTTCATCAATGAGAATTATTACCCTATACATTCACCTATTTTATTTATACCAATCCTTCAAGAATCCCATGTTTTTAATTTAATTCTTCAAATACTTGCTTAAATCACTTTTTCATAAATCGAATTATTATCCCATGTTTATTTAGTTATTGAAAATCTAATCCTTAAAAAAAAAAATCCCCTGTCTTAATTTAGTTTCTCAATAATTCGTTTAAATCTTATTTTCATCAATTAGGATTATTATCTCATATCCGTCTATTTATTTAAAACCTAGTTCTTCCAAAAATCTCTTATCTTAACTCAATTTTTCAAATCCTAAAAATTCTACAGTTCGTCTAAATTTTATCCTTGTCAATTAGAATCATTATTCTATTCAAAGTCCAATCTTCCGAAAACCTCATGCCTTAATTAAAACTTCAATCCCAAAAATTCTACTATCCATCTTTATTCGCCTAAATACTATTATCGTTAATTAGTATTATAATCTCATACCTACCTATTTATTCAAAATCATATCCTTTAAAAACCCAACGCCCTAACTCAAATTTTCAATTAGAAAAATTCTACTATTCCTTTTTTTTATTCATTTAAACATTATTTTTGCTAATAAGTATCACTATTCCATATTTATTTATTTATTTATTTCAATCATTAAAACTTCAAAACCGGATTTCCAAATTTAACATTTAGACTGAGAAATTCCACCATTCACTTTTATTCATTTAAATATCATCTTTGTTATCATTATTATAAATTCCACGTTTACTTATTTCTTTCTTCCAAAAATTCCAATAACTGGAGTTCAATTATTCAAAGATCCGACTTTCAAACTTAATTTTCAAAATCCCACTATTCACTTTCATCCGTTCAAATATCACTTTCGTCAAAATCCGATTTTCCAATTTAATTTTCAATCTCACAAATCTCACTATTCACTATTCATCCGTCCAAATATCGTTTTGATTAACTAATAACGTTATCCCATACTTACCCATTTATTTCTCTTAAAAATCTCAATCATTAAAGTCTAATTCTTCAAAATTCCGATTTCTAAATTTAACTATCTAAAATTCCAAGTGTCCTATCTCCGAACCTAATTTTCAGTTTCCCATGCTCCAATTCCTGTATTTATCCCACTACTTATTATTATCATATCATTATCATCTTATTCGTTATTTCTATAAAGTCCGCCTTCAAATGATTTTCGAGATTTCCAATTTTTACACATCAACTTTCATAATTTTTATTTCTCAAATAACTTACGATTCTGATCTCTTTCAAAATTCAACTCCCAAAGTCTCAATTTTCGCAACTTAATCTTTCTTTAAAATCCCGAACCCTCAAATCGTTTTCAAAATTCCAACCTCTTTCAAATTCATTTTCTAAAAATTCTCATTCTCACATTCAATCTCTAAAAGTCTAATCTCCAAATAAACTTTAAAGCTCCAATTTTCTAGTGATCTTCGAGATTCCAATTTTTCAATTAAATTTCAAAAATCTAATTTTCTCCTGAATAGTTTTAATTCCATTCTGGTCTTCAAAACAATCTTCTGCTCCTCTGTTTAAAAATGTTTTGAAATAAGCAAAGAATCAAATTTTGTAATTCTGAATAATGGAATTTACGGATTTGGTCCATGCAAGATCAATCGGGCTTTGGTGGGGGCCCCACATATGTGATTTTATGACTGACTGATTGATTGATTGATTTATTTATTTTGTTTGATTTATTCTGTTCCTTGACATGCGCATGATTTTATCTATTCGTAATTCACTAAATCCTATTTCATGATAGCGCATTCGTGACTGGAGGACCTGGTACGTATCCATTCATATTTTGTTCATTCTTTATACATGTTTTGATTCCCATATGTGCATGATCGCTTTGAGTATTCATTGAATTTCTCATTGATTGCCATGTCAGCTTCATTTTATTAGTAGAGACCCCACTTTAGGGACTTAGAGGGGTGCTACGGTCGTTACCATACCTTCACGATAAGTAACCTGACCCCCGAACTTGATCCGATTTTTCGTAAATCACCTTTTAAGGAGTCGCACTTAGGGTTTTCTTTCTTATTTTGTTTACCCTTTTAAAATAAAACAAAAATAAGTGGCGACTCCAAGTCATTTTTCTTAATCAAATAAAAATCAAATTTTCAAATAAAAATCGAGCTCGCCATCGAGTGGGAAACGCATGAGTCGAAATGCAGGGTCCACAACATGATTGCCCAAGACTCACACAATAGAACCCCAACTTATAGCAGATTGAGTACATATCGTCTTCCACTTTGAATGGCTTCATGTATTCTTGTGGTTTGACATATCCCATTCTACAATGAACTCCTCCTTCTACTTTGGCTTCTCATGGACCAATCATCGAACACCTGGTGGATGCAAACACAGTGGGAACTGAGAACACTTGGTGTATTGCCGATTTCAACTCCTGAAAATCAAATGATCTTCCTCCATAGACCAAGGATTTGAATACTGATATTATGAGCGGAAAAACTGACCTATTACAACATGCATAAATGGGACCATTATTCTTCTCAATTGAAATTGTTGTTCCCATTATGCTTCCCTCAACCTCAACACAAAGGTCGTAAATAGGCTTAACCACACGGTTCAGATATGCATTCTCATTCGGAATTGACGGCAACATAGGGCGACCTATGTTTTCATCAATGTTAATTCTTAAGAACTCGAGTAGATAGAGGCTGGGGTAGAATAATTTGCAATCCGAATTGGGCATAGAATCTTGAATCCAAACGATTCGATTTTTGGTTGAACAAAGGGTCTTCCTACTATGCAGTCTCGAATAGAGAGTGATGGATGAAGAGAATGAAGGAGAGAGGTATGAGTGAAAGGGAAAGGAAGGTATCAGGAATCACTTGGGGGCATTTTTGGAATATTTCAAAATTTTTGAAGTGTTTTTTTTTTTAAAAAAACACTTGTCAAGTGATTCTCTAAAAATCACTTTAAGGGTTTTTCCGGATTTTCAAAAGTGTTTTTAAAAATTTGCCAAACATCTTATTTTCATCCCAAAAACACTTAAAAGTGTTTTTAAAGGTAGAAACACTTTTGAACATCATTGTCAAACAGGCTCTAATTTTTTTTAAAATAAAAGTATTTGACAAGATGTTTTAAAAAATAGTTTTTTTAAACAAAATAACAGTTTTTTTAAACAAAAAAAAACAGTTTTTTAAACAAAAAAACTCATTTATAAATTTAATTTTTAATAAAATAAAATCAAATTCAAGTTAACTCATGTTAACAAAATAAAAATTAAATCTACAATTATCTATAAATTAAAGATAAATCAATTTTTTTTAATTATAAAACAATTTTTTTATTCTAGTGATATAAAGATTACTAAAAGATAAAAGTAATTTTAATATTCAACCATGATTTCTCATGCTTGTTTTTAAAAACCGTTTTTAAGTTAAAAAATAAAATAAAAAATTTATAAAAATAAGGGTATTTGGCAAGTTATTTTTATAAAATGATTTTAAAAATAAAAAAACAAAAAGACTTGTTTGGATAAATATTTAAAAAATATATATATATTTTCATTTTGTAAAAATAAAATAAATTAAATTTATATAATATTAATTAATTAAATTTAATTGAAGTCTTATTGAAAATGAAAATAATTTGGTAATTATAAATAAATTAAAAAAATAGATTGTTTTTAGTAAAATATAAATACTAATATTATAATAAAACCATAAATAATATTTTTAGCAAAAAATATACTATTTTATTATATATTAGAAACATAAGGATATTAACATCTTTGTATATTTTTTTTTTGTTAAAATGAATAATACTAATTGTCAATAGTATTTTATTTAAAATGAATAATGAATAAAGTTTTAATTTTTTAACATATAAATGAGCAAGTTTTTTATTAAATATACGCATATTTAATATTCAATTTTGAACATAATATTCTACAATGTTTTGATTTAATCTACAATTAATTGGGCCAATATTTTTATTACAAATCATTCTTAAAATTAAATGATTTATTAAATAATTAAAATTATTAATCATGTCTTACTTAATTTATAACCTATTTTCCTAGTGAGAAAATTTTCAAAAGAATAGTTGTGTGTATAGGTTAAATAGTAAAGTTATGACTCATGATATATATGTTTTTTTTTCAATGATTAGATTTATTTTTGAGTTGCAAATTATTTCAAAAAAAAAATTTTAACTAATTAATAAATTCAATAAAAAGTACCATTTGATTTGAAGTTCATTTTTCTAGTGAAAAAAAATTATAAAACAATAATTATGTGCATAAAATAAATAATAGAGTCATTATAAACCAATTTTTATTCATAAATTTATGGTTTTAATAAGTTTATTATTTGATTTTTAAATTATTTTAAAAAATTATTAGAGTTGTTAATGAATCCAATATATGAAGTCTTATTTAATTTGAAGTTCATCTGCCTATTGAAAAAAAAAATCATAAAATAATAATTTTATATAGAAGAGAAACAATAAAGTTGTTTTAAAACAATTTTTATTTATAAATTTATGATATTAATGAGTTTATTATTTAAGTTTTAAATTATTTTTAAAAATTAATAGACTTGTTAACAAATCTAACATATTAAGTCTTATTTAATTTGAAGTTAATTTACCTAACAAAAAAAAATTGAAAAATAATGATTCTATGTAGAAGAAATAATAGAATGTGTGTTTTTCTATTAGTTTTAAAAATCGATGAAAACAACTTTTACTTGTTATTTAAAATTTATTCTCTATTTCACTTTGATTTTAAAAATTAGAATCAGAGAACAATAATTAAATGGTATTATGAATTTTTAAAAACTATTTTATGTTTCTAAAAAACAAAAAGTTGTTTTTAAAAACTCCACAAAACAGGCTCTAATTTTTAAAAAATGTTTTTAAACTAAAGAACAAGAAAGAGTTTTATGATGTTTTATTAAAACCTAACTCATACTTTTAAAATAAATTTTGGTCTATAGCTTATTAATATTATTGAGTTCCTTCTTAATATTAATTAAATTGGTTTTTGAGTTTTAAATTATTTTTAAAAATTAATAAATTTTATGTATCAAGTATAATTTGATTTGAAATTTATTTGTGTTATGAAAAATTTTAAAGAAATTAAAAAAATAGAAAAATACATGTAAAATAAAGGAAAATCATATTTTAAAATTTTTTATATCAGTATTATATCGTATAAAGAGAAAGGGAATGAGATCATATTCAATTTTATTTCTTTTTATTATTTTTCTAAAATTTTATGTGTTTTACTACCGTTTTTAAAAACTGGTGAAAACAATTTTTACTTGTTCTCTAAAAACTATTCTTTATTTCACTTTGTTTTTAAAAATCGTTTCCTAAGAACAACGGTCAAACAGTGTTCGGAATTTTTAAAAACGGTTTTTTGTTTTTTTGATAAAGATTGTATGATATGTAATAAGACAAACATTGATATAGAATAAAAAACATTAGAAGATAGTTTCACTACACACAAGATACTATAGATCCAAAGGTATAGAGATACAACATTACTATTACTTCCAATACATAAGTACTTCATCATAGTGGGAGGTTTATACTCTATATATTATGATGAAGCAATGAGTGTGTTGGTGCTCATAACTTGACAAGGAGCTATGAATGATAGTTAGAATCGTTGTAATTTTAATGTAGTCTGGGTTCTTGTAGAAGCACCCGAAGGGATAAAACCCATAAGTGGAAGTTGGTCTACAAAAGGAACAAAGGAGTAGATGGAAAGGTTGAGATTTAAGTGGTTAGGTTGTAGCTAAAGTTTATAGTTTGAAACATCGTTTTGAATATAGGAAACCTTTTCACCAGTAGTTATAATCAAATCCATTAGAGTACTCCTATCCATTGTGGTGTATTTCATTTATGAGATATTGCAATAAGATGTCAAGATAGTGTTCTTAAACTTTTATCTTGATATTAACATCTATATGATGTAACCATATATTTTCATAACAAATGGTCTTGTGTGTACAAGAAGGTGAAGGGAAGTGTGGTAGTGCTCTAAGATCTTGTAGGTAGATAACAATCTACTCGTTGAGAATGATGTAGAGATATTTTCATCAACCAAGATAAGTTTTTCTACTCAATTCTACAAGGGACACCATCTAAGTTTATCTATCTAAGTTTATTGTTTGTTCCTTTGGTTATTCATCATTGGGACACCATCCTAAGTTCTAAGTTTATTCTTTGTTTCTTTGGACTTTTATCATTAGGATGCTATCATAGGCTACATCTAAGTTAATTATTTGTTCATTTGGTTTCTAATTATTGAGACATCATCCTAGGTTCAATCTAATGTTATTCTTTATTTCTTTAGACTCTTATCATTGTGGTACTATCCTATGTTGTATCTAACTTAATTCAATTTTCCTTTGGACTCTTATCTAAATTTATTCTATGTTCCATTGGCTTCTCATTATTGGGACACCATCATAGGTGTAATCTAAGTTCATTATTCATTCCTTTGGATCCTTATCATTAGGACGTTATCCTGGGTCCTATCTAAGTTTGTTATTTGTTCCTTTGGTTTCCTGTCATTGGGATATCGTCGTAGGTTCAATCTAAATTTATTCTTTGTTCCTTTGGACTCTTATCTTTGGGACATCATCCTAGGTTCTATCTAAGCTTATTATTTGTCCCTTCGGTTTCTAATCATTAGGACACCATCCTAGCCGCAATTTGAGTTTATTCTTTGATCCTTAGGACTCTTATCATTAGGATGTCATCTTAGGTTCTAGTTAAGTTTATTATTTGTTCCTTTTTTTCTTTCTAATCATTGGGATACCATCCAAGGTTCAATATAAGTTTATTATTTGTTCCTTTGAACTCTTATCATTGGGACGCCACCCAAGGTTCTATCTAAATTTATTATTTGTTCCTTTAGTTTCTTATCATTGGAACACAATCCTAAGTTAAATCTAAGTTTATTCTCTATTCCTTTTAGAGTTTTATCATTAGGATGTCATCTTAAATTGTAATACCTAGCACCAATGAATTAAATAGGCAATAATGATTATCTTAGTACTTAACTTTAAACGTGCTTAATTAGATGTTAAAACTAGTTTAGTGTTAATCCTGTTTAATTATGCATTAAACTTTGATTAATGTTAAGTTAGATTAGTTAATGACAACCGTGCTTATTAGGTTCTTAGGGGCTGATTATAATTATGAAAACCTAAAGGACTAATGGGTAATTATGGGTTTAATTTTTGATAACCTGAAATACTAAAGTGCAAAATTGGGAAGTTGGAGTCAGTGGCAGCCAAGTGGCCTGCCACCTCCTACTTGGGTGGGTTGGTGGCTGCCATGTGGCCTGCCACCTTCTACTTGGCTGCATGGAGAGCCCTATATAAGGGCATGCAACTCATTTTGCACCATTTTACCTACAACAACTTGGGTTAGAGAGAGGATCTAGAGAGAAAAAATGTAGATTTGAGGTAAGCAAGTTGTTTAATTTAGTAATTTCGGTTCATTTTTGTTCCTAATGGTGTATTGAAACAAATTAATGGTAAAATTTTTGTAAAAGTTGAGTGTAATTAGCTATAAACATGTTTTAGTTAAAAATAAAAATTAATTAAGGATTAAAGTATTTTAGCTTAAATATTTTATTAATGGTAAGATCAGCATAAATCTTTGTTTAATTTGGTTTAATGGAAAAATAGATTAGTAAACATGTGATTAATTAGGTTATTTGGACCCTTGGGATTTTGTTAATGGGTTAGGCTTTAAGAAAATCATAACAATTAGTGTTTGGTAATTAATTAGAGAATATTAATATGCATTATAAATATTGTTTAATTCAATTCAAATTTGATTTAAAATCCTGTAGGCATGTAGATTATAGAACATTAGAATTAAAAATTAGCAACAGTAAATTGTATAAATTTTCATCATTAGGAAGTCTAAATTATGTGTTTCATTTCAATTCCTTGTAATAGTTAAAGATCACCTACATAGAAGAATCATAGAAGAAAAGTTTGTGTAAGGTAGGGAATTTTATGCTAACCCATGGTGTATCTGATTTCTTTCCTTGAAAGATTTATTGGAAATTTCATGTCATTTCTATGATTTCATAAAATGTTTTAATGTGTCATTGCATCTCGGTTTATTGTGTTGAAATGTTACATTGAGATTGGTGATATGAAGATTCATGGTTCTGTGTTGTGGAAGTGGTTCATGGTGTAGTTGCATTGACAAAAGGATATGGAATAATCACATATGATATTCAAAGAATTGATTGGTGGGAAGTATTTGTGCGATGCTATAGGCATTATCCTTTGATATATTATTTATGTGGGATCGCGGGTCCTTGGGTGAAAGTCCCTAAAGCCCTCGAGGAAGACACTCCGATGTGGGTGTATGGGGTTGGTCCTACCCTTGGGTTTTTGTCCCTAAAGACACAGGGTTGGTCCTGCCCTTGGGTATGAGTCCCAAAAGGCACGGGGTATGACTTGCCCTTTGGTGATGTCCCAAAATAGTCATTATTATATTGATCATGTATCTTGTGGAGCATTGATATATGATATATAGATTGGTGGGGGTGAACAGTTTATCAGTCGTGAAAGGATAGACAAGGTGAAGTAAAGATGAAACCAGCAAACACATGCATACATGTTTGACATGATTGCATATTTGTTAATGGTTATAAAATGTTTATCATGCATGCTATTACATGTTTAATTCAAAGTTTTTAAGGGTATGCTTAGGATGGTTATAAACTTTCCTACTGAGTTGTGAACTCACCCTATCCCTTCCATCTTTAAATGTAGGTCAGAAGACCTATGTGGGAAATAATGCTTGAGTATTGCTTTACTATGATTGGATGTTGTTTGCTCGCATTGATAGTGTTTTGAGGCTTTGCCTTTGTATTAAAGACCAAATCTTTTTTTAGGAATGATGTAATATATATATTTGTTAGGTACACTTGTAGTATGGGCTACCCGTAGTGAACCATGGGATTTTGGTATATGTAAATTAATGTAGTACAAGTTTCTTTTGTGAAACAAAACATATTTTGTTAACTAATAGTTACGAAGTTTAATACAAGATGCACTCTTTATAACATATTTTGCATATTCTCTTTTTGCACAAAATCAAGCAGGAACTCGACATTTAAATTCTTGTATCCCATGCAGCATGTAGCCATTCTATTTTCATATTACGAACCAAGGCCAAGCCTTAGACCCTAGTCTCATTCTTCCATCCCACAGCGAAGTTAATCATTTAACTAGTTGTCCTTATCTTCTTTTCGGTTTATTTATTAGAGGATTTCCAATTTTCTTTATATATATATACATGGATCTAATCATTTGAATATTTGTAATTTTATTGTCTCCATGAATAAGTCCACTTTTGTATATATATTTCTATTCTTTATAAATAAAAAAAATAATTCAAACAACATCTAGTCTAGATTTTGATTTTTAAATGAACATTCAAATTATTTAAAACTATTTAATGAAACTAAAATACTATTTACAAAATTTAGATCTTACCTAGAAAGATTGTTCTCCAAAACCGTACATTCTCTTTCTAGGGATTTTTGTATAGAAAAATCATGAATAAGCTATTTATAATTAGGTTTTTAATGGAAAATGATCATTCTATTTCCATTTATTTTATTTTATTTCTTTTTAAAATTACATTTGCCTCCTTGACAGTAAATTTGTTGTACTACAATCATGCCTAACCTTAGCACACATTACTCTCAAGAGCACATAGAACTCATCATACACAAACCACATATATGTTACTCAACTAGCTTAGTTGTTTACCTTGTAATTATTTAAGTAAATATCCACGTCTTACATTTACTTATTTTTCCACTTACTTCAAGTTTATAGCATAAGTAATGAATTGCCCCATATATATTAATTCAATACAAATACTCCAAAAATTAATTTCATGTAAATCAATTTTTTTTTTTCAATTTTAATTATAAAATGAAAAGTTTTGAGGAAATTATATATATAAAAAAAAAGTATATATATACTCAAAAGTAGGAAAATGTCATTTTTCAATTTAGATATACTAAATTGAAAGCAAGAAATACAATTTGTTTTTTTTTTAAATTAGGAAATTTTCAAAACTATCAAATTTCTCATACTTAGGTTAAAATTCAGGATACGAAGTTAGCGTACAAGGTACATAACCTAAAGCGTCATCTTATCTATACTCTTATATGAGATAATTAAATTATAACTGAGAGCAAAGCATATTAAAATAAGGTTTGATATCATTTTTATATGGTGTTACCTTTTGAAAAGCCTTAGAAACGATAAGATCCTAAATATGTAAATAAATTTTTAGGGGAAATATATTACAATCACTATCCTTTTCCTTGGGTTTGCCAGATCTCAATGTGATACTTTGTTATATAATTTCATATCAAATTTGAGGTTGTCTCTCAATAATTGATTTTCTCTATTGTTCACAATTTAATATCAAAATGAAATCAACAAAAGGATCCACATTAAGGTTTCAAATCGTGTCAATGCATAATTTGATACTCCACTTTGTGGTATCGACCTCTCTACGGATTTAAAATTTTGACACTTTAGCCCCTAGTGTTGATTTCAGTGCAATTCATCCACAATATCCTAGCCAACCTTAGGTCAATTTTTTGGGCCTTGTTTGCATATTTTTAGTTTTGAAACCAAATTTGAATTTGAATTTCATTAGGTTCATGATGGTTCATATTGTCATTTCTTTGATTTTTTTCCATGCGTGTATATCTCGACCTTCATCATGTTATCATATACATCTTTTGTCTATTATTTGAGTGTCACTACTTTTGGTATTCATCAATAAATTAATAAAATATGAAAAAAAAAAATTACTTGTTTAGTAAAGACCATAGTTATTCATCGTTTAACAAAGTACTCCTGAACCTTTTCATTAAGTATGCTAACTCTTAGATCTATTTTTCATTAATACACTTGTTTATTACTTTATGAAGTCACATATGATTTTATTTCTTATTTTATTTTTACTTTAAAATTAAATAAAGACTCCAAATCTTAATAAATAGAAACCAATTTTCTCAAAGGAATACTTTTCTCATAGTCTAAATCTTTCCATGAAGTAGGGATGCATACAAAATGTTGTCCATAGTGGGTGACAATATTTATAAGACTTTTCTTTGGTTTCTTATAACTTACAAATGGAATTATTTATCATATCACAAAAAAATTTATAGTATATTTTTATTTTTTATTGATGTGAAATTATTAGTAAAAATTTTTATTTTTATGAAAATTATTGTAGACTTTATATTAATTTAACCAAATATCTTTATAGATTTAAATTCATTTTCTTTTAAAATTAAAGCAAATTTCATCTATTAACCATCTACGAGTCAAAAAGGCACATATAACTTTGACAAAAATAAACCAATCCCTATTATAGTGGCATCAAATCAATGGTATAACATAAATGTGGATTCTTACAAAGCTTAGATATCCACTATTCAAAATCAAGTTAAATAGATTTACCTAGTCTCTTTACTCTAAGGACTTACTCTCCAGTACGTACAACTTGATTCACGTCCACGACGCAACAACTTCATGTTGCTCCCTAATAAATCCTTCAACCACTCTAAAGGGATGATGGTCTTCAACCCAATATTCGAATATCAAATCCTTGGATGAGAGATCAGAAATAGCATGACACTTTAAGCTTTCTTAAAGAGATTGTATTTAAGGAATGAAAGGTCTTTCAACAATATATCTCCAATCTCCAAGATCTCTAACCCTTAAGGGGTTATAATGAGGTATTTATAGGTGAATACCACAAAGAATTTCAGTATCTTAAGTTTCTAGATAGAGTTTGAGTGAAATTAATTCAAAATTCGTTTCTAAACTAGGTAGGACTATCAAGTGTGCTTGAGCGGACTTACATCACTTAAGTGGTCTACTTGAGTGAGCTTAATCGCTTGAGCAACCCCTACTTCTTTTGAAAAAACATTTTAATACATTTTAAGTCTAAAAATGATATTGAACCTTTTTATACCTCAAAAGAGCCTAATATGTCACAAGCAAAACCTTTTTAAACATACTTGTGACTTCCTGGTTAGACGAACACGAACCCTTGATCTTTAATGGAAATCAATTCATTATCTAAAAAGACTTCTATGGACAAACATTACAAGGAACAAAATTTCCAACATATAAACAAGACTCAATGTCCTAAAAATCTCCCCCTTTGGAAATTTTGTGACAAAATATCATTACATAAACCAACCTAAACTCTCATATTGGAGTTTACATAACACACATTAATACTCAATTAAAACTAAACTAAGGGAATGCTTTGCATCACTTTTTAGTACTTATCTTCTAACCTTGTAACCTACACACATATAGAAAACTATACCAAAGGTAAAATGGTATGAGAGATAAAATAATGTCGTGAAAGAAAAATAGGATAGTTGGAGGTTTTGCTTGATGGCTTGTGAAATCATGAAAAAGAACATATTTATGTAGTGATACCAAGGTACAAAGCAAAGCTTGAGAGGAATATAGATGTATGCAAATCAACCAATGATAATAGAAGTTAAATAAAACCTAATAAATCAACAGTAAAGAATTGGGGCCTTCTTGTTAGGATAGAGCCCTTAAAAGTATGACATGATGTAATAAATTTGGAATTCATTATTTATTTAATGATGTTCCAATTTCACTTTTATCTATCCTTATTCAATGTATTATACTTTATGAACATTCTTGTCTACACCTTTTTCATTATACGTGACTTAGGTGCATTGGCAGTTGCATAGAAGATCTAAGTCATGGGTTCCTTGCAAATAGATGACTTGTTCATAGTCGGGTCATGAGCCTAGGCAACCCATGAAAGGTTGTAGTGCACCACCTCCTATTTAGAGGGATGGCTGGTCTTGGCTTTTGGGATGGGTTTCCATAATGAGTGCACTAGTATGTATGGTTGCACATTGGACAATGCCTATGGTGAGTTATAACTTAAGGCTATCAAGGAGTCATGACCTCACTAAGTTGCTTCATTGTGTTGTCTGTCAAACTTGAGAGAATATTGAACTTGTGCTAAAGTTAGCAATGACTTTGTCTTACGGGTGAGACCATAAGTTGATTATATATTCCTTATGGATTGGGTCATTGTTGATGGAAGTCGGTAGCAATAGGTATTCTCAATAGATGCACCATGATATCTCTTGGGATTGAGACAGTGTGTCCCTTTGGGTGATCCTAAGGAGGTGTGTTCATGGAAACTATGGCCATAGTAGTTCCTTAAGTGGAACTTGACATAGGTTCTTTGAGAGCTAAGATATATCAATTGAACACACAATAGGAGGATCTATAACTTAAGGATAGTAGAGGTAGTCTTGAAAGGTTGATAGCTTTCACTTTATTAAACTATAAATACCAGTTCATAGGGAAACCGAACACAATGAATAGTAGGTCAAGGACATGATCACTTGTTGTCTCATTGTTATTTACATAGGATACTAAAGTTTAGTTAATTAATCAATTAGAACCCATTTGGGCTAAATTAAGTGACCTAAGCCCATGTGGGCTCAAGCTACTTAAGCCCATATAGGAACCCTGTAAATACCCCATTGGGGTTAGAGTTTCCATAGCTTTTGTCTTCCACCATCTAGAGAGATAGAGAGCCATTGTCTCCACCCTCTTCTCCCCCCTACCAGAAGTGTGCTAAGATCAAGGTTCAAGTCATCAAGAAGAAGACTTTGGGTTTATGAGACTTTTACGATTTCGATCTTCATCTTCACCATGTGGATTTGATTCGAGAACATCCAAATATATGGTATGGTTTGTAAGAACTTTTTGAATCCTTTTAAAGTATAAAAATGTTATTTTTCCGTTGTGCATAGGATTTAGAAAAAGCGTAGGATAGTTATGCATGTTCCTAACCCGATTCGGACTTGGGAAATAGAGAGATTCGGGTTTTTCCCATCCTGGTATAAGAGCCATAGGTTAGTAATCGTGCTAGAACCATTGTAGGGTGTGTTAAATTGGTTTTGCAGGGTTTTTGTTTATCCCATGGCCCCAAGGATAATTAATGTGCGTTCTTTATTATGATCTTATTATAATATGATGGTTATAATTGTGATTGCTTTTATTGGGATGTAATAATTATTTAGATTGTTGTTTACTTTTCCTATATGGGTTGTAAGCCTCATAAGAGGCATATGATTTTTGTTATTTTGTAAAAATCCCACTTTTATCTTAGAATGATATGTAAACTCTAAAACTTTGGAGTATAGGATTTTGTTGTAAAAATTCATTTTTTATTTATTTATCATTCTTTGTAACCTATGGAGAGTATGGAAGTAGTGTAAAGCATCACAGAGTGTTCGCGCACATTCCCTTGTTGGAAAAGAGAAAAGAAGGCTTCTTGGAGTTTCTTTCATGAGTTCCTATGGTGATTTAAGGGAAAAGAAAGAATCTTGGAAGTTCTTGATTTTAGATCATTGGCAACATAGTTTTGTCATTTTTAACTTAAAATTGGAATGACATCCCATGATTTTCTTGGGTCAAACCACTTATGGTTTTGGAGCCTAGGAAATCATGAATCCAACGCTTCAAATGGATCATATTTCGGAATTGAAACGAGAGAGTTATAACCAATTGAATCAAGGTTGTGCAGAGAGCATGGCAGCGACATTAACTTCAACTCAAAATCGGGGCTACATCCTATAATCTTTTTAGGGCAAATCAAATATGATTTTGAATCTTAGGAAGTCAGAAATCCAATGCTTCAAACGGATTTCAATTGAAAGTTGAAATGAGGGAGATATGGCTGATTGAAATAAGGTTACGCAAAGGGCGTGCAATTATAAGATTGAGTTTGGATCAAATTGTTTTTTGTTGTTTGGGCTCAATTTTTTAGCCTCTTTTTGGGCCCTTTTTTTTTATTTTTTTAATGGCAATTGGGCATGTTGGGTTTTTCTTTTTTCACTAACCCTATCTTTGGTTGTAGGACTATTTTGGTAATTTGGATTTTATCCAAGTTTTAGTTACCAAATATGCAACAAAATCCCTAAGGCCATGGGGATTATTTATTTAATTTCTTTTATGTATTTTATGTATTTTTATTTTTGGCTTAGAATATATTTTGGTATTCTTAAGTTAATGAATTTTCATATTTTCTGGTTGTTAAGTTAATGATAATTGGGAGACTTGCGAATGCTGGAGATTGTTTCAAGGCTTTCTGGTTGTTTCTAATGACATGACAAGAATCTTCTAATGTTGGGTTTTAGACGTTTGTAGCCATGATTCAGGTATCTTCTGAATTGAGGCTCAGTTTTGCTAGAGAACAGTTACACTCTTATTCTTTGAAGACAAGTGTAGATGGAGATGCTTTATGGCTTGAGCACTGATGAACATGTATGGTAAATGTGGGAGCATTGGAGATGTTCAGTGAGTCTATGATCAGGTGCCAGAGAAGACCATAGTAAGATGGAATTCTATCATTGCGAGTTATGCACTTCATGATTATAGTGAGAAGCCATTGAGTATGCATCACAAAATGTAGGTCCCATCCTTACAGGGCCATGCACGATCACTTACCTTGGCTTATTTTCACAATCCATATCTGCATGCATGCATTTGAAACTATTTTTTTTGAATAACCTGATTTCCAAATGATTTAATTCACAACTCTCCATCCCTTTTTAAAAAATATTTTAAAATAAGCAAGAAATCAAATCCCGTAATTCCAAATAATGGAGTTATGGGAATTGATCCATGCAAAATAAATTGGGCTTTGGTGGGGACCCAACATCAAATAAATTTTCACCAAAATAAAAGTGAATTTGAAATGAATGCCATGTGTGCTGTTGATGGTTCTTTATTTGTTTAGTGACAAGAGCTATATTTTGTATTCATTAATTGTGCACTAACCCCATTTCTTGATAGTGCATGGTGGTTCATTGCCAATGTATGTATTTACTCGCGTCTTGGTCATTCTCTCTGCATGTTCTAATTCTCATATGTGCATGATCATTTAGGGTATCCATTGATTCATTCATCAATTGTCATGTCAACTTCATTTTATTAGTAGAGACCCAACTTTAGGGATTTAGAGGGTGCTACAGTCGTTACCGTACCTTTCTGATAAGTAACCTGACCCCCGAACCTGATCCGGTTTTTCACATACCACTTTTTCCAAAATAAGGAGTCACACTTAGAGTTTTCTTTCTTATTTTGTTTACCCTTTAAAAATAAAACAAAAATAAGTGGTGACTCCAAGTCATTTTCTAATAAATAAAATCATTTTCAAAATAAAAATTGAGCTCGCCATCTAGTAGAAGCGCATGAGCCGAAATGTGGGGTCCATAAAATATAATTTAAACTATAGATAAAAACTCTTTTTACTTAATTTTATTCTTATAGCTAAAATTTTAAAGTGAAAATGAAGTGTTGCATGAGTGTTTCATACCAATTATTTTCTTCATGAAAAATTTACTAATAAATCTATAGTCTTTCCAAATAAATGATGGCTAAAATATAATCATTAATTATATATATTAATTTTAATCATAATATGTAAAATTGTATTATTGATAAAAATTTATCCATTTCACTTAAACAATATAATTTTATTTCCATGAAATATTATGCACAATGTTTAAAAATTTATGAATAGCATATGATAAGTATGAAATTAAATGTGTGTTTAGTAAACCAATTTAATAACACAAAGTGACTTAATGACTTAATTTAAGTTGTTAAGTAAATTAAGTATATTTGGTAAAATAACTTAAAGTAAAAAACAATTTTAGGTAATAAGTAAAAACAATTAACTCATTTTTAAATTTACATCTTTATTTTACTTTTTTACCATCATTTGTCATAATTTCTCATAATCTCTTTTGCTACTCCATGACCTCCATTGTTATTTGATCTCCTTTACCCAAATAATAATTTATGAGAATAAATATATCAATTTGATGATTTATAATAAATTTTAAATTAATTTTATCAAACAACCTTGATACTTAAAGTAATAAGTTTTAAATCAATGACTGAAATATGATTTAACTTAAAGTCAACTTAAGTCATTAAGTATTAAGTATTAAGTTTACCAAATATTCCTTAAATTTGTAAAGAATAAAACAAACTTTCATTATTTCTATTATTGAATATTCAAATTAAATTTACTACTTTGAATTAAAATAATACAAAACACTTTTTATTTATAAAATTGAGCACCTATAATTTTGGTATTAAAATTTTTACCACTTGAAGGGTGTTTTGTAAAATTTAATACTTATTACTTGATAAGTTAAATTGACTTTAAATTAAATTATTCTTAAACTATTATTTAAAACTTATTATTTATTTTAAACTTTAAGATTTAAGGTTGTTTAATAAAGTTAATTTAAATTTTATTATAAATCATCTAATTAATATATTTATTCTTATTAATTTTAACTAATATTTATCTTCACTGATTTTAATTAATATTTATCTTCATTAATTTTAACTCGTATTTATTTTTATTAAGCTTAAATAATAACTTTATTTGTTAAACATCTATTTACAGTATGATAAATATATGAGATAACTATGAACATTTATTATAAAAGATATGTAGTAGATGTAGTGTAACACCTAGTACTAATGAATTAAATAGGCAATAATGATTATTTTAGTACTTAACTTTAAGCTTGCTTAATTAGATGTTAAAACTAGTTTAGTGCTAATCATGTTTAATTATGAATTAAACTTTGATTAAGGTTAAGTGGGATTAGTTAATGATCTAAGCATGCTTATTAGGTTCTTAGGGACTGATTAGGGTTATGAAAACCTAAAGGACTAATGGGCAATTATGGGTTTTATTTTTGATAACTTGAAGGACTAAAGTGCAAAATTTGGAAATTAAGGTTAGTGGAATGCCACCTCCTACTTGGGTGGATTGGTGGCAGCCATGTGGGCTGCCACCTCATGCTTGGGTGCTTGGAGACCCCTTTATAAGGGGGCTGCAGCTCGTTTTGCTCCATTTCACCTGTAGCAACTTGGGTTAGAGAGAGAGACTAGAGAGAGAAAGTGTAGATTTGAGGTAAGCAAGTGTTTAATTTTGTAATTTTCGTTTATTTTGGTTCCTAATGGTATGTTGAATAGAATTAATGGTAAAAATTGTGTAAAAGTTGAGTATAATTACCTATAAACTTGTTTTAGTTAAAAATCACAATTAATTAAAGATTAAAGTATTTTAAGTTAAGTATTTTATTAACAGTAAGATCAGCATAAATCTTTGTTTAATTTGGTTTGATTGAAAAATAGATTAATAAACATGTGATGAATTGGGTTATTTGGACACTTGGGATTTGTTAATAGGTTAGGCTTTAAGAAAATCAAAAGAATTAGTGTTTGGTAATTAATTAGGGAAATTAATATGTATTGTAAATATTGTTTAATTCAATTCATATTTGATTTGAAAACATGTAGGATATAGATTAGAGAATGTGAGAATTAAAAATTTGCAACAATTTACTAAAACCTAAATTATGTTGTTTCATTTCAGTTCCTCGTAATAGGCAAAGATCGCCTACTTAGAAGAAACACAAAAAGGAAGTCGGTATAAGGTAGGGAATTTTATGCTATTCTATGGTGTATTTGATTTCTTTCCTTGAATTATTTGTTGGAGTTTTATATTATTTCTATGATTTCATAAAATCTTTTAAAGTGTCATTTGCATCTCGGTTTATTGCATTGAAATGTTACCATGATGTTGGAACGTATATTGGTATGAAGATTTGTGGTTTTGTGTTGTCGAAATGGTTTATGGTGTGATTGCATTGCAAGAAGGATATGGAATTATCACAGATCATATTCAGAGAATTTATTGGTGGCGAAGTGCTTATGTGATGCTACAGGCCTTATCATTTGATATATTGTTTATGTGGGACCGTGGGTCCTTGGGTGAAAGTCCCTAAAGCCCTCGAGGAAGACACTCCGATGTGGGTGTATGGGGTTGGTCCTGCCCCTGGGTTTTAGTCCCTAAAGACACGGGGTTGGTCCTGCCCTTGGGTATGAGTCCCAAAAGACACGGGGTATGACTTGCCCTTGGGTGATGTCCCAGAATAGTCAATATTATATTGATCAAGTATCTTGTGGAGCATTGATATCTGCTGTGTAGATTGTTGGGAGTCAGCAAATTATCAGTTGTGAAAGGATGGATGGGGAAAAGAAATGATGAAACCAACAAACACATGCTTACATGTTTGACATGATTACACATTTGTTAATGGTTATGAAATGTTTATCATGCATGTTATTAAACGTTTAATTCAAGGTTTTTAAGGGTATACTTAGGATGGTTATAAACTTTCCTACTGAGTTGTGAACTCACCCTATTCCTTCCACCTATAGATGCAGGTCAGAAGACCTATGCAGGAAAGAATGCTTGAGCAATGCTTTACTGTGATTGGATGCTGTTTGCTCATATTGAAAGTCTTTTGAGGCCATGCCTTTTGTATCAAGACTACACCTTTTGTTGGAATGATGTAATGTATATATTTGTTAGATACACTTGTAGTATGGGCTACCCATAGTAAACAATGGGGTTTGGTATATGTAAATTAATGTTGTACAAGTTTCTTTTGTGAAACAAAACATATTTTGTTAACTCAATAGTCACAATGTTTATTACAGGATGTACTCTTTATAACAGGTTTTCCATATCCTCTTTTTGAACAAATTCAAGTAGGAACTCAACATTTAAATTTTTGAGAGCATTTATACTGTATTTGAGTATCAATTCTTTAGTTGAAGAATAAATAATAATAATCATAAGAAGAAAAAAAAATTGGGGTGTGACATGTAGAACTATACTTGTAAAATATACCATTACCATATATTATTAAATGATACAAAAAAAAAATAAAGATTAAAAATAAGTTAATTTTTTTGACTTATTACTTAAAATTCATTTATAATATTAAATTATTTTATTAAATATATCTAATTAATGAATTTAAATTAAGTTATGGAGTGATTAGATTAATTTATTAAATACCCTTATAGACTATCTTTGATTATAAAAAAAATGATAGAGAAAAACGGAGGAGAAAAAAAATAGAAAAACAGAAAATGCTAGAATAATTTTAAAGTCACTAAGATATTTATTTTTATTTTTTATAAAGATTAAATATTTTTGAAATATATTAACTAATAATAATTTTAATTATACTAGATTTTCTTCCCCTATTTTTTCATAATAAAATCAAATGCAAGAAAATTATTTCTCTTTAAACATTTATTTTTTCTTCTTCCCTTAAGTACCACCAATACCACCTTAACCCGACTTTGTCACTATTCTCTTCACTTTCCCGCCAAACGAGTGCCAGAATCTCAATCACTTCTCTGCAACCATTCTCCTACCCACCTTCACCCATCAATGGACGCCAACATGTACATTCCCCTCCCAGAAGAGCTCGAATGGCTGGAAGCCAATTCTCACCTCCACCAAGACCTCGAAGACTACGAAGACCAAGAACCCCCAGAACCCTACCCTGAAGAAGAAGAAGAACAGCTCCCTGAACCTCCTTCACCACTCTCACAACCTCAAGTCAATGGCCAGAAACGCCCCCTATCCGACGGACCAGATGCCCTCGATTTTGGAAAGCGTAGCAAAGCTGATCTGTCTAAGACCGGAGCTGAGGAAGTATGGCTGCGGTACTCGCTGCCGCAGAACAGTGACGGTGATTTGGAGCCTATGGTTGTTGATGAGGAGAGAATCGTTTCGCGATACGCGTCAGAGATTGACGGTGATTGTATTCCGGTGACTAGACCAGGTGGTGACAGGGTTTACTTGAAGATTAGCGCGACTGGGAGCGACGGGAGGTTGAAGAAACTTGATTTAGAGGGACGCACCAAGGGTGAGTCTAGTTTTGTGGTAGCTGTTTGGTTACCGAGAGAATGAAGGAAAAGAACAGTAAATGCAATCTATGAATTCTAGGGCGTATTTATCAACTGACCACAACACAATTTTGGTTTTTGAAAACCGTTTTCTGGTAACAGAACCAAACATGTCTTTAAATTTTGCTATGTCTGGATCTTGAAAAAAAAATAATCACCAGAGCTCCACTTAGTCAATGCGGCAATTGTTTAGTTGAAAGTGGTGTTTTGAGTTTTTACCTTTTTATTTTCCTTTTCTTTTTCCTTTTCTTTTTCCTCATCTTCTTGGCAACCAAATGAAGTTCAATTGTGGAATCACTGCCATAATTGCTTGGATGTTGATGATATAGAGAGGGAAACTGCATTTGCCCTATCATATTAATTTGTTGAAGAATTTCATCATTGTTCTTCTTTTTATTATTTCTGTGAAATATTAGCTTGAACTCTGATTTTTGATTAGATTTTTATCGAGGAACCTCCAGCCAAAGTATATTAGTCACTAGCAAACCAAATAATCATATTTCTTATTTTGTTTGGAAGTTTAGGTTATAGCATGACCTGAAGTGTATCAAAATAGTTTCATCACATTTGTCCAGACAACCAAGTTCCAGCTTCAAGTGTTAACAAACTGGAATTTTGGCTTCAAGGGTTGACAAACTGGAATTTTGAGAAGGTCACATGATTTTAAAGGGAGGATATTACCTTAAGTAGGGGCAAGTGGCAAAATAGGATTTACCTAACACCCCTAATTGTTAGGACTAAGGTTTCACTGAATTGAGTTTAGTATGATTTTGATATTTTTATTATGTTGTGAGAGACTTATTTCTGAAAATTACGTCAGATTTGCAGTCAGTCATGAAGTGATCCTTGTGTATTAAGCTATGCCCCACATGACTCTTGCAAATTAGGTTTATGGTGTTATGAATGTTTCTTGAGATTTGCCTTGACACATGTCTTGAATTCACTAACTAGCATTCCAACGTTATGGTTGTAAGTGTTGTTCCTTTGAATGCAAGACAATTTAGGGACATGATAGAATGAATACTCTTTTTGGATTTCTTTTATGTTTATTCTTTTGGAAAGAAGGTACCAAGTTATCAAATGTTCTAAATGAAAGAAATTTGCAACAATTTGGCATGGTCTTTTTGATAGGTAAGGATCAATTGTATTAAAAGTGCTTATCAAAAGGGCACACAAAAGTATACATGGTGTATTCAAGCGCTAAAGGTGAAACATGGTAGAGGGAAACACAAAAAACAACACCCTTGCCTTACTTAGACTCTTAGAGTTCAACTATCGATAGCGTTGATCATTGACAAAGAGCTGTCTCTTGTGTGTACCCTAACCTATTCTAAAAAATTGTACATAAATAGTTGTTTAATTGCTCGATCTGCATTTTTAGTGTTCTCGAAAGCTCTCTTATTTCTCTACTCCAAAAATCAAAATAAAGGAGCTGCTCTCCACACTGTTTTCCTACAAAGGGTATGTGCTAGCTTAGAAGGACATCTCGAACTAAGGAGATCACCACTTACTGAACACCTAATAGAGTATAAATTAATTGCCAAAGCATGACTGCTTTGGAACAATGAAGGAGGATATGGTCCATCGTTTCTTCCTTTACTTTACACAAATAACACTTACCCGACAACTGTGAACCCCTCCTTTTGAGTTGATTTGAAGTTAGAATGTTCCCCATAAAGCTTCCAAACAAAAAAGTCAACTATCATTGGAACCCATGGTCCATATAATGCCAGATGGAAATGCCTCCATTCTATGATTTCTGAAGGAATAAAGTGATTTAACTATAAATTTGCCACTCTTTGATATCCAACTAAATTATGATATCCTCTACATCCCTTCTAATTATTTGTCCTTGCAATCTCTTAAAAAACCTACACCTCTCCTCACTCTTAGTCGATGTTTTGTCTTGTAAACAAGGGATTCCAACAACCTCTCTACCTACTCTACTCCCACAAATTAGTCAATTGTACATCTTTAGCAGGGACCATAGAGAACAACTTAGGAAAAGCCTCTTCTAGGGAATCATTGTTGTACCATCTATCCTTCCAAAATTTTACCCTCCTACCATTTCCCACCCTATACCCAATCTTATTATGAAACTCCTCTCACTTGCTCTTAATAGCCTTCCACAACTCCACCCCATATCCTTTCCTTCGATGCTCTCGAGCACCATCCGTCCTCTTCCTCCCCACTCTTCCTTATAATGACTTGCTTCCAAAGGGATTATTCTTAGTTGCAATCTCTAACACCATTTTCCAAGGAAGACCTTGTTTAGAATAGACAAATTTTTGATGCCTAAGCCTTCGCCTTTTTTCTCCATATGGACTATCAACTAATTCATCAAAGAAGGCCTTCTTTGAAGCTCTCCTCCCGCTTAAAGTTCACTTTAATTGTAACCAAATAAGTCCTTCTATGGGAATTTGACATTTTGTGGAAGAACTTTAGAATTTTTTTTCTTTTTCTTTTAGCCATAATTCTCGTGATTTCTACCTCTAAGAGATCTATTGTATTACTACCTACATTCTGAACTCCTCCATTATCCCCTCTTAACCTCACTTTCCTCCATTGAAAGGGCGGTCTCCTTTGTTTTTGCATCCTCGAAACCAATCTTGTTGAGAGTTACAACTTTATTAGTAGACAAATTCCCTACCACCTCTCTATTCTAGACTTGTGGATCCTGCTTCAAAGCCTTTAGTTTGCTAGCTAAAATGTGGCTATAAGAGCCATTAACATTGTAGCCTTCCCACCAATTTCTAACTAGGTCTTTAAAACCTTCTACATTTAGCTTCATATTTTCAAACCCAAAAGGCATTTTGCCCTTCCTCATCTCCTTTTCATCAATAAAATAGGAGTAGGATCAAAAACAAGTTTAGGCAACACACTTTGGGTCAAACAATTGAAGTGACTTTCCCACTCTTTTGAATCAAGGTAGCTATCCAGTCTAGAAAAGGATTGAATATTTAGATCACCACACTAAGTAAAAGGAACCACCGCAAGGGGACGATCCCTCAATTGAAGCTCATCTATGATCTTCAAATTTCTTCTTTCCCCTAGGAATTTGACAAACATTAAGATCCCTTCCAATGCAACAAGGGTTGCTCCACAATGCTCTAATATCTCCCAATTTTGACCATAGATCCTCTCTTTCTCTCTCTCTCCATTATGAATTGACCTATACACTCCTAAAAGCATCTAAATAAAATTATCCTTGCAGTTCTTAAACCAACATGAAAGAGAAGGCACCCCATTTCTACCTTCAGAAGCTTCATGACCTTATTGTCCCAAAAAAGCTAAAATACCCCCTACTTGCCCTCTGGCCTCCACATTACCCCAATTTATATTCTATGTACTCCTAAATTCCTCACCAATTAACTCGACATTTATTACACCTTGGTCTCTTCTAGATGAACTAGGTTTACCCTCTACAATGTGATCAAAGCCTTTGTTACTTTCCGTTTTTCTATATCATTAATATGACTTTCAAATCTTTCACAAAAGGATTCAAATATTTTCTTTTTGATAGGTAAATAAGCAAAATATATTAAAAACGCTTGCAAAAAGGTGCAACAAAGCACACATGGAGTATACAAATATGACCCATAGGCAAGCAATAAAAGAAGAGAGAAAGATTAAAACCCACCGTCCCACCAACACCTAGCTCCAACAAGGGCTGGAAACCCCTTAGCGAAAAACCAAAAAAGAGAAAAACATAAAAAACCTTACCTAGAATGAACAAAGAACCCCTAGTCGAACCACTAGTGGTCAACAGAGACCCCTGCCACTAACTCCGCACCCCTCTCCCCTTTCCTTTTACTGTGGTTGAAACACTATTATAATTGACTGAGCACTTGAGGCTTTGGATTTCCTTCTCAAGATGCAAAGAGGACAAAAGGATTCAAATCTTCTTCACTAAACTTTGCATATCTCTAAATAGCTTCTATTCCTCCTCCCTTTTCTTGAAGTTGAATTATGGTTAATGGAGCACTCCACTTTGCGAAGTCTCCTCTTAAATCTGGATCCAAGTGCCAAATTCTTTTTTATTACTCGACTTAAATCTTTGCTCCTCTTTCTGTTCTCCAACCCTTTTAAGAAGCCATTATCTTCTTCCTTAAGATCCTCAATTGACATTCCCTCAAATATGTTGAAAGTTGCTAATTTTTGAAGGTATCTGTGGAGCAGTTGAAGATTTGGCTCGCTCTACATGGAGGGGAATCACATAATGAGGAAGGCTCCTCAATGAATCCTTCTTCTTGATCACTACAACCACCTCTCATAGTGCTTGCTAACATCTCCACCATCATTCCATTTTTCAGAATAAAGCAGAAATTCCAACCATTAAATTTTCAGCCTTTGGAAAAGACCCATTAAGAGGGTTATCCCAGTGAACCATACTCCCTATTGTCTTTTCCATTGGAAGATTGCCATTTGAGATTGAAAAAGGAGAGAATGCCCTATACCCTAATAGAGTATGGAGTAAGGAAGCTTACTTGGGAAGTAGGAGGCCTTCTTCACTAGGATTACATCCATAGGAGTCAACAACACAACCTTAACTAGAAATCTCTTCTCAACCGTGGGTTTGAGATCATCCTTGACACTTACAATCATGTCAGAGAGTAATGAACCTTCGAAACCCTCACGATTGCTAGAGCTCATGGTTTTAGCCTGATGAGAGATTGCATAAGGCTCTTGTAATGCTAAAGGGCCAATCATCTCCATTAGGCCTAGACCTTCCCCTTTAAAAGAAACACAACACGCATCCATAGTGCCTAAGCCTCCATCCACGCTTATACCTAATGCAACCCCCTTCATTTCATGGGGTGACATGCAAACATCCCCATGTTTGTTTGCATATGGTCCACCAACCCTAGTCTCGCTGCGATGTGTAAAGCACCGTCCAAGTCCTCTCCAACCTCCAGCCCCTACCTAAGCTTGAGCGGCTTCACCACCAACATCCATGGTGGAATCTCCCACCACAGTTGAATGGCGAAGTAAAGCTTTCCTACCATAACTTGCAAACTTCTTGGGACCTTCCTTCCATCTGTTTTTACTACTACCTCTCCCACTATAAATTTCAGTGTGCTGCAGTGTCTTCATCTACAACTATGAAGCCTCCACAAGCTTCACCTAATTGCTTAAAAAAGCCTCTGTGCCACAAAAACAAAGGAAGACCCATAATCATCACCTAAGATTCAGCCACCTTATCTCCTTCCCTAAGTTAGCCAACCTTTAGAACCCTTTTTTTTTTTTTTTTACAATAGCCTCTTCCTCTTGAACATTGTCACTCTTTTCTAAGGACCTTTTGACTTCATAACTAAATCCAAACTCAAATAAAATAGGAAAGCCACCTATGAAGGCAAGATGGATATCCACTCTCATTCTCCAACTATACTTAACCCAAGACTTTCAGGATGGAAGAAATAGTGTCTCACCTGAGACCTTACCCCATTTTCCCACTAAACATTGATTTATGACCTGCATTTTGTTGAAAAAATCCAAACCTCCAAATTGAAACCACACAACCTTGTCCACACCCCTCCAACCATCTTTTACTGCATTAGTAAAAGGTGTTCCTTCTTTGATGCTCTTGGCTATACAACCTGGAGCAAGGGAATTGTTGGCTTTGAGTACCTCAAAAAATCCAAGGGGAAGCTCTACATCAAGGGCTCTTAACTTTCTGGCTAGCACCACCCACCCCCTTAATACTCTCCTTCCTTTTGGGAACACAAGGGAAAATCTCTTTGCCTCCATTGAGCAAACATAACACATGAGGAGAATGTGCCAGCTACATTGCTCTTGAGCTCCAAGTTGAAACTTCTTCCTCCTGTCTGTCTAGGCCTTTCTGAAGCTATTCAGATTTACATCCTAACAACATACTTCCACCCCTTGCAGCAACAAAGACAAATGCTTAGCTCCAAACTTAATCCACTCTGAGAATCCTTTGATCCTCTTTGTGATCTTGCCAGCACCCTACCTCCAACTTGATCGATCAAAATGTCAAAATACTTTGACTAGATCTTGATGTGTTACAGTTCTGTTTTCTTTTATCTGTTACATGGAGTGATTTCTGTGGTACTCTACCTACCATGAATGGGAGTCAAGGGCATTTTTTTCACAGATTGAGTCCTTATGACATTGCTCACTTTGTATAATTCCAAGATTCTGTAGGCATCCTTATTCATTTGTATATGATATTATTTTTGCACAAAATTAATATTTGAAGTAGTTGATTCCAGGCCTTTGATCTTTTCCCAATCTATCCACTTTACAGGTCTTATTTTGGAACCCATTAGTGTTCTAATGCAAAGAGTGGAACAAGATGCTTTCACAAAGGTATATTGTTTTTTTTCTTGGTTTTTTTTTTTTTTTTGGGCAATGGTATTATTTAGTGTTCTATTTGTGAGAACAACTTGTAATAATTCATGTTTGATGTCAATGCTCTTTTTTCTTTTCTTTCATTGAACAGATATTTAACTTGATGAATTAAAGAAAATCACTTGGTTTTGTGTATAAAAAATTCATTAATATGCTGTAAGTAGCATCGAAGCTTTCCTAACTGGTCACCTTTATTGCAGAATATCAATTTATTCTTGTTTTTTTTGTTTTGATCAGATTCATGAACTGCTTTTGTTCATATCACTGTTTCACAAAATCAGGTTACCAATATAGAAGCTTCCATTTTGTCTATATGGGTAACACATCATCTTATGATTTGAATCCTATGAGGGTCTTAAGAAAATTTAGTGGATGGCAGCTACTTGATAAAACCAGAATGATCCATTGGGGCCTTGAAGCTCTTCTGGTAATTGAGAACCTTGGAAGTGGTTAATTTTGATACTATATAGCATGGACATAGACATGAGACATGAGTACATCACCCTTGGAAGAGGTTAAGTTTGAATAGGATTTGGACATGAGACACAAGTCCAATATGACATGATAAATTTTGAAGGACTTATACATGAAAAATATATTACTGTGATTCTTATTTAACTATTAGAAAAAAAGATACTATTTCTATATTTTATATAATAATACAAATATTAGTAAATTTATTTAAATTTCCAAACTCACAATTGCATTACCAGGAAGAAAAAGCTTGGGGAATTTGATAGTGTATTACTCCTCTTCAGTAGTCTCTCTTCCAAACTATATTATTTTTCTTTATTTAGGAAATACCTTATACTTTTCCACTGAATGTTTGATTTATTTAGGCCATGAAAAAATTATTCAAAATTTTGGACACATTTGAGAAATGTCTGAAACATGTTTGAGAGTATTGTGCTCAAGCTAGCCGCAACTCCTTTTGAAGTGTTTGCTGCATAACTGGGACTCTCTGATGACTTTTATTATTAGAAGATCTTATGAAGTTTTATGCAAAAGGCCATATGAACCACCAAATTTTCACTAAAGAAATCCAAAAATTAACCCTTGTCTCAATTCATATATAAAGTTAGAAATTATCTTAAATTTTATCATGCTATGTGATGTACAATATTAATTTTTAGGGGTAGGAACATTGAAGTTGTTTCCCTTTTAGAAAATATTTTCTACACATTATAATGTTTCTTATGAATATTGTTGTCATGCTTAGGCTTTGCAAGCAAGTTCTGAATTGCAGAATGATGCAATCCTCCCTGAAACACAAGTGGTCAATGAACAGCTTTGGGTGGATAAATATGCTCCAAGTTCATTTACAGAGCTTCTCAGTGATGAACAGACAAATTGTGAGGTGAACATATTGTTCATAGTATTAGTTTGAAGTTCCTACAAAGCCAAAACCTTAGAAGGCTTATTTACATTTGGAGTTTCTGTTTGTTTAATTTTTTTTTCATGATTAATTAACCTTGTATTGTTGTTCTGCAGGTCCTCTTGTGGTTGAAACAGTGGGATTCCTGTGTTTTTGGATCTGAAATTAGGAGCACGACGGAGGAGGTCTTGTCTGCTTTGAGACGACATTCTTCCATTGCTCAACATCAAAGGCCCTCTGGTATGAGCTTTTTTAGGAAGAATAAAGGACAACGATTGAGTGATGGAAACTCCAGATACTCTAATAATTTGGATCAAGAAAATGGGAATTTGAAAGGTCTTCAGGAGTTGTGGAATAAAAAGTCAAGGGGTACTGGTCCTCCAGAACAAAAGGTTTGTTGTTGTACTTATTTCATAAAACATTTATTTATTTATTTCTTTTTTGTAGTTGATAGATGTTTAGTTTGCCTTTCACTTCAAATAATTTGCATGCAGATACACTTTTGTTTGAAATTTGCTAATCTTTTAATTTTAAAATGTCTAACTAATGCACTCCATATATTGGTAAGAAGCAACAAAAAATTAATTCTGGAATAGTAAGGACTTGGAAAAGAGAGGATGTGTTCTTTCATGACATTAAATTGAAAGATAAGTAATCATAGTATAGTAGCTCTATACACATGCTAAATGACCTTAAAGGACTTTTGAAGTAGATGCCCCTCTCATGGCTAGGAAATTTGTGTATTAATTATGATACCTCCTCTTTGCTTTATATTCCGCTAGAAATTCTCTAGAATAATGTGGTGTGTCTCCTTTATTAAATGGGCATATCTCAAAATGAGGAATTTTTCTTTGTTGTCCTTGGATCATGATAGTGGAGTTACCTTCAATCCAAAAAACATTGTAAGCCTAAACCTTTCCCCCCTTTATGGCCTCTACAAGAGATCAAATCTTTACCTCAATAGCCAAGTCTCTACTAGCTGGTTTTGAGAGGGCTAAGATATTGTCATTTGAAATGGTTTTTAAACATATGGCCAATCCCCCTTTGACCAAGATGCCCTAGCAAACTATTGGCAAGATTTAGCTTAAAAGATGCTAGGGAAGGAAACCTCCATATATCAATGAATGCAGCATTTGTATTTGTAAAATTACAAACAACAAGTGAATCCAACGATATACTCCTCATTGTGAACGCCTTCAAACTCCTTTGTTAGAACCATGGTTTGAAATGTTGTGATTTTTCACCAAAATATCGGCGAAATTTCGCTTATCGGGTGAGGCCGACACTATATTCAATATCGAAAGTCGTTTGATCGATTTTTCTAGAATTTAGTTAAAATATCGGCATTTATTGGCTTTTTGCTGATTTTTCGGGAAGTCAAACTTTGGTCAACATGGAGTTGGTGGGCTTAGCGTGTCAAACCAATCAAATTTCAAATATTTTTGCCTGTTGCCACTACTGCCAAGATTCAAGCCTAGGCCAAAAGGCTTAGGTTCAAGCCTAGTTACCGCTGGGCGGTTGGGCCAACTTCTTCTTTGTTAATATATGTAGATAATAAATATGTTAAAGTTTATTATTAAAAAATAAATAAATAAATTCTGATTGTTCTATTTAAAATTTTTATTTAATTAATTAATAAATATATAAAAACCACCATTATAAATTTCTTAACAAGTATTTTAATATCATTTATATGATCATTAAATATAAAAAAAATATAAATATTAAAAAATTATATATGCATCATTATTTATTTTACATTATTGAATGCATTTGAATTAAATAAATTATAGTTTTAATATTAGATGTATCATCATTTATCTCATTAATCCTATTTTAAAAAATTACTATCACTTCACTTTTAATTTTTTTTATATTTATCCTTTTAATTTTATTTAATTTTGAATGTTTTTATTTTAAAATATTAAAAATATAAATTTATTCTAAAAATACGAAAATAAAAAAAAATAATAATTAAATTCTAGTATTTTATAAATTAAAAATAATTTGATTAAATAAATAATAAATTATTAATACCGACATATCCTTGCTTTCTGATATTTTTTTGTTTAGCTACACCTATGTCAATTATACTTAGAAAATAACTTTAACATGTGTATTTTTATTTATTTGATAATTTTTGGAGTTTCTCCAAATATTTCCATGAATTTTGAATAATTTTCACCTTACTTATATTTTTGTCAAAATATCCACTGATATTTTTTTGATATTTCCGACATATTCGTAAAATCCAAGTACCGATATATCCATATTTATTGATATTTCAAAGCATGGTTAGAACCTAGGGAGTTTAATAAAACACACCTATCACATTAATGATCTTGGGAAGTTATACTATTAAGGAAAGTTCTTTCAATTATTCTTGTCTATTTTATCCACACAATAGTCAATATAGCATTGAACCATAGGACACACTTCTTTCTACTATAGCCAAACCTTGAAATGGGATCTTTAACATCCTTTGAATCTCACTAGGAGCCACACAATATATGGTGATTTATTAAAGAAGTCTTTGCCAAAGAGTAAGGTGCTAGGGCATTGAATAAACACAAGGCTAATCATCTGTCTACCAGGTTTTCACATGACACAAACCTATGGATGAAGTTTCAAGTGGCTAGTATTGAACCTCTCAATAGGATAGTCAATAGTTGCATGAACCTCTTAATAGATAGTCAATAGTTGTATATAACAATTTAAATTATGAAGTTAGAATTAAAATTTCCATGAGTTTTGGGACAGATTTTTAGGAGTTTTTCCATTTTTTCCCTCATCGTATAGCTGCCTATAGATATACAATTTTTCCTCAAATCAATATATACAATTATTCTCACATATGCCTACAATATTCAATTTATAACAAGGAATTCTATGTGTTGGTACAAGCACTTCTTTATTGGCAATTTTATCTTATTTATAAAGATTTTGTTTTATATTCAGATCATGAAGCACCAAACTCTTAAAAGAATTTAAATCATTGACATGAAAAATGAATTTCTTGTTTACATGAATATTCTTTTGTTCTTAAGCACAAGGTTGAATTGACAATCAGATGCACGAAAGCGGGTGGTTTATTTCCTTACTTCAATGGTTTTCCAAGTGATTGGATTTGATCAAATCATAAAAGATCACCTTTTTTGCAAGTTTATTTATTTATTTTTATTTGTTTGGTTCTTATTTTATTTTTAATTGGGAACAAAACCATAATTCACAAAAAATATGATATTACAAAAGAAGGATCAGAAATCCTTCCCTAAATTACAAAAACAAATAAGAAACAGAGGAAAAGAATTACACTCCAATAGACATCAAAACAACTCAACATTGCTATTTTAACGCTTTTAATTTATATATCAAAATTCAATCAAATGGAATAATGTGGAAGTGAATGCCCTTAAAAACTGTAATAGTGGAGACCTAAAAAGATGAATAGAAATAGACTAAAACCCATATCATCTCTAAAGTTCTCCACCTATCCTCAAGAATTCTTGTATTTCTTTCTCGCCATACTATCAAAATCAATGTAAGACAAGCGATTTGTCATAAAACTTTGCTTCTAGTAGTATTTCCTAAACCACTAAAGAGAATGGTCAACATGTCACTAATACTTCTAAGAGGAACCCAATTCAATTTGGCTGGTTTGAATAGATTGTGCCATAACTCTAAAATAAAAAAAGGATCTTTGTCTCATTACCTATCAAAAAAGGGTGATTGTAGAATTCCTAGCAAACTTGGGCAATGGACTTCCAAGGGCGATGATGTGACCACATAACTACAATTTTTGCATCCTAACCATTTGGATTTGTTCCTTAGATTCTCAAGATAACTATGTGCCTAAGAGCTTTACTCTCCCTAGGATACCTTCAAAGGCACTTTCCTAAGAGGGTCTTATTCCTTAAAGATATTCTTTTGAACCCCAACCCTCCTACTTCCTTAGTCTTGAACACTTGGATTCATCTAATAAGATGATCTCTCTTTCTGTCCCTATACCCTGACTAAAGGAAATCCATTTGCATTTCTGTAATGCCATTGAAGATGACATCTTGTATAACAAAAGGAAATTGTTAGTGTTAGATAGTGTACAGTTATTTTAGTTATTTACTTTTCCTTTTATTTCCTTATTGTATTGTGGGTCCCACTAACATGTATATATATACCCAAGTCCAATGTGTATTATTAATAGTTTTTCAATAACAAAAATTAAAGATTCTCCATTTTCTCTATTTTCACATGGTATTAGAGCCTAGGGAGAAAAAAAAAAACCCTAATTATTTCCGGTTTATCCATGAATCAATTCTAGGAAACCTTTTAGTGACTGTGTTTCATTCCGATCATCTTTCCCATCTCCTAAAGCTTTCCGATCAACCTTCTCATCGTCAGAAAACCCTCACCGTCGCGACTTTTTCCAGCGACGTCATTTTTCGACACCGACCATACCATCAGGTGCGTAAGGAGGAGATCTTCAAGTTTTGTCAAAGCACTGGAGGGAGATTCTCATCCACGCGCCAGCCACGCGTGTTTCTTCTTCGGCGGCCTTAACCTCACGCGTCGGTGAGTGAGGGTGTGTGGAGCACTTTTCGGCCACACGCTTCCACCTCCAGCCTCGCCTGATGCCGTCTAGCCACCCTCCATCTGTGCTTGTCCCTTCTGAGCCCTGCAAGTGCATTTTTTGGGGGTTTTTTTGTTTCAGCCGGCCCTCTAAACAGTCTTTTCGGCGACCTCCGGTGACCTCCTCTCCACCCCAAGCCCTACACGTGTCTTAGGAAGTGTTCTTCTACCCTTTCAGTAGTGCCACATTTGTTTTTCTTTACTATTTGGTCTCTCACAACCGCTGATCCTCAGTTTTTTTTTCTTCTTTCAGCCGCGATCTGAAGTCGTATTAGGGCTCTGTTCGATCCAAACATATATCTTGATCTCCTATGATTACTTTGAAGAAATTGGTTGGCAGTGAAAATTATTTGTCCTGGTCTATCTCTGTGGAGCTTTGGTTTATGGGTCAAGATTATGAGGATCACCTTGTTACGCAGGAGGTGAATATCCCTGAGGTTGATAAAGTACAATGGAGGAAGATAGATGCACATTTATGTAGTGTGTTATGGCAATCAATTGATCCTAAGATTCTACTTCATCTTCGGGCCTACAAAACATGCTTTAAATTTTGGAATCAGGCAAAAGGGCTATACACGAATGATATCCAACGTCTTTATAAGGTGGCTTCTTCTATTGTCAATGTCAGACAACAAGACATGGATTTATTTACTTATATTGGCCAGATTGCCTCTCTTAAGGAGGAATTCTTGACCGTGATGCCTCTTTCTACTGATGTTGGGGATCAACGAACACAGATTGACAAGTTCTTCATGGTTCTTACGCTTATTGGCCTCCATCCAGATCTTGAGACCGCTCGCGATCAGATTCTTGGCAGTTCCTCCGTTCCATCCTTGGATGATGTGTTTGCTTGCCTCCTCCGTATCTCCTCCACTCAGACTTTGCCATCTGATAACACTTCAGATTCTTCTGTGTTAGTTTCTCAAACTAACTCTCGAGGAGGACGCAGTGGTAACCGAGGTAGAGGCCAACGTCCTCATTGCACCTATTGCAATAAGCTTGGCCACACTCATGATCGGTGTTATCAGTTACATGGGCGGCCTCCCCGCACTGCCCAGGTGGCCCAGTCATCTGATCCTCAGCCGCCTCAACCTCCCAGCTCCTCCACATCTCAGGGTATTTCCCTCACTGACAGTGAGTATGATGATTATCTCCGCTATCAGGCCACCAAGTCAGCTTCTATTGCTTCTGATGCCCAGACTGGTAATGCTTCTGCTTGTCTTATCCACACATCTTCTCTTGGACATTGGATTCTAGATTCTTACGCTTCCGATCACATATCTGGTAATAAGGATCTTTTCTCTTCTATTACTACTACCTCTGCCTTACCTACTGTTATTTTAGCTAATGGTTCCTAAACTATGGCTAAAGGTTTTGGTTTAACTCAACCTCTCCCTTCCCTACCTCTCCATTCTGTCCTTTACGCCCTGAGTGTTCTTTTAATCTTATTTCCATCAGCAAAATAACTCGCACTCTTAATTGTTCTATCACTTTTTCTGATAAATTTGTGACCTTGCAGGACCGGAGTACGGGGAAGACGATTGGCATAGGACGTGAGTCTCAAGGCCTTTATCACCTCACCTCGCCTTCAACTCCTGCAGTTTGCATTTCCACTGATGTTCCCCTCCTCATCCACAGTCGCCTAGGCCACCCTAGTCTATCCAAGTTCCAGAAAATGGTCCCTTGTTTTTCATCTTTGTCGTTGCTTGCATGTGAGTCTTGTCAGCTTGGGAAACATACTCGTCTCTCGTTCCCAAAGCGTTTGAATAATCGGGCAAAGTCTCCTTTTGAACTTGTCCACACTGATGTTTGGGGTCCTTGTCAGACCGCGTCTACTTTAGGATTTCAGTATTTTGTCACTTTCATTGATGACTATTCTCGATGTACTTGGTTATTTTTAATAAAAAATCAAGTTGAGTTATTCTTTATTTTCCAGAAATTTTATACTGAAATCCAAACCCAGTTCAATATTTCGATTCGTGTGTTACGTAGTGACAATGCCAAGGAATATTTTTCTGTACCATTTACTTCATTTATGTCCCAACATGGGATCCTTCATTAGTCTTCTTGTGCTTATACTCCTCGACAAAATGGGGTAGTTGAACGTAAGAATCGACATCTTGTTGAGACAGCTCGTATTCTCCTTCTCCATAGTAATGTTCCTTTTCGTTTTTGGGGGGACGCTGTTCTTACAGCATGTTATTTGATTAATCGTATGCCCTCATCTGTATTACACGATCGGATTCCTCATTCTCTTCTTTTCCTTGACTAACCACTTTATTTCCTTCCTCCTCGTGTTTTTGGTTGTACTTGCTTTGTTCATATTCTCACTCCTAGACATGACAAACTTTCTGCCAAAATCACAAAATGCATCTTCTTGGGATATTCTAGACTTCAAAAGGGTTATCGTTGTTATTCCTCTGAGACTCATCACTACTTTCTCTCCGCTGATGTCACTTTCTTTGAGGACTCACCATTCTTCTCCACCTCTCAGTCTCTTCTTGTTTCTGAAGTCTTACCCCTTCCCATTATCTCCCCACCTGATGCAGTGCCTTTCGCCCACTTCAGGTTTATCATCGCCGTCATCGTGTCGTTGTTCCTCCTTCTTTGATCGAGGTACCTGTTGACTCACTTCCTATCCCTTTTATCTTCTCCTGCCCCGACTTTGCCTCCTTCTGCTGACTTACCCATTGCTCTTCGGAAAGGTAATCGATCGACTCGTAATCCTCATCCCATTTACAATTTTTTGAGTTACCATCGATTATCTTCACCTTATTCTGCATTTGTTTCTACTATATCTTTTGTCTTTCTTCCCAAGAGCACCCCTAAGGCTTTCCATCCAGGCTGGTGCTAGGCAATGGTAGATGAAATGACTGCTTTACACTCCAATGACACTTGGGATCTTGTTGTTTTACCCTCTAGTAAATCTACAGTTGGTTGTCGTTGGGTCTACACAGTTAAGGTTGACCCTGATGGTCAGGTTGATCGCCTTAAGGCCTGCTTAGTTGCTAAAGGCTATACTCAGGTTTATGGTTCTGATTATGGTGACACTTTCTCTCCTGTGGCCAAGATAGTTTCTGTTCGTCTATTGCTCTCCATGGCTGCTATGCGTTCTTGGCCTTTTTATCAGTTAGATATTAAAAATGCTTTCCTTCATGGGGATCTTGCTGAGGAAGTTTATATGGAGCAACCACCTGGTTTTGTTGCTTAGGGGGAGTCTGGTTTAGTGTGCAGGTTACACCATTCTTTATATGGCTTGAAACAATCTCCTCGAGCATGGTTTAACTGTTTTAGTTCTGTTGTTTAGGAGTTTGGCATGTTCCGCAGTACAGCAGACCATTCCGTTTTCAATCATCATAACTCTTCAGGGTAGTGTATTTATCTGGTAGTTTATGTGGACGACATCGTCATTACAGGCAATGATTAGAATGGTATTTAGAAACTAAAGCAACACCTTTTCACCCACTTTCAGACTAAAGACTTGGGGAAACTCAAGTATTTCTTAGGGATTGAGATAGCTCAATCCAGTTCCGGTGTGGTTCTTTCCCAAAGGAAGTATGCTTTAGACATCTTGGAAGAAACCGGTATGTGAGACTGTAAATCGGTTGACACTCTTATGGATTCAAATGTCAAACTTATACCAGGACAGGGGGAGCCTTTAGGAGATCCTGGGAGATATCGGCGACTTGTAGGTAAACTGAACTACCTCACCATTACTTGTCTAGACATTTCTTTTCCTATGAGTGTTGTTAGTCAATTCCTACAGTTACCATGTGATAGCCATTGGGATGCTGTAATCCACATTCTTCGATATATCAAAAGCACACCAAGCCAAGGTGTGTTGTACGAGAACAGAGGTTATATCCAGGTTGTTGGTTACACAGATGCAGATTGGGCTGGCTCACCCACAGATAGATGTTCCACTTTCGGGTATTGTGTTTTTATTGGAGGTAACCTAATATCCTGCAAGAGTAAGAAACAAGATGTAGTGGCTAGATCTAGTACTGAAGCCGAGTATCGAGCTATGACTCTGGCAACATGTGAACTCATATGGCTGAAACATCTTCTTCGGGAGTTGAGATTTGGAAAGGATGAACAAATGAAGCTCATCTGTGACAACCAAGCCGCTTTGCATATTGCATCCAATTCAGTCTTCCATGAAAGGACCAAACACATTGAAGTTGACTGTCACTTCATTAGAGAGAAGATCGCATTAGGATGTGTGGCGACTAATTTTGTCAATTCAAATGATCAACTAGCAGATATTTTTACTAAATCTCTCAGAGGTCCTAGAGTTAAATACATTTGTAATAAGCTTGGTGCATATAACATATATGCTGCTCCAGCTTGAGGGGGAGTGTTAGATAGTGTACAGTTATTTCAGTTATTTACTTTTCCTTTTCTTTCCTTATTGTATTGTGCATCCCACTAACATGTATATATATACCCAAGTCCAATGTGTATTATTAACAATTTTTCAATAACAAAAATTAGGGATCCTCCATTTTCTCTCTTTTCACAGTTAGGTATGTGAGGCAAACAAATATAAAATTAGAGTTATTCTTCTACCTAAGGACGAAAATGTTTTTTCAACCCATCCAATTTCCTTGAAATTTTATCTATAATCGGGTCCTAAAAGACACTAGCCTTAGGAGACCCCTTATTGGAAGACCCTGAACACAGTTTGAATACTAATGCTGCATTATTTTATTCAATTGAAGGTAATACATTTAAATAGACTAGGGACAGCCAAGGACTACAACAAATCCCTAAAAACACTCCTAGGATCACTGCAAATTGATATAGACCACAATTTGATTTTATTTGAAATTAAAAAAAAATTTAAAACCAAATTCTAACAACTGGAAATAACAACCAAATCTAGAATAAATAACTTTTGACTAATTCAAATTTCCTAATCATATTAAATTTGATTTAATTTGATTTGCCAATAGACCAAAATAGGTTCAAGGCCATTCAAAACTTTATATTTTAACAACAAAGCCAATTTAGAAATCTAATTCTAACTTGTATTGATTCTTGACAACATGCTTTCATCTAAATTTTTAATAGGAAACGACAAAGAGATATATTGATAGAAATAAGAAGTACAAGAGAAGGATGAAGAATCCTCCCACCAAAGAAAAACTAAACAACAAGAATACAAAAACAAGAAGCTACAATGTAAAAACAAACAAACTCTCTAGGTTAGACCATCCCGTTGGAGCTACACACTGCTATCCAATCTAGTTGTAACACATTAAGGGGAATGCCCTTAAAAACCATGGAACAAAAAGCCCATAGAGAAGCAAGGAAGTGAATGAAATCCCAAAGATTCTCTGAATTCCTTACTTTATCCTCAAATATCCTCGCATTTCTTTCCTGCCACATAACCTAAATTAAAGCAATGCACGCAGTTTGCCATAAAACTATCCCTCTCTTGGATAATCCAAAACCTTTATAATTGATCGACATCATGTCGGAGATGTTCCTTGGGGGAATCCAATCCATCTTGGCTAACTGAAATAATTTGTGCCACAACTCCATCATCAAAGAACAATGTAGGAAAAGATGATCTGCTGAGTCTCCATGCTTCATACATAACTTACAAATGTCAGGACTAAGAGCTTTGTAGGGTCTTCTCAATTGTAGCAAGTCATTAGTATTTACCTTCTTGTGTGCCACCAACCAGACAAAGGATTTGACTTTAAAAGGGACTTGAGAATTCCATACAAACTTTGTAGGGAAAACTGGAGAAGAATCGGAAAATTGGGACAAGGCTGGAAAAAAAGACTTGACTGTAAAAAGCCCTGAAGAAGATAAAGATCAGGATCTCGCATCTGAAACCGATGGGGATAAATGCAAACAATTCAGTGTCCGCATGAGGCTTTCTAAATCTTCTATCTTAGAATTGGAAAGGTTATGACGGAAATTAAAGTTCCAAGAGAAGGGACGAGCATAACCGAGAATTGAAGATATAAGAATATTTTTATCTGTGACTATTCTAAATAGTCTTTGATATTGGGAACCCAAAGGTTGGTCCCCCCACCATAAGTCTTCCCAATACCAAATTCTTTCCCCATCTCCTACCACAAATCGAGTATACTTGGAAAAATCTTGAAAGACTTGTGCAATAGCCTTCCAAGGACAACGATGTGACCATTTGACTATAGTGTTGGCATCCCAACCATTGGGATGTGTCCCATAAATGCTTAAAATGACCTGATGCCATAGAGTTGAACTCTTCCTAGGATACCTTCACAACCATTTCCTTAAGAGAGCGAGATTCCTTAGAGAAATCTTCCTAAATCCCAATCCTCCTTTTACCTTCGAATTACACACTATATCCCAACTAACAAGATGATCTCTTTTACCATCCCCAACCCCTGACGATAGAAAATCCCTTTGCAATTTCTCAATTTTTACAGCCACTGAAGCGAGAATTTTAAAATAAGAGAGAAAGTCGATAGGAATGTGGGTAAGGCAAGAATGAATAAGAGTTATCCTACCTCCAAAATATAAATAAGCCTTTTGCCACCCATCTAATCTCTGCAAGATTCTCTCAATCACTGGATCCCAAAAGCCACAAGCCTTTGGATTCCCTCCCAAAGGAAGACCTAGGTAGAGTATAGGCCAATCAGAAGCCTTACAATCAAGCAACTTTGCCAACTTAGAAAGATGATTTTGATCAAGATTGATCTAAAAAAGATTACACTTGTCAAGGTTAACCTTAAGCCCGAAATATGCCCAAACACTAACAATAAAATCTTGAGAGTTTGCAGATCTTCCTCACAAGTGTTAGGAAAGAAAATGGATCATCTGCAAATTGCAGATGGGACACCCTTGTTCTATTCCTACTAACCCTGAAACCCTCCAACAAACTTCTTTCCTCTGCTCTCAACAGCATCCTACTCAGTACATCTGCGACTGTAGTAAACAAAAAAGGGGAAAGAGGGTCACCTTGTCTTAATCCTCTAGAGGCCTTAACCCACCCTTTAGTGTTTCCATTCACTAAAACTACATAAGAGACCATAGACAAACAACCTCTCATCTAGGTCCTCCATCTAAGACTAAACCCCTTCTTCTCCAACACATGATCCAAAAAATCCCAACTCACATGGTCGTAAGCCTTTTCAAAGACAATTTTGAAGACAACTCCTTCTTCCCATTATCGTCTTTTCTCATCTAGTATCTCATTGGTTATAAGAACTGCGTCCAAAATTTATTTCCCTTGAACAAAAGCACCTTGAGTAGAATGGATAGTTTCATGTAGTACCTCTCTTAATCGCTCTGATAGAACTTTGGCTATTATCATATAGAGACAAGTGATCAAGCTAATGGGTCTAAAGTTTGAGATTTTCTTTATTAGGCCTTTTTTGGGAGGCATTAGTGCTTTGATTAATAATCCCGCTTCTGTGAAACTCTGCAAGCACCCTCACTAAATCTCCATTGATCACATCCCAACAATTTTGAAACACTGCAATGGTAAATCCATCAGGCCCCAATGCGTTATCCCTATCTAATTGAAAAATGGCCTTAGAAATCTCTTCTTCAGTAAAAGGGAAATCCAACCTAGAGCACTATCTTCTGAGATAGGGGACCAATCTAAGCCTTCTACTCTCCAAGACTCTCTAGGAGGACTCGAGTAGAACTTTTTAAACTAAAGTAAAATCTCCTCTGTGATGCTCTCGGAATTATTCAACACTAAACCTTTTTCGTTCTCCAAAAACTTGATGAATTTCCTTTTTTGTCTGCCATTAGCCACTTTATGAAAAAACTTTGAATTGCAATCCCTTTCTTTAACCCATTTCACCTTCGCTTTTTGTCTCCAATGAATTTCTTCCCTCAAAATTAATTCCTCTAGCTCCCCTTTTCTTAAAGCTCTTTGAGCTGAAAGTTCAGAAGTGAGAACCCCTTCTTGCTCAACGACATCAAAGTTAGCTATTTCATTTAGGATGCTTTTTTTCCTTTTGTTTAGCTCTCCAAAAGAATCCTTATTCCAATCTTTCAATTTGACCTTAAACAATTGTAACTTCCTCATGAACTTGTGACATTCCCAACCATTTCCTTGAAAACCTCTCCACCAACTACTGAAGCACTCTTTGAAGCTAGGATGTTGCAGCCACATATTCTCAAACCTAAAAGGTGTTGGGGCCCACTTGAAAGGATTGGTATCCAAAACTATCGGCCAATGATCCAATGTCCATCTAGGAAGAACTTCTTGAAGGCTTTGAGGGAAGAAATGCTCCCACTCATTTGAGTAAAGAAACTGATCCAATCTCTTACACATAGGTGACTCTTGCATGTTTGACCAAGTGAATGGTGCATTTCGTAAAGGGGGGTCAAGTAATTCATAGTCTCTTATAAAATCATCAAAATCCCTCATGCTTGAAGTTAAACTAGAGTCTCCCAATTTTTCTGAACTTCTCCTTATAACATTAAAATCACCACTCACACACCATAAAGGAAAAGAAAGGCAAAAAATGTCTAAAAGCTCCACCCAAAAATCCTTCGTATGGAGGGGACTGTTTGGGCCATAAACTGTGGACAACCACAAGGGTCTGCATCCATCCAACACAAACTTGACTAAGATGGAAAAGGAGCCTATTACCACCTCCTTTCTGTACATTTTTTTAGAGTCCCAAATAATCAAAATCCCACTTAAAGCCCTGCATGCCAGAAGAGTAGCCCACTCCTTATTTCTAACCGTCCAGATACTACCAACAAACCTTCTATCACACACCACCCTTTTTGTTTCCTGAATCATCACAACATCCGGATTCTCTAGCTGCAGAAAATCTTTAACCACCCTTTTTTTTTTCCTAGATCCCCAACCCCTGGTATTTGAACTAATGATTTTCATGGATAAACCTTACCGACCCTAAACCTTTAAACTAGTTCCAACAGGTCTCAAATACCTGTGGAGAATCTGTTCTTCCGCCTAGAATACACCTTAATATTCAGAGAACTTAAGACCTCACGAACTTTAGCCATTTTCTTGGGAGAAATACCTTCTATTTGGAACTCGCCCAACGAGAAGAACTTAGCTTCACCTTGGCTAACTGTGACCAGGTTGGAGACCTCATTAGGCATGTTGGGCATAGACTTAAGGGGGTTAAAACCCTCGGGCATTTGGTTCAGATGAGCAAATTGGGACTCCACAACATCAAGGTTAGGATTGCCAATAGACACTTGACATAAAGTACCAACGTCGTCTTTTTTGTAAAAAAGTAACTCGATTTTTCATAGGATACTAAGATTGAATGACTGAATTGGGAAGAACGGGAATAGAAGGACTCAGAGGTGGAAGTGCTAAGCCACAGGAAGTGGGAAAAGTTGACAAAGATGACTGAGAAGGTGAAAACGAAGATACCTCCAAGTTTTCCGCTACCAACATTCCATAAGTCCCCACAAAGTTGAGCCCTTTTTCTCTGATTACTGGATTAGAAGAAAATCGTGACTGATGAGCCACAATGATCAAAACCCACGAGGCCCTTATAGCCTTCTTTTTCTTCATCGTTAGAGGGTTTGCTCAAAACTGCGTCTCCTCTTGACGACGAAGCCCCTTCCCCCGAACACCTCTTTCGGAACCCTGACGATCGACAACAAGTGAGACGACTCGCACTGAATCCTCGTACCATCTGTGTTCCCCCTTGAAAGCATCTTCCTTTGGAAGAGCTTCACAATTTGACGATGGCTTCTCATGTGTTAGAGGCTTGCTTCGGCTTCGAAACCCCTGTCGGTGACCAAAACTTGGAGGAAAAAGAGTAGTCCACAGCTTCTTTGAACCAAAATTCACCTCTTTCATCGCGAAGCCCCTTGGTTGAACATTAGATACCTCTGAGACTAAGTTCCCCTTTCCCATTGCAGGAGTCTTCTCTTCGTAATGAGCCTTTTTAAAAAATGGGCTTCTTACCTCCCATTTCTTGGCCCAACTTCGAAAACGGGCCTTTTAAATTAAAGCCCCTCTCCCAACCCAAGTTTGCTTCTACCAATGGATTGAGGTTAAGAGGAGATTGGGCTTTTCTCTCTTGCTTTGAATTAGAGGCCGATGCCTTTCCTCATCATTTGAGTAGGCCTTGTCCCCTTCGGCCCAAGCTTCACCCACTTGCTCTAACCTAGCTGGCCCTAGTCTCTATTTGCTTGAATTCAAAATGGACGAGGAGGAGGTTAGGAACTAGCTATTCACCACTTCCGGTCTTCTCTTGCCATGTGTCGCCACGGGAATTGTTTCAGCCTTTTGACTTTCTCCTCCCTTATTCATTTTGCCAACTGCCCCAACAGAAGAACTTCCATCAGTCGTTGATCTATCTCTTTCAACCCGTCTTCCACCACATGTCCACGAGTGAGGCACAAAATCCTCCCGGGTTGACTCACCCATTTCTCTACCTTGCCTAACTTCTTCAACTCCGACCACTGCAACAGAAATTGTGAACACCCATCCCCCATCTAACACCTCGATCAAAGCTGGGAGAACTGACCGTTCATTAAAATTCTCACCCTCGCCTTGCAAAGATCAAACAATTTCAACTGGCCTTTTAAATTGAAGCCCCTCTCCCAGCCTAAGTTTGCTTCTACCAATGGACTAGGATTAAGAGGAGATTGGGCCCTTCTCTCTTGCTTTGAATTAGAGGCCCGATGCCCTTCCTCATCATTTGAGTAGGCCTTGTCCCCTTCGGCCCAAGCTTCGCCCACTTGCTCTAACCCAGCTGACCCTAGTCTCTGTTTGTTTGAATTCAAAATGGATGACGAGGAGGTTAGGAACCAGCTGTTCACCACTTCCGGTCCTCTCTTGCCATGTGTCCCCACGGGAATTATTTCAGCCTTTTGACTTTCTCCTCCCTTCTTCATTTTGCCAACTGCCCTAATAGAAGAACTTCCATTAGTCGTTGATCTATCTCTCTCAACTCGTCTTCCACCACATTTCCACGAGTGAGGCACAAAATCCTCTCGGGTTGACTCACCCATTTCTCTACCTCGCCTAACTTCTTCAACTCCGACCACTGCAACAGAAATTGTGAACACCCATCCCCCATCTAACACCTCAATCAAAGCTGAGAGAACTGACCGTTCTTTCATTAAAATTCTCACCCTCGCCTTGCAAAAATCAAACAATTTCAACGTTTGCCAATCGATCTCTATCACTGTCCCCCACTGCTCCACAATTTTCTTCAGATGTTCCTCAGACCATAAATGAAAGGGCAATCCTCGTAATTTTATCCATCCTCCTCTGAACTTTCCCACGACTTCCGAATTTTCCCTTGGCGACCACCTTCTCAACTGGATTGTATACCCTTCTTTAATCTCGAGAAACCTTAAATCTTGGAGAGAGAGAGCTTCTTCTATAGTTTCTACAAAAAATAAACCTTTTCTGCCTAAGAAGGGAACGATAGTCACCACACCTTTTTGCCCTAATCTTCTCGGCAGAGCACGACCAACTTCAACCCAGTTATCACAATCTGCAGTACATTCGCACACCACAGCTCTCGCCCACCTCCCAACAGGAACAAGGCCTCCTCTCCTCAATCTTTCTTCTCTGATTACATTTGCGAAGGACCGATACAAAGGACCAACATGTTTGTGGATAAATCTTTCCTCACTGCATTGCCTTTCCTTTTCATATAAATTCTAGGAGGGGACCACCAACATTGAAGACAACGCACTTTTTACTTTCTCCCAGCCCCTGCCCTTCTCGCCCTCAGGTATTACTAGGAAAGTTGACTTTCTATTGGAGGCAAACTTTGAAAGCCTTATAAACCTTCCATGGTTGTTGAAGCATACCTCCATTAAATGAACACTGGATTTTCCTCAGTGTTTTATGTTGAAACCCATGTAACTCTTCAGTTCGATGGCCTTCGTTAAATATTCGATCAGCCACCTAACCTCTTCCTTTTCAAAACCTAAGGTGGAAATAGAGCCTTTACTGTGCTCTGTAAGCGAGCACCATTTTCCATCGGACTCGCCTTTAAACCTAACCAAGAAGGTCTTCCTCTCCACAGAGACCTTCAACATCCTTACCATCCTTTCTAAGTATAGGTATAGAGTCAGGCTCATTTAACCATGGAGGACCAACAAGAAGAGCTAGCCATGGACATTAAAGGCTTCAAAAAGGGGGAGATCATGCATTTAGAAACCCCATTAGCAATGTTGGAAAAACCAGATGCACCCTGCCCTTTTGTCGAGGCTAGTAAGTCTATTTCTTATGCATTTTCCTTTCGTCTAAATTGATCTTAAGTCTTGAAATATACCCAAAAATCAACAGGATAAGCTTAAGATTTTGTAACTCTTCTGCATTGGTGTTAGAAAAAAAGATAGTGTTGTTTGCAAATTAAAAATGTGACTCCTTAGTTCTACTCTTGCCTACTAGGAACCCTTTTAGAATACCTCTTTCCTCTACCCTTATTAGCATTTTGCTTTAAACATTTGTTTCAATGGCGAAAAGAAGATGACATAGTGAGTCTCCTTGCCTTAATCCTTTGGCTACATCCCTTGGCATTTCCATTTCCTAAGATTGCAAAACTTGTTGAGGAAAAACATTCCCTCATCCATGATCTCTATCTAGTAGTAAACACCTTTTATCTGGTGCAAGGTCCAAAAAAACCCCAATCAACATGGTCATTGACCTTTTCAAAATCCATTTTAAAGACCATTCCTTTCTCTATAGATCTCCTTGGGAAATGTAGATGGTTTCATGAAGGACTCTTTGGATGCAACATGGAAGAACCTTATCTATGATTTTATACAAGCTTAGGACTAAGCTAATAGGTTTAAAGTTTGATATTTTGGTGGCTTAACTTCCTTTTGGCATAAGAGTAATGATGGTAGCATTTGTACTTTGGTTGATTACCTTGTTATTATGAAACTTTATAAACACTTTTAATCCATCCTCCTTCATCACATCTTAACATCATTGAAATATTTCTATGGAGAAACCACTTGGCTTAGGAGCCTTTTCTTTGTCTAACTAAAACACAACTTTACAAACTTCCTCTTAAGGGAAAAAGTTGACTCTTCGGTCAACATTTTGATCATGTGGGGATGCTTGTCGAATGTTTTGAGGATGAAGTTTTGACTTCCTTGTAATGGTTGGAGACTAGAAAGAAGGGAAGAGATTCTAATCAAGGAAAAAAGAAGAGCTCAACTTTTGGAAACGATTCTTAACCTTAGATCTACTTAAGAGAAGAGGATGAGTGTTAGCTAACCATTGTTGTTTATATATGAATTCATAAGAAAAAACCGCAAAGCTTGTTGAGTTCAAACATCCCCTCATTCATGATTTCATCTTTTAGTGAAACCCTTTCTATCAAGTGCATGGTACAAAAAAACCTCGATCCACATGGTCATAAACCTTTTCAAAAATCAATTTTGAAAACCACTTCTTCCTTCCTTGATCTTCTCCTCATCCACCATTTCGTTAACTATTAATATCGTGTCTAGGATTTGTCTCCCCTCTACAAAGGCATCCTAAGAAAAGTGGATAGTTTTATGAAGGACTCATTAGATGCGGCCTAAAAGAACTTTGGATATGATCTTAATACAAGCTTGTGAGTAGGTTGATAGGCGTAAAGTCTAATATTTTTATGGTTTCTTTTTCGGTACTAGAGCTATAAAGGTTGCATTGATGCTTTGGGTAATTACCTTGTTGTTATGAAACTCCATAAACACCTTTAATAGATCCTCTTTACCACATCCCAACACTCCTTAAACACTGCTCTGGAGAAACTGTTTGGCCTCAAGGCCTTTTTCTTGTCTAATTGAAAGACAACTTTACAAACTTCTGCAAAACAATTTGCGTTTTTTTTTTAAATAGGAGACCAATCCAATTCTTCTAGCTTCTATGAATCTTCAAGGGGCCTAACATAAAATTTCTCGAAAAATCCCACTAAAGCAGCTCCATCTTTATTCTCCAGAGATATAATGATTTTTCTGTTTCTCCTTCCATTAGCCACCTAATGGCAAATTTTGAATTGTAATCCCCTTCTTTTACTCATCTTACCCTACCTTTTGCCTCAAATATACCTCTTCCTTCAACAACAAATTGTCCAACTCTCTTTTCCTTGAAGTCCTGTGAGCTACAAGCCCTGGAGACAAATTAGTTCATAGACATCAATGTTCACTATACCTTTGAGAATATTTTTTTTGCTCTTCTTTATGTCTATAAATACACCTTTATTCCACACTTTCAACTTTGATTTGACAAATTATAATCATTTCATGAAACTATGACCTTCTCACCCTTCTCCTTGAAACTCTTTCCACCATGAGCTAAAACTATCTTTAAAGTTTGGGTGAAGCAACTACATATTTTCAAATCTAAATGGAGCTAGGCCTTAATTGAATGAGTTGGTGTCTAACACAACTGGGCAATGGTTAGAGGTGAACTTGGGTAAGGTTTCTTGGAGGCTATGTGGAAAGTTTTGCTCCCAGTTATTTGAAAATAAGAATCTATTCAGTCTCTTGCAAATAGGGGGTTCTTATAAATTGAACCAAGTAAATAGAACATTTCTAAGTGGAGGATCAACTAACTCACTTTCTTTAATGAAATCATCAAAATCTCTCATGCAAGGGGTTAATCTTGAACTGCCCATTTTTTTTTTTTTTTTTTTCTGAAATTCTCCTCATGACTTTGAAGTCACACCCTACACACCAATTTGGATAGGTCATAACAAAAAGACCTAATAGCTTCGTTTAAAAGTCCCTTCTAAGAGTTGGACTACTGGGACCATACACCAAGGTAAACCAAAAATCTCCTCCTCCATTGGAAGCTAGCCTAATTGAAATTGACAAAGGTCCTACAAATGAGTCTAAATAGATGTGTTTGCTTGAATTCTATATTATTAAGATCCCTTCTAAAAACCCACAAGTTGGTAAATTCCCCCACTCCTTGTTTCTTGATGTCCACACATTGCCTACAAATCTCCTTTCTCATTCATTTCTCTTTGTTTCTGGAAACATTACAAAGTTTGGAGATTCATGAAGGAGAAATCCTTCACTACTCTCCTTTTCTTTCTAAACTCCAGTCCTATTATATTTTAGCTTATGATTCTCATAGGACCACTATAAATCCTCAAACATAGCATCAACCCCTGCAAATCATCTCTTTTAGTGATTGAGGGCTTGTACTTCCCCCTGAGATACACTTTGTCCTTTAGTTTCAAACTGTTGCATCCCACTTCTCACAATGCTTGACTAGCTTGACATTCATGGCAGCCAAAATAGATAAGACTCTTTCCATGTTGCTAGGGGTGAGGCCTATATGAAAACATGTTCACTATTTGGACTTGACTGTCCTTATTTATAAAGGAGAGAGAGCGAAGATGTTTGGAATGGAATTAGATATAGTTGGACAGTCTTTGAGTATTTTTGGAGTATTCCAAATGGTCTACACCCGTTGAAGTATAAAGCATTAGGCAAGGCATGCTTTATAGCATGAATGTTCTAAATGTGAAAAGGCATTCATGAAATGAGTTTTTATGAATGGCAGCACCTACAAATGACAGAGCTACAAACATATACATTCATAGGGAAGTTGGTGAGAAACCAGTCAAGTACAAGGTGAGAAAATCGATTAATATGGTTTAGCATCAGCTTCAATAAAGTCAAATAACAATTAAGAATGAGTGAAAATGAGGGATATGTTTCAGGATGGAGGTGTTGCAAAGATGAGGAGAAGACAAAATGGATGTAGAGTGAGGTGGTTAGAAAACACATGTGTGGACCTAGATAATCTAATGTCAAGATAGAATTCATATAGTCTATATATTACTGGGGCAATGGCTTCATTGAGAGATACTTTAATTACTTGGTAATTTATCCCTTTATTTCTTATTATTATTGTAATTTAATGAAGGCCCTTTGTAAGTGAAGCTCATGTCTACTGCAGATCCTCTTGCTTTGTGGTCCCCCAGGACTTGGGAAGACAACACTTGCACATGTCGCTGCTAAGCATTGTGGATACCGTGTGGTGGAGGTTTTGTTTTTTACTTCTCTCACCTGGATAAATGCTTTCTGCTGTATCCTTTTTTTTTTCTTCTAAATTAAGTAAAATATCGGCATGCATGTTACATGTGCATATTATTCATTACGTTCATTAGGAATTGTTTTATGTCTTTTATGAATGACAACTCTAGGTTTTATATGACATTTATCAATAAATTGACATCTCGGTTTAGGAACCGATTTTTATTATCTTTTTATGTTTTCACATGTGACAGATTGGAGTTAAAAAAACTTATTCTTTATTTTGGTGTTGAAGGATCAAGTGTAAAAGCCTTATGTTCTTATTCTCATAATACTCATCGTTGTTATTATTTTCTTAGGCTTCTATGTCTTGGACTTTCATTTGTGTTTCACTATAGCTGAAGGGCATTTTACGGACTCTCTATGCTTTTGATTTTTCCTTGATAGATAAATGCTAGTGATGATCGGTCATCTTCAACAATTGAAGCTAAAATCCTTGATGTGGTCCAGATGAACTCTGTCATGGCAGATTCGAAGCCCAATTGTTTGGTGCATCTCATTTTTCAACCTTTGAAGTTTGACGTTCATTTGTGTAGTGCAAAGAAAACAAAAACATTAATTGCACTCTGAATGTAGGTGATTGATGAAATAGATGGAGCTCTTGGTGATGGCAAGGGTGCTGTGGAGGTTATTCTAAAAATGGTAATTGATATGGTTTTTCATCTTTAGACTGTTATTATTTTCTTGAATGTTTCCAAGACATGCGTTCAATGGTTGGTTTTTTTTTTTTTTGGATAAGCTTACCGATCTACCAATTTTCTTCTCCAACAATCAGGTTTTGTATATTGCTGGTATAAGCTATTGCCTAGTCTGTGCATTATAACTATGAATTTGGAGAGCTAAAAGAACTACTCGTACATCATATTATTGTCATGATTGGATTGTAGGTAGACACTAACATGTACATGGATTAGATGTGGGCATTTTATAGACATGAAACATAATGAAAATTATGTTTGAACTCAATTTTTTTCTCTATTCTTTGCAAATTTATACCTTTTTATATAGAGAAAGAAGATTTGGGAAATATTACGAGTTTTTAACTATTGTTTCATTATATTTCATTTCCTTTTTGTTTTCTTTGGTAAAGCAAACAAGAGAACATGAATTTCGAAGATCCAAATAGAAGGCTAGTTTCCTAGCTAAGGTGAAAGTGGGCTCGACAAGTTTTCCTTTGATTCCTTATTCCTTTTTTTTTTTGATAGGAAAACTGGTTTCTATTCCTATAATTAACTCTTAATTAGAATAGTAATCAATTACTTATTATTAATTCTACTAAATAATAGTTGCACTCCTAGACAAGGAAATTACAATGAAACCCTAAGCTTTCTAATTATTTCAACTATGCCCATCCATGAACCAATATCCATGAGTGACTTTGGAAGAAGATGAAATTTTTTATCAAACTGATGTACATTTACATCTAATAATCCTTGAAGCTTAATTAAACATCTTTTAATCACCAATTACATTTTAATAAACAATTTACTAAAAATCATTGGCTGGTCACTAGCGATTTATTCAGTATTAGCTCTAGGAATAATTTACTCCCTCTTAAGAGAGAGGGTGGGTTCCAAACAAAAAATAAGTTTTGTCATAGTCTTAACATGAGCTACCTAGGTTGTTGAGGTGTTTATCTTGGACAATTTGCTTATTAGTAAAACAAAACAACTAATAAAAAGAATTGAGTTCATTACTTTCATGAAGATTAAGATCTTATTGAATTTTGCAATTAGGAGAATTGTTGGAGTGCATGATATACATTGTGTGCCCACATCCTACAAGCCTGTGCTTTAAGGAAAATTGGTTGTCTAACATGGCATCAAAGTCTCATTTGGTAGGAGGTCATTTGTTTGAACTTCACCGCATGTTTATTTCCCCATTTTATTAAACCCAAAGGAGGCTATTTGTAGTTTGTTTGCCTACAGACTTGTTTATCTCTCTACAGGATGTTACAATTACTTCTAGTTAGTGTTAAGCTTTAGGAAGTTCATTTTTTAGAAGTATGTGGAACTAGAACTTTGACTTTGTATTAGTTGTTTGGTATTGATTTGTTGAAGTTGAAGTTATGCTTCTTTTTATGCTTTTATATATATATATATAGCTTCTTTTTATGCTTATATATATTTTGGTAATCAAGGAACCTTCCATGGCTAAGCCCTTAGGACTCTCCATAGGGACTCAAACCTCGGGGTGCTCCCGGTGTTGACAGTCCCGCAATAATCAACACTAGGTAAATTCAAGGTATTATTAGTGACATGATTTGAACCTAGGACCATGTGCCACTTACTAGGGCCACACTTCCTTGTGTTTGCCCTCTTTTTATGCTTTTAAATATTGATGTTTTATTGTCTATTGTTTTGTAGAAGAAGGTTATTTTTCAGATTAGAGTGATATGTTTGTTGTTCATGTAGGTTTCTATTGAAAGGAAAGCTGATAATAGGAAGGGAAATGTTGCTAAAGTAGATGAGTCAGGATAGATATCCTAAAAAAAGGGGCATAAAACTGCATCATTGTCAAGACCTGTAAAATCAGAATAATCATTATTGCTAATTATTTATTTTTATCAACGGTTTGCTGAATGGGTATCATATACAGGTGATTTGCATATGTAATGATCTATATGCACCTGCCCTGAGGCCTTTGCGTCAGGTAGCAAAGTGAGTCTTTCTTACTGCAAAAAATGTATTATGGGAAACTTATGTTGGCTTCTCTTTGCCAAAATTGTAAGAGGCTATCATAGGGAAGTCTGGACCTCTTATTTATTGAAGATGGACGTGTGAAGGAAAAATTTAAAATAGCAGATAAAGGCACTACACTAGATACATTTAAGAATTGCGATTGTAGTTTATCATTGTATGCTGCAAAATTTAGGTTGGGTTTGGTTCCTAAGATGTGTTATGATTTAGTTGTGGATTCTGTTGTTCCTTGTAAAATCTAGTTTGTGTTTTGGCTAGCATAAAATGTAAGCTTAATATATTTTGTTTAAAGAAATATTTTATTTAGTTCTCATTGTTTTGTGCTGGGATCCCCATATCTTTTTGTTCTGTTTGCCATAAATATAAGATTACTGTTGATATCTTGAGGAATTTCTATGCTTGAGCATTTAAAAGTGCGGTTAAAATGATGTCTGCAATTGGGTTTAAATGTCATGTCATGCTTTGTGCAATTGTGCCGTACAGTGTTAGATCAGTTGACTTCATATTAATGCTTCACCTGACAAGTTAATAGCAATTGTGGAAGGGATATCAACATAGCTATGAATGGAGTAGTGCATCTTAAAAATGCATTGTTTCCTTATGGTAGTGATGTTGGTATGATAAGTATAATAGAAATTGGTTCAAGTAGTGCGTGATATTTATTTATAGTTATAGCGTGTCAATAATTGTTACCTTAACAAGTGATTGCTATCATTACAGGGTTCACATTTTTGTTCAACCGACAGTGAGTCGTGTGGTAAGCAGGTAATGACTTGCTAAAAACCATTACTGTGCCACTGTCAAGTACTTTCAAGTTTATCATGGTGCCTTCCTGTTGAATGATAGTTATTTATTTAGTTGGGTTTAGCTTGTGACTCGATCTTGGCCATGGTATCATCAGAACTCAATATTGATGACACTGCTTCATTGATTTGCTGAGTTATGAAATAGTGGTAAAAATGCAAAAAAAAAAAAAAAAAATGAAAAAAAAAAAAACTAAAACTGGTTAAGAATTAGTAAAAGGATCAAGCTACACACTGTAATATTGATCTTTAATAAGTTGAAGAATAGAGTTTCACTGGAATAATTTTCTTTCATTGAGATTTTTCTTTTATAGAGTTTACAGCATATACAAATCCTTCAAATTAGGAAACTAAATCACTGATTAAAAGGAAAGAATAACTACTAACAATTACTTTCCTAAAAATACAAAGATTGACAACTAATAAATAACTCCTAATAATTACTTTCCTAAAAATACAAAGATTGACAACTAATAAATAATTCACAGCTTTACAAAGTTATTTCTTTCCATATTAGTTTCAGTTTTCCAACACTCCCCCTCAAGCTGGCTTAAAGATATCTTCCAGAGCTAGCTTGCCAACTAGAAAATCGAATTGCCTCTTGTGTAGTCCTTTGGTGAAGACATCAACCACTTGTTCCTCAGTAGGGATATAGGTCATACAGACCAATCCGTTGTCTATCTTCTCTTTAATGAAATGCTTGTCCACTTCCACATGTTTAGTGCGGTCATGGAGAACCGGATTGTGAGCTACTGAAATTGTTGCCTTATTGTCACAATACAACTTCATAGGAGATGAACTTGTCATCTTTAACTCTTCCAGTAATCTTCTTATCCACATAATCTCACAAATACCATGAGCTACAACTCTAAACTCAGCCTCAGCACTACTTCTAGCAACCACGTTTTGTTTTTTACTTTGCCACGTAACCAAGTTGCCACATACAGATGAACAGTACCCAGAGGTGGACCTTCGATCCACTATGCTTCCAACCCAGTCTGCATCGGTGTAGGTTTCAATTTGTAGGTGTCCTCGTGACTTGAACAGAAGACCTCTACCTGGTGTCCCTTTTAGATACCTTAGAATCCTGTAAACAACTTCAAAATGCTCTGGTCCAGGCGTATGCATAAACTGACTAGCCATATTCACTGAGAATGCTATGTCAGGGCATGTATGAGATAGGTAAATCAATCTCCCAACAAGTCTCTGATAAAGATCCCAGTCCTTCACATTCTTGGCTTTTGTAGGTTGCAGTTTTACATTAAGCTCTATAGGTGTTTCAGCAGGCTTACATCCTAACATACCTGTCTCATCAAGAAGATCAAGAATATACTTCCATTGATTTACAAAGATACCTTCTTTGGACCTAGCAAACTCCATCCCAAGAAAGTATTTTAATGCCCCCAGGTCCTTAATCTCAAATTCCTCAGCAAGTTTCCCTTTTAGCTTCTCTAGTTCATTGCAATTATCCCCAATTAACACAATATCGTCAACATTCACAATTAAGATGCCTACTTTACCTTCATTTGAATGTTTGTAGAATATCGTGTGATTAGCTTGACTTTGAGTATATCCATAATGCTTTATTACTTTGCCAAAGCGCTCAAACCAAGCTCTAGGCGATTGCTTAAGTCTGTATAAGGACTTCTTCAATTTGCACACTTTCCCAACTCCAAAACTTTCTTCAAAACCTGGTGGAGGACTCATGAACACTTCCTCCTCTAGGTCTCCATTAAGAAAGACATTTTTAACATCCAATTGTTGTAAGGGCCAATTGGAATTTACTACAAGAGACAACAAAACTCTAATCGAGTTTATTTTAGCTACGGGGGCAAAAGTCTCTTAGTAGTCTATCCCATAGGTTTGAGTAAAACCCTTTGCCACAAGTCTGGTTTTGTATCTCTCAACACTTCCATCTACTTTACTCTTTATTGTAAACACCCATTTGCACCCTATAACTTTTTTTTTCCCTTGGTAAATCTACAACCTCCCAAGTGCCATTCTTTTTTAAGGCATTCATTTCCTCAAACACTGCCAATTTCTAACCCGGTTCATCTAGTGCTTCTTGAATATTTCTAGGTATCACAAGTTTTGAAATATTTGTAGTGAATGCTCTATAGTTGTTAGAAAGGTTACTATAGCAATGGGATGTTTAGTGCAGGCTCGGGTTCCCTTTCTAAGAGCAATAGGGAGATCAAGGTCAAGGTCTTGTGCAGGAACAATTGGGGCTGATCCTAAACCAGGTTCGGGTGCAGATATTTTTGGACTTGGACCAAAGTGTGATGGTAAACTTAGATCAATAACAGAAGAAGAAGAAGCATGTATATGAGTAGGAATAGAAGGAGGGTTACCTGAGACATTTAGAGAGCCATTGCCCAGGGCTTTCGGTTGACCATGTGCTGGGATGATCGACTGGTCTTTACTTCTTCCAGGGGCTTTTTTCCTTGAATAAACCACAGCCTCAAGATTGTTTCTATTTTTTTTTTCGTAGTATTTCTTTTTTTGACAGACCAATTTTAGATTCGGATTCAGTAGGCTTAGTTTCCTTATTTTCTTTTTCAAGAGAGATATCAAGAATTACACTAGGCAAAGGTTCAACAATTTCCCAAAAATTTGGTTCCACTAATTTCTCCCCCTGAAGTAAATTTTTGGTAAAATATGGGACATTTTCCATAAAGGAAACATCCATAGTTGTGTAAAAACGTTTTGTAAGGGGATTAAAACATTTGTAACCCTTTTTATTAGGAGTATATCCTACAAAAACACATTTTTCTGCTCTTGGGTCTAACTTAGATGTTGACCTTTTTGGAATGTGTACATATGCAGTGTAACCAAATATTTTCAAAGGGTAATTCAGAATTTATTCGAGATTCTAGAAATACCTTTTTCAAGCACTCCAAAGGAGTGGTATACTACAAAATTTTTGTAGGCATCCTGTTGATTAGATATGAAGTAGTTAGTATGGCATCCCCCCATAAGTATTTTGGAATATTCATGTAAAACATCATAGCCCGTGCTACTTCTAACAAGTGTTTATTTTTACGTTCAGCTATTCCATTTTGTCCAGGGGTATCAGAACACGAGGATTGATGTAAAATTCCTTTCTCGTTTGAAAAGGTTTCCAAAACCTTAATAAAGTACTCAGTCCCATTATTAGATCTCAAAATACTGATTTTTGTTTGAAATTGGTTTTCAATCATTCTGCAAAATTCTTTAAAAATCCTTTTGACTTCAGATTTTTCCCTCATTAAATATACCCAACAAATACGTGTATGGTCGTCTATAAAGGTCACAAACCATTTTTTTCCTGAAATTGTGGTTACTTTTGAAAGTCCCTAAACATCACTGTGAAAAAGATAAAATGGTTTTGATGCATGGTAGGGTTTTGGAATGTAAGTTTTTCGTTGGCTCTTTGCCAATAAACAACTTCACATTGAAATGATAAAGGATCAACCTTTTGAAATAACATTGGAAATAAATGTTTTAAATAAGAAAAACTAGGATGACCTAATCTGCAATGCCAAACCATTATTTGATCATGAATAGAAAGAGAACTAATACTTACTTAGTCCTTGAGCAATTTTATTACTAGGCAAATTATCCTCGAAATAATAGAGACCATTGATCATCCTAGCACTGCCAATCTTCTTCCCCGAGCTCTGGTCCTGAAAAATATAATGGGATTCATAGAAGATAACACAACAATTAGAATCTCTAGATAATTTGCTAACAGACAAGAGATTACAAGTTTAGGAACATGGAGAACAGATTTAAGATCTATTCCCTCAGAGATTTTTATTAGACCTTTTTCCTGCAATAGGTGAGAAATTATCATCAGCTATCCAAACCTTTTTATTTCCAGGACATGGTGAATAGGATTCAAACATGTTTAAGGAATTGGTCATGTGGTCGTATGCTCCAGAATCGATTATCCATGGAGTAGATTTAAAATGATAAGATAGAACATATAAGTCATTACCTGTGTGTGCCAAAGAAACACTAGAAGTACCGGATGCCAAGTTGGATTTCAGCAATGAAAGAAGATGCTCCATTTGCTTAGTGGTGAAGGGGTTGGTCTCAGCCTCATTAGCAGTAGGAATAATGGTTTGGCTTGGTTTGTCACCTGTTTTTCCTTTCCAATTTGCAGGTTTCCTATGGATTTTCCAACAGTTCTCACGAGTATGGCGAGGTTTGTTGCAAAAATCACACCAAATCCGTGGTCTTTCATCTGATTTGCGCTGAAACGCAACAGCTTTATTATAGCCTCCACCCATGGTAACCAAGGCTGAACCTTCAATAGCAACTCCAGGTCCCTTCTTGCCCAACATCACATTCCTCCGACTCTCTTATCTTCTAACTTCTGATAAAACTTCACCAATTGAAGGCAGGGGTTGTCTTCCAATGTTTCTCCCCCTTACCTCATCAAACTCAACATTAAGGCTAGCCAAGAACTTGAAGATCCGATTGTCTTCCATGGTCTTCTTATGATGAAGTCCATCCTCGAAAGATGTCCACTCATAGGTGTTGAAGAGGTCAAGGTCTTGCTAGATCCGCTTCAAGGAGTTGAAGTACTTTGTGACGTTGTTATCCCCTTGTTGTATCTCACCAAGTTTGAGGGTTAATTCAAAGATCTGTGATTGATTCCCTAAATCAGAATACATTTGATTTACATTCTCCCAAAGCTCTTGTGCTGTTGGATAGCACATGTAATTATAGCTAATGTCTTCTTCCATAGAATTCACAAGCCATGTCATCACCATGGAATTCTCAGCATCCCATATAGCTTAGTTCGGATCATCCACTGCAGGAGCCTTCTTTTCACTCGTCAGGTAGCCCATCTTTCCACGTCCTCTGATGTACATTCAAATTGATTGAGACCATCTCAGAAAGTGGTCACCATTAAAGCGAATCGTGGTGATTTGGACAGAGTGAGATTCCGAGGTGGTAGGACTGATTTTTGAAGAATCAGTGATTATAGGATTGTTCAGAGAAGGTTGAGGAACAGTAGTGGACTCGTTTGAAATATCCGACATGGTTTCAGAGAACAGGGATTGAAAGAGAGGAAGAAGGAGGATTTCGGCAAGCAAATTGCTAGCTCTGATACCAAGTTGAAGAATAGGGTTTCATGGGAATAATTTTCTTTCATTGAGATTATTCTTTTATAGAGTTTACAACATATACAAATCCTTCAAATTAGGAAACTAAATCACTGATTAAAAGGAAAGAATAACTCTTAACAATTACTTTCCTAAAAATATAAAGATTGACAACTAATAAATAACTCCTAATAATTACTTTCCTAAAAATACAAAGATTGACAACTAATAAATAATTTAAAGCTTTACAAAGTTATTTCTTTCCATATCAGTTTCGGTTTTCCAACATAATCACGCTAACATATAATATTTAAATAACAAATATTAGTTGTTATTTTCTTTAATAACGGGGAATCCACCCTGATGGCAAGACATTTATCTTGACTGCTGGTGAATAAACTTTGGGTGACATTGGCTCACCCCTTTGCTCTACACCATCTAAATATTGGGGAGGTTCGAATTCAGGACATCTGGTTCATTGCCAGAGGGCACTATGGCTGAGCTACACCTTTGGGGACTAGCTCTTATCAGAATATTTTCTTATGTGTGGCATCTGATTTTAAAAACTGAATTAACTTTCCTTCATTATCACAAGCATCTTGTCTTTTTGTTCTTTTTTTGGTCTTAACTAATTTTTTATTTGAAGATAGGAGATCATTCTGAAAGAGTGATGTTCAATTCTCTCAAAGAATTCTATTATTCAATTTCTTTTCTTTTGTAATTGTTTTTTGGGAAGGGGAGGGGGGGAGAATAGAATCTTACTTACTTACTTCAGGCACTTGGGGTTAAATCATTGATGAGTTGATTTGATTTCTATTGTTGCTTACAAATTATCTAGTGCTCCCAATATTTGTTTGGTTTTGCCATGCATTAGTAATGCGTTAGTGGATAATACTGGTATTTGCATAAAGTATTATGGCCTTTAAGTATTGGCAACTTGCTTGAGGCATGCTCTCTCTCTCTCTCTCTCTATCTCTTCTTTCTCCTTATTTTATATATACTGTAAATCTAAATCAGATCTGGTTAATACCAATATGAGTTAGGAAACCATCTTGGTATTAGCGCATACTCCATAATCTATGTGTTTTTAGTGTTGTCTATTTCTCATTCTTACTATCAATTTTGATTTGTTGAGAAATGGTGTTTTAGACTCAAATATATATGTAATATGGAAGGCCTAAAGACAAATTCCACGGCACTTGCTGCACTTACAGAGTATACTGGTGAGTTAGTATCTAGTTCCATTATGGGTTTCTATTATCTGATTTAGCCAATCAAGGTATTGATGGGTTATTCTGAGATTTTTAACCTTCTCTTTGGTGTTGGAAATGTTGTATTTGTGATTCTAAAAATTAGGATTGCTTCTTCATATGTTTTTTTTACATTATCTTTTTCCTATCTGCATTGTGAATTTTGTTTAATTTCTGTAGAACTTTGTTTCTATTTTCCAGAATGTGTGACATCCGTTCGTGCTTGAACACACTACAGTTTCTCAACAAGAAGAATCAAACCCTCAATGTGGTAAGAAATGATGCTGCTGTGGTCTTGTGAAATATTCATTATTCAAGTAATCTCCCAGATGAAATAGAAGGTCTGGAAAAAGTCTCCATTTTTCAGTTAAAATAGATGTACTAATTTATTTGCTGGTGATTTGCGGGTTGAGACACATAACTTAGCCATGGAGGAATGAAATCACTTTCTAGAGTTGAAGGATGGAGTATAAAGAAACTGCTACACCTCTACCCTAGTTGTTCTCATCAATTATTATCATTTTATTTCATGTGGGAATACCCTGGCTTATACGTGTAAAGAAAGAGGGAAAAAAAAATATAGTGTGACTTCAGTTACATTACAGAATCTCAGTTAAATTGGAATGAGGACATGTTTAGCACAGGGGTTATGTCTTATTAATAAATGCATGCTTGGTTGAATTTTACTACCCATTTAAAGAGATTTGTGTATCTCTACTATTACAAATTGTCTTCAACAAAATTTTGTGACTTTCAGAAAGGCTCCCTTTGACATCCTCAAATCAATTGCAACCATTTAAAGGCCATATTTTTCCAGAAGGCTTTCGTTGTAAAAGTTTACCTAAGAATTCTGGTCCTGCTGTTGGTCATTCACCTTTGAGAATGCCTGTTCAGCTACCATCTTGCTTTTAGTTTGGGGCTTCTAGGAATGGAGTAATCCATTTCACAGGAAGAAACCAATGATGTGTGAGTGGCAGTAGTCATATTTCTAGAGAATTTCTAATCCATATTTCTTCTCTTTATGTGGTATCATGCCAACTTGATTTATTAATATGCTTTTCATGGTGTCAGTTTGAGATCAGTTCCCAAGTGGTAGGTCAAAAGGACATGTCTAGAAGCATCTTTGATATCTAGAAAGAGGTAACTTAAAGTGAAAGTATCAAGCACTCTGCATCTTTACTACTTTGGCATTTATTTCCAGTATTCTTACCTTTGAGGACTGTTTTTAGATTTTTCAGAACAGAAAAATGAAGTGAGAAAAAAGATCTGATAATTGCTGCAGTGGTATGTCTAATGGATTTGACTTTCTGTACCCTCTCATATCTAATCGGTAGGTTGTAAATTCTAGTGAACATAGCTTTCTTATCATTTTTTGAGGGATGGCTCATTTATCTTTTAGTGTTCAATGACTGTAGTGGTGACTATGAGTTAATTTTGGATGGCATCCATGAAAATATTTTCCAGCTTCATTATCATGACCCAATAATGCAGAAGACAGTAAGCCTTAAGCACATTCTACTGCAGATGTATACTTCATATAATTATATTTAATCTTAGGGCATTAAGTAATCTGTTATCACAAGGCAATTGACTATTGAATCATGTGGGCTTGAAGGTCAAGTGCTTAAACACTCTTGGCATTTCTGATCTAGTGCACCAATATGTTATGCGTACACAGCAGATGTCCCTTAATGGTAAATGATTGTAGTAGCTGTCAACTTTGACTTTCCAATGTTTGATGATAATTTTAAACCATTTCCCATTTGTTCTTTTCTACAATTTATCAGCCTCTTACTGCAATTAGTTTACATCATTTAATAGCCCAAGTTCAAAAACCAATTATTGAATGGCCGAAGTCTTTTATGAGGTATGTCCAAGACTAGAACCTGATGTCATTCATGGAAGGATTATTATTTCTTACTACCCTATCTTAATACAAACATTCAGATACCGAATGACATTCATGGAAAAGAGGGATATTTTGAGGTCTTGGCACAACAAAATTGCACCATATATTTCAAGGCATTTGTCTATTAAATCTTTTGTAGAAGATTCGGTTTCTCCATTATTGCATATTCTATCACCACCAACTCTAAGACCGTTAATTTACTCACATTTCTTCTATCTTTTTCTATAGGTTTAGCTGAGCTTAAATTTCTCTCATAAAAATTTTGACATTATGACACATACATGCATAAATACTAGAAATATAGTAAACACATGAGGTAACCGGTGTTGAAAATTTGCATATGTTTTGTTATAAAAGGTAAAAGAAAATCAATAGAGATTCTCTTTTTCGTACTGATCTTATCAATAAAATTTGATGTATGTGAGAAAAGGTTTTTAGGTTTAAACTAAAACGTCATCTCCAATATGCCTTTGCAAGTAAGTGGCAATAGATAAATAATTATTTTGTTGTGAAGGATCAGTGAGATGTGTGGTTTACGATAGCTTGTGAGAATGTCAACTATTTGATCCTAAGTCCAAGGATACTGAACTTGAAGTGTGTTCTTGGTAGCTTTATCTAGAAAAAAGTGACATGCAACTTCAATTGTTTCATGTGCTATGCAACTTCAATTGTTTCATGGGCTAAGGAAAACAAGATTTGCTGTTAGATATGTGGCTCCAACATTATCACCAAAAATTTGCACATTGCGGTTAAGGAACAGGCAAATCCACAAGTATGCATTATAGCTAAGTATGGCGATTACATCAGCATATGCATGGCATTGAAATTCTGCACTTCCGCGAGCCATTGCCCATTGTTTGTAATAGGACCATGAAATGATGAGTTGGACAAAATATATTGTATAATCTCCAGAGAATTGCTGCATGTTTGAGTATGTTATTGCAATATCATATTCGGGTGTTGTGATTTTCTCTTTTTAGACTCAATAGCATAAATAGGTGGAAAGGCATGGGGGAGTTAACAAGACAAAAGCCTAAACCTCTTGATTACTACCAAAAAGTGCTATTTTGTAGACCTAATTATAATGGTTTTAAGCACCTTTGAGTAGTAATCATATTCATTTAACCCAATTAATTCATTAAGGTCCTTAGTAATTGGTTTTAACCATTTTGTGGCAAGTTTACATGTTTTTATTAGCTTATGAATCAATTCAAGCATGCCAAATGATGGAGGAGCTACTTGGACAAGTTAAAGCAAGGATTTTGGAAGTTTACAGGCTTGAATTTCAAGTGGAAACACGAGCACAAACAAAGGGATAACCATTTCGCAAGGCAAGGCAAAGCACCTTGCCAAAATGCAATTTTCGCAAGGTGAATTTACTCATGATGCGAAAATATGGCACTTCGCATCATGAGTAATTCACCTTGCGAAAATTTCGCAAGGTAACCTTTTACCTTGCCAAAATTTCGCAAGTAACCTTTTACCTTGCCAAATTTCCTCCGTTTCTCCACGCACGCACCACCGACTTCCCAGATATTTTTAGCTTGATATTTTCTCATGTAAATTCCTTTTGTAACCTTGTATTCAGCCGACATAAGGCTTTATCTTGTAATTTTGCTATATATAGAGGTGCACAACGCCTCCAATTGGACATTGGGGGATCGATCCTCTATACATTAACTTAGAAATATATAAAGCTCTGTTTTTCTCTCTTCTCCAGTTCTTCCCCATTTCTATTTTCTTAGTAGCCAAACAGCCTCTGAGGGCTTTTCCTCAGAGGATGATTGGCTAAAACTTTTAGTTTCTCAAAGTATGGATGTTATGTGATGGCTTAGATGCAATCCCATGGAAATTTCTCGCACCTGGAAGATAAGGTAGTCGTTTTTCATTAATGGTTCATTAATGCAAAGTTTGGTTTTTATTTCCTTTGGACAACTTCCAACGGCCAATACTTGATAAACTTTTGGATTTCTATCCATTAGTTATCTCCTACGAGCTATTGGAAGGTGAGGTTTTCAATTCCAAGTTTTGCATTAATCCGTTAGAACCAATTTCAATGGCCATTGAAAGGTGAGTTTATCACCTGGAATGACTTTGAGTTGCCAATATTTGGTAAGCTTTTGGCTTTAGACCATTAGTTATCTCTTACGAGCCATTCAAAGGAAGTCTAAGGTGAATGACCATTGATGAAATTCACTACCATCTGTTTTGCCATTTTAAAGGATTAAAACTTGATTTGCTAAATCCATACCGGTTCGGGAAGCAAGCATCACCATAGTTGCAACCCCAACGCAAGGAGCCTATCCTGAGATTTCCAATTTGCATAAGAGCCAGAGCATAGCTATCCTATCTTTGAGAAACTTGTTTTTACACCCTTTCATTTTAGTCTTTAATGTTAGCTTAGATTAGTTTAAATCTTTCTAAAACATTTACATCTTCTTTTAAAGCTAACATCCATAAGAAAATCACCTATTTTTCTAATTTGAATATCACTAGTGTTTGCGAAAACCCTTCCCAGTGAACGATCCTAGAACCACTATGCTATAGTAGCTTGGATACTTTAGTAATAGTATTTAAGGTATAAATTTTGTTGATACGCCTTTAAAGCTAAGCTACCATGAGTCGCATCACCTCTTCCATCTCTTCTTTCTTCTCTTTTCCCTCATTTGTCCAAACGCTAGAATCACAAACTTATAGTTTCAACATGGTATTAGCGCACGATCATAGTATTTCCCCTAGATTTTCAAGACAATTAAAAGAATTAGAAAAAAAAAAACCTGTCAGCATGCTTGCAACATGATGGTGTCATGTTGATATCATCATCTTGAGTGGAAATTTGCAGGTCGATCTGTTATATTTCTGGTAACTGATGTTTTGGAATTGGTTTTGAGGTTATTTGATTGAAATTTTGATTTTTTTATTTTTTATTTTTTATTTTCGATATTTTGGCCCTTATTCTTGGATTTGAAATTTAGCACTATTTGGACGAATGTTTTTAGTTCAAATTGGCCTTGCTGATTTCCTAATTTATTTTATTAGTTATTTATTTATTTTTTTGTGCATTTGGGAATGTTCTCTTTTGGTCTAAGAAGGTTTATATTCTGTTTCTGGACTATTGAGGGTTGATTAGTAGTGGTGTGCTTGGTTTAGTTGCATTGGACAAATTGTTTTTGATATTTAGGATGAAAGGGAGTTCAACTTTTTATGCTTCAAAGTGTTTGGATCCTTTAAAATTTTTCATGGCTAATGATAAGTTCAGGTATGATGGAATACCAAAGTCAACATTTAAAAATTTAATGGTGTTAATTATGTTGCTTGGGCTCATACTTTAGTTTTTCTACATGGAAAAAGGAATTGATGTTAGAAATATGTGAATTCCTTAATTTTAGGGATCTAATTGATTGTTATTTTGTTACCTTATATATTCCTAGTACTTGATTTTGTTTTGCCTTTTTTTCTGATAGGTGGACAAGAAAATATATTAAAAGCACTTGAAAAGTGGCACACCAAAGTACACAATGTTTTTTTTTTTTTTGATAGGTAAGAAAAGATCTAATATAAAAAGAGGCGCCAAAAAAGCGAGTCACGGTATACAACACCTATACACCCACCACCAAAACGGCTAAAAAAGAAGAGAAACACCCAGTTGGCCCGACAAACAACCTTAGTTAGAACCCAACAAATCAATAAAACTAACTATAGTTAGAGGGCAATCAACTATAAACAACTTGGCCTCTGACCAAAGAGAAAGAACAAAAGAGTATTTGAGTCTCGGGATTGACAACACATCATCCTTGAAGGCCAACCTATTTCTCGCCTTCCAAACCATCCAAAAAATGTAAAGAGGAGCTGCTCTCCACACCTTCTTGCGCTTTTTGCCCACAAAAGAACCATGCCAACTAAGGAGAGTCTCTCTAACTGATGACGGCAGCACCCATGACAACCCAAACAAATTAAGGAGCAAATCCCATAAGATCCTTGTTTTTGTACAATGTAGAAGAAGATGGTCTATGGTCTCCTCTTTCTCAAGGCACATAAAACATTTATTTGCCAAGGCCCATCCTCTTTTTTGAATAAGATCCAGGGTTAAGGCTTTGCCCCACGTAGCCTCCCACGCAAAAAAGCTAATCTTATGTTGCACCCACACATTCCAAATGCAACTAGAAAGAAACAAAGAAGGGCAACCTACTTCTAGAGCAAGGTAGAGGGACTTGACCGAGAACTTTCCACTCTTTGTTTTGGTCCAAAACACCATATCATCCACATCTCTATGCACTCTCTTCCCATGAAGCCGCTCCAAGAATCTTTCTGCCTCCTCCACTTCCCAATCATTGAAGGCTCTTGAAAAATAGGGATTCCAACCCCCCCAACCCCCCTGAGCCAAAGGGTCCCAAATATCGGCCACCCACGCTTCCTTATCAACAGACAAAACAAACAAAGAAGGGAATGACACACACAAAGTGGAATCCTCGCACCATCTATCCCTCTAAAATTCACCCTCCCTCCGCCCATTACCTATAAGGAATAAAATCCTAGAGCCCACAAAATCCCAATCCATCCTTATTCCTTTCCAAAGCCCACACCATGCACCTCTCTCACTTCTCGAGAGCACCATCCCCCTCTTTCTTCCCCATACTTCCCTCTAATTACTTGATTCCACAAGGCCTCTCTCTCATTTGCGAAACGCCAATTCCATTTACAAAGAAGAGCCTTACTGAGATTGGATAGACATTTGACCCCCAAACCCCCTTTCTCCTTACTTAAGCACACTAACTCCCATATTACTAATGTGGATTTCGCTCCAAATTACCACCTCTTAAAAGGAAATCCTTTGAAATTTGCTCTAGTCTCCGTCTAACTGAGCTTGGCAAGCGCAACAAGGACATAAAATAAATGGGTAAATTCAATAAAGTGCTTCGAATTAGAGTCGCCTTCTCTCTCTTGGATATGTATTGTCTCTTTCACATAGCCAACCTTCTACGGAATCGCTCTTCCACTCCATCCCACACTGTTACTGACTTAAGCGGAGCACTCAAAGGAAGGCCCAAATAAGTGGACGGTAGACTACCCACTCTACAACCAAAATCCAAAGCAAGATCATCAATATTCTCCACCCTACCTATTGGAATTAGTTCACTCTTTTCCAAGTTTATTCTCAACCTCCACATGACCTCAAACCACATAAGTAACCAACTAAGATAGGTCAAATGATCTTGAGAAGCTTGGCAGGACACCAAGGTATCATCTATGATTCATGCCCAGTTGAGTATTTTAACCAAAAATATTTATAAATCCTATAACCTTATACTGGCGTAGCAAAGCTATTATAGTATAGCAGCTCTAGGGTCGAACTCAGGGATGGGTTTTCACTCTATCAGTGATAAACTCTAAATTAGAAATTGAGTCTGATGATTTCCTTTATCATAAACTTAAAAGTTTAAAAGAGAATAAAATTTGTTTTGAAAGTAGTGACTGAAATTAAACTAACATAGAACTAAGTAAAAATGGAAGAAAGAAAGTCTCCTGGAGCTAAGGGTTGCTAGGATCAAGTTCAGAATGCAAAGTGGAAATTCCAGATTCTTCACCTTGCATTGGGGATTTAACCTATAGTTATCTCCCGAACCGGAATAGGTTTAACAATGAAGATTTAATCCATAAAAAGTCAATAGAAATGGTAGTTAAATTCCATTAATGGCTTTAGACACTATGAGTCTTCACCTTGAATCACTTTCCAATGGCTCGTACATGATAACTAATGGACTGATATGGATCTAGCAATAAGCATCCACAGAGACCTGAAGCTTACCATGTATTGGCCATTTAAAGTGATTCTGAGAGATTTAAAGCAAAACTTTAGATTTAGAAGCCATTTATGAATTCCAACTACTTGTATTTAATGCACGAAAGTTTTCCACTTTAGCATCTGGACTTTTCACCTAGCTTCCTTCACTCCAAGAAACCAAAAAGTTAGCCTCTCATCCTCTGGGAAAACAACCTCAGAGGTTGTTTGGCTTCCAAGAAAATGATAGAGAAAAAGTAAAGCAAAAGAGATCCTTGTATTTCCTTAAGTGTAAAATATACATAAGTTGGTCTCCTGGAAAAAGCTCCCCGAGAGTGTTTTTTCAGTGTTTACAAGAGAGTTTATATAGGAAGGTAATTTACCCTTCCTTGGATACTTCCTAGCTAAGGAATTACATGAGTGGCTGAATACAAGGAGAAAATGGAAATTTAGACACAAAAATATCAGAAGAAAAAGAGTCGGCATAAATATCCCAATTTCGCACGTTGCATGGTGACTTGCGAAAATTTCGCAAGTTGATTTCGCAACTTAGAATTCACTTTCGCACGTTGAGATCCAAGTTCACAAGTTGCAAAATCAACTTCGCATGCTGGGCTTCACCGCGACTTCACAGCTGCCATCCACTTTAAATTTCGCACGTTGGAGTTCCAATTTCGCAAGGTGCGAAATTGTCCCTCAGCTTGATGCAGTTGTCTTACGAAGGCCATATCTTCCTTATTTCAGCTCCAAATCGTACATGGTTTGAAGCTTGGATTTTTGACTTCCTGATATTTGAAATGGTATATAGAATGTAGAAAATGGACTTCGGGAAGTGCTCCAAAAGTGCGAAGGAAGACTGCAGCTGCTGTCCCCTATTTTCCTTACTCTGTTTTCCTCTTCTCCATTGTTCTTTCCTTGCATACTTTGAACGACTAAGGCAAAGGACTATGAGGCTCCAAAGCTTGGTTTCTTCATGAATTTGAGCTTCCAAAAGCTTTGCCATGAAGAGTATACAGCTCTCCCTCATTCTTGGATTGCTTTGGTGAGCAAAAAGCTATCAAAAGGCACCAAAACTTACCATAAAATGGTTAGAACCAATTACTAAGGACCTTAATGAATTAATTGGGTTAAATGAATATGATTACTACTCAAAGGTGCTTAAAACCATTATGATTAGGTCTACAAAATAGCACTTTTTGGTAGTAATCACACCCCCCAACCGACTCATTGCTAGTCCCTTAGCAATGGAGGAGATAAAAACTAATTAAACTATAATAATATACATAAAAGGGGTCATGCAAATCACTCCAAAAAATAATTGAGTGGCATGACTGAAATCAAAACACATCTCACATGGTGAACTAAAGATATGAAGATTCAAAATGCAATAGGAGTTGTCAAAGCTAAAACTTAAACAAAAAGTACAAAGAGTGGAGATTATGCAATTAAGTATCAAAAGAATCTCTACTCTCAAGGTTCTGAATCAAACTCTTCCATAATGAGCTAAGTGTTAATGAGATTAGCTTCCGGATATAGTATGTACAACTATCCTCTCCCCCCAACCTAAGCTTTTCTCGAACATTGGCAAAATTAACCAACTCTTAATAGGTTAGGAACGCACCTTCTTATTCACAATTCTTTTTACTCACTAAACTTAACCAATTCACCTATGTAGCAAGCAGAGGATCGATGACTCCCAACCAATCAAGGTTTAGGGCATTGGGTTTTAAAGACTTTCGCCACCCCTTCAGATCATGCTTAGGTTTCAAGGAAAGAATAGAAGCTTATTCTTTTTTTTTTTTTATCAAAGACTCATTGGTCTTTATGAGGTGTCCCAACACTATCAAAGAGAGGTTAAGTAATGAACCAAGTCAAAATTTTCCTAAGCTTAGAAGGTGAGAAAGTTTTACATCATATATCCGGGATCTAATGTGCACGGTGTGTGCAAAGCTTGAAATGGAAGAAATAAGTTCGAAATCAAAGAGGGCTTAAATAGATTATCAACTTTGAAAGCATAAAACAAACTCTAAGACTTAAGTAATTAAGTTAAAACTCGACTTATCCTATTTTATTTTGAGAAATTAACTTTAACAACCATAGAGAATGATTCAAAAAAAAAAAAAAACTTTTAAAAATTTTAAAAATTAAGCAAAAATCAACTAAATTACCAAAATAACTTAGCATTAGTAACAAAACTTCCTTCCTCAACTCTCCCCCCCCAACCAAGCTGAACATTGTCCTCAATGTTTCAAGAGCGATTAAAAAAAATAAAGAGAGGAAGTGGTACCTCCTAAGTGAGACAGAGTCTGAGTGTATAGGAGGTGTGCAATACCTTAAACCACATGTTCCAAAGACAAAAGAGTAATGAGAAAAGGGAATATAATAAAAAAGGATATATATATATATATATATGTATTACTCGGAAAAGAAATATACTATGCATGATGTTCAAGTAATACATCCAATCCCAGTTTATAAAACATGAAAAAGATGGGATTCACAAGACGAATATAAAAAGTAAGCAAAACAAAACATAAAAAAAAATCAGATAGTAGTGGGATCATGTGATAGCTTTGCTCTGATCTCCTCATCTGGTATGGGCTGCTCAGCTGGTATGATCTCCTCATCTGGCACTGGAGGCTCGGATGGTCCAGACCTAACATGCCCAAGAGGTGGTTGCATACTCAGATGCTGCTGGATCTGATGAAGGATCGTGGTGTGCTGGATCTGAGTAGCAATGATTTGATCCTGGTGTGCACGAATAGTGGCCATCTACTGGATAAGGGAATCTTGAGCAGTGCTCAGTGTCTGCAATGAATGCACTAAGCCTCTGAATTCTGCAAGAGAAACGGTGACATGTGCACTGAGGTGTGTGCTGCAGGGGCAGGAGGTGTAGTGTTAGTGAGAATCTCATCCTGCTGGAACTGAGGTAGCTGCTCATCTTGGGGTAGCTCTGGAGGTGGGGGCATATCTGGGGCTCCCTGAGGTGGAGGCACAGCTGGGACTCCCTGAGGTGGAGGCACAGTTGGGGCTCCCTGAGGTGCAAAGTAGGCTGCCAAGTGATGCCATTTGTCGAGAGAGAAGTCCTCTCGGCAATGGCGGCGCCTCTCAAGGTGGGGCTCTCCAGGATAGCCCAGGTGCTCTAAAATCTGGTATATGAGCCTCGGAAATAATAATGGGATGACATCTGCCCTCTGAAGCTTCTTCTGATGGACTTTCTCTTCAAAATGAAGAAGAGAAGTCATAATCAAATGATGAGGGCCGAACTAATATCCCTCAGAAATCCTAAATAATGCCTCAAGTATAGCTCATCTCCTCTGAACTTTATGCTGAAGCGGGAAGATGTTGGCACGCAGGAGCACATCAATAAGGAGCATCCCAGATGGAAGCTCTCTCCTAGTCAACACTGAGGCTGTAGAAGTCCCCCTGGACAATATACGAACCATGTCCCTCTGAGAGAATGAGGACCACTCCCTGAAGTCTGCCTGAGTCACAGGCTCATAAGGTATACGAAGGGCCTTAGCAATGTGACGAGCTCCAATGGCACCCTGGCGTCCATCTATGGTAAAATGGATGAGAGTAGGATTCCGAACGCCTCGAGTAGTCATAGACTGATAAAAGTCTAAAACTACTCTGGGATAATAGAATTGCCTAGGGGTGAGAAGATGCTCCATGTGATACCTCTGCAGCAAACAGAATGAATCCCTGAGCTCTGGTTGCTATCTGAGAGCCTCGACATCAAACCAGGTCTCTGCGTGGAAAGATCGATCTCTGCAATCCAGGTTGCCCTCTATAGGCGGTCCTGCGATCATAGGACGCCTGATGACGATCTCGAGAGGAATCCCCATGGGAATCTGAGAGTCCTCTGTAGGCGGCTCTGCCTGAGGTGTCTGGGATGGCTCACCAAGACCCGCGAACTTGGTCCTCTTCGCAGGTGGCCGAGGAGCAGGCCTCTTGGCTTTGGCGACGGGTGGCACAGTGTCAGTGGGTGGCCTCCTGGTGGGATATCGGCGCTGAGAAGGCGTTCCACCCTCAGATGGGGGAACGGTGGAGTCCTGAGCAGGTGGCGAAGAGGCGCCTCCAACGGCGGATTGCTCTGGTCGAGGCATCGACGAGGATGGGGATGCGGAAAGACCTCCCCTAGTCTTTGCCATGGCCGAAATGGAGCGAGATGGCTATTCGAGAGTTCTAAAGCCTTGGAAGTGGTGCACGGGCTGGTCTCTTCAGCTTCTCGCCTTCAAGGGTTTATATAGAGATGGGGTTTGGGGGGGTTTTGATGTTTAAAAATTTCCAAGGCAACCGAAAAGTCGTTTTTGGACGTTAGGCAAAATCCCGAGGGTAAAATTTAAGTTTAAAAGTCAGTTAGGAGTTTTCGTAGCTTAAAATTTCACTGTGCGAAATTTTCGCACCTTGAACTGAGAATTTTGCACTTTGGATTGCATCGTGCGAAATTTTCGCACTCAAAACTGAGAATTTTGCACCTTAAATTAAATTTCGCACTCAATTTTGCACTGTGCAAAAATTTCGCACCTTGATTCGCACGGTGTAAAAATTTTCGCACCTTGAATAGTGGTGTGCGAAATTGACATTTAAGGAATTCCACCTTGTTTCGCATACTGGAATGAATTTCGCACCTTGGACAGTGGTGTGCGAAATTTTCGCACATTGATTCGCACGGTGCGAAAATGGCCTTGAGGTGTGCGAAATTGAAGTTTTAGAAATTCGCACCTTGAAATGAATTTTCGCATGTTGGATACCATCGTGTGAAATTTTCGCACCTTGAATTGCAGTGCTCTGTTCCCTTGTTTTGCTCCCCTGTCTTGCTTTTGAAAGCTTCTCCACATTTTTTCTTGATTTTTTTTCTGAAATTTAACATCAAAATTGACTTGAATTAAGTCAAAATAAACCAAGTTTGAGCAAGAATTAAAATCAAAAGAAATAGAAAACAAAAATTCAACTATAAAACTATAAAAATTCATGGACTTATATAGTCCATGAAACCCTGCTTTCCCTCAAAGTTGCTATGGTTCAAGGAGGTTGATTTCCTCCTTGTCTGCATTGTAAGGCTCTATGAATGGCTTGAGACGATGGCCATTGACTTTGAAGGTTTGATTGCCTTTGGAATTGAATACTTCCACTACTCCATTGGGTTGCACTTCATGAATTACGAAAGGACCCGTCCACCTGGATTTCAATTTTCCTGGAAAAAGATGAAGTTTAGAATTATAAAGCAAGACTCTTTGTCCCTTGGTAAAATTCTTCTGATTTACCAACTGATCATGCCATTTTTTCAACCTTGCTTTTGCAATTTTTGAATTGAGGTAAGCATCATTCCTCATTTCCTCCAATTCATTCAAATCCAAACACCTCTTCAACCTGGCTCTTGTCAAATCCATGTTGAGCTTCTTGATTGCCCACCATGCTTTATATTCAATCTCCACTAGGAGATGGCATGCTTTGCCATAAACAAGGCGATAAGGAGACATACCGAGAATGGTCTTATAAGCGGTCCTATAAGCCCATAAGGAATCCAGGAGCTTAATAGACCAATCCTTCCTATTCACATTCACCACCTTCATCAATATATTCTTGATCTCCCGGTTGGCTAACTCAACTTGGCCACTTGTTTGAGGGTGATAAGGTGTAGCTACCTTGTGCTTAACCCCATATTTGGCTAGAAGAGTCTCAAAAGGTTTATTGCAAAAGTGGGTTCTTCCATCACTAATAATGGCCTTAGGCACTCCAAATCTTGCGAAGATGTTGTCCTTGAGGAATTTAAGAACCACCTTATGATCATTGCTCCTACATGGGATTTCCTCTACCCACTTAGAGACATAATCCACTCCCACCAAAATGTAGGAATGTCCAAATGACATTGGAAATGGTCCCATGAAGTCTATTCCCCACATATCAAAGACATCCATTATCAAGATGGGGTTCAAGGGCATCATATTTCGGCGTGTTAGCTTACCAAGCCTTTGACACCGATCACATCCCTTGCACATAGAGTGGGCATCCTTGAAAAGAGAGGGCCACCAAAAACCTGATTGGATCATTTTCATAGCTGTTTTCTGGGAGGCAAAATGACCTCCACATGCACTATCATGGCAATGGAAAAGAATTCTTGATTGCTCTTGTTCAGGAACACATTTCCTTATGATTTGATCCGCACAATATTTGAAGAGAAAAGGCTCCTCCCAATAATAGGCATGGATCTTAGCAAAGAAATGCCTCTTGTCTGGGGCACTCCACTCACTTGGAACTTCTCCAGTAACCAAGAAATTTGCAATGTGAGAATACCATGGAGCTACCTCTATTGACATGAGAGACTTCTCAGGGAAGTCATCATTGATAGGCAGACCATGTGAGTCATGTGCTATCACAAGTCTTGACAAGTGGTCAACTACCACATTTTCTACCCCCTTTTTATCCCGAATTTGGAGATTGAATTCTTGGAGCAAAAGGATCCATCTTATCAATCTTGCCTTGGTATCTTGCTTGGTTAGCAAGTACTTCAAAGCGGAATGGTCAGTGAACACCACTATAGAGGACCCTACCAAATAAGCACAAAACTTATCCAAGGCAAAAACTACTGCCAACAACTCCTTCTCAGTAGTTGTGTAGTTCCTTTGAGCCTCGTTCAAAGTTTTGCTTGCATAATAAATCACATAGGGCCTTCCATCTTCTCTTTGCCCCAAAACAGCCCCCATAGCAAGATCACTTGCATCACACATTACCTCAAAAGGTAATTTCCAATTTGGGGCTCTCACTATTGGTGCAGTTGTGAGGAATTGCTTTAGTTCCTCAAAACTCTTCTAACACTTCTCATCCCATACAAACTTGGCATCCTTTACCAAGAGTTCACAAAGAGGCTTTAAGATTTTTGAAAAATCCTTAATGAACCTCCTATAGAACCCGACATGTCCTAGGAATTGCCTAATTCCTTTAACATTTGTGGGAGGTGGCAACTTAACAATTAGCTCCACCTTTGCCTTATCTACCTCAATGTCATTCTTGGAGATGATATGTCCTAAGACTATTCCTTGTTGTACCATAAAATGGCACTTCTCCCAATTTAGCAATAGGTCTTTCTCAATACATCTTTGGAGAATAGCTTTTAAATGCAACAAACACTCCTCATAAGAACTTCCATATACAGTGATGTCATCCATGAAGACTTCCATGATGCGTTCCACCATATCACTAAAGATGCTTAGCATACATCTTTGGAAAGTTGCAAGTGCATTACATAGACCAAAGGGCATCCTCCTATAGGCAAAAGTACCAAAGGGGCAAGTGAAGGTTGTCTTTTCTTGATCTTCCAAATCAATCTCTATTTGGAAGTACCCTGAGTATCCATCCAAAAAACAGTAGAAAGGATGTCTTGAGACTCTCTCAAGGACTTGATCCATGAAAGGCAATGGGAAATGGTCCTTCCTAGTCACTGCATTCAACCTCCTATAGTCTATACACACCCTCCATCCTGAGGTAGGACGTGTAAAGACTTCCTCTCCTTTCTCATTCTGGATCACAGTAATTCTAGATTTCTTTGGGACTACTTGGGTTGGGCTCACCCACAAGCTATCTGAAATGGGATATATGATCCCTGCTTGAAGTAGCTTCAGAACTTCACCCCTTACCACCTCTTGCATGTGAGGATTCAACCTCCTCTGGGGTTGCCTCACTGGTTTTGCATCTTCCTCCATGTAGATATGGTGGGTGCATACCAAAGGGCTAATCCCTTTCAGATCAGAAATTTGCCATCCAATGGCTTTCTTGCATTTCCTGAGGACTCCCAAAAGGCTATCCTCTTGATCACTAGAGAGAGTTGAAGAAACCACCACTAGACATTTCTCATCTTCCTCCAAATATGCATATTTCAAATCAACAGGAAGCGGCTTCAAAACAAGCTTTGGAGGGTCCTCCACAGCCGCTCCTTGTGAGTCCTCCTTATTGAACAGTGGTAAGATCTCTTCCCATCTCCTCCAAGGAGACATGATGGCTAGAACATCAGAGGGTTTAGGTAACCCTTCTTTAAACATTTCAAGGCTTTCATTCAAGCTCTCTTCTAAATTCTTGTCACAATGCTCTTCAACCAAACTGTTGATCAAGCACACCTCCTCCAATCCTTCCTCCTCTTCTGGGTGAAGATGCCTCTTGCATAGGTGGAATATATTCAATTCCAAGGTCATGTTTCCAAATGTGAGCTGCATCACCCCATTTCTACAATTGATGATAGCATTGGAGGTAGCTAGGAAAGGTCTCCCAAGGATGATTGGTACATAGTTTGCTTCCTTGATAGTGGGATCAGTATCAAGCACCACAAAATCCACAGGATAGTAGAATTTGTCCACTTGAACTAGAACATCCTCTATCACCCCCCTTGGGATTTTGACTGACCTGTCAGCTAAGGAGAGAGTGATGGCTGTGGGCTTCAATCCTTCAAGTCCCAGTTGCTTGTACACAGAATATGGGAGCAAATTCACACTTGCCCCCAAGTCTAGCAAAACTTTCTCCACATGCGTCCCTCCAATGTTGACTGAAATGGTGGGACATCCCGGATCTTTATACTTAACTGGAGACTTACTCTGAATGATAGCACTTACTTGCTCAGTGAGGAATGCTTTCTTTGTCACATGTAACCCTCTCTTGACTGTGCACAAGTCCTTTAGAAACTTTGCATATGTGGGGACTTGCTTGATCATATCAAGTAAGGGTATATTCACCTTTACTTGTCTCAAGACTTCAAGAATTTCTGATGAATTCTTGATTTCCTTCTTTCCATGTAAAGCATGAGGAAAAGGGGGAGGCATATGTTTCTTCATCATATCCTCTTTAATCACTATCCTTGGCTCTTCTTCAATGCTTGATTTGGATGCACTTTTCTTCCCACTCTTCTCTTCTTGGTTATTGCTCTCTTTAACCAAGGTTTTCTTTAACAAGAGTTCTTCATCTTGCCTCACCTTAGGCAAGGGTTGATCAACCTCCTTTCCACTCCTCAAAGTGACCACAACTTTAATCTCCCTCAACTTTGAAGACTCGCCATCTTGGGTTTCAACTTCATGAACACCCTTTGGATTTTGGCTTGGTTGAGAGGGAAATTTTCCTTTCTCATTCACTGTGTTGAGGTTGGTAAGCCTAGAGATGAAGTATTGAATATTGTCTATCTTCTGAGATAGATCATTTTGCATCCCATCCATTCTCTTAATTTGAGAACTCTCAACATTCTCAATCTTTTGGTGCAATTGGGAGTTGATTGCCTTTTGTTCACCCACAAAGTCTCCCATGACTTTACTCAGGTTCATAATGGCTTGCTCCACTGAAGAGGTTTGTTGAGGTGCTTCGGTTTGGGCTTGTGGTTGGTATGGAGGTGGCCTTGGTTTCCAAGAAAAATTTGGATGGTTTCTCCAGCTTGAATTATAGGTGTTTCCATAAGGTGCACTGTTGTTGGGCCTAAATTGCCCCACAACATTGGCTTGATCACTTAACATCTCCCTCACAGCTGGGATGGTTGGACACTCATCTACCACATGATCACATGATTAGCAAATGGTGCATGGCATGACATGTGCTTGTGTCTCGGAAATGGCTTGGACTTCATGCATTTTTTTCAAGTCAAGTTCTTCCAACCTCCTTGCCATTATTGCCACTTTAGCTTTCATGTCCATGTCTTCACTTAACATGTACATTCCAGCCTTTGAATTTTGGGTTGGTTGAGAGGGAAACTTTCCTTTCTCTCTTGAGTTGGGCTCATCCCATCCTCTTGACACCTCAGACACATAACTTAAAAAGTCCATGGCTTCTTCCGGATTCTTACTCATAAAATCTCCCCCACACATGGTTTCAAGAATTTGCTTCATGGAGAAAGACATCCCATCATAAAAATAACTCACCAAGATCCATGTATCAAAGCCATGATGAGGACAAGCATTGATGGCCTCCATATACCTTTCCCAACATTCATGGAACTTCTCATTTTCTTTGGCAGAAAAGTTTGAGATTTGTCTCTTCAACCCATTGGTCCTATGGGTGGGGAAAATTTTCTTCAAAAATTCAGCCTGAAGATCAACCCAATTCCTTATGCTCTTTGGCCTTAAAGAATTAAGCCATATTTTTGCCTTGTCCTTCAAAGTAAAAGGGAATAGCTTGAGTCTCATCAAGTCTATTGAAGCTCCTCCCTCTCTAAAGGTATTGCACACCTCCTCAAACTCCTTGATGTGGGCATATGGATTCTCACTCTCCATTCCATGGAAATTTGGTAGGAGGGGCACAATATGGGGCCTTATAATCAGCTACTCAAGAGGAGGTACGATGCATGAGGGTGCACTCATCCTTGGTGGGTGCATTCTATCCCTCATGGATAGATGTGCATTTGGATTACCCCCTTGACCATGTTGAGAATTCTGATCCTCTTGTGGAGGGTCCATGATGTTTACACAGATATCTAACTCTGTGTCTTGAGGATTCTCTATCCTTACTAGCCTTCCCTCTTGGTCCCGAATCCAATAGGGCATGCACAAGTTGTAACTTCTCTGAAAAACAAAACAAAGATAACAAAAAGAAAAGAAAGCTAGACGAAAGTTAAGGTTAGAAAAAAAAATGAAAGTAAACTTAACAAAAGAAATTCTACAATTAAAAGAGAGGAAATGAAGTTAGTGAAAAAGGAATTCACCAAACTTGTGATGGAAATCACAAGTGTTCTCATAAGATCATATCATTGCAAAGTGGCACCATCCCCGGCAACGGCGCCATTTGATTCATGCCCAATTGAGTATTTTAACCAAAAATATTTATAAATCCTATAACCTTATACTGGCATAGCAAAGCTACTATAGTATAGCAGCTCTAGGGTCGAACTCAGGGATGGGTTTTCACTCTACCAGTGATAAACTCTAAATTAGAAATTGAGTCTGATGATTTCCTTTATCATAAACTTAAAAGTTTAAAAGAGAATAAAATTTGTTTTGAAAGTAGTGATTGAAATTAAACTAACATAGAACTAAGTAAAAATGGAAGAAAGAAAGTCTCCTGGAGCTAAGGGTTGCTAGGATCAAGTTCAGAATGCAAAGTGGAAATTCCGGATTCTTCACCTCGCATTGGGGATTTAACCTATAGTTATCTCCCGAACCAGAATAGGTTTAACAATGAAGATTTAATCCATAAAAAGTCAATAGAAATGGTAGTTAAATTCCATTAATGGCTTTAGACACTATGAGTCTTCACCTTGAATCACTTTCCAATGGCTCGTACATGATAACTAATGAACTGATATGGATCTAGCAATAAGCATCCACAGAGACCTGAAACTTACCATGTATTGGCCATTCAAAGTGATTATGAGGGATTTAAAGCAAAACTTTAGATTTAGAAGCCATTTATGAATTCCAACTACCTGTATTTAATGCACGAAAGTTTTCCACTTTAGCATCTGGACTTTTCACCTAGCTTCCTTCACTCCAAGAAACCAAAAAGTTAGCCTCTCATCTTCTGGGAAAACATCCTCAGAGGTTGTTTGGCTTCCAAGAAAATGATAGAGAAAAAGTAAAGCAAAAGAGATCCCTGTATTTCCTTAAGTGTAAAATATACATAAGTTGGTCTCCTTGGAAAAAGCTCCCCGAGAGTGTTTTTTCAGTGTTTACAAGAGAGTTTATATAGGAAGGTAATTTATCCTTCCTTGGATACTTCCTACATAAGGAATTACATGAGTGGCTGAATACAAGGAGAAAATGGAAATTTAGACACAAAAATATCAGAAGAAAAAGAGTCAGCATAAATATCACAGTTCCGCACGTTGCATGGTGACTTGCGAAAATTTCGCAAGTTGATTTCGCAACTTAGAATTCACTTTTGCACGTTGAGATCCAAGTTCACAAGTTGCAAAATCAACTTCGCATGCTGGGCTTCACCGCGACTTCACAACTGCCATCCACTTTAAATTTCGCACGTTGGAGTTCCAATTTCGCAAGGTGCGAAATTGTCCCTCAGCTTGGTGCAGTTGTTTTCCGAAGGCCATATCTTCCTCATTTAAGATCCAAATCATACACGGTTTGAAGCGTTGGATTTTTGACTTCCTGATCTTTGAAATGGTATAAGAATGTAGAAAATGGACTTCGGGAAGTGCTCCAAAAGTGCGAAGGAAGACTGCAGTTGCTGTCCCCTATTTTCCTTACTCTGTTTTCCTCTTCTCCATTGTTCTTTCCTTGCATACTTTGAACGAATAAGGCAAAGGACTATGAGGCTCCAAAGCTTGGTTTCTTCATGAATTTTAGCTTCCAAAAGCTTTTCCATGAAGAGTATATAGCTCTCCCTCATTCTTGGATTGCTTTGGTGAGCAAAAAGCTATCAAAAAGCACCAAAACTTACCACAAAATGGTTAGAACCAATTACTAAGGACCTTAATGAATTAATTGGGTTAAATGAATATGATTACTACTCAAAGGCGCTTAAAACCATTATAATTAGGTCTACAAAATAGCACTTTTTGGTAATAATCAATCTACAAACAACAAATGAGAAATTCGAACCCCTTCTTCACTCGTACCCTTCACCTTACAAGCCGACAAAAAACCTCCATCCACAACCCTTTTAAGAAAACAACTAAACACTTCCATAGCAATCACAAATAAATAAGGCGAAAGTGGATCGCCCTGCCTCAATCCTCTTCAGCTTTGAAAGAAACCCGTATAGGTGCTATTAACCAGCATAGAGAAGCTTGCATTGGATATGCATCACATGATTTACCCAATCCATTTCTCCCTAAAACCCATTTTATGCATAACTGTGAGAAGAAAAGACCAGTCCACATTGTCGTATGCCTTCTTTATGTCAAGTTTGCATAAAATACCATTCTCATTATTCTTCAGGACCGAATCAATGGCTTCATTAGCTATCAACACTGCATCTAGGATTTGTCTTCCCTCCACAAAAGCCCATTGGGCCTTAGAGACCACCTTTCCAACCACCTTTTTTAGCCTATTGGCTAAAACCTTAGCCAACCACTTGTACAGACTTCCCAACAAACTTATAGGCCTAAAATCCCTTAAATCTTTAGCCCCCGTTTTTTTTGGAATTAAAACCAGAAAATTTGCATTTAGACTTTTAACAAATTTACCATATTCATAGAATTCCCTTAAAAAACTCATCACATCATCTTTCACAAAGTCCCAAGCAAACTGCTAGAAAGCCATAGAGAAGCCATTAGGCCTCGGAGCTTTGTTCCCACTACATCCCAGCAACGCACCAAGCACCTCCTCTTCCTCCTCTTTCGTGAACGGCAACTCCAAAGCAAAAGCATCCAAATTCTCCAAAGTCTCACACTGCATCTCGGATAAAGGAGGACACCAGTCCCTCGGGTTGGACAGCAAAGATCAAAAAGCATTGACCACCCCTTCTTTGATTTCAGTCTCCTCCGAAAGCTAGACACCATTAATCCTAATTTTGTCCACATTATTCTTTCTTCTGTGAGCATTGACTATCTTGTGAAAGAAACCCATATTTTTGTCATCCTCTTTCAGCCACACTTTCCTAGATTTTTGCCTCCAAGTTTTCTCTTCTAGCAAAACCCATTTTTTATATTCTTCCCTTGCTTCTTTTCTAGCTTCCAACTCCTCCAAAGATAGTTTGCTAGTCTTCTCCTTAGCATCCCAAAATTCCACCTGATTCAGAGCCAAATCCTTCCTGAATTCAACCCTTCCAAAAATATCTATATTCCACTCCTTCAATTTAAACTTCAAGACCTTTAATTTTTCCGCCAAAATAAAACTTGAAGAGCCACTAAAGTTGTCCTCCTCCCACCAAGACTTCATAATATCCTTAAAACCCTCCACTTTTAGCCACAAATTCTCAAATCTGAAATGGGAGGGGCCTCTTCTCAGACCCCTCCATCTAAAAGAATTGGGAAATGGTCAGACACATGTCTCGCGAGGACACACTACCTTGACCCGCTAAAATGGCAGTCCCACTCATTTACCAAAAAACTATTTAGCCTTAACAATGATTGATTGTTCACCCCTCCACTCCAGGTAAAAGGACCCCCAAGCAGAGTACACAAAGTATATAAGAGACAACAAAAATAACATCTCTTTCCTTGGAACTCAACCAATCTACAAAATACTTTCATGTTCATAGAACAATCATCTAAGTACACTTTGGCCCAATCCAAAAAGATACATAATGGAAAATTTGATTGCTTGAACTAACTATTTTGCATCTTCAAATAACCTATTTCTTTCATTCCATAATGCCCAAAATAGGCACAAAAGAGCAACCTTCCAAGTTTTCTTTTGTTTCTTCCCCATAAAGGAACCATGCTTACTCAAGAGATTTCCTTTTACAAAGGAGTGCATTACCTATGTCACTCCAAACAAAGGAAAGACCAACTCCCACATGATTCTCGCTTAAGAACGGTGAAGAAGCATGTGATCAACCGACTCTTTTTCCCTTTTAGAGGGGTAATGGTAATGTCTATTCCTTATAATCCATCAATTTTTTCTGAGTTGATCAAATGTTAAAATCCTTCCCCAAACAACTTTCCTTAAGAAGAAATCCACCTTTGTTGGTATTCATTGGTTTCACACTATGCTTGTGCGGAATGGCTCAATTCTTCCTTGGGCTAAGGAAATGCAAAAACATTTGATAGAGAACTTACCAAGCTTGGTTTCCTTTTAACCTAATCCATCCTTCTCATTCTTTCTAATTGAGCTCAATTTTATTTTTTGGAAAAAGGTCATTTGAATAATCTTTTAAGAGATTATCTTGTTTTTAGTTTAAAGTTTATTCAATTTCAATTATTATCATCCAACTTTGAATAATTGTAAACTTTGAGTCTTTCAAAGTTAGTAGCGTAGAAGTAGGAAAGAAATCTGGTTAGATTCCAATTTGAACCGACTTTCAATTTCTATTTATTTAGGCCTTGGTTGTATTTCATTTTTTTTTATCAATTTTATAGAAACATCAATTTCTCCTCTAATTTCCTACAGTCTACACTCCTTACAAGTCTTTTTTTGATAAGATAAGTATTGTATTACGGGGAGACGCTAAAATAGCGACTCAAAATGTACAGTAAAGAGAAGTAAAACTCACCCCCTTACAAAAGAAAACAAAAACCTGTTCACAAAGATATACAAAAAACAACCCCTCCCTTAATGTGGACCCACCCAATCTAAAAGTTCCAAAAAAGTCGATGGACCATCTTTTGTAAACAATTTAGTCCCCAACCAAAGTGAGTTAAGAAAAGAAGTTTTCAACCTTTGGATGGACAACACCTCATCTTTAAAGGCAATTTTATTCTTTGTCTTCCAAACTATCCAAAAAATGCAAACGGGACCCACTCTCCAAACTAACTTAAAGAAACCGTTCCAACCCAATAGGGTTTCCCTAACCGAAGACAAAAACACCCAAGACACTCTAAAAAGAGTGAAAAACAACTCCCACACTGCCCTTTTCTTCTCACAATGAAGAAGGAGATGGTCAATGGATTCCTCTTCCGCTTGACAAAGATAACATCTATTTGCTAAGGCCCGACCTCTCTTTTTAACTTGGTCCAAGGTTAGAACTTTGCCCCAAGATGCCTCCCAATCGAAATTGCCAACTCCATTTGCAAAGGAGGCCCTTATTAAGCGTAGAAAGGCTCTTAACCCCCAATCCCCCTTTTATCTTATCAAGACGCACTATTGCCCATCTTACTAAGTGAGGTCTCCGGTCTAGGGCCCCACCTCCTCACAAAAAATCTCTCTAAATCTTCTCCAACCTTAATTTGACCCCCCTTGGCATTTGTAGAATAGACATGAAGTAAATAGGTAAGTTGGATAGTGTGCTTCTAATCAAAGTAATTCTCCCTCCCTTGGAGATATATTGGTGTTTCCACATAGTCAATCTCTTATAGAATCTCTCTTCCACTCCATCCCAAACTGCCACAGACTTGAAAGGAGCACCCAACGACATCCTAAGTAAGTGGAGGGTAAACTACCCACCTTACAACCAAGCTCGGAAGCTAACTCCTCCACATTCTCAACATTTCCCACTGGGATCAGCTCATTTTTATCCAAATTAACTTTCAACCCTTATATTGCCTCAAACCACATAAGTGTCCAGCTCAAAAAAGTCACTTGGTCCTCGTTGGCCTTGTAGAAAATCAGGGTATCATCGGTGAACAGCAAATGGGAGATTTTTTTCCCCTTCTCCCCCTCTCCCCCTGACCTTACAAGTCTTAATCAATATGTTTTCTTTTCTTGTTGCAATGCCCACTTCATAACCGTACTCTGATACCACTTGTCATGGACTTAGGCCTTTCCTAAGCACACGTGCGACACTTAGACAACACAAGCCACTTGTTGCTAAGTTAGCTTTCCCCACATACTTAGTTAGCTATGCTAAGTAATGCACACAACTCGGAAGCTAGGGACATGAAGGTAGCAACACTTGGAGACTTTTGGAAGAATAGAACTTATATTGCACTAAAATGCTTTACAAGGCTAGATTTCTCTCAAGTGTTTGGTGCCTTGGCTAAGAGGCAATCCTCTATTTATAAGCACCCAAAGAACTCTCTGGAACCCTCGAAGGTTCCTTACATCTCTAGAATTCTCTAGAATAACCTATACAAATCCTATGTAGTACAAGACATCTCTGGAACACTTTAGATTTCTCCACACACTTCCGTTGTCTTCCATCCTTGTGTAGAGATGTGTGGACATCTCTAAGTGGTTCCAAAAACTTCCTACTCTCTTATATAAGCTTAAACGAGGGTCATTTTGAGCAGGTTGTGACAATGTGTACCTAAAGAAGTGAGCAATATTGCTTGTGATGGGGTATATTGACTCGTTAAATTGGTTGTGACATTAGGGGGCTATATACCTTGTGGATGCACACTTGCAAAGTATGCAAGGGTCATTAGAGTTATGATCATTGCCATGACCTTTGAGCATCATCTGAAGAAGGTTGACCTCAAGAAGAAGGGTGACCATGAGAAGAAGGCTAACCACTAGAGTGTTGGATTGTTGATGATTGGTGGATTACCAATATTGGTAGAAGTAATCAGATCACTTTGAAAATCTTGGTTGATGCGAAATTCCTTATTTAATAGAGAAATGAGGTAAATTGGTAGGATGCTAGTTTTAACCTGGGTTGAGATTGAAGTTTTGAATGGTTTGCTTTCAAAAGAAAGACCATTATAAATATAAAGAAGAAAGATTCATCAAAGAAAGTATAATTGACAAATACTAGTTGATGAGTGAAGTACTTATTGACAAGCTCAAAACCTTTCTTTTTGAAATTGTATAACTCCATGAGCAATTGGAGAATGCATGCATGGGAGTGTAATAGGAAAGAGGTTACTAGACTAGTCCAAACTTGTTGAGGGGTATTACATCCAATGACTTCAGGATGGACTTTCTGGAGAGGGAGAATAGTAGCCAATAGAGAAGTTGATCTTAGCATTGCCAATGAGTGAATTTGGGATTCAAGGTGGAGTTTAGTAGCAACTTAAGAGGGCATGGAAGAGATCTATCAAGTTATCAACACAACAAAGAAGCTCAATGGTACAAAGTTGTGGCAAAATTTTGAAAAGCCATAGGTGATAGATATTATGTCCAAGCTTGGTGGGAATCATGTTGGTGTGATATTGGGAAGAATGGAAAAAATACGTTGAACAATAATAGAGGAGGAAGAGTTGGCATTGGAGCAAGAGACAGATGAAGATTTTAGCAACTGAATAAAATATTTACTCTTATCCTGCTCTAATAGCATATATGGGTAGAGCTTTTCATGTGTTTTATTGAAAGTACAACAACTATAAATATAGGAGGTTAAACCAATCAGGTAAAAAACAATCAGATAGAGATTGCCTCTTTCCACCAATCTATTGGATAGGATGTTATCCTATACTATTCAAATTGACCTTATTAATACATTTTGGCATATAAAATAATATAATTAGGTTTAACTTAATCATTATCTCTACTAGTAATCTTCCATGTGATCCATGAACACAATCTTGTTAATCTATTTAGTGGTGACGCTCTTGATTAACTTCATGCTGTTATTTCATTTAGTTTTGGACTTAAGTTTTGTGAATAATATTCTTATGAAACCTAATTTCATCTTTGCATTTTTGTCTGCTATCTAGTTCTTTTCTAACTCATGCATCATAATCTTTCTTGGATCCATATTCAATATGAATTGTGGTTGGAACGTCTATAGTTTGTCCTGCTTGATTTAGAGCTCGTTTTTTTTTAGTGTTCTCTTGGTCTAAGTGTTGGGTTCCAAATATGATTCCCTAACAAACTGATTTCTTTTTTGAAGGAAAGAATAAAATGTAACAGAAAATGCAACCATTTTATGATTCCCTAATCAGAACATGTTTCTTTCTCCCCCTTTTTTTTGGTAACACACAAAGTGGAACATTTTTAAGAGATTTGAAGAAATCTTAAGTTTTTTTGAGGAAATTTATTGTTAGCTTGTGACTATTCTACATATATTATTAAAGCTTTTATGTCATTCCTTTCAAAATCATTAATACTTTCCTATACAAACTATTAAAATTTCTAATGATTAATTTAAGAAGTTCTTGAGTGAAACTAATTTTGTATTTGGCATTGAAGTAATGACTGTGGATACAGACAGTAGTATTTCCTGACATAGACATGAGGCATTTAGCTTTCTGACCAAAATCAAAATATCAGGGATGAAAATATTTCTTTGTGAATTTTATATATTTAAAAAATGGATTTATTTTGTTTAACTTTTTTTATTTATTCTTTTTAGTACATGGGAGCATCTTAGAGAAGAAAGGTTTCTAAACAGCATACATTATTCACTTTTTCTATTAGTCATGAAATAAATCCATGTTTCCATTCTCTATGTGTCTCCTTTTTCTTAGTAATAGCTGTCTTATCTCATCAAATCATCTCATGGCTCTTTTTTTTTTCATGACCTAAGAGTGTCTATAATGATCTTCCTAACTCAACTATAGAACCTATTTCCATACAAAAATATTTTTTGATAGGTATTTCCATATGGACATATGAATGTAGGGAATCTTTAACACGATATTGTCCACAGAGAGAAATTCCAAAGGATTTACAAGTTCTTCAAACACTTCAGCAAATTGGAGAGTTTTCATCAGCTATGTTCTAAAAATCTTCTTTCGTGTTTTAGACTAATAGAACTAATTTTTCAATTTGGGTTGGGAAGTGCCTAGAGCCTGTTCAATTAGTTCAAACTGTCAGAAAAATGGTGGTGAAGGTTAAGTTGAAAGGAGGGGTAGCTTTTGAAGATTCAGTATTGCATAAAAATATGGCCTGTTTTTTATGGTTGGTTGACATACTGTTCTAGTCCCACTGACACTAGTTTTTTTTTGCATATTTTAATATCAAAAGTTGCTCATTCCTTAAAGGAGATGCCATTATCTGCTGAGCAATGGATACTTGGTGAGATTCTGGCTAAATAATTGAAGAGAATCTGGAGATGATGGTCATTGGGTGTTTAATATCTACATTTTTTTTTTATCATGCTTTTGACTTCCATTGAAATTATTTCACATTCTGTTAGAACTTCCTCAAGTTTATTGCCCTGTTTGACATGGATTTCTGAAAATGAATATACCTTCCTTAAGATCTTGATGTATTTGTCAATATCAGCTGCTATGCCCTTGGTTGTTGTGATGAAAACAATAGATCAATTTGATGTCTTTTTGTAAAAAATGCAGATACACATGTAAGTTGTTAAGTATGGTATTGTGTTGTGATGCTGAAGACCCTGGCATTTGTCATATTTTAGAAACCTGTACAGTTACAGAGATTCTAAAGAACAGTGCTGAGAACTATGAAATGCTGATCATATTTTGAACTTGAATTGATAAACCATGAATTTTTAGAAGAGACTGTTGTCAATAGCATCGGTTCTTTTAGCTGATTGGCTTACAGAAGCAATTGTATTATCCTCTATTTAAGGACAAGCAGCTAAAATTACTTTTTCTAATTTTTTTATTACAAGGATAGCATATCTTTCTCATTTTGCAGTGCCAAATGTGGGTTTGCTTTTCATTATGATTTCTAAAACGGTTTGATTAATTTTCAAGTGGCATTGCACTTACTATCAGAAAGAGAAAGGAATGACCTAGCTCAGTTAATTAATGCTATGGTGTCCTATTCAATAACATACAAGAACATGAAATCTGATCCTCTACATGGTACCCAGCTACATGAAGCAGCTTCAGATGGCTTGTCACTTTCCTTTGATCCCCCAATTGCTGACTTTGTCACCTTCAAGGTTTGAGTCGTTGTTCAATCTTCATGGTTTTAATGACATTCATTATCTTGTCCTAATGTCTTTACTTTGGCATTGAACAGGGATTTAGTTTGGGTCATTATGCTCTTGGTGTAGCTGTCAAACAGCTTTTGATGCATGAGGTGAGTAATTAATTTCTTGAAGCTGGGGTTCTTGTTGATCATATTTAATAGTTTCATCTCCTTAAGTCAAAGTAAGTTGGCTTGGGGAAAACAAAGATATCTTGGTTTGTAAGGGGCTTGGTTTGGGCTGTAAGGAAAAAGAGAAAAACCTTCTATCTTTTCATAAGGAAAATTGTAAGGAGTTCTTTTTGAACAGTTTATGCAATGAGATGAGTGAAAACAAAATATAAATGCTTTATGCTTTTTTTCTTTATATGTAATTTTATTCCCAAATAGAAACTTTCTGTAACAAATTCATAATGTTGTACCATTGACACCTTACAATATGGTTAAAATTGTAGGTTTCTAATATATGTTACAACATGCCTTGGTTTGAAAGAAAACCTCAAGAATGATGGGAAGCCAAATGCATTAAACATCAATAAGGGCAGTCTCATTAGCTTTTTTTTTTTTTTTCCTTTTAAGCTCAACACTTGATGTGTGTGCTTGTTGGATGAGTGGGGGGGAGGATACTATGTTTCAGTTACTTGAGATTGATATCCATGTCAGACACCATACCTATGTCAATGTCCTTGGTACATAAGATTTTTGAATATTTTGACAGGTTTTCTAATGCAAATTTCAATATGTGAAATTTTGGCATAAAACCTTACCTAAATGTGAAGGGATGGGATCACTTTGAGTGTTGGACTTCAATGGCCTTGAGCTCTTAAAGCTGTCTAAGTGCATATTCCTTGAGTTTCTTATAAAGATACACATTGAGGCACCAGTTTCTCTTCAATGAAACTGCAACTAGAAGCATATTAGGAGATCCTTTATTTTGTGGTTTGTGTTCCTACTGTTTTCTTATCTCAAACAAAGGCTCTTGCAAGAGCCTGCATTCTAGAAATTTTAAAACAATAGAACCTACCAAACACTTACGGTTGTAATACAGATCTTTAAACCACCAAGAACTCCTAGGGCTCATAAAACATGGCTGCTCTGCCAAAGACAGTGAAAAATAGGTATTTTGCAGACTTAGTGGGGTGGAGCACTGGTTCACTAGTTCGCTAAAGAAAGGGGCCCAAGGAGGGTCAATAATTGGCTATAGCAGTAATGCAACCTACTCTTTTGTTTACAGATTTTTTTTGTTTACTTTCAAGCTTTACTTTAAGGTAAAGAGCAAAAAAGTTAACCTTTTGAAATCAGCTTTGGATTTAGGTTATCATGGTTAAGTAGATTCTTTGATGGTAGTTAAGTAAATGTCTCTCTTCTTCTTACTTCACTAGCTATTGTGGATCTGTCTCTTTTGTCTTTCCTTTCTTCAGCTAGTGCTGTTATGTTTAACTTTGCTTGACCAGCCATCCATTGGCTTCCTTTCTTTCCCTTCATTAGTATTAGCAAAGTATCTTGACTGTTTCAATGAGCTTTATGTAGCCTTCTTAGCTTGTCTGCTTTAGTAGCTTGGACTGCCTTGCTTGTTTGGTTTTATGTGGTATTATTTCATGCTTTGTTTGAAATGCCATAAGCACCCTTGGTAACCATATCAAATATAAACAAATGTTTCTCAAAGTTTTCCTCATTCTACTTCGATATCCTTTGTTATCGTCTATTGGGCATTTATATTATAACATACATGCTTTTAAATTATTGTAATTATGGCAAGGATTTGGTGTGGGGATGAGGAAGCTGCTAGATTCAGTTCCATGTAGCAGAAGAAAATAAAAGGAAAAAAGAAAATCTATGTTTCCATGCTGGAATTCACCTCAAATGAAATAATTATAATAATTATAATTGTTTGATGTATCTGCTGTATGCAAACCTGTCATTGGCATGTCTGCTCTCCTTAGCTGCTTGCAAACTGGAATTTCACCTCAAATCAAATTCTGTATTTCAGATAGAAAAGAACAAAATTTTGCAAGGAAGCATGAGCAAAACTATGCATTCAACTGATGGAAAACGCAGAGAGAACTGGGCAATGACAACGGAGGAAAAGAGTCGAGCTCAATCTGGCAATGTTAGTCATGCAACTGGATGTGCTGAGAACAACATAGAAATAGCAAAGAGTAAGGCCAGTACTTCCATCGTTTCGTCAGCCTCTGGTTCTAGTGGAAGTGCAGAAGCCAGTGTAAAACTAAAATCTTCTAGAGATGTGAAGAAGCCTCCTAAGGGCTCTACTTTCTTTGATAGGTATTATCTTGTTCTTGAGATCATTTTTGTTTTCATACCCGATTGCCACTGTTATTAGTGAGTTGGAATTGAAAGTCAACTTGAATGTTAACTTTACGATCATGTCATCATGATAACTTTTATCAATATTGATTTTGCTCATGTCTATTTTTGTGCTTTGAGATTTGATTTTTGTTTCCTTAAAAAAAGAGATGTTCCATGCCAGGTTGAATATTAAGCAAGATTTCATGGTAATGTAATTTGTTTCAGATAATCCCTTTTGGTTCCTGATTTTTCTTATTCATTCCAATCCAGGTTCAAAAAGTTGAGCAGCAAAGGTTCTCAAACTACTAACCTCATCCAAGAGCCAGTAACACTGGAGAGAGATTCACGTCCTCTGCTATTTAAGATTCACGAGGTAAATAACTGTTCATGGTCCTTCGATTTAATCATTACCTTTAAGTAATTAAGTTTTTATTTTTTATTTATTTTTCAAAATTATGTGCATTTTAAAATGACCAAAAAAGGGTACTGAGCAAAATATTTCTGAGAATAAACAGTTTTTGCACTGGAAGTGAGTTGTTAGATGCTGATAGTATCCAAGTGATACTTCCTTAGGTATTGGAGCTAATGCTTGTATGTTGGGTGTTCATGGATAATGTAATGCCTTGAGAGTTCAATATTTGCATCCAACCATTTAAAGACTTGCATTCAAGTTGACATCTTCCCCCTTCCCTCCCCATAAAAAGAAAAAAAGGCAAAAAGGGAAGGACAAAAAGTGGCGATTAAATATTGTAATATGGTGCATTAGGGATACTCTTGTGTCGTGGATGCGTTTGCTTATTTAGTTCTTGTTACATAGTTGCATCTTGGATGCAATTGCATACATAGTTATCATACATGGTTATCTCTAGGGATGGCAATGGGTCAATTTTTTTGGGCGACTTTTCTTGCCTTGCACCTTCCTATTATTGAGGGTTTGGATATGGCATAAAGGGGGAAGAGGAATTGAACTCCAGTCTAGGGCAGGTAGGGTATGTGAATGTTCTACCATGGCCTGCCCCGGATACAATGTTATTTTAATATACTGCCTTAGATCTGCTGAGAACTACAAAAATACCTTTTTTTTATATAGGTAAAAAGTCTACATTAAACCTATGAAAATACCATTATAATATATATATATACACACACATATACATATACCCATACGCGCACGCGCACACACTATGAAACAGCCCTAACCCTCATTTCTTCATTTTCAAAAGCAACCCATTTCACACTTTCTCATTTTCCTAGCAGCCATGATGTTCATTTCCTTTTCCAGCCACTTCCATGTTCAACTCTTTCCAATTGTTGTCTTCATTCCTTTCAACCACTACTCTTAGTTCTCACAAATTTGGCTTTTTGGTCTCTTCCATCTTACGCTTTATTATATATATATAATTTTCATTTATTATGTTTTCTAAAGCTGTTAATTAAAAACCATTTTTTTATTTGAATTTTTTTGTTTTAAGGTTGTATTTCTTATATTAGTTTGATTGGAATTTTTTTTTTGGATTACTTTTGTAAAAAAAAAAATGATATTCAAGTTTGAGGTGCTTTTATTTGTGGGATCAGAATTTTTTGGTGGTTTTGGTTTACCAAGTTTAGCTTTTTACTTAAAAGTGAGATCTTTTTACATTTTAGATTTTTCTAAATAACTTAGTCATTTCTTTCATATTTTTCTTGATTTTTTATTTATTTTTCTTTCCAAACCAATAGGGTTGCATGTTCTCCCAAATAACTTGTTGCAGAAATTGTTTTCAACCTCAGTTTTGCCCTGCCTTGATCACAATTGTAGCCCTGGCACCACCCAAGTTTGTGCTAGGGTTTTATTGTTTTTCGTCAAGGTGAGAGGGGCATGCCTTGTCTTGAACCCACCCCACAGACCTTCCTAGTTACCTCTAATTTGGGGAATATATGGCAATGGTGAGTAGTCCTAATAGAGTCATTAGTTATTACATGCATTGACCACCGGTATCATGCTCTTTATCATAGCTTGATAGATAGCTAAATAAAGTTATCTTGTGCACAAATGTACAAGCCCAAAATACAACTAATTTATTCGAATATGGGTTTCAACTTAACAATTATCTTTGATGAAGTGCAGACGATGAACTAGCCTCTCATTATCATCTCCTCTGCGGAACGATACTGTCATAAGCCTCTTGGCAGCTAGGAGTATAAAAGGAAATAATCCATGATCACTGATAATTTTTAATTTTGTTCCCATTTTCATGCAGGGTTTTACAAATGCAGTTAAAAGGCCAGTTCAGATTCATGAATTTTTGCTATAACTGGGATCAGAATTATTGTAAGCACTAAAATGGTGCCTTTTCTTTTCTTTTGTTTGTCACATATAAGATGTAGATCTGTGCTCTTTTGATTAACCCCCAATTCCAAAGACATATAAGTTATCTCATGAGACGCTGCTTGACGACAATCTATGGGTTTGTTTTTTTTTTTTTTTGGTTTTAAAAGAGAGGACAACAATGATACGCCTTTTAATCCCTTTTGAGTAGTTGAATTTTCTGGACCTTTTCATTCTTTACCATACAAGAGTACAACATTTTTCCTTTTTTTTCTGGTGTGTCAGGAAGATAAGATGCGGCAGGAACACTAAGTAAACTGAATTCTACATTTGGCTTATATTATATTGAATTTGCGTCAATGTGTGTCTTTACCTTTTTCTGTTTTCATAATACCTACTGCATATATTCTTCAGCCAGTGTAAATGCCACTACCATCTGGTGGGTGGGTGGAGGTGAAGTCGATGGTGATTTCGATACCCGCTTAGACCCAAAACTGCCCATTTCGCCAACTTCCTCTCTAGGCCCATGCCAAAGCCTTTTGACTTTCTTAAGGGCTGGGAGATTGTGGCGGTTTTTTTGTTTTGTTTTGTTTTTTTTTTTAATACACTTGAATTTGTTTTAAATTTGAATAAAGCAAAATGTATGTTTAGGATAGTTGGTCTCTTAATTAGTGTCTCAAATATTAAGGTTTTTATTTTATTTGGTTGAGTGTTAAATTTTATATATTTTCATCAAGTAAAAGTATATATATATATACATATAAAATAGTAATTTGACACATTTCCAAATATTTCAAATTATCAAAATTTATTTGTGACACTAAGAACTCGGGGACCAAGAGCACCACGGTCATTTCATGTGTCAAACTTGGGAATCCAAAGCATGAATGATTTTAACTAACAAATCCAACATGTAGTTAGTTGATAATTAGAGCATAATTTAAAGGTTCTAAATTTTTAATAAAAACTAATTAAAAAGTATCTCAAGGATAATTTCAATGATTATACCACACATTTTTTAAAAAGTTTTAGAAATAATAACCGAGGTTAGTCTTTAAGTAAGATTTAGAAATTATAACTAAAGTTAGTTTTAAGTCGTCGATCCTAAATAATCAATTTTAAAATTGTTTCTAATAGAAACATACTTCATATTCTAATCCCTCTCATCAATATTTATACTTGAAAAGTGGAATATTAAAGAATGGTGAGATGGACGGTTCAATAAAGTAAAATCGTTTAAAAATGAGGGTTAAATATAGTATAAAGAAATATTACAATTTTATAAAAATGAATTAGTAATTGAACTTATTTAATTTAATAATTAAGTTCATTTTCTTCAAAAAAGAAAAAAAGAAAAAAATTAGATACTTTCAACTTAAAGATAAAATAACATAATACACATTGCATAATTAATTTATATTTAAAAGAATTTCATACACATATTTTATCTTAATTCATTAATAATAGCATTATACTCAAACAGTGGGACTTGCACTCAGTGGCTAGTCTTATTTTGTTCTTTTTACAGATGGATAAAATAATTTTCAATTAATGATATGCTTCCAATCAATGATATACCAAAGACTAATAACATCCTTGCGGGTTAAGTTTACACTACATTACTACCTTGTCAAGGCTAATGATATCACTTATTGAACCGAGGTCACTAATAACCAGAGTTCAAAATCATTAGAATAAATTAAAAAGTTAAAATTTACTTGTATTCAATCGTATGATATTCTCAATTTGTTATATAAGTTAAGAAAAAAATTAGAACATTTTTTAGAAAAAAAAATTACTTGATCCACTTGAGGGATTTCAAACATTTTTTATACTTAAAAAAAATTAAAAAAAGATTAAAAAAAAGAGGAGAAATTATAAAATAACTTATTGCTTTATTAACCAATGCGTTGAAGAAACCACTCAAATTCCATATGGACTTATTAAACATCTAGCCTAAACATAAATAAAAATAATAATGAGTATTAGCTAATTATCTAAAAGTAGAATGCTCCTAATTTTTTTGTAGAACTCCATTAGGTTCCAAACTCTCTTTGCAACTTTCAAAAATCTTTTTTCACCATAGCTTGTAGCCTTCTACACTAAATTTGCTATGCACCAAACTAATCCATTGACGAAGTTAACGACTTAGCTAGTTGTATTTTAAACCATCTTTAATTAATTTTTGTAATTAATTCAACATGTCATAAACTTAATTACCTTTGAAATTCATTAGAATTATCTATCTAATTCAATTTCAACCTTATTATTGACAATACAATAATTAATTTTACATAACCACTGATATAAAGCTCAAATATTAAATCTATTTTAGAAGCTCTATTATCTCTCTTAAAGCAAAAAGGTGTCCCTATGAAAGAGTCACTAATATTTATTTGATACCTAGATTTTTTTCCCCATATATCTCATATTTAAAGAAAGAGAAAAGAACCCGAAAAAGAAATAACATGTGAGGGCCTTATCTTTGGATTTAAGAATGAAGGAAATACCATTTTTTTTTCTTTTCTAACTCTTCAAATTAAAGTTATTTATCAAAATACCCTTATGCACAAAAGTGAACCTAGAGTCAATTTGACTCTCATAACCCGTGCTAACAAGGTATATGAGCTTAAAGCGGGGGCCACTAGGACCCATAGGAATACTGGCTCCCTCATAATCCAATTATGAAATTGATTCAACATCCTACTATAGAGAATCAACTGAACTCCAATATCCTATAACAACGAGACACTAAGTGCTCGGGTCTATGACATGCTATCCATTATGTTTAGTCTCCCTTTAAACTGGTGTCCATAGTCTAACAAGGTGAGTATCAGCCTTTCAAGACTACCTCTACCATCCTTAAGTTATAGATCCTCCTCTAGTGTGTTCAATTGACATATCTTAGCTCTCAAAGAGCTTATATCCAGTTCCACTTAAGGAACTATTATGGCCATAGTTTCCACGAACACATATCCTTAGGATCACTCAAGGGGACACATTGTCTCAATCCTAAGAGATATCATGGTGCCTCTATTGAGAATACCTATTGCTACCAACTTCCATCAATAATTTCCCAATCCAAAGGGAATATATGATTAGCTTGTAATCTCACCCATAGGTTGAAGCCACTACTAACTTCAACACAAGATCAATATTCTCTCAAGGTTGAGAAACAACACAATGAAGCAACTTGGTGAAGTTATGACTGCTTGATAGCCTTATCATTACTCACCATAGGTCTTATCCAATGTGCAACCATACACACTAGTGCACTCATAATGGGAAACCCATCCTAATAGCTAAGACCAACCATCCCTACAATTAGGAGGTGGTGCACTACAACCTCTAATAGGTTGCCTAATCCATGAACTAACTGTGAACAAGTCATCTATTTATAAGGAACCCATTACTTGGATTTTTTTGTGCAATTTCTAATGCACCCAAGTCACATACAATGCAAAAGATGCAAGCCATAATGCTTACAAGGTATAATTCATGGAAAAATGATAGATAAAAGTGAGCTAAAACTTTATTAAATAAGTAATAAAAACCAAGAGTTTATTACATCATGTCATGCTTTTAAAAGCTCAATCCTAAAAATCTCCCACTAGCCCTGAAAACATCATGCCTCTAAAACATATTAGGTACACATCTGACACCTATGCTATCCTTATGACCATCAAAGACTCTTCCTATAAATGTCTTGGTGAAGGGATCCACTAGGTTATTTGCAAAAGGTATCTTCTCTACCAGTACATCACCCTTCTGGAGTATCTTATGAATCAGGTGATACTTTCTCTCAATGTGTTTAACTTTTTGGTGGTTTCTTGGTTCTTTAGACTATGCCACAGGCCCACTGTTATCACAAAATAATATCAAGGGTTGCACGGCCAAGGGTACGACCCTATGTTCCAAGAGGAACTTCCTATGCCAAATGGCTTCCTTTGCTACTTTAGAAGCTATAACATACTCGACTTCTATAGTGGAGTTAGTAATGCAAGATTGCTTCACACTTTTCCAACTAACAACCACACCACCAAAAGTAAAAGCAAAATTGGAGATAAATCGATGAGAATCCTTATAAGATTGGAAGTTTGAATTTGTGTACCCTTTAGGTACTAACTCGACACTTTGGAATACAAGCATACAATCCCTCGTTCTCCTAAGATACTTGAGTATTTGCTTGATAGTTGTCTAGTGCGTTGGACTTGGATTAGACTGATATCTACCCACCATACCCACTGTAAAGCAAATATCTGGCCTAGTACATAGCATCACATACATAAGGCTACCCATTATAGAGGCATAGGTACCAATTGCATGAGCTTTTTCTCCTCAAGTATTTTAGGACATTGATCTTGAGAAAGAGGAATTCCATGCCTGAAAGGTAACAAACATTTCTTCGAATCCTACATCACATACTTGACCAAAAGCTTATCTATGTAGGCATCTTGAGATAACATTAGTTTTCTATTCTTGTGGTCTCTAAGGACCTTAATCCAAAGAATGTATTGTGCTTCTTCCAAATCCTTCATCTGAAATTGAGTAGAAAACCAGATCTTGACTAATGACAATAACCTTACATCATTACCACTTAGTAGAATGTCATCAACATACAAGATCATAAAGACCGCCATGCTTTCCTGCACATTCTTGTACACATAAGGTTCATCCTCATTTTGATCAAAGTAAAAAGCTTTGATTGCCTGATCAAAACATTTATTCCATGAGCGAGATGCTTACTTTAATCCATAAATGGATTTATGTAACTTGCATACCATATGCTCTTAACCCTTTGCTACAAAACCATCTGGCTGCATCATAAAGATGCTCTCATCAAGATTCCCATTTAAGAATGCAGTCTTGACATCCATTTATTGTATCTCATAATCAAGATGTGTTGTAATGGATATGAGTATTTTGATGGACTTGAGCATGACTATCGGCGAGAAAGGTCTCCCCATAATTGACAATAGGTTTCTGACTATAACCCTTCTCAAAAAACCTAGCCTTAAAAGTCTCAACCTTTCCATCTACGCCTCTCTTCCTTTTGTAGACCCACTTATACCCTATGGGTTTTATCCCTTTAGGTGCTTCTACAAGCTCCCAAACATGGTTAGAATGCATAGATTCTAACTCTACTTCCATAGCCTTTTGCCAAAAATGTGCATCCACATTGCTCATTGCCTCATCATAATCTGTAAGATCGATCTCATGTACTATTGGGATGGCCTCAAAAGATTCTCCCAAATACATGAATATATCTAGTTATAGAACAACCCTCTCACTATGACGAGGTACTGGTGTACTAGAAATAAGAATGGTTGGTACTGGATCCATAGTATTATATGTTGTTATGAGAGTCTTATCTAGATCTCTCAAATTGACCTTACTCCTAACACTATTACTCACCATCTAGTCATTTTCTAGAAATCTGGGATTTATACTCACAAATACCTTCTGGTCGACTTGACTATAAAAGTAATAACCCATAGTTCCTTTTGGATACCCAACAAACTAACAAACTTCTAACCTTAGTTCAAGCTTATCTACGTTTGGTTTTAACACGTGTGCTGGACACCCCCATATGTGAACATGGTGTAAACCAGGTTTATGACTCGTCCACATCTCCATAATAGTCAAAGGTACCGATTTAGATGAAGCTAGATTAAGAAGATATCCTACATTTTCTAAGGCATATCCCCAAAAGGATGTGGGAAGTGTTGAAAAACTCATCATAGATCTCATCATGTCTAATAGAGTTCGATTTCTTCTTTCCGCCACTTCATTTTGCTGTGGAGTACCAGGAGCAGTCAACTGGGATATAATCCTATGCTTCTTAAGGAAAGAATCAAACTCATTAGACATGTACTCTCCACCTTGATTAGATCAAAGTGCCTTGAGATGTTTACCTAACTGGTTCTTTGATTTGCCTGAAATTCTTTGAATTTATCCAAGGCATCAAATTTTCTATGCATAAGGTAAACATAACCATACCTAGAGTAATCATCTGTGAAGATGATGAAATACTCATACCCTCCACATGCTTGGACATTAAAAAGTCCACACATATTAGTATGCACTAACTCTAAACATTCTTTGGCTCTAACCCCTTTAACAGTAAAGGGCCTCTTGGTCATTTTACCGTTTGTATAGGATTCGTAGACTAGAAGATCTTCTAGAACTAACAAGTGCAGTGTTCCAAACTTGACTAGTCTTTAGATCCTATTTAGATTAATATGATCTAAGCATAGGTGCCATAGATAAGTCTGATTAGTGCTAAGTACTTTGTTCTTAAGTGAGATATGATTATTCTCAACAACATATAATAATGATATAAGAGTAATACAAAATAGATTGTCAACTAATATCCTTGAGCCAATAAATAAATCATTCTTTTTAATAATTTTTTTTATTGAAATAAACCGAATAATCTAATTTATTTAAACTAGAAATTGAAATTCAATTCTTTCTAGATTTAGGTACATAAATCCAATCCTTGAGTTCTAGATATTTATTATTCTCTAATATCAGGGTAACATCTCCCACTTATTGCACAACTATCCTCGTAGTAAATGCTAGAGTCAGGTACATCTCTCCTTCATTCAACCTTTTCTTTAGTTGAAACCCCTATAATGAATTACAAATATGGTTAGTGGCTCCGGAATCTATCCACTAGGAATTGGTGGAAGCCACCACTAAACAAGATTCAACTAAAAGTGAATGGGACATTCCTTCATTTTTCTTTAGGAAATCAGGGCATTCTTTCTTCCAATGGCCCTTTTTGCCATAAATGAAACACTTGCCCTTACCTTTGCTATTTCCTTTTCCTGATTGGATTTCTTAAAAGAATTCTTCTTCTTATTATTACGAGAAGAACTTGAAGGCTCTTTTATTTCCATGTGAACACCATTAGGATCCTTGAGAATCCCCTCAACCATCTAAAGTTCCTTTATCAGTTTTGGAAAGCTCATCATTAACTTATTCATATTGTAATTGAGCTTAAATTGCTTGAAGGAGTTCGATAAGGTCTCTAGAATCATATCAACCTTGGTTTCCCCATCGATTTTAACTCCAAGGATCTTTATCTTGTTAAAGAGTGTAATCATATGAATCATATGATCTCTAATGGGAGTTCCTTCTATCATCTTGGTGCTCATGATGGTCCTTAGAGTAGCTTGCCTAGATGGCTTGCCCTTATCATTAAACATCTCTTATAGATTCAAGAGAATTTCATAAGTAGTGGCAATGCCCATGTGTTGTTGTTGCAACACATTATTGAGAGACCCAAGTATGATATAATGAGTTTTCTCATATGCCCTTTGCCACTAGGAATGAGCATCTTTCTCTTCTTACGTGGAAAGCTCATTGGGAATGGGTGGAGCAACCTCTTGAGTTACCCATTTTAGCTATTCTGCTGTGAGCACTATATCTAGATTTATTTTCTAATCAACATAATCAGGTCAAGTTAACTTATTATCAGTGAGAATAAGGGTGATCATATTATAAGACGTGATTCCTGTAATAAACAAAATATTTCCATGCATTAATAAAGGAACTAAGCACTAAAGGCAAATATGGTAATTAATTTTGCAAAAGTAGTCCTCTTAAACTACATATATCCATGCAAGGTATCCTAGTATCATAAGAATCAAACCTACTTTAGGCAGGTCATGACTCTTATTACTAGGTAAAGACCCTCTCTAATTAATCAACTTGCCTTAAACCTCCAAAGGTTATTCTAGGGCATTGATTTACATACCTTTACGTTCAGTCCTTAGCACATGCAAGTGGAACCACTTTAGGTGATTCTACCACTTCATGTCTAAGTTAAGTATATAACCAAGACCCTTGACATCAATGTCACTAAGTGAAGAGTTCCATCTTTAGGATCGGCCACTCCCACTACAATGTATAGTCTTGTCCTTTTGGGATAGTCCATATCCCTTGATTCCTTAGGTGATCCCATCTTTAAGATGGTGATAGGCTCAAAATCAAGATGGGCTTGATCTTAGAGGCTATGGGCTTGCCTATGTCCCGCTCCCACTTAATATTTTGGAAGATAGCCTTTAAGATAATTTTGGTAACCATCTTAAAATAAATTATCCATCATGAGAATTTCCAAAACTTTTATTATTACTTGAATTGGGTCTCCTACGCCAAATAGGGATATCTTTCATATTTCTTATCCTCGAACTTTCTTTTACAAACTAAACAATTTCCTCATTCTCTCAAGGGTGGGGGGGACAGCTTGGAGAACCACTTAACCCAAATAAAGGAAAGTCCTAAAAATAATTTGAAACCGCAAATGACAACAACCAATTCATTAAATAAATAATAATGAAAAAAGATCTCATGAAAATTTATTATTTTAAGAAAATCCAAAATTACCATTTTGAAAAAATTATAAAATATTTTCAATTATTTCCTTGACACATGCAATATATAAAATATAAGCATAAAATGAAAAAAAAAATATCGAATCCCATGGCCTTAAGGATCCTATTGCTTATTTGGTAACCTAAATATTTGGATTTTAAGGTTCCAAAAATACCAAAGGTACCTACAAATTAAGATAGGGTTAGTAAAAAAAAGAAAAGCCCAATGGGCCCAAAAAATTGAGCCCAAATAACCAAAAACAATTTGGTCTGTACTCTATCCTATAATTTCTTGCCCTTAATATAGTCTTGCTTCGATCTACCATATCTCCATCGTTTCAACTTCAAATTACAATCTGTTTGAAGCATTGGCTTTATGACTTTTTTAGCTTCAAAATCATATGTAGTTTCTCCAAAAAGCTCTAGGGAGATAGCCCTGATTTTGAGTTAAAGTCAGCATTATTGTGCTGCCATGCTCTTTGCATAGCCTTGCTTCAATCAGCTATAACTCCCTTGTTTTAACTCCGAATTGTGATCTGTATGAAGCCTTGGATTCCTAACTTCCTAAGCTTAAAAAATATATGTGGTTTTCCCCAAAAAGCTCATGAGAATGTACCCTAATTTTAAGTTCAAGATGATAAAACTGGGTTGCTAAAGATCTCAAATCAATAATTTCCAAGAATCTTTCTTTTCCCTTGAATCACCATAGGAACTTATGGAAGAAACTTCAAGAAGTCTTCTTTTCTCTTTTTCCTATAAGGGAATGTGTGCAAACACTTTGTGATGCTTCAGATTACTTCCATACTCTCTATAAGTTACAAAGACTAATAAAAAAAATGGATTTTTACAACAAAATCCTATACTACAAAGATTTTGAGTTTACATATCATTCTCAGATAAAAACAAGATTTTTATAAAAGAAAAAAAATCCTATGCCTCTTATGAGGTTTAAAACCCATCTAGAAAAAGTAAAAACCAATCCAAGTAATTATTACATCCCCAATAAAAAGCAATCATAATTATAACCATCATATTATTACAAAATCATAATAAAGAACGCACATTAATTATCCTTAGGGCCATGGGATAAACAAAAACCTTGCAAAAATAAATTAGTTAGCACACCCTAGAGTGGTTCTAGCATGATTACTAACCTATGGCTTTAATACCGATTGATGGGAAAAACCCGGATCTCTCAGTTTCCCAAGCCCGAATCAAGTTAGGGCACATGCATAACTATCCTAGGTCTTTTCTAAATCCTATTCATAGTGGAAAAATAAAAATTTTATATATTAAAGGGATTCACAAAGTGCTAACAAAAACCACACCTTAGATTCACATGTTGCCGAATCAAATCCACGTGGTAAAGATAAAGAACAAAATCGCAATAGTCTTGTAAACCCAAGGTTTTCCGCCCAATGACTCGAACCTTGATCTTGACACACTTCCGGTGGGGATGTAAGAGAGGGTGGAGGCAAAGACTCTCTCTTTCTATGTGGAGATGGAAGAAAACTCTCTAGAAAAACTATGGGAACTCTAACCCCTAAGGGGGTATTTATAAGGCTTCTTATTGGGCTTAAGTGACTTAAACCCACTAAAGGCTTGGGTCACTTAATTAACCCAACAGGGCATATTAATTAATCAATTAGACCAATCTAGAGACCTTACTCACCCTTGTGCAAGATTGCATAATTACCAAAACACTCTTATGCACAAAAGTGAACCTAAAGTCAATTCAACCCTCATATCTCGTGCCAACAAGGTATATGAGCTTAGAGCGGGGATCACTAAGACCCATAGGAATATTGGCTCTCTTTAAATCCACTTATGAAGTTGATTTAATATCCTACTATATAGAATCAACTGAGCTCTAGTAGCCTATGTAAATAATGACGAGACACCAAGTGCTCGGGTCCATGACATGCTATTCATTGTGTTTAGTCTCCTTATGAACTAGTATCCATAGTCTAACAAGGTGAAAGCTATCAGCCTTTCATGACTACCTCTACCATCCTTCAATTACAAATCCTCATATTGTGTGTTCAATTGACATATCTTAGCTCTTAAAGGGCTTATGTCAAGTTCCACTTAAGGAACTACTATGGTCATAGTTTCCATGAACACATCTCCTTAGGATCACTCAATGGGACACACTGTCTCAATCCCAAGAGATATCATGGTGCCTTTATTAGGAATACCTATTGCTACCAATTTCCATCAATAGTGACCCAATTAAAAGGGAATATATGATCAGCTTACAATCTCACCCATAGGTCAAAGCCACTGCTAACTTCAGCACAAGCTCAATATTCTCTCAAGGATGAGAGATAACACAATGAAGCAAATTAGTGAAGTTATGACTACTTGATAGCCTTAAGTCATAACTCACCATAAGTTCTATCCAATGTGCAACCATACACACTAGTTCACTCACCATGGGAAACCCATCCCAATAGCCAAGACCAGCCATCCCTCCAATTAGGAGCTGATGTACTACTACCTTTAATAGGTTGCCTAGACCCATGAATCAATTGTGAACAAGTCATCTATTTGAAAGAAACTCATGACTTGGATTCTCTGTGCAACTCTTAATGCACCTAAGTCACGTACAATGCAAAAGATGTAGGCCAGAATGTTTATAAGATATAATGCATGGAAAAATGATAGATAAAAGTGAGTTGAAACTTCATTAAATAAATAATAAAAACCAATAGTTTATTACATCATGTCATGTTTTTTAAGGGCTCTATCCTAAAAATCCACATCCCTGAGCTATTCATAGCATTGAGAGCCTTGAGCACATGACATCGTGTTGTTCATATAGTCAACAACTTGAGTTGTTCACAACATTTACAGCCTTAAGCTCACAACCCGAAGTCCTTCATCTCAACCACAACCCACAGTTGTCCATAACATCTAGAGCCTTGATCTCATGACCCAGAATTGTTCATATCATCCATAACCTTGAGTTGTTCATAGCATCTAGATCCCTATGCTCATGGTACCTCATGTCGTTCATATCATCCATAGCCCTGAGATGTTCCTAGCATATTAAGCCTTAAGCTCACAACCCAGAGTCATTCATGTCATCCACAACCTTGAGTTGTTCTTGGCATCTAAAGCCCTCAACTCATGACTTGGAGTCATTCACATCATTTACAATCTTGAGCTTTTCATAGCATATATGCCCTGAGCATATGACCTCAAGTCCTTCATATCATCCGCAACCCTCAACTATTCATAGCATCTAGAGCCTTGAGCTCAAGACCCAAAATTGTTCTTATAATCCATAACCCTGAGTTATTCATGATATCTAAAGCCTTGAGCTCATAACTCAGAATCATTCATATCATCATAGTAGTCGTGAGCTGTTCATAGCATTTAGATCCCTGAGCTCACAGGACCCCAAGTTGCTCATATCATCCATAATCGTGATTTTTTCATAGCATCTACAGTTCTCAGCTCATGACTTGGAGTCGTTCATATCATCCACATCCATGAGCTGTTCATAGCATATAGAGCCTTGAGAACACGTCCCTGAGTCTTTCATATCCTCCACAGCCCTAGTTGTTCATAGCATTTAGAGCCCTAAGCTCACAACCCTGAGTTATTCATGTAATCCTTAGCCCTGAGCTAATCATAGCTTCTAAAGCCTTGAGCTCATAACCCAAAATCATTCATATCATCCACAAATCTGAGTTGTTCATAGCATCTAGCTTCCTCAGCTCATGGGACACTAAGTCATTCATATCAACCATAACCTTGAGTTGCAAATAACATCTAAGGTCATGAGCTCACGATCCAAAGTCATTCATGTCACCCATAACCCTAAGCTGTTTGTAGAATCTAAAGCCTTTAGTACATGACCCTGAGTCGTTCATATCATCCATATTCCTAGCTATTCATTGCATTTAGATCCTTGATCTCATGGCCTAGATTCATTCATGTTATCCATAACCCTAAGTTGTTCCTAGAATCTAAAGCCTTCAGCACACGACCCCGAGTCGTTCATATCATCTATATTCCTAGCTATTCATTACATTTAGAGCCTTAAGCTCACGACTTGGAGTCATTCATGTTATCCATAATCCTGAGTTGTTCATAGTATCTAACAAGGATTGAAATGTCGAAAAATTTCGACGATATTTCGGAGAAATATCGCTTATCGGTCAGCTCCAACACGATATTCGTCACCGATTATCGATCGACGGATATTTTGATAATTTTTCAAAAATATCTCCGATATTTCGGTATTTATCGGTATTCTTACCGATTTTTCAGGAAATTTCCCGATATTTCCTACCAGTCCAGTCCTCGCACAGGATACAAAATCTGTCCAATTTTTTTTAAAACATTGCTATTTGGTAATCTGATCATGATTTGCAGGCAAAGGTTGTGTTTTTCAGCATGGCTCAAAAATCGTGGATTTAGGGTTCGTGAAATTTAAATCCAATGCCACAACAGCAAAGAGACCCTAGAACAGATCCAGAAAGCGCAAGGAGCAAAAAAAAAGCAATTTTTTTGGTTTACCTTGGGGGTTTTGCATGGATTTTCTCAGAAATCAAACGAGGATGAATTTTCCCGAAAATCGAATGAGGGATGGATTTTCTTGGGAATCAAACGAGGTTTGAAAAAAAAACATGATTAGATTAGTACCTGGCAACCTGCGAGGATTGAGAGTGGCAGAGGAAAATAGGCCTTTTTAGGGATTCTCTCGTCTAGAGGGCAACTTCAGAAAAGGGCTTCTTCATGCCCATGGCCCGAGTGAGAGAAGACGATGCCCCTTTTGAATTTTTAGATTTGGTAAAAATAAAAATAAAAATAAAAAAACAAATCATGAGAACAATTTTCTATCTATATATAAATAATTATTAACTATCCATATTTATTTTAATTAAATCACTACCATATATTGAAATTTAGATTTTTATCCACAATATTTTATGAATTAAAATTAATGTAATAAGATAAATTATTAATAATTTTAATTATTTAAATAAATTAATACTAATAAAAAAAATTGTTACTACATATTTTTAATAAAATTTAAAAATTAAATCTTAAATAAAATATTTTATATAAATTAATTTAATTTTTCATTTAAAATATAATAAAATATATTTTAATAAAAGTTTTTAAAAATAAATATTTAAAATGAATATATTTTTAAAACTTTAAAATGTGTATTTTTACTTATTTTATCATTTTTTAAAGTTTTTTCAAGTATTTCTATTAATTTTAAATAATTTTGACTCTATCGATATTTGTGAAAAAATATCCACCGTTATTTCTCCGATATTTCTCCGATATTTCCGATATATCCGTAAAATCGAAGTACTGATATATCCGTAAAAACCGATATTTCAATCCTTGGTATCTAAAGCCTTGAGCTTATGACCTAAAATCGTTCATATCATCCATAACCCTCAATTGTTCATAGCATCTAAAGTTGTGAGCTCATGACCCAAAGTCATTCATGTCATCCACAACCTTGAGTTGGCATATAGGGCCCTTAGCTCATGACCTATAGTCATTCATGTCATCTACAATCTTGAGCTATTTAGAGCATTTAGAGCCCTAAGCACACGACCCCAAGTTGTTCATATCATCAACAACCTGAGCTATTCATTGCATTTATAGCCTTAAACTCACAACCCGGAGTCGTTCATCTCATCTACAACTTTGAGTTGTTCATAAAATTTAGAGCCTTGAGCTTAGGACCTAAAATCATTTATATAATCCATAACCCTTAGTTGTTCACTGCATCTTAAGCACTGAGCTCATGACCTGTAGTCGTTCACATTATCGAGAACCCTTATTGCATCTAGAGTTTTCAACTCACAACCCCCAACCATTCATGTTATCAACAACCTTGAAATGTTCATGGCATATACAGCCTGAGCATACAACCTTGAGTCATTCATATCATCTACATCCTTGAGTTGTTCATAGAATTTAGAGCCATGAGCTCATGACTAAGAGTTGTTCATCTCATTTACAACCATGAGTTGTTCATAACATCTAGAGCCTTGAGCTCCGGACCTAGAATCGTTCATATTAACCACAACCCTAAGTTGTTCATAGCATCTAGATTCTTGAGCACACAACCCCAAGTAATTCATAACTTCTACTATCCTAGCTAGTCATAGCATTTAAAGCCCTGAGTTGACGATCTAGAGTCATTCATGTTATCCATAACCCTAAGTTCATAGCATTTAGAGCCTTGAGCTCACAACCAAGAATCCTTCATATCATCTATAACTTTGTGTTGTTCATAACATCTAGAGCCTTAAGCTCATGGGACCTTGAGTCGTTCATATCAACCATAAACTAGAGCTGCTCATAGCATCAAGAGTCGTGAGTTGTTCATATCATTTAGAGCTCTGAGATCACGGGACCCCGAGTAATTCATATCATCTTTAGTCCTCACCTGTTCACAACATCTAGAGCCCTAAGGTCATGACCCAAAGTCGTTCATGTCATCCACAAGCTTGAGATGCTCATAGAATGTAGAGCCCTTAGCTTATAACCTGTAGTAATTCATGTCATCCATAGCCATGTGCTATTCATAACATTTAGAGCCTTAAGCACATGACCCCAAGTTGTTCATATCATCAACAACCTGATCTGTTCATTGCATTTACAACTTTGAGCTCACGAAACAAAGTCATTCATTCCATCCATAACCCTGAGCTGTTCATAGCATCTAAAGCCTTGAGCTCACAGGACCATGAGCCATTCATATCACCCACTACTCTCAGCTGTTCATAGCTTCAAGAGCCTCAACATCATGATCTGAAGTCGTTCATGTCATACGCAACCTTAAATTGTTCATAACATCTAGAGCCTTGAGCACACGACCTCGAGTCATTCATATCATCCACAACTCTAACTATTCATAGCTTTTAGAGCCCTTAGCTCACAAGCTGGAGTCACTTATGTAATCCATAACCCTGAGTTGTTCATAGCATCTAGAGCCTTGATCTCATGACCTAAAATCATTCATATCAATCATAGCCTTAAGTTTTTCATATCATTTAGAGCCCTAAGCTCATGGGACCACGAGTCGTTCATATCATCCATAGTCCTCGGTTGTTCATAACATCTAGAGCCCTAAGTTCAGGACTCGAAGTTGTTCATGTCATTCATAGATCTAAGTTGTTATTAACATCTATAGCCTTGAGCACATGACCTTGATTCAATTACATCATCCACAACTGTAGTTGTTTATAGCATTTAGAGCCCTGAGCTCACAACTCAAAGTCGTTGATGTTATCCATAACCATGAGCTATTTATAACATTTAAAACCTTGAGCTCACTACCCAGAATCGTTCATATCATCCAAAGCCCTGAGTTGTTCATAGCACATAAAGCCCTGAACTAATGGGTCCACGAGTCATTCATATTAACCACAACCTTGAGCTGCTTATAGCATATAGAGCCATGAGCTCAAGACCTAGAGTAGTTCATGTCATCCACAACCCTGAGTTGTTCATAGCATCTAGAGCCTTAGGCTTATAGGACCCCGAGTCATTCATGTCATCTATAACCCTAAATTATTTATAACATCTAGAGCCCTTAGTTCATGACCCTTAGTTAATCATGTCATCCATAGCCTAAGCTATTCATAACATCTAAAGGCTTGAGCTCACAACCCAGAATCATTAATATTATCCAAAAAATTGAGTTGTTCATAGAATCTAGAGCCTTAAGCTCATGGGACTCCAAGTAGTTCATATCATTCACAACCTTGAGCTCCTCATAGAATCTAAAGTCGTGACCTCACGACCTAGAGTCATTCATGTTATCAACAACCTTGAGTTGTTCATAGCATCTAGAGCCCTAAGCTCACGGGACCACGAGTCGTTCATATCATCTGTGACCCTCAACTGTTCATAGCATCTAGAGCCTAGAGCTCATGACCCAAAGTTGTTCATGTCATCCACACCTTGAGCTGTTCATAACACGTAAAGCTTGGAGCATAGGACCCCGAGTCATTCATATTATTCATAGTGCTAGCTATTCATAGCTTTTAGAGCCCTGAGCTCATGACCAGGAGTTATTCATGAATCCATAACCCTAAGTTGTTCATAGCATCTAAAGGTCTTAGCTCATGACCTAGAGTCATTCATGTCATCCACAACCCTAAGTTATTGATTGCATCTAGAGCCCCAAGCCCACGACCCTGAGTCGTTCATGTCATCCACAATCCTGAGTTATTGATTGCATCTAGAGCCCTAAGCCTATGACCTTAAGGTGTTCTTATGATCAATAACCTAAGTTGTTCATAGCATTTACAGTGTTGAGCTCACAACCTGGAGTCATTCATGTCATCCATATTCTTGACTTGTTCGTAGCATCTAGAGCCTTTTAGCTCATGACCTAGAATCGTTCATATCATCCATAACTCTGTGTTGTTCATAGCATCTAGATCCCTAACTTATAGGACCAGGATTTGTTCATATCAACTACAACCCTCAACTGTTCATAGCTTTTAGAGCCCTGAGTTCATAACCCAAAGTCATTCATGTCATCCACAACATTGAATGTTTCATAGCATCTAGAGCCTTGAGCAAACAACTCTGAGTCACTCATATCATCTACAACCCTAGCTATTAATAATTTCTAGAGTCCTCAGCTCACGACCTAGAGTCATTCATGTAATCCATAACCCCGAGTTGTTGAAAACATTTAAAACCTTGAGCTCATGACCCATAATCGTTCATATCAACCATAGACTTGAGTTGTTCATAGCACTTAGAGCCCTAAGCACAAGACCCCAAGTGTTTCATCTCTTCAATAGCCTGAGCTTGTTCATAGCATTTATAGTATTGAGCTCCCATTCTGTAGTCATTAATCTCATCCGCTACCTTGAGTTGTTTATAACATTTAGAGCCTTAAGTTCACAATCCAGAATTGTTCATATCATCTGCAGCTCTGAGCTGTTCATTACATCTATATCTTTGAGCTCACGGGAACCTAAGTCATTCATATCATTCACAAATCTAATCTATTCATAGCATCTTAATCCCTGAGATCACGACCTAGAGTCATTCATGTGATCTACAGATCTGAGCTGTTCATAGCATCTAGAGCCTTAAGCTCATAGGATCTCGAGTCGTTCATGTCATCCATAACCTTGAGCTATTCATAGCATTTAGAGCCTCAAGCACAAGACCTAGAGTCGTTCATCTCATCCACAACTTGAGTTGTTCATAACATCTAGAGCCTTGAGCTCACAATGTAGAATCGTTCATATCAACCATAGCCTTGAGATGTTCATAGCAATGAGATCCCTAAGCACACGAATTTGAGTGGTTTATATCATCAACAGCCTGAGATGTTCATAGCATTTACAACATTGAGGTCTCGTCCCGCAATCGTTAATCTTCTCAATAGCCTTGAGTTTTTCATAACGTTTAGAGCTTTGAGCTCATGATCCAAAATCGTTCATATCATCCATAACACTAAGATGTTCATTGCATCAAGATCCCTGAGCTCATGGGACCCCAAGTTGTTCATATCATCCACAAATCTAATCTATTTATAGCATTTTGAACTCTAACCTCACGACTTGGAGTCGTTCATGTCATCTATAACTCTGAGCTATTCATAACATCTAAAGCCCTGAACTCATAAAACCTTGAGTCATTCATTTCATCTACAACCCTAATTTGTTCATAGCATTTAGAGCCCTTAGCTCATGACCCACAGTTGTTCATGTTATCCACAACCTTAAGATTTCCACAACATCTAGAGCCATGAGCATACGACCCTGAGTGGTTCATATCATCAACAGTTTGAGCTATTCATAGCATTTACAACATTGTGATCCCATCCCTCAATCGTTAATCTCATTAATAGCCTTGACTTGTTAATAACGTCTAGAGCCTTAAGCTCATGGTCCAGAATCATTCACATCACCAACAACCATGAGTTGTTCAATGCATCTATATCCCTGAGCTTATGGGACCCAAAGTCATTCATATCATAGGCAACCCTAGAATCCGGGCGAATACCGGGAAAAGGTCGAATCCGTGCGAGTACCGAAAAACTGTCCAGGCGAGTACCGAAAACGGGTCGAATCAGTGTGAGTAACGAAAAATGGTAGAATCCGGGCGAGTATCGAAAAATTGTCCGGGCGAGTACCGGAAAAGGGTCGAATCAGTGTGAGTAACAAAACATGGTAAAATCCAGGCGAGCACCGAGAAAAGTTAGAATCCGTCCGAGTAACGAAAAACTGTCCGGGCGAGTACCGGAAAAGGGTCGAATTAGTGTGAGTAACGAAAAATGGTAGAATCCGAGGGAGTACCGGGAAAAGGTAGAATCCATGCGAGTATCGAAAAACTGTCCGGGTGAGTACCGAAAAAGGGTCGAAATAGTGTGAGTACTGAAAAATGGTAGAATCCGGGCGAGTACTGGGAAAAGGTAGAATAAGTGTAAGTATCGAAAAACTCTCCGGCGAGTACCGAAAAGGGAAAGACTCAGTGAGAGGACCAAAAAATGGTAGAATCCGGGAGAATATCGGGAAAAGGTAGAATCTGTGCGAGTACCGAAAAACTGTCCGAACGAGTACAGGAAAAATGTCGAATTTGTGTGAGTAACGAAAAATGGAAGAATCCGGGCGAGTACCGGGAAAAGGTAGAATTCGTGCGAGTATCGAAAAACTATCCGGCTGAGTACCGAAAAAAGGTCGAATCAGTGTGAGTACCGAAAAATGGAAGAAATTGGGCGAGTACCGGGAAAAGGTAGAATCGGTGCGAGTATCGAAAAACTGTGCAGGTGAATACCCGAGAAGGGCCGAATCAGTGTGAGTACCGAAAAACTGTCCAAACGAGTACAGGAAAAAGGTCGAATTTGTGTGAGTAACGAAAAATGGTAGAATCCGAGCGAGTACCGGGAAAAGGTAGAATTCGTGCGAGTATCGAAAAACTATCCAGGTGAGTACCGAAAAAAGGTCGAATCAGTGTGAGTACCGAAAAATGGAAGAAATTAGGCGAGTACCGGGAAAAGGTAGAATCTGTGCGAGTATCGAAAAATTGTCTGGGCAAGCACCGGAAAAGGGTCGAATCAGTGTAAGTAACAAAAAATGGTAGAATCCGGGCGAGTACCGGGAAATGGTAGAATTCGTGCGAGTATCGAAAAACTGTCCGGGCGAGTAATGAAATATGGCAGACTCAGTGAGAGGACCGAAAAATGGTAGAATCCGGGCAAGTACCCGGAAAAGGTAGAATCTGTGCGAGTATCGAAAAACTGTACGGGTGAGTACTGCAAGAAGGTCGAATCAACGTGAATACCGAAATATATTAGAATCCGGGCAAGTACCGGGAAAAGGTAGAATCCGTGTGAGTGTCGAAAAATTTTATGGGCAAGTATCGGAAAAGGGTAGAATCAGTGTGAGTATCGAAAAATGGTAGAATCCGGGCGAGTACCGGGAAAAGGTAGAATCCATGCGAGTACCGAAAAACTATTTGGACGAATATTTGAAAAATGGCAGCATCAGTGTGAGTATTTGAAAATATTAGAATCCAGACGAGTATCGAAAAATGGGAGAATCAGCGTAAGTGCCGAAAAATTGTAGAATCCGGGCGAGTACCGGGAAAAGGTAGAATCCGTGCGAGTATCAAAAACCTGTCCGGGCGAGTACCGAAAAAGGGTTGAATCAGTGTGAGTACCGAAAAATGGTACAATCCGGGCTAGTACCGGGAAAAGGTAGAATAAGTGCAAGTATCGAAAAACTCTCTGGCGAGTACCGAAAAAGGGAAGACTCGGTGAGAGGACAAAAAAATGGTAGAATCCGGGAGAGTATTGGGAAAAGGTAGAATCTGTGCGAGTACCGAAAAACTGTCCGGACGAGTATCGGAAAAAGGTCGAATTTGTGTGAGCAACGAAAAATGGTAGAATCCGGGCAAGTATCAAAAAACCATCCGCATGAGTACCAAAAAAGGGTCGAATCAGTGTGAGTACCAAAAAATGGTAGAATCCGGGCGAGTAAAGGGAAAAGGTAGAATCGGTGCGAGTATTGAAAAACTATGCGGGCTAATACCGGAAAAGGGCTGAATCAGTGTGAGTACCAAAAAATAGTAGAATCCGGGCGAGTACCGGGAAAAGGTAGAATCTGTACGAGTATCGAAAAATTGTCTAGGCGAGCACCGGAAAAAGGTCAAATCACTATGAGTAACAAAAAATGGTAAAATCTGTGCGAGTATCAAAAAATTGTCCGAGCGAGTAATGAAATATGGAAGACTGAGTGAGAGGATCGAAAAATGGTAGAATCCGGGCAAGTACCCGGAAAAGGTAGAATCTGTGCGAGTATCGAAAAACTGTACAGGCGAGTACTAGAAAAAGATTGAATCAATATGAATACCGAAATATATTAAAATCTGGGCGAGTATCGGGAAAAGGTAGAATCCGTGTGAGTGTTGAAAAACTATCCTGGCGAATACCAAAAAAGGGTCGAATCAGTGTGAGTATTGAAAATTGGTAGAATCTATTTGAGTACCGGGAAAAGGTAGAATAAGTGCAAGAACCGAAAAATTGTCCGGGCGAATACTGAAAAAGGGCAGACTAGGTGAGAGAACCGAAAAATGGTAGAATCCAGACGAGTTCGGGGAAAGGTAGAATCTGTACGACTACCGAAAAACTTTCCGGACGAGTACAGGAAAAAGGTCGAAGTAGTATGAGTACCGAAAAATGGTAGAATCCGGACGAGTACCGGGAAAAGGTAGAATCCATGCGAGTATCGAGAAAGTGTCTAGGCAACTACCGGAAAAGGGTCCAATCAGTGTGAGAAACGAAAAATGGTAGAATCCGGGCGAGTACCGGGAAAAGGTAGAATCCGTGCGAGTATCAAAAAACTGTGCAGGCGAGTACCGAAAAAGGCCGAATTAGTGTGAGTATCGAAAAATGGTAGAATTCGTGCGAGTATCGAAAAATTGTGAGGGCAAATACCGAAATATGGCCGAATCAGTGTGAGTATCGAAAAATAGTAGAATCCGAGCGAGTACCGGGAAAAGGTAGATCCGTGGAAGTATCGAGAAACTGTCCAGGGGAGTACCGGGAAAAGGTAGAATCCATGCAAGTATCGAAAAATTTCCCGACTAGTAACGGAAAACGGTTGAATCTGTGTGAGTACCGAAAAATGATAGAATCCGGGTGAGTATCGGAAAAAGGTCGAATCTGTGTGAGTACCGAAAAATTGTAGAATCCGGGCGAGTAGCGGAAAAGGTAGAATCTGTGCGAGTATCGAAAAACTATCCAAGAGAGTACCGGGAAAAGGTAGAATCCGTGCAAGTATCGAAAGACTTTCCCGGCAAGTATCAGATAAGGGTCGAATCTGTGTGTATACCGAAAAATGGTACAATTCGGGCGACTACCAGGAAAGATAGAATCCCTACGAGTATCGAAAAACTATCCCGGCGAGTACCGGGAAAAGGTAGAATCCGTTGGAGTATGGAAAAACAGTCCAGATGAGTATTGAAAAAGATAGAATCCGTGGGAGTATCTAAAAACTGTCCTAGCGAGTACCGGAAAAGAGTCAAATATGTGTGACTACTGAAAAAATATAGAATCCAGGTGAGTATCAAAAAACTGTCTCGGCGAGTACCGGAAAAGGATCGAATCTGTGTGAGTACCGAAAAATAGTAGAATCCGGGTGAGTACCGGGAAAAGGTAGATCCGTGCGAGTATCGAAAAAATTTCCAGACGAGTACCAAAAAAGGGTCGAATCTGTGTGAGTACCAAAAAATGGTAGAATCCGAGCGAGTACCAGGTAAAGGTAGAATCTGTCCGAGTATCGACAATCTGCGCCTGGGTGTACCAGAAAAGGGTCGAATTCTTGTGAGTACCAAAAAATGGTAGAATCCGGGCGAGTACTGGGAAAAGGTAGAATCCGTGGGAGTATCGACAAACTGTCTCGACGAGTATCGAAAAATGCTCGAATCTGTGTGAGTACCAAAAAATGTTAGAATACGGGCGAGTACCGGGAAAAGGTAGATTCCGTGCGAGTATCGAAAAATTAACCCGACGAGTACTGGAAAAGGGTCGAATCTGTGTGAGTACCGAAAAATGGTAGAATTCGGGCGAGTATCAGAAAAAGGTAGAATCCGTGGGAGTATTGACAAACTGTCACGGCGAGTACCGAAAAAGGGTCGAATCTGTGTGAGTACTGAAAAATGGTAGAATTCGGGTAAGTACTGGGAAAAGGTAGAATCCGTCCAAGTATCGACAATCTGCGTCGGGGAGTACCGGAAAAGGGTCGAATCTGTGTATACCGAAAATGATAAAATACGGGTGAGTACCGGGAAAAGGTAGAATCGTGCAAGTATCGAAAAAATCTCCCGGGGAGTACCGAAAAAGGGTCGAATCTATGTGTGTACTGAAAATGCTAGAATCCGGGCGAGTACCGGGAAAAGGTAGAATCTGTCCGAGTATCAACAATATGCGCCGGGGAGTACCAGAAACGGGTCGAATTCTTGTGAGTACCGAAAAATTGTATAATCCAGGCGAGTACCAGGAATAGGTAGAATCCATGGGAGTATCGACAAACTGTTTTTGCGAGTACCGAAAAAGGGTCGAATCTGTGTGAGTACTGAAAAATGGTAGTATCTGGGCGAGTACCAGGAAAATGTAGATACCATGCGAGTTTCGAAAAACTGACCTGACGATTACCGGAAGAGGGTCGAATCTGTGTAAGTACTGAAAAATGGTAGAATTCGGGTAAGTACTGGGAAAAGGTGAAATTCGTCCGAGTATCGACAATCTACGCCGGGGAGTACCGGAAAAGGGTCGAATCTGTGTATACCGAACATGATAGAATACGGGTGAGTACCGGGAAAAGGTAGAATCCGTGCAAGTATCGAAAAACTGTCCCGGGGAGTACCGAAAAAGGGTCGAATCTATGTGTGTACTGAAAATGCTAGAATCCCGGCGAGTACCGGGAAAAGGTAGAATCTGTCCGAGTATCAACAATATGCACCGGGGAGTACCAGAAACGGGTCGAATTCTTGTGAGTACTGAAAAATTGTATAATCCGGGCGAGTACCAGGAATAGGTAGAATCCATGGGAGTATCAACAAACTGTTTTTGCGAGTACCGAAAAAGGGTCGAATCTGTGTGATTACTGAAAAATGGTAGTATCCGGGCGAGTACTAGGAAAAGGTAGATTCCATGCGAGTTTCGAAAAACTGACCTAACGATTACCGGAAGAGGGTCGAATCTGTGTAAGTACTGAAAAATGGTAGAATTCGGGTAAGTACTAGGAAAAGGTAGAATCCGTCCGAGTATAGACACTCTACGCCGGGGAGTACCGGAAAAGGGTCGAATCTCTGTGTACCGAAAATGATAGAATACGGGCGAGCACGGGGAAAAGGTAGAATCCATGCAAGTATCGAAAAACTATCCCTGGGAGTACCGAAAAAGGGTCGAATCTATGTGTGTACTGAAAATGCTAGAATACGGGCGAGTACCGGGAAAAGGTAGAATCTGTCCGAGTATCAACAATATGCGTCGGGGAGTACCAGAAAGGGGTCGAATTCTTGTGAGTACGGAAAAATTGTAGAATCCGGGCGAGTACCAGGAATAGGTAGAATCCATGGGAGTATCGACAAACTGTCTTTGCGAGTACCGAAAAAGGGTCAAATCTGTGTGAGTATTGAAAAATGGTAGTATCTGGGCGAGTACCAGGAAAATGTAGATTCCATGCGAGTTTCGAAAAACTGACCTGACGATTACCGGAAGAGGGTCGAATCTGTGTAAGTACTGAAAAATGATAGAATTCGGGTAAGTACTGGGAAAAGGTAGAATTCCGTCCGAGTATCGACAATCTACGCCGGGGAGTACCGAAAAAGGGTCGAATCTATGTGTACCGAAAATGATAGAATACGGGCGAGTACCGGGAAGAGGTAGAATCCGTGAAAGTATCGAAAAACAATCCCGGGGTGTAGCGAAAAAGGGTCGAATCTATGTGTATACTAAAAATACTAGAATCCGGGCGAGTACCGGGAAAAGGTAGAATATGTCCGAGTATCAACAATATGCGTCGGGGAGTACCAGAAAGGGGTCGAATTCTTGTGAGTACCGAAAAATTGTGTAATCCGGGCGAGTACCAGGAATAGGTAGAATCCATGGGAGAATCGACAAACTGTCTTTGCGAGTACCGAAAAAGGGTCCAATCTGTGTGAGTACTGAAAAATGGTAGTATCCGGGCGAGTACCAGGAAAAGGTAGATTCCATGCGAGTTTCGAAAATCTGACCTGACGATTACCGAAACAGGGTCGAATCTGTGTAAGTACTGAAAAATGGTAGAATTCGGGTAAGTACTAGGAAAAGGTAGAATCCGTCCGAGTATCCACAATCTACGCCGGGGAGTACCGGAAAAGGGTCGAATTTGTGCGTACAGAAAATGATTTAATACGGGCAAGTACCGGGAAGAGGTAGAATCCGTGCAAGTATCGAAAAACTGTCCCGGGGAGTACCGAAAAAGGGTCGAATCTATGTGTGTACTGGAAATGCTAGAATCCGGGCGAGTACCGGGAAACGGTAGAATCTGTCCGAGTATCAACAATATGCGTCGGGGAGTACCAGAAAGGGGTCGAATTCTTGTGAGTACGGAAAAATTGTAGAATCCGGGCGAGTACCAGGAATAGGTAGAATCCATGGGAGTATCGACAAACAGTCTTTGCGAGTACCAAACAAGGGTCGAATCTGTGTGAGTACTGAAAAATGGTAGTATCCGGGCGAGTACCAGGAAAAGGTAGATTCCATGCGAGTTTCGAAAAACTGACCTAACGATTACCGGAAGAGGGTCGAATCTGTCTAAGTACTGAAAAATGGTAGAATTCGGGTATGTACTGGGAAAATGTAGAATCCGTCCGAGTATCGACAATCTACGCCGGGGAGTACCGGAAAAGGGTCGAATCTGTGTGTACCGAAAATGATAGAATACCGGCGAGTACCAGGAAAAGGTAGAATCCGTGAAAGTATCGAAAAACTATCCCGGGGAGTACCGAAAAAGGGTCGAGTCTATGTTTGTACTAAAAATGCTAGAATCCGGGCGAGTACCGGGAAAAGGTAGAATCTGTCCGAGTATCAACAATATGCGCCGGGGAGTACCAGAAACGGGTCGAATTCTTGTGAGTACCGAAAAATTGTATAATCCGGGCGAGTACCAGGAATAGGTAGAATCCATGGGAGTATCGACAAACTGTCTTTGCGAGTACCGAAAAAGGGTCGAATCTGTGTGAGTACTGAAAAATGGTAGTATCCAGGCGAGTACCAGGAAAAGGTAGATTCCATGCGAGTTTCGAAAAACTGACCTGACGATTACCGTAAGAGAGTTGAATCTGTGTAAGTACTCAAAAATGGTAGAATTCGGGTAAGTATTGGGAAAAGATAGAATCCATCCGAGTATCGACATTCTACGCCAGGGAGTACCGGAAAAGGGTCGAATTTGTGCGTACAGAAAATGATTGAATACGCTGAGTACCGGGAAAAGGTAGAATCCGTGCAAGTATCGAAAAACTGTCCTGGGGAGTACTGAAAAAGGGTCGAATCTATGTGTGTACTGAAAATGCTAGAATCCGGGCGAGTACCGGGAAAAGGTAGAATCTTTCCGAGTATCAACAATATGCGTCGGGGAGTACCAGAAAGGGGTCGAATTCTTGTTTGTACGGAAAAATTGTAGAATCCGGGCGAGTACCAAGAATAGGTAGAATCCATGGGAGTATCGACAAACTGTCTTTGCGAGTACCGAACAAGGGTCGAATCTGTGTGAGTACTGAAAAATGGTAGTATCCGGGCGAGTACCAGGAAAAGGTAGATTCCATGCGAGTTTCGAAAAACTAACCTGACGATTACCGGAAGAGGGTCGAATCTGTGTAAGTACTGAAAAATGGTAGAATTCGAGTAAGTATTGGGAAAAGCTAGAATCCGTCCGAGTATCGACAATCTACGCCGGGAAGTACCGGAAAAGGGTCGAATCTGTGTGTACCGAAAATGATAGAATACGGGCGAGTACCGGGAAAAGGTAGAATCCGTGCAAGTATCGAAAAACTGTCCCGGGGAGTACCGAAAAAAGGTCGAATCTATGTGTGTACTGAAAATGCTACAATCCGGGCGAGTACCGGGAAAAGGTAGAATCTGTCCGAGTATCAACAATATGCGCCGGGGAGTACCAGAAAGAGGTTGAATTCTTGTGAGTACCGAAAAATTGTAGAATCCAGGCGAGTACCAGGAATAGGTAGAATCCATGGGATTATGGACAAACTATCTGTGCGAGTACCGAAAAAGGGTCGAATCTGTGTGAGTACTGAAAAATGGTAGTATTCGGGCGAGTACCAGGAAAAGGTAGATTCCATGTGAGTTTCGAAAAACTGACCTGACGATTACCGGAAGAGGGTCGAATCTGTGGAAGTACTGAAAAATGGTAGAATTCGGGTAAGTACTGGGAAAAGGTAGAATCCGTCCGAGTATCGACAATCTACGCCGGGGAGTACCGGAAAAGGGTCGAATCTCTGTGTACCGAAAATGATAGAATACGGGCGAGTACCGGGAAAAGGTAGAATCCATGCAAGTATCGAAAAACTGTCCCGGGGAGTACTGAAAAAGGGTCGAATCTATGTGTGTACGTAAAATGCTAGAATCCGGGCGAGTACTTGGGAAATGTAGAATTTGTCCGAGTATCAACAATATGCGCCGGGGAGTACATGAAAGGGGTCGAATTCTTGTGAGTACCGAAAAATTGTAGAATCCGGGCGAGTACCAGGAATAGGTAGAATCCATGGGAGTATCGACAAACTGTCTTTGCGAGTACCGAAAAAGGGTCGTATCTGTGTGAGTACTGAAAAATGGTCGTATTCGGGCGAGTACCAGGAAAAGGTAGATTCCATGCGAGTTTCGAAAAACTGACCTGACGATTACCAGAAGAGGTTCGAATCTGTGTAAGTACCGAAAAATGGTAGAATTCGGGTAAGTACTGGGAAAAGGTAGAATTCGTCCGAGTATCGACAATCTACGCTGGGGAGTATCGGAAAAGGGTCGAATCTATGTGTACCGAAAATGATAGAATACGAGCGTGTACCGGGAAAAGGTAGAATCCGTGCAAGTATCGAAAAACTGTCCCGGGGAGTACTGAAAAAGGGTCGAATCTATGTGTGTACTGAAAATGCTAGAATCCAGGCGAGTACCGGGAAAAGGTAGAATCTTTCCGAATATCAACAATATGCGTCGGGGAGTACCAGAAAGGGGTCGAATTCTTGTGAGTACGGAAAAATTGTAGAATCCGGGCGAGTACCAGGAATAGGTAGAATCTATGGGAGTATCGACAAACTGTCTTTGCGAGTAGCAAAAAAGGGTCAAATCTGTGTGAGTACTGAAAAATGGTAGTATCCGGGCGAGTACCAGGAAAAGGTAGATTCCATGCGAGTTTCGAAAAACTGACCTGACGATTACCGTAAGACCGTCGAATCTGTGTAAGTACTCAAAAATGGTAGAATTCAGGTAAGTACTGAGAAAAGATAGAATCCGTCCGAGTATCGACAATCTACGCCGGGGAGTACCGGAAAAGGGTCGAATTTGTGCGTACAGAAAATGATTGAATACGAGCGAGTACCGGGAAAAGGTAGAATCCGTGCAAGTATCGAAAAACTGTCCCGGGGAGTACCGGAAAAGGGTCGAATCGATGTGTGTATTGAAAATGGTAGAATCCGGGCGAGTAACAGGAAAAGGTAGAATCCGTGCGAGTATCGAAAAACTGTCCCGGGGAGTACCGAAAAAGGGTCGAATCTATGTGTATACCGAAACTGGTAAAATACAGGCGAGTACCGGGAAAAAGTAGAATCCGTCCGAGTATCGACAATCTGAGCCGGGGAGTACCGAAAAAAGGGTCGAATCTGTGTGAGTACCAAAAAATGGTAAAATTTGGGCGAGTACCGGGAAAAGCTAGAATCCATGGGAGTATCGACAAACTGTCTCGGCAAGTTCCGAAAAAGGGTCGAATCTGTGTGAGTACCGAAAATTGGTAGAATCCGGGTGAGTATTGGGAAAAAGTAGATTCTGTGCGAGTATTGAAAAACTGACCTGACGAGTACCGGAAGAGGGTCGAATCTGTGTGAGTACCGAAAAATGATAAAATCCGGGCGAGTACCGAGAAAAGGTAGAATCAGTCGGAGTATTAACAAACTGTCCCGGCGAGTACCGAAAAAGGCTTAAATCTATGTGTGTACTGAAAATGGTAGAATCCGGGCGAGTACCAGGAAAAGGTAGAATATGTCCGAGTATCGACAAACTGCGCCGGGGAGTACCGAAAATGCGTCGAATCTGTGTGAATACCGAAAAATGGTAGAATCCGGGCGAGTACCGGGAAAAGGTAGAATCCGTGGGACTATTAAGAAACCATCCCGACGAGTACCGAAAAAGGGTCCACTATGTGTGAGTACCGAAAAATGGTAGAATCCAGGTGAGTACCGGGAAAAGGTAGAATCCGTGCGAGTATCGAATAACTGTCCTGGGGAGTACCGAAAAAGGGTCGAATCTATGTGTGTATCGAAACTGGTAGAATCCGGGCGAGTACCGGGAAAAGGTTGAATCCGTGCGAGTATCGAAAAACTGTCCCGGCGAGTACCGAAGAAGGGTCAAATCTATGTGTGTACCGAAAATGGTAGAATCCGGGCGAGTACCGGGAAAAGGTAGAATTCATGCGAGTGTCGAAAAACTGTCCCGACTAGTATAAGAAAAGGGTCGAATTTGTGTCAGTACCGAAAAATGGTAAAATCCGGCGAAGTACCGAGAAAATGTAGAATTCCTGCTAGTATCGAAAAATGTCCCGACGAGTATCGAAAAATGGTCGAATCTGTGTGAGTACCGAAAAATGGTAGAACCCGGGCGAGTACCGGGAAAAGGTAGAATCTGTGCGAGTATCCAAAAACTGTCCCGAAGAGTACCCTAAAAGGGTCGAATCTCTATGAGTACCGAAAAACTGTCCCGTCGAGTACTAACAAGGGTCGAATTTGTGTGAGTCCAGAAAAATGGTAGAATCCGGGTGAGTATCGGGAAAAGGTAGAATTCATGCGAGTGTCAAAAAACTGTCCCGACGAGTATCAGAAAATGGGCGAATCTATGTGAGTACCGAAAAGTGGTAGAATCCGGGCGAGTACCGGGAAAACGTAGAATCCGTGCGAGTATCGAATAACAGTCCAAGAGAGTACTGAAAAAGGGTCGACTCTGTGAGAGTACCGAAAAATTGTAGAATCCGGGCAAGTACCGAGTAAAGGTAGAATCCGTGCGAGTATCCAAAAATTGTCAGGGCAAGTACTAAAAAATGGTCGAATCTATGTGAGTACCGAAAAATGGTAGAATCCGGGAGAGTACCGGGAACAGGTAGTATCGTGCGAGTATCGAAAAATTATCCCGACGAGTACCGAAAAAAGGGTAGAATCTTTTGAGTACCCAAAAATGGTAGAATCCGGGCGAGTACCGGGAAAAGGAAGAATCCGTGCGAGTATCCAAAACCTCTCCCGGCGAGTACTGTACAAGGGTCAAATCTGTGAGAGTACCGACAAACGGTGGAATCCGGGAGAATACCGGGAAAAGGTAGCATTCGTGCGAGTATCGAAAAACTGTCCCAACGACTACCGAAAAAATGTCGAATCTGTGTGACTACTGAAAAATGGTAGAATCCGAGCGAGTACCGGAAAAAAATAAAATGTGTGCGAGTATCGAAAAACTGTCCCGACGAGTAATGGAAAAGGGTCGAATATGTGTGAGTACCGAAAAATGGTAGAATCCGGGCGAGTACCGGGAAAAGGTAGAATCCGTGCGACTCTCGAAAAACTGATCGGGTGAATACTGAAAAAGGGTCGAATCTGTGAGAGTACCGAAAAATGGTAGAATCCGAGAGAGTACCGGGAATAGGTAGTATCTATGCGAGTATCGAAAAACAGTCCCGAAGAGTACCTGAAAAGGGTCGAATCTATGTGAGTACCGAAAAATTGTAGAATCCGGGAGAGTACCGGGAACAGGTAGTATCGTGCGAGTATCGAAAAATTATGCCGACGAGTATCGAAAAAAGGGTAGAATCTTTTGAGTACCGAAAAATGGTAGAATCCGGGCGAGTACCGGGAAAACGTAGAATCCGTGCTAGTATCGAAAAATTGTCCCGACGAGAAACGGAAAAGGGTCCAATCTATGAGAGTACCGAAAAATGGTAGAATCCGGGCGAGTATCGGGAAAATGTAGAATCCGTGCAAGTATCCAAAAATTGTCAGGGCAAGTACTGAAAAATGATCGAATCTATGTGAGTACCGAAAAATGGTAGAATCCGGGCGAGTACCTGGAAAAGGTAGAATTCGCGCGAGTGTCTAAAAACTGTCCTGGCGAGTATCAGAAAAGGGTCGAAACTGTGTGAGTACCGAAAAATGGTTGAATCTGGGTGAGTAGCGGAAAAAGGTAGAAATCGTGCGAATGTCGAAAAACTGTCCCGACGAGTATCAGAAAAGGGTCGAATCTGTGTGAGTACCAAAAAATGGTAGAATCCGGGTGAGTATCGAAAAACTGTCCCGGTGAGTACTGAAAAAGGGTCGAATCTGTGAGAGTACCAAAAAATGGTAGAATCCGGGCGAGTACCGGGAAAAGGTAAAATCCGTGCGAGTATCCAAAAAATGTCCCGACGAGTCCTTAAAAAGGGTCAAATTTGTGAGAGTACCGAAAAATGGTAGAATCCGGGCAAGTACCGAGAAAAGGTAGAATTCGTGCGAGTGTCGAAAAACTGTCCCGACGAGTATCAAAAAAGGGTCGAATCTGTGTGAGAACCAAAAAATGGTAGAATCCGGGCGAGTACCAGGAAAACGTAAAATCTGTGGGAGGGTCGAAAAACTGTCCCGGTGAGTATTGAAAATGGGTCGAATATGTGAGAGCACCAAAAAATGGTAGAATCCGGGCGAGTACCGGGAAAAGGTAGAATTCGTGCGAGTGTCGAAAAACTGTCCTGACGAGTATAAGAAAAGGGTCGATTCTGTGTGAGTACCGAAAAATGGTAGAATTCGGGCGAGTACCGAAAAAGGGTAGAATTCGGGCGAGTACAGGGAAAAGGTAGAATCCGTGCGAGTATCGAAAAAATGTCCCGGCGAGTATTGAAAAAGGGTCAAATCTGTGAGAGTATCGAAAAATGGTGGAATTCGGGAGAGTACCGGGAAAAGGTAGAATTCGTGCGAGTATCGAAAAACTGTCCCAACGACTACCGAAAAAATGTCGAATCAGTGTGACTACCGAAAAATGGTAGAATTCGGGCGAGTACCGGGAAAATGTAGAATCCGTGCGAGTATCTAAAAACTATCCCTGCGAGTACTGAAAAATGGTCAAATCTATGAGAGTACCGAAAAATGGTGGAATCCGGGAGAGTACCGGGAAAAGGTAGAATTCGTCCGAGTGTCGAAAAACTGTCCCAACGACTACCAAAAAAATGTCGAATCTGTGTGACTTCCGAAAAATGGTAGAATCCGAGCGAGTACCGGAAAAAAATAAAATCCGTTCGAGTATCGAAAAACTGTCCCGACGAGTAATGGAAAAGGGTCGAATATGTGTGAGTACTGAAAAATGGTAGAATCCGGGCTAGTACCGGGAAAAGGTAGAATCCGTGCGACTCTCGAAAAACTGACCAGGTGAATACTGAAAAAGGGTCGAATCTGTGAGAGTACCGGGAATAGGTAGTATCGTGCGAGTATCGAAAAATTGTCCCGACGAGTACCGAAAAAAGGATAGAATCTTTTGAGTACCGAAAAATGGTAGAATCCGAGCGAGTACCGGGAAAACGTAGAATCCGTGCTAGTATCGAAAAATTGTCCCGACGAGAACCGGAAAAGGGTGCAATCTGTGAGAGTATCGAAAAATGGTAGAATCCGGGCGAGTACCGGGAAAAGGTAGAATCCGTGCAAGTATCCAAAAATTGTCAGGGCAAGTACTGAAAAATGATCGAATCTATGTGAGTACCGAAAAATGGTAGAATCCGAGCGAGTACCTGGAAGAGGTAGAATTCGTGTGAGTGTCGAAAAACTGTCCCGACGAGTATCAGAAAAGGGTCGAATCTGTGTGAGTATCGAAAAATGGTAGAATCCGGGCGAGTACTGGGAAAAGGTAGAAATCGTGCGAGTGTCGAAAAACTGTCCCGACGAGTATCAGAAAAGGGTCCAATCTGTGTGAGTACAAAAAAATGGTAGAATTCGAGCGAGTACCAGGAAAACGTAGAATCCGTGCGAGTATCGAAAAACTGTCCCGGTAAGTACTGAAAAAGGGTCGAATATGTGAGAGTACCGAAAAATGGTAGAATCCGGGCGAGTACCGGGAAAAGGTAAAATCCGTGCGAGTATCCAAAAACTGTCCCGACGAGTCCTTAAAAAGGGTCAAATGCGTGAGAGTACCGAAAAATGGTAGAATCCGGGCAAGTACCGGGAAAAGGTAGAATTCGTGCGAGTGTCGAAAAACTGTCCCGACGAGTATCAAAAAATGGTCGAATATGTGTGAGTACCAAAAAATGGTAGAATCCGGGCGAGTTCCAGGAAAACGTTGAATCCGTGCGAGGGTCGAAAAACTGTCCCGGTGAGTACTGAAAAAGGATCGAATATGTGAGAGCACCGAAAAATGGTAGAATCCGGGCGAGTACCGGGAAAAGGTAGAATTCGTGCGAGTGTCGAAAAACTGTCCTGACGAGTGTAAGAAAAGGGTATAATCTGTGTGAGTACCAAAAAATGGTAGAATTCGGGCGAGTACCGAAAAATGGTAGAATTCGGGCGAGTATCGGGAAAAGGTAGAATCCGTGCGAGTATCGAAAAACTGTCTCGACGAATACTAAAAAAGGGTCGAATCTGTGAGAGTACCGAAAAATGGTAGAATCCAGGCGACTAGTGGGAAAAGGTAGAAATCGTGCGAGTGTCGAAAAACTGTCCCGACGAGTATCAGAAAAGGGTCGAATCTGTGTGAGTACCAAAAAATAGTAGAATCCGGGTGAGTACCAGGAAAACGTAGATCCGTGCGAGTATCGAAAAACTAGCCCGATGAGTACTGAAAAAGGGTCGAATCTGTGAGAGTCCGGGAAAAGGTAAAATCCGTGCGAGTAACCAAAAACTGTCCCGACGAGTCCTTAAAAAGGGTCAAATCTGTGAGAGTACCGAAAAATGGTAGAATCCGGGCTAGTACCGGGAAAAGGTAGAATTCGTGCGAGTGTTGAAAAACTGTCCCGACGAGTATCAAAAAAGGGTCGAATATGTGTGAGTACCAAAAAATGGTAGAATCCGGGCGAGTACCAGGAAAACGTATAATCCGTGCGAGGGTCGAAAAACAGTCCCGGTGAGTACTGAAAAGGGTCGAATATGTAAGAGCACCGAAAAATGGTAGAATCAGGGAGAGTACCAGGAAAAGGTAGAATTTATGCGAGTGTCGAAAAACTGTCCTGATGAGTAGAAGAAAAGGGTCGAATCTTTGTGAGTACCGAAAAATGGTAGAATCATTGCGAGTATCGAAAAACTGTCCCGGCGAGTACTGAAAAAGGGTCAAATCTGTGAGAGGTCGGAAAAATGGTGGAATCCGGGAGAGTACCGGGAAAAGGTAGAATTCGTGAGAGTATCGAAAAACTGTCCCAACGACTACCGAAAAAATGTCGAATCTGTGTGACTACCGAAAAATGGTAGAATCCGAGCGACTACCGGAAAAAAATAAAATGCGTGCGAGTATCGAAAAACTGTCCCGACGAGTAATGGAAAAGGGTTGAATATGTGTGAGTAACGAAAAATGGTAGAATCCGGGCAAGTACCGGGAAAAGGTAGAATCCGTGCGACTCTCGAAAAACTGACCGGGTGAATACTGAAAAAGGGTCGAATCTGTGAGAGTACCGAAAAATGGTAGAATCCGAGAGAGTACCTGGAAAAGGTAGAATTCCCGCGAGTGTCGAAAAATTGTCCTGACAAGTATCAGAAAATGGGCGAATCTGTGTGAGTACCAAAAAATGGTAGAATCCGGGCGAGTACCAGGAAAATGTAGAATCCGTGCGAGTATCAAAAAATTGTCCTAGTGAGTACTGAAAAAGGATCGAATCTATTAAAGTACCGAAAAATGGTAGAATTCGGGCGAGTACCGGGAATAGGTAGTATTCATGCGAGTATCAAAAATTTGCCATGATGAGTACCGGAAAAGGGTCGAATCTGTGTCAGTACCGAAAAATGGTAAAATCCGGGTGAGTATCGGGAAAAGGTAGAATTTGTGCGAGTATCGATACACTGTCCCAGCGAGTACTAAAAAAGGGTCGAATCTGTGAGAGTACCGAAAAATGGTAGAATCCGGGTGAGTACCGGGAAAAGGTAGATTTCGTGCGAGTGTCGAAAAACTGTCCCGACGAGTATCAGAAAAGGGTCGAATATGTGTGAGTAGCGAAAAATTGTAGAATCCGGGCGAGTACCGGGAAAAGGTAGAATCCGTGCGAGTATCAAAAAACTGTCTCGGCGAATACTGAAAAGGGGTCGAATCTGTGTGAGTACCGAAAAATGGTAGAATCCATGAGAGTACCGGGAATAAGTATTATTCGTGCGAGTATCGAAAATTTACCCTGACGAGTATCGGAAAAGGGTCGAATCTGTGTCAGTACCGAAAAATGGTAAAATCCGGGCGAGTACCGGGAAAATGTAGAATCCGTGTGAATATCGAGACACTGTCCCGGCGAGTACTGAAAAAGGGTCAAATCTGTGAGAGTACCGAAAAATGGTAGAATCCGGGCGAGTACCGGGAAAAGGTAGAATTTGTGCGACTGTCGAAAAACTTTCCCGACGTGTATCAGAAAAGGGTCAACTCTGTGTGAGCACCAAAAAAGGGTAGAATCCAGGCGAGTTCCAGGAAAACGTAGAATCTGTGCGAGTATCGAAAAACTTTCTCGGCGAATACTGAAAAATAGTCGAATCTGTGTGAGTACCGAAAAATGGTAGAATCCGGGAGAGTTCCGGGAATAGGTAGTATTCGTTCGAGTATCGAAAAACAGCCCTCACGAGTACCAGAAAAGGGACGAATCTGTGTTAGTACCGAAAAATGGTAAAATTCGGGCGAGTACAGGGAAAAGGTAGAATCCGTGCGAGTATCGAGACACTGTCCCGGCGAGTACTGAAAAAGGGTCAAATCTGTAAGAGTACTGAAAAATGGTTGTATCCGGGCGAGTACCAGGAAAAAGTAGAATTCGTGCGAGTGTCGAAAAATTGTCCCGATGAGTATCCGAAAAGGGTAGAATATGTGTGAGTAGCGAAAAATTGTAGAATCCGAGCGAGTACCGGGAGAAGGTAGATTCTGTGCGAGTATCGAAAAACTTTCTCCGGGAATACTAAAAAAGGGTCGAATCTGTGTGAGTATCGAGACACTGTCCCGGCGAGTACTGAAAAAGGGTCAAATCTGTGAGAGTACCGAAAAATGGTAGAATCCGGGCGAGTACCGAGAAAAGGTAGAATCTGTGCGAGTATCGAAAAACTTTCTCGGCGAATACTGAAAAATGGTCGAATCTGTGTGAGTACCGAAAAATGGTAGAATCCGGGAGAGTTCCGGGAATAGGTAGTATTCGTTCGAGTATCGAAAAACAGCCCTCACGAGTACCGGAAAAGGGACGAATCTGTGTTAGTACCGAAAAATGGTAAAATTCGAGCGAGTACAGGGAAAAGGTAGAATCCGTGCGAGTATCGAGACACTGTCCGGGCGAGTACTGAAAAAGGGTCAAATCTGTTAGAGTACCGAAAAATGGTTGTATCCGGGCGAGTACCAGGAAAAAGTAGAATTCGTGCGAGTGTCGAAAAACTGTCCCGATGAGTATCCGAAAAGGGTCGAATATGTGTGAGTAGCGAAAAATTGTAGAATCCGAGCGAGTACCGGGAGAAGGTAGATTCTGTGCCAGTATCGAAAAACTTTCTCCAGGAATACTAAAAAAGGGTCGAATCTGTGTGAGTATCGAGACATTGTCCCGGCGAGTACTGAAAAAGGGTCAAATCTGTGAGAGTACCGAAAAATGGTAGAATCCGGGCGAGTACCGGGAAAAGGTAGAATCCGTTCGAGTATCGAAAAACTGCCTCGGCGAATACTGAAAAAGGGTCGAATATGTGTGAGTATAAAAAAATGGTAGAATCCGGGAGAGTACCGGGAATAAGTAGTACTCGTGCGAGTATCGAAAATTTGCCATGACGAGTACCGAAAAAAGGTCGAATCTGTGTCAGTACCGAAAAATGGTAAAATTCGGGCGAGTATCGGGAAAAGGTAGAATTCGTGCGAGTATCGATACACTGTCCCAGCGAGTACTAAAAAAGGGTCGAATCTGTGAGAGTACCGAAAAATGGTAGAATGCGGGTGAGTACCGAGAAAAGGTAGATTTCGTGCGAGTGTCGAAAAACTGTCCCGACGTGTATCTGAAAAGGGTCGACTCTCTGTGAGTACCAAAAAAGGGTAGAATCCGGGCGAGTTCCAGGAAAACGTAGAATCTGTGCGAGTATCGAAAAACTTTCTCGGCGAATACTGAAAAATGGTCGAATCTGTGTGAGTACCGAAAAATGGTAGAATCCGGGAGAGTTCCGAGAATGGGTAGTATTCGTTCGAGTATTGAAAAACAGCCCTGACGAGTACCGGAAATGGGTCGAATCCGTGTCAGTACCGAAAAATGGTAAAATCCGGACGAGTACCGAGAAAAGGTAGAATCCGTTCGAGTATCGAGACACTGTCCTGGCGAGTACTAAAAAAGGTTCAAATCTGTGAGAGTACCGAAAAATGGTAGGGTCTGGGCGAGTACCGGGAAAAGGTAGAATTCGTGCGAGTGTTGAAAAACTGTCCCGACGAGTATTAGAAAAGGGTCGAATCTGTGTGAGTACCAAAAAATGGTACAATCCGGGCGAGTACCAGGAAAACATAGAATCCGTGCAAGTATCGAAAAACTGTCCCGGAGAGTACTGAAAAAGGGTCGAATCTGTGAGAGTACGGAAAAATGATAGAATTCGGGAGAGTACTGGGAAAAGGTAGAATCCGTGCGAGTTTCCAAAAATTGTCAGGGCATGTAATAAAAAACGGTCGAATCTATGTGAGTACCGAAAAATGGTAGAATCCGGGTGACTACCAGCAAAAGGTAGAATCCGTGCGAGTATCGAAAATTGTCCCGACGAGTAGCAGAAAAGGGTCGAATATGTGTGAGTACCGAAAAATGGTAGAATCCGAGCGAGTACAGGGAAAAGGTAGAATTCGTGCGAGTATGGAAAAACTGCCCTGACGAGTACCAGAAAAGGGTCTTATCTGTGTAAGTACCGAAAAATGGTAGAATTCGGGGGATTACAGGGAAAAGGTAGAATCCGTGCGAGTATCGAAAAACTGTCCCGGCGAATGCTGAAAAAGGGTCGAATCTGTGAGAGTACCGAAAAATGGTGGAATCCGGGAGAGTACTAGGAATGGGTAGTATTCATGCGAGTATGGAAAAACTGCCCTGATGAGTACCAGAAAAGGGTCGAATCTGTGTAAGTACCGAAAAATGGTAAAATCCGGGCGAGTACCGGGAAAAGGTAGAATCCGTGCAAGTATCGAAAATTGTCCCGACGAGTAGCAGAAAAGGGTCGAATATGTGTGAGTACCGAAAAATGGTAGAATCCGAGCGAGTACCGGGAAAAGGTAGAATTCGTGCGAGTATGGAAAAACTGCCCTGACGAGTACCAGAAAAGGGTCTTATCTGTGTAAGTACCGAAAAATGGTAGAATTCGGGGGATTACAGGGAAAAGGTAGAATCCGTGCGAGTATCGAAAAACTGTCCCGGCGAATGCTGAAAAAGGGTCGAATCTGTGAGAGTACCGAAAAATGGTGGAATCCGGGAGAGTACTAGGAATGGGTAGTATTCATGCGAGTATGGAAAAACTGCCCTGACGAGTACCAGAAAAGGGTCGAATCTGTGTAAGTACCGAAAAATGGTAGAATTCGGGGGATTACAGGGAAAAGGTAGAATCCGTGCGAGTATCGAAAAACTGTCCCGGCCAATGCTGAAAAAGGGTCGAATATGTGAGAGTACCGAAAAATGGTGGAATCCGGGAGAGTACCAGGAATGGGTAGTATTCATGCGAGTATGGAAAAACTGCCCTGACGAGTACCAGAAAAGGGTCGAATCTGTGTAAGTACCGAAAAATGGTAAAATCCGGGCGAGTACCGGGAAAAGGTAGAATCCGTGCGAGCATCGAGACACTGTCCCGGCGAGTACTAAAAAAGGGTCAAATCTGTGAGAGTACCGAAAAATGGTAGAATCCGGGCAAGAACCGGGAAAAGGTAGAAATCGTGCGAGTATCCAAAATATGTACGAGCATGTACTGAAAAAGGGTCGAATCTATGTGAGTACCGAAAAATTGTAGAATCCGGGAGAGTACCGAAAAAAGGTAGAATTCGTGCGAGTGTTGAAAAACTGTCCCGACGAGTATAAGGAAATGGTCGAATCTGTGTGAGTACCAAAAAATGGTAGAATCCGGGAAGAGGTAGAATCCGTGCGAGTATCGAAAAATTGTCCGGCCGAATACTAAAAAAGGGTCGAATCTGTGAGAGTACCGAAAAATGGTAGAATCCGGGAGAGTACCGGGAAAAGGTAGAATTCGTGCGAGTGTCGAAAAACTGTCCCGATGAGTATCAAAAAAGGGTCGAATATGTGTGAGTTGCGAAAAATTGTAGAACCCAAGCGAGTACCGGGAAAAGGTAGAATCCGTGCGAGTATCGAAAAACTGTCCCGCTGAGTACTGAAAAAAGGTTGAATATGTGAGAGTACCGAAAAATGGTAGATTTCAAGAGAGTACCGCGAATAGGTAGTATTCATGCGAGTATCGAAAAACTGCCCTGACGAGTACTGGAAAATGGTCCAATCTGTGTGAGTACCGAAAAATGGTAAAATCCGGGGGAGTACCGCTAAAAAGGTAGAATCCGTGCGAGTATCGAGACACTGTCCCGACGAGTACTGAAAAAGGGTAAAATCTGTGAGAGTACCGAAAAATGGTAGAATCCGGGCGAGTACGAGGAAAAGGTAGAATTCGTGCGAGTGTCGAAAAACTGTCCCGATGAGTATCAGAAAAGGGTCGAATATGTGTGAGTAGCGAAAAATTGTTGAATCCGAGCGAGTACCGGGAAAAAGTAGAATCCGTGCGAGTATTGAAAAACTGTCCCAGTGAGTACTGAAAAAGGGTCGAATCTGTAAGAGTACCGAAAAATGGTAGAATCCGGGGAAGTACGGGGAAAAGGTAGAATCCGTGCGAGTATCCAAAAATTGTCAGGGCATGTACTGAAAAAGGGTCGAATCTATATGAGTACCGAAAAATGGTAGAATCCGGGCGAGTACTGGCAAAAGGTAGAATTCGTTCTAGTGTCGAAAAACTGTCCCGACGAGTATAAGAAAAGAGTCGAATCTGTGTCAGTACCGAAAAATAGTAAAATCCGGGCGAGTACCGGGAAAGGTAGAATCCGTGCGAGTATCCAAAAATTGTCAGGGCATGTACTGAAAAAGGGTCGAATCTATGTGAGTACCGAAAAATGGTAGAATCCGGGCGACTCCCGGGAAAAGGTAGTATTCCTGCGAGTATCGAAAAACTGTCCCGATGAGTATAAGAAAAACGTCGAATCTGTGTGAGTACCAAAAAATTGTAGAATTCGGGCGAGTACCGGGAAAAGGTAGAATCCGTGTGAGTATCGAAAAACTGTCCCGGCGAATAATGAAAAAGGGTCGAATCTGTGAGAGTACCGAAAAATGGTAGAATCCGGGAGAGTTCCGGGAATAGGTAGTATTCGTGCGAGTATCGAAAAACTGCCCTGAGGAGTATCGGAAAAGGGTCGAATCTGTGTCAGTACCGAAAAATGGTAAAATCCAGGCGAGTTCCGGAAAAAGGTAGATTCCATGCGAGTATCGAGACACTGTCCCAACGAGTGCTGAAAATGGGTCAAATCTATGAGAGTACCGAAAAATGGTAGAATCCGGGCGAGTATCGCGAAAAGGTTGAATTCGTGCGAGTGTCGAAAAATTGTCCCGACGAGTATCAGAAAAGAGTCGAATCTGTGTGAGTACCAAAAAATGGTAGAATCCGGGCGAGTACCAGGGAAACCAAGAATCCGTGCGAGTATCGAAAAACTGTCCTGGTGAGTACTGAAAAAGGATCGAATCTGTGAGAGTACCGAAAAATGGTAGAATCTTGGAGAGTACCGGGAATAGGTAGTATTCGTTCGAGTATCGAAAAACAGCCCTCACGACTACCGGAAAAGGGTCGAATCTGTGTTAGTACCGAAAAATGGTAAAATTCGGGTCAGTACAGGGAAAAGGTAGAATCCGTGCGAGTATCGAGACACTGTCCCGGCGAGTACTAAAAAAGGGTCAAATCTGTATGAGTACCGAAAATGGTAGAATCCGGGCGAGTACCAGGAAAAGGTAAAATTCGTACGAGTGTCGAAAAACTGTCCCGATGAGTATCAGAAAAGGGTCGAATATGTGTGAGTAGCGAAAAATTGTAGAATCCGAGCGAGTACCGAGAAAAGGTAGATTCTGTGCGAGTATCGAAAAACTGTCTCCGGGAATACTGAAAAAGGGTCGAATCTGTGTGAGTACCGAAAAATGGTAGAATTCGGGGGAGTATCGGGAAAAGGTAGAATCCGTGGTTGTATCGAAAAACTGACACGGCGAATGCTGAAAAAGGGTCGAATCTGTGAGAGTACCGAAAAATGGTGGAATCCGGGAGAGTACTGGGAATAGGTAGTATTCGTGCGAGTTTGGAAAAACTGCCCTCACGAGTACCAGAAAAGGGTCGAATCTGTGTCAGTACCGAAAAAAGGTAAAATCCTGGCGAGTACCGGGAAAAGGTAGAATCCGTGCGAGTATCGAGACACTGTCCCGGCGAGTACTGAAAAATGGTCAAATCTGTGAGAGTACGGAAAAATGGTAGAATCCGGGAGAGTTCCGGGATAGGTAGTATTCGTTCGAGTATCGAAAAACTGCCCTGACGAGTACCAGAAAAGGGTCGAATCTGTGTCAGTACCGAAAAATGGTAAAATCCGTGCGAGAACAGGGAAAAGGTAGAATCCGTGCGAGTATCGAGACACAGTCCCGGCGAGTACTGAAAAAGGGTCAAATCTGTGAGAGTACCGAAAAATGGTAGAATCCAGGCGAGTACAGGGAAAAGGTAGAATTCGTGCGGCTGTCGAAAAACTGTCCCGACGTGTATCAGAAAAAGGTCGACTCTGTGTGAGTACCAAAAAAGGGTAGAATCCGGGCAAGTTCCAGGAAAATGTAGAATCCGTGCGAGTATCCAAAAACTGTCTCGGTGAGTACTGAAAAAGGATCGAATCTGTGAGAGTACCGAAAAATGGTAGAATCCGGGCGAGAACCGGGAAAAGGTAGAAACCGTGCGAATATCCAAAATATGTACGGGCATGTACTGAAAAAGGGTCGAATCTGTGTGAGTACCGAAAAATTGTAGAATCCGGGCGAGTACCGGAAAAATGTAGAATTCGTGCGAGTGTCGAAAAACTGTCCCGACGAGTATAAGGAAATGGTCGAATCTGTGTGAGTACCGAAAAATGGTAGAATTCGGGCGAGTACTAGGAAGAGGTAGAATCCGTGCGAGTATCGGAAAACTGTCCGGGCGAATACTGAAAAAGGGTCGAATTTGTGAGTGTACCGAAAAATGGTAGAATCAAGGAGAGTACCGGGAAAAGGTAGAATTCGTCTGAGTGTCGAAAAACTTTCCCGATGAGTATCAGAAAAGGGTCGAATATGTGTGAGTAGCGAAAAATTATAGAATCCGAGCGAGTACCGGGAAAAGGTAGATTCTGTGCGAGTATCGAAAAACTGTCTTGGCGAATACTGAAAAAGGGTCGAATCTGTGTGAGTACCGAAAAATGGTAGAATTCGGGGGAGTATCGGGAAAAGGTAGAATTCATACGAGTATGGAAAAACTGTCCCGGCGAATGCTGAAAAAGGGTCAAATCTGTGAGAGTACCGAAAAACGGTGGAATCCGGGGGAGTACCGGGAATAGGTAGTATTCGTGCAAGTATGGAAAAACTGCCCTGACGAGTACCAGAAAAGGGTCGAATATGTGTCAGTACCGAAAAATGGTAAAATCCGGGCGAGTACCGGGAAAAGGTAGAATCCGTGCGAGTATCCAAAAATTGTCAGGGCATGTACTGAAAAAGGGTCGAATCTATGTGAGTACCGAAAAATGGTAGAATCCGGGCGAGTACCGGGAAAAGATAGAATTCACAGGAGTGTCAAAAAACTGTTCCGAGGAGTATAAGAAAAGGGTCGAATCTGAGTGACTACCGAAAAATAGTAGCATTCAGGCGAGTACCGGGAAGGGGTAGAATCTGTGCGAGTATCGAAAAACTGTCCGGGCGATTACTGAAAAGGTTCGAATCTGTGAGAGTATTGAAAAATGGTAGAATCCGGGAGAGTACCGGGAATAAGTAGTATTCATGCGAGTATCGAAAAACTGCCCTGACGAGTACCGGAAAAGGGTCGAATCTGTGTCAGTACCAAAAAATGGTAAAATCCAGGCGAGTTCCAGGAAAAGGTAGAATCAGTGCGAGTATCGATACACTGTCCCGGCGAGTACTAAAAAGGGTCAAATCTGTGAGAGTACCGAAAAATGGTAGAATCCGGGCGAGTACCGGGAAAAGGTAGAATCCGTGCGAGTATCCAAAAATTGTCAGGGCATGTACTGAAAAAGGGTCGAATCTATGTGAGTACCAAAAAATGGTAGAATCCGGGCGAGTCCCGGGAAAAGGTAGAATTTATGCGAGTATCGAAAAACTGTCCCGACGAGTATAAGAAAAGGGTCGAATCTGTGTGAGTACCGAAAAATGGTAGAATTCGGGCGAGTACCGGGAAGAGGTAGATTCTGTGCGAGTATCGAAAAACTGTCCGGGAGAATACTGAAAAAAGGTCGAATCTGTGAGAGTACTGAAAAATGGTAGAATCCGGGAGAGTACCGGGAATAGGTAGTATTCGTGCGAGTATCGAAAAACTGCCCTGACGAGTACCAGAAAAGGGTCGAATCTGTGTCAGTACCGAAAAATGGTAAAATCCGGGCGAGTACCGGGCAAAGGTAGAATCCGTGCGAGTATCGAAAAACTGTCTCGACTAGAACCGAAAAAATATTGAATCTGTGTGACTATCGAAAAATGGTAGAATCTGGGCGAGTATCAGGAAAACGTAAAATCCGTGCGAGTATCGAAAACATGTCCAGACGAGTACCGGAAAAGGGTCGAATATGTGTGAGTACCGAAAAATTGTACAATCCGGGCAAGTACAGGGAAAAGGTAGAATCCGTGCGAGTATCGAAAAACTGTCCCTGCGAATACTGAAAAATGGTCGAATTTGTGAGAGTACAGAAAAATGGTAGAATCTGGGAGAGTACCGGCAACAGGTAGAATCCGTGCGCGTTTCGAAAGATTGTCCTGACGAGTACCGAAAAAATGGTAGAATCTTTGTGAGTACCGAAAAATGGTAGAATCCGGGCGAGTACCGGGAAAAATTAGAATGCGTGCGAGTATCGATAAATTGTCCCGACGAGTATCGGAAAAGGGTCCAATCAGTGAGAGTACCGAAAAATGGTAGAATTCGGGCAAGTATCGGGAAAACGTAAAATCCGTGCGAGTATCGAAAACATGTCCAGATGAGTACCGGAAAAGGGTCGAATATGTGTGAGTACCGAAAAATTGTACAATCCGGGCAAGTACAGGGAAAAGGTAGAATCTGTGCGAGTATCGAAAAACTGTCCCCGCGAATACTGAAAAATGGTCGAATTTGTGAGAGTACCGAAAAATGGTAGAATTTGGGAGAGTATCGGCAACAGGTAGTATCCGTGCGGGTTTCGAAAAATTGTCGCTACGAGTACCAAAAAAGGGTAGAATCTTTGTGAGTACCGAAAAATGGTAGAATCCGGGCGAGTATCAGGAAAAATTAGAATCCGTGCGAGTATCGAAAAATTGTCCCGACGAGTATCGGAAAAGGGTCCAATCTGTGAGAGTACCGAAAAATGGTAGAATCCGGGTAAGTACCAGGAAAAGGTAGAATCCGTGCGAGTGTCCAAAAATTGTCAGGGCAAGTACTGAAAAAGGGTCGAATCTGTGTGAGTACCGAAAAATGGTAGAATCCGGGCGAGTACCGGGAAAAGGTAGAATTCGTGCGAGTGTCGAAAAACTGTCCCGACGAGTATCAAAAACGGTTGAATCTGTGTTAGTACCGAAAAATGGTAGAATCCGGGCGAGTACCGGGAAAAGGTAGAATTCGTGCGAGTGTAGAAAAACTGTCTTGACGAATATCAGAAAAGGGTCGAATCTGTGTGAATACCGAAAAATGGTAGAATCCGGGCGAGTACCGGGAAAAGGTAGAATTCGTGCTAGTATCGAAAAACTGTCACGACGAGTACCAGAAAAGGGTCGAATCTGTGTGAGTATCGAAAAATTGTAAAATCCGGGCAACTACTGGGAAAAGGTAGTATCCGTTCGAGTATCGAGAAACTGTCCCGGCGAGTACTGAAAAAGGGTCAAATTTGTGAAGGTACCGAAAAATGGTAGAATCCGGGCGAGTACTGGAAAAAGGCAGAATCCGTGCGAGTGTCGAAAAACTATCCCGACGAGTACCGGAAAAGGGTCGAATCTGTGTGATTACCGAAAAATGGTAGAATCCGAGAGAGTACCGGGAAAAGATAGAATCTGTGCGCGTATCGAGAAATTGTACCGACGAGTACTGAAAAAGGGTGAAATCTGTGAGAGTACCGAAAAATGGTAGAATGCGGGCGAGTACCGGGAAAAGGTAGAATTCATGCGACTGTCGAAAAACTGTCCCGACGAGTACCTAGAAAAGGGTCGAATCTTTGTGAGTACAGAAAAATGGTAGATTCCGGGAAAGTACCGGGAACAGGTAGTAGTCGTGCGGGTTTCGAAAAACTGTCAGGGAAGGTACTGAAAATGGGTCGAATCAATGTCAGTACTGAAAAATGGTAGAATCCGGGAGAGTACCGGGAAAAGGTAGTATCCGTGTGAGTATCCAAAAACTGTCCCGGCGAGTACCGAAAAAATATCGAATCTGTGTGACTATCGAAAAATGGTAGAATCCGGGCGAGTACCTGGAAAAGGTAGAATCCGTGCGAGTATCCAAAGACTGTCCCCACGAGTACCAGATAAGGGTCGAATATGTGAGAGTACCGAAAAATTGTAGAATCCGGGAGAGTACCGGGAATAGGTAGTATCCGTGCGAGTATCGAAAAACTGTCCCGACGAGTACCGAAAAAGGGTCGAATCTGCGTGAGTGCCGAAAAATGGTAGAATCCGGGCGAGTACCGGGAAAAGGTAGAATTCGTGCGAGTATTCAAAAACTATCCCCTCGAGTACCAGATAAGGGTCGAATCTATGAGAGTACCGAAAAATGGTAGAATCCGGGAGAGTATCGGGAACAGGTAGTATCCGTGCAAGTATCGAAAAACTGTCCCGACGAGTACCGGAAAAGGCTCGAATCTGCGTGAGTACCGAAAAATGATAGAATCCGGGCGAGTACCGGGAAAATGTAGAATATGTGCGAGTGTCGAAAAACTATCCCGACGAGTATAAAAAAAGGGTCGAATCTGTGTGAGTACCGAAAAATGGTAGAATCCGGGCGAGTACCGGGAAAAGGAAGAATCCGTGCGAGTATCCAAGAACTGTCACGGAAGGTACTGAAAAAGGGTCGAATCTGTGAGAGTACCGAAAAATGGTAGAATCCGGGAGAGTACCGGGAATAGCTTGAATTCGTGCTAGTATCGAAAAACTATCTCGACGAGCATCAGAACAGGGACGAATCTGTGTGAGTACTGAAATATGGTTGAATCCGGGCGAGTACCGGGAAAAGGTAGAATTCGTGCGAGTATCTAAAAACTGTACCCACGAGTACCAGATAAGGGTCGAATCTGTGAGAATACCGAAAAATGGTAGAATCCGGGAGAGTACCGGGAATAGGAAGTATTCGTGCGAGTATCGAAAAACTGTCCTGACGAGTACCGGAAAAGGGTCGAATCTGTGTGAGTACCGAAAAATGGTAGACTCCAGGAGAGTACCAAGAAAAGGTAGAACCTGTGCAAATATCGAGAAACTGTCCTGGCGAGTACTGAAAAAGGTCAAATCTGTGAGAGTACCGAAAAATGGTAGAATCCGGGTGAGTAACGGGAAAAGGTAAAATTATTGCTAGTATAGAAAAACTGTCCCGACGAGTACCGGAAAAGGGTCGAATCTGTATGAGTACCGAAAAATTGTAAAATCCGGACGAGTACCGCGAAAAGGTAGTATCCGTGCGAGTATCGAGAAACTATCCCGGGGAGTACTGAAAAAGGGTCAAATCTGTGAGAGTACCGAAAAATGGTAGAATTCGGGCAAGTACCGAGAAAAGGTAGAATTCGTGCGAGTATCGAAAAACTGTCCCGACGAGTACCGGAAAAGGGTCGAATCTGTGTGAGTACCGAAAAATGGTAGAATCCGGGAGAGTACCGAAAACAGGTAGTATCCGTGCGAGTATCCAAAAACTATCAGGGAAGGTACTGAAAAAGGGTCGAATCAATGTCAGTACTGAAAAATGGTAGAATCCAGGAGAGTACCGGGAAAAGGTAGAATCCGTGTGAGTATCCAAAAACTGTCTGATTCGACTCATGGTAGCTTAGCTTTAAAGGCGTATCAACAAAATTTATACCTTGAATACTATTACTAAAGTAGCCAAGCTACTATAGCATAGTGGTTCTAGGATCGTTCACTGGGAAGGGTTTTCGCAAACACTAGTGATATTCAAATTAGGAAAATAGGTGATTTTCTTATGGATGTTAGCTTTAAAAGAAGATGTAAATGTTTTAGAAAGATTTAAACTAATCTAAGCTAACATTAAAGACTAAAATGAAAGGGTGTAAAAACAAGTTTCTCAAAGATAGGATAGCTACGCTCTGGCTTTTATGCAAATTGGAAATCTCAGGATAGGCTCCTCGCGTTGGGGTTGCAACTATGGTGATGCTTGCTTCCCGAACCGGTATGGATTTAGCAAATCAAGTTTTAATCCTTTAAAATGGCAAAACAGATGGTAGTGAATTTCATCAATGGTTATTCGCCTTAGACTTCCTTTGAATGGCTCGTAAGAGATAACTAATGGTCTAAAGCCAAAAGCTTACCAAATATTGGCAACTCAAAGTCATTCCAGGTGATAAACTCACCTTTCAATGGCCATTGAAATTGGTTCTAATGGATTAATGCAAAACTTGGAATTGAAAACCTCACCTTCCAATAGCTCGTAGGAGATAACTAATGGATAGAAATCCAAAAGCTTATCAAGTATTAGCCGTTGGAAGTTGTCCAAAGGAAATAAAAACCAAACTTTGCATTAATGAACCTTTAATGAAAAACGACTACCTTACCTTCCGGGTGCGAGAAATTTCCATGGGATTGCATCCAAGCCATCACATAACATCCATACTTTGAGAAACTAAAAGTTTTAGCCAATCATCCTTTGAGGAAAAGCCCTCAGAGGCTGTTTGGCTACTAAGAAAATAGAAATGGGGAAGAACAGGAGAAGAGAGAAAAACAGAGCAAGGCTCTGTATATTCTATATATTGATCGATTATTATTACAATGGATGCAAGGGAATATATATAGAGAAGTTTTTCCAATCCTTCCTAGCTAAGAAATCTTATGATTCGTGGATTACAAGGAGAAGAATGGAAATTTATACAAAATATCTAAAAGAAAAGATCTCGTGTGGAGTCGGCAGAAACAGGGGAAAATTTGCACGTTGGAGTTCCAATTTCGCACCTTGGTTTGAGGTGTGCGAAATTCCCACACTTTGGTATGAGGAATTTCGCACCTTGAACAGTGGTGTGCGAAATTGTCCCTCAGCTTGATGCAGTTGTCTTCCGAAGGCCATATCTTTCTCAATTCAGCTCCAAATCGTACATGGTTTGAACCGTTGGATTTTTGACTTTCTGAGCTTTGAAATGGTATATAGCATGTAGAAAATGGACTTCGGGAAGTGCTCCAAAAGTGCCAAAGAAGACTGCAGCTGCTGTCCTCTGTTTTCCTCTTTGCTTCTTTTTACTTTGCTTTCCTCTTCTCCATTGTTCTTTCCTTGCATACTTTGAACGAATTTGGCAAAGGGCTATGGAGCTCCAAAGCTTGGTTCTTCATGAATTTGAGCTTCCAAAATTTTTGCCATAACTTGTCCAAGTAGCTCCTCTATCATTTGGCATGCTTGAATTGATTCACAAGCTGATATAAACATGTAAACTTGCCACAAAATGGTTAAAACCAATTACTAAGGACCTTAATGAATTAATTGGGTTAAATGAATATGATTACTACTCAAAGGTGCTTAAAACCATTATAATTAGGTCTACAAAATAGCACTTTTTGGTAGTAATCACTGTCCCGACGAGTACCGAAAAAGGGTCGAATCTCTGTGAGTACCGAAAAATAGTAGAATCCAAGAGAGTACCGGGAACAAGTAGTATCCGTGTGAGTATCGAAAAGCTGTCCCGGCGAGTACCGAAAAAATATCGAATATGTGTGACTACAGAAAAATGGTAGAATCCGGGTAAGTACCGGGAAAAGGTAGAATCCGTGCGAGTATCGAAAAATTGTCCCGACGAGTACTAGAAAAGGGTCGAATCTGTGTGAGTACTGAAAAATGGTAGGTTCCGAGAGAGTACCGGGAAAAGGTAGAATCCACGAGAGTATCGAAAAACTGTGCCGACGAGTATCGGAAAATGGTCGAATATGTGTGAGTACTGAAAAATGGTAGAATCTGGGCGAGTACCGGGAAAAGGTAGAATTCGTGCTAGTATCGAAAAACTGTCCCGATGAGTACCGAAAAATGGTCGAATCTGTGAGTACCGAAAAATGGTAAAATCTGGGCGAGTATAGGGAAAAGGTAGAATCCATGCGAGTATCGAAACATTGTCCCGGCAAGTACTGACAAAGGGTTAAATCTGTGAGAGTACCGAAAAATGGTAGAATTCGGGCAAGTAGTTGGAAAAGGTACAATTCGTGCAAGTGTCGAAAAACTGTCTCGACGAGTATCAAAAAAGGGTCGAATCTGTGTGAGTACCAAAAAATTGTAAAATCCGGGCGACTACCGAGAAAACATAGAATTAGTGCGAGTATCGAAAAACTGTCCCGGTCAGTACTGAAAAAATGTCGAATCTGTGAGAGTACCGAAAAATGGTAGACTCCGGGAAAGTACTAGGAAAAGGTAGAATTCGTGCGAGTATCGAAAAACTGTAAGGGCAAGTACTGAAAAAAAGTCGAATCTATGTCAGTACTGAAAAATGGTGGAATCCGGGCGTGTACCGAGAAAAGGTAGAATCCGTGCAAGTATCCAAAAACTGTCCCGACGAGTACCTAAAAAAGGTCGAATCTCTATGAGTACCGAAAAATAGTGAATCCGGGAGAGTACCGGGAACAAGTAGTATCCGTGCGAGTATCGAAAAACTGACCCGACGAGTACCGGAAAAATGTCGAATCTGTGTGACTACCAAAAAATGGTAGAATCCGGGGGAGTACCGGGAATAGGCAGTATCCGTGTGAGTATCGAAAAATTGTCCCGATGAGTACCGAAAAAAGGTTAGAATCTTTGTGAGTATCGAAAAAAGGTAGAATCCGTGCGAGTATCCAAAAACTGTCCGACGAGTACCGGAAAAGGGTCGAATCTGTGGGAGTACCGAAAAATGGTAGCATCCCGACGAGTACCAGGAAAATGTAGAATTCGTGCGAGTCGCAAAAAACTGTCCCGAAGAGTACCAGAAAAGGGTCGAATCTGTGGGAGAACCGAAAAATAGTAGAATCCGGGTGAGTACCGGAAAAGGTACAATCCGTGCGAGTAGCAAAAAACTGTCCCGACGAGTACCAAAAAAGGGTCGAATCTGTGGGAGTACCGAAAAATGGTAGAATCCGGGCGAGTAACGAAAAAGGTACATTCCGTGCGAGTAGGAAAAAACTGTCCCCACGAGTACCGGAAAAGGGTCGAATCTGTGGGACTACCGAAAAATGGTAGAATCCGGGTGAGTACCGGGAAAAGGTAGAATCCGTGTGAATATCCAAAAATTGTCCCCACGAGTACCGAATAAGGGTCGAATCTGTGGGACTACCGAAATATGATAGAATCCGAGCGTGTACCGGGAAAAGATAAAATCCGTGCGAGTATCCAAAAAATGTCCCGATGAGTACCGGAAAAGGGTCGATTCTTTGGGAGTACCGAAAAAAGGTAGAATCCGGGCGAGTCCCGAGAAAATGTAGAATCCGTGCTATTATCAAAACACTGTCTCAACGAGTACCGGAAAAGGGTCGAATCTGTGGGAGTACCGAAAAATGGTAGAATCCGGGCGAGTACCGAGAAAAGGTAGAATCCGTACGAGTAACCAAAAGTTGTCTGCACGAGTACCGGAAAAGGGTGGAATCTGTGGGAGTACCGAAAAATGTGAGAATCTGGGCGTGTACCGGGAAAAGGTAGAATCCGTGCGAGTAACAAAAAGTTGTCCCCACGAGTATCGAAAAAGGGTCGAATCTGTGGGAGTACCGAAAAATGATAGAATCCGGGCGTGTATCGAGAAAAGTTAGAATCCGTGCGAGTATCCAAAAACTGTTCCCACGAGTACCGGAAAAGGGTCGAATCTATGAGAGTACCGAAAAATGATAGAATCCAGGCGAGTACTGGGAAAAGGTAGAATCCGTGCGAGTGTCAAAAAACTTTCCCGACAAGTATCGAAAAAGGGTCGAATCTGTGGGAGTACAAAAAATTATAGAATCCGGGCGGGTACCGGGAAAAATTAGAATCTGTGCGAGTATCCAAAAATTGTCCCGACGAGTACCGGTAAAGGGTCGAATCTGTGGGAGTACCGGGAAAAAATACAATCTGTGCGAGTATCCAAAAACTGTCCCGACGAGTACTAGAAAAGGGTCGAATCAATGGAAGTACCGAAAATGGTAGAATCCGGGCGAGTACCGGGAAAAGGAACAATCCGTACGAGTATAAAAAAACTGTCCCCACGAGTACCGGAAAAGGGTCGAATCTGTGCGAATACCGAGAAGTGGTAGAATCCGTGCGAGTATCCACAAATTGTCCCGACGAGTACCGGTAGAGGGTCGAATCTGTGGGAGTACCGAAAAATGGTAAAATCCGGGCGAGTACAGGGAAAAGGGTCAAATCTGTGGGAGGACCAAAAAATGGTAGAATCCGGGCGAGTACCGGGAAAAAGTAGAATTCGTGAGAGTATCCAAAAATTGTCCCCACGAGTACCGAAAAAGGGTCGAATCTGTGGGAGTATTGAAAAATGGTGGAATCCGTGCGAGTAGCCCCAGACTATCCCCACGAGTACCGGATAAGGGTCAAATATGTGCGAATACCGAAACATGGTAGAATCCGGGCGAGTACCGGGAAAATATAGAAACCGTGCGAGTAACCAAAAGTTGTCCCCACGAGTACCGGAAAAGGTAGAATCCGTGCGAGTGTCAAAAAACTTTCCCAACGAGTACCGGAAAAGGGTCGAATCTGTGGGAGTACCGAAAAATGGTAGAATCCAGGCGAGTATCGGGAAAAGGTAGAATCCGTGCGAGTATCTAAAAACTGTCCCGACGAGTATTGGAAAAGGGTCGAATCTGTGGGAGTACCGAAAAATGGTAGAATCCGGGTGAGTACCGGGAAAAGGTAGAATTCGTGCGAGTGCTAAAAAACTGTCCCGACGAGTACCGGCAAAGGGTCGAATCTGTGGGAGAACCGAAAAATGGTAGAATCTGTGCGAGTATCCAAAAAATGTCCCGACGAGTACCCAAAAAGGGTCGAAACTGTGGGAATACCGAAAAATGGTAGAATCTAGGCGAGCATCAGGAAAAGGTAGAATCCGAGCGAGTAGCAAAAAACTGTCCCGACGAGTACCGGAAAAGGGTCGAATTTGTGGAAGTACCGAAAAATAGTAGAATCCGGATGAGTATCGGGAAAAGGTAGAATCCGTGCGAGTAAACAAAAACTGTCCCCAAAAGTACCGGAAAAGGGTCGAATCTGTGGGAGTACAGAAAAATGGTAGCATCCGGGCGAGTACCGGGAAAAGGTACAATCCGTACGAATATCCTAAAATTGTCCCCACAAGTACCTAAAAAGGGTCAAATCTGTAGGAGTATTGAAAAATGGTGGAATCCGTGCGAGTAGCCCCAAACTATCCCCACGAGTACCGGATAAGGGTCAAATATGTGCGAATACCGAAACATGGTAGAATCCGGGCGAGTACTGGGAAAATATAGAAACCGTGCGAGTAACCAAAAGTTGTCCCCACGAGTATCGGAAAAGGTAGATTCCGTGCGAGTGTCAAAAAACTTTCCCAACGAGTACCGGAAAAGGGTCGAATCTGTGGGAGTACCGAAAAATGGTAGAATCCAGGCGAGTATCGGGAAAAGGTAGAATCTGTGCGAGTATCTAAAAACTGTCCCGACGAGTATTGGAAAAGGGTCGAATCTGTGGGAGTACCGAAAAATGGTAGAATCCGGGTGGGTACCGGGAAAAGGTAGAATTCGTGCGAGTGCCAAAAAACTGTCCCGACGAGTACCGGCAAAGGGTCGAATCTTTGGGAGAACCGAAAAATGGTAGAATCTGTGCGAGTATCCAAAAAATGTCCCGACGAGTACCCAAAAAGGGTCGAAACTGTGGGAGTACCGAAAAATGGTAGAATCTAGGCGAGCATCAGGAAAAGGTAGAATCCGTGCGAGTAGCAAAAAACTGTCCCGACGAGTACCGGAAAAGGGTCGAATTTGTGGAAGTACCGAAAAATAGTAGAATCCGGATGAGTATCGGGAAAAGGTAGAATCCGTGCGAGTAAACAAAAACTGTCCCCAAAAGTACCGGAAAAGGGTCGAATCTGTGGGAGTACAGAAAAATGGTAGCATCCCGACGAGTACCGGAAAAATGTAGAATCCATGCGAGTAGCGAAAAAACTGTCTGACGAGTACCGGAAAAGGGTCGAATCTGTGGGAGTACAGAAAAATGGTAGAATCCGGGCGAGTACCGGGAAAAGGTACAATCCGTACGAATATCCTAAAATTGTCCCCACAAGTACCTAAAAAGGGTCAAATCTGTGGGAGTATTGAAAAATGGTGGAATCCGTGCGAGTAGCCCAAAACTATCCCCACAAGTACCGGAAAAGGGTCGAATATGTGGGAGTACCAAAAAATGGTAGAATTTGGGCGAGTGCCGGAAAAAGGTACAATCCGTGCGAGTATCCAAAAACTGTCCCGACGATCACTGGAAAAAGGTTGAATTTTTGGGAGTACCAAAAAATGGTAGCATCCTGGCGAGTACTGGGGAAATGTAGAATTCGTGCTATTATCGAAAAACTCTCTCAATGAGTACCTGAAAAGGGTCGAATCTGTAGGAGTACCAAAAAATGATAGAATCCGGGCGTGTACCGGGAAAAGGTAGAATCCGTGCGAGCATCCAAAAATTGTTCCCACGAGTACCGGAAAAAGGTCGAATCTATGAGAGTACCGAAAAGCGGTAGAATCCGGGCGAGTACCGGGAAAAGGTAGGTTCCGTGCGAGTATCCAAAAACTGTCCCCACGAGTACCGGAAAAAGGTCGAATCTGTAGGAGTACCGAAAAATGGTAGAATCCGGGCGAGTATCGGGAAAAGGTAGAATCGGTGCGAGTATCCAAAAACCATCCCCACGAGTACCAGAAAAGGGTCGAATCTGTGGGAGTACCGAAAAATGGTAGAATCCGGACGAGTGCCGAGAAAAGGTACAATCCGTGCGAGTATCCAAAAACTGTCCCCACGAGTATCGAAAAAGGGTTGAATCTGTGAGAGTATCGAAAAACGATGGAATCCATGCGAATAATCCCAAACTATTCCCACGAGTACCGGAAAAGGGTTGAATCTGTGGGAGTACCGAAAAATGATAGAATCCGGGCGTGTACCGGGAAAAGGAAGAACCTGTGCGAGTATCCACAAACTGTTCCCACGAGTACCGGAAAAGGGTCGAATCTATGACAGTACCGAAAAACGATAGAATCCGGGCGAGTACCGGGAAAAGGTAGAATCCGTGCGAGTGTAAAAAAACTTTCCCGACGAGTACCGGAAAAGAGTCGAATCTGTGGGAGTACCGAAAAATGATAGAATCCGGGCGTGTACCGGGAAAAGGTAGAATCCGTGCGAGTATCCAAAAACTATTCACGCGAGTACCGGAAAAGGGTCAAATCTATGAGAGTACCGAAAAACGGTAGAATCCGGGCGAGTACCGTGAAAAGGTAAAATCCGTAGGAGTATCCAAAAACATTCCCCACGAGTACCGGAAAAGGGTCGAATCTGTGGGAGTACAAAAAAAAGGTAGAATCCGGGCGAGTACCGGGAAAAGGTAGAATCCGTGCGAATCACCAAAAGTTGTCCCCACGAGTACCGGAAAAGGGTCGAATCTTTGGGAGTACCGAAAAATGATAGAATCCGGGCGTGTACCGGGAAAAGGTAGAATCCGTGCGAGTATCCAAAAGTTGTCCCCACGAGTACCGAAAAAGGGTCGAATCTGTGGGAGTACCGAAAAATGATAGAATCCGGGCGTGTACCGGGAAAAGGTAGAATCCGTGCTAGTATCCAAAAATTGTTCCCACGAGTATCGGAAAAGGGTCAAATCTATGAGAGTACTGATAAACAGTAGAATCCCGTCGAGTACCGGGAAAAGGTAGAATCCGTGCGAGTGTCAAAAAACTTTCCTGACGTGTACCAGAAGAGGGTCGAATCTGTGGGAGTACCAAGAAATGATAGAATCCGGGCATGTACCTTGAAAAGGTTGAACCCGTGCGAGTATCCAGAAACTGTTCCCACGAGTACCGGAAAAGGGTCGAATCTGTGGGAGTACCGAAAAATGATAGAATCCGGGCGTGTACGGGGAAAAGGTAGAATTCGTGCGAGTATCCAAAAATTGTTTTCACGAGTACCGGAAAAGGGTCGAATCTATGAGAGTACTGATAAACGGTAGAATCCCAGCGAGTACCAGGAAAAGGTAGAATCGGTGGGAGTACCGAAAAATGGTAGAATCCGGGCGAGTACAGGGAAAAGGTAGAATCCGTGCGAGTAACCAAAAGTTGTCGCCATGAGTACCGGAAAAGGGTCGAATCTTTGGGAGTACCGAAAAATGATAGAATTCGGGCGTGTACCGGGAAAAGGTAGAATCCGTGCGAGTATCCAAAAGTTGTCCCCACGAGTACCGAAAAAGGGTCGAATCTGTGGGAGTACCGAAAAATGATAGAATCCGGGCGTGTACCGGGAAAAGGTAGAATCCGTGCTAGTATCCAAAAACTGTTCCCACGAGTATCGGAAAAGGGTCAAATCTATGAGAGTACTGATAAACAGTAGAATCCCGTCGAGTACCGGGAAAAGGTAGAATCCGTGCGAGTGTCAAAAAACTTTCCTGACGTGTACCGGAAGAGGGTCGAATCTGTGGGAGTACCGAGAAATGATAAAATCCGGGCGTGTACCGAGAAAAGTTAGAATCCGTGCGAGTATCCAAAAACTGTTCCCACGAGTACCGGAAAAGGGTCAAATCTGTGGGAGTATCGAAAAATGATAGAATCCGGGCGTGTACCTTGAAAAGGTTGAACCCGTGCGAGTATCCAAAAACTGTTCCCACGAGTACCGGAAAAGGGTCGAATCTGTGGGAGTACCGAAAAATGATAGAATCCGGGCGTGTACCGGGAAAAGGTAGAATCCGTGCGAGTCACCAAAAGTTGTCCCCACGAGTACCGGAAAAGGGTCGAATCTTTGGGAGTACCGAAAAATGATAGAATCCGGGCGTGTACCGGGAAAAGGTAGAATCCGTGCGAGTGTGCAAAAGTTGTCCCCACGAGTACCGAAAAAGGGTCGAATCTGTGGGAGTACCGAAAAATGATAGAATCCGGGCGTGTACCGGGAAAAGGTAGAATCCTTGCTAGTATCCAAAAATTGTTCCCACGAGTATCGGAAAAGGGTCAAATCTATGAGAGTACTGATAAACAGTAGAATCCCGTCGAGTACCGGGAAAAGGTAGAATCCGTGCGAGTGTCAAAAAACTTTCCTGACGTGTACCGGAAGAGGGTCGAATCTGTGGGAGTACCAAGAAATGATAGAATCCGGGCGTGTACCTTGAAAAGGTTGAACCCGTGCGAGTATCCAGAAACTGTTCCCACGAGTACCGGAAAAGGGTCGAATCTGTGGGAGTACCGAAAAATGATAGAATCCGGGCGTGTACGGGGAAAAGGTAGAATTCGTGCGAGTATCCAAAAATTGTTTTCACGAGTACCGGAAAAGGGTCGAATCTATGAGAGTACTGATAAACGGTAGAATCCCAGCGAGTACCAGGAAAAGGTAGAATCGGTGGGAGTACCGAAAAATGGTAGAATCCGGGCGAGTACAGGGAAAAGGTAGAATCCGTGCGAGTAACCAAAAGTTGTCGCCATGAGTACCGAAAAAGGGTCGAATCTTTGGGAGTACCGAAAAATGATAGAATTCGGGCGTGTACCGGGAAAAGGTAGAATCCGTGCGAGTATCCAAAAGTTGTCCCCACGAGTACCGAAAAAGGGTCGAATCTGTGGGAGTACCGAAAAATGATAGAATCCGGGCGTGTACCGGGAAAAGGTAGAATCCGTGCTAGTATCCAAAAACTGTTCCCACGAGTATCGGAAAAGGGTCAAATCTATGAGAGTACTGATAAACAGTAGAATCCCGTCGAGTACCGGGAAAAGGTAGAATCCGTGCGAGTGTCAAAAAACTTTCCTGACGTGTACCGGAAGAGGGTCGAATCTGTGGGAGTACCGAGAAATGATAAAATCCGGGCGTGTACCGAGAAAAGTTAGAATCCGTGCGAGTATCCAAAAACTGTTCCCACGAGTACCGGAAAAGGGTCGAATCTGTGGGAGTACCGAAAAATGATAGAATCCGGGCGTGTACCTTGAAAAGGTTGAACCCGTGCGAGTATCCAAAAATTGTTCCCACGAGTACCGGAAAAGGGTCGAATCTGTGGGAGTACCGAAAAATGATAGAATCCGGGCGTGTACCGGGAAAAGGTAGAATCCGTGCGAGTCACCAAAAGTTGTCCCCACGAATACCGGAAAAGGGTCGAATCTTTGGGAGTACCGAAAAATGATAGAATCCGGGCGTGTACCGGGAAAAGGTAGAATCCGTGCGAGTGTGCAAAAGTTGTCCCCACGAGTACCGAAAAAGGGTCGAATCTGTGGGAGTACCGAAAAATGATAGAATCCGGGCGTGTACCGGGAAAAGGTAGAATCCTTGCTAGTATCCAAAAATTGTTCCCACGAGTATCGGAAAAGGGTCAAATCTATGAGAGTACTGATAAACAGTAGAATCCCGTCGAGTACCGGGAAAAGGTAGAATCCGTGCGAGTGTCAAAAAACTTTCCTGACGTGTACCGGAAGAGGGTCGAATCTGTGGGAGTACCAAGAAATGATAGAATCCGGGCGTGTACCTTGAAAAGGTTGAACCCGTGCGAGTATCCAGAAACTGTTCCCACGAGTACCGGAAAAGGGTCGAATCTGTGGGAGTACCGAAAAATGATAGAATCCGGGCGTGTACGGGGAAAAGGTAGAATTCGTGCGAGTATCCAAAAATTGTTTTCACGAGTACCGGAAAAGGGTCGAATCTATGAGAGTACTGATAAACGGTAGAATCCCAGCGAGTACCAGGAAAAGGTAGAATCGGTGGGAGTACCGAAAAATGGTAGAATCCGGGCGAGTACAGGGAAAAGGTAGAATCCGTGCGAGTAACCAAAAGTTGTCGCCATGAGTACCGAAAAAGGGTCGAATCTTTGGGAGTACCGAAAAATGATAGAATTCGGGCGTGTACCGGGAAAAGGTAGAATCCGTGCGAGTATCCAAAAGTTGTCCCCACGAGTACCGAAAAAGGGTCGAATCTGTGGGAGTACCGAAAAATGATAGAATCCGGGCGTGTACCGGGAAAAGGTAGAATCCGTGCTAGTATCCAAAAACTGTTCCCACGAGTATCGGAAAAGGGTCAAATCTATGAGAGTACTGATAAACAGTAGAATCCCGTCGAGTACCGGGAAAAGGTAGAATCCGTGCGAGTGTCAAAAAACTTTCCTGACGTGTACCGGAAGAGGGTCGAATCTGTGGGAGTACCGAGAAATGATAAAATCCGGGCGTGTACCGAGAAAAGTTAGAATCCGTGCGAGTATCCAAAAACTGTTCCCACGAGTACCGGAAAAGGGTCGAATCTGTGGGAGTACCGAAAAATGATAGAATCCGGGCGTGTACCTTGAAAAGGTTGAACCCGTGCGAGTATCCAAAAATTGTTCCCACGAGTACCGGAAAAGGGTCGAATCTGTGGGAGTACCGAAAAATGATAGAATCCGGGCGTGTACCGGGAAAAGGTAGAATCCGTGCGAGTCACCAAAAGTTGTCCCCACGAGTACCGGAAAAGGGTCGAATCTTTGGGAGTACCGAAAAATGATAGAATCCGGGCGTGTACCGGGAAAAGGTAGAATCCGTGCGAGTATCCAAAAGTTGTCCCCACGAGTACCGAAAAAGGGTCGAATCTGTGGGAGTACCGAAAAACTATAGAATCCGGGCGTGTACCGGGAAAAGGTAGAATCCGTGCTAGTATCCAAAAACTGTTCCCACGAGTATCGGAAAAGGGTCAAATCTATGAGAGTACTGATAAACAGTAGAATCCCGTCGAGTACCGGGAAAAGGTAGAATCCGTGCGAGTGTCAAAAAACTTTCCTGACGTGTACCGGAAGAGGGTCGAATCTGTGGGAGTACCAAGAAATGATAGAATCCGGGCGTGTACCTTGAAAAGGTTGAACCCGTGCGAGTATCCAAAAACTGTTCCCACGAGTACCGGAAAAGGGTCGAATCTGTGGGAGTACCGAAAAATGATAGAATCCGGGCGTGTACCGGGAAAAGGTAGAATCCGTGCGAGTCACCAAAAGTTGTCCCCACGAGTACCGGAAAAGGGTCGAATCTTTGGGAGTACCGAAAAATGATAGAATCCGGGCGTGTACCGGGAAAAGGTAGAATCCGTGCGAGTATCCAAAAGTTGTCCCCACGAGTACCGAAAAAGGGTCGAATCTGTGGGAGTACCGAAAAATGATAGAATCCGGGCGTGTACGGGGAAAAGGTAGAATCCGTGCGAGTATCCAAAAATTGTTCCCACGAGTACCGGAAAAGGGTCGAATCTATGATAGTACTGATAAACGGTAGAATCCCGGCGAGTACCAGGAAAAGGTAGAATCTGTGGGAGTACCGAAAAATGGTAGAATCCGGGTGAGTACCAGGAAAAGGTAGAATCTGTGGGAGTACCGAAAAATGGTAGAATCCGGGCGAGTACAGGAAAAAGGTAGAATCCGTGCGAGTATCCAAAAACTATTCATGCAAGTACCGGAAAAGGGTCGAATCTATGAGAGTACCGAAACACGGTAGAATCCGGCCGAGTACCGTGAAAAGGTAAAATCCGTATGAGTATCCAAAAACATTCCCCACGAGTACCGGAAAAGGGTCGAATCTGTGGGAGTACAAAAAAATGGTAGAATCCGGGCGAGTACCGGGAAAAGGTAGAATCCGTGCGAGTCACCAAAAGTTGTCCCCACGAGTATCGGAAAAGGGTCGAATCTTTGGGAGTACCGAAAAATGATAGAATCCGGGCGTGTACCGGGAAAAGGTAGAATCCGTGCGAGTATCCAAAAGTTGTCCCCACGAGTACCGAAAAAGGGTCGAATCTGTGGGAGTACCGAAAAATGATAGAATCCGGGCGTGTACCGGGAAAAGGTAGAATCCGTGCTAGTATCCAAAAATTGTTCCCACGAGTATCGGAAAAGGGTCAAATCTATGAGAGTACTGATAAACAGTAGAATCCCGTCGAGTACCGGGAAAAGGTAGAATCCGTGCGAGTGTCAAAAAAATTTCCTGACGTGTACCGGAAGAGAGTCGAATCTGTGGGAGTACCAAGAAATGATAGAATCCGGGCGTGTACCTTGAAAAGGTTGAACCCGTGCGAGTATCCAGAAACTGTTCCCACGAGTACCGGAAAAGGGTCGAATCTGTGGGAGTACCGAAAAATGATAGAATCCGGGCGTGTACGGGGAAAAGGTAGAATTCGTGCGAGTATCCAAAAATTGTTTTCACGAGTACCGGAAAAGGGTCGAATCTATGAGAGTACTGATAAACGGTAGAATCCCAGCGAGTACCAGGAAAAGGTAGAATCGGTGGGAGTACCGAAAAATGGTAGAATCCGGGCGAGTACAGGGAAAAGGTAGAATCCGTGCGAGTAACCAAAAGTTGTCGCCATGAGTACCGGAAAAGGGTCGAATCTGTGGGAGTACCGAAAAATGATAGAATTCGGGCGTGTACCGGGAAAAGGTAGAATCCGTGCGAGTATCCAAAAGTTGTCCCCACGAGTACCGAAAAAGGGTCGAATCTGTGGGAGTACCGAAAAATGATAGAATCCGGGCGTGTACCGGGAAAAGGTAGAATCCGTGCTAGTATCCAAAAACTGTTCCCACGAGTATCGGAAAAGGGTCAAATCTATGAGAGTACTGATAAACAGTAGAATCCCGTCGAGTACCGGGAAAAGGTAGAATCCGTGCGAGTGTCAAAAAACTTTCCTGACGTGTACCGGAAGAGGGTCGAATCTGTGGGAGTACCAAGAAATGATAGAATCCGGGCGTGTACCTTGAAAAGGTTGATCCCGTGCGAGTATCCAAAAACTGTTCCCACGAGTACCGGAAAAGGGTCGAATCTGTGGGAGTACCGAAAAATGATAGAATCCGGGCGTGTACCGGGAAAAGGTAGAATCCGTGCGAGTCACCAAAAGTTGTCCCCACGAGTACCGGAAAAGGGTCGAATCTTTGGGAGTACCGAAAAATGATAGAATACGGGCGTGTACCGGGAAAAGGTAGAATCCGTGCGAGTATCCAAAAGTTGTCCCCACGAGTACCGAAAAAGGGTCGAATCTGTGGGAGTACCGAAAAATGATAGAATCCGGGCGTGTACCGGGAAAAGGTAGAATCCGTGCTAGTATCCAAAAACTGTTCCCACGAGTATCGGAAAAGGGTCAAATCTATGAGAGTACTGATAAACAGTAGAATCCCGTCGAGTACCGGGAAAAGGTAGAATCCGTGCGAGTGTCAAAAAACTTTCCTGACGTGTACCGGAAGAGGGTCGAATCTGTGGGAGTACCAAGAAATGATAGAATCCGGGCGTGTACCTTGAAAAGGTTGAACCCGTGCGAGTATCCAAAAACTGTTCCCACGAGTACCGGAAAAGGGTCGAATCTGTGGGAGTACCGAAAAATGATAGAATCCGGGCGTGTACGGGGAAAAGGTAGAATCCGTGCGAGTATCCAAAAATTGTTCCCACGAGTACCGGAAAAGGGTCGAATCTATGATAGTACTGATAAACGGTAGAATCCCGGCGAGTACCAGGAAAAGGTAGAATCTGTGGGAGTACCGAAAAATGGTAGAATCCGGGTGAGTACCAGGAAAAGGTAGAATCTGTGGGAGTACCGAAAAATGGTAGAATCCGGGTGAGTACCAGGAAAAGGTAGAATCTGTGGGAGTACCGAAAAATGGTAGAATCCGGGCGAGTACAGGAAAAAGGTAGAATCCGTGCGAGTATCCAAAAACTATTCATGCAAGTACCGGAAAAGGGTCGAATCTATGAGAGTACCGAAACACGGTAGAATCCGGCCGAGTACCGTGAAAAGGTAAAATCCGTATGAGTATCCAAAAACATTCCCCACGAGTACCGGAAAAGGGTCGAATCTGTGGGAGTACAAAAAAATGGTAGAATCCGGGCGAGTACCGGGAAAAGGTAGAATCCGTGCGAGTCACCAAAAGTTGTCCCCACGAGTATCGGAAAAGGGTCGAATCTTTGGGAGTACCGAAAAATGATAGAATCCGGGCGTGTACCGGGAAAAGGTAGAATCCGTGCGAGTATCCAAAAGTTGTCCCCACGAGTACCGAAAAAGGGTCGAATCTGTGGGAGTACCGAAAAATGATAGAATCCGGGCGTGTACCGGGAAAAGGTAGAATCCGTGCTAGTATCCAAAAATTGTTCCCACGAGTATCGGAAAAGGGTCAAATCTATGAGAGTACTGATAAACAGTAGAATCCCGTCGAGTACCGGGAAAAGGTAGAATCCGTGCGAGTGTCAAAAAAATTTCCTGACGTGTACCGGAAGAGAGTCGAATCTGTGGGAGTACCAAGAAATGATAGAATCCGGGCGTGTACCTTGAAAAGGTTGAACCCGTGCGAGTATCCAGAAACTGTTCCCACGAGTACCGGAAAAGGGTCGAATCTGTGGGAGTACCGAAAAATGATAGAATCCGGGCGTGTACGGGGAAAAGGTAGAATTCGTGCGAGTATCCAAAAATTGTTTTCACGAGTACCGGAAAAGGGTCGAATCTATGAGAGTACTGATAAACGGTAGAATCCCAGCGAGTACCAGGAAAAGGTAGAATCGGTGGGAGTACCGAAAAATGGTAGAATCCGGGCGAGTACAGGGAAAAGGTAGAATCCGTGCGAGTAACCAAAAGTTGTCGCCATGAGTACCGGAAAAGGGTCGAATCTGTGGGAGTACCGAAAAATGATAGAATTCGGGCGTGTACCGGGAAAAGGTAGAATCCGTGCGAGTATCCAAAAGTTGTCCCCACGAGTACCGAAAAAGGGTCGAATCTGTGGGAGTACCGAAAAATGATAGAATCCGGGCGTGTACCGGGAAAAGGTAGAATCCGTGCTAGTATCCAAAAACTGTTCCCACGAGTATCGGAAAAGGGTCAAATCTATGAGAGTACTGATAAACAGTAGAATCCCGTCGAGTACCGGGAAAAGGTAGAATCCGTGCGAGTGTCAAAAAACTTTCCTGACGTGTACCGGAAGAGGGTCGAATCTGTGGGAGTACCAAGAAATGATAGAATCCGGGCGTGTACCTTGAAAAGGTTGAACCCGTGCGAGTATCCAAAAACTGTTCCCACGAGTACCGGAAAAGGGTCGAATCTGTGGGAGTACCGAAAAATGATAGAATCCGGGCGTGTACCGGGAAAAGGTAGAATCCGTGCGAGTCACCAAAAGTTGTCCCCACGAGTACCGGAAAAGGGTCGAATCTTTGGGAGTACCGAAAAATGATAGAATCCGGGCGTGTACCGGGAAAAGGTAGAATCCGTGCGAGTATCCAAAAGTTGTCCCCACGAGTACCGAAAAAGGGTCGAATCTGTGGGAGTACCGAAAAATGATAGAATCCGGGCGTGTACCGGGAAAAGGTAGAATCCGTGCTAGTATCCAAAAACTGTTCCCACGAGTATCGGAAAAGGGTCAAATCTATGAGAGTACTGATAAACAGTAGAATCCCGTCGAGTACCGGGAAAAGGTAGAATCCGTGCGAGTGTCAAAAAACTTTCCTGACGTGTATCGGAAGAGGGTCGAATCTGTGGGAGTACCAAGAAATGATAGAATCCGGGCGTGTACCTTGAAAAGGTTGAACCCGTGCGAGTATCCAAAAACTGTTCCCACGAGTACCGGAAAAGGGTCGAATCTGTGGGAGTACCGAAAAATGATAGAATCCGGGCGTGTACGGGGAAAAGGTAGAATCCGTGCGATTATCCAAAAATTGTTCCCACGAGTACCGGAAAAGGGTCGAATCTATGATAGTACTGATAAACGGTAGAATCCCGGCGAGTACCAGGAAAAGGTAGAATCTGTGGGAGTACCGAAAAATGGTAGAATCCGGGCGAGTACCAGGAAAAGGTAGAATCTGTGGGAGTACCGAAAAATGGTAGAATCCGGGCGAGTAGAGGGAAAAGGTAGAATCCGTGCGAGTATCCAAAAACTATTCATGCGAGTACCGGAAAAGGGTCGAATCTATGAGAGTACCGAAACACGGTAGAATCCGTGCAAGTGCCCAAAAACTTTCCCGACAAGTACCGGGAAAGGGTCGAATCTGTGGGTGTAACCAAAAGTTGTCCCCGCGAGTACCGAAAAAGGGTCGAATCTGTGGGAGTACCGAAATATGATAGAATCCGTGCGAGTATCCAAAAACTATTCATGCGAGTACCGGAAAAGGGTCGAATCTATGAGAGTACCGAAACACTGTAGAATCCGGCCGAGTACCGTGAAAAGGTAAAATCCGTATGAGTATCCAAAAACATTCCCCACGAGTACCGGAAAAGGGTCGAATCTGTGGGAGTACAAAAAAATGGTAGAATCCGGGCGAGTACCGGGAAAAGGTAGAATCCGTGCGAGTCACCAAAAGTTGTCCCCACGAGTATCGGAAAGGGTCGAATCTTTGGGAGTACCGAAAAATGATAGAATCCGGGCGTGTACCGGGAAAAGGTAGAATCCGTGCGAGTATCCAAAAGTTGTCCCCACGAGTACCGAAAAAGGGTCGAATCTGTGGGAGTACCGAAAAATGATAGAATCCGGGCGTGTACCGGGAAAAGGTAGAATCCGTGCGAGTATCCAAAAGTTGTCCCCACGAGTACCGAAAAAGGGTCGAATTTGTGGGAGTACCGAAAAATGATAGAATCCGGGCGTGTACCGGGAAAAGGTAGAATCCGTGCTAGTATCCAAAAACTGTTCCCACGAGTATCGGAAAAGGGTCAAATCTATGAGAGTACTGATAAACAGTAGAATCCCGTCGAGTACCGGGAAAAGGTAGAATCCGTGCGAGTGTCAAAAAACTTTCCTGACGTGTACCGGAAGAGGGTCGAATCTGTGGGAGTACCGAGAAATGATAAAATCCGGGCGTGTACCGAGAAAAGTTAGAATCCGTGCGAGTATCCAAAAACTGTTCCCACGAGTACCGGAAAAGGGTCGAATCTGTGGGAGTACCGAAAAATGATAGAATCCGGGCGTGTACCTTGAAAAGGTTGAACCCGTGCGAGTATCCAAAAACTGTTCCCACGAGTACCGGAAAAGGGTCGAATCTGTGGGAGTACCGAAAAATGATAGAATCCGGGCGTGTACCGGGAAAAGGTAGAATCCGTGCGAGTCACCAAAAGTTGTCCCCACGAGTACCGGAAAAGGGTCGAATCTTTGGGAGTACGGAAAAATGATAGAATCCGGGCGTGTACCGGGAAAAGGTAGAATCCGTGCGAGTATCCAAAAGTTGTCCCCACGAGTACCGAAAAAGGGTCGAATCTGTGGGAGTACCGAAAAATGATAGAATCCGGGCGTGTACCGGGAAAAGGTAGAATCCGTGCTAGTATCCAAAAACTGTTCCCACGAGTATCGGAAAAGGGTCAAATCTATGAGAGTACTGATAAACAGTAGAATCCCGTCGAGTACCGGGAAAAGGTAGAATCCGTGCGAGTGTCAAAAAACTTTCCTGACGTGTATCGGAAGAGGGTCGAATCTGTGGGAGTACCAAGAAATGATAGAATCCGGGCGTGTACCTTGAAAAGGTTGAACCCGTGCGAGTATCCAAAAACTGTTCCCACGAGTACCGGAAAAGGGTCGAATCTGTGGGAGTACCGAAAAATGATAGAATCCGGGCGTGTACGGGGAAAAGGTAGAATCCGTGCGATTATCCAAAAATTGTTCCCACGAGTACCGGAAAAGGGTCGAATCTATGATAGTACTGATAAACGGTAGAATCCCGGCGAGTACCAGGAAAAGGTAGAATCTGTGGGAGTACCGAAAAATGGTAGAATCCGGGCGAGTACCAGGAAAAGGTAGAATCTGTGGGAGTACCGAAAAATGGTAGAATCCGGGCGAGTACAGGGAAAAGGTAGAATCCGTGCGAGTATCCAAAAACTATTCATGCGAGTACCGGAAAAGGGTCGAATCTATGAGAGTACCGAAACACGGTAGAATCCGTGCAAGTGCCCAAAAACTTTCCCGACAAGTACCGGGAAAGGGTCGAATCTGTGGGTGTAACCAAAAGTTGTCCCCGCGAGTACCGAAAAAGGGTCGAATCTGTGGGAGTACCGAAATATGATAGAATCCGTGCGAGTATCCAAAAACTATTCATGCGAGTACCGGAAAAGGGTCGAATCTATGAGAGTACCGAAACACGGTAGAATCCGGCCGAGTACCGTGAAAAGGTAAAATCCGTATGAGTATCCAAAAACATTCCCCACGAGTACCGGAAAAGGGTCGAATCTGTGGGAGTACAAAAAAATGGTAGAATCCGGGCGAGTACCGGGAAAAGGTAGAATCCGTGCGAGTCACCAAAAGTTGTCCCCACGAGTATCGGAAAAGGGTCGAATCTTTGGGAGTACCGAAAAATGATAGAATCCGGGCGTGTACCGGGAAAAGGTAGAATCCGTGCGAGTATCCAAAAGTTGTCCCCACGAGTACCGAAAAAGGGTCGAATCTGTGGGAGTACCGAAAAATGATAGAATCCGGGCGTGTACCGGGAAAAGGTAGAATCCGTGCGAGTATCCAAAAGTTGTCCCCACGAGTACCGAAAATGGGTCGAATTTGTGGGAGTACCGAAAAATGATAGAATCCGGGCGTGTACCGGGAAAAGGTAGAATCCGTGCTAGTATCCAAAAACTGTTCCCACGAGTATCGGAAAAGGGTCAAATCTATGAGAGTACTGATAAACAGTAGAATCCCGTCGAGTACCGGGAAAAGGTAGAATCCGTGCGAGTGTCAAAAAACTTTCCTGACGTGTACCGGAAGAGGGTCGAATCTGTGGGAGTACCGAGAAATGATAAAAACCGGGCGTGTACCGAGAAAAGTTAGAATCCGTGCGAGTATCCAAAAACTGTTCCCACGAGTACCGGAAAAGGGTCGAATCTGTGGGAGTACCGAAAAATGATAGAATCCGGGCGTGTACCTTGAAAAGGTTGAACCCGTGCGAGTATCCAAAAACTGTTCCCACGAGTACCGGAAAAGGGTCGAATCTGTGGGAGTACCGAAAAATGATAGAATCCGGGCGTGTACCGGGAAAAGGTAGAATCCGTGCGAGTCACCAAAAGTTGTCCCCACGAGTACCGGAAAAGGGTCGAATCTTTGGGAGTACGGAAAAATGATAGAATCCGGGCGTGTACCGGGAAAAGGTAGAATCCGTGCGAGTATCCAAAAGTTGTCCCCACGAGTACCGAAAAAGGGTCGAATCTGTGGGAGTACCGAAAAATGATAGAATCCGGGCGTGTACCGGGAAAAGGTAGAATCCGTGCTAGTATCCAAAAACTGTTCCCACGAGTATCGGAAAAGGGTCAAATCTATGAGAGTACTGATAAACAGTAGAATCCCGTCGAGTACCGGGAAAAGGTAGAATCCGTGCGAGTGTCAAAAAACTTTCCTGACGTGTATCGGAAGAGGGTCGAATCTGTGGGAGTACCAAGAAATGATAGAATCCGGGCGTGTACCTTGAAAAGGTTGAACCCGTGCGAGTATCCAAAAACTGTTCCCACGAGTACCGGAAAAGGGTCGAATCTGTGGGAGTACCGAAAAATGATAAAATCCGGGCGTGTACGGGGAAAAGGTAGAATCCGTGCGAGTATCCAAAAATTGTTCCCACGAGTACCGGAAAAGGGTCGAATCTATGATAGTACTGATAAACGGTAGAATCCCGGCGAGTACCAGGAAAAGGTAGAATCTGTGGGAGTACCGAAAAATGGTAGAATCCGGGCGAGTACAGGGAAAAGGTAGAATCCGTGCGAGTATCCAAAAACTATTCATGCAAGTACCGGAAAAGGGTCGAATCTATGAGAGTACCGAAACACGGTAGAATCCGTGCAAGTGCCCAAAAACTTTCCCGACAAGTACCGGGAAAGGGTCGAATCTGTGGGTGTAACCAAAAGTTGTCCCCGCGAGTACCGGAAAAGGGTCGAATCTGTGGGAGTACCGAAATATGATAGAATCCGGGCTTGTACCGGGAAAAGGTAGAATCCGTGCGAGTATCCAAAAACTATTCATGCGAGTACCGAAAAAGGGTCGAATCTATGAGAGTACCGAAACACGGTAGAATCCGGCCGAGTACCGTGAAAAGGTAAAATCCGTATGAGTATCCAAAAACATTCCCCACGAGTACCGGAAAAGGGTCGAATCTGTGGGAGTACAAAAAAATGGTAGAATCCGGGCGAGTACCGGGAAAAGGTAGAATCCGTGCGAGTATCCAAAAGTTGTCCCCACGAGTACCGAAAAAGGGTCGAATCTGTGGGAGTACCGAAAAATGATAGAATCCGGGCGTGTACCGGGAAAAGGTAGAATCCGTGCGAGTATCCAAAAGTTGTCCCCACGAGTACCGAAAAAGGGTCGAATCTGTGGGAGTACCGAAAAATGATAGAATCCGGGCGTGTACCGGGAAAAGGTAGAATCCGTGCTAGTATCCAAAAACTGTTCCCACGAGTATCGGAAAAGGGTCAAATCTATGAGAGTACTGATAAACAGTAGAATCCCGTCGAGTACCGGGAAAAGGTAGAATCCGTGCGAGTGTCAAAAAACTTTCCTGACGTGTACCGGAAGAGGGTCGAATCTGTGGGAGTACCGAGAAATGATAAAATCCGGGCGTGTACCAAGAAAAGTTAGAATCCGTGCGAGTATCCAAAAACTGTTCCCACGAGTACCGAAAAAGGGTCGAATCTGTGGGAGTACCGAAAAATGATAGAATCCGGGCGTGTACCGGGAAAAGGTAGAATCCGTGCTAGTATCCAAAAACTGTTCCCACGAGTATCGGAAAAGGGTCAAATCTATGAGAGTACTGATAAACAGTAGAATCCCGTCGAGTACCGGGAAAAGGTAGAATCCGTGCGAGTGTCAAAAAACTTTCCTGACGTGTACCGGAAGAGGGTCGAATCTGTGGGAGTACCGAGAAATGATAAAATCCGGTCGTGTACCAAGAAAAGTTAGAATCCGTGCGAGTATCCAAAAACTGTTCCCACGAGTACCGGAAAAGGGTCGAATCTGTGGGAGTACCGAAAAATGATAGAATCCGGGCGTGTACCTTGAAAAGGTTGAACCCGTGCGAGTATCCAAAAACTGTTCCCACGAGTACCGGAAAAGGGTCGAATCTGTGGGAGTACCGAAAAATGATAGAATCCGGGCGTGTACCGGGAAAAGGTAGAATCCGTGCGAGTCACCAAAAGTTGTCCCCACGAGTACCGAAAAAGGGTCGAATCTTTGGGAGTACCGAAAAATGATAGAATCCGGGCGTGTACCGGGAAAAGGTAGAATCCGTGCGAGTATCCAAAAGTTGTCCCCACGAGTACCGAAAAAGGATCGAATCTGTGGGAGTACCGAAAAGTGATAGAATCCGGAAGTGTACCGAGAAAGGGTCGAATCTGTAGGAGTAACCTAAAGTTGTCCCCACGAGTACCGAAAAAGGGTCGAATCTGTGGGAGTACCGAAAAATGATAGAATCCGGGCGTGTACCGGGAAAGGGTCGAATCTGTGGGAGTAACCAAAAGTTGTCCCTACGAGTACCGAAAAAGGGTCGAATCTGTGGGAGTACCGAAAAATGGTAGAATCCGGGCGAGTACCGGGAAAAGGCTCGAATCTGTGGAAGTACCGAAAAATGGTAGAATCCGGGCGAGTACCGGGAAAAGGTAGAATCCGTACGAGTAACCAAAAGATGTCCCCACGAGTACCGGGAAAGGGTCGAATCTTTGGGAGTACCGAAAAATGATAGAATCCGGGCGTGCACCGGGAAAATGTAGAATCCGTGCGAGTATCCAAAAACTGTTCCCACGAGTACTGGAAAATGGTCGAATCTATGAGAGTACCTAAAAACGGTAGAATCCGGGCGAGTACCGGGAAAAGGTAGAATCCGTGCGAGTGTCAAAAAACTTTCCCGACCAGTACCGGAAAAGGGTCGAATCTGTGGGAGTACCGAAAAATAGTAGCATCCCGACGAGTACCGGGAAAATGTAGAATCCTTGCGAGTAGCCAAAAACTGTCCTGACGAGTACCGGGAAAGGCTCGAATCTGTGGGAGTACCGAAAAATGGTAAAATCCGGGCGACTACCAGGAAAAGGTAGAATCCGTGCGAGTAACCAACAGATGTCCCCATGAGTACCGGAAAAGGGTCGAATCTGTGGGAGCACGGAAAAATGATAGAATCCGGGCGTGTACCGAGAAAATGTAGAATCCGTGCGAGTATCAAAAAACTGTTCCCACGAGTACCGGAAAAGGGTTGAATCTATGAGAGTACCGAAAAACGGTAGAATCCGGGCGAGTACCGTGAAAAGGTACAATCCGTACAAGTATCCAAAAACGTTCCCCACGAGTACCGGAAAAGGGTCGAATCTGTGGGAGTACAAAAAAATGGTAGAATCCGTGCGAGTATCCAAAAACTGTTCCCACGAGTACTGGAAAATGGTCGAATATATGAGAGTACCTAAAAACGGTAGAATCCGGGCAAGTACCGGGAAAAGGTAGAATCCGTGCGAGTGTCAAAAAACTTTCCCGACCAGTACCGGAAAAGGGTCGAATCTGTGAGAGTACCGAAAAATGGTAGCATCCCTACGAGTACCGGGAAAATGTAGAATCCTTGCGAGTAGCCAAAAACTGTCCTGACGAGTACCGGAAAAGGCTCGAATCTGTGGAAGTACCGAAAAATGGTAGAATCCGGGCGAGTACCGGGAAAAGGTAGAATCCGTGCGAGTAACCAAAAGATGTCCCCACGAGTACCGGGAAAGGGTCGAATCTCTGGGAGTACCGAAAAATGATAGAATCCGGGCGTGCACCGGGAAAATGTAGAATCCGTGCGAGTATCCAAAAACTGTTCCCACGAGTACTGGAAAATGGTCGAATCTATGAGAGTACCTAAAAACGGTAGAATCCGGGCGAGTACCGGGAAAAGGTAGAATCCGTGCGAGTGTCAAAAAACTTTCCCGATCAGTATCGGAAAAGGGTCGAATCTGTGGGAGTACCGAAAAATAGTAGCATCCCGACGAGTACCGGGAAAATGTAGAATCCTTGCGAGTAGCTAAAAACTGTCCTGACGAGTACCGGAAAAGGCTCGAATCTGTGGGAGTACCGAAAAATGGTAGAATCCGGGCGAGTATCGGGAAAAGGTAGAATCCGTGCGAGTAACCAAAAGCTGTCCCCACTAGTACCGGAAAAGGGTCGAATCTGTGGGAGTACCGAAAAATGATAGAATCCGGGCGTGTACCGGGAAAAGGTAGAATCCGTGCGAGTAACCAAAAGTTGTCCCCACGAGTACCGAAAAATGGTCGAATCTGTGGGAGTACCGAAAAATGATAGAATCCGGGCATGTACCGGGAAAAGATAGAATCCGTGCGAGTATCCAAAAATTGTTCCCACGAGTACCGGAAAAGGGTCGAATCTATGAGAGTACCGAAAAACGGTAGAATCCGGGCGAGTACCGTGAAAAGGTACAATCCGTAAGAGTATCCAAAAACTTTCCCCACGAGTACCGGAAAAGGGTCGAATCTATGGGAGTAGAAAAAAATGGTAGAATCCGGGAGAGTACCGGGAAATGGTAGAATCCGTGCGAGTAACCAAAAGTGTTCCCGACGAGTACCGGAAAAGGGTCGAATCTGTGGGAGGAACGAAAAATGATAGAATCCGGGCGTGTACCGGGAAAAGGTAGAATCCGTGCGAGTATCCAAAAACTGTTCCCACGAGTACCGGAAAATGGTCGAATCTATGAGAGTACCGAAAAACGGTAGAATCCGAGCGAGTACCGGGAAAAGGTAGAATCCGTGCGAGTATCCAAAAACTGTTCCCACGAGTACCGGAAAATGGTCGAATCTATGAGAGTACCGAAAAACGGTAGAATCCGAGCGAGTACCGGGGAAAGGTAGAATCCGTGCGAGTGTCAAATAACTTTCCCGACGAGTACCGGAACAGGGTCGAATCTGTGCGAGTACTGAAAAATGCTAGAATCCGGGAGAGTACCTGGAAAAGGTAGAATCCGTGCGAGTAACCAAAAGTTGTCCCCACGAGTACCGGAAAAGGGTCGAATCTGTGGGAGGACCGAAAAATGATAGAATCCTGGCGTGTACCGGGAAACGGTAGAATCAGTGCGAGTATCCAAAAGCTGTCCCCACGAGTACCGGAAAAGGGTCGAATCTGTGGGAGTACCGGAAAACGGTAGAATCTGGGCGAGTACCGGGGAAAGGTAGAATCCGTGCGAGTGTCAAAAAACTTTCCCGACCAGTAATGGAAAAGGGTCGAATATGTGGGAGTACCAAAAAATGGTAGCATCTCGACGAGTACCGGGAAAAGGTAGAATCCTTGCGAGTAACCAAAAGCTGTCCCCACGAGTACCGGAAAAGGGTCGAATCTGTGGGAGTACCGAAAAATGATAGAATCCGGGCGTGTACCGAGAAAAGGTAGAATCCGTGCGAGTATCCAAAAACTGTTCCCACGAGTACAGGAAAAGGGTCGAATCTATGAGAGTACCGAAAAACGGTAGAATCCGGGCGAGTACCGGGGAAAGGTAGAATCCGTGCGAGTGTCAAAAAACTTTCCGGACCAATAATGGAAAAGGGTCAAATATGTGGGAGTACCGAAAAATGGTAGCATCCCGACGAGTACCGGGAAAAGGTAGAATCCTTGCGAGTAACCAAAAGTTGTCCCCACGAGTACCGGAAAAGGGTCGAATCTGTGGGAGTACCGAAAAATGATAGAATCCGGGCGTGTACCGAGAAAAGGTAGAATCCGTGCGAGTATCCAAAAACTGTTCCCACGAGTACAGGAAAAGGCTTGAATCTGTGAGAGTACCGAAAAATGGTAGAATCAGAGCGAGTACGGGGAAAAGGTAGAATCTGTGCGAGTAACCAAAAGCTGTCCCTGTAGACCCTCAATTTTGTCCCTTTAGCACATGTCTTTAAGTTCGTTTTCAGTGCTCCAAAATAGTTCCTTGGTGGCCTATGGCTACTCTTACCACTTACCTTTTTCTGAGTCTCATCGGAGGCTTTGGTTGAGGGATTATTTGATTCCTTATTGTGACCCTTGGCAGCCCTAACTTAGACTTAGGCTTTTCTTATTTTTTTAAGATAGCTTTTAGATACACTTGGCCCATTAGGCACCACCCTAGGCCCGCTTAGTCTCATCATAGGCCGTTTAGGCACACTTGGCCCATTTGGACATTTTTAGTGTGACTTGTATGACTTGCGTGTTTGCATGGCTTGTAGGGCCCATTTTTGTTAATTTGTTAATTTTATTTTATTTTATTTTATTTTCCTCTTTATATTATTTTTCCTTAACTTATTTATTTATTTATTATTTTTACCATTTTCTAATTTATTTACTTATTTATCTATTCATGCAATTATTTAACTTCTAAAATTTCATGTTTTTGCAAGGAAACTTACCATTGGAGTTTAAGGAAGGTGGGACTCTCCTTGGAAGGTTTTGGAGGGGAATTCCAAATTGGGAAGATTGCTTTTGATTGGAAGATTTAAAAAAAAAAAAAAAGAGAAGAAGAAAGGAAAGAGGAGAATTTTCCATTTTGGAAACAAATTTAGGTCTTTAAGGGTGATATATATAGGTGAGAAAAGGAAAAGAAAAAGAGGGGGGACTGGCAGACGCATTGGAGGATTGGGAGAAATTTTGAGGATTTTTGAGGAGAAAGCACAAAGGAGCAGGAAAGGAGCAAGTGCAACCGAGATCATCCAAGTATTTTTCTCGTTACTTTTGGAATTCTTACCCATATTTGATTTTTCTTCTGTATGTTCGTTTTAATGTTTAATATACTGTTCTTTGGTGTGGACGAAGAGGGCCACAAAATTGTTTGTTGATATTGGCTATTTGCTAGTTTGCCTCGAATCTGTTCCTGATCATCCTCCCACCGATCCAAGCCTGTTGAATGAAATTTGAAATAAGGCTTTCATGAGTTCCTCAATTTTATATCTTTGTTTTGTTTTCGTTCTTTATACTCTGTTTTCTCGGTTGCATCCCTCTGTTCTTCATGAGGGATTTTGGCTGCATAATCGCATGTGCTCCACCAAATGATAATGCCTGCTGAAACTTTGATATCAAAGCCCGGAATGCCTTACATTGATTGAGACGCGGATTACTAGAAAAGTGGTGAATATGTGGTCTGAATTTCTTCAGCTTTGGGTCCCGCTGACATTCCATAACTGGAGCTTATTTTATGAATCTGGGCTAATCATGCGAGGAGTGTGTGGAAACGAAACAAGTAACCAGATGGCATGCTGAAGTTCTATGGAGAGAATATCCCATTGCTTGTGAACCCCGCTTGAAGTGGTCCTGTCAGAGTGATTTAAGATATGCAGCCTCATCAATCTTAAAAAAAATTGGTAGAAGACCTTCAGTTATGAAGAAGACCACTAAGACATCTAGGTAGGAGTCAATATTGTCAGTGAGTATTATCCAGTTAATGCAAGACAGAATATCAAGTCTAAAGATACAGAGAGCTCTATGAAAAACCTGATATTCAAAGTCGCGATTGGTCAGTTACTGCTACCTGTTACAGAGACACAACAATAATTTGGCCAGATAGTGGAAATCCCCAAAATTAGTTGGCTGTATTGGCGATATATGATGAGTTCCTTGCTCTGCACCGTGTAAGAAGCTTAGTTGTTAAAGAATCTTTCCCTGACTCTTGGGAGGACCTTTATTTACTGCTCGAAAAGAACAGGTTATTCCATCCACAGGCAGAGTTTGGAGATACTGAAGGTATTATGCATATTGATGGACAGTTTCATCATTGGAATTGGCAATGAGTCCACACAAGGTTCAGGCAGTGATGCGGAGCTTCCTTAAAATCTGTCCAGAGAATTCAAATAGATCAATATAGAGCCATATCCGAAATCATCCGCGGGTCCAAAGACTGAATATGAAAAGTGGAGTTCATGGTAGTCTCCATGATGTGACACCAGAAAACTATTTTGGCAATTAATCCGGCCCCTGTTTCACTCTTGAAGTTTGACGATGGGAATTCAAAGCAAAGTGGGAAGGATGAAGCTAAGCATCTACAGGTTTATAGTCTTCCAACTAGCTATGGAAAATTAATGGGTCACCCAGATGCTGGGATATTTAAAAAGGACCCTCTGATCCCTAGTGTTGAAAGAATTATTGATATAAGTCCCAAATAGTTCACATGAAGTGAAAGATTCATGTTCTTTTGTATAAAGCACTATTGAAAGAACTTTATGTTGTCAATATATATTTGAGAACTTATAATGATAAACCGGACTTCGAGATCGGTGAACCAGAAGCAGTCTATGATGCTCTTCTTGGTTTTATTTCATCCTTAGTCCACAATCAAGGTGCTGCAGTTTTGGACGACCAGGACATACTTAATCTTGAGGGCTCACCCTCCAATACGTCTGAGGTTCAAACTGATATAGTAGACAGATCAATCACTGTACAGAATATTTCTGGTAATTCTTTGGTAGTCTCTAATGGGAAAGCGAAAACTGGTGAAAAATTCCGAACTGGTTAAGAATCTTCAGTTCGGATTGACTTCTCTTTAGAACTTACTGACAAGCACTCTAAATTTGGCATCCATATTTTCTACTAAAGAATAGCTACTGCCTCTTTGTGAGTGCTTCCTTGCGTCTATTGCTTCAGAAAAATCAATGAGTGGCGGTGTGCACTTGAATTGGTTTGTGAAGCAATGTCTATTGAGCTGCGAATTGTTCATCAAGATAAGCATGGCTGGGTCCTCCATGTTGAAAGTGAGCGGCGAACCTATCTCCAACAACTCGTACATGAGCGAGGAATATTTCCAATGCACAAAACCAGTCTGATTGAAGGTCCTGAATAGCAGCTTTGTCCCATTGAAAGTCCATATAGGATGTGCCAAAAGCTTGAAAGATGCAAATTAAAAATCGATACCATCCAAAATGTTCTAGATGGACAGTGTGAATCAGTGGAAATAGAGCCGTCTAGAGAGAAAAATGAGATAGGTTTCGAAGCATCTGATATTGATTCTGAGTCATATCTCCCTCTTTTTGACAGTGGTGTCAAACATATTGATGACAAATATTTTGATGAATCATTCTCTAAAGAATCAGATGATATTAAAGATGTTGCTTCTGCGAGGAGTGGACGGAATCACCGAAACCCTTCTCTCATCTCTAATTTCTCATTCTGGAGCGTATCAAGTAACCATCAAACTTCCCCATCAGCAACCTCGCTAAAGAGTAATCTTCCAACTATTGAAAACAGAGTGCATAATGACATGCATGCCAAGACAACCTTGCAAGGAAAAAGTCATTGAAAGAATTGTGGAGCTATTTATCACAGTTTTGAGTGCTGGAATAGAAGGATCAGATTTTAGCTACCTATTTTAGATGAAGCAGATGGAAGGTTTCCTAAGGGATATCAATGCTGGAGAAGTGAGTGATGGTAATATCCATGAATGTGACCAAGGCAATTGACATGATGGATATCCTCAGGAAAGACCCTTCACTGGCTGTCATTTTCAAATTTTATGTCAGTATGGTTGATGTGTCTGAAAAAGGTCGAGAAGCTTTATGGGTTGCAACGTGGTGATTTATTGGTTCTAGTTGATCCATTGGATAATTGTTACTCTGAATCGGTTAATGTGAAGGTCCTTAACTTCTTTGTTGATCTTTTATCTGGAGACCTCTGCCCTGACCTCAAGCAAAAGATACAAACAAAATTTCTTAGCATAGATTTGCTTTGTTTGTCTAAATGGTTGGAGAAGAGGCTGGTGGGTTGTGCAATAGATGCCTCAAAAGGGGTTTCCTGTGCAAAAGCCAGTTCCATAGCTCTCAGAGAATCAACTATGAATTTTATTTTATGCCTTGTATCCCCACATGATATGCAATCAAAAGAGCTACATAGTCATTTGTTTGAAGCCATGCTGATTTCACTTGATACAACATTTATTTTATTTGATATCCATACAGCCAAGTCCTATTCCCATTTTATAGTTCAACTTTCTAGAGGGGAATCCCTGATGAAGCCACTTTTAAAGAGGACCATAGCATTGATGGAGAAGCTGGTTGGTGAGGAAGGTCTGCTTCAAGGGTTAAAGTTTCTCTTTGGTTTTCTTGGAACTGTCTTGAGTGATTGTAGGTCTAATAAGAGTACCTTGGAAAAACCTCCTGGGAAGCCTTTTCTAGCAATAGTATTGGGGTTGGACCTGTGGCTTCTAGACCAGTAGGTTCAAGGAAAAATTCTGATGCTCTAGTTCTTTCAGCTAATCAAGAAACAGGATCGATTTTCTCTTGAATGTCATGCAACTTTTGTAGATGAAGATGAGGATGGTGGAATATCTGATGGTGAGGTTTCTAACATAGATAAGGATGAGGAAGATGACAACAACTTTTTGAAACCTCCACTGCCGTATGGACTCTTCAGTGAAGACTCAGTTTCCAATAAAAGAATGGAGTTCCCAGCAACTACCCATGCACCGAACACTGAAATAATATCTGCTCTTTCTTTCTCATGTTCAGAATTAAAATTCTGTGCTAAAGCAAAATTGAAGACTTGCATCTCGTGAGGTGAAATTGCCTATGCTGTGGGGAATCATTGGTTGCTGTTCTCAAATGTCAGGTTTTCCTAAAAACACTTGGCAAAGCCTAATGGGAGCGGCTTTAGGTTCTTTTAAAAATCTGGAGTTGAAGAAACAAACAAATTTATTTTAGCATCTTGCAAAACGGTACAGATCGTCTTCCCAAGTGTTATTTTTTGTGGCCAGTTCACCTACTGATTGTGCTGAAGGGAATGCACAGAAGGTTACTGCGAGATTCGATAGTTCCTCTGCAGAGACAGTGACTGAGGTTGTGGAAGAGAAAAGTGATATTTTTTATAGGCAAAAGGATAAGTCAAAGTGGTTCAAAGGATATTGTTCCAGACGTGGTTGATACTTCAGACCATGTTTAGCGATAGTAGGTCTGAACTATGCTGGGCCATGAGTTCAGAATTACAGAAATTTACAGTTGGCATTGAAACACAACTAGTGGAAGAAATCCCTGGAACTGGGCAGCATCTCACTTCATGGGAATCCACTCTCACAAAAGCTATCTTTGGAAAATTCGCCACTAGTGCAGCCACTTACCCTGAATCAAGGTGCTGAAATGTCCTTAATTTAGGAACTTCAAGCATAATGTTCTCAACTATTCACTCTTAGCGGAATGCTAGATGAAACCACTGTAGTTGGAAGAGAGCAGAACATTCAGACTTTTTTTAGTATTGAAGTGTTGCTAGAGGATTCACCCATTTGGATTACAAATATCCAAATTGTACATCAAAGAGGTCACCAGCTTGTTGTTGATAAATAAATAGAATCATAAGCTGATTTTGTTCTTTTTCTTCAGCTAGGAATTGAATGCATCTCACCATCGTATAGTTGAAATCTTTGAGGCGGACCAGATAAGAGGAATGCTGGAAAAATGAATTGCAATTTCATTTTTTTTATGAGCTCCAATTCCAAAAAACTTCGTTGTTGTTGTCAGTTTGGCTTCGCTCATGGTGTTCGTCCTGAAAATAGTTTGGGGTATTTATTCATGGCATCAGGAATGGTATATGTACACATCAGCGTGAAGGTTCTGAAGCTACTGGCAGTCCAAGGGGTAGTGGAATTGGGTCTGGCTTGCAATAGAAAACTTATGGTTTTTCAAAATGGCGGCTTTCCAGAATTCATAGAAAGTTATTACATGCTGGAGTCAATCCATCTGTCAGGAGTATCTACAGCCAATGAATCTTTACATGAGATTTTGGAATTTAAATTCAGAAATATGGGGAATGCAGATTTTGAAAGAGGAAGCATGGCCTTTTTTTTTTAAAAGAAGCATGACCAGATTTTTAAGGGGGACAACACAGATTTTTGAAGATGAGCTTCACCAGATTTTTGAGAGGACTCACGGCTGATTTTCAAAGCATCATGGCTGTAGATAAATCAGAGAGTACCATGGCTGCATTTTGAAAGAGATAAAGTGATTGCCAAATGGTGTTTTAGTTTAGATGAAGATGCCTTTCTATTGCATTTAAAGGATGGTCTCTCCCTTGAAACAAAGGTTATTTATGTGGAGTCTCTCAAGGTTGAAATAGATGCAAGCGAACAGGAAGAAGTTGCACAGAAACTGTTGGAGGATTTCAATTGTGTACCAATATTTTTACCTCATGACCTGCATAAAAGTTTTAGCATGGGTTCTCTAAACATCAGTTGTGGCCTCTTTTTCATTACATGTTGCTCATGTGCCCCAACCATAGCGATCATTTTGACAACAAGTGAGCACATGCTTTGAAATGACTATGGCCAGCTCTTCTCCAGACATGCCAGCAATGTACAGGGGCCTCTTCACACAACTTCTCCCCTACTTGCTTCTTTGATTGAGAATTCACTGTTTTAAATTGAATTTTAGAACCATTGTTCAACTAAACATTCTCGACTTTGAAAAATCCATCTTTAGATCCTTCTCTAGGCAATAAAATCCAAATTTCAACACCCCTTTGCTGCCATTTTCCTTCCGGCACGCATTTTCACTATTTTATTTGATTTTCAACTGATTTTCTTGATTTTCCCAAATATGAATAAAATTCATGATTCCAAACAATGGAATTCATAGAATCAACTCATGCGAAATTGATTAGGGCTTTGGTGGGGGCCCGACATTCATGATATCCTCTTCAATAGTGTTTGTTTGACATTTGATTAATTGTGCTTTCTCTTTGAGATACGTGAGATTATTATGCACCTATTATTAAGCAATCTTGTTTCCCATAGTGGCGTTTTAGCTTGCTATCCAGGTACGCTCCTTCACACCTATTTTTGAGAATTCCATGGACACATGTGTTATCGATGACTATATCCATACATGATGTGATATTTGGGTGTTTTGATATATGCTTGATTTGCTTAGATAAAACAAATGTTGTGTCATATTTCCAAACTAATCTCTTATGTTTCATGATAGCGCTTGAGAAGCCATTCAGGTATGCACTTCGACTCTCTCTTATGGTTGGTTTTCTTGTTAGGCATGCAATATTCAAAATCACCTAGTCAGCTTAGGTACCCATAATTAACTGATTAATGGCCACACTTCCCTTAACTTTGTAAGTAGAGACCTTTTTAGGGCTTACAGGGGTGCTACCTTTTAGAGATACCTTCCCAATAAGTAACCTGATCCCCGGACTTAGACTCGGGTTTCTCAAAGACAAGCTTTCTTCCAAAACTATGGAGTCACATTTTAGGGTTTTTCTTTCTTGTTTTATTTTCCTTTTAAAATAAAAATAAAATAGGTGGCGACTCCAACTTTTTTAAAAATTAATTTTTCACAAATAAAAAGCGAGTCTCGCCGATCGAGTGGGGACGTACGTGGAAAATGCGGGTCCACAGTCCCCACGAGTACCGGAAAAGGGTCGAATATGTGGGAGTACCGAAAAATGATAGAATCCGGGAGTGTACCGGGAAAAGGTAGAATCCGTGCGAGTATCCAAAAACTGTTCCCACGAGTACCGGAAAATGGTCGAATCTATGAGAGTACCGAAAAACGGCAGAATCCGGGCGAGTACCGGGAAAAGGTATAATCCGTGCGAGTGTCAAAAAACTTTCCCGACCAGTACCGGAAAAGGGTCGAATCTGTGGGAGTACCGAAAAATGGTAGCATCCCGACGAGTACCGGGAAAATGTAGAATCCGTGCGAGTAGCCAAAAACTGTCCTGACGAGTACCGAAAAAGGCTCGAATATGTGGGAGTACCGAAAAATGGTAGAATCCGGGCGAGTACCGGGAAAAGGTATAATCCGTGCGAGTATCCAAAAACTGTCATGACGAGTACCGAAAAAGGCTCGAATATGTGGGAGTACCGAAAAATTATAGAATCCTGGCGTGTACCGGGAAAAGGTAGAATCCGTGCGAGTATCCAAAAACTGTTCCCACGAGTACCGAAAAATGGTCGAATCTATGGGAGTACCGAAAAACGGTAGAATCCGGGCGAGTACCGGAAAAACGGAGAATCCGTGCGAGTGTCAAAAAACTTTCCCGACCAGTACCGGAAAAGGGTCGAATTTGTGGGAGTACCGAAAAAAGGTCGAATATGTGGGAGTACCGAAAAATGATAGAATCCGGGAGTGTACCGGGAAAAGGTAGAATCCATGGGAGTATCCAAAAACAGTTCCCATGAGTACAGGAAAAGGGTCGAATCAGTGGGAGTACCGAAAAATGATAGAATCCGGGGGTGTACCGGGAAAAGGTGGAATCCGTGCGAGTATCCTAAAACTGTTCCTACGAGTACCGAAAAATGGTCGAATCTATGAGAGTACCGAAAAACGGTAGAATCCGGGTGAGTACCGGGAAAAGGTATAATCCGTGCGAGTGTCAAAAAACTTTCCCGACCAGTACCGGAAAATGGTCGAATCTGTGGGAGTACCGAAAAATGGTAGCATCCCGACGAGTACCGGGAAAAGGTAGAATCCTTGCGAGTAACCAAAAGTTGTCCCAACGAGTACCGGAAAAGGGTCGAATCCGTGGGAGTACCGAAAAATGATAGAATCCGGGCGTGTACCGGGAAAAGGTAGAATCCGTGCGAGTATCCAAAAACTGTTCCCACGAGTACAGGAAAAGGGTCGAATCTATGAGAGTACCGAAAAACGGTAGAATCCGAGCGAGTACCGGGGAAAGGTAGAATCCCTGCGAGTGTCAAAAAACTTTCCCGACGAGTACCGGAAAAATGTCGAATCTGTGGGAATACTGAAAAATGGTAGCATCCCGACGAGTACCGGGAAAAGGTAGAATCCTTGCGAGTAACCAAAAGTTGTCCCCACGAGTACCGTAAAAAGGTCGAATATGTTGGAGTACCGTAAAATGATATAATCCGGGAGTGTACCGGGAAAAGGTAGAATCCGTGGGAGTATCCAAAAACTGTTCCCACGAGTACCGGAAAATGGTCGAATCTATGGGAGTACCGAAAAACGGTAGAATCCGGGCGAGTACCGGAAAAAGGTAGAATCCGTGCGAGTAACCAAAAGTTGTCCCCACGAGTACCGGAAAAGGGTCGAATCTGTGGGCGTACCAAAAAATGGTAGCATCCCGACGAGTACCGGGAAAATGTAGAATCCGTGCGAGTAGCCAAAAACTGTCCTGACGAGTACCGGAAAAGGCTCGAATCTGTGGGAGTACCCAAAAATGGTAGAATCCGGGCGAGTACCGGGAAAAGGTAGAATTCGTGCGAGTAACCAAAAGTTGTCCCCACGAGTATCGGAAAAGGGTCGAATCTGTGTGAGTACCGAAAAATGATAGAATCCGGGCGTGTACCGTGAAAAGGTACAATCCGTACGAGTATCCAAAATCTTTCCCCACGAGTACCGGAAAAGAGTCAAATCTGTGGGAGTACAAAAAAATGGTAGAATCCGGGCGAGAATCGGGAAAAGGTAGAATCCGTGCGAGTAACCAAAAGTTGTCCCCACGAGTACCGGAAAAGGGTCGAATCTGTGGGAGTACCGAAAAATGATAGAATCAGGGGGTGTACCGGGAAAAGGTAGAATCCGTGCGAGTATCCAAAAACTGTTCCCACAAGTACAGGAAAATGGTCGAATCTATGCGAGTAAAGAAAAACGGTAGAATCTGGGCGAGTACCGGGGAAAGGTAGAATCCGTGCGAGTGTCAAAAAACTTTCCCGACGAGTACGGGAAAAGGGTCGAATCTGTGGGAGTACCGAAAAATGATAGAATCCGGGCGTGTATCGTGAAAAGGTACAATCCGTACGAGTATCCAAAAACTTTCCCCACGAGTACCGGAAAAGGGTCAAATCTGTGGGAGTACAAAAAAATGGTAGAATCCGGGCGAGAATCGGGAAAAGGTAGAATCCGTGCGAGTAACCAAAAGTTGTCCCCACGAGTACCGAAAAAGGGTCAAATCTGTGGGAGTACCGAAAAATGATAGAATCGGGGAGTGTACCGGGAAAAGGTAGAATCCGTGCGAGTATCCAAAAACTGTTCCCATGAGTATAGGAAAATGGTCGAATCTATGCGAGTACCGAAAAACGGTAGAATCCGGGCAAGTACCAGGGAAAGGTAGAATCCGTGCGAGTGTCGAAAAACTTTCCCGACGAGTACCGGTAAAGGGTCGAATCTCTGGGAGTACTGAAAAATGGTAGAATCCGGGCGAGCACCGGGAAAAGGTAGAATCCGTGCGAGTAACCAAAAGTTGTCCCCACGAGTACCGGAAAAGGGTCGAATCTGTGGGCGTACCGAAAAATGGTAGCATCCCGACGAGTACCGGAAAAATGTAAAATCCGTGCGAGTAGCCAAAAACTGTCCTGACGAGTACCGGAAAAGGCTCGAATCTGTGGGAGTACCCAAAAATGGTAGAATCCGGGCGAGTACCGGGAAAAGGTAGAATTCGTGCGAGTAACCAAAAGCTGTCCCCACGAGTATCGGAAAAGGGTCGAATCTGTGTGAGTACCAAAAAATGATAGAATCCGGGCGTGTACCGTGAAAAGGTACAATCCGTACGAGTATCCAAAATCTTTCCCCACGAGTACCGGAAAAGGGTAAAATCTGTGGGAGTACAAAAAAATGGTAGAATCCGGGCGAGAATCGGGAAAAGATAGAATCCGTGCGAGTAACCAAAAGTTGTCCCCACGAGTACCGGAAAAGGGTCGAATCTGTGGGAGTACCGAAAAATGATAGAATCAGGGGGTGTACCGGGAAAAGGTAGAATCCGTGCGAGTATCAAAAAACTGTTCCCACAAGTACAGGAAAATGGTCGAATCTATGCGAGTACCGAAAAACGGTAGAATCTGGGCGAGTACCGGGGAAGGGTAGAATCCGTGCGAGTTTCAAAAAACTTTCCCGACGAGTACGGGAAAAGGGTCGAATCTGTGGGAGTACCGAAAAATGATAGAATCCGGGCGTGTATCGTGAAAAGGTACAATCCGTACGAGTATCCAAAAACTTTCCCCACGAGTACCGGAAAAGGGTCAAATCTGTGGGAGTACAAAAAAATGGTAGAATCCGGGCGAGAATCGGGAAAAGGTAGAATCCGTGCGAGTAACCAAAAGTTGTCCCCACGAGTACCGAAAAAGGGTCAAATCTGTGGGAGTACCGAAAAATGATAGAATCGGGGGGTGTACCGGGAAAAGGTAGAATCCGTGCGAGTATCCAAAAACTGTTCCCATGAGTATAGGAAAATGGTCGAATCTATGCGAGTACCGAAAAACGGTAGAATCCGGGCAAGTACCAGGGAAAGGTAGAATCCGTGCGAGTGTCGAAAAACTTTCCCGACGAGTACCGGAAAAGGGTCGAATCTCTGGGAGTACTGAAAAATGGTAGAATCCGGGCGAGCACCGGGAAAAGGTAGAATCCGTGCGAGTAACCAAAAGTTGTCCCCACGAGTACCGGAAAAGGGTCGAATCTGTGGGCGTACCGAAAAATGGTAGAATCCCGACGAGTACCGGAAAAATGTAAAATCCGTGCGAGTAGCCAAAAACTGTCCTGACGAGTACCGGAAAAGGCTCGAATCTGTGGGAGTACCCAAAAATGGTAGAATCCGGGCGAGTACCGGGAAAAGGTAGAATTCGTGCGAGTAACCAAAAGCTGTCCCCACGAGTATCGGAAAAGGGTCGAATCTGTGTGAGTACCAAAAAATGATAGAATCCGGGCGTGTACCGTGAAAAGGTACAATCCGTACGAGTATCCAAAATCTTTCCCCACGAGTACCGGAAAAGGGTAAAATCTGTGGGAGTACAAAAAAATGGTAGAATCCGGGCGAGAATCGGGAAAAGATAGAATCCGTGCGAGTAACCAAAAGTTGTCCCCACGAGTACCGGAAAAGGGTCGAATCTGTGGGAGTACCGAAAAATGATAGAATCAGGGGGTGTACCGGGAAAAGGTAGAATCCGTGCGAGTATCAAAAAACTGTTCCCACAAGTACAGGAAAATGGTCGAATCTATGCGAGTACCGAAAAACGGTAGAATCTGGGCGAGTACCGGGGAAGGGTAGAATCCGTGCGAGTTTCAAAAAACTTTCCCGACGAGTACGGGAAAAGGGTCGAATCTGTGGGAGTACCGAAAAATGATAGAATCCGGGCGTGTATAGTGAAAAGGTACAATCCGTACGAGTATCCAAAAACTTTCCCCACGAGTACCGGAAAAGGGTCAAATCTGTGGGAGTACAAAAAAATGGTAGAATCCGGGCGAGAATCGGGAAAAGGTAGAATCCGTGCGAGTAACCAAAAGTTGTCCCCACGAGTACCGAAAAAGGGTCAAATCAGTGGGAGTACCGAAAAATGATAGAATCCGGGGGTGTACCAGGAAAAGGTGGAATCCGTACGAGTATCCTAAAACTGTTCCTACGAGTACCGGAAAATGGTCGAATCTATGAGAGTACCGAAAAACGGTAGAATCCTGGTGAGTACCGGGAAAAGGTATAATCCGTGCGAGTATCAAAAAACTTTCCCGACCAGTACCGGAAAAGGGTCGAATCTGTGGGAGTACCGAAAAATGGTAGCATCCCGACGAGTACCGGGAAAAGGTAGAATCCTTGCGAGTAACCAAAAGTTGTCCCCACGAGTACCGGAAAAGGGTCGAATCCGTGGGAGTACCGAAAAATGATAGAATCCGGGCGTGTATCGGGAAAATGTAGAATCCGTGCGAGTATCCAAAAACTGTTCCCACGAGTATAGGAAAAGGGTCGAATCTATGAGAATACCGAAAAACGGTAGGATCCGGGCGAGTCCCGGGGAAAGGTAGAATACCTGCGAGTGTCAAAAAACTTTCCGGACCAATAATGGAAAAGGGTCGAATATGTGGGAGTACCGAAAAATGGTAGCATCCCGACGAGTACCGGGAAAAGGTAGAATCCTTGCGAGTAACCAAAAGCTGTCCCCACGAGTACCGAAAAAGGGTCGAATCTGTGGGAGTACCGAAAAATGATAGAATCCGGGCGTGTACTGAGAAAAGGTAGAATCCGTACGAGTATCCAAAAATTGTTCCCACGAGTACAGGAAAAGGCTCGAATCTGTGGGAGTACCGAAAAATGGTAGAATCCGAGCGAGTATGGGGAAAAGGTAGAATCCGTGCGAGTAACCAAAAGGTTTCCCCACGAGTACCGGAAAAGGGTCGAATCTATGGGAGTACTGAAAAATGGTAGAATCCGGGCGAGTAACCAAAAAGGTAGAATCCGTGCGAGTAACCAAAAGTTGTCCCCACGAGTACCGGAAAAAGGTCGAATATGTGGGAGTACCGAAAAATGATAGAATCCGGGAGTGTACCAGGAAAAGGTAGAATCCGTGCGAGTATCAAAAAACTGTTCCCACGAGTACCGGAAAATGGTCGAATCTATGGGAGTACCGAAAAACGGTAGAATCCGGGCGAGTACTGGAAAAAGGTACAATCCGTCCGAGTGTCAAAAAACTTTCCCGACCAGTACCGGAAAAGGGTCGAATCTGTGGGAGTACCGAAAAATGGTAGCATCCCGACGAGTACCGGGAAAATGTAGAATCAGTGCGAGTAGCCAAAAATTGTCCTGACGAGTACCGAAAAAGGCTCGAATCTGTGGGAGTACCGAAAAATGGTAGAATCCGAGCGAGTACCGGGAAAAGGTAGAATCCGTGCGAGTAACCAAAAGTTGTCCCCACGAGTACCGGAAAAGGGTCGAATCTGTGGGAGTATCGAAAAATGATAGAATCCGGGAGTGTACCGGGAAAAGGTAGAATCCGTGCGAGTATCCAAAAACTGTTCCCACGAGTACCGAAAAATGGTCGAATCTATGGGAGTACCGAAAAATGGTAGAATCCGGGAGAGTACCGGAAAAAGGCAGAATCCGTGCGAGTGTCAAAAAACTTTCCCGACCAGTACCGGAAAAGGGTCGAATTTGTGGGAGTACCGAAAAATGGTAGCATCCCGACGAGTACCGAGAAAATGTAGAATCCGTAGGAGTATCCAAAAACTGTTCCCACGAGTACTGGAAAATGGTCGAATCTATGGGAGTACCGAAAAACGGTAGAATCCGGGCGAGTACCGGAAAAAGGTAGAATCCGTGTTAGTAACCAAAAGTTGTCCCCACGAGTACCGGAAAAGGGTAGAATCTGTGGGCGTACAAAAAAATGGTAGAATCCGGGCGAGAATCGGGAAAAGGTAGAATCCGTGTGAGTAACCAAAAGTTGTCCCCACGAGTACCGGAGAAAGGTCGAATATGTGGGAGTACCGAAAAATGATAGAATCCGGGAGTGTACCAGGAAAAGGTAGAATCCGTGGGAGCATCCAAAAACTGTCCCCACGAGTACCGAAAAAGGGTCGAATCTGTGGGAGTACCGAAAAATGGTAGCATCCCGACGAGTACCGGGAAAATGTAGAATCCGTGCGAGTAGCCAAAAATTGTCCTGAAGAGTACCGAAAAAGGCTCGAATCTGTGGGAGTACCGAAAAATGGTAGAATCCGGGCGAGTACCGGGAAAAGGTAGAATCCGTGCGAGTAACCAAAAGTTGTCCCCACGAGTACCAGAAAAGGGTCGAATCTCTGGGAGTACCGAAAAATGATAGAATCCGGGAGTGTACCGGGAAAAGGTAGAATCCGTGCGAGTATCCAAAAACTGTTCCCACGAGTACCGGAAAATGGTCGAATCTATGGGAGTACCGAAAAACGGTAGAATCCGGGCGAGTACCGGAAAAAGGGAGAATCCGTGCGAGTGTCAAAAACTTTCCCGACCAGTACCGGAAAAGGGTCGAATTTGTGGGAGTACCGAAAAATGGTAACATCCCGACGAGTACCGGGAAAATGTAGAATCCGTGCGAGTAGCCAAAAAATGTCCTGACGAGTACCGGAAAAGGCTCGAATCTGTGGGAATACCGAAAAATTTTAGAATCCGGGCGAGTACCGGGAAAATGTAGAATCCGTGCGAGTAACCAAAAGTTGTCCCCACGAGTATCGGAAAAGGGTCGAATCTGTGGGAGTACCGAAAAATGATAGAATCCTGGCGTGTACCGGGAAAAGGTAGAATCCGTGCGAGTATCCAAAAACTGTTCCCACGAGTACCGGAAATGGGTCGAATCTATGAGAGTACCGAAAAACGGTAGAATCCGGGCGAGTACCGGGGAAAGGTAGAATCCGTGCGAGTGTCAAATAACTTTCCCGACCAGTACCGGAACAGGGTCGAATCTGTGCGAGTACTGAAAAATGCTAGAATCCGGGAGAGTACCTGGAAAAGGTAGAATCCGTGCGAGTAACCAAAAGTTGTCCCCACGAGTACCGGAAAAGGGTCGAATCTGTGGGAGGACCGAAAAATGATAGAATCCTGGCGTGTACCGGGAAACGGTAGAATCAGTGCGAGTATCCAAAAACTGTTCCCACGAGTATAGGAAAAGGGTCGAATCTATGAGAATACCGAAAAACGGTAGGATCCGGGCGAGTCCCGAGGAAAGGTAGAATACCTGCGAGTGTCAAAAAACTTTCCGGACCAATAATGGAAAAGGGTCGAATATGTGGGAGTACCGAAAAATGGTAGCATCCCGACGAGTACCGGGAAAAGGTAGAATCCTTGCGAGTAACCAAAAGCTGTCCCCACGAGTACCGAAAAAGGGTCGAATCTGTGGGAGTACCGAAAAATGATAGAATCCGGGTGTGTACTGAGAAAAGGTAGAATCCGTACGAGTATCCAAAAATTGTTCCCACGAGTACAGGAAAAGGCTCGAATCTGTGGGAGTACCGAAAAATGGTAGAATCCGAGCGAGTATGGGGAAAAGGTAGAATCCGTGCGAGTAACCAAAAGGTTTCCCCACGAGTACCGGAAAAGGGTCGAATCTATGGGAGTACTGAAAAATGGTAGAATCCGGGCGAGTAACCAAAAAGGTAGAATCCGTGCGAGTAACCAAAAGTTGTCCCCACGAGTACCGGAAAAAGGTCGAATATGTGGGAGTACCGAAAAATGATAGAATCCGGGAGTGTACCAGGAAAAGGTAGAATCCGTGCGAGTATCAAAAAACTGTTCCCACGAGTACCGGAAAATGGTCGAATCTATGGGAGTACCGAAAAACGGTAGAATCCGGGCGAGTACTGGAAAAAGGTACAATCCGTCCGAGTGTCAAAAAACTTTCCCGACCAGTACCGGAAAAGGGTCGAATCTGTGGGAGTACCGAAAAATGGTAGCATCCCGACGAGTACCGGGAAAATGTAGAATCAGTGCGAGTAGCCAAAAATTGTCCTGACGAGTACCGAAAAAGGCTCGAATCTGTGGGAGTACCGAAAAATGGTAGAATCCGAGCGAGTACCGGGAAAAGGTAGAATCCGTGCGAGTAACCAAAAGTTGTCCCCACGAGTACCGGAAAAGGGTCGAATCTGTGGGAGTATCGAAAAATGATAGAATCCGGGAGTGTACCGGGAAAAGGTAGAATCCGTGCGAGTATCCAAAAACTGTTCCCACGAGTACCGAAAAATGGTCGAATCTATGGGAGTACCGAAAAATGGTAGAATCCGGGAGAGTACCGGAAAAAGGCAGAATCCGTGCGAGTGTCAAAAAACTTTCCCGACCAGTACCGGAAAAGGGTCGAATTTGTGGGAGTACCGAAAAATGGTAGCATCCCGACGAGTACCGAGAAAATGTAGAATCCGTAGGAGTATCCAAAAACTGTTCCCACGAGTACTGGAAAATGGTCGAATCTATGGGAGTACCGAAAAACGGTAGAATCCGGGCGAGTACCGGAAAAAGGTAGAATCCGTGTTAGTAACCAAAAGTTGTCCCCACGAGTACCGGAAAAGGGTAGAATCTGTGGGCGTACAAAAAAATGGTAGAATCCGGGCGAGAATCGGGAAAAGGTAGAATCCGTGTGAGTAACCAAAAGTTGTCCCCACGAGTACCGGAGAAAGGTCGAATATGTGGGAGTACCGAAAAATGATAGAATCCGGGAGTGTACCAGGAAAAGGTAGAATCCGTGGGAGCATCCAAAAACTGTCCCCACGAGTACCGAAAAAGGGTCGAATCTGTGGGAGTACCGAAAAATGGTAGCATCCCGACGAGTACCGGGAAAATGTAGAATCCGTGCGAGTAGCCAAAAATTGTCCTGAAGAGTACCGAAAAAGGCTCGAATCTGTGGGAGTACCGAAAAATGGTAGAATCCGGGCGAGTACCGGGAAAAGGTAGAATCCGTGCGAGTAACCAAAAGTTGTCCCCACGAGTACCAGAAAAGGGTCGAATCTCTGGGAGTACCGAAAAATGATAGAATCCGGGAGTGTACCGGGAAAAGGTAGAATCCGTGCGAGTATCCAAAAACTGTTCCCACGAGTACCGGAAAATGGTCGAATCTATGGGAGTACCGAAAAACGGTAGAATCCGGGCGAGTACCGGAAAAAGGGAGAATCCGTGCGAGTGTCAAAAACTTTCCCGACCAGTACCGGAAAAGGGTCGAATTTGTGGGAGTACCGAAAAATGGTAACATCCCGACGAGTACCGGGAAAATGTAGAATCCGTGCGAGTAGCCAAAAAATGTCCTGACGAGTACCGGAAAAGGCTCGAATCTGTGGGAATACCGAAAAATTTTAGAATCCGGGCGAGTACCGGGAAAATGTAGAATCCGTGCGAGTAACCAAAAGTTGTCCCCACGAGTATCGGAAAAGGGTCGAATCTGTGGGAGTACCGAAAAATGATAGAATCCTGGCGTGTACCGGGAAAAGGTAGAATCCGTGCGAGTATCCAAAAACTGTTCCCACGAGTACCGGAAATGGGTCGAATCTATGAGAGTACCGAAAAACGGTAGAATCCGGGCGAGTACCGGGGAAAGGTAGAATCCGTGCGAGTGTCAAATAACTTTCCCGACCAGTACCGGAACAGGGTCGAATCTGTGCGAGTACTGAAAAATGCTAGAATCCGGGAGAGTACCTGGAAAAGGTAGAATCCGTGCGAGTAACCAAAAGTTGTCCCCACGAGTACCGGAAAAGGGTCGAATCTGTGGGAGGACCGAAAAATGATAGAATCCTGGCGTGTACCGGGAAACGGTAGAATCAGTGCGAGTATCCAAAAACTGTTCCCACGAGTATAGGAAAAGGGTCGAATCTATGAGAATACCGAAAAACGGTAGGATCCGGGCGAGTCCCGGGGAAAGGTAGAATACCTGCGAGTGTCAAAAAACTTTCCGGACCAATAATGGAAAAGGGTCGAATATGTGGGAGTACCGAAAAATGGTAGCATCCCGACGAGTACCGGGAAAAGGTAGAATCCTTGCGAGTAACCAAAAGCTGTCCCCACGAGTACCGAAAAAGGGTCGAATCTGTGGGAGTACCGAAAAATGATAGAATCCGGGCGTGTACTGAGAAAAGGTAGAATCCGTACGAGTATCCAAAAATTGTTCCCACGAGTACAGGAAAAGGCTCGAATCTGTGGGAGTACCGAAAAATGGTAGAATCCGAGCGAGTATGGGGAAAAGGTAGAATCCGTGCGAGTAACCAAAAGGTTTCCCCACGAGTACCGGAAAAGGGTCGAATCTATGGGAGTACTGAAAAATGGTAGAATCCGGGCGAGTAACCAAAAAGGTAGAATCCGTGCGAGTAACCAAAAGTTGTCCCCACGAGTACCGGAAAAAGGTCGAATATGTGGGAGTACCGAAAAATGATAGAATCCGGGAGTGTACCAGGAAAAGGTAGAATCCGTGCGAGTATCAAAAAACTGTTCCCACGAGTACCGGAAAATGGTCGAATCTATGGGAGTACCGAAAAACGGTAGAATTCGGGCGAGTACTGGAAAAAGGTACAATCCGTCCGAGTGTCAAAAAACTTTCCCGACCAGTACCGGAAAAGGGTCGAATCTGTGGGAGTACCGAAAAATGGTAGCATCCCGACGAGTACCGGGAAAATGTAGAATCAGTGCGAGTAGCCAAAAATTGTCCTGACGAGTACCGAAAAAGGCTCGAATCTGTGGGAGTACCGAAAAATGGTAGAATCCGAGCGAGTACCGGGAAAAGGTAGAATCCGTGCGAGTAACCAAAAGTTGTCCCCACGAGTACCGGAAAAGGGTCGAATCTGTGGGAGTATCGAAAAATGATAGAATCCGGGAGTGTACCGGGAAAAGGTAGAATCCGTGCGAGTATCCAAAAACTGTTCCCACGAGTACCGAAAAATGGTCGAATCTATGGGAGTACCGAAAAATGGTAGAATCCGGGAGAGTACCGGAAAAAGGCAGAATCCGTGCGAGTGTCAAAAAACTTTCCCGACCAGTACCGGAAAAGGGTCGAATTTGTGGGAGTACCGAAAAATGGTAGCATCCCGACGAGTACCGAGAAAATGTAGAATCCGTAGGAGTATCCAAAAACTGTTCCCACGAGTACTGGAAAATGGTCGAATCTATGGGAGTACCGAAAAACGGTAGAATCCGGGCGAGTACCGGAAAAAGGTAGAATCCGTGTTAGTAACCAAAAGTTGTCCCCACGAGTACCGGAAAAGGGTAGAATCTGTGGGCGTACAAAAAAATGGTAGAATCCGGGCGAGAATCGGGAAAAGGTAGAATCCGTGTGAGTAACCAAAAGTTGTCCCCACGAGTACCGGAGAAAGGTCGAATATGTGGGAGTACCGAAAAATGATAGAATCCGGGAGTGTACCAGGAAAAGGTAGAATCCGTGGGAGCATCCAAAAACTGTCCCCACGAGTACCGAAAAAGGGTCGAATCTGTGGGAGTACCGAAAAATGGTAGCATCCCGACGAGTACCGGGAAAATGTAGAATCCGTGCGAGTAGCCAAAAATTGTCCTGAAGAGTACCGAAAAAGGCTCGAATCTGTGGGAGTACCGAAAAATGGTAGAATCCGGGCGAGTACCGGGAAAAGGTAGAATCCGTGCGAGTAACCAAAAGTTGTCCCCACGAGTACCAGAAAAGGGTCGAATCTCTGGGAGTACCGAAAAATGATAGAATCCGGGAGTGTACCGGGAAAAGGTAGAATCCGTGCGAGTATCCAAAAACTGTTCCCACGAGTACCGGAAAATGGTCGAATCTATGGGAGTACCGAAAAACGGTAGAATCCGGGCGAGTACCGGAAAAAGGGAGAATCCGTGCGAGTGTCAAAAACTTTCCCGACCAGTACCGGAAAAGGGTCGAATTTGTGGGAGTACCGAAAAATGGTAACATCCCGACGAGTACCGGGAAAATGTAGAATCCGTGCGAGTAGCCAAAAAATGTCCTGACGAGTACCGGAAAAGGCTCGAATCTGTGGGAATACCGAAAAATTTTAGAATCCGGGCGAGTACCGGGAAAATGTAGAATCCGTGCGAGTAACCAAAAGTTGTCCCCACGAGTATCGGAAAAGGGTCGAATCTGTGGGAGTACCGAAAAATGATAGAATCCTGGCGTGTACCGGGAAAAGGTAGAATCCGTGCGAGTATCCAAAAACTGTTCCCACGAGTACCGGAAATGGGTCGAATCTATGAGAGTACCGAAAAACGGTAGAATCCGGGCGAGTACCGGGGAAAGGTAGAATCCGTGCGAGTGTCAAATAACTTTCCCGACCAGTACCGGAACAGGGTCGAATCTGTGCGAGTACTGAAAAATGCTAGAATCCGGGAGAGTACCTGGAAAAGGTAGAATCCGTGCGAGTAACCAAAAGTTGTCCCCACGAGTACCGGAAAAGGGTCGAATCTGTGGGAGGACCGAAAAATGATAGAATCCTGGCGTGTACCGGGAAACGGTAGAATCAGTGCGAGTATCCAAAAACTGTTCCCACGAGTATAGGAAAAGGGTCGAATCTATGAGAATACCGAAAAACGGTAGGATCCGGGCGAGTCCCGAGGAAAGGTAGAATACCTGCGAGTGTCAAAAAACTTTCCGGACCAATAATGGAAAAGGGTCGAATATGTGGGAGTACCGAAAAATGGTAGCATCCCGACGAGTACCGGGAAAAGGTAGAATCCTTGCGAGTAACCAAAAGCTGTCCCCACGAGTACCGAAAAAGGGTCGAATCTGTGGGAGTACCGAAAAATGATAGAATCCGGGCGTGTACTGAGAAAAGGTAGAATCCGTACGAGTATCCAAAAATTGTTCCCACGAGTACAGGAAAAGGCTCGAATCTGTGGGAGTACCGAAAAATGGTAGAATCCGAGCGAGTATGGGGAAAAGGTAGAATCCGTGCGAGTAACCAAAAGGTTTCCCCACGAGTACCGGAAAAGGGTCGAATCTATGGGAGTACTGAAAAATGGTAGAATCCGGGCGAGTAACCAAAAAGGTAGAATCCGTGCGAGTAACCAAAAGTTGTCCCCACGAGTACCGGAAAAAGGTCGAATATGTGGGAGTACCGAAAAATGATAGAATCCGGGAGTGTACCAGGAAAAGGTAGAATCCGTGCGAGTATCAAAAAACTGTTCCCACGAGTACCGGAAAATGGTCGAATCTATGGGAGTACCGAAAAACGGTAGAATCCGGGCGAGTACTGGAAAAAGGTACAATCCGTCCGAGTGTCAAAAAACTTTCCCGACCAGTACCGGAAAAGGGTCGAATCTGTGGGAGTACCGAAAAATGGTAGCATCCCGACGAGTACCGGGAAAATGTAGAATCAGTGCGAGTAGCCAAAAATTGTCCTGACGAGTACCGAAAAAGGCTCGAATCTGTGGGAGTACCGAAAAATGGTAGAATCCGAGCGAGTACCGGGAAAAGGTAGAATCCGTGCGAGTAACCAAAAGTTGTCCCCACGAGTACCGGAAAAGGGTCGAATCTGTGGGAGTATCGAAAAATGATAGAATCCGGGAGTGTACCGGGAAAAGGTAGAATCCGTGCGAGTATCCAAAAACTGTTCCCACGAGTACCGAAAAATGGTCGAATCTATGGGAGTACCGAAAAATGGTAGAATCCGGGAGAGTACCGGAAAAAGGCAGAATCCGTGCGAGTGTCAAAAAACTTTCCCGACCAGTACCGGAAAAGGGTCGAATTTGTGGGAGTACCGAAAAATGGTAGCATCCCGACGAGTACCGAGAAAATGTAGAATCCGTAGGAGTATCCAAAAACTGTTCCCACGAGTACTGGAAAATGGTCGAATCTATGGGAGTACCGAAAAACGGTAGAATCCGGGCGAGTACCGGAAAAAGGTAGAATCCGTGTTAGTAACCAAAAGTTGTCCCCACGAGTACCGGAAAAGGGTAGAATCTGTGGGCGTACAAAAAAATGGTAGAATCCGGGCGAGAATCGGGAAAAGGTAGAATCCGTGTGAGTAACCAAAAGTTGTCCCCACGAGTACCGGAGAAAGGTCGAATATGTGGGAGTACCGAAAAATGATAGAATCCGGGAGTGTACCAGGAAAAGGTAGAATCCGTGGGAGCATCCAAAAACTGTCCCCACGAGTACCGAAAAAGGGTCGAATCTGTGGGAGTACCGAAAAATGGTAGCATCCCGACGAGTACCGGGAAAATGTAGAATCCGTGCGAGTAGCCAAAAATTGTCCTGAAGAGTACCGAAAAAGGCTCGAATCTGTGGGAGTACCGAAAAATGGTAGAATCCGGGCGAGTACCGGGAAAAGGTAGAATCCGTGCGAGTAACCAAAAGTTGTCCCCACGAGTACCAGAAAAGGGTCGAATCTCTGGGAGTACCGAAAAATGATAGAATCCGGGAGTGTACCGGGAAAAGGTAGAATCCGTGCGAGTATCCAAAAACTGTTCCCACGAGTACCGGAAAATGGTCGAATCTATGGGAGTACCGAAAAACGGTAGAATCCGGGCGAGTACCGGAAAAAGGGAGAATCCGTGCGAGTGTCAAAAACTTTCCCGACCAGTACCGGAAAAGGGTCGAATTTGTGGGAGTACCGAAAAATGGTAACATCCCGACGAGTACCGGGAAAATGTAGAATCCGTGCGAGTAGCCAAAAAATGTCCTGACGAGTACCGGAAAAGGCTCGAATCTGTGGGAATACCGAAAAATTTTAGAATCCGGGCGAGTACCGGGAAAATGTAGAATCCGTGCGAGTAACCAAAGGTGTCCCCACGAGTATCGGAAAAGGGTCGAATCTGTGGGAGTACCGAAAAATGATAGAATCCTGGCGTGTACCGGGAAAAGGTAGAATCCGTGCGAGTATCCAAAAACTGTTCCCACGAGTACCGGAAATGGGTCGAATCTATGAGAGTACCGAAAAACGGTAGAATCCGGGCGAGTACCGGGGAAAGGTAGAATCCGTGCGAGTGTCAAATAACTTTCCCGACCAGTACCGGAACAGGGTCGAATCTGTGCGAGTACTGAAAAATGCTAGAATCCGGGAGAGTACCTGGAAAAGGTAGAATCCGTGCGAGTAACCAAAAGTTGTCCCCACGAGTACCGGAAAAGGGTCGAATCTGTGGGAGGACCGAAAAATGATAGAATCCTGGCGTGTACCGGGAAACGGTAGAATCAGTGCGAGTATCCAAAAACTGTTCCCACGAGTATAGGAAAAGGGTCGAATCTATGAGAATACCGAAAAACGGTAGGATCCGGGCGAGTCCCGGGGAAAGGTAGAATACCTGCGAGTGTCAAAAAACTTTCCGGACCAATAATGGAAAAGGGTCGAATATGTGGGAGTACCGAAAAATGGTAGCATCCCGACGAGTACCGGGAAAAGGTAGAATCCTTGCGAGTAACCAAAAGCTGTCCCCACGAGTACCGAAAAAGGGTCGAATCTGTGGGAGTACCGAAAAATGATAGAATCCGGGCGTGTACTGAGAAAAGGTAGAATCCGTACGAGTATCCAAAAATTGTTCCCACGAGTACAGGAAAAGGCTCGAATCTGTGGGAGTACCGAAAAATGGTAGAATCCGAGCGAGTATGGGGAAAAGGTAGAATCCGTGCGAGTAACCAAAAGGTTTCCCCACGAGTACCGGAAAAGGGTCGAATCTATGGGAGTACTGAAAAATGGTAGAATCCGGGCGAGTAACCAAAAAGGTAGAATCCGTGCGAGTAACCAAAAGTTGTCCCCACGAGTACCGGAAAAAGGTCGAATATGTGGGAGTACCGAAAAATGATAGAATCCGGGAGTGTACCAGGAAAAGGTAGAATCCGTGCGAGTATCAAAAAACTGTTCCCACGAGTACCGGAAAATGGTCGAATCTATGGGAGTACCGAAAAACGGTAGAATCCGGGCGAGTACTGGAAAAAGGTACAATCCGTCCGAGTGTCAAAAAACTTTCCCGACCAGTACCGGAAAAGGGTCGAATCTGTGGGAGTACCGAAAAATGGTAGCATCCCGACGAGTACCGGGAAAATGTAGAATCAGTGCGAGTAGCCAAAAATTGTCCTGACGAGTACCGAAAAAGGCTCGAATCTGTGGGAGTACCGAAAAATGGTAGAATCCGGGCGAGTACCGGGAAAAGGTAGAATCCGTGCGAGTAACCAAAAGTTGTCCCCACGAGTACCAGAAAAGGGTCGAATCTCTGGGAGTACCGAAAAATGATAGAATCCGGGAGTGTACCGGGAAAAGGTAGAATCCGTGCGAGTATCCAAAAACTGTTCCCACGAGTACCGGAAAATGGTCGAATCTATGGGAGTACCGAAAAACGGTAGAATCCGGGCGAGTACCGGAAAAAGGGAGAATCCGTGCGAGTGTCAAAAACTTTCCCGACCAGTACCGGAAAAGGGTCGAATTTGTGGGAGTACCGAAAAATGGTAACATCCCGACGAGTACCGGGAAAATGTAGAATCCGTGCGAGTAGCCAAAAAATGTCCTGACGAGTACCGGAAAAGGCTCGAATCTGTGGGAATACCGAAAAATTTTAGAATCCGGGCGAGTACCGGGAAAATGTAGAATCCGTGCGAGTAACCAAAAGCTGTCCCCACGAGTATCGGAAAAGGGTCGAATCTGTGGGAGTACCGAAAAATGATAGAATCCTGGCGTGTACCGGGAAAAGGTAGAATCCGTGCGAGTATCCAAAAACTGTTCCCACGAGTACCGGAAATGGGTCGAATCTATGAGAGTACCGAAAAACGGTAGAATCCGGGCGAGTGCCGGGGAAAGGTAGAATCCGTGCGAGTGTCAAATAACTTTCCCGAGGAGTACCGGAACAGGGTCGAATCTGTGCGAGTACTGAAAAATGCTAGAATCCGGGAGAGTACCTGGAAAAGGTAGAATCCGTGCGAGTAACCAAAAGTTGTCCCCACGAGTACCGGAAAAGGGTCGAATCTGTGGGAGGACCGAAAAATGATAGAATCCTGGCGTGTACCGGGAAACGGTAGAATCAGTGCGAGTATCCAAAAGCTGTCCCCACGAGTACCGGAAAAGGGTCGAATCTGTGGGAGTACCGAAAAATGATAGAATCCGGGCGTGTACCTTGAAAAGGTTGAACCCGTGCGAGTATCCAAAAACTGTTCCCACGAGTACCGGAAAAGGGTCGAATCTGTGGGAGTACCGAAAAATGATAGAATCCGGGCGTGTACCGGGAAACGGTAGAATCCGTGCGAGTATCCAAAAACTATTCCCACGAGTACAGGAAAAGGGTCGAATCTATGAGAGTTCCGAAAAATGGTAGCATCCCGACGAGTACCGGGAAAAGGTAGAATCCGTGCGGGTAACCAAAAGCTGTCCCCACGAGTACCGGAAAAGGGTCGAATCTGTGGGAGTACCGAAAAATGATAGAATCCTGGCGTGTACCGGGAAAAGGTAGAATCCGTGCGAGTATCCAAAAACTGTTCCCACGAGTACCGGAAAATGGTCGAATCTATGAGAGTACCGAAAAACGGTAGAATCCGGGCGAGTACCGGGAAAAGGTAGAATCCGTGCGAGCAACCAAAAGTTGTCCCCACGAGTACCGGAAAAGGATCGAATCTGTGGGAGTACCGAAAAATGATAGAATCCTGGCGTGTACCGGGAAACGGTAGAATCCGTGCGAGTATCCAAAAACTGTTCCCACGAGTACAGGAAAAGGGTCGAATCTATGAGAGTTCCGAAAAATGGTAGCATCCCGATGAGTACCGGGAAAAGGTAGAATCCGTGCGAGTAACCAAAAGTTGTCCCCACGAGTACCGGAAAAGGGTCGAATCTGTGGGAGTACCGAAAAATGATAGAATCCTGGCGTGTATCGGGAAAAGGTAGAATCCGTGCGAGTATCCAAAAACTGTTCCCACGAGTACCGGAAATGGGTCGAATCTATGAGAGTACCGAAAAACGGTAGAATCCGGGCGAGTACCGGGGAAAGGTAGAATCCGTGCGAGTGTCAAATAACTTTCCCGACGAGTACCGGAACAGGGTCGAATCTGTGCGAGTACTGAAAAATGCTAGAATCCGGGAGAGTACCTGGAAAAGGTAGAATCCGTGCGAGTAACCAAAAGTTGTCCCCACGAGTACCGGAAAAGGGTCGAATCTGTGGGAGGACCGAAAAATGATAGAATCCTGGCGTGTACCGGGAAACGGTAGAATCAGTGCGAGTATCCAAAAACTGTTCCCACGAGTACAGGAAAAGGGTCGAATCTATGAGAGTTCCGAAAAATGGTAGCATCCCGACGAGTACCGGGAAAAGGTAGAATCCGTGCGAGTAACCAAAAGCTGTCCCCACGAGTACCGGAAAAGGGTCGAATCTGTGGGAGTACCGAAAAATGATAGAATCCTGGCGTGTACCGGGAAAAGGTAGAATCCGTGCGAGTATCCAAAAACTGTTCCCACGAGTACCGGAAAATGGTCGAATCTATGAGAGTACCGAAAAACGGTAGAATCCGGGCGAGTACCGGGAAAAGGTAGAATCCGTGCGAGCAACCAAAAGTTGTCCCCACGAGTACCGGAAAAGGATCGAATCTGTGGGAGTACCGAAAAATGATAGAATCCTGGCGTGTACCGGGAAACGGTAGAATCCGTGCGAGTATCCAAAAACTGTTCCCACGAGTACAGGAAAAGGGTCGAATCTATGAGAGTTCCGAAAAATGGTAGCATCCTGACGAGTACCGGGAAAAGGTAGAATCCGTGCGAGTAACCAAAAGTTGTCCCCACGAGTACCGGAAAAGGGTCGAATCTGTGGGAGTACCGAAAAATGATAGAATCCTGGCGTGTATCGGGAAAAGGTAGAATCCGTGCGAGTATCCAAAAACTGTTCCCACGAGTACCGGAAATGGGTCGAATCTATGAGAGTACCGAAAAACGGTAGAATCCGGGCGAGTACCGGGGAAAGGTAGAATCCGTGCGAGTGTCAAATAACTTTCCCGACGAGTACCGGAACAGGGTCGAATCTGTGCGAGTACTGAAAAATGCTAGAATCCGGGAGAGTACCTGGAAAAGGTAGAATCCGTGCGAGTAACCAAAAGTTGTCCCCACGAGTACCGGAAAAGGGTCGAATCTTTGGGAGGACCGAAAAATGATAGAATCCTGGCGTGTACCGGGAAACGGTAGAATCAGTGCGAGTATCCAAAAACTGTTCCCACGAGTACAGGAAAAGGGTCGAATCTATGAGAGTTCCGAAAAATGGTAGCATCCCGACGAGTACCGGGAAAAGGTAGAATCCGTGCGAGTAACCAAAAGCTGTCCCCACGAGTACCGGAACAGGGTCGAATCTGTGCGAGTACTGAAAAATGCTAGAATCCGGGAGAGTACCTGGAAAAGGTAGAATCCGTGCGAGTAACCAAAAGTTGTCCCCACGAGTACCGGAAAAGGGTCGAATCTGTGGGAGGACCGAAAAATGATAGAATCCTGGCGTGTACCGGGAAACGGTAGAATCAGTGCGAGTATCCAAAAACTGTTCCCACGAGTACAGGAAAAGGGTCGAATCTATGAGAGTTCCGAAAAATGGTAGCATCCCGACGAGTACCGGGAAAAGGTAGAATCCGTGCGAGTAACCAAAAGTTGTCCCCACGAGTACCGGAAAAGGGTCGAATCTGTGGGAGTACCGAAAAATGATAGAATCCTGGCGTGTACCGGGAAAAGGTAGAATCCGTGCGAGTATCCAAAAACTGTTCCCACGAGTACCGGAAAATGGTCGAATCTATGAGAGTACCGAAAAACGGTAGAATCCGGGCGAGTACCGGGAAAAGGTAGAATCCGTGCGAGCAACCAAAAGTTGTCCCCACGAGTACCGGAAAAGGATCGAATCTGTGGGAGTACCGAAAAATGATAGAATCCGTGCGTGTACCGGGAAACGGTAGAATCCGTGCGAGTATCCAAAAACTGTTCCCACGAGTACAGGAAAAGGGTCGAATCTATGAGAGTTCCGAAAAATGGTAGCATCCCGACGAGTACCGGGAAAAGGTAGAATCCGTGCGAGTAACCAAAAGCTGTCCCCACGAGTACCGGAAAAGGATCGAATCTGTGGGAGTACCGAAAAATGATAGAATCCTGGCGTGTACCGGGAAACGGTAGAATCAGTGCGAGTATCCAAAAACTGTTCCCACGAGTACAGGAAAAGGGTCGAATCTATGAGAGTTCCGAAAAATGGTAGCATCCCGACGAGTACCGGGAAAAGGTAGAATCCGTGCGAGTAACCAAAAGCTGTCCCCACGAGTACCGGAAAAGGGTCGAATCTGTGGGAGTACCGAAAAATGATAGAATCCGGGCGTGTACCGGGAAACGGTAGAATCCGTGCGAGTATCCAAAAACTATTCCCACGAGTACAGGAAAAGGGTCGAATCTATGAGAGTTCCGAAAAATGGTAGCATCCCGACGAGTACCGGGAAAAGGTAGAATCCGTGCGAGTAACCAAAAGCTGTCCCCACGAGCACCGGAAAAGGGTCGAATCTGTGGGAGTACCGAAAAATGATAGAATCCTGGCGTGTACCGGGAAAAGGTAGAATCCGTGCGAGTATCCAAAAACTGTTCCCACGAGTACCGGAAAATGGTCGAATCTATGAGAGTACCGAAAAACGGTAGAATCCGGGCGAGTACCGGGAAAAGGTAGAATCCGTGCGAGCAACCAAAAGTTGTCCCCACGAGTACCGGAAAAGGATCGAATCTGTGGGAGTACCGAAAAATGATAGAATCCTGGCGTGTACCGGGAAACGGTAGAATCCGTGCGAGTATCCAAAAACTGTTCCCACGAGTACAGGAAAAGGGTCGAATCTATGAGAGTTCCGAAAAATGGTAGCATCCCGACGAGTACCGTGAAAAGGTAGAATCCGTGCGAGTAACCAAAAGCTGTCCCCACGAGTACCGGAAAAGGGTCGAATCTGTGGGAGTACCGAAAAATGATAGAATCCTGGCGTGTATCGGGAAAAGGTAGAATCCGTGCGAGTATCCAAAAACTGTTCCCACGAGTACCGGAAATGGGTCGAATCTATGAGAGTACCGAAAAACGGTAGAATCCGGGCGAGTACCGGGGAAAGGTAGAATCCATGCGAGTGTCAAATAACTTTCCCGACGAGTACCGGAACAGGGTCGAATCTGTGCGAGTACTGAAAAATGCTAGAATCCGGGAGAGTACCTGGAAAAGGTAGAATCCGTGCGAGTAACCAAAAGTTGTCCCCACGAGTACCGGAAAAGGGTCGAATCTGTGGGAGGACCGAAAAATGATAGAATCCTGGCGTGTACCGGGAAACGGTAGAATCAGTGCGAGTATCCAAAAACTGTTCCCACGAGTACAGGAAAAGGGTCGAATCTATGAGAGTTCCGAAAAATGGTAGCATCCCGACGAGTACCGGGAAAAGGTAGAATCCGTGCGAGTAACCAAAAGCTGTCCGCACGAGTACCGGAAAAGGGTCGAATCTGTGGGAGTACCGAAAAATGATAGAATCCGGGCGTGTACCTTGAAAAGGTTGAACCCGTGCGAGTATCCAAAAACTGTTCCCACGAGTACCGGAAAAGGGTCGAATCTGTGGGAGTACCGAAAAATGATAGAATCCGGGCGTGTACCGGGAAACGGTAGAATCCGTGCGAGTATCCAAAAACTATTCCCACGAGTACAGGAAAAGGGTCGAATCTATGAGAGTTCCGAAAAATGGTAGCATCCCGACGAGTACCGGGAAAAGGTAGAATCCGTGCGAGTAACCAAAAGCTGTCCCCACGAGTACCGGAAAAGGGTCGAATCTGTGGGAGTACCGAAAAATGATAGAATCCTGGCGTGTACCGGGAAAAGGTAGAATCCGTGCGAGTATCCAAAAACTGTTCCCACGAGTACCGGAAAATGGTCGAATCTATGAGAGTACCGAAAAACGGTAGAATCCGGGCGAGTACCGGGAAAAGGTAGAATCCGTGCGAGCAACCAAAAGTTGTCCCCACGAGTACCGGAAAAGGATCGAATCTGTGGGAGTACCGAAAAATGATAGAATCCTGGCGTGTACCGGGAAACGGTAGAATCCGTGCGAGTATCCAAAAACTGTTCCCACGAGTACAGGAAAAGGGTCGAATCTATGAGAGTTCCGAAAAATGGTAGCATCCCGACGAGTACCGGGAAAAGGTAGAATCCGTGCGAGTAACCAAAAGCTGTCCCCACGAGTACCGGAAAAGGGTCGAATCTGTGGGAGTACCGAAAAATGATAGAATCCTAGCGTGTATCGGGAAAAGGTAGAATCCGTGCGAGTATCCAAAAACTGTTCCCACGAGTACCGGAAATGGGTCGAATCTATGAGAGTACCGAAAAACGGTAGAATCCGGGCGAGTACCGGGGAAAGGTAGAATCCGTGCGAGTGTCAAATAACTTTCCCGACGAGTACCGGAACAGGGTCGAATCTGTGCGAGTACTGAAAAATGCTAGAATCCGGGAGAGTACCTGGAAAAGGTAGAATCCGTGCGAGTAACCAAAAGTTGTCCCCACGAGTACCGGAAAAGGGTCGAATCTGTGGGAGGACCGAAAAATGATAGAATCCTGGCGTGTACCGGGAAACGGTAGAATCAGTGCGAGTATCCAAAAACTGTTCCCACGAGTACCGGAAAATGGTCGAATCTATGAGAGTTCCGAAAAACGGTAGAATCCGGGCGAGTACCGGGAAAAGGTAGAATCCGTGCGAGCAACCAAAAGTTGTCCCCACGAGTACCGGAAAAGGATCGAATCTGTGGGAGTACCGAAAAATGATAGAATCCTGGCGTGTACCGGGAAACGGTAGAATCCGTGCAAGTATCCAAAAACTGTTCCCACGAGTACAGGAAAAGGGTCGAATCTATGAGAGTTCCGAAAAATGGTAGCATCCCGACGAGTACCGGGAAAAGGTAGAATCCGTGCGAGTAACCAAAAGCTGTCCCCACGAGTACCGGAAAAGGGTCGAATCTGTGGGAGTACCGAAAAATGATAGAATCCTGGCGTGTATCGGGAAAAGGTAGAATCCGTGCGAGTATCCAAAAACTGTTCCCACGAGTACCGGAAAATGGTCGAATCTATGAGAGTACCGAAAAACGGTAGAATCCGGGCGAGTACCGGGAAAAGGTAGAATCCGTGCGAGCAACCAAAAGTTGTCCCCACGAGTACCGGAAAAGGATCGAATCTGTGGGAGTACCGAAAAATGATAGAATCCTGGCGTGTACCGGGAAAAGGTAGAATCCGTGCGAGTAACCAAAAGCTGTCCCCACGAGTACCGGAAAAGGGTCGAATCTGTGGGAGTACCGAAAAATGATAGAATCCGGGCGTGTACCTTGAAAAGGTTGAACCCGTGCGAGTATCCAAAAACTGTTCCCACGAGTACCGGAAAAGGGTCGAATCTGTGGGAGTACCGAAAAATGATAGAATCCGTGCGTGTACCGGGAAACGGTAGAATCCGTGCGAGTATCCAAAAACTATTCCCACGAGTACAGGAAAAGGGTCGAATCTATGAGAGTTCCGAAAAATGGTAGCATCCCGACGAGTACCGGGAAAAGGTAGAATCCGTGCGAGTAACCAAAAGTTGTCCCCACGAGTACCGGAAATGGGTCGAATCTGTGGGAGTACCGAAAAATGATAGAATCCGGGCGAGTACCGGGAAAAGGTAGAATCCGTGCGAGTGTCAAATAACTTTCCCGACGAGTACCGGAAAATGGTCGAATCTATGAGAGTACCGAAAAACGGTAGAATCCGGGAGAGTACCTGGAAAAGGTAGAATCCGTGCGAGTAACCAAAAGTTGTCCCCACGAGTACCGGAAAAGGGTCGAATCTGTGGGAGTACCGAAAAATGATAGAATCCTGGCGTGTACCGGGAAACGGTAGAATCAGTGCGAGTATCCAAAAACTGTTCCCACGAGTACCGGAAAATGGTCGAATCTATGAGAGTACCGAAAAACGGTAGAATCCGGGCGAGTACCGGGAAAAGGTAGAATCCGTGCGAGCAACCAAAAGTTGTCCCCACGAGTACCGGAAAAGGATCGAATCTGTGGGAGTACCGAAAAATGATAGAATCCTGGCGTGTACCGGGAAACGGTAGAATCCGTGCGAGTATCCAAAAACTGTTCCCACGAGTACAGGAAAAGGGTCGAATCTATGAGAGTACCGAAAAATGGTAGCATCCCGACGAGTACCGGGAAAAGGTAGAATCCGTGCGAGTAACCAAAAGCTGTCCCCACGAGTACCGGAAAAGGGTCGAATCTGTGGGAGTACCGAAAAATGATAGAATCCTGGCGTGTATCGGGAAAAGGTAGAATCCGTGCGAGTATCCAAAAACTGTTCCCACGAGTACCGGAAAATGGTCGAATCTATGAGAGTACCGAAAAACGGTAGAATCCGGGCGAGTACCGGGAAAAGGTAGAATCCGTGCGAGCAACCAAAAGTTGTCCCCACGAGTACCGGAAAAGGATCGAATCTGTGGGAGTACCGAAAAATGATAGAATCCTGGCGTGTACCGGGAAAAGGTAGAATCCGTGCGAGTAACCAAAAGCTGTCCCCACGAGTACCGGAAAAGGGTCGAATCTGTGGGAGTACCGAAAAATGATAGAATCCGGGCGTGTACCTTGAAAAGGTTGAACCCGTGCGAGTATCCAAAAACTGTTCCCACGAGTACCGGAAAAGGGTCGAATCTGTGGGAGTACCGAAAAATGATAGAATCCGTGCGTGTACCGGGAAACGGTAGAATCCGTGCGAGTATCCAAAAACTATTCCCACGAGTACAGGAAAAGGGTCGAATCTATGAGAGTTCCGAAAAATGGTAGCATCCCGACGAGTACCGGGAAAAGGTAGAATCCGTGCGAGTAACCAAAAGCTGTCCCCACGAGTACCGGAAAAGGGTCGAATCTGTGGGAGTACCGAAAAATGATAGAATCCTGGCGTGTACCGGGAAAAGGTAGAATCCGTGCGAGTATCCAAAAACTGTTCCCACGAGTACCGGAAAATGGTCGAATCTATGAGAGTACCGAAAAACGGTAGAATCCGGGCGAGTACCGGGAAAAGGTAGAATCCGTGCGAGCAACCAAAAGTTGTCCCCACGAGTACCGGAAAAGGATCGAATCTGTGGGAGTACTGAAAAATGATAGAATCCTGGCGTGTACCGGGAAACGGTAGAATCCGTGCGAGTATCCAAAAACTGTTCCCACGAGTACAGGAAAAGGGTCGAATCTATGAGAGTTCCGAAAAATGGTAGCATCCCGACGAGTACCGGGAAAAGGTAGAATCCGTGCGAGTAACCAAAAGCTGTCCCCACGAGTACCGGAAAAGGGTCGAATCTGTGGGAGTACCGAAAAATGATAGAATCCTGGCGTGTACCGGGAAAAGGTAGAATCCGTGCGAGTATCCAAAAACTGTTCCCACGAGTACCGGAAAATGGTCGAATCTATGAGAGTACCGAAAAACGGTAGAATCCGGGCGAGCACCGGGAAAAAGGTAGAATCCGTGCGAGCAACCAAAAGCTGTCCCCACGAGTACCGGAAAAGGGTCGAATCTGTGGGAGTACCGAAAAATGATAGAATCCTGGCGTGTATCGGGAAAAGGTAGAATCCGTGCGAGTATCCAAAAACTGTTCCCACGAGTACCGGAAAATGGTCGAATCTATGAGAGTACCGAAAAACGGTAGAATCCGGGCGAGTACCGGGAAAAGGTAGAATCCGTGCGAGCAACCAAAAGTTGTCCCCACGAGTACCGGAAAAGGATCGAATCTGTGGGAGTACCGAAAAATGATAGAATCCTGGCGTGTACCGGGAAACGGTAGAATCCGTGCGAGTATCCAAAAACTGTTCCCACGAGTACAGGAAAAGGGTCGAATCTATGAGAGTTCCGAAAAATGGTAGCATCCCGACGAGTACCGGGAAAAGGTAGAATCCGTGCGAGTAACCAAAAGCTGTCCCCACGAGTACCGGAAAAGGGTCGAATCTGTGGGAGTACCGAAAAATGATAGAATCCTAGCGTGTATCGGGAAAAGGTAGAATCCGTGCGAGTATCCAAAAACTGTTCCCACGAGTACCGGAAATGGGTCGAATCTATGAGAGTACCGAAAAACGGTAGAATCCGGGCGAGTACCGGGGAAAGGTAGAATCCGTGCGAGTGTCAAATAACTTTCCCGACGAGTACCGGAACAGGGTCGAATCTGTGCGAGTACTGAAAAATGCTAGAATCCGGGAGAGTACCTGGAAAAGGTAGAATCCGTGCGAGTAACCAAAAGTTGTCCCCACGAGTACCGGAAAAGGGTCGAATCTGTGGGAGGACCGAAAAATGATAGAATCCTGGCGTGTACCGGGAAACGGTAGAATCAGTGCGAGTATCCAAAAACTGTTCCCACGAGTACCGGAAAATGGTCGAATCTATGAGAGTTCCGAAAAACGGTAGAATCCGGGCGAGTACCGGGAAAAGGTAGAATCCGTGCGAGCAACCAAAAGTTGTCCCCACGAGTACCGGAAAAGGATCGAATCTGTGGGAGTACCGAAAAATGATAGAATCCTGGCGTGTACCGGGAAACGGTAGAATCCGTGCAAGTATCCAAAAACTGTTCCCACGAGTACAGGAAAAGGGTCGAATCTATGAGAGTTCCGAAAAATGGTAGCATCCCGACGAGTACCGGGAAAAGGTAGAATCCGTGCGAGTAACCAAAAGCTGTCCCCACGAGTACCGGAAAAGGGTCGAATCTGTGGGAGTACCGAAAAATGATAGAATCCTGGCGTGTATCGGGAAAAGGTAGAATCCGTGCGAGTATCCAAAAACTGTTCCCACGAGTACCGGAAAATGGTCGAATCTATGAGAGTACCGAAAAACGGTAGAATCCGGGCGAGTACCGGGAAAAGGTAGAATCCGTGCGAGCAACCAAAAGTTGTCCCCACGAGTACCGGAAAAGGATCGAATCTGTGGGAGTACCGAAAAATGATAGAATCCTGGCGTGTACCGGGAAAAGGTAGAATCCGTGCGAGTAACCAAAAGCTGTCCCCACGAGTACCGGAAAAGGGTCGAATCTGTGGGAGTACCGAAAAATGATAGAATCCGGGCGTGTACCTTGAAAAGGTTGAACCCGTGCGAGTATCCAAAAACTGTTCCCACGAGTACCGGAAAAGGGTCGAATCTGTGGGAGTACCGAAAAATGATAGAATCCGTGCGTGTACCGGGAAACGGTAGAATCCGTGCGAGTATCCAAAAACTATTCCCACGAGTACAGGAAAAGGGTCGAATCTATGAGAGTTCCGAAAAATGGTAGCATCCCGACGAGTACCGGGAAAAGGTAGAATCCGTGCGAGTAACCAAAAGTTGTCCCCACGAGTACCGGAAATGGGTCGAATCTGTGGGAGTACCGAAAAATGATAGAATCCGGGCGAGTACCGGGAAAAGGTAGAATCCGTGCGAGTGTCAAATAACTTTCCCGACGAGTACCGGAAAATGGTCGAATCTATGAGAGTACCGAAAAACGGTAGAATCCGGGAGAGTACCTGGAAAAGGTAGAATCCGTGCGAGTAACCAAAAGTTGTCCCCACGAGTACCGGAAAAGGGTCGAATCTGTGGGAGTACCGAAAAATGATAGAATCCTGGCGTGTACCGGGAAACGGTAGAATCAGTGCGAGTATCCAAAAACTGTTCCCACGAGTACCGGAAAATGGTCGAATCTATGAGAGTACCGAAAAACGGTAGAATCCGGGCGAGTACCGGGAAAAGGTAGAATCCGTGCGAGCAACCAAAAGTTGTCCCCACGAGTACCGGAAAAGGATCGAATCTGTGGGAGTACCGAAAAATGATAGAATCCTGGCGTGTACCGGGAAACGGTAGAATCCGTGCGAGTATCCAAAAACTGTTCCCACGAGTACAGGAAAAGGGTCGAATCTATGAGAGTACCGAAAAATGGTAGCATCCCGACGAGTACCGGGAAAAGGTAGAATCCGTGCGAGTAACCAAAAGCTGTCCCCACGAGTACCGGAAAAGGGTCGAATCTGTGGGAGTACCGAAAAATGATAGAATCCTGGCGTGTATCGGGAAAAGGTAGAATCCGTGCGAGTATCCAAAAACTGTTCCCACGAGTACCGGAAAATGGTCGAATCTATGAGAGTACCGAAAAACGGTAGAATCCGGGCGAGTACCGGGAAAAGGTAGAATCCGTGCGAGCAACCAAAAGTTGTCCCCACGAGTACCGGAAAAGGATCGAATCTGTGGGAGTACCGAAAAATGATAGAATCCTGGCGTGTACCGGGAAAAGGTAGAATCCGTGCGAGTAACCAAAAGCTGTCCCCACGAGTACCGGAAAAGGGTCGAATCTGTGGGAGTACCGAAAAATGATAGAATCCGGGCGTGTACCTTGAAAAGGTTGAACCCGTGCGAGTATCCAAAAACTGTTCCCACGAGTACCGGAAAAGGGTCGAATCTGTGGGAGTACCGAAAAATGATAGAATCCGTGCGTGTACCGGGAAACGGTAGAATCCGTGCGAGTATCCAAAAACTATTCCCACGAGTACAGGAAAAGGGTCGAATCTATGAGAGTTCCGAAAAATGGTAGCATCCCGACGAGTACCGGGAAAAGGTAGAATCCGTGCGAGTAACCAAAAGCTGTCCCCACGAGTACCGGAAAAGGGTCGAATCTGTGGGAGTACCGAAAAATGATAGAATCCTGGCGTGTACCGGGAAAAGGTAGAATCCGTGCGAGTATCCAAAAACTGTTCCCACGAGTACCGGAAAATGGTCGAATCTATGAGAGTACCGAAAAACGGTAGAATCCGGGCGAGTACCGGGAAAAGGTAGAATCCGTGCGAGCAACCAAAAGTTGTCCCCACGAGTACCGGAAAAGGATCGAATCTGTGGGAGTACCGAAAAATGATAGAATCCTGGCGTGTACCGGGAAACGGTAGAATCCGTGCGAGTATCCAAAAACTGTTCCCACGAGTACAGGAAAAGGGTCGAATCTATGAGAGTTCCGAAAAATGGTAGCATCCCGACGAGTACCGGGAAAAGGTAGAATCCGTGCGAGTAACCAAAAGCTGTCCCCACGAGTACCGGAAAAGGGTCGAATCTGTGGGAGTACCGAAAAATGATAGAATCCTGGCGTGTACCGGGAAAAGGTAGAATCCGTGCGAGTATCCAAAAACTGTTCCCACGAGTACCGGAAAATGGTCGAATCTATGAGAGTACCGAAAAACGGTAGAATCCGGGCGAGCACCGGGAAAAAGGTAGAATCCGTGCGAGCAACCAAAAGCTGTCCCCACGAGTACCGGAAAAGGGTCGAATCTGTGGGAGTACCGAAAAATGATAGAATCCTGGCGTGTACCGGGAAAAGGTAGAATCCGTGCGAGTATCCAAAAACTGTTCCCACGAGTACCGGAAATGGGTCGAATCTATGAGAGTACCGAAAAACGGTAGAATCCGGGCGAGTACCGGGGAAAGGTAGAATCCGTGCGAGTGTCAAATAACTTTCCCGACGAGTACCGGAACAGGGTCGAATCTGTGCGAGTACTGAAAAATGCTAGAATCCGGGAGAGTACCTGGAAAAGGTAGAATCCGTGCGAGTAACCAAAAGTTGTCCCCACGAGTACCGGAAAAGGGTCGAATCTGTGGGAGGACCGAAAAATGATAGAATCCTGGCGTGTACCGGGAAACGGTAGAATCAGTGCGAGTATCCAAAAACTGTTCCCACGAGTACAGGAAAAGGGTCGAATCTATGAGAGTTCCGAAAAATGGTAGCATCCCGACGAGTACCGGGAAAAGGTAGAATCCGTGCGAGTAACCAAAAGCTGTCCCCACGAGTACCGGAAAAGGGTCGAATCTGTGGGAGTACCGAAAAATGATAGAATCCTGGCGTGTACCGGGAAAAGGTAGAATCCGTGCGAGTATCCAAAAACTGTTCCCACGAGTACCGGAAAATGGTCGAATCTATGAGAGTACCGAAAAATGGTAGAATCCGGGCGAGTACCGGGAAAATGTAGAATCCGTGCGAGTAGCCAAAAACTGTCTTGACGAGTACCGGAAAAGGATCGAATCTGTGGGAGTACCGAAAATAGGTAGAATCCGGGCGAGTACCGGGAAAAGGTAGAATCCGTGCGAGTAACCAAAAGCTGTCCCCACGAGTACCGGAAAAGGGTCGAATCTGTGGGAGTACCGAAAAATTATAGAATCCGGGGGTGTACCGGGAAAAGGTGGAATCCGTGCGAGTATCCAAAAACTGTTCCCACAAGTACCGGAAAATGGTCGAATCTATGAGAGTACCGAAAAACGATAGAATCCGGGCGAGTACCGGGAAAAGGTAGAATCCGTGCGAGTTTCAAAAAACTTTCCCGTACAGTACCGGAAAAGGGTCGACTCTCTTAGAGTACCGAAAAATGGTAGCATCCCGACGAGTACCGGGAAAATGTAGAATCCGTGCGAGTAGCCAAAAACTGTCTTGACGAGTACCGTGAAAAGGTAGAATCCGTGCGAGTATCCAAAAACTGTCCCCACGAGTACCGGAAAAGGGTCAAATCTGTGGGAGTACAAAAAAATGGTAGAATCCGGGCGAGAATCGGGAAAAGGTAGAATCCGTGCGAGTAACCAAAAGTTGTCCCCACGAGTACCGGAAAAGGGTCGAATCTGTGGGAGTACCGAAAAATGATAGAATCCTGGCGTGTACCGGGAAACGGTAGAATCCGTGCGAGTATCCAAAAACTCTTCCCACGAGTACAGGAAAAGGGTCGAATCTATGAGAGTTCCGAAAAATGGTAGCATCCCGACGAGTACCGGGAAAAGGTAGAATCCGTGCGAGTAACCAAAAGCTGTCCCCACGAGTACCGGAAAAGGGTCGAATCTGTGGGAGTACCGAAAAATGATAGAATCCTGGCGTGTACCGGGAAAAGGTAGAATCCGTGCGAGTATCCAAAAACTGTTCCCACGAGTACCGGAAAATGGTCGAATCTATGAGAGTACCGAAAAACGGTAGAATCCGGGCGAGTACCGGGAAAAGGTAGAATCCGTGCGAGCAACCAAAAGTTGTCCCCACGAGTACCGGAAAAGGATCGAATCTGTGGGAGTACCGAAAAATGATAGAATCCTGGCGTGTACCGGGAAACGGTAGAATCCGTGCGAGTATCCAAAAACTGTTCCCACGAGTACAGGAAAAGGGTCGAATCTATGAGAGTTCCGAAAAATGGTAGCATCCCGACGAGTACCGGGAAAAGGTAGAATCCGTGCGAGTAACCAAAAGCTGTCCCCACGAGTACCGGAAAAGGGTCGAATCTGTGGGAGTACCGAAAAATGATAGAATCCTGGCGTGTACCGGAAAAAGGTAGAATCCGTGCGAGTATCCAAAAACTGTTCCCACGAGCACAGGAAAAGGGTCGAATCTATGAGAGTATCGAAAAACGGTAGAATCCGGGCGAGTACCGGGGAAAGTTGAATCCGTGCGAGTGTCAAAAAACTTTCCCGACGAGTACCAATAAAAGGGTCGAATCTGTGGGAGGACTGAAAAAGGGTAGAATCCGGGCCTATACCGGGAAAAGGTAGAATCCGTGCGAGTATCCAAAAACTGTCCCCACGAGTACCGGAAAAGGGTCGATTCTGTGGGAGTACCGAAAAATGATTCAATCCGGGCGTGTACCGGGAAAAGGTAGAATCCGTGCGAGTAATCAAAAGCGGTCCCCACGAGTACCGAAAAAGGGTCGAATCTGTGGGAGTACCGAAAAATGATAGAATCCGGGCGTGTACCGGGAAAAGGTAAAATCCGTGCAAGAATCCAAAAACTGTTCCCACGAGTACCAGAAAAGGGACAAATCTATGAGAGTACCGAAAAACGGTAGAATCCGAGCGAGAACCGTGAAAAGGTACAATCCGTACGAGTATCCAAAAACAGTCCTGACGAGTACCGGAAAAAGCTCGAATCTGTGGGAGTACCGAAAAATGGTAGAATCCGGGCGAGTATCGGGAAAAGGTAGGATCCGTGCGAGTAACCAAAAGCTGTCCCCACGAGTACCCAAAAAGGGTCGAATCTGTGGGAGTACCGAAAAATGATAGAATCCGGGCCTGTACCGGGAAAAGGTGGAATCCGTGCGAGTATCCAAAAGCTGTCCCCACGAGTACCGGAAAAGGGTCGAATATGAGGGAGTAGCGAAAAATAATAGAATCCGGGCGTGTACCGGGAAAAGGTAGAATCCGTGCGAGTAACCAAAAGTTGTCCCCACGTGTACCGGAAAAGGGTCGAATCTATGGGAGTACCGAAAAATGATAGAATCCGGGGGTGTACCGAGAAAAGGTAGAATCCGTGCGAGTAACCAAAAGCGGTCCCCACGAGTACCGGAAAAGCTTCGAATCTGTGGGAGTACCGAAAAATGATAGAATCCGGGCATGTACCGTGAAAAGGTAGAATCCGTTCGAGTAACCAAAAGTTGTCCCCACGAGTATCGGAAAAAGGTCGAATCTCTGGGAGTACCGAAAAATGATAGAATCCGGGGGTGTACCGGGAAAAGGTAGAATCCGTGCGAGTATCCAAAAACTGTTCCCACGAGTACAGGAAAAGGGTCGAATCTATGCGAGTACCGAAAAATGATAGAATCCGGGCGAGTAACGAGGAAAGGTAGAATCCGTGCGAGTGTCAAAAAACTTTCCCAACGAGTACCGGAAAAGGTAGAATCCGTGCGAGTATCCAAAACCTATTCCCACGAGTACCGGAAATGGGTCGAATCTATGAGAGTACCGAAAAACGGTAGAATCCGGGCGAGTACCGGGGAAAGGTAGAATCCGTGCGAGTGTCAAAAAACTTTCCCGACGAGTACCGGAACAGGGTCAAATATGTGGGAGTACTGAAAAATGCTAGAATCCGGGAGAGTACCGGGAAAAGGTAGAATCCATGCGAGTAACCAAAAGTTGTCCCCACGAGTACCGGAAAAGGGTCGAATCTCTGGGAGTACCGAAAAATGATAGAATCCGGGGGTGTACCGGGAAAAGGTAGAATCCGTGCGAGTATCCAAAAACTGTTCCCACGAGTACAGGAAAAGGGTCGAATCTATGCGAGTACCAAAAAATGATAGAATCTGGGCGAGTAACGGGGAAAGGTAGAATCCGTGCGAGCGTGAAAAAACTTTCCCAACGAGTTCCGGAAGAGGTAGAATCCGTGCGAGTATCCAAAACTTATTCCCACGAGTACCGGAAATGGGTCGAATCTATGAGAGTACCGAAAAACGGTAGAATCCGGGCGAGTACCGGGGAAAGGTAGAATCCGTGCGAGTGTCAAAAAACTTTCCCGACGAGTACCGGAACAGGGTCGAATCTGTGGGAGTAGTGAAAAATGCTAGAATCCGGGAGAGTACCGGGAAAAGGTAGAATCCATGCGAGTAACCAAAAGTTGTCCCCACGAGTGCCGGAAAAGGGTCGTATCTCTGGGAGTACCGAAAAATGATAGAATCCGGGGGTGTACCGGGAAAAGGTAGAATCCGTGCGAGTATCCAAAAACTGTTCCCACGAGTACAGGAAAAGGGTCGAATCTATGCGAGTACCGAAAAATGATAGAATCTGGGCGAGTAACGGGGAAAGGTAGAATCCGTGCGAGCGTGAAAAAAACTTTCCCAACGAGTTTTGGAAGAGGTAGAATCCGTGCAAGTATCCAAAACCTATTCCCACGAGTACCGGAAATGGGTCGAATCTATGAGAGTACCGAAAAACGGTAGAATCCGAGCGAGTACCGGGGAAAGGTAGAATCCGTGCGAGTGTCAAAAAACTTTCCCGACGAGTACCGGAACAGGGTCGAATCTGTGGGAGTACTGAAAAATGCTAGAATCCGGGAGAGTACCGGGAAAAGGTAGAATCCATGCGAGTAACCAAAAGTTGTCCCCACGAGTACCGGAAAGGGGTCGAATCTCTGGGAGTACCGAAAAATGATAGAATCCGGGGGTGTACCGGGAAAAGGTAGAATCCGTGCGAGTATCCAAAAACTGTTCCCATGAGTACAGGAAAAGGGTCGAATCTATGCGAGTATCGAAAAATGATAGAATCTGGGCGAGTAACGGGGAAAGGTAGGATCCGTGCGAGTGTGAAAAAACTTTCCCAACGAGTACCGGAAGAGGTAGAATCCGTGCGAGTATCCAAAACCTATTCCCACGAGTACCGGACATGGGTCGAATCTATGAGAGTACCGAAAAACGGTAGAATCCGGGCGAGTACCGGGGAAAGGTAGAATCCGTGCGATTGTGAAAAAACTTTCCCGACGAGTACCGGAACAGGGTCGAATCTGTGGGAGTATTGAAAAAATTAGAATCCGGGAGAGTACCGAGAAAAGGTAGAATCCATGCGAGTAACCAAAAGTTGTCCCCACGAGTACCGGAAAAGGGTCGAATCTGTGGGAGTACCGAAAAATGATAGAATCGGGGGCAGTAACGGGAAAAAGTGGAATCCGTGCGAGTATCCAAAAACTGTTCCTACGGGTACCGGAAAATGGTCGAATCCATGAGAGTACCGAAAAACGGTAGAATCCGGGCGAGTACCGGGAAAAGGTAGAATCCGTGCGAGTGTCAAACAACTTTCCCGACCAGTACCGGAAAAGGGTCGAATCTGTTAGAGTACCGAAAAATGGTAGCATCCCGACGAGTACCGGGAAAAGGTAGAATCCGTGCGAGTATCCAAAAACTGTTCCCACGAGTACCGGAAAATGGTCGAATCTATGAGTACCGAAAAACGGTTGAATCCGGGCGAGTACCGGGGAAAGTTAAATCCGTGTGAGTGTCAAAAAACTTTCCCGACGAGTACCAATAAAAGGGTCGAATCTGTGGGAGTATTGAAAAATGGTAGAATCCAGGCCTGTACCGGGAAAAGGTAGAATCCGTGCGAGTATCCAAAAACTGTCCCCACGAGTACCGGAAAAGGGTCGAATCTCTGGGAGTACCGAAAAATGATAGAATCCGGGCGTGTACCGGGAAAAGGTAGAATCCGTGCGAGTATCCAAAAACTGTTCCCACGAGTACCGGAAAAGGGACGAATCTATGAGAGTACCGAAAAATGGTAGAATCTGAGCGAGTACCGTGAAAAGGTACAATCCGTACGAGTATCCAAAAACAGTCCTGACGAGTACAGGAAAAAACTCGAATCTGTGGGAGTACCGAAAAATGGTAGAATCCGGGAGAGTATCGGGAAAAGGTAGGATCCGTGCGAGTAACCAAAAGCTGTCCCCACGAGTACCGGAAAAGGGTCGAATCTGTGGGAGTACCGAAAAATTATAGAATCCGGGCCTGTGCCGGGAAAAGGTGGTATTCTCGCGAGTATCCAAAAGCTGTCCTCACGAGTACCGGAAAAGGGTCGAATCTAAGGGAGTACCGAAAAATGATAGAATCCGGGCGTGTACCGGGAAAAGGTAGAATCCTTGCGAGTAACCAAAAGTTGTCCCCACGTGTATCGGAAAAGGGTCGAATCTTTGGGAGTACCGAAAAATGATAGAATCCGGGGGTGTACCGAGAAAAGGTAGAATCCGTGCGAGTATCCAAAAACTGTTCCCACTAGTACCAGAAATGGGTCGAATCTATGAGAGTACCGAAAAACGGTAGAATCCGGGCGAGTACCGGGAAAAGTTACAATCCGTGCGAGTAACCAAAAGCTGTCCCCACGGGTACCAAAAAAGGGTCGAATCTGTGGGAGTACCGAAAAATGATAGAATCCGGGCGTGTACCGGGAAAAGGTAGAATCCGTGCGAGTAGCCAAAAACTGTTCCCACGAGTACCGGAAAATGGTCGAATCTATGGGAGTACCGAAAAACGGTAGAATCCGAGCGAGTACCGGGGAAAGGTAGAATCCGTGCGAGTGTCAAAAAACTTTCCCGACGAGTACCGGAACAGGGTCGAATCTGTGGGAGTACTGAAAAATGCTAGAATCCGGGAGAGTACCGAGAAAAGGTAGAATCCATGCGAGTAACCAAAAGTTGTCCCCACGAGTACCGGAAAGGGGTCGAATCTCTGGGAGTACCGAAAAATGATAGAATCCGGGGGCGTACCGGGAAAAGGTAGAATCCGTGCGAGTATCCAAAAATTGTTCCCATGAGTACAGGAAAAGGGTCGAATCTATGCGAGTATCGAAAAATGATAGAATCTGGGCGAGTAACGGGGAAAGGTAGGATCCGTGCGAGTGTGAAAAAACTTTCCCAACGAGTACCGGAAGAGGTAGAATCCGTGCGAGTATCCAAAACCTATTCCCACGAGTACCGGACATGGGTCGAATCTATGAGAGTACCGAAAAACGGTAGAATCCGGGCGAGTACCGGGGAAAGGTAGAATCCGTGCGATTGTGAAAAAACTTTCCCGACGAGTACCGGAACAGGGTCGAATCTGTGGGAGTATTGAAAAAATTAGACTCCGGGAGAGTACCGAGAAAAGGTAGAATCCATGCGAGTAACCAAAAGTTGTCCCCACGAGTACCGGAAAAGGGTCGAATCTGTGGGAGTACCGAAAAATGATAGAATCGGGGGCAGTAACGGGAAAAAGTGGAATCCGTGCGAGTATCCAAAAACTGTTCCTACGGGTACCGGAAAATGGTCGAATCCATGAGAGTACCGAAAAACGGTAGAATCCGGGCGAGTACCGGGAAAAGGTAGAATCCGTGCGAGTGTCAAACAACTTTCCCGACCAGTACCGGAAAAGGGTCGAATCTGTTAGAGTACCGAAAAATGGTAGCATCCCGACGAGTACCGGGAAAAGGTAGAATCCGTGCGAGTATCCAAAAACTGTTCCCACGAGTACCGGAAAATGGTCGAATCTATGAGTACCGAAAAACGGTTGAATCCGGGCGAGTACCGGGGAAAGTTAAATCCGTGTGAGTGTCAAAAAACTTTCCCGACGAGTACCAATAAAAGGGTCGAATCTGTGGGAGTATTGAAAAATGGTAGAATCCAGGCCTGTACCGGGAAAAGGTAGAATCCGTGCGAGTATCCAAAAACTGTCCCCACGAGTACCGGAAAAGGGTCGAATCTCTGGGAGTACCGAAAAATGATAGAATCCGGGCGTGTACCGGGAAAAGGTAGAATCCGTGCGAGTATCCAAAAACTGTTCCCACGAGTACCGGAAAAGGGACGAATCTATGAGAGTACCGAAAAACGGTAGAATCTGAGCGAGTACCGTGAAAAGGTACAATCCGTACGAGTATCCAAAAACAGTCCTGACGAGTACAGGAAAAAACTCGAATCTGTGGGAGTACCGAAAAATGGTAGAATCCGGGAGAGTATCGGGAAAAGGTAGGATCCGTGCGAGTAACCAAAAGCTGTCCCCACGAGTACCGGAAAAGGGTCGAATCTGTGGGAGTACCGAAAAATTATAGAATCCGGGCCTGTGCCGGGAAAAGGTGGTATTCTCGCGAGTATCCAAAAGCTGTCCTCACGAGTACCGGAAAAGGGTCGAATCTGAGGGAGTACCGAAAAATGATAGAATCCGGGCGTGTACCGGGAAAAGGTAGAATCCTTGCGAGTAACCAAAAGTTGTCCCCACGTGTATCGGAAAAGGGTCGAATCTTTGGGAGTACCGAAAAATGATAGAATCCGGGGGTGTACCGAGAAAAGGTAGAATCCGTGCGAGTATCCAAAAACTGTTCCCACTAGTACCAGAAATGGGTCGAATCTATGAGAGTACCGAAAAACGGTAGAATCCGGGCGAATACCGGGAAAAGTTACAATCCGTGCGAGTAACCAAAAGCTGTCCCCACGGGTACCAAAAAAGGGTCGAATCTGTGGGAGTACCGAAAAATGATAGAATCCGGGCGTGTACCGGGAAAAGGTAGAATCCGTGCGAGTAGCCAAAAACTGTCCTGAAGAGTACCGAAAAAGGCTCGAATCTGTGGGAGTACCGAAAAATTGTAGATTCCGGGCGAGTACAAGGGAAAAGGTAGAATCCGTGCGAGTAACCAAAAGTTGTCCACACGAGTACCGAAAAAGGGTCGAATCTGTGGGAGTACCGTAAAATGATAGCATCCGGGGGTCTACCGGGAAAAGGTAGAATCCGTGCGAGTATCCAAAAACTGTTCCCACGAGTACCGAAAAACTGTCGAATCTATGAGAGTACCGAAAAACGGTAGAATCCGGGCGAGTATTAGGGAAAGGTAGAATCCGTGCGAGTATCCGAAAACTGTTCCCACGAGTACCAGAAAATGGTCGAATCTATGAAAGTACCAAAAAACGGTAGAATCCGGGCGAGTACCAGGAAAAGGTAGAATCCGTGCGAGTTTCAAAAAACATTCCTGTACAGTACCGGAAAAGGGTCGACTCTGTTGGAGTACCGAAAAATGATAGAATCCAGGGGTGTACCGGGAAAAGGTGGAATCCGTGCGAGCATCCAAAAACTGTTCCCACGAGTACCGGAAAATGGTCGAATCTATGAGAGTACCGAAAAACGGTAGAATCCGGGCGAGTACCGGGAAAAGGTAGAATCCGTGCGAGTTTCAAAAAACATTCCCGTACAGTACCGGAAAAGGGTCAACTCTGTTAGAGGATCGAAAAATGCTAGCATCTCGACGAGTACAGGGAAAATGTAGAATCCGTGCGAGTAGCCAAAAACTATCCTGACGAATACCGGAAAAGGATCGAATCTGTGGGACTAACGAAAAATGGTAGAATCTAAGCGAGTACCGGGAAAAGGTAGAATCCGTGCGAGTAACCAAAAGCTGTCCCCGCGAGAACCGGAAAAAGGGTCGAATCTGTTGGAGTATTGAAAAATGATAGAATCCGGGGGTGTACCGGGAAAACGTTGAATCCGTGCGAGTATCGAAAAACTGTTCCCACGAGTACCGGAAAATGGTCGAATCTATGAGAGTACCGAAAAACCGTACAATCCGGGCGAGTACCGGGAAAAGGTAGAATCCGTGCGAGTTTCAAAAAACATTCCCGTACAGTACTGAAAAAGGGTCGACTCTCTTAGAGTACCGAAAAATGGTACAATCCGGGCGAGTACCGGGAAAATGCAGAATCCGTGCGAGTGTCAAAAAACTTTCCCGACGAGTACCGGAAAAGGGTCGAATCTGTGGGAGTACCGAAAAATGGTAGAATCCGGGAGAGTACCGGGAAAAGGTAGAATCCGTGCGAGTAACCAAAAGCGGTCCCCACTAGTACCGGAAAAGCTTCGAATCTGTGGGAGTACCGAAAAATGATGGAATCCGGGCATGTGCCGTGAAAAGGTAGAGTCCGTTCGAGTAACCAAAAGTTGTAGCCACGAGTACCGGAAAAAGGTCAAATCATTGGGAGTACCGAAAAATGATAGAATCCGGGGGTGTACCGGGAAAAGGTAGAATCCGTGCGAGTATCCAAAAACTGTTCCCACGAGTACAGGAAATGGGTCGAATCTATGCGAGTACCGAAAAATGATAGAATCCGGGCGAGTACCGGGGAAAGGTAGAATCCGTGCGAGTGTCAAAAAAACTTTCACGACGAGTACCGGAACAGGGTCAAATCTGTGGGAGTACTGAAAAATGCTAGAATCCGGGAGAGTACCGGGAAAAGGTAGAATCCATGCGAGTAACCAAAAGTTGTCCCCACGAGTACCGGAAAAGGGGCGAATCTGTGGGAGTACCGAAAAATGATAGAATCGGGGGGTGTACGGGGAAAAAGTGGAATTTGTGCGAGTATCCGAAAACTGTTCCCACGTGTACCGGAAAATGGTCGAATCCATGAGAGTACCGAAAAACGGTAGAATTCGGGCGAGTACCGGGAAAAGGTAGAATCCGTGCGAGTGTCAAACAACTTTCCCGACCAGTACCGGAAAAGGGTCGAATCTGTTAGAGTACCGAAAAATGGTAGCATCCCGACGAGTACTGGGAAAATGTAGAATCCGTGCGAGTAGACAAAAACTGTCCTGACGAGTACCGGAAAAGGCTCGAATCTGTGGGAGTACCGAAAAATTGTAGAATCCGGGTGAGTACCGGGAAAAGGTAGAATCCGTGCGAGTAACCAAAAGCGGTCCCCACGAGTACCGGAAAAGGGTCGAATCTGTGGGAGTACCGAAAAATGATAGAATCCGAGCGTGTATCGGGAAAAGGTAGAATCCGTGCGAGTAACCAAAAGTTGTCCCCATGTGTACCGGAAAAGGGTCGAATCTGTGTGAGTATCAAAAAACTTTCCCGACGAGTACCAATAAAAGGGTCGAATTTGTGGGAGTACTGAAGAATGGTAGAATCCGGGCCTATACCGGGAAAAGGTAGAATCCGTGCGAGTAATCAAAAGCGGTTCCCACGAGTACCAAAAAAGGGTCGAATCTTTGGGAGTACCAAAAAATGATAGAATCCGGGCGTGTACCGGGAAAAGGTAGAATCCGTGCAAGAATCCAAAAACTGTTCCCACGAGTACCGGAAAAGGGACGAATCTATGAGAGTACCAAAAAACGGTAGAATCCGGGTGAGTATCGTGAAAAGGTACAATCCGTACGAGTATCCAAAAACTGTCCTGACGATTACCGGAAAAGGCTCCAATCTGTGGGAGTACCGAAAAATGGTAGAATCCGGTCGAGTATCGGGAAAAGGTAGGATCCGTGCGAGTAACCAAAAGCTGCCCCCACGAGTATCGGAAAAGGGTCGAATCTATGGGAGTACCGAAAAATGATAGAATCCGGGCGTGTACCGGGAAAAGGTAGAATCCGTGCGAGTAACCAAAAGTTGTCCCCACGTGTACCGGAAAAGGGTCGAATCTGTGGGAGTACCGAAAAATGATAGAATCCGGGCGTGTACCGGGAATAGGTAGAATCCGTGCGAGTAGCCAAAAACTGTCCCCATGAGTACCGGAAAATGGTCGAATCTGTGGGAGTACCGAAAAATGATAGAATCCGGGCCTGTGCCGGGAAAAGGTGGAATTCGTGCGAGTATCAAAAAGCTGTCCCCACGAGTACCGGAAAAGGGTCGAATCTGTGGGAGTACCGAAAAATGATAGAATCCGGGCCTGTGCCGGGAAAAGGTGGAATTCGTGCGAGTATCCAAAAGCTGTCCCCACGAGTACCGGAAAAGGGTCGAATCTGAGGGAGTACCGAAAAATGATAGAATTCGGGCGTGTACCGGGAAAAGGTAGAATCCGTGCGAGTAACCAAAAGTTGTCCCCACGTGTACCGGAAAAGGGTCGAATCTTTGAGAGTACCGAAAAATGATAGAATCCGGGGGTGTACTGAGAAAAGGTAGAATCCGTGCGAGTATCCAAAAACTGTTCCCACGAGTATAGGAAAAGGGTCGAATCTATGAGAGTTCATAAAAAACGGTAGAATCCGGGCGAGTACCGGGGAAAGTTGAATCCATGCGAGTGTCAAAAAACTTTCCCGACGAATACCAATAAAAGGGTCGAATCTGTGGGAGTACTGAAGAATGGTAGAATCCGGGCCTATACCGGGAAAAGGTAGAATCCGTGCGAGTAATCAAAAGCGGTTCCCACGAGTACCGAAAAAGGGTCGAATCTGTGGGAATCCCGAAAAATGATAGAATCCGGGCGTGTACCGGGAAAAGGTAGAATCCGTGCGAGAATCCAAAAACTGTTCCCACGAGTACCGGAAAAGGGACGAATCTATGAGAGTACCAAAAAACGGTAGAATCCGGGTGAGTATCGTGAAAAGGTACAATCCGTACGAGTATCCAAAAACTGTCCTGACGAGTACCGGAAAAGGCTCTAATCTGTGGGAGTACCGAAAAATGGTAGAATCCGGGCGAGTATCGGGAAAAGGTAGGATCCGTGCGAGTAACCAAAAGCTGTCCCCACGAGTACCGGAAAAGGGTCGAATCTATGGTAGTACCGAAAAATGATAGAATCCGGGCCTGTACCAGGAAAAGGTGGAATCTGTGCGAGTATCCAAAAGCTGTCGCCACGAGTACCGGAAAAGGGTCGAATCTGAGGGAGTACCGAAAAATGATTGAATCCGGGCGTGTACCGGGAAAAGGTAGAATCCGTGCGAGTAGCCAAAAACTGTCCCCACGAGTACCGGAAAAGGGTCGAATCTGTGGGAGTACCGAAAAATGGTAGAATCCGGTCGAGTATCGGGAAAAGGTAGGATTCGTGCGAGTAACCAAAAGCTGCCCCCACGAGTACCGGAAAAGGGTCGAATCTATGGGAGTACCGAAAAATGATAGAATCCGGGCCTGTACCGGGAAAAGGTGGAATCCGTGCGAGTATCCAAAAGCTGTCCCCACGAGTACCGGAAAAGGGTCGAATCTGAGGGAGTACCGAAAAATGATGGAATCCGGGCGTGTACCGGGAAAAGGTAGAATCCGTGCGGGTAACCAAATGTTGTCCCCACGTGTACCGGAAAAGGGTCGAATCATTGGGAGTACCGAAAAATGATAGAATCCGGGGGTGTACCGACAAAAGGTAGAATCCGTGCGAGTATCCAAAAACTGTTCCCACTAGTACCGGAAATGGGTCGAATCTATGAGAGTACCGAAAAACGGTAGAATCCGGGCGAGTACCGGGAAAAGTTACAATCCGTGCGAGTAACCAAAAGCTGTCCCCACGGGTACCAGAAAAGGGTCGAATTTGTGGGAGTACCGAAAAATGATAGAATCCGGGCGTGTACCGGGAAAAGGTAGAATCCGTGCGAGTAGCCAAAAATTGTCCTGAAGAGTACCGGAAAAGGCTCGAATCTGTGGGAGTACCGAAAAATGTTAGAATCCGAGCGAGTACAAGGGAAAAGGTAGAATCCGTGCGAGTAACCAAAAGTTGTCCACACGAGTATCGAAAAAGGGTCGAATCTGTGGGAGTACCGTCAAATGATAGAATCTGGGGGTCTACCGAGAAAAGGTAGAATCCGTGCGAGTATCCAAAAACTGTTCCCACGAGTACCGAAAAACTGTCGAATCTATGAGAGTACCGAAAAACGGTAGAATCCGGGCGAGTATTAGGGAAAGGTAGAATCCGTGCGAGTGTCAAAAAACATTCCTGACCGAAAAATGGTCGAATCTATGGGAGAACCGAAAAATGATAGAATCCGGGGGTGTACCGGGAAAAGGTAGAATCCGTGCGAGTGTCCAAAAACTGTTCCCACGAGTACCGGAAATGGGTGGAATCTATGAGAGTACCGAAAAACGGTAGAATCCGGGCCACTACCGGGAAAAGGTACAATCCGTGCGAGTAAGCAAAAGTTGTCCGCACGAGTACCAGAAAATGGTCGAATCTGTGGGAGTACCGAAAAATGATAGAATCCGGGCGTGTACCGGGAAAAGGTAGAATCCGTGCGAGTATCCAAAAACTGTTCCCACGAGTACAGGAAAAGGGTCGAATCTATAAGAGTACCGAAAAACGGTAGAATCCGGGCGAGTATCGGGGAAAGGTAGAATCCGTGCGAGTGTCAAAAAACATTCCCGACGAGTACCGGAAAAGGGTCGAATCTGTGGGAGTACTAAAATATGGTAGAGTCCGGGCAAGTATCGCGAAAAGGTAGAATCCGTGCGAGTAACCAAAAGTTGTCCCCACGAGTACCGGAAAAGGGTCCAATCTGTGGGAGTACCGAAAAATGATAGAATCCGGGGGTGTACCGGCAAAAGGTGGAATCCGTGCGAGTACCGGGAAAAGGTCGAATCTATGAGAGTACCGAAAATCAGTAGAATCCGGGCGAGTACCGGGAAAAGGTACAATCCGTACGAGTATCCAAAAACTGTCCTGACGAGTACCAGAAAAGGCTCGAATCTGTGGGAGTACCGAAAAATGGTAGAATCCGGGCGAGTACCGGGAAAAGGTAGGATCCGTGCGACTAACCAAAAGTAGTCCCCACGAATACCGGAAAAGGGTCGAATCTGTGGGACTACCGAAAAATGATAGAATCCGGGCCTGTACGGGGAAAAGGTGCAATCCGTGCGAGTATCGAAAAACTGTCCCCACGAGTACCGGAAAAGGGTCGAATTTGAAGGAGTACCGAAAAATGATAGAATCCGGGCATGTACCGGGAAAAGGTAGAATCCGTGCGAGTAACCAAAAGTTGTCCCCACGTGTACCGGAAAAGGGTCGAATCTTTGAGAGTACCGAAAAATGATAGAATCCGGGGGTGTACCGAGAAAAGGTAGAATCCGTGCGAGTATCCAAAAACTGTTCCCACGAGTATAGGAAAAGGGTCGAATCTATGAGAGTTCCGAAAAACGGTAGAATCCGGGCGAGTACCGGGGAAAGTTGAATCCATGCGAGTGTCAAAAAACTTTCCCGACGAATACCAATAAAAGGGTCGAATCTGTGGGAGTACTGAAGAATGGTAGAATCCGGGCCTATACCGGGAAAAGGTAGAATCCGTGCGAGTAGCCAAAAACTGTCCCCACGAGTACCGGAAAAGGGTCGAATCTGTGGGAGTACTGAAAAATGGAAGAATCCGGTCGAGTATCGGGAAAAGGTAGGATCCGTGCGAGTAACCAAAAGCTGCCCCCACGAGTACCGGAAAAGGGTCGAATCTATGGGAGTACCGAAAAATGATAGAATCCGGGCCTGTACCGGGAAAAGGTGGAATCCGTGCGAGTATCCAAAAGTTGTCCCCACGAGTACCGGAAAAGGGTCGAATCTGAGGGAGTACCGAAAAATGATGGAATCCGGGCGTGTACCGGGAAAAGGTAGAATCCGTGCGGGTAACCAAATGTTGTCCCCACGTGTACCGGAAAAGGGTCGAATCATTGGGAGTACCGAAAAATGATAGAATCCGGGGGTGTACCGACAAAAGGTAGAATCCGTGCGAGTATCCAAAAACTGTTCCTACTAGTACCGGAAATGGGTCGAATCTATGAGAGTACCGAAAAACGGTAGAATCCGGGCGAGTACCGGGAAAAGTTACAATCCGTGCGAGTAACCAAAAGTTGTCCCCACGGGTACCAGAAAAGGGTCGAATTTGTGGGAGTACCGAAAAATGATAGAATCCGGACGTGTACCGGGAAAAGGTAGAATCCGTGCGAGTAGCCAAAAACTGTCCTGAAGAGTACCGGAAAAGGCTCGAATCTGTGGGAGTACCGAAAAATGGTAGAATCCGGGCGAGTACAAGGGAAAAGGTAGAATCCGTGCGAGTAACCAAAAGTTGTCCACACGAGTATCGAAAAAGGGTCGAATCTGTGCGAGTACCGTAAAATGATAGAATCCGGGGGTCTACCGAGAAAAGGTAGAATCCGTGCGAGTATCCAAAAACTGTTCCCACGAGTATAGGAAAAGGGTCGAATCTATGAGAGTTCCGAAAAACGGTAGAATCCGGGCGAGTACCGGGGAAAGTTGAATCCATGCGAGTGTCAAAAAACTTTCCCGACGAATACCAATAAAAGGGTCGAATCTGTGGGAGTACTGAAGAATGGTAGAATCCGGGCCTATACCGGGAAAAGGTAGAATCCGTGCGAGTAATCAAAAGCGGTTCCCACGAGTACCGAAAAAGGGTCGAATCTGTGGGAATCCCGAAAAATGATAGAATCCGGGCGTGTACCGGGAAAAGGTAGAATCCGTGCGAGAATCCAAAAACTGTTTCCACGAGTACCGGAAAAGGGACGAATCTATGAGAGTACCAAAAAACGGTAGAATCCGGGTGAGTATCGTGAAAAGGTACAATCCGTACGAGTATCCAAAAACTGTCCTGACGAGTACCGGAAAAGGCTCTAATCTGTGGGAGTACCGAAAAATGGTAGAATCCGGGCGAGTATCGGGAAAAGGTAGGATCCGTGCGAGTAACCAAAAGCTGTCCCCACGAGTACCGGAAAAGGGTCGAATCTATGGTAGTACCGAAAAATGATAGAATCCGGGCCTGTACCAGGAAAAGGTGGCATCTGTGCGAGTATCCAAAAGCTGTCGCCACGAGTACCGGAAAAGGGTCGAATCTGAGGGAGTACCGAAAAATGATTGAATCCGGGCGTGTACCGGGAAAAGGTAGAATCCGTGCGAGTAGCCAAAAACTGTCCCCACGAGTACCGGAAAAGGGTCGAATCTGTGGGAGTACCGAAAAATGGTAGAATCCGGTCGAGTATCGGGAAAAGGTAGGATCCGTGCGAGTAACCCAAAGCTGTCCCCACGTGTACCGGAAAAGGGTCGAATCTGAGGGAGTACCGAAAAATGATAGAATCCGGACGTGTACCGGGAAAAGGTAGAATCCGTGCGAGTAGCCAAAAACTGTCCCCACGAGTACCGGAAAAGGGTCGAATCTGTGGGAGTACTGAAAAATGGAAGAATCCGGTCGAGTATCGGGAAAAGGTAGGATCCGTGCGAGTAACCAAAAGCTGCCCCCACGAGTACCGGAAAAGGGTCGAATCTATGGGAGTACCGAAAAATGATAGAATCCGGGCCTGTACCGGGAAAAGGTGGAATCCGTGCGAGTATCCAAAAGTTGTCCCCACGAGTACCGGAAAAGGGTCGAATCTGAGGGAGTACCGAAAAATGATGGAATCCGGGCGTGTACCGGGAAAAGGTAGAATCCGTGCGGGTAACCAAATGTTGTCCCCACGTGTACCGGAAAAGGGTCGAATCATTGGGAGTACCGAAAAATGATAGAATCCGGGGGTGTACCGACAAAAGGTAGAATCCGTGCGAGTATCCAAAAACTGTTCCTACTAGTACCGGAAATGGGTCGAATCTATGAGAGTACCGAAAAACGGTAGAATCCGGGCGAGTACCGGGAAAAGTTACAATCCGTGCGAGTAACCAAAAGTTGTCCCCACGGGTACCAGAAAAGGGTCGAATTTGTGGGAGTACCGAAAAATGATAGAATCCGGACGTGTACCGGGAAAAGGTAGAATCCGTGCGAGTAGCCAAAAACTGTCCTGAAGAGTACCGGAAAAGGCTCGAATCTGTGGGAGTACCGAAAAATGGTAGAATCCGGGCGAGTACAAGGGAAAAGGTAGAATCCGTGCGAGTAACCAAAAGTTGTCCACACGAGTATCGAAAAAGGGTCGAATCTGTGGGAGTACCGTAAAATGATAGAATCCGGGGGTCTACCGAGAAAAGGTAGAATCCGTGCGAGTATCCAAAAACTGTTCCCACGAGTACCGAAAAACTGTTGAATCTATGAGAGTACCGAAAAACGGTAGAATCCGGGCGAGTATTAGGGAAAGGTAGAATCCGTGCGAGTGTCAAAAAACTTTCCTGACCGAAAAATGGTCGAATCTATGGGAGAACCGAAAAATGATAGAATCCGGGGGTGTACCGGGAAAAGGTAGAATCCGTGCGAGTGTCCAAAAACTGTTCCCACGAGTACCGGAAATGGGTGGAATCTATGAGAGTACCGAAAAACGGTAGAATCCGGGCCACTACCGGGAAAAGGTACAATCCGTGCGAGTAAGCAAAAGTTGTCCGCACGAGTACCAGAAAATGGTCGAATCTGTGGGAGTACCGAAAAATGATAGAATCCGGGCGTGTACCGGGAAAAGGTAGAATCCGTGCGAGTATCCAAAAACTGTTCCCACGAGTACCGCAAAATGGTCAAATCTATGAGAGTACCGAAAAACGGTAGAATCCGGGCGAGTATTGGGGAAAGGTAGAATCCGTGCGATTGTCAAAAAACTTTCCTGACGAGTACCAGAAAAGGGTCGAATCTGTGGGAGTACCGAAAAATTGTAGCATCCCGACGAATACCGGGAAAAGGTAGAATCCGTGCGAGTATCCAAAAACTGTTCCCACGAGTACAGGAAAAGGGTCGAATCTATAAGAGTACCGAAAAACGGTAGAATCCGGGCGAGTATCGGGGAAAGGTAGAATCCGTGCGAGTGTCAAAAAACATTCCCGACGAGTACCGGAAAAGGGTCGAATCTGTGGGAGTACTAAAATATGGTAGAGTCCGGGCAAGTATCGCGAAAAGGTAGAATCCGTGCGAGTAACCAAAAGTTGTCCCCACGAGTACCGGAAAAGGGTCCAATCTGTGGGAGTACCGAAAAATGATAGAATCCGGGGGTGTACCGGCAAAAGGTGGAATCCGTGCGAGTACCGGGAAAAGGTCGAATCTATGAGAGTACCGAAAATCAGTAGAATCCGGGCGAGTACCGGGAAAAGGTACAATCCGTACGAGTATCCAAAAACTGTCCTGACGAGTACCAGAAAAGGCTCGAATCTGTGGGAGTACCGAAAAATGGTAGAATCCGGGCGAGTACCGGGAAAAGGTAGGATCCGTGCGACTAACCAAAAGTTGTCCCCACGAATACCGGAAAAGGGTCGAATCTGTGGGACTACCGAAAAATGATAGAATCCGGGCCTGTACGGGGAAAAGGTGCAATCCGTGCGAGTATCGAAAAGCTGTCCCCACGAGTACCGGAAAAGGGTCGAATCTGAAGGAGTACCGAAAAATGATAGAATCCGGGCGTGTACCGGGAAAAGGTAGAATCCGTGCGAGTAACCAAAAGTTGTCCCCACGTGTACCGAAAAAGGGTCGGATCTTTGGGAGTACCGAAAAATGATAGAATCCGGGGGTGTACCGGGAAAAGGTAGAATCCGTGCGAGTGTCCAAAAACTGTTCCCACGAGTACCGGAAATGGGTGGAATCTATGAGAGTACCGAAAAACGGTAGAATCCGGGACACTACCGGGAAAAGGTACAATCCGTGCGAGTAAGCAAAAGTTGTCCGCACGAGTACCAGAAAATGGTCGAATCTGTGGGAGTACCGAAAAATGATAGAATCCGGGCGTGTACCGGGAAAAGGTAGAATCCATGCGAGTATCCAAAAACTGTTCCCACGAGTACCGCAAAATGGTCGAATCTGAGAGTACCGAAAAACGGTAGAATCCGGGCGAGTATTGGGGAAAGGTAGAATCCGTGCGATTGTCAAAAAACTTTCCTGACGAGTACAAGAAAAGGGTCGAATCTGTGGGAGTACCGAAAAATTGTAGCATCCCGACGAGTACCGGGAAAAGGTAGAATCCGTGCGAGTATCCAAAAACTGTTCCCACGAGTACCGGAAAATGGTCGAATCAATGAGAGTACCGAAAAACGGTAGAATCCGGACGAGTACCGGGGAAAGTTGAATCCGTGCGAGTGTCAAAAAACATTCCCGACGAGTACCAATAAAAGGGTCGAATCTATGGGAGTACTGAAAAATGGTAGAATCCGGGCGAGTACCGGGAAAAGGTAGAATCCATGCGAGTAATCAAAAGCGGTCCCCACGAGTACCGGAAAAGGGTCGAATCTGTGGGAGTACCGAAAAATGATAGAATCCGGGCGTGTACCGGGAAAAGGTAGAATCCGTGCAACTATCCAAAAACTGTTCCCACGAGTAACGGAAAAGGGTCGAATCTATGAGAGTACCGAAAAACGGTAGAATCCGGGCGAGTACCGTGAAAAGGTACAATCCGTACGAGTATCCAAAAACTGTCCTGACGAGTACCAGTAAAGGCTCGAATCTGTGGGAGTACAGAAAAATGGTAGAATCCGGACGAGTACCGGGGAAAGTTGAATCCGTGCGAGTGTCAAAAAACATTCCCGACGAGTACCAATAAAAGGGTCGAATCTATGGGAGTACTGAAAAATGGTAGAATCCGGGCGAGTACCGGGAAAAGGTAGAATCCATGCGAGTAATCAAAAGCGGTCCCCACGTGTACCGGAATAGGGTCGAATCTTTGGGAGTACCGAAAAATGATAGAATCCGGGGGTGTATCGGGAAAAGGTAGAATCCGTGCGAGTATCCAAAAACTGTTCCCACGAGTACCGGAAATGGGTCGAATCTATGAGAGTACCGAAAAATGGTAGAATCCGGGCGAGTATTGGGGAAAGGCAGAATCCGTGCGATTGTCAAAACACTTTCCTGACGAGTACCGGAAAAGGGTCGAATCTCTGCGAGTAGCGAAAAATGGTAGAATCCGGGCGAGTACTGGGAAAAGGTAGAATCCGTGCAAGTAACCAAAAGTTTTCCCCACGAGTACCGGAAAAGGGTCGAATCTGTGGGAGTACCGAAAAATGGTAGAATCAGGGCGAGTATTGGGAAAAGGTAGAATCCGTGCGAGTAACCAAAAGTTGTCCCCACGAGTACCGGAAAAGGGTCGAATCTGTGGGAGTACCGTAAAATGATAGAGTCCGGGCGTGTACCGGGAAAAGGTAGAATACGTGTGTGTATCAAAAAACTGTTCCCACGAGTACCGGAAAAGGGTCGAATCTATGAGAGTACCGAAAAAGGGTAGAATCCGGGCGAGTACCGTGAAAAGGTACAATCCGTCCGAGTATCCAATAACTTTCCCACGAGTACCAGAAAAGGGTCGAATCTGTGGGAGTACAAAAAAATGGTAGAATCCCAACGAGTACCGGGAAAATGTAGAATCCGTGCGAGTAGCGAAGAACTGTCCTGACGAGTACTGGAAAAGGGTCGAATTTGTGGGAGTACCGAAAAATGGTAGAATCCGGGGGTGTACCGGGAGAAGGTAGAATCCGTGCGAGTAACCAAAAGCTGTCCCCACGAGTACCGGAAAAGGGTCGAATCTGCAGGAGTACCGAAAAATGATAGAATCCGGGCGTGTACCGGGAAAAGGTAGACTCCGTGCGAGTAACCAAAAGCTGTCCCCACGAGTACCGGAAAAGGGTCGAATCTGTAGGTGTACCGAAAAACGGTAGAATCCGGGCGTGTACCGGGAAAAGGTAGAATCCGTGCGAGTATCCAAAAGCTGTCCCCACGAGTACCGGAAAAGGGTCGAATCTGAAGGTGTACCGAAAAATGATAGAATCCGGGGGTGTACCGGGAAAAGGTAGAATCCGTGCGAGTAACCAAAAGCTGTCCCCACGAGTACCGGAAAAGGGTCGAATCTGCAGGAGTACCGAAAAATGATAGAATCCGGGCGTGTACCGGGAAAAGGTAGACTCCGTGCGAGTATCCAAAAGCTGTCCCCACGAGTACCGGAAAATGGGTCGAATCTGAAGGTGTACCGAAAAATGATAGAATCCGGGCGTGTACCGGGAAAAGGTAGAATCCGTGCAAGTAACCAAAAACTGCCCTGACGGGTACCGGATAAGGGTCGAATCTGTAGGAGTACCGAAAATGATAGAATCCGGGTGTGCACCGGGAAAATGTAGAATCCGTGCGAGTATCCAAAAACTGTTCCCACGAGTACCGGAAAATGGTCGAATCTAAGAGAGTACCGAAAAACGGAAGAATCCGGGTGAGTACCGTGAAAAGGTACAATCCGTCCGAGTATCCAAAAACTTTCCCCACGAGTACCAGAAAAGGGTCGAATCTGTGGGAGTACAAAAAAATAGTAGAATCCGGGCGAGTACCGGGAAAAGGTAGAATCCGTGCAAGTAACCAAAAGTTGTTCCCACGAGTACCGGAAAAGGGTCGAATCTGTGGGAGTACCGAAAAATGAAAGAATCCGGGGGTGTACGAGGAGAAGGTAGAATCCGTGCGTGTATCCAAAAACTGTTCCCCCGAGTACTGGAAAATGGTCGAATCTATGAGAGTACCGAAAAACGATAGAATCCGGGCGAGTACCGTAAAAAGGTACAATCCGTCCGAGTATCCAAAAACTTTCCCCACGAGTACCAGAAAAGGATCGAATCTTTGGGAGTACCGAAAAATGGTAGCATCCCGACGAGTACTGGGAAAATGTAGAATCCGTGCGAGGAGACAAAAACTGTCCTAACGAGTACCGAAAAAGGCTCGAATCTGTGGGAGTACCGAAAAATGGTAGAATCCGGGCGAGTACTGGGAAAAGGTAGAATCCGTGCGACTAACCAAAAGTTGTCCCCACGAGTACCGAAAAAGGGTCGAATCTGTGGGAGTACCGTAAAATGATAGAATCCGGGCGTGTACCGGGAAAAGGTAGAATCCGTGTGAGTATCAAAAAACTGTTCCCACGTGTACCGGAAAAGGGTCGAATCTATGAGAGTACCGAAAAACGGTAGAATATGGGCGAGTACCGTGAAAAGGTACAATCCGTCCGAGAATCCAAAAACCTTCCCCACGAGTACCAGAAAAGGGTCGAATCTGTGGGAGTACAAAAAAATGGTAGAATCCCGACGAGTACCGGGAAAATGTAGAATCCGTGTGAGTGGCAAAAAACTGTCCTGACGAGTACCGGAAAAGGGTCGAATCTGTGGGAGTACCGTAAAATGATAGATTCCGGGCGTGTACCGGGAAAAGGTAGAATCCGTGTGAGTATCAAAAAACTATTCCAACGAGTACCGAAAAAGGGTCGAATCTATGAGAGTACCGAAAAATGGTAGAATCTGGGCGAGTACCGTGAAAAGGTACAATCCGTCCGATTATCCAAAAACGTTCCCCATGAGTACCAGAAAAGGGTCGAATCTTTGCGAGTTCAAAAAAATGGTAGAATCCGGGGGTGTACCGGGAGAAGGTAGAATCCGTGCGAGTAACCAAAAGTTGTCCCCACGAGTACCAGAAAAGCGTCGAATCTGTGGGAGTACCGAAAATTGGTAGAATCCGGGCGAGTACTGGGAAAAGGTAGAATCCGAGCTAGTAACCAAAAGTTGTCCCCACGAGTACCGGAAAAGGGTCGAATCTTTGGGAGTACCGAAAAATGATAGAATCCGGGGGTGTACCGGGAAAAGGGAGAATTCGTGCGAGTATCCAAAAACTGTTCCCACGAGTACAGGAAAAGGGTCGAATCTATGCGAGTACCGAAAAATGATAGAATCCGGGCGAGTAAAGGGGAAAGGTAGAATCCGTGCGAGTGTCAAAAAACTTTCCCGTACAGTACCGAAAAAGGGTCGACTCTGTTAGAGTACCGAAAAATGGAAGAATCCGGGCGAGTACCGGGAAAATGTAGAATCCGTGCGAGTAGCCAAAAACTATCCTGACGAATACCGGAAAAGGATCGAATCTGTGGGAGTACCGAAAAATGGTAGAATCCGGGCGAGTACCGGGAAAAGGTAGAATCCGTGCGAGTACCGGGAAAAGGCAGAATCCGTGCGAGTTTCAAAAAACATTCCCGTACAGTACCGAAAAAGGGTCGACTCTGTTAGAGTACCGAAAAATGGTAGAATCCGGGCGAGTACCGGGAAAATGTAGAATCCGTGCGAGTGTCAAAAAACTTTCCCGACGAGTACCGGAAAAGGGTCGAATCTGTGGGAGTACCGAAAAATGGTAGAATCCGGGAGAGTACCGGGAAAAGGTAGAATCCGTGCGAGTAACCAAAAGCGGTCCGCACGAGTACCGGAAAAGCTTCGAACATGTGGGAGTACCAAAAAATGATAGAATCCGGGCATGTACCGTGAAAAGGTAGAATCCGTTCGAGTAACCAAAAGTTGTCCCCACGAGTACCGGAAAAGGGTCGAATCTTTGGGAGTACCGAAAAATGATAGAATCCGGGGGTGTACCGGGAAAAGGGAGAATTCGTGCGAGTATCCAAAAACTGTTCCCACGAGTACAGGAAAAGGGTCGAATCTATGCGAGTACCGAAAAATGATAGAATCCGGGCGAGTAAAGGGGAAAGGTAGAATCCGTGCGAGTGTCAAAAAACTTTCCCGTACAGTACCGAAAAAGGGTCGACTCTGTTAGAGTACCGAAAAATGGAAGAATCCGGGCGAGTACCGGGAAAATGTAGAATCCGTGCGAGTAGCCAAAAACTATCCTGACGAATACCGGAAAAGGATCGAATCTGTGGGAGTACCGAAAAATGGTAGAATCCGGGCGAGTACCGGGAAAAGGTAGAATCCGTGCGAGTACCGGGAAAAGGCAGAATCCGTGCGAGTTTCAAAAAACATTCCCGTACAGTACCGAAAAAGGGTCGACTCTGTTAGAGTACCGAAAAATGGTAGAATCCGGGCGAGTACCGGGAAAATGTAGAATCCGTGCGAGTGTCAAAAAACTTTCCCGACGAGTACCGGAAAAGGGTCGAATCTGTGGGAGTACCGAAAAATGGTAGAATCCGGGAGAGTACCGGGAAAAGGTAGAATCCGTGCGAGTAACCAAAAGCGGTCCGCACGAGTACCGGAAAAGCTTCGAACATGTGGGAGTACCAAAAAATGATAGAATCCGGGCATGTACCGTGAAAAGGTAGAATCCGTTCGAGTAACCAAAAGTTTTCCCCACGAGTACCGGAAAAGGGTCGAATCTTTGGGAGTACCGAAAAATGATAGAATCCGGGGGTGTACCGGGAAAAGGGAGAATTCGTGCGAGTATCCAAAAACTGTTCCCACGAGTACAGGAAAATGGTCGAATCTATGCGAGTACCGAAAAATGATAGAATCCGGGCGAGTAAAGGGGAAAGGTAGAATCCGTGCGAGTGTCAAAAAACTTTCCCGTACAGTACCGAAAAAGGGTCGACTCTGTTAGAGTACCGAAAAATGGAAGAATCCGGGCGAGTACCGGGAAAATGTAGAATCCGTGCGAGTAGCCAAAAACTATCCTGACGAATACCGGAAAAGGATCGAATCTGTGGGAGTACCGAAAAATGGTAGAATCCGGGCGAGTACCGGGAAAAGGTAGAATCCGTGCGAGTACCGGGAAAAGGCAGAATCCGTGCGAGTTTCAAAAAACATTCCCGTACAGTACCGAAAAAGGGTCGACTCTGTTAGAGTACCGAAAAATGGTAGAATCCGGGCGAGTACCGGGAAAATGTAGAATCCGTGCGAGTGTCAAAAAACTTTCCCGACGAGTACCGGAAAAGGGTCGAATCTGTGGGAGTACCGAAAAATGGTAGAATCCGGGAGAGTACCGTGAAAAGGTAGAATCCGTGCGAGTAACCAAAAGCGGTCCGCACGAGTACCGGAAAAGCTTCGAATATGTGGGAGTACCAAAAAATGATAGAATCCGGGCATGTACAGTGAAAAGGTATAATCCGTTCGAGTAACCAAAAGTTGTCCCCACGAGTACCGGAAAAGGGTCGAATCTTTGGGAGTACCGAAAAATGATAGAATCCGGGGGTGTACCGGGAAAAGGGAGAATTCGTGCGAGTATCCAAAAACTGTTCCCACGAGTACAGGAAAAGGGTCGAATCTATGCGAGTACCTAAAAATGATAGAATCCGGGCGAGTAAAGGGGAAAGGTAGAATCCGTGCGAGTGTCAAAAAACTTTCCCGTACAGTACCGAAAAAGGGTCGACTCTGTTAGAGTACCGAAAAATTGAAGAATCCGGGCGAGTACCGGGAAAATGTAGAATCCGTGCGAGTAGCCAAAAACTATCCTGACGAATACCGGAAAAGGATCGAATCTGTGGGAGTACCGAAAAATGGTAGAATCCGGGCGAGTACCGGGAAAAGGTAGAATCCGTGCGAGTACCGGGAAAAGGCAGAATCCGTGCGAGTTTCAAAAAACATTCCCGTACAGTACCGAAAAAGGGTCGACTCTGTTAGAGTACCGAAAAATGGTAGAATCCGGGCGAGTACCGGGAAAATGTAGAATCCGTGCGAGTGTCAAAAAACTTTCCCGACGAGTACCGGAAAAGGGTCGAATCTGTGGGAGTACCGAAAAATGGTAGAATCCGGGAAAGTACCGGGAAAAGGTAGAATCCGTGCGAGTAACCAAAAGCGGTCCGCACGAGTACCGGAAAAGCTTCGAATATGTGGGAGTACCAAAAAATGATAGAATCCGGGCATGTACCGTGAAAAGGTATAATCCGTTCGAGTAACAAAAAGTTGTCCCCACGAGTACCGGAAAAGGGTCGAATATTTGGGAGTACCGAAAAATGATAGAATCCGGGGGTGTACCGGGAAAAGGGAGAATTCGTGCGAGTATCCAAAAACTGTTCCCACGAGTACAGGAAAAGGGTCGAATCTATGCGAGTACCTAAAAATGATAGAATCCGGGCGAGTAAAGGGGAAAGGTAGAATCCGTGCGAGTGTCAAAAAACTTTCCCGTACAGTACCGAAAAAGGGTCGACTCTGTTAGAGTACCGAATAATGGAAGAATCCGGGCGAGTACCGGGAAAATGTAGAATCCGTGCGAGTAGCCAAAAACTATCTTGACGAATACCGGAAAAGGATCGAATCTGTGGGAGTACCGAAAAATGGTAGAATCCGGGCGAGTACCGGGAAAAGGTAGAATCCGTGCGAGTACCGGGAAAAGGCAGAATCCGTGCGAGTTTCAAAAAACATTCCCGTACAGTACCGAAAAAGGGTCGACTCTGTTAGAGTACCGAAAAATGGTAGAATCCGGGCGAGTACCGGGAAAATGTAGAATCCGTGCGAGTACCGGGAAAAGGCAGAATCCTTGCGAGTTTCAAAAAACATTCCCGTACAGTACCGAAAAAGGGTCGACTCTGTTAGAGTACCGAAAAATGGTAGAATCCGGGCGAGTACCGGGAAAATGGAGAATCCGTGCGAGTGTCAAAAAACTTTCCCGACGAGTACCGGAAAAGGGTCGAATCTGTGGGAGTACCGAAAAATGGTAGAATCCGGGAGAGTACCGGGAAAAGGTAGAATCCGTGCGAGTGACCAAAAGCGGTCCGCACGAGTACCGGAAAAGCTTCGAATATGTGGGAGTACCAAAAAATGATAGAATCCGGGCATGTACCGTGAAAAGGTAGAATCCGTTCGAGTAACCAAAAGTTGTCTCCACGAGTACCGGAAAAGGGTCGAATCTTTGGGAGTACCGAAAAATGATAGAATCCGAGGGTGTACCGGGAAAAGGGAGAATTCGTGCGAGTATCCAAAAACTGTTCCCACGAGTACAGGAAAAGGGTCGAATCTATGCGAGTACCGAAAAATGATAGAATCCGGGCGAGTAAAGGGGAAAGGTAGAATCCGTGCGAGTGTCAAAAAACTTTCCCGTACAGTACCGAAAAAGGGTCGACTCTGTTAGAGTACCGAAAAATGGAAGAATCCGGGCGAGTACCGGGAAAATGTAGAATCCGTGCGAGTAGCCAAAAACTATCCTGACGAATACCGGAAAAGGATCGAATCTGTGGGAGTACCGAAAAATGGTAGAATCCGGGCGAGTACCGGGAAAAGGTAGAATCCGTGCGAGTACCGGGAAAAGGCAGAATCCGTGCGAGTTTCAAAAAACATTCCCGTACAGTACCGAAAAAGGGTCGACTCTGTTAGAGTACCGAAAAATGGTAGAATCCGTGCGAGTACCGGGAAAATGTAGAATCCGTGCGAGTGTCAAAAAACTTTCCCGACGAGTACCGGAAAAGGGTCGAATCTGTGGGAGTACCGAAAAATGGTAGAATCCGGGAGAGTAGCGTGAAAAGGTAGAATCCGTGCGAGTAACCAAAAGCGGTCCGCACGAGTACCGGAAAAGCTTCGAATATGTGGGAGTACCAAAAAATGATAGAATCCGGGCATGTACAGTGAAAAGGTATAATCCGTTCGAGTAACCAAAAGTTGTCCCCACCAGTACCGGAAAAGGGTCGAATCTTTGGGAGTACCGAAAAATGATAGAATCCGGGGGTGTACCGGGAAAAGGGAGAATTCGTGCGAGTATCCAAAAACTGTTCCCACGAGTACAGGAAAAGGGTCGAATCTATGCGAGTACCGAAAAATGATAGAATCCGGGCGAGTAAAGGGGAAAGGTAGAATCCGTGCGAGTGTCAAAAAACTTTCCCGTACAGTACCGAAAAAGGGTCGACTCTGTTAGAGTACCGAAAAATTGAAGAATCCGGGCGAGTACCGGGAAAATGTAGAATCCGTGCGAGTAGCCAAAAACTATCCTGACGAATACCGGAAAAGGATCGAATCTGTGGGAGTACCGAAAAATGGTAGAATCCGGGCGAGTACCGGGAAAAGGTAGAATCCGTGCGAGTACCGGGAAAAGGCAGAATCCGTGCGAGTTTCAAAAAACATTCCCGTACAGTACCGAAAAAGGGTCGACTCTGTTAGAGTACCGAAAAATGGTAGAATCCGGGCGAGTACCGGGAAAATGTAGAATCCGTGCGAGTGTCAAAAAACTTTCCCGATGAGTACCGGAAAAGGGTCGAATCTGTGGGAGTACCGAAAAATGGTAGAATCCGGGAAAGTACCGGGAAAAGGTAGAATCCGTGCGAGTAACCAAAAGCGGTCCGCACGAGTACCGGAAAAGCTTCGAATATGTGGGAGTACCAAAAAATGATAGAATCCGGGCATGTACCGTGAAAAGGTATAATCCGTTCGAGTAACAAAAAGTTGTCCCCACGAGTACCGGAAAAGGATCGAATATTTGGGAGTACCGAAAAATGATAGAATCCGGGGGTGTACCGGGAAAAGGGAGAATTTGTGCGAGTATCCAAAAACTGTTCCCACGAGTACAGGAAAAGGGTCGAATCTATGCGAGTACCTAAAAATGATAGAATCCGTGCGAGTGTCAAAAAACTTTCCCGTACAGTACCGAAAAAGGGTCGACTCTGTTAGAGTACCGAAAAATGGAAGAATCCGGGCGAGTACCGGGAAAATGTAGAATCCGTGCGAGTAGCCAAAAACTATCCTGACGAATACCGGAAAAGGATCGAATCTGTGGGAGTACCGAAAAATGGTAGAATCCGGGCGAGTACCGGGAAAAGGTAGAATCCGTGCGAGTACCGGGAAAAGGCAGAATCCGTGCGAGTTTCAAAAAACATTCCCGTACAGTACCGAAAAAGGGTCGACTCTGTTAGAGTACCGAAAAATGGTAGAATCCGGGCGAGTACCGGGAAAATGTAGAATCCGTGCGAGTAGCCAAAAACTATCCTGACGAATACCGGAAAAGGATCGAATCTGTGGGAGTACCGAAAAATGGTAGAATCCGGGCGAGTACCGGGAAAAGGTAGAATCCGTGCGAGTACCGGGAAAAGGCAGAATCCGTGCGAGTGTCAAAAAACATTCCCGTACAGTACCGAAAAAGGGTCGACTCTGTTAGAGTACCGAAAAATGGTAGAATCCGGGCGAGTACCGGGAAAATGTAGAATCCGTGCGAGTGTCAAAAAACTTTCCCGACGAGTACCGGAAAAGGGTCGAATCTGTGGGAGTACCGAAAAATGGTAGAATCCGGGAGAGTACCGGGAAAAGGTAGAATCCGTGCGAGTAACCAAAAGCGGTCCGCACGAGTACCGGAAAAGCTTCGAATATGTGGGAGTACCAAAAAATGATAGAATCCGGGCATGTACCGTGAAAAGGTAGAATCCGTTCGAGTAACCAAAAGTTGTCCCCACGAGTACCGGAAAAGGGTCGAATCTTTGGGAGTACCGAAAAATGATAGAATCCGGGGGTGTACCGGGAAAAGGGAGAATTCGTGCGAGTATCCAAAAACTGTTCCCACGAGTACAGGAAAAGGGTCGAATCTATGCGAGTACCTAAAAATGATAGAATCCGGGCGAGTACAGGGGAAAGGTAGAATCCGTGCGAGTGTCAAAAAACTTTCCCGTACAGTACCGAAAAAGGGTCGACTCTGTTAGAGTACCGAAAAATGGAAGACTCCGGGCGAGTACCGGGAAAATGTAGAATCCGTGCGAGTAGCCAAAAACTATCCTGACGAATACCGGAAAAGGATCGAATCTGTGGGAGTACCGAAAAATGGTAGAATCCGGGCGAGTACCGGGAAAAGGTAGAATCCGTGCGAGTACCGGGAAAAGGCAGAATCCGTGCGAGTTTCAAAAAACATTCCCGTACAGTACCGAAAAAGGGTCGACTCTGTTAGAGTACCGAAAAATGGTAGAATCCGGGCGAGTACCGGGAAAATGTAGAATCCGTGCGAGTAGCCAAAAACTATCCTGACGAATACCGGAAAAGGATCGAATCTGTGGGAGTACCGAAAAATGGTAGAATCCGGGCGAGTACCGGGAAAAGGTAGAATCCGTGCGAGTACCGGGAAAAGGCAGAATCCGTGCGAGTTTCAAAAAACATTCCCGTACAGTACCGAAAAAGGGTCGACTCTGTTAGAGTACCGAAAAATGGTAGAATCCGGGCGAGTACCGGGAAAATGTAGAATCCGTGCGAGTAGCCAAAAACTATCCTGACGAATACCGGAAAAGGATCGAATCTGTGGGAGTACCGAAAAATGGTAGAATCCGGGCGAGTACCGGGAAAAGGTAGAATCCGTGCGAGTACCGGGAAAAGGCAGAATCCGTGCGAGTTTCAAAAAACATTCCCGTACAGTACCGAAAAAGAGTCGACTCTGTTAGAGTACCGAAAAATGGTAGAATCCGGGCGAGTACCGGGAAAATGTAGAATCCGTGCGAGTGTCAAAAAACTTTCCCGACGAGTACCGGAAAAGGGTCGAATCTGTGGGAGTACCGAAAAATGGTAGAATCCGGGAGAGTACCGTGAAAAGGTAGAATCCGTGCGAGTAACCAAAAGCGGTCCGCACGAGTACCGGAAAAGCTTCGAATATGTGGGAGTACCAAAAAAGGATAGAATCCGAGCATGTACAGTGAAAAGGTATAATCCGTTCGAGTAACCAAAAGTTGTCCCCACGAGTACCGGAAAATGGTCGAATCTTTGGGAGTACCGAAAAATGATAGAATCCGGGGGTGTACCGGGAAAAGGGAGAATTCGTGCGAGTATCCAAAAATTGTTCCCACGAGTACAGGAAAAGGGTCGAATCTATGCGAGTACCGAAAAATGATAGAATCCGGGCGAGTAAAGGGGAAAGGTAGAATCCGTGCGAGTGTGAAAAAACATTCCCGTACAGTACCGAAAAAGGGTCGACTCTGTTAGAGTACCGAAAAATGGAAGAATCCGGGCGAGTACCGGGAAAATGTAGAATCCGTGCGAGTAGCCAAAAACTATCCTGACGAATACCGGAAAAGGATCGAATCTGTGGGAGTACCGAAAAATGGTAGAATCCGGGCGAGTACCGGGAAAAGGTAGAATCCGTGCGAGTACCGGGAAAAGGCAGAATCCGTGCGAGTGTCAAAAAACATTCCCGTACAGTACCGAAAAAGGGTCGACTCTGTTAGAGTACCGAAAAATGGTAGAATCCGGGCGAGTACCGGGAAAATGTAGAATCCGTGCGAGTGTCAAAAAACTTTCCCGACGAGTACCGGAAAAGGGTCGAATCTGTGGGAGTACCGAAAAATGGTAGAATCCGGGAGAGTACCGGGAAAAGGTAGAATCCGTGCGAGTAACCAAAAGCGGTCCGCACGAGTACCGGAAAAGCTTCGAATATGTGGGAGTACCAAAAAATGATAGAATCCGGGCATGTACCGTGAAAAGGTAGAATCCGTTCGAGTAACCAAAAGTTGTCCCCACGAGTACCGGAAAAGGGTCGAATCTTTGGGAGTACCGAAAAATGATAGAATCCGGGGGTGTACCGGGAAAAGGGAGAATTCGTGCGAGTATCCAAAAACTGTTCCCACGAGTACAGGAAAAGGGTCGAATCTATGCGAGTACCTAAAAATGATAGAATCCGGGCGAGTAAAGGGGAAAGGTAGAATCCGTGCGAGTGTCAAAAAACTTTCCCGACGAGTACCGGAAAAGGGTCGAATCTGTGGGAGTACCGAAAAATGGTAGAATCCGGGAGAGTACCGTGAAAAGGTAGAATCCGTGCGAGTAACCAAAAGCGGTCCGCACGAGTACCGGAAAAGCTTCGAATATGTGGGAGTACCAAAAAATGATAGAATCCGGGCATGTACCGTGAAAAGGTATAATCCGTTCGAGTAACAAAAAGTTGTCCCCACGAGTACCGGAAAAGGGTCGAATATTTGGGAGTACCGAAAAATGATAGAATCCGGGGGTGTACCGGGAAAAGGGAGAATTCGTGCGAGTATCCAAAAACTGTTCCCACGAGTACAGGAAAAGGGTCGAATCTATGCGAGTACCTAAAAATGATAGAATCCGGGCGAGTAAAGGGGAAAGGTAGAATCCGTGCGAGTGTCAAAAAACTTTCCCGTACAGTACCGAAAAAGGGTCGACTCTGTTAGAGTACCGAATAATGGAAGAATCCGGGCGAGTACCGGGAAAATGTAGAATCCGTGCGAGTAGCCAAAAACTATCCTGACGAATACCGGAAAAGGATCGAATCTGTGGGAGTACCGAAAAATGGTAGAATCCGGGCGAGTACCGGGAAAAGGTAGAATCCGTGCGAGTACCGGGAAAAGGCAGAATCCGTGCGAGTTTCAAAAAACATTCCCGTACAGTACCGAAAAAGGGTCGACTCTGTTAGAGTACCGAAAAATGGTAGAATCCGGGCGAGTACCGGGAAAATGTAGAATCCGTGCGAGTACCGGGAAAAGGCAGAATCCTTGCGAGTTTCAAAAAACATTCCCGTACAGTACCGAAAAAGGGTCGACTCTGTTAGAGTACCGAAAAATGGTAGAATCCGGGCGAGTACCGGGAAAATGGAGAATCCGTGCGAGTGTCAAAAAACTTTCCCGACGAGTACCGGAAAAGGGTCGAATCTGTGGGAGTACCGAAAAATGGTAGAATCCGGGAGAGTACCGGGAAAAGGTAGAATCCGTGCGAGTGACCAAAAGCGGTCCGCACGAGTACCGGAAAAGCTTCGAATATGTGGGAGTACCAAAAAATGATAGAATCCGGGCATGTACCGTGAAAAGGTAGAATCCGTTCGAGTAACCAAAAGTTGTCTCCACGAGTACCGGAAAAGGGTCGAATCTTTGGGAGTACCGAAAAATGGTAGAATCCGGGCGAGTACCGGGAAAATGTAGAATCCGTGCGAGTACCGGGAAAAGGCAGAATCCTTGCGAGTTTCAAAAAACATTCCCGTACAGTACCGAAAAAGGGTCGACTCTGTTAGAGTACCGAAAAATGGTAGAATCCGGGCGAGTACCGGGAAAATGGAGAATCCGTGCGAGTGTCAAAAAACTTTCCCGACGAGTACCGGAAAAGGGTCGAATCTGTGGGAGTACCGAAAAATGGTAGAATCCGGGAGAGTACCGGGAAAAGGTAGAATCCGTGCGAGTGACCAAAAGCGGTCCGCACGAGTACCGGAAAAGCTTCGAATATGTGGGAGTACCAAAAAATGATAGAATCCGGGCATGTACCGTGAAAAGGTAGAATCCGTTCGAGTAACCAAAAGTTGTCTCCACGAGTACCGGAAAAGGGTCGAATCTTTGGGAGTACCGAAAAATGATAGAATCCGAGGGTGTACCGGGAAAAGGGAGAATTCGTGCGAGTATCCAAAAACTGTTCCCACGAGTACAGGAAAAGGGTCGAATCTATGCGAGTACCGAAAAATGATAGAATCCGGGCGAGTAAAGGGGAAAGGTAGAATCCGTGCGAGTGTCAAAAAACTTTCCCGTACAGTACCGAAAAAGGGTCGACTCTGTTAGAGTACCGAAAAATGGAAGAATCCGGGCGAGTACCGGGAAAATGTAGAATCCGTGCGAGTAGCCAAAAACTATCCTGACGAATACCGGAAAAGGATCGAATCTGTGGGAGTACCGAAAAATGGTAGAATCCGGGCGAGTACCGGGAAAAGGTAGAATCCGTGCGAGTACCGGGAAAAGGCAGAATCCGTGCGAGTTTCAAAAAACATTCCCGTACAGTACCGAAAAAGGGTCGACTCTGTTAGAGTACCGAAAAATGGTAGAATCCGTGCGAGTACCGGGAAAATGTAGAATCCGTGCGAGTGTCAAAAAACTTTCCCGACGAGTACCGGAAAAGGGTCGAATCTGTGGGAGTACCGAAAAATGGTAGAATCCGGGAGAGTAGCGTGAAAAGGTAGAATCCGTGCGAGTAACCAAAAGCGGTCCGCACGAGTACCGGAAAAGCTTCGAATATGTGGGAGTACCAAAAAATGATAGAATCCGGGCATGTACAGTGAAAAGGTATAATCCGTTCGAGTAACCAAAAGTTGTCCCCACCAGTACCGGAAAAGGGTCGAATCTTTGGGAGTACCGAAAAATGATAGAATCCGGGGGTGTACCGGGAAAAGGGAGAATTCGTGCGAGTATCCAAAAACTGTTCCCACGAGTACAGGAAAAGGGTCGAATCTATGCGAGTACCGAAAAATGATAGAATCCGGGCGAGTAAAGGGGAAAGGTAGAATCCGTGCGAGTGTCAAAAAACTTTCCCGTACAGTACCGAAAAAGGGTCGACTCTGTTAGAGTACCGAAAAATTGAAGAATCCGGGCGAGTACCGGGAAAATGTAGAATCCGTGCGAGTAGCCAAAAACTATCCTGACGAATACCGGAAAAGGATCGAATCTGTGGGAGTACCGAAAAATGGTAGAATCCGGGCGAGTACCGGGAAAAGGTAGAATCCGTGCGAGTACCGGGAAAAGGCAGAATCCGTGCGAGTTTCAAAAAACATTCCCGTACAGTACCGAAAAAGGGTCGACTCTGTTAGAGTACCGAAAAATGGTAGAATCCGGGCGAGTACCGGGAAAATGTAGAATCCGTGCGAGTGTCAAAAAACTTTCCCGATGAGTACCGGAAAAGGGTCGAATCTGTGGGAGTACCGAAAAATGGTAGAATCCGGGAAAGTACCGGGAAAAGGTAGAATCCGTGCGAGTAACCAAAAGCGGTCCGCACGAGTACCGGAAAAGCTTCGAATATGTGGGAGTACCAAAAAATGATAGAATCCGGGCATGTACCGTGAAAAGGTATAATCCGTTCGAGTAACAAAAAGTTGTCCCCACGAGTACCGGAAAAGGATCGAATATTTGGGAGTACCGAAAAATGATAGAATCCGGGGGTGTACCGGGAAAAGGGAGAATTTGTGCGAGTATCCAAAAACTGTTCCCACGAGTACAGGAAAAGGGTCGAATCTATGCGAGTACCTAAAAATGATAGAATCCGTGCGAGTGTCAAAAAACTTTCCCGTACAGTACCGAAAAAGGGTCGACTCTGTTAGAGTACCGAAAAATGGAAGAATCCGGGCGAGTACCGGGAAAATGTAGAATCCGTGCGAGTAGCCAAAAACTATCCTGACGAATACCGGAAAAGGATCGAATCTGTGGGAGTACCGAAAAATGGTAGAATCCGGGCGAGTACCGGGAAAAGGTAGAATCCGTGCGAGTACCGGGAAAAGGCAGAATCCGTGCGAGTTTCAAAAAACATTCCCGTACAGTACCGAAAAAGGGTCGACTCTGTTAGAGTACCGAAAAATGGTAGAATCCGGGCGAGTACCGGGAAAATGTAGAATCCGTGCGAGTAGCCAAAAACTATCCTGACGAATACCGGAAAAGGATCGAATCTGTGGGAGTACCGAAAAATGGTAGAATCCGGGCGAGTACCGGGAAAAGGTAGAATCCGTGCGAGTACCGGGAAAAGGCAGAATCCGTGCGAGTGTCAAAAAACATTCCCGTACAGTACCGAAAAAGGGTCGACTCTGTTAGAGTACCGAAAAATGGTAGAATCCGGGCGAGTACCGGGAAAATGTAGAATCCGTGCGAGTGTCAAAAAACTTTCCCGACGAGTACCGGAAAAGGGTCGAATCTGTGGGAGTACCGAAAAATGGTAGAATCCGGGAGAGTACCGGGAAAAGGTAGAATCCGTGCGAGTAACCAAAAGCGGTCCGCACGAGTACCGGAAAAGCTTCGAATATGTGGGAGTACCAAAAAATGATAGAATCCGGGCATGTACCGTGAAAAGGTAGAATCCGTTCGAGTAACCAAAAGTTGTCCCCACGAGTACCGGAAAAGGGTCGAATCTTTGGGAGTACCGAAAAATGATAGAATCCGGGGGTGTACCGGGAAAAGGGAGAATTCGTGCGAGTATCCAAAAACTGTTCCCACGAGTACAGGAAAAGGGTCGAATCTATGCGAGTACCTAAAAATGATAGAATCCGGGCGAGTAAAGGGGAAAGGTAGAATCCGTGCGAGTGTCAAAAAACTTTCCCGTACAGTACCGAAAAAGGGTCGACTCTGTTAGAGTACCGAAAAATGGAAGACTCCGGGCGAGTACCGGGAAAATGTAGAATCCGTGCGAGTAGCCAAAAACTATCCTGACGAATACCGGAAAAGGATCGAATCTGTGGGAGTACCGAAAAATGGTAGAATCCGGGCGAGTACCGGGAAAAGGTAGAATCCGTGCGAGTACCGGGAAAAGGCAGAATCCGTGCGAGTTTCAAAAAACATTCCCGTACAGTACCGAAAAAGGGTCGACTCTGTTAGAGTACCGAAAAATGGTAGAATCCGGGCGAGTACCGGGAAAATGTAGAATCCGTGCGAGTAGCCAAAAACTATCCTGACGAATACCGGAAAAGGATCGAATCTGTGGGAGTACCGAAAAATGGTAGAATCCGGGCGAGTACCGGGAAAAGGTAGAATCCGTGCGAGTACCGGGAAAAGGCAGAATCCGTGCGAGTTTCAAAAAACATTCCCGTACAGTACCGAAAAAGGGTCGACTCTGTTAGAGTACCGAAAAATGGTAGAATCCGGGCGAGTACCGGGAAAATGTAGAATCCGTGCGAGTAGCCAAAAACTATCCTGACGAATACCGGAAAAGGATCGAATCTGTGGGAGTACCGAAAAATGGTAGAATCCGGGCGAGTACCGGGAAAAGGTAGAATCCGTGCGAGTACCGGGAAAAGGCAGAATCCGTGCGAGTTTCAAAAAACATTCCCGTACAGTACCGAAAAAGAGTCGACTCTGTTAGAGTACCGAAAAATGGTAGAATCCGGGCGAGTACCGGGAAAATGTAGAATCCGTGCGAGTGTCAAAAAACTTTCCCGACGAGTACCGGAAAAGGGTCGAATCTGTGGGAGTACCGAAAAATGGTAGAATCCGGGAGAGTACCGTGAAAAGGTAGAATCCGTGCGAGTAACCAAAAGCGGTCCGCACGAGTACCGGAAAAGCTTCGAATATGTGGGAGTACCAAAAAAGGATAGAATCCGAGCATGTACAGTGAAAAGGTATAATCCGTTCGAGTAACCAAAAGTTGTCCCCACGAGTACCGGAAAATGGTCGAATCTTTGGGAGTACCGAAAAATGATAGAATCCGGGGGTGTACCGGGAAAAGGGAGAATTCGTGCGAGTATCCAAAAATTGTTCCCACGAGTACAGGAAAAGGGTCGAATCTATGCGAGTACCGAAAAATGATAGAATCCGGGCGAGTAAAGGGGAAAGGTAGAATCCGTGCGAGTGTGAAAAAACATTCCCGTACAGTACCGAAAAAGGGTCGACTCTGTTAGAGTACCGAAAAATGGAAGAATCCGGGCGAGTACCGGGAAAATGTAGAATCCGTGCGAGTAGCCAAAAACTATCCTGACGAATACCGGAAAAGGATCGAATCTGTGGGAGTACCGAAAAATGGTAGAATCCGGGCGAGTACCGGGAAAAGGTAGAATCCGTGCGAGTACCGGGAAAAGGCAGAATCCGTGCGAGTGTCAAAAAACATTCCCGTACAGTACCGAAAAAGGGTCGACTCTGTTAGAGTACCGAAAAATGGTAGAATCCGGGCGAGTACCGGGAAAATGTAGAATCCGTGCGAGTGTCAAAAAACTTTCCCGACGAGTACCGGAAAAGGGTCGAATCTGTGGGAGTACCGAAAAATGGTAGAATCCGGGAGAGTACCGGGAAAAGGTAGAATCCGTGCGAGTAACCAAAAGCGGTCCGCACGAGTACCGGAAAAGCTTCGAATATGTGGGAGTACCAAAAAATGATAGAATCCGGGCATGTACCGTGAAAAGGTAGAATCCGTTCGAGTAACCAAAAGTTGTCCCCACGAGTACCGGAAAAGGGTCGAATCTTTGGGAGTACCGAAAAATGATAGAATCCGGGGGTGTACCGGGAAAAGGGAGAATTCGTGCGAGTATCCAAAAACTGTTCCCACGAGTACAGGAAAAGGGTCGAATCTATGCGAGTACCTAAAAATGATAGAATCCGGGCGAGTAAAGGGGAAAGGTAGAATCCGTGCGAGTGTCAAAAAACTTTCCCGTACAGTACCGAAAAAGGGTCGACTCTGTTAGAGTACCGAAAAATGGAAGACTCCGGGCGAGTACCGGGAAAATGTAGAATCCGTGCGAGTAGCCAAAAACTATCCTGACGAATACCGGAAAAGGATCGAATCTGTGGGAGTACCGAAAAATGGTAGAATCCGGGCGAGTACCGGGAAAAGGTAGAATCCGTGCGAGTACCGGGAAAAGGCAGAATCCGTGCGAGTTTCAAATACCGAAAAAGGGTCGACTCTGTTAGAGTACCGAAAAATGGTAGAATCCGGGCGAGTACCGGGAAAATGTAGAATCCCTGCGAGTGTCAAAAAACTTTCCCGATGAGTACCGGAAAAGGGTCGAATCTGTGGGAGTACCGAAAAATGGTAGAATCCGGGAGAGTACCGGGAAAAAGTAGAATCCGTGCGAGTAACCAAAAGCGGTCCGCACGAGTACCGGAAAAGCTTCGAATATGTGGGAGTACCAAAAAATGATAGAACCCGGGCATGTACCGTGAAAAGGTAGAATCCGTTCGAGTAACCAAAAGTTGTGCCCACGAGTACCGGAAAAGGGTCGAATCTTTGGGAGTACCGAAAAATGATAGAATCCGGGGGTGTACCGGGAAAAGGGAGAATTCGTGCGAGTATCCAAAAACTGTTCCCACGAGTACAGGAAAAGGGTCGAATCTATGCGAGTACCGAAAAATGATAGAATCCGGGCGAGTAAAGGGGAAAGGTAGAATCCGTGCGAGTGTCAAAAAACTTTCCCGTACAGTACCGAAAAAGGGTCGACTCTGTTAGAGTACCAAAAAATGGAAGAATCCGGGCGAGTACCGGGAAAATGTAGAATCCGTGCGAGTAGCCAAAAACTATCCTGACGAATACCGGAAAAGGATCGAATCTGTGGGAGTACCGAAAAATGGTAGAATCCGGGCGAGTACCGGGAAAAGGTAGAATCCGTGCGAGTACCGGGAAAAGGCAGAATCCGTGCGAGTTTCAAAAAACATTCCCGTACAGTACCGAAAAAGGGTCGACTCTGTTAGAGTACCAAAAAATGGAAGAATCCGGGCGAGTACCGGGAAAATGTAGAATCCGTGCGAGTAGCCAAAAACTATCCTGACGAATACCGGAAAAGGATCGAATCTGTGGGAGTACCGAAAAATGGTAGAATCCGGGCGAGTACCGGGAAAAGGTAGAATCCGTGCGAGTACCGGGAAAAGGCAGAATCCGTGCGAGTTTCAAAAAACATTCCCGTACAGTACCGAAAAAGGGTCGACTCTGTTAGAGTACCGAAAAATGGTAGAATCCGGGCGAGTACCGGGAAAATGTAGAATCCGTGCGAGTGTCAAAAAACTTTCCCGATGAGTACCGGAAAAGGGTCGAATCTGTGGGAGTACCGAAAAATGGTAGAATCCGGGAAAGTACCGGGAAAAGGTAGAATCCGTGCGAGTAACCAAAAGCGGTCCGCACGAGTACCGGAAAAGCTTCGAATATGTGGGAGTACCAAAAAATGATAGAATCCGGGCATGTACCGTGAAAAGGTATAATCCGTTCGAGTAACAAAAAGTTGTCCCCACGAGTACCGGAAAAGGATCGAATATTTGGGAGTACCGAAAAATGATAGAATCCGGGGGTGTACCGGGAAAAGGGAGAATTTGTGCGAGTATCCAAAAACTGTTCCCACGAGTACAGGAAAAGGGTCGAATCTATGCGAGTACCTAAAAATGATAGAATCCGTGCGAGTGTCAAAAAACTTTCCCGTACAGTACCGAAAAAGGGTCGACTCTGTTAGAGTACCGAAAAATGGAAGAATCCGGGCGAGTACCGGGAAAATGTAGAATCCGTGCGAGTAGCCAAAAACTATCCTGACGAATACCGGAAAAGGATCGAATCTGTGGGAGTACCGAAAAATGGTAGAATCCGGGCGAGTACCGGGAAAAGGTAGAATCCGTGCGAGTACCGGGAAAAGGCAGAATCCGTGCGAGTTTCAAAAAACATTCCCGTACAGTACCGAAAAAGGGTCGACTCTGTTAGAGTACCGAAAAATGGTAGAATCCGGGCGAGTACCGGGAAAATGTAGAATCCGTGCGAGTAGCCAAAAACTATCCTGACGAATACCGGAAAAGGATCGAATCTGTGGGAGTACCGAAAAATGGTAGAATCCGGGCGAGTACCGGGAAAAGGTAGAATCCGTGCGAGTACCGGGAAAAGGCAGAATCCGTGCGAGTTTCAAAAAACATTCCCGTACAGTACCGAAAAAGAGTCGACTCTGTTAGAGTACCGAAAAATGGTAGAATCCGGGCGAGTACCGGGAAAATGTAGAATCCGTGCGAGTGTCAAAAAACTTTCCCGACGAGTACCGGAAAAGGGTCGAATCTGTGGGAGTACCGAAAAATGGTAGAATCCGGGAGAGTACCGTGAAAAGGTAGAATCCGTGCGAGTAACCAAAAGCGGTCCGCACGAGTACCGGAAAAGCTTCGAATATGTGGGAGTACCAAAAAAGGATAGAATCCGAGCATGTACAGTGAAAAGGTATAATCCGTTCGAGTAACCAAAAGTTGTCCCCACGAGTACCGGAAAATGGTCGAATCTTTGGGAGTACCGAAAAATGATAGAATCCGGGGGTGTACCGGGAAAAGGGAGAATTCGTGCGAGTATCCAAAAATTGTTCCCACGAGTACAGGAAAAGGGTCGAATCTATGCGAGTACCGAAAAATGATAGAATCCGGGCGAGTAAAGGGGAAAGGTAGAATCCGTGCGAGTGTGAAAAAACATTCCCGTACAGTACCGAAAAAGGGTCGACTCTGTTAGAGTACCGAAAAATGGAAGAATCCGGGCGAGTACCGGGAAAATGTAGAATCCGTGCGAGTAGCCAAAAACTATCCTGACGAATACCGGAAAAGGATCGAATCTGTGGGAGTACCGAAAAATGGTAGAATCCGGGCGAGTACCGGGAAAAGGTAGAATCCGTGCGAGTACCGGGAAAAGGCAGAATCCGTGCGAGTGTCAAAAAACATTCCCGTACAGTACCGAAAAAGGGTCGACTCTGTTAGAGTACCGAAAAATGGTAGAATCCGGGCGAGTACCGGGAAAATGTAGAATCCGTGCGAGTGTCAAAAAACTTTCCCGACGAGTACCGGAAAAGGGTCGAATCTGTGGGAGTACCGAAAAATGGTAGAATCCGGGAGAGTACCGGGAAAAGGTAGAATCCGTGCGAGTAACCAAAAGCGGTCCGCACGAGTACCGGAAAAGCTTCGAATATGTGGGAGTACCAAAAAATGATAGAATCCGGGCATGTACCGTGAAAAGGTAGAATCCGTTCGAGTAACCAAAAGTTGTCCCCACGAGTACCGGAAAAGGGTCGAATCTTTGGGAGTACCGAAAAATGATAGAATCCGGGGGTGTACCGGGAAAAGGGAGAATTCGTGCGAGTATCCAAAAACTGTTCCCACGAGTACAGGAAAAGGGTCGAATCTATGCGAGTACCTAAAAATGATAGAATCCGGGCGAGTAAAGGGGAAAGGTAGAATCCGTGCGAGTGTCAAAAAACTTTCCCGTACAGTACCGAAAAAGGGTCGACTCTGTTAGAGTACCGAAAAATGGAAGACTCCGGGCGAGTACCGGGAAAATGTAGAATCCGTGCGAGTAGCCAAAAACTATCCTGACGAATACCGGAAAAGGATCGAATCTGTGGGAGTACCGAAAAATGGTAGAATCCGGGCGAGTACCGGGAAAAGGTAGAATCCGTGCGAGTACCGGGAAAAGGCAGAATCCGTGCGAGTTTCAAATACCGAAAAAGGGTCGACTCTGTTAGAGTACCGAAAAATGGTAGAATCCGGGCGAGTACCGGGAAAATGTAGAATCCGTGCGAGTGTCAAAAAACTTTCCCGATGAGTACCGGAAAAGGGTCGAATCTGTGGGAGTACCGAAAAATGGTAGAATCCGGGAGAGTACCGGGAAAAAGTAGAATCCGTGCGAGTAACCAAAAGCGGTCCGCACGAGTACCGGAAAAGCTTCGAATATGTGGGAGTACCAAAAAATGATAGAACCCGGGCATGTACCGTGAAAAGGTAGAATCCGTTCGAGTAACCAAAAGTTGTGCCCACGAGTACCGGAAAAGGGTCGAATCTTTGGGAGTACCGAAAAATGATAGAATCCGGGGGTGTACCGGGAAAAGGGAGAATTCGTGCGAGTATCCAAAAACTGTTCCCACGAGTACAGGAAAAGGGTCGAATCTATGCGAGTACCGAAAAATGATAGAATCCGGGCGAGTAAAGGGGAAAGGTAGAATCCGTGCGAGTGTCAAAAAACTTTCCCGTACAGTACCGAAAAAGGGTCGACTCTGTTAGAGTACCGAAAAATGGAAGAATCCGGGCGAGTACCGGGAAAATGTAGAATCCGTGCGAGTAGCCAAAAACTATCCTGACGAATACCGGAAAAGGATCGAATCTGTGGGAGTACCGAAAAATGGTAGAATCCGGGCGAGTACCGGGAAAAGGTAGAATCCGTGCGAGTACCGGGAAAAGGCAGAATCCGTGCGAGTTTCAAAAAACATTCCCGTACAGTACCGAAAAAGGGTCGACTCTGTTAGAGTACCGAAAAATGGTAGAATCCGGGCGAGTACCGGGAAAATGTAGAATCCGTGCGAGTGTCAAAAAACTTTCCCGACGAGTACCGGAAAAGGGTCGAATCTGTGGGAGTACCGAAAAATGGTAGAATCCGGGAGAGTACCGGGAAAAGGTAGAATCCGTGCGAGTAACCAAAAGCGGTCCGCACGAGTACCGGAAAAGCTTCGAATATGTGGGAGTACCAAAAAATGATAGAATCCGGGCTTGTACCGTGAAAAGGTAGAATCCGTTCGAGTAACCAAAAGTTGTCCCCACGAGTACCGGAAAAGGGTCGAATCTTTGGGAGTACCGAAAAATGATAGAATCCGGGGGTGTACCGGGAAAAGGGAGAATTCGTGCGAGTATCCAAAAATTGTTCCCACGAGTACAGGAAAAGGGTCGAATCTATGCGAGTACCGAAAAATGATAGAATCCGGGCGAGTAAAGGGGAAAGGTAGAATCCGTGCGTGCGAGTGTGAAAAAACATTCCCGTACAGTACCGAAAAAGGGTCGACTCTGTTAGAGTACCGAAAAATGGAAGAATCCGGGCGAGTACCGGGAAAATGTAGAATCCGTGCGAGTAGCCAAAAACTATCCTGACGAATACCGGAAAAGGATCGAATCTGTGGGAGTACCGAAAAATGGTAGAATCCGGGCGAGTACCGGGAAAAGGTAGAATCCGTGCGAGTACCGGGAAAAGGCAGAATCCGTGCGAGTTTCAAAAAATATTCCCGTACAGTACCGAAAAAGGGTCGACTCTGTTAGAGTAAAGAAAAATGGTAGAATCCGGGCGAGTACCGGGAAAATGTAGAATCCGTGCGAGTGTCAAAAAACTTTCCCGACGAGTACCGGAAAAGGGTCGAATCTGTGGGAGTACTGAAAAATGGTAGAATCCGGGAGAGTACCGGGAAAAGGTAGAATCCGGGAGAGTACCGGGAAAAGGTAGAATCCGTGCGAGTAACCAAAAGCGGTCCGCACGAGTACCGGAAAAGCTTCGAATATGTGGGAGTACCAAAAAATGATAGAACCCGGGCATGTACCGTGAAAAGGTAGAATCCGTTCGAGTAACCAAAAGTTGTTCCCACGAGTACCGGAAAAGGGTCGAATCTTTGGGAGTACCGAAAAATGATAGAATCCGGGGGTGTACCGGGAAAAGGGAGAATTCGTGCGAGTATCCAAAAACTGTTCCCACGAGTACAGGAAAAGGGTCGAATCTATGCGAGTACCGAAAAATGATAGAATCCGGGCGAGTAAAGGGGAAAGGTAGAATCCGTGCGAGTGTCAAAAAACTTTCCCGTACAGTACCGAAAAAGGGTCGACTCTGTTAGAGTACCGAAAAATGGAAGAATCCGGGCGAGTACCGGGAAAATGTAGAATCCGTGCGAGTAGCCAAAAACTATCCTGACGAATACCGGAAAAGGATCGAATCTGTGGGAGTACCGAAAAATGGTAGAATCCGGGCGAGTACCGGGAAAAGGTAGAATCCGTGCGAGTACCGGGAAAAGGCAGAATCCGTGCGAGTTTCAAAAAACATTCCCGTACAGTACCGAAAAAGGGTCGACTCTGTTAGAGTACCGAAAAATGGTAGAATCCGGGCGAGTACCGGGAAAATGTAGAATCCGTGCGAGTGTCAAAAAACTTTCCCGACGAGTACCGGAAAAGGGTCGAATCTGTGGGAGTACCGAAAAATGGTAGAATCCGGGAGAGTACCGGGAAAAGGTAGAATCCGTGCGAGTAACCAAAAGCGGTCCGCACGAGTACCGGAAAAGCTTCGAATATGTGGGAGTACCAAAAAATGATAGAACCCGGGCATGTACCGTGAAAAGGTAGAATCCGTTCGAGTAACCAAAAGTTGTCCCCACGAGTACCGGAAAAGGGTCGAATCTTTGGGAGTACCGAAAAATGATAGAATCCGGGGGTGTACCGGGAAAAGGGAGAATTCGTGCGAGTATCCAAAAACTGTTCCCACGAGTACAGGAAAAGGGTCGAATCTATGCGAGTACCGAAAAATGATAGAATCCGGGCGAGTAAAGGGGAAAGGTAGAATCCGTGCGAGTGTCAAAAAACTTTCCCAACGAGTACCGGAAAAGGTAGAATCCGTACGAGTATCCAAAAACTATTCCCACGAGTACCGGAAATGGGTCGAATCTATGAGAGTACCGAAAAACGGTAGAATCCGGGCGAGTACCGGGGAAAGGTAGAATCCGTGCGAGTGTCAAAAAACTTTCCCGACGAGTACCGGAACAGGATCGAATCTGTGGGATTACTGAAAAATGGTAGAATCCGGGAGAGTACCGGGAAAAGGTAGAATCCATGCTAGTAACCAAAAGTTGTCCCCACGAGTACCGGAAAAGGGTCGAATATGTGGGAGTACCGAAAAATGATAGAATCGGGGGGTGTACCGGGAAAAAGTGGAATCCGTGCGAGTATCCAAAAACTGTTCCCACGTGTACCGGAAAATGGTCGAATCCATGAGAGTACCGAAAAATGGTAGAATCCGGGCGAGTACCGAGAAAAGGTAGAATCCGTGCGAGTGTCAAACAACTTTACCGACCAGTACCGGAAAAGGGTCGAATCTGTTAGAGTACCGAAAAATGGTAGCATCCCGACGAGTACCGGGAAAAGGTAGAATCCGTGCGAGTATCCAAAAACTGTCCCCACGAGTACCGGAAATGGGTCGATTCTGTGGGAGTACCGAAAAGTGATTGAATCCGGGCGTGTACTGGGAAAAGGTAGAATCCGTGCGAGTAACCAAAAGCGGTCCCCACGAGTACCGAAAAAGGGTCGAATCTGTGGGAGTACCGAAAAATGATAGAATCCGGGCGTGTACCGGGAAAAGGTAGAATCCGTGCGAGTAACCAAAAGTTGTCCCTGCGAGAACTGGAAAATGGTCGAATCTGTTGGAGTACCGAAAAATGATAGAATCCGGGGGTGTACCGGGAAAAGGTGGAACCCGTGCGAGTATCCAAAAACTGTTCTCACGAGTACCGGAAAATGGTCGAATCTATGAGAGTACCGAAAAACGGTAGAATCTGGGCGAGTACCGGGAAAAGGTAGAATCCGTGCGAGTTTCAAAAAACATTCCCGTACAGTACCGAAAAAGGGTCGACTCTGGTAGAGTACTAAAAAATGGTAGAATCCGAGCGAGTACCGGGAAAATGTAGAATCCGTGCGAGTGTCAAAAAACTTTCCCGACGAGTACCGGAAAAGGGTCGAATATGTGGGAGTACCGAAAAATGGTAGAATCCGGGAGAGTACCGGGAAAAGGTAGAATCCGTGCGAGTAACCAAAAGCGGTCCCCATGAGTACCGGAAAAGCTTCGAATCTGTGGGAGTATCGAAAAATGATAGAATCCGGGCATGTACCGTGAAAAGGTAGAATCCGTTCGAGTAACCAAAAGTTGTCCCCACGAGTACCGGAAAAGGGTCGAATCTTTGGGAGTACCGAAAAATGATAGAATCCGGGGGTGTACCGGGAAAAGGGAGAATTCGTGCGAGTATCCAAAAACTATTCCCACGAGTACCGGAAAAGGTAGAATCAGTGCGACTATCCAAAAACTATTCCCACGAGTACCGGAAATGGGTCGAATCCATGAGAGTACCGAAAAACGGTAGAATCCGGGCGAGTACCGGGGAAAGGTAGAATCCGTGCGAGTGTGAAAAAACTTTCCCGACGAGTACCGGAACAGGATCGAATCTGTGGGAGTACTGAAAAATGGTAGAATCCGGGAGAGTACCGGGAAAAGGTAGAATCCATGCGAGTAACCAAAAGTTGTCCCCACGAGTACCGGAAAAGGGTCGAATATGTGGGAGTACCGAAAAATGATAGAATCGGGGGGTGTACCGGGAAAAAGTGGAATCCGTGCGAGTATCCAAAAACTGTTCCCACGAGAACCGGAAAATGGTCGAATCTATGAGTACCGAAAAACGGTAGAATCTGGGCGAGTACCGGGGAAAGTTAAATCCGTGCGAGTGTCAAAAAACTTTCCCGACGAGTACCAATAAAAGGGTCGAATCTGTGGGATTACTGAAAAATGGTAGAATCCGGGCCTGTACCGGGAAAAGGTAGAATCCGTGCGAGTATCCAAAAACTGTCCCTACGAGTACCGGAAAAGGGTCGATTCTGTGGGAGTACCCAAAAATGATTGAATCCGAGCGTGTACCGGGAAATGGTAGAATCCGTGCGAGTAATCAAAGGGGTCCCCACGAGTACCGGAAAAGGGTCGAATCTCTAGGAGTACCAAAAATGATAGAATCCGGGGGTGTATCAAGAAAAGGTAGAATCCGTGCGAGTATCCAAAAACTGTTCCCACGAGTACCGGAAATGGGTCGAATCTATGAGAGTACCGAAAAACGGTAGAATCCGAGCGAGTACCGGGGAAAGGTAGAATCCGTGCGAGTGTCAAACAACTTTCCCAACCAGTACAGGAAAAGGGTCGAATCTGTGGGAGTACCGAAAAATGGTAGAATCCGGGAGAGTACCGGGAAAAGGTAGAATCCGTGCGAGTAACCAAAAGCGGTCCCCACGAGTACCGGAAAAGCTTCGAATTTGTGGGAGTACCGAAAAATGATAGAATCCGGGCATGTACCGTGAAAAGGTAGAATCCGTTCGAGTAACCAAAAGTTGTCCCCACGAGTACCGGAAAAGGGTCGAATCTGTGGGAGTACTGAAAAATGGTAGAATCCGGGAGAGTACCGGGAAAAGGTAGAATCCATGCGAGTAACCAAAAGTTGTCCCCACGAGTACCGGAAAAGGGTCGAATATGTGGGAGTACCGAAAAATGATAGAATCGGGGGGTGTACCGGGAAAAGGTAGAATCCGTTCGAGTAACCAAAAGTTGTCCCCACGAGTACCGGAACAGGCTCGAATCTGTGGGAGTACCGAAAAATGGTAGAATCCGGGTGAGTACCGGGAAAAGGTAGAATCCGTGCGAGTAACCAAAAGCGGTCCCCACGAGTACCGGAAAAGGGTCGAATCTGTGGGAGTACCGAAAAATGATAGAATCCGGGCGTGTACCGGGAAAAGGTAGAATCCGTGCAACTATCCAAAAACTGTTCCCACGAGTAACGGAAAAGGGTCGAATCTATGAGAGTACCGAAAAACGGTAGAATCCGGGCGAGTACCGTGAAAAGGTACAATCCGTACGAGTATCCAAAAACTGTCCTGACGAGTACCAGAAAAGGCTCGAATCTGTGGGAGTACCGAAAAATGGTAGAATCCGGGCGAGTACCGGGAAAAGGTAGGATCCGTGCGAGTAACCAAAAGCTGTCCCCACGAATACCGGAAAAGGGTCAAATCTGTGGGAGTACCGAAAAATGATAGAATCCGGGCCTGTACGGGGAAAAGATGGAATCCGTGCGAGTATCCAAAAGTTGTCCCCACGAGTATCGGAAAAGGGTCCAATCTGAAGGAGTACCGAAAAATGATAGAATCCGGGCGTGTACCGGGAAAAGGTAGAATCCGTGCGAGTAACCAAAAGTTGTCCCCACGTGTACCGGAAAAGGGTCGAATCTTTGGGAGTACCGAAAAATGATAGAATCCGGGGGTGTACCGGGAAAAGGTAGAATCCGTGCGACTATCCAAAAACTGTTCCCACGAGTACCAGAAATGGGTCGAATCTATGAGAGTACCGAAAAACGGTAGAATCCGGGCCAGTACCGGAAAAAGGTACAATCCGTGCGAGTAAGCAAAAGTTGTCCGCACGAGTACCAGAAATGGGTCGAATCTGTGGGAGTATCGAAAAATGGTAGAATCTGGGCGAGTACTGGGAAAAGGTAGAATCCGTGCAAGTAACCAAAAGTTGTCCCCACGAGTACCGGAAAAGGGTCGAATCTGTGGGAATACCGAAAAATGGTAGAATCAGGGCGAGTACTGGGAAAAGGTAGAATCCGTGCGAGTAACCAAAAGTTGTCCCCACTAGTACCAGAAAAGGGTCGAATCTGTGGGAGTACCGTAAAATGATAGAGTCCGGGCGTGTACCGGGAAAAGGTAGAATCCGTGTGAGTATCAAAAAATTGTTCCCACGAGTACCGGAAAAGGGTCGAATCTATGAATGTACCGAAAAAGGGTAGAATCCGGGCGAGTACCGTGAAAAGGTATAATCCGTCCGAGTATCCAAAAACTTTCCCACGAGTACCATAAAAGGGTCGAATCTGTGGGAGTACAAAAAAATGGTAGAATCCCGATGAGTACCGGGAAAATGTAGAATCCGTGCGAGTAGCGAAGAGCTGTCCTGACGAGTACCGGAAAAGGGTCAAATCTGTGGGAGTACCGAAAAATGGTAGAATCCGGGGGTGTACCGGGAGAAGGTAGAATCCGTGCGAGTAACCAAAAGCTGTCCCCACGAGTACCGGAAAAGGGTCGAATCTGTAGGAGTACCTAAAAATGATAGAATCCGGGCGTGTACCGGGAAAAGGTAGACTCCGTGCGAGTATCCAAAAACTGTTCCGACGAGTACGGGAAAAGGATCGAATCTGTGGGAGTACCGAAAAATGGTAAAATCCGGGCGAGTACCGGGAAGAGGTAGAATCCGTGCGAGTAACCAAAAGTTGTCTCCACGAGTACCGGAAAAGGGTCGAATCTGTGGGAGTACCGAAAAATGATAGAATCCGGGCGTGTACAGGGAAAAAGTAGAATCCGTGCGAGTGTGAAAAAACTTTCCCGACCAGTACCGGAAAAGGGTCTAATCTGTTATAGTACCGAAAAATGGTAGCATCCCGACGAGTACCGGGAAAATGTAGAATCCGTGCGAGTAGCCAAAAACTGTCCTGACGAGTACCGGAAAAGGGTCGAATCTGTAGGAGTACCGAAAATGATAGAATCCTGGTGTGTACCGGGAAAAGGTAGAATCCATGCGAGTATCCAAAAACTTTTCCCACGAGTACCGGAAAATGGTCGAATCTATGAGAGTACCGAAAAACGGAAGAATCCGGGTGAGTACCGTGAAAAGGTACAATCCGTCCGAGTATCCAAAAACTTTCCCCACGAGTACCAGAAAAGGATCGAATCTTTGGGAGTACCGAAAAATGGTAGCATCCCGACGAGTACTGGGAAAATGTAGAATCCGTGCGAGTAGACAAAAACTGTCTTGACGAGTACCGGAAAAGGCTCGAATCTGTGGGAGTACCGAAAAATGGTAGAATCCGAGTGAGTACCGGGAAAATGTAGAATCCGTGCGAGTAGCCAAAAACTGTCCTGACGAGTACCGGAAAAGGGTCGAATCTGTGGGAGTACCGAAAAATGATAGAATCCGGGCGTGTACCGGGAAAAGTTAGAATCCGTGCGAGTATCCAAAATCTGTCCCCACGAGTACCGGAAAAGGGTCGAATCTATGAGAGTACCGAAAAACGGTAGAATCCGGGCGAGTACCGTGAAAAGGTACAATCCGTCCGAGTATCCAAAAACTTTCCCCACGAGTACCAGAAAAGGGTCGAATCTGTGGGAGTACAAAAAAATGGTAGAATCCGGGCGACTACCGACAAAAGGTAGAATCCGTGCAAGTAACCAAAAGTTGTTCCCACGAGTACCGGAAAAGGGTCAAATCCGTGGGAGTACCGAAAAATGATAGAATCCGGGGGTGTACCGGGAGAAGCTAGAATCCGTTTGGTATCCAAGAACTGTTCCCACGAGTACCGGAAAATGGACGAATCTATGAGAGTACCGAAAAACGGTAGAATCCGGTCGCGTACCGGGAAAAGGTAGAATCCGTGCGAGTGTCAAAAAACTTTCCCGACCAGTACCGGAAAAAGGTCGAATCTGTGGGACTACCGAAAAATGGTAGCATCCCGACGAGTACTGGGAAAATGTAGAATCCGTGCGAGTAGACAAAAACTGTCGTCACGAGTACCTGAAAAGGCTCGAATCTGTGGGAGTACCGAAAAATGGTAGAATCCGGGTGAGTACCGGGAAAAGGTAGAATCCGTGCGAGTAACCAAAAGCGGTCCCCACGAGTATCGGAAAATGGTCGAATCTGTGGGAGTACCGAAAAATGATAGAATCCGGGCGTGTACCGGGAAAAGGTAGAATCCGTGCAAGTATCCAAAAACTGTTCCCACGAGTACCGGAAAAGGGTCGAATCTATGAGAGTACCGAAAAACGGTAGAATCCGGGCGAGTACCGTGAAAAGGTACAATCCGTACGAGTATCCAAAAACTGTCCTGACGAGTACCAGAAAAGGCTCGAATCTGTGGGAGTACCGAAAAATGGTAGAATCCGGGTGAGTACCGGGAAAAGGTAGAATCCGTGCGAGTAACCAAAAGCGGTCCCCGCGAGTACCGGAAAAGGGTCGAATCTGTGGGAGTACCGAAAAATGATAGAATCCGGGCGTGTACCGGGAAAAGGTAGAATCCGTGCGAGTATCCAAAAACTGTTCCCACGAGTACCGGAAAAGGGTCGAATCTATGAGAGTGCCGAAAAACGGTAGAATCCGGGCGAGTACCGTGAAAAGGTACAATCCGTACGAGTATCCAAAAACTATCCTGACGAGTACCAGAAAACGCTCGAATCTGTGGGAGTACCGAAAAATGGTAGAATCCGGGCGAGTACCGGGAAAAGGTAGGATCCGTGCGAGTAACCAAAAGCTGTCCCCACGAATACGGGAAAAGGGTCGAATCTGTGGGAGTACCGAAAAATGATAGAATCCGGGCCTGTACGGGGAAAAGATGGAATCCGTGCGAGTATCCAAAAGTTGTCCCCACGAGTATCAGAAAAGGGTCGAATCTGAAGGAGTACCGAAAAATGATAGAATCCGGGCGTGTACCGGGAAAAGGTAGAATCCGTGCGAGTAACCAAAAGTTGTCCCCACGTGTACCGGAAAAGGGTCGAATCTTTGGGAGTACCGAAAAATGATAGAATCCGGGGGTGTACCGGGAAAAGGTAGAATCCGTGCGACTATCCAAAAACTGTTCCCACGAGTACCAGAAATGGGTCGAATCTATGAGAGTACCGAAAAACGGTAGAATCCGGGCCAGTACCGGAAAAAGGTACAATCTGTGCGAGTAAGCAAAATTTGTCCGCACGAGTACCGGGAAAAAGTAGAATCCGTGTGAGTATCAAAAAATTGTTCCCACGAGTCCCGAAAAAGGGTCGAATCTATGAGAGTACCGAAAATGGGTAGAATCCGGGCGAGTACCGTGAAAAGGTACAATCCGTCCGAGTATCCAAAAACTTTCCCACGAGTACCAGAAAAGGGTCGAATCTGTGGGAGTACAAAAAAATGGTAGAATCCCGACGAGTACCGGGAAAATGTAGAATCCGTGCGAGTAGCGAAGAGCTGTCCTGACGAGTACCGAAAAAGGGTCAAATCTGTGGGAGTACCGAAAAATGGTAGAATCCGGGGGTGTACCGGGAGAAGGTAGAATCCGTGCGAGTAACCAAAAGCTGTCCCCACGAGTACCGGAAAAGGGTCGAATCTGTAGGAGTACCGAAAAATGATAGAATCCGGGCGTGTACCGGGAAAAGGTAGACTCCGTGCGAGTATCCAAAAACTGTTCCGACGAGTACCGGAAAAGGATCGAATCTGTGGGAGTACCGAAAAATGGAAGCATCCCGACGTGTACCGGGAAAATGTAAAATCCTTGCGAGTAGCAAAAAACTGTCCTGACGAGTACTGGAAAAGGCTCGAATCTGTGGGTGTACCGAAAAATGGTAGAATCCGGGCGAGTACCGGAAAGAGGTAGAATCCGTGCGAGTAACCAAAAACTGTCTCCACGAGTACCGGAAAAGGGTCGAATCTGTGGGAGTACCGAAAAATGATAGAATCCGGGCGTGTACCGGGAAAAGTTAGAATCCGTGCGAGTATCCAAAATCTGTCCCCACGAGTACCGGAAAAGGGTCGAATCTATGAGAGTACCGAAAAACTGTAGAATCCGGGCTAGTACCGTGAAAAGGTACAATCCGTCCGAGTATCCAAAAACTTTCCCCACGAGTACCAGAAAAGGGTCGAATCTGTGGGAGTACAAAAAAATGGTAGAATCCGGGCGACTACCGACAAAAGGTAGAATCCGTGCAAGTAACCAAAAGTTGTTCCCACGAGTACCAGAAAAGGGTTGAATCTTTGGGAGTACCGAAAAATGGTAGAATCCGAGCGAGTACTGGGAAAAGGTAGAATCCGTGCGAGTAACCAGAAGTTGTCCCCACGAGTACCGGAAAATGGTCGAATCTGTCGGAGTACCGTAAAATGATAAATCCGGGCGTGTACCGGGAAAAGGTAGAATCCGTGTGAGTATCAAAAAACTGTTCCCACGAGTACCGGAAAAGGGTCGAATCTATGACAGTAGTGAAAAACGGTAGAATCCGGGCGAGTACCGTGAAAAGGTACAATCCGTCCGAGTATCCAAAAACTTTCCCCACGAGTACCAAAAAAGGGTCGAATCTCTGGGAGTACAAAAAAATGGAAGAATCCCGACAAGCACCGGGAAAATGTAGAATCTGTGCGAGTAGCCAAAAATTGTCTTGACGAGTACCGGAAAAGGGTCGAATCTGTGGGAGTACCGAAAAATGATAGAATCCGGGCGTGTACCGGGAAAAGGTAGAATCCGTGTGAGTATCAAAAAACTGTTCCAACGAGTACCGGAAAAGGGTCGAATCTATGAGAGTACCGAAAAAGGGTAGAATCCGGGCGAGTACCGTGAAAAGGTACAATCCGTCCGATTATCCAAAAACTTTCCCCACGAGTACCAGAAATGGGTCGAATCTTTGGGAGTACAAAAAAATGGTAGAATCCGGGGGTGTACCGGGAGATGGTAGAATCCGTGCGAGTAACCAAAAGCTGTCCCCACGAGTACCGGAAAAGGGTCGAATCTGTGGGAGTACCGAAAAATGGTAGAATCCGAGCGAGTACTAGGAAAAGGTAGAATCCGTGCGAGTAACCAGAAGTTGTCCCCACGAGTACCGGAAAAGGGTCGAATCTGTGGGAGTACCGTAAAATGATAGAATCCGGGCGTGTACCGGGAAAAGGTAGAATCCGTGTGAGTATCAAAAAACTGTTCCAACGAGTACCGGAAAAGGGTCAAATCGATGAGAGTACCGAAAAAGGTTAGAATCCGGGCGAGTACCGTGAAAAGGTACAATCCGTCCGATTATCCAAAAACTTTCCCCACAGTACCAGAAAAGGGTCGAATCTTTGGGAGTACGAAAAAATGGTAGAATCCGGGGGTGTACCGGAGAAGGTAGAATCCGTGCGAGTAAACAAAAGCTGTCCCCACGAGTACCGGAAAAGGGTCGAATCTGTCGGAGTACCGTAAAATGATAGAATCCGGGCTTGTACCGAGAAAAGGTAGAATACGTGTGAGTATCAAAAAACTGTTCCCACGAGTACCTGAAAAGGGTTGACTCTATGAGAGTAGCGAAAAACGGTAGAATCCGGGCGAGTACCGTGAAAAGGTACAATCCGTCCGAGTATCCAAAAACTTTCCCCATGAGTACCAGAAAAGGGTCGAATCTCTGGGAGTACAAAAAAATGGTAGAATCCCGACAAGTACCGGGAAAATGTAGAATCCGTGCGAGTAGCAAAAAACTGTCCTGACGTGTACCGGAAAAGGGTCGATCTGTGGGAGTACCAAAAAATGGTAGAATCCGGGGGTGTACCGGGAGAAGGTAGAATCCGTGCAAGTAACCAAAAGTTGTCCCACGAGTACCGGAAAAGGATAGAATTTGTGGGAGTACCGAAAAATGGTAGAATCCGGGCGAGTACTGGGAAAAGGTAGAATCCGTGCGACTAACAAAAAGTTGTCCCCACGAGTACCGGAAAGGGTCGAATCTGTGGGAGTACCGTAAAATGATAGAATCCGGGCGTGTACCGGGAAAAGGTAGAATCTGTGTGAGTATCAAAAAACTGTTCCCACGTGTACCGGAAAAGGGTCGAATCTATGGGAGTACAAAAAAATGGTAGAATCTCGACGAGTACTGGGAAAATGTAGAATCCGTGCAAGTAACCAAAAGTTGTTCCCACGAGTACCGGAAAAGGGTCAAATCCGTGGGAGTACCGAAAAATGATAGAATCCGGGGGTGTACCGGGAGAAGCTAGAATCCGTGCGTGTATCCAAGAACTGTTCCCACGAGTACCGAAAAATGGTCGAATCTATGAGAGTACAGAAAAACGGTAGAATCCGGGCGCGTATTAGGGAAAGGTAGAATCCGTGCCAGTGTCAAAAAACTTTCCCGACCAGTACCGGAAAAAGGTCGAATCTGTGGGAGTACCGAAAAATGGTAGCATCCCGACGAGTACTGGGAAAATGTAGAATCCGTGCGAGTAGACAAACACTGTCCTCACGAGTACCGGAAAAGGCTCGAATCTGTGGGAGTACCGAAAAATGGTAGAATCCGGACGAGTACCGTGAAAAGGTACAATCCGTCCGAGAATCCAAAAACTTTCCCCACGAGTACCAGAAAAGGGTCGAATCTGTGAGAGTACAAAAAAATGGTAGAATCCCGACGAGTACCGGGAAAATGTAGAATCCGTGCGAGTAGCCAAAAACTGTCCTGACTAGTACCGGAAAAGGGTCGAATCTGTGGGAGTACCGAAAAATGATAGAATCCGGGCGTGTATCGGGAAAAGGTCAATCCGTGTGAGTATCAAAAAAATGTTCCAACGAGTACCGGAAAAGGGTCGAATCTATGAGAGTAGCGAAAAACGGTAGAATCCGGGCGAGTACCGTGAAAAGGTACAATCCGTCCGATTATCCAAAAACGTTCCCCACGAGTACCAGAAAAGGGTCGAATCTTTGGGAGTACAAAAAAATGGTAGAATCCGGGGGTGTACCGGGAGAAGGTACAATCCGTCCGAGTAACCAAAAGCTGTCCCCACGAGTACCGGAAAATGGTCGAATTTGTTGTAGTACCGAAAAATGGTAGAATCCGGGCAAGTACTGGGAAAATGTAGAATCCGTGCGAGTAACCAAAAGTTGTCCCCACGAGTACCGGAAAAGGGTCAAATCTGTGGGAGTACCGTAAAATGATAGAATTCGGGCGTGTACCGAGAAAAGGTAGAATCCGTGTGAGTATCAAAAAACTGTTCCCACGAGTACCGGAAAAGGGTCGAATCTATGAGAGTATCGAAAAACGGTAGAATCCGGGCGAGTACCGTGAAAAGGTACAATACATCCGAATATCCTAAAACTTTCCCCACGAGTACCGGGAGAAGGTAGAATCCGTGCGAGTAACCAAATGCTGTCCCCACGAGTACCGGAAAATGGTCGAATTTCTGGGAGTACCGAAAAATGGTAGAATCCGGGCGAGTACTGGGAAAATGCAGAATTTGTGCGAGTAACCAAAAGTTGTCCCCACGAGTACCGGAAAAGGCTCGAATCTGTGGGAGTACCGAAAAATGGTTGAATCCGGGCGAGTACCGGAAAAAGGTAGAATCCGTGCGAGTAACCAAAAGTTGTCCCCACGAGTACTGGAAAAGGGTCGAATCTGTGGGTGTACCGAAAAATGATAGAATTCGGGGGTGTACAGGGAAAAGGTAGAATCCGTGCGAGTATCCAAAATTGTTCCCACGAGTACCGGAAAATTGTCGAATCTATGAGAGTAACGAAAAACGGTAGAATTCGGGCGAGTATCGGGAAAAGGTAGAATCCGTGCGATTGTCAAAAAACATTCCAGACCAATACCGGACAAGGGTCGAATCTGTGGGAGTACCGAAAAATGGTAGCATCACGACGAGTACCGGGAAAATGTAGAATCCGTGCGAGTAGCCAAAAACTGTCCCGACGAGCACCGGAAAAGGGTCGAATCTGTGGGAGTACCGAAAAATAGTAGAATCCGGGCGAGTACCAGGAAAAGGTAGAATCCGCCCGAGTAACCAAAAGCGGTCCCCACGAGTACCGGTAAAGGGTCGAATCTGTGGGAGTATCGAAAAATGATAGAATCCGGGCGTGTATCGGGAAAAGGTAGAATCCGTGCGAGTAACCAAAAGATGTCCCCACAAGTACCGGAAAAGGGTCGAATCTGTTGGAGTACCGAAAAATGATAGAATCCGGGGGTGTACCGGGAGAAGCTAGAATCTGTGCATGTATCAAAAAACAGTACCCACGAGTATCGGAAAATGGTCGAATCTATGAGAGTACCGAAAAACGGTAGAATCCGGGCGCATACCGGGAAAAGGTAGAATCCGTGCGAGTGTCAAAAAACTTTCTCGACCAGTACCGGAAAAAGGCCGAATCTGTGGGAGTACCGAAAAATGGTAGAATCCGGGTGAGTACCGGGAAAAGGTAGAATCCGTGCAAGTAACCAAAAGCGGTCCCCACGAGTACTGGAAAAGGGTCGAATCTGTGGGAGTGCCGAAAAATGATAGAATCCAAGCGTGTACCGCGAAAAGGTAGAATCCGTGCGAGTAACCAAAATTTGTCCCCACGAGTACCGGAAAAGGGTCGAATCTCTGGGAGTACCAAAAAATGATAGAATCCGGGTGAGTACCGGGAAAAGGTAGAATCCGTGTGAGTATCAAAAAACTGTTCCAACGAGTACCGAAAAACGGTAGAATCCGGGCGAGTACCGTAAAATGGTACAATCCGTCCGAGTATCCAAAAACTTTCCCCACGAGTACCAGAAAAGGATCGAATCTTTGCGAGTACAAAAAAATGGTAGAATCCCGACGAGTACCGGGAAAATGTAGAATCCGTGCGAGTAGCCAAAAATTGTCCTGACGAGTACCGGAAAAGGGTCGAATCTGTGGGAGTACCGAAAAATGATAGAATCCGGGCGTGTACCGGGAAAAGGTAGAATCCGTGTGAGTATCAAAAAACTGTTCCAACGAGTACCGGAAAAAGGTCCAATCTATGAAAGTACCGAAAAACGGTAGAATCCGGGCAAGTACCGTGAAAAGGTACAATCCGTCCGATTATCCAAAAACATTCCCCACGAGTACCAGAAAAGAGTCGAATATTTGGGAGCACAAAAAAATGGTAGAATCCGGGGCTGTACCGGGAGATGGTAGAATCCGTGCGAGTAACCAAAAGCTGTCCCCACGAGTACCGAAAAAGGGTCGAATCTGTGGGAGTACCGAAAAATGGTAGAATCCGAGCGAGTACTGGGAAAAGGTAGAATCCGTGCGAGTAACCAGAAGTTGTCCCCACGAGTACCGGAAAAGGGTCGAATCTGTCGGAGTACCGTAAAATGATAAATCTGGGCGTGTACCGAGAAAAGGTAGAATCCGTGTGAGTATCAAAAAACTGTTCCCACGAGTACCGGAAAAGGGTCGAATCTACAAGAGTAGTGAAAAACGGTAGAATCCGGGCGAGTACCGTGAAAAGGTACAATCCGTCCGAGTATCCAAAAACTTTCCCCACGAGTGCCAGAAAAAGGGTCGAATCTCTGGGAGTACAAAAAAATGGTAGAACCCCTACGAGCACCGGGAAAATGTAGAATCCGTGCGAGTAGCCAAAAACTGTCCTGACGAGTACCGAAAAAGGGTCGAATCTGTGGGAGTACCGAAAAATAATAGAATCCGGGCGTGTACCGGGAAAAGGTAGAATCCGTGTGAGTATCAAAAAACTGTTCCAACGAGTACCGGAAAAGGGTCGAATCTATGAGAGTACCGAAAAAGGGTAGAATCCGGGCGAGTACCGTGAAAAGGTACAATCCGTCCGATTATCCAAAAACTTTCCCCACGAGTACCAGAAAAGGGTCGAATCTTTGGGAGTACAAAAAAATGGTAGAATCCGGGGGTGTACCGAGAAAAGGTAGAATCCGTGTAAGTATCAAAAAACTGTTCCCACGAGTACCGGAAAAGGGTCGAATCTATGAGAGTAGCGAAAAACGGTAGAATCCGGGCGAGTACCGTGAAAAGGTACAATCCGTCCGATTATCCAAAAACTTTCCCCACGAGTACCAGAAAAGGGTCGAATCTTTGGGAGTACAAAAAAATGGTAGAATCCGGGGGTGTACCGGGAGATGGTAGAATCCGTGCGAGTAACCAAAAGTTGTCCCCACGAGTACCGGAAAAGGGTCGAATCTGTGGGAGTACCGAAAAATGGTAGAATCCGAACGAGTACTGGGAAAAGGTAGAATCCGTGCGAGTAACCAGAAGTTGTCCCCACGAGTACCGGAAAAGGGTCGAATCTGTCGGAGTACCGTAAAATGATAAATCCGGGCATGTACCGAGAAAAGGTAGAATCCGTGTGAGTATCAAAAAACTGTTCCCACGAGTACCGGAAAAGGGTCGAATCTATGAGAGTACCGAAAAATGGTAGAATCCGGGCGAGTACCGTGAAAAGGTACAATCCGTCCGATTATCCAAAAACTTTCCCCACGAGTACCAGAAAATGGTCGAATCTTTGGGAGTACAAAAAAATGGTAGAATCCGGGGGTGTACCGGGAGAAGGTAGAATCTGTGTGAGTAACCAAAAGCTGTCCCCACGAGTACCGGAAAAGGGTCGAATCTGTGGGAGTACCGTAAAATGATAGAATCCAGGCGTGCACCGGGAAAAGGTATATTCCGTGCGAGTAACCAAAAGTTGTCCCCACGAGTAATGGAAAAGGGTCGAATCTGTGGGAGTACCGAAAAATGATAGAATCCTGGCGTGTATCGGGAAAAGCTAGAATCCGTGTGAGTATCAAAAAACTGTTCCAACGAGTACCGGAAAAGGGTCGAATCTATGAGAGTAACGAAAAACGGTAGAATCCGGGCGAGTACTGTGAAAAGGTACAATACATCCGAATATCCTTAAACTTTCCCCACGAGTACCAGAAAAAGATCCAATCTTTGGGAGTACAAAAAAAATGGTAGAATCCCGACATGTACCGGGAAAATGTAGAATCCGTGCGAGTAGCCAAAAACTGTCCTGACGAGTACCGGAAAAGGGTCGAATATGTGGGAGTATCGAAAAATGATAGAATCCGTGTGAGTATCAAAAAACTGTTCCAACGAGTACCGGAAAAGGGTCAAATCTGTGGGAGTACCGAAAAAGGGTAGAATCCGGGGGTGTACCGGGAGAAGGTAGAATCCGTGCGAGTAACCAAAAGCTGTCCCCACGAGTATCGAAAAAGGGTCGAATCTGTGGGAGTACCGAAAAATGGTAGAATCCGGGCGAGTACCGGGAAAAGGTAGAATCCGCCCGAGTAACCAAAAGCGGTCCCCACGAGTACCGGAAAAGGGTCGAATCTGTGGGAGTATCGAAAAATGATAGAATCCGGGCGTGTACCGGGAAAAGGTAGAATCCGTGCGAGTAACCAAAAGATGTCCCCACGAGTACCGGAAAAGGGTCGAATCTGTGGGAGTACCGAAAAATGATAGAATCCGGGGGTGTACCGGGAGAAGCTAGAATCTGTGCGTGTATCAAAAAACTGTTCCCACGAGTACCGGAAAATGGTCGAATATATGAGAGTACCGAAAAACGGTAGAATCCGGGCGCATACCGGGAAAAGGTAGAATCCGTGCGAGTGTCAAAAAACTTTCCCGACCAGTACCGGAAAAAGGTCGAATCTGTGGGAGTACCGAAAAATGGTAGCATCCCGACGAGTACTGGGAAAATGTAGAATCCGTGCGAGTAGACAAAAACTGTCCTCACGAGTACCGGAAAAGGCTCGAATCTGTGGGAGTACCGAAAAATGGTAGAATCCGGGTGAGTACCGGGAAAAGGTAGAATCCGTGCGAGTAACCAAAAGCGGTCCCCACGAGTACCGGAAAAGGGTAAAATCTGTGGGAGTGCCGAAAAATGATAGAATCCGGGCGTGTACCGCGAAAAGGTAGAATCCGTGCGAGTAACCAAAAGTTGTCCCCACGAGTACCGGAAAAGGGTCGAATCTCTAGGAGTACCAAAAAATGATAGAATCCGGGTGAGTACCGGGAAAAGGTAGAATCCGTGTGAGTATCAAAAAACTGTTCCAACGAGTACCGGAAAAGGGTCGAATATATGAGAGTACCGAAAAACGGTAGAATCCGGGCGAGTACCGTAAAATGGTACAATCCGTCCGAGTATCCAAAAACTTTCGCCACGAGTACTAGAAAAGGATCGAATCTTTGGGAGTACAAAAAAATGGTACAATCCCGACGAGTACCGGGAAAATGTAGAATCCGTGCGAGTAGCCAAAAACTGTCCTGACGAGTACCGGAAAAGGGTCGAATCTGTGGGAGTACCGAAAAATGATAGAATCCGGGCGTGTACCGGGAAAAGGTAGAATCGGTGTGAGTATCAAAAAACTGTTCCAACGAGTACCGGAAAAGGGTCAAATCTATGAAAGTACCGAAAAACGGTAGAATCCGGGCGAGTACCGTGAAAAGGTATAATCCGTCCGATTATCCAAAAACTTTCCCCACGAGTACCAGAAAAGGGTCGAATCTTTGGGAGTACAAAAAAATGGTAGAATCCGGGGGTGTACCGGGAGAAGGTAGAATCCGTGCGAGTAACCAAAACCTATCCCCACGAGTACCGAAAAATGGTCGAATTTGTTGCAGTACCGAAAAATGGTAGAATCCGGGCAAGTACTGGGAAAATGTAGAATCCGTGCGAGTAACCAAAAGTTGTCCCCACGAGTACCGGAAAAGGGTCAAATCTGTGGGAGTACCGTAAAATGATAGAATTCGGGCGTGTACCGAGAAAAGGTAGAATCCGTGTAAGTATCAAAAAACTGTTCCCACGAGTACCGGAAAAGGGTCGAATCTATGAGAGTAGCGAAAAACGGTAGAATCCGGGCGAGTACCGTTAAAAGGTACAATACATCCGAATATGCTAAAACTTTTCCCACGAGTACCAGAAAAAGATCCAATCTTTGGGAGTACAAAAAAATGGTAGAATCCCGACAAGTACCGGGAAAATGTAGAATCCGTGCGAGTAGCCAAAAACTGTCCTGACGAGTACCGGAAAAGGGTCGAATCTGTGGGAGTATCGAAAAATGATAGAATCCGTGTGAGTATCAAAAAACTGTTCCAACGAGTACCGAAAAAGGGTCGAATCTGTGGGAGTACCGAAAAAGGGTAGAATCCGGGGGTGTACCGGGAGAAGGTAGAATCCGTGCGAGTAACCAAAAGCTGTCCCCACGAGTATCGAAAAAGGATCGAATCTGTGGGAGTACCGAAAAATGGTAGAATCCGGGCGAGTACCGGGAAAAGGTAGAATCCGCCCGAGTAACCAAAAGCGGTCCCCACGAGTACCGGTAAAGGGTCGAATCTGTGGGAGTATCGAAAAATGATAGAATCCGGGCGTGTACCGGGAAAAGGTAGAATCCGTGCGAGTAACCAAAAGATGTCCCCACGAGTACCGAAAAAGGTTCGAATCTGTGGGAGTACCGAAAAATGATAGAATCCGGGGGTGTACCGGGAGAAGCTAGAATCTGTGCGTGTATCAAAAAACTGTTCCCACGAGTACCGGAAAATGGTCGAATCTATGAGAGTACCGAAAAACGGTAGAATCCGGGCGCATACCGGGAAAAGGTAGAATCCGTGCGAGTGTCAAAAAACTTTCCCGACCAGTACCGGAAAAAGGTCGAATCTGTGGGAGTACCGAAAAAAGGTAGCATCTCGACGAGTACTGGGAAAATGTAGAATCCGTGCGAGTAGACAAAAACTGTCCTCACGAGTACCGGAAAAGGCTCGAATCTGTGGGAGTACCGAAAAATGGTAGAATCCGGGTGAGTACCGGGAAAAGGTAGAATCCGTGCGAGTAACCAAAAGCGGTCCCCACGAGTACCGGAAAAGCGTCGAATCTGTGGGAGTGCCGAAAAATGATAGAATCCGGGCGTGTACCGCGAAAAGGTAGAATCCGTGCGAGTAACCAAAAGTTGTCCCCACGAGTACCGGAAAAGGGTCGAATCTCTAGGAGTACCAAAAAATGATAGAATCCGGGTGAGTACCGGGAAAAGGTAGAATCCGTGTGAGTATCAAAAAACTGTTCCAACGAGTACCGGAAAAGGGTCGAATATATGAGAGTACCGAAAAACGGTAGAATCCGGGCGAGTACCGTAAAATGGTACAATCCGTCCAAGTATCCAAAAACATTCGCCACGAGTACTAGAAAAAGATCGAATCTTTGGGAGTACAAAAAAATGGTACAATCCCGAAGAGTACCAGGAAAATGTAGAATCCGTGCGAGTAGCCAAAAACTGTCCTGACGAGTACCGGAAAAGGGTCGAATCTGTGGGAGTACCGAAAAATGATAGAATCCGGGCGTGTACCGGGAGAAGGTAGAATCCGTGTGAGTATCAAAAAACTGTTCCAACGAGTACCGGAAAAGGGTCGAATCTATGAGAGTACCGAAAAAGGGTAGAATCCGGGCGAGTACCGTGAAAAGGTACAATCCGTCCGATTATCCAAAAACTTTCCCCACGAGTACCAGAAAAGGGTCGAATCTTTGGGAGTACAAAAAAATGGTAGAATCCGGGGGTGTACCGGGAGATGGTAGAATCCGTGCGAGTAACCAAAAGCTGTCCCCACGAGTACCGGAAAAGGGTCGAATCTGTGGGAGTACCGAAAAATGGTAGAATCCGAGCGAGTACTGGGAAAAGGTAGAATCCGTGCGAGTAACCAGAAGTTGTCCCCACGAGTACCGGAAAAGGGTCGAATCTGTCGGAGTACCGTAAAATGATAGAATCCGGGCGTGTACCAAGAAAAGGTAGAATCTGTGTGAGTATCAAAAAACTGTTCCCACGAGTACCGGAAAAGGGTCGAATCTATGAGAGTAGCGAAAAACGGTAGAATCCGGGCGAGTACCGTGAAAAGGTACAGTTCGTCCGAGTATCCAAAAACTTTCCCCACGAGTACCAGAAAAGGGTCGAATCTCTAGGAGTACAAAAAAATGGTAGAATCCCGACGAGCACCGGGAAAATGTAGAATCCGTGCGAGTAGCCAAAAATTGTCCTGACGAGTATCAGAAAAGGGTCGAATCTGTGGGAGTACCGAAAAATGATAGAATCCGGGCGTGTACCGGGAAAAGGTAGAATCCGTGTGAGTATCAAAAAACTGTTCCAACGAGTACCGGAAAAGGGTCGAATCTATGAGAGTACCGAAAAATGGTAGAATCCGGGCGAGTACCGTGAAAAGGTACAATCCGTCCGATTATCCAAAAACTTTCCCCACGAGTACCAGAAAAGGGTCGAATCTTTGGGAGTACAAAAAAATGGTAGAATCCGGGGGTGTACCGGGAGAAGGTAGAATCCGTGCGAGTAACCAAAAGCTGTCCCCACGAGTACTGGAAAATGGTCGAATTTGTGGGAGTACCAAAAAATGGTAGAATCCGGGCAAGTAGTGGGAAAATGTAGAATCCGTGCGAGTAACCAAAAGTTGTCCCCACGAGTACCGGAAAAGGGTCGAATCTGTGGGAGTACCGTAAAATGATAGAATTCGGGCGTGTACCGAGAAAAGGTAGAATCCGTGTGAGTATCAAAAAACTGTTCCCACGAGTACCGGAAAAGGGTCGAATCTATGAGAGTAGCGAAAAACGGTAGAATCCGGGCGAGTACCGTGAAAAGGTACAATACATCCGAATATCCTAAAACATTCCCCACGAGTACCAGAAAACGATCCAATCTTTGGGAGTACAAAAAAATGGTAGAATCCCGACGAGTACCGGGAAAATGTAGAATCCGTGCGAGTAGCCAAAAACTGTCCTGACGAGTAACGAAAAAGGGTCGAATCTGTGGGACTACTGAAAAATGGTAGAATCCGGGCGAGTACCGGGAAAAGGTAGAATCCGTGCGAGTAACCAAAAGTTGTCCCCACGAGTACCGGAAAAGGGTCGAATCTGTGGGGTACCGAAAAATGGTAGAATCCGGGTGAGTACGGGAAAAAGGTAGAATCCGTGCGAGTAACAAAAAGCTGTCCCCAGGAGTACCGGAAAAGGGTCGAATCTGTGGGAGTACGGAAAAATGGTAGCATCCCGACGAGTACCGGGAAAATGTAGAATCCGTGCGAGTAGCCAAAAACTGTCCTGACGAGTAACGAAAAAGGGTCGAATCTGTGGGACTACTGAAAAATGGTAGAATCCGGGCGAGTACCGGGAAAAGGTAGAATCCGTGCGAGTAACCAAAAGTTGTCCCCACGAGTACCGGAAAAGGGTCGAATCTGTGGGGTACCGAAAAATGGTAGAATCCGGGTGAGTACGGGAAAAAGGTAGAATCCGTGCGAGTAACAAAAAGCTGTCCCCAGGAGTATCGGAAAAGGGTCGAATCTGTAGGAGTACCGTAAAAAGATAGAATCCGGGCGTGTACCGGGAAAAGGTAGAATCCGTGCGAGTAACCAAAAGTTGTCCCCACGAGTACCGGAAAAGGGTCGAATCTGTGGGAGTACCGAAAAAGGATAGAATCCGGGCGTGTACCAGGAAAGGCTAGAATCCGTGTGAGTATCAAAAAACTGTTCAAACGAGTACCGGAAAAGGGTTGAATCTATGAGAGTAACGAAAAACGGTAGAATCTGGGCTTCTACCGTGAAAAGGTACAATACATCCGAATATCCTAAAACTTTCCCCACGAGTACCAGAAAAAGATTCAATCTTTGGGAGTACAAAAAAATGGTAGAATCCCGACGAGTACCGGGAAAATGTAGAATCCATGCGAGTAGCTAAAAACTGTCCTGACGAGTACCGAAAAGGGTCGAATCTGTGGGAGTACCGAAAAATGATAGAATCCGTGTGAGTATCAAAAAACTATTCCAACGAGTACCGGAAAAGGGTCGAATATGTGGGAGTACTGAAAAAGGGTAGAATCCGGGGGTGTACCGGGAGAAGGTAGAATCCGTGCGAGTACCCAAAAGCTGTCCCCACGAGTATCAGAAAAGGGTCGAATATGTGGGAGTATCGAAAAATGGTAGAATCCGGGCGAGTACAAGGGAAAAGGTAGAATCCGTGCGAGTAACCAAAAGTTGTCCCCACGAGTACCGGAAAAGCGTCGAATCTGTGGGAGTACCGAAAAATGATAAAATCCGGGCGTGTACCGGGAAAAGGTAGAATCCGTGCGAGTAACCAAAAGATGTCCCCATGAGTACCAGAAAAGGGTCGAATCTCTGGGAGTACCGAAAAATGATTGAATCCGGGGGTGTACCGGGAAAAGGTAGAATCCGTGCGAGTATCCAAAAATTGTTCCCACGAGTACCGGAAATGGGTCGAATCTATGAGAGTACCCAAAAACGATAGAATCCGGGCGAGTATCGGGAAAAGGTAGAATCCGTGCGAGTGTCAAAAAACTTTCCCGACCAGTACCGGAAAAGAGTCGAATCTGTGGGAGTACCGAAAAATGGTAGGATCCCGTCGAATACCGGGAAAATGTAGAATCCGTGCGAGTAGCCAAAAACTGTCCTGACGAGTACCGGAAAAGGGTCGAATCTGTGGGAGTACAAAAAAATGGTAGAATCCCGACGAGTACCGGGTAAAGGTAGAATCCATGCGAGTAACCAAAAGCTGTCCCCATGAGTACCGGAAAAGTGTCGAATCTGTTTGAGTATCGAAAAATGATGGAATCCGGGCGTGTACCGGGAAAAGGTAGAATCCATGCGAGTATCGAAAAACTGTTCCCGCGAGTACCGGAAAATGGTCGAATCTATGAGAGTACCGAAAAACGGTAGAATCCGGGCGAGTACCGGGAAAAGGTAGAATCCGTGCGAGTGTCACAAAACTTTCCCGACCAGTACCGGAAAAAGGTCGAATCTGTGGGAGTACGGAAAAATGGTAGCATCCCGACGAGTACCGGGAAAATGTAGAATCCGTGCGAGTAGCCAAAAACTGTCCTGACGAGTAACGAAAAAGGGTCGAATCTGTGGGACTACTGAAAAATGGTAGAATCCGGGCGAGTACCGGGAAAAGGTAGAATCCGTGCGAGTAACCAAAAGTTGTCCCCACGAGTACCGGAAAAGGGTCGAATCTGTGGGGTACCGAAAAATGGTAGAATCCGGGTGAGTACGGGAAAAAGGTAGAATCCGTGCGAGTAACAAAAAGCTGTCCCCAGGAGTACCGGAAAAGGGTCGAATCTGTGGGAGTACCGTAAAATGATAGAATCCGGGCGTGTACCGGGAAAAGGTAGAATCCGTGCGAGTAACCAAAAGTTGTCCCCACGAGTACCGGAAAAGGGTCGAATCTGTGGGAGTACCGAAAAAGGATAGAATCCGGGCGTGTACCAGGAAAGGCTAGAATCCGTGTGAGTATCAAAAAACTGTTCCAACGAGTACCGGAAAAGGGTTGAATCTATGAGAGTAACGAAAAACGGTAGAATCTGGGCTTCTACCGTGAAAAGGTACAATACATCCGAATATCCTAAAACTTTCCCCACGAGTACCAGAAAAAGATTCAATCTTTGGGAGTACAAAAAAATGGTAGAATCCCGACGAGTACCGGGAAAATGTAGAATCCATGCGAGTAGCTAAAAACTGTCCTGACGAGTACCGAAAAGGGTCGAATCTGTGGGAGTACCGAAAAATGATAGAATCCGTGTGAGTATCAAAAAACTATTCCAACGAGTACCGGAAAAGGGTCGAATATGTGGGAGTACTGAAAAAGGGTAGAATCCGGGGGTGTACCGGGAGAAGGTAGAATCCGTGCGAGTACCCAAAAGCTGTCCCCACGAGTATCAGAAAAGGGTCGAATATGTGGGAGTACCGAAAAATGGTAGAATCCGGGCGAGTACAAGGGAAAAGGTAGAATCCGTGCGAGTAACCAAAAGTTGTCCCCACGAGTACCGGAAAAGCGTCGAATCTGTGGGAGTACCGAAAAATGATAAAATCCGGGCGTGTACCGGGAAAAGGTAGAATCCGTGCGAGTAACCAAAAGATGTCCCCATGAGTACCAGAAAAGGGTCGAATCTCTGGGAGTACCGAAAAATGATTGAATCCGGGGGTGTACCGGGAAAAGGTAGAATCCGTGCGAGTATCCAAAAATTGTTCCCACGAGTACCGGAAATGGGTCGAATCTATGAGAGTACCCAAAAACGATAGAATCCGGGCGAGTATCGGGAAAAGGTAGAATCCGTGCGAGTGTCAAAAAACTTTCCCGACCAGTACCGGAAAAGAGTCGAATCTGTGGGAGTACCGAAAAATGGTAGGATCCCGTCGAATACCGGGAAAATGTAGAATCCGTGCGAGTAGCCAAAAACTGTCCTGACGAGTACCGGAAAAGGGTCGAATCTGTGGGAGTACAAAAAAATGGTAGAATCCCGACGAGTACCGGGTAAAGGTAGAATCCGTGCGAGTAACCAAAAGCTGTCCCCATGAGTACCGGAAAAGTGTCGAATCTGTGGGAGTATCGAAAAATGATGGAATCCGGGCGTGTACCGGGAAAAGGTAGAATCCATGCGAGTATCGAAAAACTGTTCCCGCGAGTACCGGAAAATGGTCGAATCTATGAGAGTACCGAAAAACGGTAGAATCCGGGCGAGTACCGGGAAAAGGTAGAATCCGTGCGAGTGTCACAAAACTTTCCCGACCAGTACCGGAAAAAGGTCGAATCTGTGGGAGTACGGAAAAATGGTAGCATCCCGACGAGTACCGGGAAAATGTAGAATCCGTGCGAGTAGCCAAAAACTGTCCTGACGATTACCGGAAAAGGGTCGAATCTGTGGGAGTACAAAAAAATGGTAGAATCCCGACGAGTACCGGGAAAATGTAGAATCCTTGCGAGTAGCCAAAAACTGTCCTGACGAGTTCCGGAAAAGGGTCGAATCTGTGGGAGTACCGAAAAATTGTAGCATCCCGACGAGTACCGGGAAAATGTAGAATCCGTGCGAGTAGCCAAAAACTGTGCTGACGAGTACCGGAAAAGGGTCGAATCTGTGGGAGTATCGAAAAATGGTAGAATCCGGGGGTGTACCGGGAGAAGATAAATCCGTGCGTGTAACCAAAAGCTGTCCCCACGAGTACCGAAAAAGGGTCGAATCTGTTGGAGTACCGAAAAATGATAGAATCCGGGCGTGTACCGGGAAAAGGTAGAATCCGTGCGAGTATCGAAAAACTGTTCCCACGAGTACCGGAAAATGGTCGAATCTATGAGAGTACCGAAAAACGGTAGAATCCGGGCGAGTACCGGGAAAAGGTAGAATCCGTGCGGGTGTCAAAAAACATTCCCGACCAGTACCGGAAAAGGGTCGAATCTGTGGGAGTACCGAAAAATGGTAGCATCACGACGAGTACCGGGAAAATGTAGAATCCGTGCGAGTAGCCAAAAACTGTCCAGACGAGTACCGGAAAAGGGTCGAGTCTGTGGGAGTACCGGAAAATGGTAGAATCCGGGCGAGTACCGAGAAAAGAAAGAATCCACGCGAGTAGCCAAAAACTGTCCTGACGAGTACCGGAAAAGGGTCGAATCTATGGGAGTACCGAAAAATGGTAGAATCCGGGCGAGTACCGGCAAAAAGGAAGAATCCGCGCGAGTAAGCAAAAGCGGTCCCCACGAGTACCGATAAAGGGTCGAATCTGTAGGAGTATCGAAAAATGATGTAATCCGGGCGTGTACCGGGAAAAGGTAGAATCCGTGCGAGTAACCAAAAGGTGTCCCCACGAGTACCGGAAAAGGGTCGAATCTGTGGGAGTACCGAAAAATGATAGAATCCGGGGGTGTGCCGGGAAATTGTAGAATCCGTGCGAGTATCCAAAAACTGTTCCCACGAGTACCGGAAATGGGTCGAATCTATGAGAGTACCGAAAAACGGTAGAATCCGGGGGAGTAGCGGGAAAAGGTAGAATCCGTGCGAGTGTCAAAAAACATTCCCTACGAGTAACGAAAAAGGGTCGAATCTATGGGAGTACCGAAAAATGGTAGAATTCGGGCGAGTACCGAGAAAAGGTAGAATCCGTGCGAGTAACCAAAAGCTGTCCCCACGAGTACCGGAAAAGTGTCGAATCTGTGGGAGTATCGAAAAATGATAGAATCCGGGCGTGTACCGAGAAAAGGTAGAATCCTTGCGAGTATCCAAAAACTGTTCCCACGATTACCGAAAAATGGTCGAATATATGAGAGTACCGAAAAACGGTAGAATCCGGGCGAGTACCGGGAAAAGGTAGAATCCGTGCGGATGTCAAAAAAATTCCCGACCAGTACCGGAAAAGGGTCGAATCTGTGGGAGTACCGAAAAATGGTAGCATCCCGACGAGTACCGGGAAAATGTAGAATCCGTGCGAGTAGCCAAAAACTGTCCAGACGAGTACCGGAAAAGGGTCGAGTCTGTGGGAGTACCGGAAAATGGTAGAATCCGGGCGAGTACCGAGAAAAGAAAGAATCCACGCGAGTAGCCAAAAACTGTCCTAACGAGTACCGGAAAAGGGTCGAATCTGTGGGAGTACCGAAAAATGGTAGAATCCGGGCGAGTACCGGGAAAAGGAAGAATCCGCGCGAGTAACCAAAAGCGGTCCCCACGAGTACCGCAAAAGGGTCGAATCTCTGGGAGTACCGAAAAATGATAGAATCCGGGGGTGTACCGGGAAAAGGTAGAATATTTGCGAGTATCCAAAAACTGTTCCCACGAGTACCGGGAATGGGTCGAATCTATGAGAGTACCGAAAAACGGTAGAATCCGGGCGAGTACCGGGAAAAGGTAGAATCCGTGCGAGTGTCAAAAAACTTTTCCGCCAGTACCGGAAAAGAGTGGAATTTGTGGGAGTACCGAAAAATGGTAGCATCCCGACGAGTACCGGGAAAATGTAGAATCCATGAGAGTCGGCAAAAACTGTCCTGACGAGTACCGGAAAAGGCTTGAATCGGTGGGAGTACCGAAAAATGGTAGAATCCGGGCGATTACAAGGGACAGGGTAGAATCCGTGCGAGTAACCAAAATCTGTCCCCACGAGTACCGAAAAATGATAGAATCACCGGGAAAAGGTAGAATCCGAGCGAGTAACCAAAAGTTGTCTCCACGAGTACCGGAAAAGGGTCGAATCTGTGGGAGTACCGAAAAATGGTAGAATCCGGGCGAGTACAAAGGAAAAGGTAGAATCCGTGCGAGTAACCAAAATCTGTCCCCACGAGTACTGGAGAAGGGTCGAATCTGTGGGTGTACCGAAAAATGATAGAATCCGGGCGTGTACCGGGAAAAGGTAGAATCCGTGCGAGTAACCAAAAGTTGTCCCCACGAGTATCGGAAAAGGGTCGAATCTCTAGGAGTACCGAAAAATGATAGAATTCGGGGGTGTACCGGGAAAAGGTAGAATCCGTGCGAGTATCCAAAAACTGTTCCCACGAGTACCGGAAATGGGTCGAACCTATGAGAGTACCGAAAAATGGTAGAATCCGGGCGAGTACCGGGAAAAGGTAGAATCCGTGCGACTGTCAAAAAACTTTCCCGACCAGTACCGGAAAAGGGTCGAATCTGTGGGAGTACCGAAAAATGGTAGCATCCCGACGAGTACCTGGAAAATGTAGAATCCTTGCGAGTAGCCAAAAACTGTCCTGACGAGTATCGGAAAAGGCTCGAATCTGTGGGAGTACCGAAAAATGGTAGAATCCGGGCGAGTACAAGGGAAAAGGTAGAATCCGTGAGAATAACCAAAATCTGTCCCCACGAGTACCGGAGAAGGGTCGAATCTGTGGGTGTACCGAAAAATGATAGAATCCGGGCGTGTACCGGGAAAAGGTAGAATCCGTGCGAGTAACCAAAGGTTGTCCCCACGAGTATCGGAAAAGGGTCGAATCTCTGGGAGTACCGAAAAATGATAGAATCCGGGGGTGTACCGGGAAAAGGTAGAATTCGTGCGAGTATCCAAAAACTGTTCCCACGAGTACCGGAAATGGGTCGAATCTATGAGAGTACCGAAAAACGGTAGAATCCGTGCGAGTACCGAGAAAAGGTAGAATCCGTGTGAGTGTCAAAAAAACTTTCCCGGCCAGTATCGGAAAAGGGTCGAATATGTGGGAGTACCGAAAAATGGTAACATCCCGACGAGTACCGGGAAAATGTAGAATCCGTGAGAGTAGGCAAAAACTGTCCTGACGAGTACCGGAAAAGGCTTGAATCGGTGGGAGTACCAAAAAATGGTAGCATCTGGGCGGGCACCGGGAAAAGGTAGAATCCGTGCGACTAACCAAAAGCGGTCCCCACGAGTACCGGTAAAGGGTCGAACTTGTGGGAGTACCGAAAAATGATAGAATCCGGGCGTGTACCGGGAAAAGGTAGAATCCGTGCGAGTAACCAAAAGTTGTCCCCACGAGTATTGGAAAATGTAGAATCCTTGCAAGTAGCCAAAAACTGTCCTAACGAGTATCGGAAAAGGCTCGAATCTGTGGGAGTACCGAAAAATGGTAGAATCCGGGCGAGTACAAGGGAAAAGGTAGAATCCGTGCGAGTAACCAAAATCTGTCCCCACGAGTACTGGAGAAGGGTCGAATCTGTGGGTGTACCGAAAAATGATAGAATCCGGGCGTGTACCGGGAAAAGGTAGAATCCGTGCGAGTAACCAAAAGTTGTCCCCACGAGTATCGGAAAAGGGTCGAATCTCTGGGAGTACCGAAAAATGATAGAATCCGGGGGTGTACCGGGAAAAGGTAGAATCGGTGCGAGAATCCAAAAACTGTTCCCACGAGTACCGGAAAATGGTCGAATCTATGAGAGTACCGAAAAACAGTAGAATCTGGGTGAGTACCGGGAAAAAGTAGAATCCGTGCGAGTGTCAAAAAACATTCCCGACCAGTACCGGAAAAGGGTCGAATCTGTGGGAGTACCAAAAAATGGTAGCATCCCGACGAGTACCGGGAAAATGTAGAATCCGTGCGAGTAGCCAAAAACTGTCCTGACGAGTATCGGAAAAGGGTCGAATCTGTGGGAGTACTGAAAAATGGTAGAATCCGGGCCAGTACAAGGGAAAAGGTAGAATCCGTGCGAGTAGCCAAAAGCTGTCCCCACGAGTACCGGAAAAGGGTCGAATCTGTGGGAGTACCGAAAAATGATAGAATCTGGGGGTGTACCGGGAAAAGGCAGAATCCGTGCAAGTAACCAAAAGTTGTTCCCACATGTACCGGAATAGGGACGAATCTCTGGGAGTACCGAAAAATGATAGAATCCGGGGGTGTACCGGGAAAAGGTAGAATCCGTGCGAGTATCCAAAAACTGTTCCCACGAGTAACGGAAATGGGTCGAATCTATGAGAGTACCGAAAAATGGTAGAATCCGGGCGAGTACCGGGAAAAGGTAGAATCCCTGCGAGTGTCAAAAAACTTTCCCGACCAGTACCGGAAAAGGGTCGAATCTGTGGGAGTACCGAAAAATGGTAGCATCCCGACGAGTACCTGGAAAATGTAGAATCCTTGCGAGTAGCCAAAAACTGTCCTGACGAGTACCGGAAAAGGCTCGAATCTGTGGGAGTACCGAAAAATGGTAGAATCCGGGCGAGTACAAGGGAAAAGGAAGAATCCGTGAGAGTAACCAAAATCTGTCCCCACGAGTACCGGAGAAGGGTCGAATCTGTGGGTGTACCGAAAAATGATAGAATCCGGGCGTGTACCGGGAAAAGGTAGAATCCGTGCGAGTGTCAAAAAACTTTCCCGGCCAGTATCGGAAAAGGGTCGAATATGTGGGAGTACCGAAAAATGGTAGCATCCCGACGAGTACCGGGAAAATGTAGAATCCGTGAGAGTAGGCAAAAACTGTCCTGATGAGTACCGGAAAAGGCTTGAATCAGTGGGAGTACCGAAAAATGGTAGCATCTGGGCGGGCACCGGGAAAAGGTAGAATCCGTGCGACTAACCAAAAGCGGTCCCCACGAGTATCGGTAAAGGGTCGAATTTGTGGGAGTACCGAAAAATGATAGAATCCGGGCGTGTACCGGGAAAAGGTAGAATCCGTGCGAGTAACCAAAAGTTGTCCCCACGAGCATCGGAAAAGGGTCGAATCTCTAGGAGTACCGAAAAATGATAGAATCCGGGGGTGTACCGGGAAAAGGTAGAATCGGTGCGAGTATCCAAAAACTGTTCCCACGAGTACCGGAAAATGGTCGAATCTATGAGAGTACCGAAAAATAGTAGAATCTGGGTGAGTACCGGGAAAAGGTAGAATCCGTGCGAGTGTTAAAAAACTTTCCCGGCCAGTATCGGAAAAGGGTCGAATATGTGGGAGTACCGAAAAATGGTAGCATCCCGACGAGTACCGGGAAAATGTAGAATCCGTGAGAGTAGGCATAAACTGTCCTGACGAGTACCGGAAAAGGCTTGAATCGGTGGGAGTACCGAAAAATGGTAGAATCCGGGCGATTACAAGGGACAGGGTAGAATCCATGCGAGTAAACAAAATCTCTCCCCACGAGTACCGAAAAATGATAGAATCACCGGGAAAAGGTAGAATCCGAGCGAGTAACCAAAAGTTGTCTCCACGAGTACCGAAAAAGGGTCGAATCTATGGGAGTACCGAAAAATGGTAGAATCCGGGCGAGTACGAGGGAAAAGGTAGAATCCGTGCGAGTAACCAAAATCTGTCCCCACGAGTACCGGAGAAGGGTCGAATCTGTGGGTGTACCGAAAAATGATAGAATCCGGGCGTGTACCGGGAAAAGGTAGAATCCGTGCGAGTAACCAAAAGTTGTCCCCACGAGTATCGGAAAAGGGTCGAATCTCTGGGAGTACCGAAAAAAGATAGAATCCGGGGGTGTACCGGGAAAAGGTAGAATCCGTGCGAGTATCCAAAAACTGTTCCCACGAATACCGGAAATGGGTCGAACCTATGAGAGTACCGAAAAATGGTAGAATCCGGGCGAGTACCGGGAAAAGGTAGAATCCGTGCGAGTGTCAAAAAACTTTCCCGACCAGTACCGGAAAAGGATCGAATCTGTGGGAGTACCGAAAAATGGTAGCATCCCGACGAGTACCTGGAAAATGTAGAATCCTTGCGAGTAGCCAAAAACTGTCCTGACGAGTACCGGAAAACGCTTGAATCTGTGGGAGTACCGAAAAATGGTAGCATCTGGGCGAGCACCGGGAAAAGGTAGAATCCGTGCGACTAACCAAAAGCGGTCCCCACGAGTACCGGTAAAGGGTCGAATTTGTGGGAGTACCGAAAAATGATAGAATCCGGGCGTGTACCGGGAAAAGGTAGAATCCGTGCGAGTAACCAAAAGTTGTCCCCACGAGTATCGGAAAAGGGTCGAATCTCTGGGAGTACCGAAAAATGATAGAATCCGGGGGTGTACCGGGAAAAGGTAGAATCCGTGCGAGTATCCAAAAACTGTTCCCACGAGTACCGGAAATGGGTCGAATCTATGAGAGTACCGAAAAACGGTAGAATCCGGGCGAGTACCGGGAAAAGGTAGAATCCGTGCGAGTGTCAAAAAACATTCCCGACCAGTACCGGAAAAGGGTCGAATCTGTGGGAGTACCGAAAAATGGTAGCATCCCGACGAGTACCTGGAAAATGTAGAATCCTTGCGAGTAGCCAAAAACTGTCCTGACGAGTACCGGAAAAGGCTCGAATCTGTGGGAGTACCGAAAAATGGTAGCATCCGGGCGAGTACCGGGAAAAGGTAGAATCCGTGCGACTAACCAAAAGCGGTCCCCACGAGTACCGGTAAAAGGTCGAATTTGTGGGAGTACCGAAAAATGATAGAATCCGGGCGTGTACCGGGAAAAGGTAGAATCCGTGCGAGTAACCAAAAGTTGTCCCCACGAGTATCGGAAAAGGGTCGAATCTCTGGGAGTACCGAAAAATGATAGAATCCGGGGGTGTACCGGGAAAAGGTAGAATCCGTGCGAGTATCCAAAAACTGTTCCCACGAGTAACGGAAATGGGTCGAATCTATGAGAGTACCGAAAAATGGTAGAATCCGGGCGAGTACCGGGAAAAGGTAGAATCCCTGCGAGTGTCAAAAAACTTTCCCGACCAGTACCGGAAAAGGGTCGAATCTGTGGGAGTACCGAAAAATGGTAGCATCCCGACGAGTACCTGGAAAATGTAGAATCCTTGCGAGTAGCCAAAAACTGTCCTGACGAGTACCGGAAAAGGCTCGAATCTGTGGGAGTACCGAAAAATGGTAGAATCCGGGCGAGTACAAGGGAAAAGGAAGAATCCGTGAGAGTAACCAAAATCTGTCCCCACGAGTACCGGAGAAGGGTCGAATCTGTGGGTGTACCGAAAAATGATAGAATCCGGGCGTGTACCGGGAAAAGGTAGAATCCGTGCGAGTGTCAAAAAACTTTCCCGGCCAGTATCGGAAAAGGGTCGAATATGTGGGAGTACCGAAAAATGGTAGCATCCCGACGAGTACCGGGAAAATGTAGAATCCGTGAGAGTAGGCAAAAACTGTCCTGATGAGTACCGGAAAAGGCTTGAATCAGTGGGAGTACCGAAAAATGGTAGCATCTGGGCGGGCACCGGGAAAAGGTAGAATCCGTGCGACTAACCAAAAGCGGTCCCCACGAGTATCGGTAAAGGGTCGAATTTGTGGGAGTACCGAAAAATGATAGAATCCGGGCGTGTACCGGGAAAAGGTAGAATCCGTGCGAGTAACCAAAAGTTGTCCCCACGAGCATCGGAAAAGGGTCGAATCTCTAGGAGTACCGAAAAATGATAGAATCCGGGGGTGTACCGGGAAAAGGTAGAATCGGTGCGAGTATCCAAAAACTGTTCCCACGAGTACCGGAAAATGGTCGAATCTATGAGAGTACCGAAAAATAGTAGAATCTGGGTGAGTACCGGGAAAAGGTAGAATCCGTGCGAGTGTTAAAAAACTTTCCCGGCCAGTATCGGAAAAGGGTCGAATATGTGGGAGTACCGAAAAATGGTAGCATCCCGACGAGTACCGGGAAAATGTAGAATCCGTGAGAGTAGGCATAAACTGTCCTGACGAGTACCGGAAAAGGCTTGAATCGGTGGGAGTACCGAAAAATGGTAGAATCCGGGCGATTACAAGGGACAGGGTAGAATCCATGCGAGTAAACAAAATCTCTCCCCACGAGTACCGAAAAATGATAGAATCACCGGGAAAAGGTAGAATCCGAGCGAGTAACCAAAAGTTGTCTCCACGAGTACCGAAAAAGGGTCGAATCTATGGGAGTACCGAAAAATGGTAGAATCCGGGCGAGTACGAGGGAAAAGGTAGAATCCGTGCGAGTAACCAAAATCTGTCCCCACGAGTACCGGAGAAGGGTCGAATCTGTGGGTGTACCGAAAAATGATAGAATCCGGGCGTGTACCGGGAAAAGGTAGAATCCGTGCGAGTAACCAAAAGTTGTCCCCACGAGTATCGGAAAAGGGTCGAATCTCTGGGAGTACCGAAAAAAGATAGAATCCGGGGGTGTACCGGGAAAAGGTAGAATCCGTGCGAGTATCCAAAAACTGTTCCCACGAATACCGGAAATGGGTCGAACCTATGAGAGTACCGAAAAATGGTAGAATCCGGGCGAGTACCGGGAAAAGGTAGAATCCGTGCGAGTGTCAAAAAACTTTCCCGACCAGTACCGGAAAAGGATCGAATCTGTGGGAGTACCGAAAAATGGTAGCATCCCGACGAGTACCTGGAAAATGTAGAATCCTTGCGAGTAGCCAAAAACTGTCCTGACGAGTACCGGAAAACGCTTGAATCTGTGGGAGTACCGAAAAATGGTAGCATCTGGGCGAGCACCGGGAAAAGGTAGAATCCGTGCGACTAACCAAAAGCGGTCCCCACGAGTACCGGTAAAGGGTCGAATTTGTGGGAGTACCGAAAAATGATAGAATCCGGGCGTGTACCGGGAAAAGGTAGAATCCGTGCGAGTAACCAAAAGTTGTCCCCACGAGTATCGGAAAAGGGTCGAATCTCTGGGAGTACCGAAAAATGATAGAATCCGGGGGTGTACCGGGAAAAGGTAGAATCCGTGCGAGTATCCAAAAACTGTTCCCACGAGTACCGGAAATGGGTCGAATCTATGAGAGTACCGAAAAACGGTAGAATCCGGGCGAGTACCGGGAAAAGGTAGAATCCGTGCGAGTGTCAAAAAACATTCCCGACCAGTACCGGAAAAGGGTCGAATCTGTGGGAGTACCGAAAAATGGTAGCATCCCGACGAGTACCTGGAAAATGTAGAATCCTTGCGAGTAGCCAAAAACTGTCCTGACGAGTACCGGAAAAGGCTCGAATCTGTGGGAGTACCGAAAAATGGTAGCATCCGGGCGAGTACCGGGAAAAGGTAGAATCCGTGCGACTAACCAAAAGCGGTCCCCACGAGTACCGGTAAAAGGTCGAATTTGTGGGAGTACCGAAAAATGATAGAATCCGGGCGTGTACCGGGAAAAGGTAGAATCCGTGCGAGTAACCAAAAGTTGTCCCCACGAGTATCGGAAAAGGGTCGAATCTCTGGGAGTACCGAAAAATGATAGAATCCGGGGGTGTACCGGGAAAAGGTAGAATCCGTGCGAGTATCCAAAAACTGTTCCCACGAGTAGCGGAAATGGGCCGAATCTATGAGAGTACCGAAAAACGGTAGAATCCGGGCGAGTACCGGGAAAAGGTAGAATCCGTGCGAGTGTCAAAAAACTTTCCCGGCCAGTATCGGAAAAGGGTCGAATATGTGGGAGTACCGAAAAATGGTAGCATCCCGACGAGTACCGGGAAAATGTAGAATCCGTGAGAGTAGGCATAAACTGTCCTGACGAGTACCGGAAAAGGCTTGAATCGGTGGGAGTACCGAAAAATGGTAGAATCCGGGCGATTACAAGGGACAGGGTAGAATCCATGCGAGTAACCAAAATCTCTCCCCACGAGTACCGAAAAATGATAGAATCACCGGGAAAAGGTAGAATCCGAGCGAGTAACCAAAAGTTGTCTCCACGAGTACCGAAAAAGGGTCGAATCTGTGGGAGTACCGAAAAATGGTAGAATCCGGGCGAGTACGAGGGAAAAGGTAGAATCCGTGCGAGTAACCAAAATCTGTCCCCACGAGTACCGGAGAAGGGTCGAATCTGTGGGTGTACCGAAAAATGATAGAATCCGGGCGTGTACCGGGAAAAGGTAGAATCCGTGCGAGTAACCAAAAGTTGTCCCCACGAGTATCGGAAAAGGGTCGAATCTCTGGGAGTACCGAAAAATGATAGAATCCGGGGGTGTACCGGGAAAAGGTAGAATCCGTGCGAGTATCCAAAAACTGTTCCCACGAGTACCGGAAATGGGTCGAACCTATGAGAGTACCGAAAAATGGTAGAATCCGGGCGAGTACCGGGAAAAGGTAGAATCCGTGCGAGTGTCAAAAAACTTTCCTGACCAGTACCGGAAAAGGATCGAATCTGTGGGAGTACCGAAAAATGGTAGCATCCCGACGAGTACCTGGAAAATGTAGAATCCTTGCGAGTAGCCAAAAACTGTCCTGACGAGTACCGGAAAAGGCTCGAATCTGTGGGAGTACTGGAAAATGGTAGAATCCGGGCGAGTACAAGGGAAAAGGTAGAATCCGTGCGAGTGTCAAAAAACTTTCCCGACCAGTACCGGAAAAGGGTCGAATCTGTGGGAGTACCGAAAAATGGTAGCATCCCGACGAGTACCTGGAAAATGTAGAATCCTTGCGAGTAGCCAAAAACTGTCCTGACGAGTACCGGAAAACGCTTGAATCTGTGGGAGTACCGAAAAATGGTAGCATCTGGGCGAGCACCGGGAAAAGGTAGAATCCGTGCGACTAACCAAAAGCGGTCCCCACGAGTACCGGTAAAGGGTCGAATTTGTGGGAGTACCGAAAAATGATAGAATCCGGGCGTGTACCAGGAAAAGGTAGAATCTGTGCGAGTAACCAAAAGTTGTTCCCACGAGTATCGGAAAAGGGTCGAATCTCTGGGAGTACCGAAAAATGATAGAATCCGGGTGTGTACCGGGAATAGGTAGAATCCGTGCGAGTATCCAAAAACTGTTCCCACGAGTAGCGGAAATGGGCCGAATCTATGAGAGTACCGAAAAACGGTAGAATCCCGGCGAGTACCGGGAAAAGGTAGAATCCGTGCGAGTGTCAAAAAACTTTCCCGACCAGTATCGGAAAAGGGTCGAATATGTGGGAGTATCGAAAAATGGTAGCATCCCGACGAGTACCGGGAAAATGTAGAATCCGTGAGAGTAGGCAAAAACTGTCCTGACGAGTAACGGAAAAGGCTTGAATCGGTGGGAGTACCGAAAAATGGTAGAATCCGGGCGATTACAAGGGAAAAGGTAGTATCCGTGCGAGTAACCAAAATCTGTCCCCACGAGTACTGGAAAAGGGTCGAATCTGTGGGAGTACCGAAAAATGATAGAATCACCGGGAAAAGGTAGAATCCGCGCGAGTAACCAAAAGTTGTGCCCACGAGTACCGGAAAAGGGTCGAATCTGTTGGAGTACCGAAAAATGATAGAATCCGGGGGTGTACAGGGAAAAGGTAGAATCTGTGCGAGTATCCAAAAACTGTTCCCAGGAGTATCGAAAAATGGTCGAATCTATGAGAATACCGAAAATGGTAGAATCCGGGCGAGTACCGGGAAAAGGTAGAATCAGTGCGAGTATCCAAAAACTGGTCGCACGAGTACCGGAAAAATGTAGAATCCGTGAGAGTTGGCAAAAACTGTCGTGACGAGTACCGGAAAAGGCTTGAATCGGTGGGAGTACCGAAAAATGGTAGAATCCGGGCGATTACAAAGGAAAAGGTAGAATCCGTGCGAATAACCAAAATCTGTCCCCACGAGTACTGGAAAAGGGTCGAATCTGTGGGAGTACCGAAAAATGATAGAATCACCGGGAAAAGGTAGAATCCGCGCGAGTAACCAAAAGTTGTCCCCACGAATACCGGAAAAGGGTCGAATATGTGGGAGGACCGAAAAATGATAGAATCCGGGGGTGTACAGGGAAAAGGTAGAATCCGTGCGAGTAACCAAAAGCTGTCCCCACGAGTAACGGAAAAGGGTCGAATATGTGGGAGTACCGAAAAATGATAGAATCCGGGGGTGTACAGGGAAAAGGTAGAATCCGTGAGAGTAGCAAAAAACTCTCCTGACGAGTACCGGAAAAGGGTCGAATCTGTGGGAGTACCGAAAAATGGTAGAATTCAGTGGTGTACCGGGAGAAGGTAGAATCCGTGCCAGTAACCAAAACCTGTCCCCACGAGTACCGGAAAAGGGTCGAATCTGTGGGAGTACCGAAAAATGATAGAATTCGGACGTGTACCGGGAAAAGGTAGAATCCGTGCAAGTATCCAAAAACTGTTCCCACGAGTACCGGAAAATGGTCGAATCTATGAGAGTACCGAAAAATGGTAGAATCCGGGCGAGTACCGGGAAAAGGTAGAATCCGTGCGGATGTCAAAAAACTTTTTCGACCAGTACCGGAAAAGGGTCGAATCTGTGGGAGTACCGAAAAATGGTAGCATCCCGACGAGTACCAGGAAAATGTAGTATCCGTGCGAGTAGCCAAAAACTGTCCTGACGAGTACCGAAAAAGGGTCGAATCTGTGGGAGTACCGAAAAATGGCAGAATCCGGGCGAGTACAAGGAAAAAGGTAGAATCCGTGCGAGTGTGAAAAAACTTTCCCAACGAGTACAGGAAAATGGTCGAATCTGTGGGAGTACTGAAAAATGGTAGAATCCGGGCGAGTATAGGTACAAGGTAGAATCCGTGCGAGTAACCAAAAGTTGTCCCCACGAGTACCGGAAAAGGGTCGAATCTGTGGGAGTACCGAAAAATGATAGAATCCGGGGGTGTACCGGGAAAAGGCAGAATCCGTGCGAGAAACCAAAAGATGTTCCCACGAGTACCGGAATAGGGTCGCATCTCTGGGAGTACCGAAAAATGATAGAATCCGGGGGTGTACCGGGAAAAGGTAGAATCCGTGCGAGTATCAAAAAACTGTTCCCACGAGTACCAGAAATGGGTCGAATCTATGAGAGTACTGAAAAATGGTAGAATCCTGGCGAGTACCGGGAAAAGGTAGAATCCGTGCGAGTGTCAAAAAACTTTCCCGGCCAGTATCGGAAAAGGGTCGAATATGTGGGAGTACGGAAAAATGGTAGCATCCCGACGAGTACCGGGAAAATGAAGAATCCGTGAGAGTAGGCAAAAACTGTCCTGACGAGTACCGGAAAAGGCTTGAATCGGTGGGAGTACCGAAAAATGGTAGCATCTGGGCGAGCACCGGGAAAAGGTAGAATCCGTGCGACTAACCAAAAGCGGTCCCCACGAGTACCGGTAAAGGGTCGAATTTGTGGGAGTACCGAAAAATGATAGAATCCGGGCGTGTACCGGGAAAAGGTAGAATCCGTGCGAATAACCAAAAGTTGTCCCCACGAGTACCGAAAAATGATAGAATCACCGGGAAAAGGTAGAATCCGAGCGAGTAACCAAAAGTTGTCTCCACGAGTACCGGAAAAGGGTCGAATATGTGGGAGTACCGAAAAATGGTAGAATCCAGGCGAGTACAAGGGAAAATGTAGAATCCGTGCGAGTAACCAAAATCTGTCCCCACGAGTACCGGAAAAGGCTTGAATCGGTGGGAGTACCGAAAAATGGTAGAATCCGGGCGATTACAAGGGACAGGGTAGAATCCGTGCGAGTAACCAAAATCTGTCCCCACGAGTACCGAAAAATGATAGAATCACCGGGAAAAGGTAGAATCCGAGCGAGTAACCAAAAGTTGTCTCCACGAGTACCGGAAAAGGGTCGAATCTGTGGGAGTACCGAAAAATGGTAGAATCCGGGCGAGTACAAGGGAAAAGGTAGAATCCGTGCGAGTAACCAAAATCTGTCCCCACGAGTACTGGAGAAGGGTCGAATCTGTGGGTGTACCGAAAAATGATAGAATCCGGGCGTGTACCGGGAAAAGGTAGAATCCGTGCGAGTAAACAAAAGTTGTCCCCACGAGTATCGGAAAAGGGTCGAATCTCTGGGAGTACCGAAAAATGATAGAATCCGGGGGTGTACCGGGAAAAGGTAGAATCCGTGCGAGTATCCAAAAACTGTTCCCGACCAGTATCGGAAAAGGGTCGAATATGTGGGAGTACCGAAAAATGGTAGCATCCCGACGAATACCGGGAAAATGTAGAATCCGTGAGAGTAGGCAAAAACTGTCCTGACGAGTACCGGAAAAGGCTTGAATCGGTGGGAGTACCGAAAAATGGTAGAATCCGGGCGATTACAAGGGAAAAGGTAGAATACGTGCGAGTAACCAAAATCTGTCCCCACGAGTACCGGAAAAGGGTCGAATCTGTGGGAGTACCGAAAAATGATAGAATCACCGGGAAAAGGTAGAATCCGCGCGAGTAACCAAAAGTTGTCCCCACGAGTACCGGAAAATGGTCGAATATGTGGGAGTACCGAAAAATGATAGAATCCGGGGGTGTACAGGGAAAAGGAAGAATCCGTGCGAGTATCCAAAAACTGTTCCCACGAGTATCGAAAAATGGTTGAATCTATGAGAATACCGAAAATGGTAGAATCCGAGCGAGTATCGGGAAAAGGTAGAATCCGTGCGAGTATCCAAAAACTGTTCGCACGAGTACCGGAAAAGGGTCGAATATGTGGGAGTACCGAAAAATGATAGAATCCGGGGGTGTACAGGGAAAAGGAAGAATCCGTGCGAGTATTTAAAAATTGTTCCCACGAGTATCGAAAAATGGTCGAATCTATGAGAATACCGAAAATGGTAGAATCCGGGCGAGTACCGGGAAAAGGTAGAATCAGTGCGAGTATCCAAAAACTGGTCGCACGAGTACCGGAAAAATGTAGAATCCGTGAGAGTTGGCAAAAACTGTCGTGACGAGTACCAGAAAAGGCTTGAATCGGTGGGAGTACCGAAAAATGGTAGAATCCGGGCGATTACAGGTAAAAGGTAGAATCCGTGCGAGTAACCAAAAGTTGTCCCCACTAGTACTGGAAAAGGGTCGAATCTCTAGGAGTACCGAAAAATGATAGAATCCGGGCGTGTACCGGGAAAAGGTAGAATCCGTGCGAGTATCAAAAAATTGTTCCCATGAGTACCGAAAAAGGGTCGAGTCTATGAGAGTACCCAAAAAAGGTAGAATCCGGGCGAGTACCGTGAAAAGGTAAAATCCGTACGAGTATCCAAAAACTGTCCCCACGAGTACCGAAAAAGGGTCGAATCTGTGGGAGTATAGAAAAACTATAGAATCGGGGCGTGTACCGGGAAAACGTAGAATCCGTGCGAGTATCCAAAAACATTTCCCACGAGTACCGGAAAAGGGTCGAATTTGTGGGTGTACCGAAAAACGGTAGAATCCGAGTGAGTACGGGGAAAAGGTAGAATCCGTGCGAGTGTCAAATAACTTTCCCTACGAGTACCGGAAAAGGGTCGAATCTGTGGAAGTACCGAAAAATGGTAGAGTCCGGGCGAGTACAGGTAAAACGTACAATCCGTGCGAGTAACCCAAAGTTGTTCCCACGAGTACCGGAAAAGGGTCGAATCTATGAGAGTACCCAAAAACGGTAGTTTTCGGGCGAGTACCGGGAAAAGGTAGAATCCGTGCGAGTGTCAAAAGACATTCCCGACGTGTACAGGGAAAATGTAGAATTCGTGCGAGTAGCCAAAAATTGTTCTGACAAGTACTGGAAAAGGGTCGAATCTGTGGGAGTAACGAAAAATGGTAGAATCCGGGCGAGTACTCTGAAAAGGTACAATCCGTATGAGTATCCAAAAACATTCTCCACGAGTACCGGAAAAGGGTCGTATCTGTGGGAGAACAAAAAAATGGTAGAATCCGGACGAGTACCGGGAAAAGGTAGAATCCGTGCGAGTAACCAAAGGTTGTTCCCACGAGTACCGAAAAAGGGTCGAATCTGTGGGAGTACCGAAAAAATGATAGAATCTGGGTGTGTACCGGGAAAAGGTAGAATCCGTGTGAGTATCCAGAAACTGTTCCCACGAGTACGGAAAAATGGTCGAATCTATGAGAGTACCGAAAAACGGTAGAATCCGGGCGAGTACCAGGAAAAGGGTCGAATATTTGGGAGTACAGAAAAATGATAGAATCGGGGCGTGTACCGGGAAAAGGTAGAATCCGTGTGAGTATCCAAAAACTGTTCCCACGAGTACCGGAAAAATGTCGAATCTGTGGGAGTACCGAAAAATGGTAGAATCCGGGCGAGTACCGAGAAAAGGTAGAATCCGTGCGAGTTACCAAAAGTTGTCCCCACGAGTACCGGAAAAGGGTCGAATCTATGGGAGTACCGAAAAATGATAGAATCCGGGTGTGTACCGGGAAAAGGTAGAATCCGTGCGAGTATCCAAAAACTGTTCCCACGAGTACCGAAAAATGGTCGAATCTATGAGAGTACCGAAAAACGGTAGAATCCAAGCGAGTACCGGGAAAAGGTAGAATCCGTGCGAATGTCAAAAAACTTTCCCAACGAGTACCGGAAAAGGATCGAATCTGTGGGAGTACCGAAAAATGGTAGAATCCGGGCGAGTACAAGTAAAAGGTAGAATCCGTGCGAGTAACCAAAAGTTGTCCCCACGAATACCGGAAAAAGGTCGAATCTATGAGAGTACCGAAAAACGGTAGAATCCGGGCGAGTACCGTGAAAAGGTAAAATCCGTACGAGTACCGGGAAAGGGTCGAATTTGTGGGAGTACAAAAAAAATGGTAGAATCCATGCGAGTAACCAAAAGCTGTCCCCAGCAGTACCGGAAAACGGTCGAATCTGTGGGAGTACAGAAAAATGATAGAATCGGGGCGTGTACCAGGAAAACGTAGAATCCGTGCGAGTATCCAAAAACTGTTCCCACGAGTACCGGAAATGGGTCGAATCTGTGGGTGTACCGAAAACCGGTAGAATCCGGGCGAGTACGGGGAAAAAGTAGAATCCGTGCGAGTGTCAAAAAACTTTCCCCACGAGTAACGAAAAAGGGTCGAATCTGTGGGAGTACCGAAAAATGGTAGAATCCGGGCGAGTACAGGTAAAAGGTAGAATCTGTGCGAGTAACCAAAAGTTGTCCCCATGAGTACCGGAAAAAAGTCGAATCTTTGGGAGTACCGAAAAATGATAGAATCCGGGCGTGTACTGGGAAAAGGTAGAATCCGTGCGAGTATCCAAAAACTGTTCCCACGAGTACCGGAAAAAGGTCGAATCTATGAGAGTACCCAAAAACGGTAGAATCCGGGCGAGTACCGAGAAAAGGTAGAATCCGTGCGAGTGTCAAAAGACTTTCCCTACGAGTACCGGAAAAGAGTCGAATCTGTGGGAGTACCGAAAAATGGTAGCATCCCGACGAGTACCGGGAAAATGTAGAATCCGTGCGAGTACCCAAAAACTGTCCTGACAAGTACCGGAAAGGCTCGAATCTGCGAGAGTAACGAAAACGGTAGAATCCGGGCGAGTACCGTGAAAAGGTAAAATCCGTACGAGTACCGAAAAAGGGTCGAATCTGTGGGAGTACAAAAAAATGGTAGAATCCATGCGAGTAACCAAAAGCTGTCCCCACCAGTACGGGAAAAGGGTCGAATCTGTGGGAGTACAGAAAAATGATAGAATCGGGGCGTGTACCGGGAAAACGTAGAATCCGTGCGAGTATCCAAAAACTGTTCCCACGAGTACCGGAAATGGGTTGAATCTGTGGGTGTATCGAAAACCGGTAGAATCCGGGCGAGTACGGGGAAAAGGTAGAATCCGTGCGAGTGTCAAAAAACATTCCCCACGAGTACCGAAAAAGGGTCGAATCTGTGGGACTACCGAAAAATGGTAGAATCCGGCCGAGTACAGGTAAAAGGTAGAATCCGTGCGAGTAACCAAAGGTTGTCCCCACGAGTGCCGGAAAAGGGTCGAATCTCTGGGAGTACCGAAAAATGATAGAATCCGGGCCTGTACCGGGAAAAGGTAGAATCCGTGCGAGTATCAAAAAACTGTTCCCACGAGTACCGGAAAAGGGTCGAATCTATGAGAGTACCCAAAAACGGTAGAATCCGGGCGAGTACCGGGAAAAGGTAGAATCCATGCGAGTATCAAAAAACTGTTGCCACGAGTAGCGGAAATGGGTCGAATCTATGAGAGTACCCAAAAACGGTAGAATCCGGGCGAGTACCGGGAAAAGGTAGAATCCATGCGAGTAACCAAAAGCTGTCCCCACCAGTACCGGAAAAGGGTTGAATCTGTGGGAGTACCGAAAACCGGTAGAATCCGGGCGAGTACGGGGAAAAAGTAGAATCCGTGCGAGTGTCAAAAAACTTTCCCCACGAGTAACGAAAAAGGGTCGAATCTGTGGGAGTACCGAAAAATGGTAGAATCCGGGCGAGTACAGGTAAAAGGTAGAATCTGTGCGAGTAACCAAAAGTTGTCCCCATGAGTACCGGAAAAAAGTCGAATCTTTGGGAGTACCGAAAAATGATAGAATCCGGGCCTGTACTGGGAAAAGGTAGAATCCGTGCGAGTATCCAAAAACTGTTCCCACGAGTACCGGAAAAAGGTCGAATTTATGAGGGTACCCAAAAACGGTAGAATCCGGGCGAGTACCGGGAAAAGGTAGAATCCGTGCGAGTGTCAAAAAACTGTTGCCACGAGTACCGGAAATGGGTCGAATCTATGAGAGTACCCAAAAACGGTAGAATCCGGGCAAGTACCGGGAAAAGGTAGAATCCATGCGAGTAACCAAAAGCTGTCCCCACCAGTACCGGAAAAGGGTCGACTCTGTGGGAGTACAGAAAAATGATAGAATCTGGGCGTGTACCGGGAAAAGGTAGAATCCGTGTGAGTATCCAAAAACTGTTCCCACGAGTACCGAAAAATGGTCGAATCTATGAGAGTACCGAAAAATGGTAGAATCCGGGCGAGTACAGGGAAAAGGTAGAATCCGTGCGAGTGTCCAAAAACTGTTCCCACTAGTACCGGAAAAAGGTCGAATCTATGAGAGTACCCAAAAACGGTAGAATCCTGGCGAGTACTGGGAAAACGTAGAATCCGTGCGAGTATCCAAAAACAGTTCCCACGAGTACCGGAAAAGGGTCGAATCTGTGAGAGTACCGAAAAACGGTAGAATCCACGTGAGTACCCGGAAAAGGCAGAATCAGTGCGATTGTCAAAAAACCTTCCCAACGAGTACCGGAAAAGGATCAATCTGTGGGAGTACCGAAAAATGGTAGAATCCGAGCGAGTACAAGTAAAAGGTAGAATCCGTGCGAGTAACCAAAAGTTGTCCCCACGAATACAGGAAAAAGGTCGAATCTATGAGAGTACCGAAAAATGGTAGAATCCGGGAGAGTACTGGGAAAAGGTAGAATACGTGCGAGTGTCAAAAGACTTTCCCGACGAGTGCCGAAAAAGGGTCGAATCTCTAGGAGTACCGAAAAATGATAGAATCCGGGCGTGTACCGGGAAAAGGTAGAATCCGTAAGAGTATCAAAAAACTGTTCCCACGAGTACCGGAAAAGGGTCGAATCTATGAGAGTACCCAAAAACGGTAGAATCCGGGCTAGTACCAGGAAAAGGTAGAATCCGTGCGAGTGTCAAAAAACATTCCCCGCGAGTACCGAAAAAGGGTCGAATCTGTGGGAGTACCGAAAAATGGTAGAATCCGGGCGAGTACAGGTAAAAGGTAGAATCCGTGCGAGTAACCAAAAGTTGTCCCCACGAGTACCGGAAAAAGGTAGAATCCGTGCGAGTATCCAAAAACTGTTCCCACGAGTACCCAAAAAGGATCGAATCTGTGGGTGTATCGAAAACCGGTAGAATCCGAGCGAGTATGGGAAAAGGTAGAATCCGTACGAGTGTCAAAAAACATTCCCCACGAGTACCGAAAAAGGGTCGAATCTCTGGGAGTACCGAAAAATGATAGAATCCGGGCGTGTACCGGGAAAAGGTAGAATCCGTGCCAGTATCCAAAAACTGTTCCCACGAGTACCGGAAAAGGGTCGAATCTGTTGGAGTACCGAAAATGGTAGAATCCCGGCGAGTACCGGGAAAAGGTAGAATCCGTGCGAGTTACAAAAAGATGTCCCCACGAGTACCGGAAAAGGGTCGAATCTGTGGGAGTACCGAAAAATGATAGAATCCGGGCGTGTACCAGGAAAAGGTAGAATCCGTGCGAGTATCCAAAAAATTTTCCCACGAGTACCGAAAAAGGGTCGAATCTATGAGAGTACCGAAAAACGGTAGAATCCGGGCGAGTACCGTGAAAAGGTACAATCCGTCCGAATATTCAAAAACTGTCCCCACGAGTACCGGAAAAGGGTCGAATCTGTGGGAGTACAAAAAAATCGTAGAATCCAAGCGAGTACCGGGAAAAGGTAGAATGCGTGCGATTGTCAAAAAACATTCCCAACGAGTACCGGAAAAGGATCGAATCTGTGGCAGTACCGAAAAATGGTAGAATCCGGGCGAATACAAGTAAAAGGTAGAATCCGTGCGAGTAACAAAAAGTTGTCCCCATGAGTACCGGAAAAGGGTCGAATCTATGGGAGTACCGAAAAATTATACAATCCGGGCGTGTACCGGGAAAAGGTAGAATCCGTGCGAGTATCCAAAAACTGTTCCCACAAGTACCGAAAAAGGATCCACTCTGTGGGTGTACCGAAAACCGGTAGAATCCGAGCGAGTACGGGGAAAAGGTAGAATCCGTACGAGTGTCAAAAAACATTCCCCACGAGTACCGAAAAAGGGTCGAATTTGTGGGAGTACCGAAAAATGGTAGAATCCGGGCGAGTACAGGTAAAAGGTAGAATCCGTGTGAGTAACCAAAAGTTGTCCCCACGAGTACCGGAAAAGGGTCGAATCTCTGGGAGTACCGAAAAATGATAGAATCCGGGCGTGTACCAGGAAAAGGTAGAATCCGTGCGACTAACCAAAAGTTGTCCCCACGAGTATCGGAAAAGGGTCGAATCTCTGGGAGTACCGAAAAATGATACAATCCGGGCGTGTACCGGGAAAAGGTAGAATCCGTGCGAGTATCCAAAAACTGTTCCCACGAGTTGCGGAAAAGGGTCAAATCTATGAGAGTACCGAAAAACGGTAGAATCCGAGCGAGTACCGGGAAAAGGTAGAATCCGTGCGAGTGGCAAAAAACTTGCCCAACGAGTACCGGAAAAGGATCGAATCTGTAGGAGTACCGAAAAATGGCAGAATCCGGGCGAATACAAGTAAAAGGTAGAATCCGTGCGAGTAACCAAAAGTTGTCCCCATGAGTACCGGAAAAGGGTCGAATCTGTGGGAGTACCGAAAAATGATAGAATCCGAGCGTGTACCGGGAAAAGGTAGAATTCGTGCCAGTATGCAAAAACTGTTCCCACGAGTACCGGAAAAGGGTCGAATCTGTTGGAGTACCGAAAATGGTAGAATCCCGACGAGTACCGGGAAAAGGTAGAATCCGTGCGAGTTACCAAAAGATGTCCCCACGAGTACCGGAAAAGGGTCGAATCTGTGGGAGTACCGAAAAATGATAGAATCCGGGCGTGTACCAGGAAAAGGTAGAATCCGTGCGACTAACCAAAAGTTGTCCCCACGAGTATCGGAAAAGGGTCGAATCTCTGGGAGTACCGAAAAATGATACAATCCGGGCGTGTACCGGGAAAAGGTAGAATCCGTGCGAGTATCCAAAAACTGTTCCCACGAGTTGCGGAAAAGGGTCAAATCTATGAGAGTACCGAAAAACGGTAGAATCCGAGCGAGTACCGGGAAAAGGTAGAATCCGTGCGAGTGGCAAAAAACTTGCCCAACGAGTACCGGAAAAGGATCGAATCTGTAGGAGTACCGAAAAATGGCAGAATCCGGGCGAATACAAGTAAAAGGTAGAATCCGTGCGAGTAACCAAAAGTTGTCCCCATGAGTACCGGAAAAGGGTCGAATCTGTGGGAGTACCGAAAAATGATAGAATCCGAGCGTGTACCGGGAAAAGGTAGAATTCGTGCCAGTATGCAAAAACTGTTCCCACGAGTACCGGAAAAGGGTCGAATCTGTTGGAGTACCGAAAATGGTAGAATCCCGACGAGTACCGGGAAAAGGTAGAATCCGTGCGAGTTACCAAAAGATGTCCCCACGAGTACCGGAAAAGGGTTGAATCTGTGGGAGTACCGAAAAATGATAGAATCCGGGCGTGTACCGGGAAAAGGTAGAATCCGTGCGAGTATCCAAAAACTGTTCCCACGAGTACCGAAAAAGGGTCGAATCTATGAGAGTACCGAAAAACGAAAGAATCCGGGCGAGTACCGTGAAACGGTACAATCCGTCCGAGTATCCAAAAACTGTCCCCACGAGTACCGGAAAAGGGTCGAATCTGTGGGAGTACAAAAAAATCGTAGAATCCAAGCGAGTACCGGGAAAAGGTAGAATGCGTGCGATTATCAAAAAACATTCCCAACGAGTACCGGAAAAGGATCGAATCTGTGGGAGTACCGAAAAATGGTAGAATTCGGGCGAATACAAGTAAAAGGTAGAATCCGTACGAGTAACCAAAAGTTGTCCCCATGAGTACCGGAAAAGGGTCGAATCTATGGGAGTACCGAAAAATGATAGAATCCGGGCGTGTACCGGGAAAAGGTAGAATCCGTGCGAGTATCCAAAAACTGTTCCCACAAGTACCGAAAAAGGATCCAATCTGTGGGTGTACCGAAAACCGGTAGAATTCGAGCGAGTACGGGGAAAAGATAGAATCCGTGCGAGTGTTAAAAAACATTCCCCACGAGTACCGAAAAAGGGTCGAATCTCTGGGAGTACCGAAAAATGGTAAAATCCGGGCGAATACAGGTAAAAGGTAGAATCCGTGCGAGTAACCAAAAGTTGTGCCCACGAGTACCGGAAAAGGGTCGAATCTGTGGGAGTACCGAAAAACGGTAGAATCCGGGCGTGTACCGGCAAAAGGTAGAATCCGTGCGAGTATCCAAAAACTGTTCCCACGAGTACCGGAAAAGGGTCGAATCGATGAGAGTACCGAAAAACGGAAGAATCCGAGCGAGTACGGGGAAAAGGTAGAATCCGTACGAGTGTCAAAAAACATTCCCCACGAGTATCGAAAAAGGGTAGAATCTGTGGGAGTACCGAAAAATGGTACAATTCGGGCGAGTACAGGTAAAAGGTAGAATCCGTGCGAGTACCCAAAAGTTGTCCCCACGAGTACCGGAAAAGGGTCGAATCTCTGGGAGTACCGAAAAATGATGGAATCCGGGCGTGTACCGGGAAAAGGTAGAATCCGTGCGAGTATTCAAAAACTGTTCCCACGAGTTGCGGAAAAGGGTCGAATCTATGAGAGTACCGAAAAACGGTAGCATCCAAGCGAGTACCGGGAAAAGGTAGAATTCGTGCGAATGGCAAAAAACTTGCCCAACGAGTACCGGAAAAGGATCGAATCTGTGGGAGTACCGAAAAATGGTGGAATCCGGGCAAATACAAGTAAAAGGTAGAATCCGTGCGAGTAACCAAAAGTTGTCCCCACGAATACCGGAAAAGGGTCGAATCTATGAGAGTACCGAAAAACGGTAGAATCCGGGCGTGTACCGGGAAAAGGTAGAATCCGTGTGAGTAACCAAAAGCTGTCCCCACGAGTACCGGAAAAGGGTCGAATATGTGGGAGTACCGAAAAATAATAGAATCCGGGCGTGTACCGGGAAAAGGTAGAATCCGTGCGAGTATCCAAAAACTTTTCCCACGAGTACCGGAAAAGGATCGAATCTTTGGGTGTACCGAAAACCGGTAGAATCCGAGCGAGTACGGGGAAAAGGTAGAATCCGTGCGAGTGTCAAAAAACTTTCCCCACGAGTACCGAAAAAGGGTCGAATCTGTGGGAGTACCGAAAAATGGTAGAATCCGGGCGAGTACAGGTAAAAGGTAGAATCCGTGCGAGTACCCAAAAGTTGTCCCCACGAGTACCGGAAAAGGGTCGAATATATGAGAGTACCGAAAAACGGTAGAATCCGGGCGAGTACCGGGAAAAGGTAGAATCCGTGCGAGTGTCAAAAGACTGTCCCGACGAGTACCGGAAAAGGGTCGAATCTATGAGAGTACCGAAAAACGGAAGAATCCAAACGAGTATCGGGAAAAGGAAGAATCCGTGCGAGTGTCAAAAAACTTTCCCAACGAGTACCGGAAAAGGATCGAATCTGTGGGAGTACCGAAAAATGGTAGAATCCGGGCGAATACAAGTAAAAGGTAGAATCCGTGTGAGTAACCAAAAGTTGTCCACACCAGTACCGGAAAAGGGTCGAATCTGTGGGAGTACCGAAAAATGATAGAATCCGAGCGTGTACCAGGAAAAGGTAGAATCCGTGCGAGTATCCAAAAACTGTTCCCACGAGTACCGGAAAAGGATCGAATCTGTGGGTGTACCGAAAACCTGTAGAATTCGAGCGAGTACCGGGAAAAGGTAGAATCCGTGCGAGTGTCAAAAGACTGTCCCGACGAGTACTGGAAATGTGTCGAATCTATGAGAGTACCGAAAAACGGAAGAATCCAAACGAGTACCGGGAAAAGGTAGAATCCGTGCGAGTGTCAAAAAACTTTCCCAACGAGTACCGGAAAAGGATCGAATATGTGGGAGTACCGAAAAATGGTAGAATTCGGGCGAATACAAGTAAAAGGTAGAATCCGTACGAGTAACCAAAAGTTGTCCCCATGAGTACCGGAAAAGGGTCGAATCTATGGGAGTACCGAAAAATGATAGAATCCGGGCGTGTACCGGGAAAAGGTAGAATCCGTGCGAGTATCCAAAAACTGTTCCCACAAGTACCGAAAAAGGATCCAATCTGTGGGTGTACCGAAAACCGGTAGAATTCGAGCGAGTACGGGGAAAAGATAGAATCCGTGCGAGTGTTAAAAAACATTCCCCACGAGTACCGAAAAAGGGTCGAATCTTTGGGAGTACCGAAAAATGGTAAAATCCGGGCGAATACAGGTAAAAGGTAGAATCCGTGCGAGTAACCAAAAGTTGTGCCCACGAGTACCGGAAAAGGGTCGAATCTGTGGGAGTACCGAAAAACGGTAGAATCCGGGCGTGTACCGGCAAAAGGTAGAATCCGTGCGAGTATCCAAAAACTGTTCCCACGAGTACCGGAAAAGGGTCGAATCGATGAGAGTACCGAAAAACGGAAGAATCCGAGCGAGTACGGGGAAAAGGTAGAATCCGTACGAGTGTCAAAAAACATTCCCCACGAGTATCGAAAAAGGGTAGAATCCGTGCGAGTGTCAAAAGACTGTCCCGACGAGTACTGGAAATGTGTCGAATCTATGAGAGTACCGAAAAACGGAAGAATCCAAACGAGTACCGGGAAAAGGTAGAATCCGTGCGAGTGTCAAAAAACTTTCCCAACGAGTACCGGAAAAGGATCGAATCTGTGGGAGTACCGAAAAATGGTAGAATTCGGGCGAATACAAGTAAAAGGTAGAATCCGTACGAGTAACCAAAAGTTGTCCCCACGAGTACCGGAAAAGGGTCGAATCTCTGGGAGTACCGAAAAATGATAGAATCCGGGCGTGTACCCGGAAAAGGTAGAATCCGTGCGAGTATCCAAAAACTGTTCCCACGAGTACCGAAAAAGGGTCGAATTTGTGGGTGTACTGAAAACCGTTAGAATCCGGGCGAGTACGGGGAAAAGGTTGAATCCGTGTGAGTGTCAAAAAACATTCCCCACGAGTACCGAAAAAGGGTCAAATCTGTGGGAGTACCGAAAAATGGTAGAATCCGGGCAAGTACAGGTAAAAGGTAGAATCCGTGCGAGTAACCAAAAGTTGTCCCCACGAGTACCGGAAAAGGGTCGAATCTATGAGAGTACCGAAAAACGGTAGAATCCGGGCGAGTACCGGGAAAGGGTAGAATTCGTGCGAGTGTCAAAAAACTTTCCCAACGAGTACCGGAAAAGGATCGAATCTGTGGGAGTACAGAAAAATGGTAGAATCCGGGCGAATACAAGTAAAAGGTAGAATCCGTGAGAGTAACCAAAAGTTATCCCCACCAGTACCGGAAAAGGGTCGAATCTGTGGGAGTACCGAAAAATGATAGAATCCGGGCGTGTACCGGGAAAAGGTATAATCCGTGCGAGTATCCAAAAACTGTTCCCACGAGTACCGAAAAAGGGTCGAATCTATGAGAGTACCGAAAAATGGTAGAATCCAAGCGAGTGCCGGGAAAATGTAGAATCCGTGCGATTGTCAAAAAACTTTCCCAATGAGTACCGAAAAAGGATCGAATCTGTGGGAGTACCGAAAAATGGTAGAATCCGGGCGAGTACAAGTAAAAGGTAGAATCCGTGCGAGTAACCAAAAGTTGTCCCCACGAGTACCGGAAAAGGGTCGAATCTATGGGAGTACCGAAAAATGGTAGAATCCGGGCGAGTACCGGGAAAAGGTAGAATCCGTGCGAGTGTCAAAAGACTTTCCCCAAGAGTACTGAAAATGGGTCGAATATGTGGGAGTACCGAAAAATGGTAGAATCCGGGCGAGTATAGGTAAAAGGTAGAATCCGTGCGAGTAACCAAAAGTTGTCCCCACGAGTACCGGAAAAGGGTCGAATCTCTGGGAGTACCGAAAAATGATAGAATCCGGGCGTGTACCAGGAAAAGGTAGAATCCGTGCGAGTATCCAAAAACTGTTCCCACGAGTACCGGAAAAGGGTAGAATCTGTGGGTGTACCGAAAACCGATAGACTCCGGGCGAGTACGGGGAAAAGGTAGAATCCGTGCGAGTGTCAAAAAACTTTCCCCACGAGTACCGAAAAAGGGACGAATCTGTGGGAGTACCGAAAAATGGTAGAATCCGGGCGAGTAGAGGTAAAAGGTAGAATCCGTGCGAGTGACCAAAAGTTGTCCCCACGAGTACCGGAAAAGGGTCGAATCTCTGGGAGTACCGAAAAATGATAGAATCCGGGCGTGTACCAGGAAAAGGTAGAATTCGTGCGAGTATCCAAAAACTGTTCCCACAAGTACCGGAAAAGGGTCGAATTTGTGGGTGTACCGAAAACCGGTAGAATCCGAGCGAGTACGGGGAAAAGGTAGAATCCGTGCGAGTGTCAAAAAACTTTCTCCACGAGTACCGGAAAAGGGTCGAATCTGTGGGAGTACCGAAAAATGGCAGAATCCGGGCGAGTACAGGTAAAGGGTAGAATCCGTGCGAGTAACCATAAGTTGTCCCCACGAGTACCGGAAAAAGGTCGAATCTATGGGAGTACCGAAAAATGATAGAATCCGGGCTTGTACCGAGAAAAGGTAGAATCCGTGCGAGTATCCAAAAACTGTTCCCACGAGTACCGGAAAAGGGTCGAATCTATGAGAGTACCGAAAAACGGTAGAATCCAAGCGAGTACCGGGAAAGGCTAGAATCCGTGCGATTGTCAAAAAACTTTCCCAACGAGTACCGGAAAAGGATCGAATATGTGGGAGTACCGAAAAATGGTAGAATCCGGGCGAGTACAAGTAAAAGGTAGAATCCGTGCGAGTAACCAAAAGTTGTCCCCACGAGTACCGGAAAAGGGTCGAATCTGTGGGAGTACCGAAAAATAATAGAATCCGGGCGTGTGCCGGGAAAAGGTAGAATCCGTGCGAGTATCCAAAAACTGTTCCCACGAGTACAGGAAAAGGATCTAATCTTTGGGTGTACCGAAAATCGGTAGAATCCGAGCGAGTACGGGGAAAAGGTAGAATTCGTGCGAGTGTCAAAAAACTTTCCCCACGAGTACCGAAAAAGGGTCGAATCTGTGGGAGTACCGAAAAATGGTAGAATCCGGGCGAGTAGAGGTAAAAGGTAGAATCCGTGCGAGTAACCAAAAGTTGTCCCCACGAGTACCAAAAAAGGGTCGAATCTATGAGAGTACCGAAAAAAGGTAGAATCCGGGCGAGTACCGGGAAAAGGTAGAATCCGTGCGAGTGTCAAAAGACTGTCCCGACGAGTACCGGAAAAGGGTCGAATCTATGAGAGTACCGAAAAACGGAAGAATCCAAACGAGTACCGGGAAAAGGTAGAATCCGTGCGAGTGTCAAAAAACTTTCCCAACGAGTACCGAAAAAGGATCGAATCTGTGGGAATACCGAAAAATGGTAGAATCCGGGCGAATACAAGTAAAAGGTAGAATCCGTGCGAGTAACCAAAAGTTGTCCCCACGAGTACCGGAAAAGGGTCGAATCTCTGGGAGTACCGAAAAATGATAGAATCCGGGCGTGTACCAGGAAAAGGTAGAATTCGTGCGAGTATCCAAAAACTGTTCCCACGAGTACCGGAAAAGGGTTGAATTTGTGGGTGTACCGAAAACCGGTAGAATCCGGGCGAGTACGGGGAAAAGGTAGAATCCGTGCGAGTGTCAAAAAACTTTCCCCACGAGTACCGAAAAAGGGTCGAATCTGTGGGAGTACCGAAAAATGGCAGAATCCGGGCGAGTACAGGTAAAAGGTAGAATCCGTGCGAGTAACCATAAGTTGTCCCCACGAGTACCGGAAAAAGGTCGAATCTATGGGAGTACCGAAAAATGATAGAATCCGGGCTTGTACCGAGAAAAGGTAGAATCCGTGCGAGTATCCAAAAACTGTTCCCACGAGTACCGGAAAAGGGTCGAATCTATGAGAGTACCGAAAAACGGTAGAATCCAAGCGAGTATCGGGAAAGGCTAGAATCTGTGCGATTGTCAAAAAACTTTCCCAACGAGTACCGGAAAAGGATCGAATATGTGGGAGTACCGAAAAATGGTAGAATCCGGGCGAGTACAAGTAAAAGGTAGAATCCGTGCGAGTAACCAAAAGTTGTCCCCACGAGTACCGAAAAAGGGTCGAATCTGTGGGAGTACCGAAAAATAATAGAATCCGGGCGTGTGCCGGGAAAAGGTAGAATCCGTGCGAGTATCCAAAAACTGTTCCCACGAGTACAGGAAAAGGATCTAATCTTTGGGTGTACCGAAAATCGGTAGAATCCGAGCGAGTACGGGGAAAAGGTAGAATTCGTGCGAGTGTCAAAAAACTTTCCCCACGAGTACCGAAAAAGGGTCGAATCTGTGGGAGTACCGAAAAATGGTAGAATCCGGGCGAGTAGAGGTAAAAGGTAGAATCCGTGCGAGTAACCAAAAGTTGTCCCCACGAGTACCAAAAAAGGGTCGAATCTATGAGAGTACCGAAAAAAGGTAGAATCCGGGCGAGTACCGGGAAAAGGTAGAATCCGTGCGAGTGTCAAAAGACTGTCCCGACGAGTACCGGAAAAGGGTCGAATCTATGAGAGTACCGAAAAACGGAAGAATCCAAACGAGTACCGGGAAAAGGTAGAATCCGTGCGAGTGTCAAAAAACTTTCCCAACGAGTACCGAAAAAGGATCGAATCTGTGGGAATACCGAAAAATGGTAGAATCCGGGCGAATACAAGTAAAAGGTAGAATCCGTGCGAGTAACCAAAAGTTGTCCCCACGAGTACCGGAAAAGGGTCGAATCTCTGGGAGTACCGAAAAATGATAGAATCCGGGCGTGTACCAGGAAAAGGTAGAATTCGTGCGAGTATCCAAAAACTGTTCCCACGAGTACCGGAAAAGGGTTGAATTTGTGGGTGTACCGAAAACCGGTAGAATCCGGGCGAGTACGGGGAAAAGGTAGAATCCGTGCGAGTGTCAAAAAACTTTCCCCACGAGTACCGAAAAAGGGTCGAATCTGTGGGAGTACCGAAAAATGGCAGAATCCGGGCGAGTACAGGTAAAAGGTAGAATCCGTGCGAGTAACCATAAGTTGTCCCCACGAGTACCGGAAAAAGGTCGAATCTATGGGAGTACCGAAAAATGATAGAATCCGGGCTTGTACCGAGAAAAGGTAGAATCCGTGCGAGTATCCAAAAACTGTTCCCACGAGTACCGGAAAAGGGTCGAATCTATGAGAGTACCGAAAAACGGTAGAATCCAAGCGAGTATCGGGAAAGGCTAGAATCCGTGCGATTGTCAAAAAACTTTCCCAACGAGTACCGGAAAAGGATCGAATATGTGGGAGTACCGAAAAATGGTAGAATCCGGGCGAGTACAAGTAAAAGGTAGAATTCGTGCGAGTAACCAAAAGTTGTCCCCACGAATACCGGAAAAGGGTCGAATCTATGAGAGTACCGAAAAACGGTAGAATCCGGGCGAGTACCGGGAAAAGGTAGAATCCGTGTCAGTAACCAAAAGCTGTCCCCACGAGTACCGGAAAAGGGTCGAATCTGTGGGAGTACCGAAAAATAATAGAATCCGGGTGTGTACCGGGAAAATGTAGAATCCGTGCGAGTATCCAAAAACTGTTCCCACGAGTACCGGAAAAGTATCGAATCTGTGGGTGTACTGAAAACCGGCAGAATCCGGGCGAGTACGGGGAAAAGGTAGAATCCGTGCGAGTGTCAAAAAACTTTCCCCACGAGTACCGAAAAAGGGTCGAATCTGTGGGAGTACCGAAAAATGGTAGAATCCGGGCGAGTACAGGTAAAAGGTAGAATCCGTGCGAGTAACCAAAAGTTGTCCCCACGAGTACCGGAAAAGGGTCGAATCTGTGGGGTACAGAAAAATGATTCAATCTGGGTGTGTACCGAGAAAAGGTAGAATCCTTGCGAGTATCCAAAAACTGTTCCTACGAGTACCGGAAAATGGTCGAATCTGTCGGAGTACAGAAAAATGATAGAATCGGGGCGTCTACCGGGAAAAGATAGAATCCTTACGAGTATCCAAAAATTGTTCCCACGAGTACGGGAAAAGGGTCGAATTTGTGGGAATACCGAAAAATGGTAACATCCGGGCGAGTACCGGGAAAAGGTAGAATCCGTGCGAGTTACCAAAAATTGTCCCCACGAGTACCGGAAAAGTGTCGAATCTGTGGGAGTACCAAAAAATGATAGAATCCGGGCATGTACCGGGAAAAGGTAGAATCCGCGTGAGTATCCAAAAACTGTTTCCACGAGTACCGGAAAAGGGTCGAATCGATGAGAGTACCGAAAAGTGGTTGGATCCGGGCGAGTACCGGGAAAAGGTAGAATCCGTCCGAGTGTCAAAAAACATTCTCGACGAGTGCCAGAAACGGGCCAAATCTTTGGGAATACCAAAAAATAGTAGAATCCGGGCGAGTATAGGTAAAAGGTAGAATCCGTTCGAGTAACCAAAAGTTGTCCCCGCGAGTACCGGAAAAGGGTCGAATCTCTGGGAGTACCGAAAAATGATAGAATCCGGGCGAGTACCGGGAAAAGGTAGAAACAGTGCGAGTATCCAAAAATTGTTCTCACGAGTACCGAAAAAGGGTCGAATCTGTGGGAGTACCGAAAATGGTAGAATCCGGGCGAGTACTGGGAAAATGTAGAATCCGTGCGAGTTACCAAAAGTTGTCCCCACCAGTATTGGAAAAGGGTCGAATCTGTGGGAGTATCGAAAAATGATAGAATCCGTGCGAGTATCCAAAAACTGTTTCCACGAGTACCGGAAAAGGGTCGAATCGATGAGAGTACCGAAAAGTGGTTGGATCCGGGCGAGTACCGGGAAAAGGTAGAATCCGTCCGAGTGTCAAAAAACATTCTCGACGAGTGCCGGAAACGGGCCGAACTGTGGGAATACCGAAAAATAGTAGAATCCGGGCGAGTATAGGTAAAAGGTAGAATCGGTGCGAGTAACCAAAAGTTGTCCCCACGAGTACCGGAAAAGGGTCGAATCTGTGGGAGTACCGAAAAATGATAGAATCCGTGAGTGTACCGGGGAAAGGTAAAATCCGTGCGAGTTACCAAAAGTTGTTCCCACAAGTACCGGAAAAGGGTCGAATCTATGAGAGTACCCTAAAACGGTAGAATCCGGGCGAGTTCAGGGAGAAGGTAGAATCCGTGCGAGTAACCAAAAGTTGTCCCCACCAGTACCGAAAAAAGGTCGAATCTGTCGGAGTACAGAAAAATGATAGAATCGGGGCGTCTACCGGGAAAAGATAGAATCCGTGCGATTGTCAAAAAACTTTCCCAACGAGTACTGGAAAAGGGTCGAATTTGTGGGAGTACCGAAAAATGGTAAAATCCGGGCGAGTACCGGGAAAAGGTAGAATCCGTGCGAGTTACCAAAAGTTGTCCCCACGAGTACCGGAAAAGTGTCGAATTTGTGGGAGTACCAAAAAATGATAGAATCCGGGCATGTACCGGGAAAAGGTAGATTCCGTGCGAGTATCCAAAAACTGTTTCCACGAGTACCGGAAAAGGGTCGAATCGATGAGTGTACCGAAAAGTGGTTGGATCCGGGCGAGTACCGGGAAAAGGTAGAATCCGTCCGAGTGTCAAAAAACATTCTCGACGAGTGCCGGAAACGGGCCGAATCTGTGGGAATACCGAAAAATAGTAGAATCCGGGCGAGTATAGGTAAAAGGTAGAATCCGTGCGAGTAACCAAAAGTTGTCCCCACGAGTACCGGAAAAGGGTCGAATCTGTGGGAGTACCGAAAAATGATAGAATCCGTGAGTGTACCGGGGAAAGGTAAAATCCGTGCGAGTTACCAAAAGTTGTTCCCACAAGTACCGGAAAATGGTCGAATCTATGAGAGTACCCAAAAACGGTAGAATCCGGGCGAGTTCCGGGAGAAGGTAGAATCCGTGCGAGTAACCAAAAGCTGTCCCCACCAGTACCGAAAAAAGGTCGAATCTGTCGGAGTACAGAAAAATGATAGAATCGGGGCGTCTATCGGGAAAAGATAGAATCCGTGCGAGTATCCAAAAATTGTTCCCACGAGTACTGGAAAAGGGTCGAATTTGTGGGAGTACCGAAAAATGGTAAAATCCGGGCGAGTACCGGGAAAAGGTAGAATCCGTGCGAGTTACCAAAAGTTGTCCCCACGAGTACCGGAAAAGTATCGAATCTGTGGGAGTACCGAAAAATGATAGAATCCGGGCGAGTACCAGGAAAAGGAAGAATCCGTGCGAGTATCCAAAAACTGTTCCCACGAGTACCGGAAAAGGGTCGAATCGATGAGAGTACCGAAAAGTGGTTGGATCCGGGCGAGTACCGGGAAAAGGTAGAATCCGTCCAAGTCTCAAAAAACATTCTCGACGAGTGCCGGAAACGGGCCGAATCTGTGGGAATACCGAAAAATAGTAGAATCCGGGCGAGTATAGGTACAAGGTAGAATCCGTGCGAGTAACCAAAAGTTGTCCCCGCAAGTACTAGAAAAGGGTCGAATCTCTGGGAGTACCGAAAAATGATAGAATCCGGGCGAGTACCGGGAAAAGGTAGAAACAGTGCGAGTATCCAAAAATTGTTCCCACGAGTACCGAAAAAGGGTCGAATCTGTGGGAGTACCGAAAAATGGTAGAATCCGGGCGAGTACCGGGAAAAGGTAGAATCCGTGCGAGTTACCAAAAGTTGTCCCCACCAGTACCGGAAAAGGGTCGAATCTGATGGAGTACCGAAAAATGATAGAATCCGTGAGTGTACCGGGGAAAGGTAGAATCCATGCGAGTTATCAAAAGTTGTTCCCACAAGTACCGGAAAAGGGTCGAATCTATGAGAGTACCCAAAAACGGTAGAATCCGGGCGAGTTCCGGGAGAAGGTAGAATCCGTGCGAGTAACCAAAAGCTGTCCCCACCAGTACCGAAAAAGGGTCGAATCTGTGGGAGTACAGAAAAATGATAGAATCGGGGCGTCTACCGGGAAAAGATAGAATCCGTGCGAGTATCCAAAAATTGTTCCCACGAGTACCGGAAAAGGGTCGAATTTGTGGAAGTACCGAAAAATGGTAAAATCCGGGCGAGTACCGGGAAAAGGTAGAATCCGTGCGAGTTACCAAAAGTTGTCCCCACGAATACCGGAAAAGTGTCGAATCTGTGGGAGTACCAAAAAATGATAGAATCCGGGCATGTACCGGGAAAAGGTAGAATCCGTGCGAGTATCCAAAAACTGTTTCCACGAGTATCGGAAAAGGGTCGAATCGATGAGAGTACCGAAAAGTGGTTGGATCCGGGCGAGTACCGGGAAAAGGTAGAATCCGTCCGAGTGTCAAAAAACATTCTCGACGAGTGCCAAAAACGGGCCAAATCTGTGGGAATACCGAAAAATAGTAGAATCCGGGCGAGTATAAGTAAAAGGTAGAATCCGTGCGAGTAACCAAAAGTTGTCCCCGGGGGTACCGGAAAAGGGTCGAATCTCTGGGAGTACCGAAAAATGATAGAATCCGGGCGAGTACCAGGAAAAGGTAGAAACAGTGCGAGTATCCAAAAATTGTTCCCACGAGTACCGAAAAAGGGTCGAATCTGTGGGAGTACCGAAAAATGGTAGAATCCGGGCGAGTACTGGGAAAAGGTAGAATCCGTGCGAGTTACCAAAAGTTGTCCCCACCAGTACCGGAAAAGGGTCGAATCTGTGGGAGTACCGAAAAATGATAGAATCCGTGAGTGTACCGGGGAAAGGTAGAATCCGTGAGAGTTACCAAAAGTTGTTCCCACAAGTACCGGAAAAGGGTCGAATCTATGAGAGTACCCAAAAACGGTAGAATCCGGGCGAGTTCCGGGAGAAGGTAAAATCCGTGCGAGTAACCAAAAGCTGTCCCCACCAGTACCGAAAAAGGGTCGAATCTGTGGGAGTACAGAAAAATGATAGAATCGGGGCGTCTACCGGGAAAAGATAGAATCCGTGCGAGTATCCAAAAATTGTTCCCACGAGTACCGGAAAAGGGTCGAATTTGTGGAAGTACCGAAAAATGGTAAAATCTGGGTGAGTACCAGGAAAAGGTAGAATCCGTGCGAGTTACCAAAAGTTGTCCCCACGAGTACCGGAAAAGTGTCGAATCTGTGGGAGTTCCAAAAAATGATAGAATCCGGGCATGTACCGGGAAAAGGTAGAATCCGTGCGAGTATCCTAAAACTGTTTCCACGAGTACCGGAAAAGGGTCGAATCTCTGGGAGTATCGAAAAATGATAGAATCCGGGCGAGTACCAGGAAAAGGGAGAATCCGTGCGAGTATCCAAAAACTGTTCCCACGAGTACCGAAAAAGGGTCGAATCTATGAGAGTACCCAAAAACGGTAGAATCCGGGCGAGTTCCGGGAGAAGGTAGAATCCGTGCGAGTAACCAAAAGCTGTCCCCACCAGTACCGAAAAAGGGTCGAATCTGTGGGAGTACAGAAAAATGATAGAATCGGGGCGTCTACCGGGAAAAGATAGAATCCGTGCGAGTATCCAAAAATTGTTCCCACGAGTACCGGAAAAGGGTCGAATTTGTGGAAGTACCGAAAAATGGTAAAATCCGGGCGAGTACCGGGAAAAGGTAGAATCCGTGCGAGTTACCAAAAGTTGTCCCCACGAATACCGGAAAAGTGTCGAATCTGTGGGAGTACCAAAAAATGATAGAATCCGGGCATGTACCGGGAAAAGGTAGAATCCGTGCGAGTATCCAAAAACTGTTTCCACGAGTATCGGAAAAGGGTCGAATCGATGAGAGTACCGAAAAGTGGTTGGATCCGGGCGAGTACCGGGAAAAGGTAGAATCCGTCCGAGTGTCAAAAAACATTCTCGACGAGTGCCAAAAACGGGCCAAATCTGTGGGAATACCGAAAAATAGTAGAATCCGGGCGAGTATAAGTAAAAGGTAGAATCCGTGCGAGTAACCAAAAGTTGTCCCCGGGGGTACCGGAAAAGGGTCGAATCTCTGGGAGTACCGAAAAATGATAGAATCCGGGCGAGTACCGGGAAAAGGTAGAAACAGTGCGAGTATCCAAAAATTGTTCCCACGAGTACCGAAAAAGGGTCGAATCTGTGGGAGTACCAAAAAATGGTAGAATCCGGGCGAGTACTGGGAAAAGGTAGAATCCGTGCGAGTTACCAAAAGTTGTCCCCACCAGTACCGGAAAAGGGTCGAATCTGTGGGAGTACCGAAAAATGATAGAATCCGTGAGTGTACCGGGGAAAGGTAGAATCCGTGAGAGTTACCAAAAGTTGTTCCCACAAGTACCGGAAAAGGGTCGAATCTATGAGAGTACCCAAAAACGGTAGAATCCGGGCGAGTTCCGGGAGAAGGTAAAATCCGTGCGAGTAACCAAAAGTTGTCCCCACCAGTACCGAAAAAGGGTCGAATCTGTGGGAGTACAGAAAAATGATAGAATCGGGGCGTCTACCGGGAAAAGATAGAATCCGTGCGAGTATCCAAAAATTGTTCCCACGAGTACCGGAAAAGGGTCGAATTTGTGGAAGTACCGAAAAATGGTAAAATCTGGGCGAGTACCAGGAAAAGGTAGAATCCGTGCGAGTTACCAAAAGTTGTCCCCACGAGTACCGGAAAAGTGTCGAATCTGTGGGAGTTCCAAAAAATGATAGAATCCGGGCATGTACCGGGAAAAGGTAGAATCCGTGCGAGTATCCTAAAACTGTTTCCACGAGTACCGGAAAAGGGTCGAATCTCTAGGAGTATCGAAAAATGATAGAATCCGGGCGAGTACCAGGAAAAGGGAGAATCCGTGCGAGTATCCAAAAACTGTTCCCACGAGTACCGAAAAAGGGTCGAATCTATGAGAGTACCCAAAAACGGTAGAATCCGGGCTAGTACCGGAAAAAGGTAGAATCCGTGCGAGTAACCAAAAGCTGTCCCCACCAGTACCGGAAAAGGGTCGAATCTTTAGGAGTATAGAAAAATTATAGAATCTGGGCGTGTACCGGGAAAAGGTAGAATCCGTGCGAGTGTCAAAAGACTTTCCCGACAAGTACTGGAAAAGGGTCGAATCTGTGTGAGTACAGAAAAATGATAGAATCGGGGCGTGTACCGGGAAAACGTAGAATCCGTGCGAGTATCCAAAAACTGTTCCCACGAGTACCGGAAAAGGGTCGAATCTGTGGGAGTCCAGAAAAATGATAGAATCTGGGTGTGTACCGGGAAAAATTAGAAACCGTGCGAGTATCCAAAAACTGTTCCCACGAGTACCGGAAAAGGGTCGAATCTGTGGGAGTATCGAAACATGATAGAATCCGGGCGTGTATCGGGAAAAGGTAGAATCCGTGCGAGTATCCAAAAATTGTTTCCACGAGTATCGGAAAAGGGTCGGATCTATGAGAGTACGGAAAAGTGGTAGGATACGGGCTTATACCGGGAAAAGGTAGAATCCGTGCGAGTGTGAAAAAACATTCTCGACGAGTACTGGAAAAGGGTCGAATTTGTGGGAGTACCGAAAAATGGTAAAATCCGGGCGAGTACCGGGAAAAGGTAGAATCCGTGCCAGTTACCAAAAGTTGTCCCCACGAGTACCGGAAAAGTATCGAATCTGTGGGAGTACCGAAAAATGATAGAATCCGGGCGAGTACCAGGAAAAGGAAGAATCCGTGCGAGTATCCAAAAACTGTTCCCACGAGTACCGGAAAAGGGTCGAATCGATGAGAGTACCGAAAAGTGGTTGGATCCGGGCGAGTACCGGGAAAAGGTAGAATCCGTCCAAGTCTCAAAAAACATTCTCGACGAGTGCCGGAAACGGGCCGAATCTGTGGGAATACCGAAAAATAGTAGAATCCGGGCGAGTATAGGTACAAGGTAGAATCCGTGCGAGTAACCAAAAGTTGTCCCCGGGGGTACCGGAAAAGGGTCGAATCTCTGGGAGTACCGAAAAATGATAGAATCCGGGCGAGTACCAGGAAAAGGTAGAAACAGTGCGAGTATCCAAAAATTGTTCCCACGAGTACCGAAAAAGGGTCGAATCTGTGGGAGTACCGAAAAATGGTAGAATCCGGGCGAGTACTGGGAAAAGGTAGAATCCGTGCGAGTTACCAAAAGTTGTCCCCACCAGTACCGGAAAAGGGTCGAATCTGTGGGAGTACCGAAAAATGATAGAATCCGTGAGTGTACCGGGGAAAGGTAGAATCCGTGAGAGTTACCAAAAGTTGTTCCCACAAGTACCGGAAAAGGGTCGAATCTATGAGAGTACCCAAAAACGGTAGAATCCGGGCGAGTTCCGGGAGAAGGTAAAATCCGTGCGAGTAACCAAAAGCTGTCCCCACCAGTACCGAAAAAGGGTCGAATCTGTGGGAGTACAGAAAAATGATAGAATCGGGGCGTCTACCGGGAAAAGATAGAATCCGTGCGAGTATCCAAAAATTGTTCCCACGAGTACCGGAAAAGGGTCGAATTTGTGGAAGTACCGAAAAATGGTAAAATCTGGGCGAGTACCAGGAAAAGGTAGAATCCGTGCGAGTTACCAAAAGTTGTCCCCACGAGTACCGGAAAAGTGTCGAATCTGTGGGAGTTCCAAAAAATGATAGAATCCGGGCATGTACCGGGAAAAGGTAGAATCCGTGCGAGTATCCTAAAACTGTTTCCACGAGTACCGGAAAAGGGTCGAATCTCTGGGAGTATCGAAAAATGATAGAATCCGGGCGAGTACCAGGAAAAGGGAGAATCCGTGCGAGTATCCAAAAACTGTTCCCACGAGTACCGAAAAAGGGTCGAATCTATGAGAGTACCCAAAAACGGTAGAATCCGGGCGAGTTCCGGGAGAAGGTAGAATCCGTGCGAGTAACCAAAAGCTGTCCCCACCAGTACCGAAAAAGGGTCGAATCTGTGGGAGTACAGAAAAATGATAGAATCGGGGCGTCTACCGGGAAAAGATAGAATCCGTGCGAGTATCCAAAAATTGTTCCCACGAGTACCGGAAAAGGGTCGAATTTGTGGAAGTACCGAAAAATGGTAAAATCCGGGCGAGTACCGGGAAAAGGTAGAATCCGTGCGAGTTACCAAAAGTTGTCCCCACGAATACCGGAAAAGTGTCGAATCTGTGGGAGTACCAAAAAATGATAGAATCCGGGCATGTACCGGGAAAAGGTAGAATCCGTGCGAGTATCCAAAAACTGTTTCCACGAGTATCGGAAAAGGGTCGAATCGATGAGAGTACCGAAAAGTGGTTGGATCCGGGCGAGTACCGGGAAAAGGTAGAATCCGTCCGAGTGTCAAAAAACATTCTCGACGAGTGCCAAAAACGGGCCAAATCTGTGGGAATACCGAAAAATAGTAGAATCCGGGCGAGTATAAGTAAAAGGTAGAATCCGTGCGAGTAACCAAAAGTTGTCCCCGGGGGTACCGGAAAAGGGTCGAATCTCTGGGAGTACCGAAAAATGATAGAATCCGGGCGAGTACCGGGAAAAGGTAGAAACAGTGCGAGTATCCAAAAATTGTTCCCACGAGTACCGAAAAAGGGTCGAATCTGTGGGAGTACCAAAAAATGGTAGAATCCGGGCGAGTACTGGGAAAAGGTAGAATCCGTGCGAGTTACCAAAAGTTGTCCCCACCAGTACCGGAAAAGGGTCGAATCTGTGGGAGTACCGAAAAATGATAGAATCCGTGAGTGTACCGGGGAAAGGTAGAATCCGTGAGAGTTACCAAAAGTTGTTCCCACAAGTACCGGAAAAGGGTCGAATCTATGAGAGTACCCAAAAACGGTAGAATCCGGGCGAGTTCCGGGAGAAGGTAAAATCCGTGCGAGTAACCAAAAGTTGTCCCCACCAGTACCGAAAAAGGGTCGAATCTGTGGGAGTACAGAAAAATGATAGAATCGGGGCGTCTACCGGGAAAAGATAGAATCCGTGCGAGTATCCAAAAATTGTTCCCACGAGTACCGGAAAAGGGTCGAATTTGTGGAAGTACCGAAAAATGGTAAAATCTGGGCGAGTACCAGGAAAAGGTAGAATCCGTGCGAGTTACCAAAAGTTGTCCCCACGAGTACCGGAAAAGTGTCGAATCTGTGGGAGTTCCAAAAAATGATAGAATCCGGGCATGTACCGGGAAAAGGTAGAATCCGTGCGAGTATCCTAAAACTGTTTCCACGAGTACCGGAAAAGGGTCGAATCTCTAGGAGTATCGAAAAATGATAGAATCCGGGCGAGTACCAGGAAAAGGGAGAATCCGTGCGAGTATCCAAAAACTGTTCCCACGAGTACCGAAAAAGGGTCGAATCTATGAGAGTACCCAAAAACGGTAGAATCCGGGCTAGTACCGGAAAAAGGTAGAATCCGTGCGAGTAACCAAAAGCTGTCCCCACCAGTACCGGAAAAGGGTCGAATCTTTAGGAGTATAGAAAAATTATAGAATCTGGGCGTGTACCGGGAAAAGGTAGAATCCGTGCGAGTGTCAAAAGACTTTCCCGACAAGTACTGGAAAAGGGTCGAATCTGTGTGAGTACAGAAAAATGATAGAATCGGGGCGTGTACCGGGAAAACGTAGAATCCGTGCGAGTATCCAAAAACTGTTCCCACGAGTACCGGAAAAGGGTCGAATCTGTGGGAGTCCAGAAAAATGATAGAATCTGGGTGTGTACCGGGAAAAATTAGAAACCGTGCGAGTATCCAAAAACTGTTCCCACGAGTACCGGAAAAGGGTCGAATCTGTGGGAGTATCGAAACATGATAGAATCTGGGCGTGTATCGGGAAAAGGTAGAATCCGTGCGAGTATCCAAAAATTGTTTCCACGAGTATCGGAAAAGGGTCGGATCTATGAGAGTACGAAAAAGTGGTAGGATACGGGCTTATACCGGGAAAAGGTAGAATCCGTGCGAGTGTGAAAAAACATTCTCGACGAGTACTGGAAAAGGGTCGAATCTGTGGGAATACTGAAAAATGGTAGAATCCGGGCGAGTACAGGTAAAAGATAGAATCCGTGCGAGTAACCAAAAGTCGTCCCCACGAGTACCGGAAAAGGGTCGAATCTTTGGGGGTACCGAAAAATGATAGAATCGTGGCGTGTACCGGGAAAAGGTAGAAGCCGTGCGAGTATCCAAAAACTGTTTCCACGAGTATCGGAATAGGGTCGAATCTATGAGAGTACCAAAAAGTGGTAGGATCCGGGCAAGTACCGGGAAAAGGTAGAATCCGTGCGACTGTGAAATAACATTCTCGACGAGTACAGGAAAAGGGTCGAATCTGTGGGAATACCGAAAAATGGTAGAATCCGGGCGAGTACAGGTAAATGGTAGAATCCGTGCGAGTAACCAAAAGTTGTCCCCAGGAGTACCGGAAAAGGGTCGAATCTGTGGGAGTACAGAAAAATGATAGAATCTGGGCGTGTACCGGGAAAAGGTAGAAACCGTGCGAGTATCCAAAAACTGTTCCCACGAGTACCGGAAAAGGGTCGAATCTATGAGAGTACCTTAAAACGGTAGAATCATGGGCGAGTACCGGGAAAAGGTAGAATCCGTGCGAGTAACCAAAGCTGTCCCCACCAGTACCGGAAAAGGGTCGAATCTGTGGGAGTACAGAAAAATGATAGAATCTGGGCGTGTACTGGGAAAAGGTAGAATCCGTGCGAGTATTCAAAAACTGTTCCCACGAGTACCGGAAAATGGTCGAATCTATGAGAGTACCGAAAAATGGTAGAATCAGTGCGCATGTCAAAAAACTTTCCCAACGAGTATCGAAAAAAGGTCGAATCTGTGGGAGTACAGAAAAATGATAGAATCGGGGCGTATACCGGGAAAACGTAGATCTGTGCGAGTATCCAAAAACTGTTCCCACGAGTACCGGAAAAGGGTCGAATCTGTGGGTGTACCGAAAACCGGTAGAATCCGGGCGAGTACGGGGAAAAAGTAGAATCCGTGCGAGTGTCAAAAAACTTTCCCCACGAGTACCGAAAAAGGGACGAATCTGTGGGAGTACCGAAAAATGGTAGATTCCGGGCTAGTACAGGTACAAAGTAGAATCCGTGCCAGTAACCAAAAGTTGTCCCCACGAGTACCGGAAAAAGGTCGAATCTCTAGGAGTACCGAAAAATGATAGAATCCGGGCGTGTACCGGGAAAAGGTAGAATCCGTGCGAGTAACCAAAAGCTGTCCCCACCAGTACCGGGAAAGGGTCGATTCTGTGGGAGTACAGAAAAATGATAGAATCTGGGCGTGTACCGGGAAAAGGTAGAAACCGTGTGAGTATCCAAAAACTGTTCCCACGAGTACCGGAAAAGGGTCGAATCTATGAGAGTACCTTAAAACGGTAGAATCCGGGCGAGTACCGGAAAAAGGTAGAACCCGTGCGAGTAACCAAAAGTTGTCCCCACCAGTACCGGAAAAGGGTCGAATTTGTGGGAGTACAGAAAAATGATAGAATCTGGGCGTGTACCGGGAAAAGGTAGAATCCGTACGAGTATCCAAAAACTGTTCCCACGAGTACCGGAAAATAGTCGAATCTATGAGAGTACCGAAAAATGGTAGAATCCGGGCGAGTACGGGGAAAAGGTAGAATCCGTGCGAATGTGAAAAAACTTTCCCAACGAGTATCGAAAAAGGGTCGAATCTGTGGGAGTACAGAAAAATGATAGAATCGGGGCGTGTACCGGGAAAACGTAGATTTGTGCGAGTATCCAAACACTGTTCCCACGAGTACCGGAAAAGAGTCGAATCTGTGGGTGTATCGAAAACAGGTAGAATCCGGGCGAGTACCGGGAAAAGGTAGAATCCGTGCGAGTAACCAAATGTTGTCCCTACCAGTACCGGGAAAGGGTCGATTCTGTGGGAGTACAGAAAAATGATAGAATCTGGGCGTGTACCGGGAAAAGGTAGAAACCGTGCGAGTATCTAAAAACTGTTCCCACGAGTACCGGAAAAGGGTCGAATCTATGAGAGTATCCAAAAACTGTTCCTACGAGTACCGGAAAAGGGTCGAATCTGTGGGTGTACCGAAACCGGTAGAATCCGGGCGAGTACGGGGACAAGGTAGAATCCGTGCGAGTGTCAAAAAACTTTCCCCACGAGTACCGAAAAAGGGTCGAATCTGTGGGAGTACCGAAAAATGGTAGAATCCGGGCGAGTACAGGTACAAAGTAGAATCCGTGCGAGTAACCAAAAGTTGTCCCCACGAGTACCGGAAAAAGGTCGAATCTCTAGGAGTACCGAAAAATGATGGAATCCGGGCGTGTACCGGGAAAGGTAGAATCCGTGCGAGTAACAAAAAGCTGTCCCCACCAGTACCGGGAAAGGGTCGATTCTGTGGGAGTACAGAAAAATGATAGAATCTGGGCGTGTACCGGGAAAAGGTAGAAACCGTGCGAGTATCCAAAAATTGTTCCCACGAGTACCGGAAAAGGGTCGAATCTATGAGAGTATCCAAAAACTGTTCCCACGAGTACCGGAAAAGGGTCGAATCTGTGGGTGTACCGAAACCGATAAAATCCGGGCGAGTACAGGGAAAAAGTAGAATCCGTGCGAGTGTCAAAAAACTTTCCCCACGAGTACCGGAAAAGGGTCGAATCTGTGGGAGTCCAGAAAAATGATAGAATCTGGGTGTGTACCGGGAAAAATTAGAAACCGTGCGATTATCCAAAAACTGTTCCCACGAGTAATGGAAAAGGGTCGAATCTATGAGAGTACCTTAAAACGGTAGAATCCGGGAGAGTACCGGGAAAAGGTAGAATCCGTGCGAGTAACCAAAAGCTGTCCCCACTAGTACCGAAAAAGGGTCGAATCTGTGGGAGTACAGAAAAATGATAGAATCGGGGCGTGTACCAGGAAAAGGTAGAATCCGTGCGAGTATCCAAAAATTGTTTCCACGAGTACTGGAAAAGGGTCGAATCTGTGGGAGTACCGAAAAATGGTAGAATCCGGGAGAGTACCGGGAAAGGTAGATTCCGTGCGAGTTTCCAAAAGTTGTCCCCACGAGTACCGGAAAAGGGTCGAATCTGTGGGAGTACCGAAACATGATAGAATCCGGGCGTGTATCGGGAAAAGGTAGAATCCGTGCGAGTATCCAAAAATTGTTTCCACGAGTATCGGAAAAGGGTCGGATCTATGAGAGTACGGAAAAGTGGTAGGATATGGGCTTATACCGGGAAAAGGTAGAATCCATGCGAGTGTGAAAAAACATTCTCGACGAGTATCGGAAAAGGGTCGAATCTGTGGGAATACCGAAAAATGGTAGAATCCGGGCGAGTACAGGTAAAAGGTAGAATCCGTGCGAGTAAGCAAAAGTTGTCCCCACGAGTATCGGAAAAGGGTCGAATCTTTGGGGGTACTGAAAAATGATAGAATCGGGGCGTGTACCGGGAAAAGGTAGAATCCGTGCGAGTATCCAAAAACTGTTTCCACGAGTACCGGAAAAGGGTCGAATCTATGAGAGTACCAAAAAGTGGTAGGATCCGGGCGAGTACCGGGAAAAGGTAGAATCCGTGCGAATGTCAAAAAACTTTCCCGACGAGTATCGAAAAAGGGTCGAATCTGTGGTTGTACAGAAAAATGATAGAATCGGGGCGTGTAGCGGGAAAACGTAGATCCGTGCGAGTATCCAAAAACTGTTCCCACGAGTAGCGGAAAAGGGTCGAATCTGTGGGTGTACTGAAAACCGGTAGAATCCGGGCGAGTACGGGGAAAAGGTAGAATCCGTGCGAGTGTCAAAAAACTTTCCCCACGAGTACCGAAAAAGAGTCGAATCTGTGGGAGTACCGAAAAATGGCAGAATCCGGGCGAGTATAGGTACGAAGTAGAATCCGTACGAGTAACCAAAAGTTGTGCCCACGAGTACCGGAAAAAGGTCGAATCTCTAGGAGTACCGAAAAATGATAGAATCCGGGCGTGTACCGGGAAAAGGTAGAATCCGTGCGAGTAGCCAAAAGCTGTCCCCACCAGTACCGGGAAAGGGTCGATTCTGTGGGAGTACAAAAAAATGATAGAATCTGGGCGTGTACCGGGAAATGGTAGAAACCGTGCGAGTATCCAAAAACTATTCCCACGAGTACCGGAAAAGGGTCGAATCTATGAGAGTACCCAAAAACGGTAGAATCCGGGCGAGTACCGGGAAAAGGTAGAAACCGTGCCAGTAATCAAAAGTTGTCCCCACGAGTACGGGAAAAGGGTCGAATCTCTGGTAGTACCGAAAAATGATGGAATCCGGGCGTGTACCGGGAAAAGGTAGAATCCGTGCGAGTAACTAAAAGTTGTCCCCACCAGTACCGGGAAAGGGTCGATTCTGTGGGAGTACAGAAAAATGATAGAATCTGGGCGTGTACCGGGAAAAGGTAGAAACCGTGCAAGTATCCAAAAACTGTTCCCACGAGTACCGGAAAAGGGTCGAATCTATGAGAGTACGTTAAAACGATAGAATCCGGGCGAGTACCGGGAAAAGGTAGAACCGGTGCGAGTAACCAAAAGTTGTCCCCACCAGTACCGGAAAAGGATCGAATCTGTGGGAGTACAGAAAAATGATAGAATCTGGGCGTGTACCGGGAAAAGGTACAATCCGTGCTAGTATCCAAAAACTGTTCCCACGAGTACCGGAAAATGGTCGAATCTATGAGAGTACCAAAAAATGGTAGAATCCGGGCGAGTACGGGGAAAAGGTAGAATCCGTGCGAATGTCAAAAAACTTTCCCAACGAGTATCGAAAAAGGGTCGAATCTGTGGGAGTACAGAAAAATGATAGAATCGGGGCGTGTACCGGGAAAACGTAGATCCGTGCGAGTATCCAAAAACTGTTCCCACGAGTACCGGAAAAGGGTCGAATCTGTGGGTGTAACAAAAAAAGGTAGAATCCGGGCGAGTACAGGTACAAAGTAGAATCCGTGCGAGTAACCAAAAGTTGTCCCCACGAGTACCGAAAAAAGGTCGAATCTCTAGGAGTACTGAAAAATGATAGAATCCGGGCGTGTACCGGGAAAAGGTAGAATCCGTGCGAGTAACCAAAAGCTGTCCCCACCAGTGCTAGGAAAGGGTCGATTCTGTGGGAGTACAGAAAAATGATAGAATCTGGGCGTGTGTTAAAAAACTTTCCCCACGAGTACCGAAAAAGGGTCGAATCTGTGGGAGTACCGAAAAATGGTAGAATCCGGGCGAGTACAGCTACAAAGTAGAATCCGTGCGAGTAACCAAAAGATGTCCCCACGAGTACCGAAAAAAGGTCGAATCTCTAGGAGTACTGAAAAATGATAGAATCCGGGCGTGTACCGGGAAAAGGTAGAATCCGTGCGAGTAACAAAAAGCTGTCCCCACCAGTACCAGGAAAGGGTCGATTTTGTGGGAGTACAGAAAAATGATAGAATCTGGGCGTGTATCGGGAAAAGGCAGAAACCGTGCGAGTATTTAAAAACTATTCCCACGAGTACCAGAAAAGGGTCGAATCTATGAGAGTATCCAAAAACTGTTCCCACGAGTACCGGATAAGGGTCGAATATGTGGGTGTATCGAAACCGGTAGAATTCGGGCGAGTACGGGGAAAAGGTAGAATCTGTGCGAGTATCCAAAAACTGTTCCCACGAGTACCGGAAAAGGGTCGAATCTATGAGAGTACCCAAAAACGGTAGAATCCGGGCGAGCACCGGGAAAAGGTAGAATCCGTGCGAGTAACCAAAAGTTGTCCCCACCAGTACCGGAAAAGGGTCGAATCTTTGGGAGTATAGAAAAATTATAGAATCTGGGCGTGTACCGGGAAAAGGTAGAATCCATGCGAGTGTCAAAAGACTTTCCCGACAAGTACTGGAAAAGGGTCGAATCTGTGTGAGTACAGAAAAATGATAGAATCGGGGCGTGTACCGGGAAAAGGTAGAATCCGTGCGAGTATCCAAAAACTGTTCCCACGAGTACCGGAAAAGGGTCGAATCTATGAGAGTACCTTAAAACGGTAGAATCCAGGAGAGTATCGGGAAAAGGTAGAATCCGTGCGAGTAACCAAAAGTTGTCCCCACTAGTACCGAAAAAGGGTCGAATCTGTGGGAGTACAGAAAAATGATAGAATCGGGGCGTGTACCGGGAAAAGGTAGAATCCGTGCGAGTATCCAAAAATTGTTCCCACGAGTACCGAAAAAGGGTCGAATCTGTGGGAGTACCGAAAAATGGTAGAATCCGGGCGAGTACCGGGAAAGGCAGATTCCGTGCGAGTTACCAAAATTTGTCCCCACGAGTACCGAAAAAGGGTCGAATCTGTGGGAGTACCGAAACATGATAGAATCCGGGCGTGTATCGGGAAAAGGTAGAATCCGTGCGAGTATCCAAAAATTGTTTCCACGAGTATCGGAAAAGGGTCGGATCTATGAGAGTACGGAAAAGTGGTAGGATACGGGCTTTTACCGGGAAAAGGTAGAATCCGTGCGAGTGTGAAAAAACATTCTAGACGAGTACTGGAAAAGGGTCGAATCTGTGGGAATACCAAAAAATGGTAGAATCCGGGCGAGTACAGGTAAAAGGTAGAATCCGTGCGAGTAACCAAAAGTTGTCCCCACGAGTACCGGAAAAGGGTCGAATCTGTGGGTGTACCGAAAACCGGTAGTATCCGGGCGAGTACGGGGAAAAGGTAGAATCCGTGCGAGTGTCAAAAAACTTTCCCCATGACTACCGAAAAAGGGTCGAATCTGTGGGAGTACCGAAAAATGGTAGATTCCGGGCGAGTACAGGTACAAAGTAGAATCCGTGCGAGTAATCAAAAGTTGTCTGCACGAGTACCGGAAAAAGGTCGAATCTCTAGGAGTACCGAAAAATGATAGAATCCGGGCGTGTACCGGGAAAAGGTAGAATCCGTGCATGTAACCAAAAGCTGTCCCCACCAGTACCGGGAAAGGGTCGATTCTGTGGGAGTACAGAAAAATGATAGAATCTGGGCGTGTATCGGGAAAAGGTAGAAACCATACGAGTATCCAAAAATTGTTCCCACGAGAACCGGAAAAGGGTCGAATCTATGAGAGTACCCAAAAACGGTAGAATCCGGGCGAGTACCGGGAAAAGGTAGAAACCGTGCCAATAATCAAAAGTTGTCCCCACGAGTACGGGAAAAGGGTCGAATCTCTGGGAGTACCGAAAAATGATGGAATCCGGGCGTGTACCGGGAAAAGGTAGAATCCGTGTGAGTAACCAAAAGCTGTCCCCACCAGTACCGGGAGAGGGTCGATTCTGTGGGAGTACAGAAAAATGATAGAATCTGGGCGTGTACCGGGAAAAGGTAGAAACCGTGCAAGTATCCAAAAACTGTTCCCACGAGTACCGGAAAAGGGTCGAATCTATGAGAGTACCTTAAAACGGTAGAATCCGTGCGAGTAACCAAAAGTTGTCCCCACCAGTACCGGAAAATGGTAGAATCTGTGGGAGTACAGAAAAATGATAAAATCTGGGCGTGTACCGGGAAAAGATAGAATCCGTGCGAGTATCCAAAAACTGTTCCCACGAGTACTGAAAAATGGTCGAATCTATGAGAGTACCGAAAAACAGTAGAATCCGGGCGAGTATGGGGAAAAGGTAGAATCCGTGCGAGTGTCAAAAAATTTCCCAACGAGTACCGAAAAAGGGTCGAATATGTGGGAGTGCCGAAAAATGGTAGAATCCGGGCGAGTACAGGTAAAAGGTGGAATCCGTGCGAGTAATCAAAAGTTGTCCCCACGAGTACCGGAAAAGGGTCGAATCTCTCGGAGTACCGAAAAATGATGGAATCCGGGCGTGTACTGGGAAAAGGTAGAATCCGTGCGAGTAACCAAAAGCTGTCCCCACCAGTACCGGAAAAGGGTCGAATCTGTGGGAGTACAGAAAAATGATAGAATCGGGGCGTGTACCAGGAAAAGTTAGAATCCGTGCGAGTATCCAAAAACTGTTCCCACGAGTACCGGAAAAGGGTCGAATCTGTGGGAGTTCCGAAAAATGGTAGAATCCGGGCAAGTACCGAGAAAGGTAGATTCCGTGCGAGTTACCAAAAGTTGTCCCCACGAGTACCGGAAAAGGGTCGAATCTCTGGGAGTAACGAAAAATGATAGAATCCGGGCGTGTACCGGGAAAAGGTAGAATCCGTGCGAGTATCCAAAAACTGTTCCCACGAGTACCTGAAAAGGGTCGAATCTATGAGAGTACCCAAAAACAGTAGAATCCGGGCGAGTACCGGGAAAAGGTAGAATCCGTGCGAGTAACCAAAAGTTGTCCCCACCAGTACCGGAAAAGGGTAGAATCCGTGCGAGTATCCAAAAACTGTTCCCACTAGTACCGGAAAAGGGTCGAATATATGAGAGTACCGAAAAGTGGTAGGATCCGGGCGAGTACCGGGAAAAGGTAGAATCCGTGCGAGTGTGAAAAAACATTCTCGACGAGTACCGAAAAAGGGTCGAATCTGTGGGAATACCGAAAAATGGTAGAATCCGAGCGAGTACAGGTAAAAGGTAGAATCCGTGCGAGTAACCAAAAGTTGTCCCCACGAGTACCGGAAAAGGGCCGAATCTCTTGGAGTACCGAAAAATGATGGAATCCGGGCGTGTACCGGGAAAAGGTAGAATCCGTGCGAGTAACAAAAAGCTGTCCCCACCAGTACCGGAAAAGGGTCGAATCTGTGGGAGTCCAGAAAAATGATAGAATCTGGGTGTGTACCGGGAAAAATTAGAAACCGTGCGAGTATCCAAAAACTGTTCCCATGAGTACCGGAAAAGGGTCGAATCTATGAGAGTACCTTAAAACGGTAGAATCCGGGAGAGTACTGGGAAAAGGTAGAATCCGTGCGAGTAACCAAAAGCTGTCCCCACTAGTACCGAAAAAGGGTCGAATCTGTGGGAGTACAGAAAAATGATAGAATCGGGGCGTGTACCGGGAAAAGGTAGAATCCGTGCGAGTATCCAAAAATTGTTCCCACAAGTACCGGAAAAGGGTCGAATCTGTGGGAGTACCAAAACATGATAGAATCTGGGCGTGTATCGGGAAAAGGTAGAATCCGTGCGAGTATCCAAAAATTGTTTCCATGTGTATCGGAAAAGGGCCGGATCTATGAGAGTACTGAAAAGTGGTAGGATACGGGCTTATACCGGGAAAAGGTAGAATCCGTTCGAGTGTGAAAAAACATTCTCGACGAGTACCGGAAAAGGGTCGAATCTGTGGGAATACCGAAAAAGGGTAGAATCCGGGCGAGTACAGGTAAAAGGTAGAATCCGTGCGAGTAACCAAAAGTTGTCCCCACGAGTACCGAAAAAGGGTCGAATCTTTGGGGGTACCGAAAAATGATAGAATCGGGGCGTGTACCGGGAAAGGTAGAATCCGTGCGAGTATCCAAAAACTGTTTCCACGAGTACCGAAAAAGGGTCGAATCTATGAGAGTACTAAAAAGTGGTAGGATCCGGGCGAGTACCGGGAAAAGGTAGAATCCGTGCGACTGTGAAAAAACATTCTCGACGAGTACAGGAAAAGGGTCGAATCTATGGGAATACCGAAAAATGGTAGAATCCGGGCGAGTACAGGTACAAGGTAGAATCCGTGCGAGTAACCAAAAGTTGTCCCCACGAGTACCGGAAAAGGGTCGAATCTCTTGGAGTACCGAAAAATGATGAAATCCGGGCGTGTACCGGGAAAAGGTAGTATCCGTGCGGGTAACCAAAAGTTGTCCCCACCAGTACCGGGAAAGGGTCGATTCTGTGGGAGTACAGAAAATGATAGAATCTGGGCGTGTACCGGGAAAAGGTAGAAACCGTGCGAGTATCCAAAAACTTTTCCCACGAGTACCGGAAAAGGGTCGAATCTATGAGAGTACCTTAAAACGGTAGAATCCGGACGAGTACTGGGAAAAGGTAGAATCCGTGCGAATAACCAAAAGCTGTTCCCACTAGTACCGAAAAAGAGTGGAATCTGTGGGAGTACAGAAAAATGATAGAATCGGGGCATGTACCGGGAAAAGGTAGAATCCGTGCAAGTATCCAAAAACTGTTCCCACGAGTACCAGAAAAGGGTCGAATCTCTGAGAGTACCCAAAAACGGTAGAATCCAAGCGAGTACCGGGAAAAGGTAGAATCCGTGCGAGTGTGAAAAAACTTTCCCAACGAGTACCGAAAAAGGGTCGAATCTGTGGGCGTACCGAAAAATGGTAGAATCCGGGCGAGTACAGGTAAAAGGTAGAATCCGTGCGAGTAACCAAAAATTGTCCCTACGAGTATCGGAAAAAGGTCGAATCTGTGGGAGTACCAAAAAATGATAGAATCCGGGGGTGTACCGGGAAAAGGTAGAATCCGTGCGAGTATCCAAAAACTGTTCCCACGAGTACCGGAAAAGGGTCGAATCTGTGGGTGTACCGAAAACCGGTAGAATCCGGGCGAGTACGGGGAAAAGGTAGAATCCGTGCGAGTGTCAAAAAACTTTCCCCACGAGTACCGAAAAACGGACGAATCTGTGGGGGTACCGAAAAATGGTAGATTCCGGGCGAGTACAGGTACAAAGTAGAATCCGTGCGAGTAACCAAAAGTTGTCCCCACGAGTACCGGAAAAAGGTCGAATCTCTAGGAGTACCGAAAAATGATAGAATCCGGACGTGTACCGGGACAAGTTAGAATCCGTGCGAGTATCCAAAAACTTTTCCCACGAGTACCGGAAAAGGGTCAAATCTATGAGAGTACCCAAAAACGGTAGAATCCGGGCGAGTACCGGGAAAAGGTAGAATCCGTGCGAGTAACCAAAAGCTGTCCCCACCAGTATCGAAAAAGGGTCGAATCTGTGGGTGTACAGAAAAATGATAGAATCTGGGCGTGTACCGGGAAAAGGTGGAATCCGTACGAGTATCCAAAAACTGTTCCCACGAGAACCGGAAAATGGTCGAATCTATGAGAGTACCGAAAAATGGTAGAATCCGGGCGAGTACGGGGAAAAGGTAGAATCCGTGCGAGTGTGAAAAAACTTTCCCAACGAGTACCGAAAAAGGGTCGAATCTGTGGGCGTACCGAAAAATGGTAGAATCCGGGCGAGTACAAGTAAAAGGTAGAATCCGTGCGTGTAATCAAAAGTTGTCCCCACGAGTACCGGAAAAGGGTCGAATCTCTAGGAGTACCGAAAAATGATGGAATCAGGGCATGTACCGGGAAAAGGTAGAATCTGTGCGAGTAACATAAAGCTGTCTGCACTAGTACCGGAAAAGGGTCGAATTTGTGGGAGTACCGAAAAATGGTAGAATCGGGGCGACTACAGGTACAAGGTAGAATCCGTGCGAGTAACCAAAAGTTGTCCCCACGAGTACCGGAAAAAGGTCGAATCTCTGGGAGTACCGAAAAATGATAGAATCCGGACGTGTACCGGGAAAAGGTAGAATCCGTGCGAGTATCCAAAAACTGTTGCAACGAGTACAAGAAAAGGGTCGAATCTATGAGAGTACCCAAAAACGGTAGAATCCGGGCAAGTACCGGGAAAAGGTGGAATCCGTGCGAGTAACCAAAAGCTGTCCCCACCAGTACCGGAAAAGGGTCAAATTTGTGGGAGTACCGAAAAGTGGTAGGATCTGGGCGAGTAACGGGAAAAGGTAGAATCCGTGCGAGTGTGAAAAAACATTCTCGACGAGTACCGGAAAAGGTTCGAATCTGTGGGAATACCGAAAAATGGTAGAATCCGGGCGAGTACAGGTAAAAGGTAGAATCCGTGCGAGTAACCAAAAGCTGTCCCCACCAGTACCAAAAAAGGGTCGAATCTGTGGGAGTCCAGAAAAAAGGTAGAATCTAGGCGTGCACCGGGAAAAGGTAGAAACCGTGCGAGTATCCAAAAACTGTTCCCACGAGTACCGGAAAAGGGTCGAATCTATGAGAGTACCTTAAAACGGTAGAATCCGGGTGAGTACCGGGAAAAGGTAGAATCCGTGCGAGTAACCAAAAGCTATCCCCACTAGTACCGAAAAAGTGTCGAATCTGTGGGAGTACAGAAAAATGATAGAATCGGGACGTGTACCGGGAAAAGGTTGAATCCGTGCGAGAATCCAAAAACAGTTCCCACGAGTACCGGAAAAGGGTCGAATCTGTGGGAGTACCGAAAAATGGTAGAATCCGGGAGAGTACCGGGAAAGGTAGATTCCGTGCGAGTTACCAAAAGTTGTCCCCACGAGTACCGGAAAAGGGTCGAATCTGTGGGAGTACCGAAAAATGATAGAATCTGGTCGTGTATCGGGAAAAGGTAGAATCCGTGCGAGTATCCAAAAGTTGTTTCCACGAGTATCGGAAAAGGGTCGAATCTATGAGAGTACCGAAAAGTGGTAGGATCCGGGCTTATACCGGGAAAAGGTAGAATCCGTGCGAGTGTGAAAAAACATTCTCGACGAGTACCGAAAAAGGGTCGAATCTATGGGTGTACCGAAAACGGTAGAATACGGGCGAGTACGGGCAAAAGGTGGAATCCGTGCGAGTATCCAAAAACTGTTCCCACGAGTACCGAAAAATGGTCAAATCTATAAGAATACCGAAAAACGGTAGAATCCGGGCGAGTACCGGGAAAAGGTAGAATCCGTGCGAGTAACCAAAAGTTGTTCGCACGAGTACCGAAAAAGGGTCGATTCTGTGGGAGTACCGACAAATGATAGAATCCGGGCGTGTACCTGAAAATGGTAGAATCCGTGCAAGTATCCAAAAACTGTTTCCACGAGTACCGAAAAAGGGTCGAATCTATGAGAGTACCGAAAAATGGTAGAATCCGGGCGAGTACGGGGAAAAGGTAGAATCCGTGCGAGTGTGAGAAAACTTTCCCAACGAGTACCGGAAAAGGGTCGAATCTGTGGGAGTACTGAAAAATGGTAGAATCCGGGCGAGTATAGGTACACGGTAGAATCCGTGCGAGTAACCAAAAGTTGTCCCCACGAGTACCGGAAAAGGGTCGAATCTATGGGAGTACCGAAAAATGATACAACTCGTGCGTGTACCGGGAAAAGGTACAATCCGTGCGAGTAACCAACAGTTGTTCTCACGAGTACCGGAAAAGGGTCGAATCTGTGGGAGTACCGTAAAATGATAGAATCCGGGCGTGTACCGGGAAAAGGTAGAATCCGTGCGAGTAACCAAAAGTTGTTCCCACGAGTACCGAAAAAGGGTCGAATATTTGCGAGTACTAAAAAATGGTAGAATCCGGGCGAGTATAGGTACAAGGTAGAATCCGTGCGAGTAACCAAAAGTTGTCCCCACGAGTACCGGAAAAGGGTCGAATCTATGGGAGTACCGAAAAATGATACAATCCGGGCGTGTACCGGGAAAAGGTAGAATTCGTGCGAGTAACCAACAGTTGTTCTCACGAGTACCGGAAAAGGGTCGAATCTGTGGGAGTACCGACAAATGATAGAATCCGGGCGTGTACCGGGAAAAGGTAGAATCCTTGCGAGTAACCAAAAGTTGTTCCCACGAGTACCGAAAAAGGGTCGAATATGTGGGAGTACTAAAAAATGGTAGAATCCGGGCGAGTATAGGTAAAAGGTAGAATCCGTGCGAGTAACCAAAAGTTGTCCCCACGAGTACCGGAAAAGGGTCGAATCTATGGGAGTACCGAAAAATGATAGAATCCGGGCGTGTACCGGGAAAAGGTAGAATCCGTGCGAGTATCCAAAAATTGTTCCCATGAGTATCGGAAAATGGTCGAATCTATGAGAATACCGAAAAACGGTAGAATCCGGGCGAGTACCGGGAAAAGGTAGAATTCGTGCGAGTATCCAAAAACTGTTCCCATGAGTACCGGAAAATGGTCGAATCTATGAGAATACCGAAAAACGGTAGAATCCGGGCGAGTACCGGGAAAAGGTAGAATCCGTGCGAGTAACCAAAAGTTGTTCCCACGAGTACCGAAAAAGGGTCGAATCTGTGGGAGTACCGACAAATGATAGAATCCGGGCGTGTACCTGGAAAAGGTAGAATCCGTGCGAGTATCCAAAAACTGTTTCCACGAGTACCGAAAAAGGGTCGAATCTATGAGAGTACCGAAAAATGGTAGAATCCGGGCGAGTACGGGGAAAAGGTAGAATCCGTGCGAGTGTGAGAAAACTTTCCCAACGAGTTCCGGAAAAGGGTCGAGTCTGTAGGAGTACTGAAAAATGGTAGAATCCGGGCGAGTATAGGTACAAGGTAGAATCCGTGCGAGTAACCAAAAGTTGTCCCCACGAGTACCGGAAAAGGGTCGAATCTATGGGAGTACCGAAAAATGATACAATCCGGGCGTGTACCGGGAAAAGGTAGAATTCGTGCGAGTAACCAACAGTTGTTCTCACGAGTACCGGAAAAGGGTCGAATCTGTGGGAGTACCGACAAATGATAGAATCCAGGCGTGTACCGGGAAAAGGTAGAATTCGTGCGAGTATCCAAAAACTGTTCCCATGAGTACCGGAAAATGGTCGAATCTATGAGAATACCGAAAAACGGTAGAATCCGGGCGAGTACCGGGAAAAGGTAGAATCCGTGCGAGTAACCAAAAGTTGTTCCCACGAGTACCGAAAAAGGGTCGAATCTGTGGGAGTACCGAGAAATGATAGAATCCGGGCGTGTACCTGGAAAAGGTAGAATCCGTGCGAGTATCTAAAAACTGTTTCCATGAGTACCGAAAAAGGGTCGAATCTATGAGAGTACCGAAAAATGGTAGAGTCCGGGCGAGTACGGGGAAAAGGTAGAATCCGTGCGAGTGTGAGAAAACTTTCCCAACGAGTACCGGAAAAGGGTCGAATCTGTGGGAGTACTGAAAAATGGTAGAATCCGGGCGAGTATAGGTACAAGGTAGAATCCGTGCGAGTAACCAAAAGTTGTCCCCACGAGTACCGGAAAAGGGTCGACTCTATGCGAGTACCGAAAAATGATACAATCCGGGCGTGTACAGGGAAAAGGTAGAATCCGGGCGAGTAACCAACAGTTGTTCTCACGAGTACCGGAAAAGAGTCGAATCTGTGGGAGTACCGAAAAATGATAGAATCCGGGCGTGTACCGGGAAAAGGTAGAATCCGTGCGAGTAACCAAAAGTTGTTCCCACGAGTACCGAAAAAGGGTCGAATTTGTGGGAGTACTAAAAAATGGTAGAATCCGGGCGAGTATAGGTAAAAGGTAGAATCCGTGCGAGTAACCAAAAGTTGTCCCCACGAGTACCGGAAAAGGGTCGAATCTATGGGAGTACCGAAAAATGATAGAATCCGGGCGTGTACCGGGAAAAGGTAGAATCCGTGCGAGTATCCAAAAACTGTTCCCATGAGTACCGGAAAATGGTCGAATCTATGAGAATACCGAAAAATGGTAGAATCCGGGCGAGTACCGGGAAAAGGTAGAATCCGTGCGAGTAACCAAAAGTTGTTCCCACGAGTACCGAAAAAGGGTCGAATCTGTGGGAGTACCGACAAATGATAGAATCCGGGCGTGTACCTGGAAAAGGTAGAATCCGTGCGAGTATCCAAAAACTGTTTCCACGAGTACCGAAAAAGGGTCGAATCTATGAGAGTACCGAAAAATGGTAGAATCCGGGCGAGTACGGGGAAAAGGTAGAATCCGTGCGAGTGTGAGAAAACTTTCCCAACGAGTTCCGGAAAAGGGTCGAATCTGTAGGAGTACTGAAAAATGGTAGAATCCGGGCGAGTATAGGTACAAGGTAGAATCCGTGCGAGTAACCAAAAGTTGTCCCCACGAGTACCGGAAAAGTGTCGAATCTATGCGAGTACCGAAAAATGATACAATCCGGGCGTGTACCGGGAAAAGGTAGAATCCGTGCGAGTAACCAAAAGTTGTTCCCACGAGTACCGAAAAAGGGTCGAGTCTGTGGGAGTACTAAAAAATGGTTGAATCCGGGCGAGTATAGGTAAAAGGTAGAATCCGTGCGAGTAACCAAAAGTTGTCCCCACGAGTACCGGAAAAGGGTCGAATCTATGGGAGTACCGAAAAATGATAGAATCCGGGCGTGTACCGGGAAAAGGTAGAATCCGTGCGAGTATCCAAAAACTGTTCCCATGAGTACCGGAAAATGGTCGAATCTATGAGAATACCGAAAAACGGTAGAATCCGGGCGAGTACCGGGAAAAGGTAGAATCCGTGCGAGTAACCAAAAGTTGTTCCCACGAGTACCGAAAAAGGGTCGAATCTGTGGGAGTACCGACAAATGATAGAATCCGGGCGTGTACCTGGAAAAGGTAGAATCCGTGCGAGTATCCAAAAACTGTTTCCACGAGTACCGAAAAAGGGTCGAATCTATGAGAGTACCGAAAAATGGTAGAATCCGGGCGAGTACGGGGAAAAGGTAGAATCCGTTCGAGTGTGAGAAAACTTTCCCAACGAGTTCCGAAAAAGGGTCGAATCTGTGGGAGTACTGAAAAATGGTAGAATCCGGGCGAGTATAGGTACAAGGTAGAATCCGTACGAGTAACCAAAAGTTGTCCCCACGAGTACCGGAAAAGGGTCGAATCTATGCGAGTACCGAAAAATGATACAATCCGGGCGTGTACCGGGAAAAGGTAGAATCCGTGCGAGTAACCAACAGTTGTTCTCACGAGTACCGGAAAAGAGTCGAATCTGTGGGAGTACCGAAAAATGATAGAATCCGGGCGTGTACCGGGAAAAGGTAGAATCCGTGCGAGTAACCAACAGTTGTTCCCACGAGTACCGAAAAAGGGTCGAATCTGTGGGAGTACCGAAAAATGATAGAATCCGGGCGTGTACCTGGAAAAGGTAGAATCCGTGCGAGTATCCAAAAACTGTTTCCACGAGTACCGAAAAATGGTCGAATCTATGAGAGTACCGAAAAATGGTAGAATCGGGGCGAGTACGGGGAAAAGGTAGAATCCGTGCGAGTGTGAGAAAACTTTCCCAACGAGTTCCGGAAAAGGGTCGAATCTGTGGGAGTACTGAAAAATGGTAGAATCCGGGCGAGTATAGGTACAAGGTAGAATCCGTACGAGTAACCAAAAGTTGTCCCCACGAGTACCGGAAAAGGGTCGAATCTATGCGAGTACCGAAAAATGATACAATCCGGGCGTGTACCGGGAAAAGGTAGAATCCGTGCGAGTAACCAAAAGTTGTCCCCACGAGTACCGGAAAAGGGTCGAATCTATGGGAGTACCGAAAAATGATAGAATCCGGGCGTGTACCGGGAAAAGGTAGATCCGTGCGAGTATCCAAAAACTGTTCCCATGAGTACCGGAAAATGGTCGAATCTATGAGAATACCGAAAAACGGTAGAATCCGGGCGAGTACCGGGAAAAGGTAGAATCCGTGCGAGTAACCAAAAGTTGTTCCCACGAGTACCGAAAAAGGATCGAATCTGTGGGAGTACCGACAAATGATAGAATCCGGGCGTGTACCTGGAAAAGGTAGAATCCGTGCGAGTATCCAAAAACTGTTTCCACGAGTACCGAAAAAGGGTCGAATCTATGAGAGTACCGAAAAATGGTAGAATCCGGGCGAGTATCCAAAAACTGTTTCCACGAGTACCGAAAAATGGTAGAATCCGGGCGAGTACGGGGAAAAGGTAGAATCCGTGCGAGTGTGAGAAAACTTTCCCAACGAGTACCGGAAAAGGGTCGAATCTGTGGGAGTACTGAAAAATGGTAGAATCCGGGCGAGTATAGGTACAAGGTAGAATCCGCGCGAGTAACCAAAAGTTGTCCCCACGAGTACCGGAAAAGGGTCGACTCTATGCGAGTACCGAAAAATGATACAATCCGGGCGTGTACAGGGAAAAGGTAGAATCCGGGCGAGTAACCAACAGTTGTTCTCACGAGTACCGGAAAAGAGTCCAATCTGTGGGAGTACCGAAAAATGATTGAATCCGGGCGTGTACCGGGAAAAGGTAGAATCCGTGCGAGTAACCAAAAGTTGTTCCCACGAGTACCGAAAAAGGGTCGAATCTGTGGGAGTACCGAAAAATGATAGAATCCGGGCGTGTACCTGGAAAAGGTAGAATCCGTGCGAGTATCCAAAAACTGTTTCCACGAGTACCGAAAAATGGTCGAATCTATGAGAGTACCGAAAAATGGTAAAATCGGGGCGAGTACGGGGAAAAGGTAGAATCCGTGCGAGTATCCAAAAACTGTTCCCATGAGTACCGGAAAATGGTCGAATCTATGAGAATACCGAAAAACGATAGAATCCGGGCGAGTACCGGGAAAAGGTAGAATCCGTGCGAGTAACCAAAAGTTGTTCCCACGAGTACCGAAAAAGGGTCGAATCTGTAGGAGTACCGACAAATGATAGAATCCGGGCGTGTACCTGGAAAAGGTAGAATCCGTGCGAGTATCCAAAAACTGTTTCGACGAGTACCGAAAAAGGGTCGAATCTATGAGAGTACCGAAAAATGGTAGAATCCGGGCGAGTACGGGGAAAAGGTAGAATCCGTGCGAGTGTGAGAAAACTTTCCCAACGAGTACCGGAAAAGGGTCGAATCTGTGGGAGTACTGAAAAATGGTAGAATCCGGGCGAGTATAGGTAGAAGGTAGAATTCGTGCGAGTAACCAAAAGTTGTCCCCACGAGTACCGGAAAAGGGTCGAATCTATGCAAGTACCGAAAATTGATACAATCTGGGCGTGTACCGGGAAAAGGTAGAATCCGTGCGAGTAACCAACAGTTGTTCTCACGAGTACCGGAAAAGGGTCGAATCTGTGGGAGTACCGAAAAATGATAGAATCCGGGCGTGTACCGGGAAAAGGTAGAATCCGTGCGAGTAACCAAAAGTTGTTCCCACGAGTACCGAAAAAGGGTCGAATTTGTGGGAGTACTAAAAAATGGTAGAATCCGGGCGAGTATAGGTAAAAGGTAGAATCCGTGCGAGTAACCAAAAGTTGTCCCCACGAGTACCGGAAAAGGGTCGAATCTATGGGAGTACCGAAAAATGATAGAATCCGGGCGTGTACCGGGAAAAGGTAGAATCCGTGCGAGTATCCAAAAACTGTTCCCATGAGTACCGGAAAATGGTCGAATCTATGAGAATACCGAGAAACGGTAGAATCCGGGCGAGTACCGGGAAAAGGTAGAATCCGTGCGAGTAACCAAAAGTTGTTCCCACGAGTACCGAAAAAGCATCGAATCTGTGGGAGTACCGACAAATGATAGAATCCGGGCGTGTACCTGGAAAAGGTAGAATCCGTGCGAGTATCCAAAAACTGTTTCCACGAGTACCGAAAAAGGGTCGAATCTATGAGAGTACCGAAAAATGGTAGAATCGGGGCGAGTACGGGGAAAAGGTAGAATCCGTGCGAGTGTGAGAAAACTTTCCCAACGAGTACCGGAAAAGGGTCGAATCTGTGGGAATACTGAAAAATGGTAGAATCCGGGCGAGTATAGGTACAGGGTAGAATCCGTGAGAGTAACCAAAAGTTGTCCCCACGAGTACCGGAAAAGGGTCGAATCTATGCAAGTACCGAAAAATGATACAATCCGAGCGTGTCCCGGGAAAAGGTAGAATCCGTGCGAGTAACCAACAGTTGTTCTCACGAGTACCGGAAAAGGGTCGAATCTGTGGGAGTACCGAAAAATGATAGAATCCGGGCGTGTACCGGGAAAAGGTAGAATCCGTGCGAGTAACCAAAAGTTGTTCCCACGAGTACCGAAAAAGGGTCGAATCTGTGGGAGTACTAAAAAATGGTAGAATCCGGGCGAGTATAGGTAAAAGGTAGAATCCGTGCGAGTAACCAAAAGTTGTCCCCACGAGTACCGGAAAAGGGTCGAATCTATGGGAGTACCGAAAAATGATAGAATCCGGGCGTGTACCGGGAAAAGGTAGATCCGTGCGAGTATCCAAAAACTGTTCCCATGAGTACCGGAAAATGGTCGAATCTATGAGAATACCGAAAAACGGTAGAATCCGGGCGAGTACCGGGAAAAGGTAGAATCCGTGCGAGTAACCAAAAGTTGTTCCCACGAGTACCGAAAAAGGGTCGAATCTGTGGGAGTACCGACAAATGATAGAATCCGGGCGTGTACCTGGAAAAGGTAGAATCCGTGCGAGTATCCAAAAACTGTTTCCACGAGTACCGAAAAAGGGTCGAATCTATGAGAGTACCGAAAAATGGTAGAATCCGGGCGAGTATCCAAAAACTGTTTCCACGAGTACCGAAAAATGGTAGAATCCGGGCGAGTACGGGGAAAAGGTAGAATCCGTGCGAGTGTGAGAAAACTTTCCCAACGAGTACCGGAAAAGGGTCGAATCTGTGGGAGTACTGAAAAATGGTAGAATCCGGGCGAGTATAGGTAGAAGGTAGAATTCGTGCGAGTAACCAAAAGTTGTCCCCACGAGTACCGGAAAAGGGTCGAATCTATGCAAGTACCGAAAAATGATACAATCTGGGCGTGTACCGGGAAAAGGTAGAATCCGTGCGAGTAACCAACAGTTGTTCTCACGAGTACCGGAAAAGGGTCGAATCTGTGGGAGTACCGAAAAATGATAGAATCCGGGCGTGTACCGGGAAAAGGTAGAATCCGTGCGAGTAACCAAAAGTTGTTCCCACGAGTACCGAAAAAGGGTCGAATTTGTGGGAGTACTAAAAAATGGTAGAATCCGGGCGAGTATAGGTAAAAGGTAGAATCCGTGCGAGTAACCAAAAGTTGTCCCCACGAGTACCGGAAAAGGGTCGAATCTATGGGAGTACCGAAAAATGATAGAATCCGGGCGTGTACCGGGAAAAGGTAGAATCCGTGCGAGTATCCAAAAACTGTTCCCATGAGTACCGGAAAATGGTCGAATCTATGAGAATACCGAGAAACGGTAGAATCCGGGCGAGTACCGGGAAAAGGTAGAATCCGTGCGAGTAACCAAAAGTTGTTCCCACGAGTACCGAAAAAGCATCGAATCTGTGGGAGTACCGACAAATGATAGAATCCGGGCGTGTACCTGGAAAAGGTAGAATCCGTGCGAGTATCCAAAAACTGTTTCCACGAGTACCGAAAAAGGGTCGAATCTATGAGAGTACCGAAAAATGGTAGAATCGGGGCGAGTACGGGGAAAAGGTAGAATCCGTGCGAGTGTGAGAAAACTTTCCCAACGAGTACCGGAAAAGGGTCGAATCTGTGGGAATACTGAAAAATGGTAGAATCCGGGCGAGTATAGGTACAGGGTAGAATCCGTGAGAGTAACCAAAAGTTGTCCCCACGAGTACCGGAAAAGGGTCGAATCTATGCAAGTACCGAAAAATGATACAATCCGAGCGTGTCCCGGGAAAAGGTAGAATCCGTGCGAGTAACCAACAGTTGTTCTCACGAGTACCGGAAAAGGGTCGAATCTGTGGGAGTACCGAAAAATGATAGAATCCGGGCGTGTACCGGGAAAAGGTAGAATCCGTGCGAGTAACCAAAAGTTGTTCCCACGAGTACCGAAAAAGGGTCGAATCTGTGGGAGTACTAAAAAATGGTAGAATCCGGGCGAGTATAGGTAAAAGGTAGAATCCGTGCGAGTAACCAAAAGTTGTCCCCACGAGTACCGGAAAAGGGTCGAATCTATGGGAGTACCGAAAAATGATAGAATCCGGGCGTGTACCGGGAAAAGGTAGATCCGTGCGAGTATCCAAAAACTGTTCCCATGAGTACCGGAAAATGGTCGAATCTATGAGAATACCGAAAAACGGTAGAATCCGGGCGAGTACCGGGAAAAGGTAGAATCCGTGCGAGTAACCAAAAGTTGTTCCCACGAGTACCGAAAAAGGGTCGAATCTGTGGGAGTACCGACAAATGATAGAATCCGGGCGTGTACCTGGAAAAGGTAGAATCCGTGCGAGTATCCAAAAACTGTTTCCACGAGTACCGAAAAAGGGTCGAATCTATGAGAGTACCGAAAAATGGTATAATCGGGGCGAGTACGGGGAAAAGGTAGAATCCGTGCGAGTGTGAGAAAACTTTCCCAACGAGTACCGGAAAAGGGTCGAATCTGTGGGAGTACTGAAAAATGGTAGAATCCGGGCGAGTATAGGTACAAGGTAGAATCCGCGCGAGTAACCAAAAGTTGTCCCCACGAGTACCGGAAAAGGGTCGACTCTATGCGAGTACCGAAAAATGATACAATCCGGGCGTGTACAGGGAAAAGGTAGAATCCGGGCGAGTAACCAACAGTTGTTCTCACGAGTACCGGAAAAGAGTCCAATCTGTGGGAGTACCGAAAAATGATTGAATCCGGGCGTGTACCGGGAAAAGGTAGAATCCGTGCGAGTAACCAAAAGTTGTTCCCACGAGTACCGAAAAAGGGTCGAATCTGTGGGAGTACCGAAAAATGATAGAATCCGGGCGTGTACCTGGAAAAGGTAGAATCCGTGCGAGTATCCAAAAACTGTTTCCACGAGTACCGAAAAATGGTCGAATCTATGAGAGTACCGAAAAATGGTAAAATCGGGGCGAGTACGGGGAAAAGGTAGAATCCGTGCGAGTATCCAAAAACTGTTCCCATGAGTACCGGAAAATGGTCGAATCTATGAGAATACCGAAAAACGATAGAATCCGGGCGAGTACCGGGAAAAGGTAGAATCCGTGCGAGTAACCAAAAGTTGTTCCCACGAGTACCGAAAAAGGGTCGAATCTGTAGGAGTACCGACAAATGATAGAATCCGGGCGTGTACCTGGAAAAGGTAGAATCCGTGCGAGTATCCAAAAACTGTTTCGACGAGTACCGAAAAAGGGTCGAATCTATGAGAGTACCGAAAAATGGTAGAATCCGGGCGAGTACGGGGAAAAGGTAGAATCCGTGCGAGTGTGAGAAAACTTTCCCAACGAGTACCGGAAAAGGGTCGAATCTGTGGGAGTACTGAAAAATGGTAGAATCCGGGCGAGTATAGGTAGAAGGTAGAATTCGTGCGAGTAACCAAAAGTTGTCCCCACGAGTACCGGAAAAGGGTCGAATCTATGCAAGTACCGAAAATTGATACAATCTGGGCGTGTACCGGGAAAAGGTAGAATCCGTGCGAGTAACCAACAGTTGTTCTCACGAGTACCGGAAAAGGGTCGAATCTGTGGGAGTACCGAAAAATGATAGAATCCGGGCGTGTACCGGGAAAAGGTAGAATCCGTGCGAGTAACCAAAAGTTGTTCCCACGAGTACCGAAAAAGGGTCGAATTTGTGGGAGTACTAAAAAATGGTAGAATCCGGGCGAGTATAGGTAAAAGGTAGAATCCGTGCGAGTAACCAAAAGTTGTCCCCACGAGTACCGGAAAAGGGTCGAATCTATGGGAGTACCGAAAAATGATAGAATCCGGGCGTGTACCGGGAAAAGGTAGAATCCGTGCGAGTATCCAAAAACTGTTCCCATGAGTACCGGAAAATGGTCGAATCTATGAGAATACCGAGAAACGGTAGAATCCGGGCGAGTACCGGGAAAAGGTAGAATCCGTGCGAGTAACCAAAAGTTGTTCCCACGAGTACCGAAAAAGCATCGAATCTGTGGGAGTACCGACAAATGATAGAATCCGGGCGTGTACCTGGAAAAGGTAGAATCCGTGCGAGTATCCAAAAACTGTTTCCACGAGTACCGAAAAAGGGTCGAATCTATGAGAGTACCGAAAAATGGTAGAATCGGGGCGAGTACGGGGAAAAGGTAGAATCCGTGCGAGTGTGAGAAAACTTTCCCAACGAGTACCGGAAAAGGGTCGAATCTGTGGGAATACTGAAAAATGGTAGAATCCGGGCGAGTATAGGTACAGGGTAGAATCCGTGAGAGTAACCAAAAGTTGTCCCCACGAGTACCGGAAAAGGGTCGAATCTATGCAAGTACCGAAAAATGATACAATCCGAGCGTGTCCCGGGAAAAGGTAGAATCCGTGCGAGTAACCAACAGTTGTTCTCACGAGTACCGGAAAAGGGTCGAATCTGTGGGAGTACCGAAAAATGATAGAATCCGGGCGTGTACCGGGAAAAGGTAGAATCCGTGCGAGTAACCAAAAGTTGTTCCCACGAGTACCGAAAAAGGGTCGAATCTGTGGGAGTACTAAAAAATGGTAGAATCCGGGCGAGTATAGGTAAAAGGTAGAATCCGTGCGAGTAACCAAAAGTTGTCCCCACGAGTACCGGAAAAGGGTCGAATCTATGGGAGTACCGAAAAATGATAGAATCCGGGCGTGTACCGGGAAAAGGTAGATCCGTGCGAGTATCCAAAAACTGTTCCCATGAGTACCGGAAAATGGTCGAATCTATGAGAATACCGAAAAACGGTAGAATCCGGGCGAGTACCGGGAAAAGGTAGAATCCGTGCGAGTAACCAAAAGTTGTTCCCACGAGTACCGAAAAAGGGTCGAATCTGTGGGAGTACCGACAAATGATAGAATCCGGGCGTGTACCTGGAAAAGGTAGAATCCGTGCGAGTATCCAAAAACTGTTTCCACGAGTACCGAAAAAGGGTCGAATCTATGAGAGTACCGAAAAATGGTAGAATCCGGGCGAGTATCCAAAAACTGTTTCCACGAGTACCGAAAAATGGTAGAATCCGGGCGAGTACGGGGAAAAGGTAGAATCCGTGCGAGTGTGAGAAAACTTTCCCAACGAGTACCGGAAAAGGGTCGAATCTGTGGGAGTACTGAAAAATGGTAGAATCCGGGCGAGTATAGGTAGAAGGTAGAATTCGTGCGAGTAACCAAAAGTTGTCCCCACGAGTACCGGAAAAGGGTCGAATCTATGCAAGTACCGAAAAATGATACAATCTGGGCGTGTACCGGGAAAAGGTAGAATCCGTGCGAGTAACCAACAGTTGTTCTCACGAGTACCGGAAAAGGGTCGAATCTGTGGGAGTACCGAAAAATGATAGAATCCGGGCGTGTACCGGGAAAAGGTAGAATCCGTGCGAGTAACCAAAAGTTGTTCCCACGAGTACCGAAAAAGGGTCGAATTTGTGGGAGTACTAAAAAATGGTAGAATCCGGGCGAGTATAGGTAAAAGGTAGAATCCGTGCGAGTAACCAAAAGTTGTCCCCACGAGTACCGGAAAAGGGTCGAATCTATGGGAGTACCGAAAAATGATAGAATCCGGGCGTGTACCGGGAAAAGGTAGAATCCGTGCGAGTATCCAAAAACTGTTCCCATGAGTACCGGAAAATGGTCGAATCTATGAGAATACCGAGAAACGGTAGAATCCGGGCGAGTACCGGGAAAAGGTAGAATCCGTGCGAGTAACCAAAAGTTGTTCCCACGAGTACCGAAAAAGCATCGAATCTGTGGGAGTACCGACAAATGATAGAATCCGGGCGTGTACCTGGAAAAGGTAGAATCCGTGCGAGTATCCAAAAACTGTTTCCACGAGTACCGAAAAAGGGTCGAATCTATGAGAGTACCGAAAAATGGTAGAATCGGGGCGAGTACGGGGAAAAGGTAGAATCCGTGCGAGTGTGAGAAAACTTTCCCAACGAGTACCGGAAAAGGGTCGAATCTGTGGGAATACTGAAAAATGGTAGAATCCGGGCGAGTATAGGTACAGGGTAGAATCCGTGAGAGTAACCAAAAGTTGTCCCCACGAGTACCGGAAAAGGGTCGAATCTATGCAAGTACCGAAAAATGATACAATCCGAGCGTGTCCCGGGAAAAGGTAGAATCCGTGCGAGTAACCAACAGTTGTTCTCACGAGTACCGGAAAAGGGTCGAATCTGTGGGAGTACCGAAAAATGATAGAATCCGGGCGTGTACCGGGAAAAGGTAGAATCCGTGCGAGTAACCAAAAGTTGTTCCCACGAGTACCGAAAAAGGGTCGAATCTGTGGGAGTACTAAAAAATGGTAGAATCCGGGCGAGTATAGGTAAAAGGTAGAATCCGTGCGAGTAACCAAAAGTTGTCCCCACGAGTACCGGAAAAGGGTCGAATCTATGGGAGTACCGAAAAATGATAGAATCCGGGCGTGTACCGGGAAAAGGTAGATCCGTGCGAGTATCCAAAAACTGTTCCCATGAGTACCGGAAAATGGTCGAATCTATGAGAATACCGAAAAACGGTAGAATCCGGGCGAGTACCGGGAAAAGGTAGAATCCGTGCGAGTAACCAAAAGTTGTTCCCACGAGTACCGAAAAAGGGTCGAATCTGTGGGAGTACCGACAAATGATAGAATCCGGGCGTGTACCTGGAAAAGGTAGAATCCGTGCGAGTATCCAAAAACTGTTTCCACGAGTACCGAAAAAGGGTCGAATCTATGAGAGTACCGAAAAATGGTATAATCGGGGCGAGTACGGGGAAAAGGTAGAATCCGTGCGAGTGTGAGAAAACTTTCCCAACGAGTACCGGAAAAGGGTCGAATCTGTGGGAGTACTGAAAAATGGTAGAATCCGGGCGAGTATAGGTACAAGGTAGAATCCGTGCGAGTAACCAAAAGTTGTCCCCACGAGTACCGGAAAAGGGTCGACTCTATGCGAGTACCGAAAAATGATACAATCCGGGCGTGTACAGGGAAAAGATAGAATCCGGGCGAGTAACCAACAGTTGTTCTCACGAGTACCGGAAAAGAGTCGAATCTGTGGGAGTACCGAAAAATGATAGAATCCGGGCGTGTACCGGGAAAAGGTAGAATCCGTGCGAGTAACCAAAAGTTGTTCCCACGAGTACCGAAAAAGGGTCGAATTTGTGGGAGTACTAAAAAATGGTAGAATCCGGGCGAGTATAGGTAAAAGGTAGAATCCGTGCGAGTAACCAAAAGTTGTCCCCACGAGTACCGGAAAAGGGTCGAATCTATGCAAGTACCGAAAAATGATACAATCCGAGCGTGTACCGGGAAAAGGTAGAATCCGTGCGAGTAACCAACAGTTGTTCTCACGAGTACCGGAAAAGGGTCGAATCTGTGGGAGTACCGAAAAATGATAGAATCCGGGCGTGTACCGGGAAAAGGTAGAATCCGTGCGAGTAACCAAAAGTTGTTCCCACGAGTACCGAAAAAGGGTCGAATTTGTGGGAGTACTAAAAAATGGTAGAATCCGGGCGAGTATAGGTAAAAGGTAGAATCCGTGCGAGTAACCAAAAGTTGTCCCCACGAGTACCGGAAAAGGGTCGAATCTATGGGAGTACCGAAAAATGATAGAATCCGGGCGTGTACCGGGAAAAGGTAGAATCCGTGCGAGTATCCAAAAACTGTTCCCATGAGTAGCGGAAAATGGTCGAATCTATGAGAATACCGAGAAACGGTAGAATCCGGGCGAGTACCGGGAAAAGGTAGAATCCGTGCGAGTAACCAAAAGTTGTTCCCACGAGTACCGAAAAAGCATCGAATCTGTGGGAGTACCGACAAATGATAGAATCCGGGCGTGTACCTGGAAAAGGTAGAATCCGTGCGAGTATCCAAAAACTGTTTCCACGAGTACCGAAAAAGGGTCGAATCTATGAGAGTACCGAAAAATGGTAGAATCGGGGCGAGTACGGGGAAAAGGTAGAATCCGTGCGAGTGTGAGAAAACTTTCCCAACGAGTACCGGAAAAGGGTCGAATCTGTGGGAGTACTGAAAAATGGTAGAATCCGGGCGAGTATAGGTACAGGGTAGAATCCGTGCGAGTAACCAAAAGTTGTCCCCACGAGTACCGGAAAAGGGTCGAATCTATGCAAGTACCGAAAAATGATACAATCCGAGCGTGTCCCGGGAAAAGGTAGAATCCGTGCGAGTAACCAACAGTTGTTCTCACGAGTACCGGAAAAGGGTCGAATCTGTGGGAGTACCGAAAAATGATAGAATCCGGGCGTGTACCGGGAAAAGGTAGAATCCGTGCGAGTAACCAAAAGTTGTTCCCACGAGTACCGAAAAAGGGTCGAATTTGTGGGAGTACTAAAAAATGGTAGAATCCGGGCGAGTATAGGTAAAAGGTAGAATCCGTGCGAGTAACCAAAAGTTGTCCCCACGAGTACCGGAAAAGGGTCGAATCTATGCAAGTACCGAAAAATGATACAATCCGAGCGTGTACCGGGAAAAGGTAGAATCCGTGCGAGTAACCAACAGTTGTTCTCACGAGTACCGGAAAAGGGTCGAATCTGTGGGAGTACCGAAAAATGATAGAATCCGGGCGTGTACCGGGAAAAGGTAGAATCCGTGCGAGTAACCAAAAGTTGTTCCCACGAGTACCGAAAAAGGGTCGAATTTGTGGGAGTACTAAAAAATGGTAGAATCCGGGCGAGTATAGGTAAAAGGTAGAATCCGTGCGAGTAACCAAAAGTTGTCCCCACGAGTACCGGAAAAGGGTCGAATCTATGGGAGTACCGAAAAATGATAGAATCCGGGCGTGTACCGGGAAAAGGTAGAATCCGTGCGAGTATCCAAAAACTGTTCCCATGAGTACCGGAAAATGGTCGAATCTATGAGAATACCGAGAAACGGTAGAATCCGGGCGAGTACCGGGAAAAGGTAGAATCCGTGCGAGTAACCAAAAGTTGTTCCCACGAGTACCGAAAAAGCATCGAATCTGTGGGAGTACCGACAAATGATAGAATCCGGGCGTGTACCTGGAAAAGGTAGAATCCGTGCGAGTATCCAAAAACTGTTTCCACGAGTACCGAAAAAGGGTCGAATCTATGAGAGTACCGAAAAATGGTAGAATCGGGGCGAGTACGGGGAAAAGGTAGAATCCGTGCGAGTGTGAGAAAACTTTCCCAACGAGTACCGGAAAAGGGTCGAATCTGTGGGAGTACTGAAAAATGGTAGAATCCGGGCGAGTATAGGTACAGGGTAGAATCCGTGCGAGTAACCAAAAGTTGTCCCCACGAGTACCGGAAAAGGGTCGAATCTATGCAAGTACCGAAAAATGATACAATCCGAGCGTGTCCCGGGAAAAGGTAGAATCCGTGCGAGTAACCAACAGTTGTTCTCACGAGTACCGGAAAAGGGTCGAATCTGTGGGAGTACCGAAAAATGATAGAATCCGGGCGTGTACCGGGAAAAGGTAGAATCCGTGCGAGTAACCAAAAGTTGTTCCCACGAGTACCGAAAAAGGGTCGAATTTGTGGGAGTACTAAAAAATGGTAGAATCCGGGCGAGTATAGGTAAAAGGTAGAATCCGTGCGAGTAACCAAAAGTTGTCCCCACGAGTACCGGAAAAGGGTCGAATCTATGCAAGTACCGAAAAATGATACAATCCGAGCGTGTACCGGGAAAAGGTAGAATCCGTGCGAGTAACCAACAGTTGTTCTCACGAGTACCGGAAAAGGGTCGAATCTGTGGGAGTACCGAAAAATGATAGAATCCGGGCGTGTACCGGGAAAAGGTAGAATCCGTGCGAGTAACCAAAAGTTGTTCCCACGAGTACCGAAAAAGGGTCGAATTTGTGGGAGTACTAAAAAATGGTAGAATCCGGGCGAGTATTGGTAAAAGGTAGAATCCGTGCGAGTAACCAAAAGTTGTCCCCACGAGTACCGGAAAAGGGTCGAATCTATGGGAGTACCGAAAAATGATAGAATCCGGGCGTGTACCGGGAAAAGGTAGAATCCGTGCGAGTATCCAAAAACTGTTCCCATGAGTACCGGAAAATGGTCGAATCTATGAGAATACCGAGAAACGGTAGAATCCGGGCGAGTACCGGGAAAAGGTAGAATCCGTGCGAGTAACCAAAAGTTGTTCCCACGAGTACCGAAAAAGCATCGAATCTGTGGGAGTACCGACAAATGATAGAATCCGGGCGTGTACCTGGAAAAGGTAGAATCCGTGCGAGTATCCAAAAACTGTTTCCACGAGTACCGAAAAAGGGTCGAATCTATGAGAGTACCGAAAAATGGTAGAATCGGGGCGAGTACGGGGAAAAGGTAGAATCCGTGCGAGTGTGAGAAAACTTTCCCAACGAGTACCGGAAAAGGGTCGAATCTGTGGGAGTACTGAAAAATGGTAGAATCCGGGCGAGTATAGGTACAGGGTAGAATCCGTGCGAGTAACCAAAAGTTGTCCCCACGAGTACCGGAAAAGGGTCGAATCTATGCAAGTACCGAAAAATGATACAATCCGAGCGTGTCCCGGGAAAAGGTAGAATCCGTGCGAGTAACCAACAGTTGTTCTCACGAGTACCGGAAAAGGGTCGAATCTGTGGGAGTACCGAAAAATGATAGAATCCGGGCGTGTACCGGGAAAAGGTAGAATCCGTGCGAGTAACCAAAAGTTGTTCCCACGAGTACCGAAAAAGGGTCGAATCTGTGGGAGTACTAAAAAATGGTAGAATCCGGGCGAGTATAGGTAAAAGGTAGAATCCGTGCGAGTAACCAAAAGTTGTCCCCACGAGTACCGGAAAAGGGTCGAATCTATGGGAGTACCGAAAAATGATAGAATCCGGGCGTGTACCGGGAAAAGGTAGATCCGTGCGAGTATCCAAAAACTGTTCCCATGAGTACCGGAAAATGGTCGAATCTATGAGAATACCGAAAAACGGTAGAATCCGGGCGAGTACCGGGAAAAGGTAGAATCCGTGCGAGTAACCAAAAGTTGTTCCCACGAGTACCGAAAAAGGGTCGAATCTGTGGGAGTACCGACAAATGATAGAATCCGGGCGTGTACCTGGAAAAGGTAGAATCCGTGCGAGTATCCAAAAACTGTTTCCACGAGTACCGAAAAAGGGTCGAATCTATGAGAGTACCGAAAAATGGTATAATCGGGGCGAGTACGGGGAAAAGGTAGAATCCGTGCGAGTGTGAGAAAACTTTCCCAACGAGTACCGGAAAAGGGTCGAATCTGTGGGAGTACTGAAAAATGGTAGAATCCGGGCGAGTATAGGTACAAGGTAGAATCCGTGCGAGTAACCAAAAGTTGTCCCCACGAGTACCGGAAAAGGGTCGACTCTATGCGAGTACCGAAAAATGATACAATCCGGGCGTGTACAGGGAAAAGGTAGAATCCGGGCGAGTAACCAACAGTTGTTCTCACGAGTACCGGAAAAGAGTCGAATCTGTGGGAGTACCGAAAAATGATAGAATCCGGGCGTGTACCGGGAAAAGGTAGAATCCGTGCGAGTAACCAAAAGTTGTTCCCACGAGTACCGAAAAAGGGTCGAATTTGTGGGAGTACTAAAAAATGGTAGAATCCGGGCGAGTATAGGTAAAAGGTAGAATCTGTTCGAGTAACCAAAAGTTGTCCCCACGAGTACCGGAAAAGGGTCGAATCTATGGGAGTACCGAAAAATGATAGAATCCGGGCGTGTACCGGGAAAAGGTAGAATCCGTGCGAGTATCCAAAAACTGTTCCCATGAGTACCGGAAAATGGTCGAATCTATGAGAATACCGAAAAACGGTAGAATCCGGGCGAGTACCGGGAAAAGGTAGAATCCGTGCGAGTAACCAAAAGTTGTTCCCACGAGTACCGAAAAAGGGTCGAATCTGTGGGAGTACCGACAAATGATAGAATCCGGGCGTGTACCTGGAAAAGGTAGAATCCGTGCGAGTATCCAAAAACTGTTTCCACGAGTACCGAAAAAGGGTCGAATCTATGAGAGTACCGAAAAATGGTAGAATCCGGGCGAGTACGGGGAAAAGGTAGAATCCGTGCGAGTGTGAGAAAACTTTCCCAACGAGTACCGGAAAAGGGTCGAATCTGTGGGAGTACTGAAAAATGGTAGAATCCGGGCGAGTATAGGTACAAGGTAGAATTCGTGCGAGTAACCAAAAGTTGTCCCCACGAGTACCGGAAAAGGGTCGAATCTATGCAAGTACCGAAAAATGATACAATTCGGGCGTGTACCGGGAAAAGGTAGAATCCGTGCGAGTAACCAACAGTTGTTCTCACGAGTACCGGAAAAGGGTCGAATCTGTGGGAGTACCGAAAAATGATAGAATCCGGGCGTGTACCGGGAAAAGGTAGAATCCGTGCGAGTAACCAAAAGTTGTTCCCACGAGTACCGAAAAAGGGTCGAATCTGTGGGAGTACTAAAAAATGGTAGAATCCGGGCGAGTATAGGTAAAAGGTAGAATCCGTGCGAGTAACCAAAAGTTGTCCCCACGAGTACCGGAAAAGGGTCGAATCTATGGGAGTACCGAAAAATGATAGAATCCGGGCGTGTACCGGGAAAAGGTAGAATCCGTGCGAGTATCCAAAAACTGTTCCCATGAGTACCGGAAAATGGTCGAATCTATGAGAATACCGAGAAACGGTAGAATCCGGGCGAGTACCGGGAAAAGGTAGAATCCGTGCGAGTAACCAAAAGTTGTTCCCACGAGTACCGAAAAAGGATCGAATCTGTGGGAGTACCGACAAATGATAGAATCCGGGCGTGTACCTGGAAAAGGTAGAATCCGTGCGAGTATCCAAAAACTGTTTCCACGAGTACCGAAAAAGGGTCGAATCTATGAGAGTACCGAAAAATGGTAGAATCGGGGCGAGTACGGGGAAAAGGTAGAATCCGTGCGAGTGTGAGAAAACTTTCCCAACGAGTACCGGAAAAGGGTCGAATCTGTGGGAGTACTGAAAAATGGTAGAATCCGGGCGAGTATAGGTACAAGGTAGAATTCGTGCGAGTAACCAAAAGTTGTCCCCACGAGTACCGGAAAAGGGTCGAATCTATGCAAGTACCGAAAAATGATACAATCCGGGCGTGTACCGGGAAAAGGTAGAATCCGTGCGAGTAACCAACAGTTGTTCTCACGAGTACCGGAAAAGGGTCGAATCTGTGGGAGTACTGAAAAATGATAGAATCCGGGCGTGTACCGGGAAAAGGTAGAATCCGTGCGAGTAACCAAAAGTTGTTCCCACGAGTACCGAAAAAGGGTCGAATCTGTGGGAGTACTAAAAAATGGTAGAATCCGGGCGAGTATAGGTAAAAGGTAGAATCCGTGCGAGTAACCAAAAGTTGTCCCCACGAGTACCGGAAAAGGGTCGAATCTATGGGAGTACCGAAAAATGATAGAATCCGGGCGTGTACCGGGAAAAGGTAGAATCCGTGCGAGTATCCAAAAACTGTTCGCATGAGTACCGGAAAATGGTCGAATCTATGAGAATACCGAGAAACGGTAGAATCCGGGCGAGTACCGGGAAAAGGTAGAATCCGTGCGAGTAACCAAAAGTTGTTCCCACGAGTACCGAAAAAGGATCGAATCTGTGGGAGTACCGACAAATGATAGAATCCGGGCGTGTACCTGGAAAAGGTAGAATCCGTGCGAGTATCCAAAAACTGTTTCCACGAGTACCGAAAAAGGGTCGAATCTATGAGAGTACCGAAAAATGGTAGAATCGGGGCGAGTACGGGGAAAAGGTAGAATCCGTGCGAGTGTGAGAAAACTTTCCCAACGAGTACCGGAAAAGGGTCGAATCTGTGGGAGTACTGAAAAATGGTAGAATCCGGGCGAGTATAGGTACAGGGTAGAATCCGTGCGAGTAACCAAAAGTTGTCCCCACGAGTACCGGAAAAGGGTCGAATCTATGCAAGTACCGAAAAATGATACAATCCGAGCGTGTACCGGGAAAAGGTAGAATCCGTGCGAGTAACCAACAGTTGTTCTCACGAGTACCGGAAAAGGGTCGAATCTGTGGGAGTACCGAAAAATGATAGAATCCGGGCGTGTACCGGGAAAAGGTAGAATCCGTGCGAGTAACCAAAAGTTGTTCCCACGAGTACCGAAAAAGGGTCGAATCTGTGGGAGTACTAAAAAATGGTAGAATCCGGGCGAGTATAGGTAAAAGGTAGAATCCGTGCGAGTAACCAAAAGTTGTCCCCACGAGTACCGGAAAAGGGTCGAATCTATGGGAGTACCGAAAAATGATAGAATCCGGGCGTGTACCGGGAAAAGGTAGAATCCGTGCGAGTATCCAAAAACTGTTCGCATGAGTACCGGAAAATGGTCGAATCTATGAGAATACCGAGAAACGGTAGAATCCGGGCGAGTACCGGGAAAAGGTAGAATCCGTGCGAGTAACCAAAAGTTGTTCCCACGAGTACCGAAAAAGGATCGAATCTGTGGGAGTACCGACAAATGATAGAATCCGGGCGTGTACCTGGAAAAGGTAGAATCCGTGCGAGTATCCAAAAACTGTTTCCACGAGTACCGAAAAAGGGTCGAATCTATGAGAGTACCGAAAAATGGTAGAATCGGGGCGAGTACGGGGAAAAGGTAGAATCCGTGCGAGTGTGAGAAAACTTTCCCAACGAGTACCGGAAAAGGGTCGAATCTGTGGGAGTACTGAAAAATGGTAGAATCCGGGCGAGTATAGGTACAGGGTAGAATCCGTGCGAGTAACCAAAAGTTGTCCCCACGAGTACCGGAAAAGGGTCGAATCTATGCAAGTACCGAAAAATGATACAATCCGAGCGTGTACCGGGAAAAGGTAGAATCCGTGCGAGTAACCAACAGTTGTTCTCACGAGTACCGGAAAAGGGTCGAATCTGTGGGAGTACCGAAAAATGATAGAATCCGGGCGTGTACCGGGAAAAGGTAGAATCCGTGCGAGTAACCAAAAGTTGTTCCCACGAGTACCGAAAAAGGGTCGAATCTGTGGGAGTACTAAAAAATGGTAGAATCCGGGCGAGTATAGGTAAAAGGTAGAATCCGTGCGAGTAACCAAAAGTTGTCCCCACGAGTACCGGAAAAGGGTCGAATCTATGGGAGTACCGAAAAATGATAGAATCCGGGCGTGTACCGGGAAAAGGTAGATCCGTGCGAGTATCCAAAAACTGTTCCCATGAGTACCGGAAAATGGTCGAATCTATGAGAATACCGAAAAACGGTAGAATCCGGGAGAGTACCGGGAAAAGGTAGAATCCGTGCGAGTAACCAAAAGTTGTTCCCACGAGTACTGAAAAAGGGTCGAATCTGTGGGAGTACCGACAAATGATAGAATCCGGGCGTGTACCTGGAAAAGGTAGAATCCGTGCGAGTATCCAAAAACTGTTTCCACGAGTACCGAAAAAGGGTCGAATCTATGAGAGTACCGAAAAATGGTAGAATCGGGGCGAGTACGGGGAAAAGGTAGAATCCGTGCGAGTGTGAGAAAACTTTCCCAACGAGTACCGGAAAAGGGTCGAATCTGTGGGAGTACTGAAAAATGGTAGAATCCGGGCGAGTATAGGTACAAGGTAGAATCCGTGCGAGTAACCAAAAGTTGTCCCCACGAGTACCGGAAAAGGGTCGACTCTATGCGAGTACCGAAAAATGATACAATCCGGGCGTGTACAGGGAAAAGGTAGAATCCGGGCGAGTAACCAACAGTTGTTCTCACGAGTACCGGAAAAGAGTCGAATCTGTGGGAGTACCGAAAAATGATAGAATCCGGGCGTGTACCGGGAAAAGGTAGAATCCGTGCGAGTAACCAAAAGTTGTTCCCACGAGTACCGAAAAAGGGTCGAATTTGTGGGAGTACTAAAAAATGGTAGAATCCGGGCGAGTATAGGTAAAAGGTAGAATCCGTGCGAGTAACCAAAAGTTGTCCCCACGAGTACCGGAAAAGGGTCGAATCTATGGGAGTACCGAAAAATGATAGAATCCGGGCGTGTACCGGGAAAAGGTAGAATCCGTGCGAGTATCCAAAAACTGTTCCCATGAGTACCGGAAAATGGTCGAATCTATGAGAATACCGAAAAACGGTAGAATCCGGGCGAGTACCGGGAAAAGGTAGAATCCGTGCGAGTAACCAAAAGTTGTTCCCACGAGTACCGAAAAAGGGTCGAATCTGTGGGAGTACCGACAAATGATAGAATCCGGGCGTGTACCTGGAAAAGGTAGAATCCGTGCGAGTATCCAAAAACTGTTTCCACGAGTACCGAAAAAGGGTCGAATCTATGAGAGTACCGAAAAATGGTAGAATCCGGGCGAGTACGGGGAAAAGGTAGAATCCGTGCGAGTGTGAGAAAACTTTCCCAACGAGTTCCGGAAAAGGGTCGAATCTGTGGGAGTACTGAAAAATGGTAGAATCCGGGCGAGTATAGGTAAAAGGTAGAATCCGTGCGAGTAACCAAAAGTTGTCCCCACGAGTACCGGAAAAGGGTCGAATCTATGGGAGTACCGAAAAATGATAGAATCCGGGCGTGTACCGGGAAAAGGTAGAATTCGTGCGAGTATCCAAAAACTGTTCCCATGAGTACCGGAAAATGGTCGAATCTATGAGAATACCGAAAAATGGTAGAATCCGGGCGAGTACCGGGAAAAGGTAGAATCCGTGCGAGTAACCAAAAGCTGTTCCCACGAGTACCGAAAAAGGATCGAATCTGTGGGAGTACCGACAAATGATAGAATCCGGGCGTGTACCTGGAAAAGGTAGAATCCGTGCGAGTATCCAAAAACTGTTTCCACGAGTACCGAAAAAGGGTCGAATCTATGAGAGTACCGAAAAATGGTAGAATCCGGGCGAGTATCCAAAAACTGTTTCCACGAGTACCGAAAAATGGTAGAATCCGGGCGAGTACGGGGAAAAGGTAGAATCCGTGCGAGTGTGAGAAAACTTTCCCAACGAGTACCGGAAAAGGGTCGAATCTGTGGGAGTACTGAAAAATGGTAGAATCCGGGCGAGTATAGGTACAAGGTAGAATCCGTGCGAGTAACCAAAAGTTGTCCCCACGAGTACCGGAAAAGGGTCGACTCTATGCGAGTACCGAAAAATGATACAATCCGGGCGTGTACAGGGAAAAGGTAGAATCCGGGCGAGTAACCAACAGTTGTTCTCACGAGTACCGGAAAAGAGTCGAATCTGTGGGAGTACCGAAAAATGATAGAATCCGGGCGTGTACCGGGAAAAGGTAGAATCCGTGCGAGTAACCAAAAGTTGTTCCCACGAGTACCGAAAAAAGGTCGAATTTCTGGGAGTACTAAAAAATGGTAGAATCCGGGCGAGTATAGGTAAAAGGTAGAATCCGTGCGAGTAACCAAAAGTTGTCCCCACGAGTACCGGAAAAGGGTCGAATCTATGGGAGTACCGAAAAATGATAGAATCCGGGCGTGTACCGGGAAAAGGTAGAATCCGTGCGAGTATCCAAAAACTGTTCCCATGAGTACCGGAAAATGGTCGAATCTATGAGAATACCGAAAAATGGTAGAATCCGGGCGAGTACCGGGAAAAGGTAGAATCCGTGCGAGTAACCAAAAGTTGTTCCCACGAGTACCGAAAAAGGGTCGAATCTGTGGGAGTACCGACAAATGATAGAATCCGGGCGTGTACCTGGAAAAGGTAGAATCCGTGCGAGTATCCAAAAACTGTTTCCACGAGTACCGAAAAAGGGTCGAATCTATGAGAGTACCGAAAAATGGTAGAATCGGGGCGAGTACGGGGAAAAGGTAGAATCCGTGCGAGTGTGAGAAAACTTTCCCAACGAGTACCGGAAAAGGGTCGAATCTGTGGGAGTACTGAAAAATGGTAGAATCCGGGCGAGTATAGGTACAAGGTAGAATCCGTGCGAGTAACCAAAAGTTGTCCCCACGAGTACCGGAAAAGGGTCGACTCTATGCGAGTACCGAAAAATGATACAATCCGGGCGTGTACAGGGAAAAGGTAGAATCCGGGCGAGTAACCAACAGTTGTTCTCACGAGTACCGGAAAAGAGTCGAATCTGTGGGAGTACCGAAAAATGATAGAATCCGGGCGTGTACCGGGAAAAGGTAGAATCCGTGCGAGTAACCAAAAGTTGTTCCCACGAGTACCGAAAAAGGGTCGAATTTGTGGGAGTACTAAAAAATGGTAGAATCCGGGCGAGTATAGGTAAAAGGTAGAATCCGTGCGAGTGTGAGAAAACTTTCCCAACGAGTTCCGGAAAAGGGTCGAATCTGTGGGAGTACTGAAAAATGGTAGAATCCGGGCGAGTATAGGTAAAAGGTAGAATCCGTGCGAGTAACCAAAAGTTGTCCCCACGAGTACCGGAAAAGGGTCGAATCTATGGGAGTACCGAAAAATGATAGAATCCGGGCGTGTACCGGGAAAAGGTAGAATTCGTGCGAGTATCCAAAAACTGTTCCCATGAGTACCGGAAAATGGTCGAATCTATGAGAATACCGAAAAACGGTAGAATCCGGGCGAGTACCGGGAAAAGGTAGAATCCGTGCGAGTAACCAAAAGTTGTTCCCACGAGTACCGAAAAAGGATCGAATCTGTGGGAGTACCGACAAATGATAGAATCCGGGCGTGTACCTGGAAAAGGTAGAATCCGTGCGAGTATCCAAAAACTGTTTCCACGAGTACCGAAAAAGGGTCGAATCTATGAGAGTACCGAAAAATGGTAGAATCCGGGCGAGTATCCAAAAACTGTTTCCACGAGTACCGAAAAATGGTAGAATCCGGGCGAGTACGGGGAAAAGGTAGAATCCGTGCGAGTGTGAGAAAACTTTCCCAACGAGTACCGGAAAAGGGTCGAATCTGTGGGAGTACTGAAAAATGGTAGAATCCGGGCGAGTATAGGTACAAGGTAGAATCCGTGCGAGTAACCAAAAGTTGTCCCCACGAGTACCGGAAAAGGGTCGACTCTATGCGAGTACCGAAAAATGATACAATCCGGGCGTGTACAGGGAAAAGGTAGAATCCGGGCGAGTAACCAACAGTTGTTCTCACGAGTACCGGAAAAGAGTCGAATCTGTGGGAGTACCGAAAAATGATAGAATCCGGGCGTGTACCGGGAAAAGGTAGAATCCGTGCGAGTAACCAAAAGTTGTTCCCACGAGTACCGAAAAAAGGTCGAATTTGTGGGAGTACTAAAAAATGGTAGAATCCGGGCGAGTATAGGTAAAAGGTAGAATCCGTGCGAGTAACCAAAAGTTGTCCCCACGAGTACCGGAAAAGGGTCGAATCTATGGGAGTACCGAAAAATGATAGAATCCGGGCGTGTACCGGGAAAAGGTAGAATCCGTGCGAGTATCCAAAAACTGTTCCCATGAGTACCGGAAAATGGTCGAATCTATGAGAATACCGAAAAACGGTAGAATCCGGGCGAGTACCGGGAAAAGGTAGAATCCGTGCGAGTAACCAAAAGTTGTTCCCACGAGTACCGAAAAAGGGTCGAATCTGTGGGAGTACCGACAAATGATAGAATCCGGGCGTGTACCTGGAAAAGGTAGAATCCGTGCGAGTATCCAAAAACTGTTTCCACGAGTACCGAAAAAGGGTCGAATCTATGAGAGTACCGAAAAATGGTAGAATCGGGGCGAGTACGGGGAAAAGGTAGAATCCGTGCGAGTGTGAGAAAACTTTCCCAACGAGTACCGGAAAAGGGTCGAATCTGTGGGAGTACTGAAAAATGGTAGAATCCGGGCGAGTATAGGTACAAGGTAGAATCCGTGCGAGTAACCAAAAGTTGTCCCCACGAGTACCGGAAAAGGGTCGACTCTATGCGAGTACCGAAAAATGATACAATCCGGGCGTGTACAGGGAAAAGGTAGAATCCGGGCGAGTAACCAACAGTTGTTCTCACGAGTACCGGAAAAGAGTCGAATCTGTGGGAGTACCGAAAAATGATAGAATCCGGGCGTGTACCGGGAAAAGGTAGAATCCGTGCGAGTAACCAAAAGTTGTTCCCACGAGTACCGAAAAAGGGTCGAATTTGTGGGAGTACTAAAAAATGGTAGAATCCGGGCGAGTATAGGTAAAAGGTAGAATCCGTGCGAGTGTGAGAAAACTTTCCCAACGAGTTCCGGAAAAGGGTCGAATCTGTGGGAGTACTGAAAAATGGTAGAATCCGGGCGAGTATAGGTAAAAGGTAGAATCCGTGCGAGTAACCAAAAGTTGTCCCCACGAGTACCGGAAAAGGGTCGAATCTATGGGAGTACCGAAAAATGATAGAATCCGGGCGTGTACCGGGAAAAGGTAGAATTCGTGCGAGTATCCAAAAACTGTTCCCATGAGTACCGGAAAATGGTCGAATCTATGAGAATACCGAAAAACGGTAGAATCCGGGCGAGTACCGGGAAAAGGTAGAATCCGTGCGAGTAACCAAAAGTTGTTCCCACGAGTACCGAAAAAGGATCGAATCTGTGGGAGTACCGACAAATGATAGAATCCGGGCGTGTACCTGGAAAAGGTAGAATCCGTGCGAGTATCCAAAAACTGTTTCCACGAGTACCGAAAAAGGGTCGAATCTATGAGAGTACCGAAAAATGGTAGAATCCGGGCGAGTATCCAAAAACTGTTTCCACGAGTACCGAAAAATGGTAGAATCCGGGCGAGTACGGGGAAAAGGTAGAATCCGTGCGAGTGTGAGAAAACTTTCCCAACGAGTACCGGAAAAGGGTCGAATCTGTGGGAGTACTGAAAAATGGTAGAATCCGGGCGAGTATAGGTACAAGGTAGAATCCGTGCGAGTAACCAAAAGTTGTCCCCACGAGTACCGGAAAAGGGTCGACTCTATGCGAGTACCGAAAAATGATACAATCCGGGCGTGTACAGGGAAAAGGTAGAATCCGGGCGAGTAACCAACAGTTGTTCTCACGAGTACCGGAAAAGAGTCGAATCTGTGGGAGTACCGAAAAATGATAGAATCCGGGCGTGTACCGGGAAAAGGTAGAATCCGTGCGAGTAACCAAAAGTTGTTCCCACGAGTACCGAAAAAAGGTCGAATTTGTGGGAGTACTAAAAAATGGTAGAATCCGGGCGAGTATAGGTAAAAGGTAGAATCCGTGCGAGTAACCAAAAGTTGTCCCCACGAGTACCGGAAAAGGGTCGAATCTATGGGAGTACCGAAAAATGATAGAATCCGGGCGTGTACCGGGAAAAGGTAGAATCCGTGCGAGTATCCAAAAACTGTTCCCATGAGTACCGGAAAATGGTCGAATCTATGAGAATACCGAAAAACGGTAGAATCCGGGCGAGTACCGGGAAAAGGTAGAATCCGTGCGAGTAACCAAAAGTTGTTCCCACGAGTACCGAAAAAGGGTCGAATCTGTGGGAGTACTAAAAAATGGTAGAATCCGGGCGAGTATAGGTAAAAGGTAGAATTCGTGCGAGTAACCAAAAGTTGTCCCCACGAGTACCGGAAAAGGGTCGAATCTATGGGAGTACCGAAAAATGATAGAATCCGGGCGTGTACCGGGAAAAGGTAGAATCCGTGCGAGTATCCAAAAACTGTTCCCATGAGTACCGGAAAATGGTCGAATCTATGAGAATACCGAAAAACGGTAGAATCCGGGCGAGTACCGGGAAAAGGTAGAATCCGTGAGAGTAACCAAAAGTTGTTCCCACGAGTACCGAAAAAGGGTCGAATCTGTGGGAGTACCGACAAATGATAGAATCCGGGCGTGTACCTGGAAAAGGTAGAATCCGTGCGAGTATCCAAAAACTGTTTCCACGAGTACCGAAAAAGGGTCGAATCTATGAGAGTACCGAAAAATGGTAGAATCCGGGCGAGTACGGGGAAAAGGTAGAATCCGTGCGAGTGTGAGAAAACTTTCCCAACGAGTTCCGGAAAAGGGTCGAATCTGTGGGAGTACTGAAAAATGGTAGAATCCGGGCGAGTATAGGTAAAAGGTAGAATCCGTGCGAGTAACCAAAAGTTGTCCCCACGAGTACCGGAAAAGGGTCGAATCTATGGGAGTACCGAAAAATGATAGAATCCGGGCGTGTACCGGGAAAAGGTAGAATTCGTGCGAGTATCCAAAAACAGTTCCCATGAGTACCGGAAAATGGTCGAATCTATGAGAATACCGAAAAACGGTAGAATCCGGGCGAGTACCGGGAAAAGGTAGAATCCGTGCGAGTAACCAAAAGTTGTTCCCACGAGTACCGAAAAAGGATCGAATCTGTGGGAGTACCGACAAATGATAGAATCCGGGCGTGTACCTGGAAAAGGTAGAATCCGTGCGAGTATCCAAAAACTGTTTCCACGAGTACCGAAAAAGGGTCGAATCTATGAGAGTACCGAAAAATGGTAGAATCCGGGCGAGTATCCAAAAACTGTTTCCACGAGTACCGAAAAATGGTAGAATCCGGGCGAGTACGGGGAAAAGGTAGAATCCGTGCGAGTGTGAGAAAACTTTCCCAACGAGTACCGGAAAAGGGTCGAATCTGTGGGAGTACTGAAAAATGGTAGAATCCGGGCGAGTATAGGTACAAGGTAGAATCCGTGCGAGTAACCAAAAGTTGTCCCCACGAGTACCGGAAAAGGGTCGACCCTATGCGAGTACCGAAAAATGATACAATCCGGGCGTGTACAGGGAAAGGGTAGAATCCGGGCGAGTAACCAACAGTTGTTCTCACGAGTACCGGAAAAGAGTCGAATCTGTGGGAGTACCGAAAAATGATAGAATCCGGGCGTGTACCGGGAAAAGGTAGAATCCGTGCGAGTAACCAAAAGTTGTTCCCACGAGTACCGAAAAAGGGTCGAATTTGTGGGAGTACTAAAAAATGGTAGAATCCGGGCGAGTATAGGTAAAAGGTAGAATCCGTGCGAGTAACCAAAAGTTGTCCCCACGAGTACCGGAAAAGGGTCGAATCTATGGGAGTACCGAAAAATGATAGAATCCGGGCGTGTACCGGGAAAAGGTAGAATCCGTGCGAGTATCCAAAAACTGTTCCCATGAGTACCGGAAAATGGTCGAATCTATGAGAATACCGAAAAACGGTAGAATCCGGGCGAGTACCGGGAAAAGGTAGAATCCGTGCGAGTAACCAAAAGTTGTTCCCACGAGTACCGAAAAAGGGTCGAATCTGTGGGAGTACCGACAAATGATAGAATCCGGGCGTGTACCTGGAAAAGGTAGAATCCGTGCGAGTATCCAAAAACTGTTTCCACGAGTATCGAAAAAGGGTCGAATCTATGAGAGTACCGAAAAATGGTAGAATCCGGGCGAGTACGGGGAAAAGGTAGAATCCGTGCGAGTGTGAGAAAACTTTCCCAACGAGTACCGGAAAAGGGTCGAATCTGTGGGAGTACTGAAAAATGGTAGAATCCGGGCGAGTATAGGTACAAGGTAGAATCCGTGCGAGTAACCAAAAGTTGTCCCCACGAGTACCGGAAAAGGGTCGACTCTATGCGAGTACCGAAAAATGATACAATCCGGGCGTGTACAGGGAAAAGGTAGAATCCGGGCGAGTAACCAACAGTTGTTCTCACGAGTACCGGAAAAGAGTCGAATCTGTGGGAGTACCGAAAAATGATAGAATCCGGGCATGTACCGGGAAAAGGTAGAATCCGTGCGAGTAAGCAAAAGTTGTTCCCACGAGTACCGAAAAAGGGTCGAATTTGTGGGAGTACTAAAAAATGGTAGAATCCGGGCGAGTATAGGTAAAAGGTAGAATCCGTGCGAGTAACCAAAAGTTGTCCCCACGAGTACCGGAAAAGGGTCGAATCTATGGGAGTACCGAAAAATGATAGAATCCGGGCGTGTACCGGGAAAAGGTAGAATCCGTGCGAGTATCCAAAAACTGTTCCCATGAGTACCGGAAAATGGTCGAATCTATGAGAATACCGAAAAACGGTAGAATCCGGGAGAGTACCGGGAAAAGGTAGAATCCGTGAGAGTAACCAAAAGTTGTTCCCACGAGTACCGAAAAAGGGTCGAATCTGTGGGAGTACCGACAAATGATAGAATCCGGGCGTGTACCTGGAAAAGGTAGAATCCGTGCGAGTATCCAAAAACTGTTTCCACGAGTACCGAAAAAGGGTCGAATCTATGAGAGTACCGAAAAATGGTAGAATCCGGGCGAGTACGGGGAAAAGGTAGAATCCGTGCGAGTGTGAGAAAACTTTCCCAACGAGTTCCGGAAAAGGGTCGAATCTGTGGGAGTACTGAAAAATGGTAGAATCCGGGCGAGTATAGGTAAAAGGTAGAATCCGTGCGAGTAACCAAAAGTTGTCCCCACGAGTACCGGAAAAGGGTCGAATCTATGGGAGTACCGAAAAATGATAGAATCCGGGCGTGTACCGGGAAAAGGTAGAATTCGTGCGAGTATCCAAAAACAGTTCCCATGAGTACCGGAAAATGGTCGAATCTATGAGAATACCGAAAAACGGTAGAATCCGGGCGAGTACCGGGAAAAGGTAGAATCCGTGCGAGTAACCAAAAGTTGTTCCCACGAGTACCGAAAAAGGATCGAATCTGTGGGAGTACCGACAAATGATAGAATCCGGGCGTGTACCTGGAAAAGGTAGAATCCGTGCGAGTATCCAAAAACTGTTTCCACGAGTACCGAAAAAGGGTCGAATCTATGAGAGTACCGAAAAATGGTAGAATCCGGGCGAGTATCCAAAAACTGTTTCCACGAGTACCGAAAAATGGTAGAATCCGGGCGAGTACGGGGAAAAGGTAGAATCCGTGCGAGTGTGAGAAAACTTTCCCAACGAGTACCGGAAAAGGGTCGAATCTGTGGGAGTACTGAAAAATGGTAGAATCCGGGCGAGTATAGGTACAAGGTAGAATCCGTGCGAGTAACCAAAAGTTGTCCCCACGAGTACCGGAAAAGGGTCGACCCTATGCGAGTACCGAAAAATGATACAATCCGGGCGTGTACAGGGAAAAGGTAGAATCCGGGCGAGTAACCAACAGTTGTTCTCACGAGTACCGGAAAAGAGTCGAATCTGTGGGAGTACCGAAAAATGATAGAATCCGGGCGTGTACCGGGAAAAGGTAGAATCCGTGCGAGTAACCAAAAGTTGTTCCCACGAGTACCGAAAAAGGGTCGAATTTGTGGGAGTACTAAAAAATGGTAGAATCCGGGCGAGTATAGGTAAAAGGTAGAATCCGTGCGAGTAACCAAAAGTTGTCCCCACGAGTACCGGAAAAGGGTCGAATCTATGGGAGTACCGAAAAATGATAGAATCCGGGCGTGTACCGGGAAAAGGTAGAATCCGTGCGAGTATCCAAAAACTGTTCCCATGAGTACCGGAAAATGGTCGAATCTATGAGAATACCGAAAAACGGTAGAATCCGGGCGAGTACCGGGAAAAGGTAGAATCCGTGCGAGTAACCAAAAGTTGTTCCCACGAGTACCGAAAAAGGGTCGAATCTGTGGGAGTACCGACAAATGATAGAATCCGGGCGTGTACCTGGAAAAGGTAGAATCCGTGCGAGTATCCAAAAACTGTTTCCACGAGTACCGAAAAAGGGTCGAATCTATGAGAGTACCGAAAAATGGTAGAATCCGGGCGAGTACGGGGAAAAGGTAGAATCCGTGCGAGTGTGAGAAAACTTTCCCAACGAGTACCGGAAAAGGGTCGAATCTGTGGGAGTACTGAAAAATGGTAGAATCCGGGCGAGTATAGGTACAAGGTAGAATCCGTGCGAGTAACCAAAAGTTGTCCCCACGAGTACCGGAAAAGGGTCGACTCTATGCGAGTACCGAAAAATGATACAATCCGGGCGTGTACAGGGAAAAGGTAGAATCCGGGCGAGTAACCAACAGTTGTTCTCACGAGTACCGGAAAAGAGTCGAATCTGTGGGAGTACCGAAAAATGATAGAATCCGGGCATGTACCGGGAAAAGGTAGAATCCGTGCGAGTAAGCAAAAGTTGTTCCCACGAGTACCGAAAAAGGGTCGAATTTGTGGGAGTACTAAAAAATGGTAGAATCCGGGCGAGTATAGGTAAAAGGTAGAATCCGTGCGAGTAACCAAAAGTTGTCCCCACGAGTACCGGAAAAGGGTCGAATCTATGGGAGTACCGAAAAATGATAGAATCCGGGCGTGTACCGGGAAAAGGTAGAATCCGTGCGAGTATCCAAAAACTGTTCCCATGAGTACCGGAAAATGGTCGAATCTATGAGAATACCGAAAAACGGTAGAATCCGGGCGAGTACCGGGAAAAGGTAGAATCCGTGAGAGTAACCAAAAGTTGTTCCCACGAGTACCGAAAAAGGGTCGAATCTGTGGGAGTACCGACAAATGATAGAATCCGGGCGTGTACCTGGAAAAGGTAGAATCCGTGCGAGTATCCAAAAACTGTTTCCACGAGTACCGAAAAAGGGTCGAATCTATGAGAGTACCGAAAAATGGTAGAATCCGGGAGAGTACGGGGAAAAGGTAGAATCCGTGCGAGTGTGAGAAAACTTTCCCAACGAGTACCCGAAAAGGGTCGAATCTGTGGGAGTACTGAAAAATGGTAGAATCCGGGCGAGTATAGGTACAAGGTAGAATTCGTGCGAGTAACCAAAAGTTGTCCCCACGAGTACCGGAAAAGGGTCGAATCTATGCAAGTACCGAAAAATGATACAATCCGGGCGTGTACCGGGAAAAGGTAGAATCCGTGCGAGTAACCAACAGTTGTTCTCACGAGTACCGGAAAAGGGTCGAATCTGTGGGAGTACCGAAAAATGATAGAATCCGGGCGTGTACCGGGAAAAGGTAGAATCCGTGCGAGTAACCAAAAGTTGTTCCCACGAGTACCGAAAAAGGGTCGAATCTGTGGGAGTACTGAAAAATGGTAGAATCCGGGCGAGTATAGGTAAAAGGTAGAATCCGTGCGAGTAACCAAAAGTTGTCCCCACGAGTACCGGAAAAGGGTCGAATCTATGGGAGTACCGAAAAATGATAGAATCCGGGCGTGTACCGGGAAAAGGTAGAATTCGTGCGAGTATCCAAAAACTGTTCCCATGAGTACCGGAAAATGGTCGAATCTATGAGAATACCGAGAAACGGTAGAATCCGGGCGAGTACCGGGAAAAGGTAGAATCCGTGCGAGTAACCAAAAGTTGTTCCCACGAGTACCGAAAAAGGATCGAATCTGTGGGAGTACCGACAAATGATAGAATCCGGGCGTGTACCTGGAAAAGGTAGAATCCGTGCGAGTATCCAAAAACTGTTTCCACGAGTACCGAAAAAGGGTCGAATCTATGAGAGTACCGAAAAATGGTAGAATCGGGGCGAGTACGGGGAAAAGGTAGAATCCGTGCGAGTGTGAGAAAACTTTCCCAACGAGTACCGGAAAAGGGTCGAATCTGTGGGAGTACTGAAAAATGGTAGAATCCGGGCGAGTATAGGTACAGGGTAGAATCCGTGCGAGTAACCAAAAGTTGTCCCCACGAGTACCGGAAAAGGGTCGAATCTATGCAAGTACCGAAAAATGATACAATCCGAGCGTGTACCGGGAAAAGGTAGAATCCGTGCGAGTAACCAACAGTTGTTCTCACGAGTACCGGAAAAGGGTCGAATCTGTGGGAGTACCGAAAAATGATAGAATCCGGGCGTGTACCGGGAAAAGGTAGAATCCGTGCGAGTAACCAAAAGTTGTTCCCACGAGTACCGAAAAAGGGTCGAATCTGTGGGAGTACTAAAAAATGGTAGAATCCGGGCGAGTATAGGTAAAAGGTAGAATCCGTGCGAGTAACCAAAAGTTGTCCCCACGAGTACCGGAAAAGGGTCGAATCTATGGGAGTACCGAAAAATGATAGAATCCGGGCGTGTACCGGGAAAAGGTAGATCCGTGCGAGTATCCAAAAATTGTTCCCATGAGTACCGGAAAATGGTCGAATCTATGAGAATACCGAAAAACGGTAGAATCCGGGCGAGTACCGGGAAAAGGTAGAATCCGTGCGAGTAACCAAAAGTTGTTCCCACGAGTACCGAAAAAGGGTCGAATCTGTGGGAGTACCGACAAATGATAGAATCCGGGCGTGTACCTGGAAAAGGTAGAATCCGTGCGAGTATCCAAAAACTGTTTCCACGAGTACCGAAAAAGGGTCGAATCTATGAGAGTACCGAAAAATGGTAGAATCGGGGCGAGTACGGGGAAAAGGTAGAATCCGTGCGAGTGTGAGAAAACTTTCCCAACGAGTACCGGAAAAGGGTCGAATCTGTGGGAGTACTGAAAAATGGTAGAATCCGGGCGAGTATAGGTACAAGGTAGAATCCGTGCGATAAACCAAAAGTTGTCCCCACGAGTACCGGAAAAGGGTCGACTCTATGCGAGTACCGAAAAATGATACAATCCGGGCGTGTACAGGGAAAAGGTAGAATCCGGGCGAGTAACCAACAGTTGTTCTCACGAGTACCGGAAAAGAGTCGAATCTGTGGGAGTACCGAAAAATGATAGAATCCGGGCGTGTACCGGGAAAAGGTAGAATCCGTGCGAGTAACCAAAAGTTGTTCCCACGAGTACCGAAAAAGGGTCGAATTTGTGGGAGTACTAAAAAATGGTAGAATCCGGGCGAGTATAGGTAAAAGGTAGAATCCGTGCGAGTAACCAAAAGTTGTCCCCACGAGTACCGGAAAAGGGTCGAATCTATGGGAGTACCGAAAAATGATAGAATCCGGGCGTGTGCCGGGAAAAGGTAGAATCCGTGCGAGTATCCAAAAACTGTTCCCATGAGTACCGGAAAATGGTCGAATCTATGAGAATACCGAAAAACGGTAGAATCCGGGCGAGTACCGGGAAAAGGTAGAATCCGTGCGAGTAACCAAAAGTTGTTCCCACGAGTACCGAAAAAGGGTCGAATCTGTGGGAGTACCGACAAATGATAGAATCCGGGCGTGTACCTGGAAAAGGTAGAATCCGTGCGAGTATCCAAAAACTGTTTCCACGAGTACCGAAAAAGGGTCGAATCTATGAGAGTACCGAAAAATGGTAGAATCCGGGCGAGTACGGGGAAAAGGTAGAATCCGTGCGAGTGTGAGAAAACTTTCCCAACGAGTTCCGGAAAAGGGTCGAATCTGTGGGAGTACTGAAAAATGGTAGAATCCGGGCGAGTATAGGTAAAAGGTAGAATCCGTGCGAGTAACCAAAAGTTGTCCCCACGAGTACCGGAAAAGGGTCGAATCTATGGGAGTACCGAAAAATGATAGAATCCGGGCGTGTACCGGGAAAAGGTAGAATTCGTGCGAGTATCCAAAAACTGTTCCCATGAGTACCGGAAAATGGTCGAATCTATGAGAATACCGAAAAACGGTAGAATCCGGGCGAGTACCGGGAAAAGGTAGAATCCGTGCGAGTAACCAAAAGTTGTTCCCACGAGTACCGAAAAAGGATCGAATCTGTGGGAGTACCGACAAATGATAGAATCCGGGCGTGTACCTGGAAAAGGTAGAATCCGTGCGAGTATCCAAAAACTGTTTCCACGAGTACCGAAAAAGGGTCGAATCTATGAGAGTACCGAAAAATGGTAGAATCCGGGCGAGTATCCAAAAACTGTTTCCACGAGTACCGAAAAATGGTAGAATCCGGGCGAGTACGGGGAAAAGGTAGAATCCGTGCGAGTGTGAGAAAACTTTCCCAACGAGTACCGGAAAAGGGTCGAATCTGTGGGAGTACTGAAAAATGGTAGAATCCGGGCGAGTATAGGTACAAGGTAGAATCCGTGCGAGTAACCAAAAGTTGTCCCCACGAGTACCGGAAAAGGGTCGACTCTATGCGAGTACCGAAAAATGATACAATCCGGGCGTGTACAGGGAAAAGGTAGAATCCGGGCGAGTAACCAACAGTTGTTCTCACGAGTACCGGAAAAGAGTCGAATCTGTGGGAGTACCGAAAAATGATAGAATCCGGGCGTGTACCGGGAAAAGGTAGAATCCGTGCGAGTAACCAAAAGTTGTTCCCACGAGTACCGAAAAAGGGTCGAATTTGTGGGAGTACTAAAAAATGGTAGAATCCGGGCGAGTATAGGTAAAAGGTAGAATCCGTGCGAGTAACCAAAAGTTGTCCCCACGAGTACCGGAAAAGGGTCGAATCTATGGGAGTACCGAAAAATGATAGAATCCGGGCGTGTGCCGGGAAAAGGTAGAATCCGTGCGAGTATCCAAAAACTGTTCCCATGAGTACCGGAAAATGGTCGAATCTATGAGAATACCGAAAAACGGTAGAATCCGGGCGAGTACCGGGAAAAGGTAGAATCCGTGCGAGTAACCAAAAGTTGTTCCCACGAGTACCGAAAAAGGATCGAATCTGTGGGAGTACCGACAAATGATAGAATCCGGGCGTGTACCTGGAAAAGGTAGAATCCGTGCGAGTATCCAAAAACTGTTTCCACGAGTACCGAAAAATGGTAGAATCCGGGCGAGTATCCAAAAACTGTTTCCACGAGTACCGAAAAATGGTAGAATCCGGGCGAGTACGGGGAAAAGGTAGAATCCGTGCGAGTGTGAGAAAACTTTCCCAACGAGTACCGGAAAAGGGTCGAATCTGTGGGAGTACTGAAAAATGGTAGAATCCGGGCGAGTATAGGTACAAGGTAGAATCCGTGCGAGTAACCAAAAGTTGTCCCCACGAGTACCGGAAAAGGGTCGACTCTATGCGAGTACCGAAAAATGATACAATCCGGGCGTGTACAGGGAAAAGGTAGAATCCGGGCGAGTAACCAACAGTTGTTCTCACGAGTACCGGAAAAGAGTCGAATCTGTGGGAGTACCGAAAAATGATAGAATCCGGGCGTGTACCGGGAAAAGGTAGAATCCGTGCGAGTAACCAAAAGTTGTTCCCACGAGTTCCGAAAAAAGGTCGAATTTGTGGGAGTACTAAAAAATGGTAGAATCCGGGCGAGTATAGGTAAAAGGTAGAATCCGTGCGAGTAACCAAAAGTTGTCCCCACGAGTACCGGAAAAGGGTCGAATCTATGGGAGTACCGAAAAATGATAGAATCCGGGCGTGTACCGGGAAAAGGTAGAATCCGTGCGAGTATCCAAAAACTGTTCCCATGAGTACCGGAAAATGGTCGAATCTATGAGAATACCGAAAAACGGTAGAATCCGGGCGAGTACCGGGAAAAGGTAGAATCCGTGCGAGTAACCAAAAGTTGTTCCCACGAGGACCGAAAAAGGGTCGAATCTGTGGGAGTACTAAAAAATGGTAGAATCCGGGCGAGTATAGGTAAAAGGTAGAATTCGTGCGAGTAACCAAAAGTTGTCCCCACGAGTACCGGAAAAGGGTCGAATCTATGGGAGTACCGAAAAATGATAGAATCCGGGCGTGTACCGGGAAAAGGTAGAATCCGTGCGAGTATCCAAAAACTGTTCCCATGAGTACCGGAAAATGGTCGAATCTATGAGAATACCGAAAAACGGTAGAATCCGGGCGAGTACCGGGAAAAGGTAGAATCCGTGAGAGTAACCAAAAGTTGTTCCCACGAGTACCGAAAAAGGGTCGAATCTGTGGGAGTACCGACAAATGATAGAATCCGGGCGTGTACCTGGAAAAGGTAGAATCCGTGCGAGTATCCAAAAACTGTTTCCACGAGTACCGAAAAAGGGTCGAATCTATGAGAGTACCGAAAAATGGTAGAATCCGGGCGAGTACGGGGAAAAGGTAGAATCCGTGCGAGTGTGAGAAAACTTTCCCAACGAGTTCCGGAAAAGGGTCGAATCTGTGGGAGTACTGAAAAATGGTAGAATCCGGGCGAGTATAGGTAAAAGGTAGAATCCGTGCGAGTAACCAAAAGTTGTCCCCACGAGTACCGGAAAAGGGTCGAATCTATGGGAGTACCGAAAAATGATAGAATCCGGGCGTGTACCGGGAAAAGGTAGAATTCGTGCGAGTATCCAAAAACTGTTCCCATGAGTACCGGAAAATGGTCGAATCTATGAGAATACCGAAAAACGGTAGAATCCGGGCGAGTACCGGGAAAAGGTAGAATCCGTGCGAGTAACCAAAAGTTGTTCCCACGAGTACCGAAAAAGGATCGAATCTGTGGGAGTACCGACAAATGATAGAATCGGGGCGTGTACCTGGAAAAGGTAGAATCCGTGCGAGTATCCAAAAACTGTTTCCACGAGTACCGAAAAAGGGTCGAATCTATGAGAGTACCGAAAAATGGTAGCATCCGGGCGAGTATCCAAAAACTGTTTCCACGAGTACCGAAAAATGGTAGAATCCGGGCGAGTACGGGGAAAAGGTAGAATCCGTGCGAGTGTGAGAAAACTTTCCCAACGAGTACCGGAAAAGGGTCGAATCTGTGGGAGTACTGAAAAATGGTAGAATCCGGGCGAGTATAGGTACAAGGTAGAATCCGTGCGAGTAACCAAAAGTTGTCCCCACGAGTACCGGAAAAGGGTCGACTCTATGCGAGTACCGAAAAATGATACAATCCGGGCGTGTACAGGGAAAAGGTAGAATCCGGGCGAGTAACCAACAGTTGTTCTCACGAGTACCGGAAAAGAGTCGAATCTGTGGGAGTACCGAAAAATGATAGAATCCGGGCGTGTACCGGGAAAAGGTAGAATCCGTGCGAGTAACCAAAAGTTGTTCCCACGAGTACCGAAAAAGGGTCGAATTTGTGGGAGTACTAAAAAATGGTAGAATCCGGGCGAGTATAGGTAAAAGGTAGAATCCGTGCGAGTAACCAAAAGTTGTCCCCACGAGTACCGGAAAAGGGTCGAATCTATGGGAGTACCGAAAAATGATAGAATCCGGGCGTGTACCGGGAAAAGGTAGAATCCGTGCGAGTATCCAAAAACTGTTCCCATGAGTACCGGAAAATGGTCGAATCTATGAGAATACCGAAAAACGGTAGAATCCGGGCGAGTACCGGGAAAAGGTAGAATCCGTGCGAGTAACCAAAAGTTGTTCCCACGAGTACCGAAAAAGGGTCGAATCTGTGGGAGTACCGACAAATGATAGAATCCGGGCGTGTACCTGGAAAAGGTAGAATCCGTGTGAGTATCCAAAAACTGTTTCCACGAGTACCGAAAAAGGGTCGAATCTATGAGAGTACCGAAAAATGGTAGAATCCGGGAGAGTACGGGGAAAAGGTAGAATCCGTGCGAGTGTGAGAAAACTTTCCCAACGAGTACCGGAAAAGGGTCGAATCTGTGGGAGTACTGAAAAATGGTAGAATCCGGGCGAGTATAGGTACAAGGTAGAATCCGTGCGAGTAACCAAAAGTTGTCCCCACGAGTACCGGAAAAGGGTCGAATCTATGGGAGTACCGAAAAATGATAGAATCCGGGCGTGTACCGGGAAAAGGTAGATCCGTGCGAGTATCCAAAAACTGTTCCCATGAGTACCGGAAAATGGTCGAATCTATGAGAATACCGAAAAACGGTAGAATCCGGGCGAGTACCGGGAAAAGGTAGAATCCGTGAGAGTAACCAAAAGTTGTTCCCACGAGTACCGAAAAAGGGTCGAATCTGTGGGAGTACCGACAAATGATAGAATCCGGGCGTGTACCTGGAAAAGGTAGAATCCGTGCGAGTATCCAAAAACTGTTTCCACGAGTACCGAAAAAGGGTCGAATCTATGAGAGTACCGAAAAATGGTAGAATCCGGGCGAGTACGGGGAAAAGGTAGAATCCGTGCGAGTGTGAGAAAACTTTCCCAACGAGTTCCGGAAAAGGGTCGAATCTGTGGGAGTACTGAAAAATGGTAGAATCCGGGCGAGTATAGGTAAAAGGTAGAATCCGTGCGAGTAACCAAAAGTTGTCCCCACGAGTACCGGAAAAGGGTCGAATCTATGGGAGTACCGAAAAATGATAGAATCCGGGCGTGTACCGGGAAAAGGTAGAATTCGTGCGAGTATCCAAAAACTGTTCCCATGAGTACCGGAAAATGGTCGAATCTATGAGAATACCGAAAAACGGTAGAATCCGGGCGAGTACCGGGAAAAGGTAGAATCCGTGCGAGTAACCAAAAGTTGTTCCCACGAGTACCGAAAAAGGATCGAATCTGTGGGAGTACCGACAAATGATAGAATCGGGGCGTGTACCTGGAAAAGGTAGAATCCGTGCGAGTATCCAAAAACTGTTTCCACGAGTACCGAAAAAGGGTCGAATCTATGAGAGTACCGAAAAATGGTAGCATCCGGGCGAGTATCCAAAAACTGTTTCCACGAGTACCGAAAAATGGTAGAATCCGGGCGAGTACGGGGAAAAGGTAGAATCCGTGCGAGTGTGAGAAAACTTTCCCAACGAGTACCGGAAAAGGGTCGAATCTGTGGGAGTACTGAAAAATGGTAGAATCCGGGCGAGTATAGGTACAAGGTAGAATCCGTGCGAGTAACCAAAAGTTGTCCCCACGAGTACCGGAAAAGGGTCGACTCTATGCGAGTACCGAAAAATGATACAATCCGGGCGTGTACAGGGAAAAGGTAGAATCCGGGCGAGTAACCAACAGTTGTTCTCACGAGTACCGGAAAAGAGTCGAATCTGTGGGAGTACCGAAAAATGATAGAATCCGGGCGTGTACCGGGAAAAGGTAGAATCCGTGCGAGTAACCAAAAGTTGTTCCCACGAGTTCCGAAAAAAGGTCGAATTTGTGGGAGTACTAAAAAATGGTAGAATCCGGGCGAGTATAGGTAAAAGGTAGAATCCGTGCGAGTAACCAAAAGTTGTCCCCACGAGTACCGGAAAAGGGTCGAATCTATGGGAGTACCGAAAAATGATAGAATCCGGGCGTGTACCGGGAAAAGGTAGAATCCGTGCGAGTATCCAAAAACTGTTCCCATGAGTACCGGAAAATGGTCGAATCTATGAGAATACCGAAAAACGGTAGAATCCGGGCGAGTACCGGGAAAAGGTAGAATCCGTGCGAGTAACCAAAAGTTGTTCCCACGAGGACCGAAAAAGGGTCGAATCTGTGGGAGTACTAAAAAATGGTAGAATCCGGGCGAGTATAGGTAAAAGGTAGAATTCGTGCGAGTAACCAAAAGTTGTCCCCACGAGTACCGGAAAAGGGTCGAATCTATGGGAGTACCGAAAAATGATAGAATCCGGGCGTGTACCGGGAAAAGGTAGAATCCGTGCGAGTATCCAAAAACTGTTCCCATGAGTACCGGAAAATGGTCGAATCTATGAGAATACCGAAAAACGGTAGAATCCGGGCGAGTACCGGGAAAAGGTAGAATCCGTGAGAGTAACCAAAAGTTGTTCCCACGAGTACCGAAAAAGGGTCGAATCTGTGGGAGTACCGACAAATGATAGAATCCGGGCGTGTACCTGGAAAAGGTAGAATCCGTGCGAGTATCCAAAAACTGTTTCCACGAGTACCGAAAAAGGGTCGAATCTATGAGAGTACCGAAAAATGGTAGAATCCGGGCGAGTACGGGGAAAAGGTAGAATCCGTGCGAGTGTGAGAAAACTTTCCCAACGAGTTCCGGAAAAGGGTCGAATCTGTGGGAGTACTGAAAAATGGTAGAATCCGGGCGAGTATAGGTAAAAGGTAGAATCCGTGCGAGTAACCAAAAGTTGTCCCCACGAGTACCGGAAAAGGGTCGAATCTATGGGAGTACCGAAAAATGATAGAATCCGGGCGTGTACCGGGAAAAGGTAGAATTCGTGCGAGTATCCAAAAACTGTTCCCATGAGTACCGGAAAATGGTCGAATCTATGAGAATACCGAAAAACGGTAGAATCCGGGCGAGTACCGGGAAAAGGTAGAATCCGTGCGAGTAACCAAAAGTTGTTCCCACGAGTACCGAAAAAGGATCGAATCTGTGGGAGTACCGACAAATGATAGAATCGGGGCGTGTACCTGGAAAAGGTAGAATCCGTGCGAGTATCCAAAAACTGTTTCCACGAGTACCGAAAAAGGGTCGAATCTATGAGAGTACCGAAAAATGGTAGCATCCGGGCGAGTATCCAAAAACTGTTTCCACGAGTACCGAAAAATGGTAGAATCCGGGCGAGTACGGGGAAAAGGTAGAATCCGTGCGAGTGTGAGAAAACTTTCCCAACGAGTACCGGAAAAGGGTCGAATCTGTGGGAGTACTGAAAAATGGTAGAATCCGGGCGAGTATAGGTACAAGGTAGAATCCGTGCGAGTAACCAAAAGTTGTCCCCACGAGTACCGGAAAAGGGTCGACTCTATGCGAGTACCGAAAAATGATACAATCCGGGCGTGTACAGGGAAAAGGTAGAATCCGGGCGAGTAACCAACAGTTGTTCTCACGAGTACCGGAAAAGAGTCGAATCTGTGGGAGTACCGAAAAATGATAGAATCCGGGCGTGTACCGGGAAAAGGTAGAATCCGTGCGAGTAACCAAAAGTTGTTCCCACGAGTACCGAAAAAGGGTCGAATTTGTGGGAGTACTAAAAAATGGTAGAATCCGGGCGAGTATAGGTAAAAGGTAGAATCCGTGCGAGTAACCAAAAGTTGTCCCCACGAGTACCGGAAAAGGGTCGAATCTATGGGAGTACCGAAAAATGATAGAATCCGGGCGTGTACCGGGAAAAGGTAGAATCCGTGCGAGTATCCAAAAACTGTTCCCATGAGTACCGGAAAATGGTCGAATCTATGAGAATACCGAAAAACGGTAGAATCCGGGCGAGTACCGGGAAAAGGTAGAATCCGTGCGAGTAACCAAAAGTTGTTCCCACGAGTACCGAAAAAGGGTCGAATCTGTGGGAGTACCGACAAATGATAGAATCCGGGCGTGTACCTGGAAAAGGTAGAATCCGTGTGAGTATCCAAAAACTGTTTCCACGAGTACCGAAAAAGGGTCGAATCTATGAGAGTACCGAAAAATGGTAGAATCCGGGAGAGTACGGGGAAAAGGTAGAATCCGTGCGAGTGTGAGAAAACTTTCCCAACGAGTACCGGAAAAGGGTCGAATCTGTGGGAGTACTGAAAAATGGTAGAATCCGGGCGAGTATAGGTACAAGGTAGAATCCGTGCGAGTAACCAAAAGTTGTCCCCACGAGTACCGGAAAAGGGTCGAATCTATGGGAGTACCGAAAAATGATAGAATCCGGGCGTGTACCGGGAAAAGGTAGATCCGTGCGAGTATCCAAAAACTGTTCCCATGAGTACCGGAAAATGGTCGAATCTATGAGAATACCGAAAAACGGTAGAATCCGGGCGAGTACCGGGAAAAGGTAGAATCCGTGAGAGTAACCAAAAGTTGTTCCCACGAGTACCGAAAAAGGGTCGAATCTGTGGGAGTACCGACAAATGATAGAATCCGGGCGTGTACCTGGAAAAGGTAGAATCCGTGCGAGTATCCAAAAACTGTTTCCACGAGTACCGAAAAAGGGTCGAATCTATGAGAGTACCGAAAAATGGTAGAATCCGGGCGAGTACGGGGAAAAGGTAGAATCCGTGCGAGTGTGAGAAAACTTTCCCAACGAGTTCCGGAAAAGGGTCGAATCTGTGGGAGTACTGAAAAATGGTAGAATCCGGGCGAGTATAGGTAAAAGGTAGAATCCGTGCGAGTAACCAAAAGTTGTCCCCACGAGTACCGGAAAAGGGTCGAATCTATGGGAGTACCGAAAAATGATAGAATCCGGGCGTGTACCGGGAAAAGGTAGAATTCGTGCGAGTATCCAAAAACTGTTCCCATGAGTACCGGAAAATGGTCGAATCTATGAGAATACCGAAAAACGGTAGAATCCGGGCGAGTACCGGGAAAAGGTAGAATCCGTGCGAGTAACCAAAAGTTGTTCCCACGAGTACCGAAAAAGGATCGAATCTGTGGGAGTACCGACAAATGATAGAATCGGGGCGTGTACCTGGAAAAGGTAGAATCCGTGCGAGTATCCAAAAACTGTTTCCACGAGTACCGAAAAAGGGTCGAATCTATGAGAGTACCGAAAAATGGTAGCATCCGGGCGAGTATCCAAAAACTGTTTCCACGAGTACCGAAAAATGGTAGAATCCGGGCGAGTACGGGGAAAAGGTAGAATCCGTGCGAGTGTGAGAAAACTTTCCCAACGAGTACCGGAAAAGGGTCGAATCTGTGGGAGTACTGAAAAATGGTAGAATCCGGGCGAGTATAGGTACAAGGTAGAATCCGTGCGAGTAACCAAAAGTTGTCCCCACGAGTACCGGAAAAGGGTCGACTCTATGCGAGTACCGAAAAATGATACAATCCGGGCGTGTACAGGGAAAAGGTAGAATCCGGGCGAGTAACCAACAGTTGTTCTCACGAGTACCGGAAAAGAGTCGAATCTGTGGGAGTACCGAAAAATGATAGAATCCGGGCGTGTACCGGGAAAAGGTAGAATCCGTGCGAGTAACCAAAAGTTGTTCCCACGAGTACCGAAAAAGGGTCGAATTTGTGGGAGTACTAAAAAATGGTAGAATCCGGGCGAGTATAGGTAAAAGGTAGAATCCGTGCGAGTAACCAAAAGTTGTCCCCACGAGTACCGGAAAAGGGTCGAATCTATGGGAGTACCGAAAAATGATAGAATCCGGGCGTGTACCGGGAAAAGGTAGAATCCGTGCGAGTATCCAAAAACTGTTCCCATGAGTACCGGAAAATGGTCGAATCTATGAGAATACCGAAAAACGGTAGAATCCGGGCGAGTACCGGGAAAAGGTAGAATCCGTGCGAGTAACCAAAAGTTGTTCCCACGAGTACCGAAAAAGGGTCGAATCTGTGGGAGTACCGACAAATGATAGAATCCGGGCGTGTACCTGGAAAAGGTAGAATCCGTGTGAGTATCCAAAAACTGTTTCCACGAGTACCGAAAAAGGGTCGAATCTATGAGAGTACCGAAAAATGGTAGAATCCGGGAGAGTACGGGGAAAAGGTAGAATCCGTGCGAGTGTGAGAAAACTTTCCCAACGAGTACCGGAAAAGGGTCGAATCTGTGGGAGTACTGAAAAATGGTAGAATCCGGGCGAGTATAGGTACAAGGTAGAATTCGTGCGAGTAACCAAAAGTTGTCCCCACGAGTACCGGAAAAGGGTCGAATCTATGCAAGTACCGAAAAATGATACAATCCGGGCGTGTACCGGGAAAAGGTAGAATCCGTGCGAGTAACCAACAGTTGTTCTCACGAGTACCGGAAAAGGGTCGAATCTGTGGGAGTACCGAAAAATGATAGAATCCGGGCGTGTACCGGGAAAAGGTAGAATCCGTGCGAGTAACCAAAAGTTGTTCCCACGAGTACCGAAAAAGGGTCGAATCTGTGGGAGTACTGAAAAATGGTAGAATCCGGGCGAGTATAGGTAAAAGGTAGAATCCGTGCGAGTAACCAAAAGTTGTCCCCACGAGTACCGGAAAAGGGTCGAATCTATGGGAGTACCGAAAAATGATAGAATCCGGGCGTGTACCGGGAAAAGGTAGAATTCGTGCGAGTATCCAAAAACTGTTCCCATGAGTACCGGAAAATGGTCGAATCTATGAGAATACCGAAAAACGGTAGAATCCGGGCGAGTACCGGGAAAAGGTAGAATCCGTGCGAGTAACCAAAAGTTGTTCCCATGAGTACCGAAAAAGGATCGAATCTGTGGGAGTACCGACAAATGATAGAATCCGGGCGTGTACCTGGAAAAGGTAGAATCCGTGCGAGTATCCAAAAACTGTTTCCACGAGTACCGAAAAAGGGTCGAATCTATGAGAGTACCGAAAAATGGTAGAATCCGGGCGAGTATCCAAAAACTGTTTCCACGAGTACCGAAAAATGGTAGAATCCGGGCGAGTACGGGGAAAAGGTAGAATCCGTGCGAGTGTGAGAAAACTTTCCCAACGAGTACCGGAAAAGGGTCGAATCTGTGGGAGTACTGAAAAATGGTAGAATCCGGGCGAGTATAGGTACAAGGTAGAATCCGTGCGAGTAACCAAAAGTTGTCCCCACGAGTACCGGAAAAGGGTCGACTCTATGCGAGTACCGAAAAATGATACAATCCGGGCGTGTACAGGGAAAAGGTAGAATCCGGGCGAGTAACCAACAGTTGTTCTCACGAGTACCGGAAAAGAGTCGAATCTGTGGGAGTACCGAAAAATGATAGAATCCGGGCATGTACCGGGAAAAGGTAGAATCCGTGCGAGTAAGCAAAAGTTGTTCCCACGAGTACCGAAAAAGGGTCGAATTTGTGGGAGTACTAAAAAATGGTAGAATCCGGGCGAGTATAGGTAAAAGGTAGAATCCGTGCGAGTAACCAAAAGTTGTCCCCACGAGTACCGGAAAAGGGTCGAATCTATGGGAGTACCGAAAAATGATAGAATCCGGGCGTGTACCGGGAAAAGGTAGAATCCGTGCGAGTATCCAAAAACTGTTCCCATGAGTACCGGAAAATGGTCGAATCTATGAGAATACCGAAAAACGGTAGAATCCGGGCGAGTACCGGGAAAAGGTAGAATCCGTGAGAGTAACCAAAAGTTGTTCCCACGAGTACCGAAAAAGGGTCGAATCTGTGGGAGTACCGACAAATGATAGAATCCGGGCGTGTACCTGGAAAAGGTAGAATCCGTGCGAGTATCCAAAAACTGTTTCCACGAGTACCGAAAAAGGGTCGAATCTATGAGAGTACCGAAAAATGGTAGAATCCGGGAGAGTACGGGGAAAAGGTAGAATCCGTGCGAGTGTGAGAAAACTTTCCCAACGAGTACCGGAAAAGGGTCGAATCTGTGGGAGTACTGAAAAATGGTAGAATCCGGGCGAGTATAGGTACAAGGTAGAATCCGTGCGAGTAACCAAAAGTTGTCCCCACGAGTACCGGAAAAGGGTCGACTCTATGCGAGTACCGAAAAATGATACAATCCGGGCGTGTACAGGGAAAAGGTAGAATCCGGGCGAGTAACCAACAGTTGTTCTCACGAGTACCGGAAAAGAGTCGAATCTGTGGGAGTACCGAAAAATGATAGAATCCGGGCATGTACCGGGAAAAGGTAGAATCCGTGCGAGTAAGCAAAAGTTGTTCCCACGAGTACCGAAAAAGGGTCGAATTTGTGGGAGTACTAAAAAATGGTAGAATCCGGGCGAGTATAGGTAAAAGGTAGAATCCGTGCGAGTAACCAAAAGTTGTCCCCACGAGTACCGGAAAAGGGTCGAATCTATGGGAGTACCGAAAAATGATAGAATCCGGGCGTGTACCGGGAAAAGGTAGAATCCGTGCGAGTATCCAAAAACTGTTCCCATGAGTACCGGAAAATGGTCGAATCTATGAGAATACCGAAAAACGGTAGAATCCGGGCGAGTACCGGGAAAAGGTAGAATCCGTGAGAGTAACCAAAAGTTGTTCCCACGAGTACCGAAAAAGGGTCGAATCTGTGGGAGTACCGACAAATGATAGAATCCGGGCGTGTACCTGGAAAAGGTAGAATCCGTGCGAGTATCCAAAAACTGTTTCCACGAGTACCGAAAAAGGGTCGAATCTATGAGAGTACCGAAAAATGGTAGAATCCGGGAGAGTACGGGGAAAAGGTAGAATCCGTGCGAGTGTGAGAAAACTTTCCCAACGAGTACCGGAAAAGGGTCGAATCTGTGGGAGTACTGAAAAATGGTAGAATCCGGGCGAGTATAGGTACAAGGTAGAATTCGTGCGAGTAACCAAAAGTTGTCCCCACGAGTACCGGAAAAGGGTCGAATCTATGCAAGTACCGAAAAATGATACAATCCGGGCGTGTACCGGGAAAAGGTAGAATCCGTGCGAGTAACCAACAGTTGTTCTCACGAGTACCGGAAAAGGGTCGAATCTGTGGGAGTACCGAAAAATGATAGAATCCGGGCGTGTACCGGGAAAAGGTAGAATCCGTGCGAGTAACCAAAAGTTGTTCCCACGAGTACCGAAAAAGGGTCGAATCTGTGGGAGTACTGAAAAATGGTAGAATCCGGGCGAGTATAGGTAAAAGGTAGAATCCGTGCGAGTAACCAAAAGTTGTCCCCACGAGTACCGGAAAAGGGTCGAATCTATGGGAGTACCGAAAAATGATAGAATCCGGGCGTGTACCGGGAAAAGGTAGAATTCGTGCGAGTATCCAAAAACTGTTCCCATGAGTACCGGAAAATGGTCGAATCTATGAGAATACCGAAAAACGGTAGAATCCGGGCGAGTACCGGGAAAAGGTAGAATCCGTGCGAGTAACCAAAAGTTGTTCCCACGAGTACCGAAAAAGGATCGAATCTGTGGGAGTACCGACAAATGATAGAATCCGGGCGTGTACCTGGAAAAGGTAGAATCCGTGCGAGTATCCAAAAACTGTTTCCACGAGTACCGAAAAAGGGTCGAATCTATGAGAGTACCGAAAAATGGTAGAATCCGGGCGAGTATCCAAAAACTGTTTCCACGAGTACCGAAAAATGGTAGAATCCGGGCGAGTACGGGGAAAAGGTAGAATCCGTGCGAGTGTGAGAAAACTTTCCCAACGAGTACCGGAAAAGGGTCGAATCTGTGGGAGTACTGAAAAATGGTAGAATCCGGGCGAGTATAGGTACAAGGTAGAATTCGTGCGAGTAACCAAAAGTTGTCCCCACGAGTACCGGAAAAGGGTCGAATCTATGCAAGTACCGAAAAATGATACAATCCGGGCGTGTACCGGGAAAAGGTAGAATCCGTGCGAGTAACCAACAGTTGTTCTCACGAGTACCGGAAAAGGGTCGAATCTGTGGGAGTACCGAAAAATGATAGAATCCGGGCGTGTACCGGGAAAAGGTAGAATCCGTGCGAGTAACCAAAAGTTGTTCCCACGAGTACCGAAAAAGGGTCGAATCTGTGGGAGTACTGAAAAATGGTAGAATCCGGGCGAGTATAGGTAAAAGGTAGAATCCGTGCGAGTAACCAAAAGTTGTCCCCACGAGTACCGGAAAAGGGTCGAATCTATGGGAGTACCGAAAAATGATAGAATCCGGGCGTGTACCGGGAAAAGGTAGAATTCGTGCGAGTATCCAAAAACTGTTCCCATGAGTACCGGAAAATGGTCGAATCTATGAGAATACCGAAAAACGGTAGAATCCGGGCGAGTACCGGGAAAAGGTAGAATCCGTGCGAGTAAACAAAAGTTGTTCCCACGAGTACCGAAAAAGGATCGAATCTGTGGGAGTACCGACAAATGATAGAATCCGGGCGTGTACCTGGAAAAGGTAGAATCCGTGCGAGTATCCAAAAACTGTTTCCACGAGTACCGAAAAAGGGTCGAATCTATGAGAGTACCGAAAAATGGTAGAATCCGGGCGAGTATCCAAAAACTGTTTCCACGAGTACCGAAAAATGGTAGAATCCGGGCGAGTACGGGGAAAAGGTAGAATCCGTGCGAGTGTGAGAAAACTTTCCCAACGAGTACCGGAAAAGGGTCGAATCTGTGGGAGTACTGAAAAATGGTAGAATCCGGGCGAGTATAGGTACAAGGTAGAATCCGTGCGAGTAACCAAAAGTTGTCCCCACGAATACCGGAAAAGGGTCGACTCTATGCGAGTACCGAAAAATGATACAATCCGGGCGTGTACAGGGAAAAGGTAGAATCCGGGCGAGTAACCAACAGTTGTTCTCACGAGTACCGGAAAAGAGTCGAATCTGTGGGAGTACCGAAAAATGATAGAATCCGGGCGTGTACCGGGAAAAGGTAGAATCCGTGCGAGTAACCAAAAGTTGTTCCCACGAGTACCGAAAAAAGGTCGAATTTGTGGGAGTACTAAAAAATGGTAGAATCCGGGCGAGTATAGGTAAAAGGTAGAATCCGTGCGAGTAACCAAAAGTTGTCCCCACGAGTACCGGAAAAGGGTCGAATCTATGGGAGTACCGAAAAATGATAGAATCCGGGCGTGTACCGGGAAAAGGTAGAATCCGTGCGAGTATCCAAAAACTGTTCCCATGAGTACCGGAAAATGGTCGAATCTATGAGAATACCGAAAAACGGTAGAATCCGGGCGAGTACCGGGAAAAGGTAGAATCCGTGCGAGTAACCAAAAGTTGTTCCCACGAGTACCGAAAAAGGGTCGAATCTGTGGGAGTACTAAAAAATGGTAGAATCCGGGCGAGTATAGGTAAAAGGTAGAATTCGTGCGAGTAACCAAAAGTTGTCCCCACGAGTACCGGAAAAGGGTCGAATCTATGGGAGTACCGAAAAATGATAGAATCCGGGCGTGTACCGGGAAAAGGTAGAATCCGTGCGAGTATCCAAAAACTGTTCCCATGAGTACCGGAAAATGGTCGAATCTATGAGAATACCGAAAAACGGTAGAATCCGGGCGAGTACCGGGAAAAGGTAGAATCCGTGCGAGTAACCAAAAGTTGTTCCCACGAGTACCGAAAAAGGATCGAATCTGTGGGAGTACCGACAAATGATAGAATCCGGGCGTGTACCTGGAAAAGGTAGAATCCGTGCGAGTATCCAAAAACTGTTTCCACGAGTACCGAAAAAGGGTCGAATCTATGAGAGTACCGAAAAATGGTAGAATCGGGGCGAGTACGGGGAAAAGGTAGAATCCGTGCGAGTGTGAGAAAACTTTCCCAACGAGTACCGAAAAAGGGTCGAATCTGTGGGAGTACTGAAAAATGGTAGAATCCGGGCGAGTATAGGTACAGGGTAGAATCCGTGCGAGTAACCAAAAGTTGTCCCCACGAGTACCGGAAAAGGGTCGAATCTATGCAAGTACCGAAAAATGATACAATCCGGGCGTGTACCGGGAAAAGGTAGAATCCGTGCGAGTAACCAACAGTTGTTCTCACGAGTACCGGAAAAGGGTCGAATCTGTGGGAGTACCGAAAAATGATAGAATCCGGGCGTGTACCGGGAAAAGGTAGAATCCGTGCGAGTAACCAAAAGTTGTTCCCACGAGTACCGAAAAAGGGTCGAATCTGTGGGAGTACTAAAAAATGGTAGAATCCGGGCGAGTATAGGTAAAAGGTAGAATCCGTGCGAGTAACCAAAAGTTGTCCCCACGAGTACCGGAAAAGGGTCGAATCTATGCGAGTACCAAAAAATGATAGAATCCGGGCGTGTACCGGGAAAAGGTAGAATCCGTGCGAGTATCCAAAAACTGTTCCCATGAGTACCGGAAAATGGTCGAATCTATGAGAATACCGAGAAACGATAGAATCCGGGCGAGTACCGGGAAAAGGTAGAATCCGTGCGAGTAACCAAAAGTTGTTCCCACGAGTACCGAAAAAGGATCGAATCTGTGGGAGTACCGACAAATGATAGAATCCGGGCGTGTACCTGGAAAAGGTAGAATCCGTGCGAGTATCCAAAAACTGTTTCCACGAGTACCGAAAAAGGGTCGAATCTATGAGAGTACCGAAAAATGGTAGAATCGGGGCGAGTACGGGGAAAAGGTAGAATCCGTGCGAGTGTGAGAAAACTTTCCCAACGAGTACCGAAAAAGGGTCGAATCTGTGGGAGTACTGAAAAATGGTAGAATCCGGGCGAGTATAGGTACAGGGTAGAATCCGTGCGAGTAACCAAAAGTTGTCCCCACGAGTACCGGAAAAGGGTCGAATCTATGCAAGTACCGAAAAATGATACAATCCGAGCGTGTACCGGGAAAAGGTAGAATCCGTGCGAGTAACCAACAGTTGTTCTCACGAGTACCGGAAAAGGGTCGAATCTGTGGGAGTACCGAAAAATGATAGAATCCGGGCGTGTACCGGGAAAAGGTAGAATCCGTGCGAGTAACCAAAAGTTGTTCCCACGAGTACCGAAAAAGGGTCGAATCTGTGGGAGTACTAAAAAATGGTAGAATCCGGGCGAGTATAGGTAAAAGGTAGAATCCGTGCGAGTAACCAAAAGTTGTCCCCACGAGTACCGGAAAAGGGTCGAATCTATGGGAGTACCGAAAAATGATAGAATCCGGGCGTGTACCAGGAAAAGGTAGATCCGTGCGAGTATCCAAAAACTGTTCCCATGAGTACCGGAAAATGGTCGAATCTATGAGAATACCGAAAAACGGTAGAATCCGGGCGAGTACCGGGAAAAGGTAGAATCCGTGCGAGTAACCAAAAGTTGTTCCCACGAGTACCGAAAAAGGGTCGAATCTGTGGGAGTACCGACAAATGATAGAATCCGGGCGTGTACCTGGAAAAGGTAGAATCCGTGCGAGTATCCAAAAACTGTTTCCACGAGTACCGAAAAAGGGTCGAATCTATGAGAGTACCGAAAAATGGTAGAATCGGGGCGAGTACGGGGAAAAGGTAGAATCCGTGCGAGTGTGAGAAAACTTTCCCAACGAGTACCGGAAAAGGGTCGAATCTGTGGGAGTACTGAAAAATGGTAGAATCCGGGCGAGTATAGGTACAAGGTAGAATCCGTGCGAGTAACCAAAAGTTATCCCCACGAGTACCGGAAAAGGGTCGAATCTATGCAAGTACCGAAAAATGATACAATCCGGGCGTGTACCGGGAAAAGGTAGAATCCGTGCGAGTAACCAACAGTTGTTCTCACGAGTACCGGAAAAGGGTCGAATCTGTGGGAGTACCAAAAAATGATAGAATCCGGGCGTGTACCGGGAAAAGGTAGAATCCGTGCGAGTAACCAAAAGTTGTTCCCACGAGTACCGAAAAAGGGTCGAATCTGTGGGAGTACTAAAAAATGGTAGAATCCGGGCGAGTATAGGTAAAAGGTAGAATCCGTGCGAGTAACCAAAAGTTGTCCCCACGAGTACCGGAAAAGGGTCGAATCTATGGGAGTACCGAAAAATGATAGAATCCGGGCGTGTACCGGGAAAAGGTAGAATCCGTGCGAGTATCCAATAACTGTTCCCATGAGTACCGGAAAATGGTCGAATCTATGAGAATACCGAAAAACGGTAGAATCCGGGCGTGTACCGGGAAAAGGTAGAATCCGTGAGAGTAACCAAAAGTTGTTCCCACGAGTACCGAAAAAGGGTCGAATCTGTGGGAGTACCGACAAATGATAGAATCCGGGCGTGTACCTGGAAAAGGTAGAATCCGTGCGAGTATCCAAAAACTGTTTCCACGAGTACCGAAAAAGGGTCGAATCTATGAGAGTACCGAAAAATGGTAGAATCCGGGCGAGTACGGGGAAAAGGTAGAATCCGTGCGAGTGTGAGAAAACTTTCCCAACGAGTTCCGGAAAAGGGTCGAATCTGTGGGAGTACTGAAAAATGGTAGAATCCGGGCGAGTATAGGTAAAAGGTAGAATCCGTGCGAGTAACCAAAAGTTGTCCCCACGAGTACCGGAAAAGGGTCGAATCTATGCGAGTACCGAAAAATGATACAATCCGGGCGTGTACCGGGAAAAGGTAGAATCCGTGCGAGTAACCAAAAGTTGTTCCCACGAGTACCGAAAAAAGGGTCGAGTCTGTGGGAGTACTAAAAAATGGTTGAATCCGGGCGAGTATAGGTAAAAGGTAGAATCCGTGCGAGTAACCAAAAGTTGTCCGCACGAGTACCGGAAAAGAGTCGAATCTATGGGAGTACCGAAAAATGATAGAATCCGGGCGTGTACCGGGAAAAGGTAGAATCCGTGAGAGTATCCAAAAACTGTTCCCATGAGTACCGAAAAATGGTCGAATCTATGAGAATACCGAAAAACGGTAGAATCCGGGCGAGTACCGGGAAAAGGTAGAATCCGTGCGAGTAACCAAAAGTTGTTCCCACGAGTACCGAAAAAGGGTCGAATCTGTGGGAGTACCGACAAATGATAGAATCCAGGCGTGTACCTGGAAAAGGTAGAATCCGTGCGAGTATCCAAAAACTGTTTCCACGACTACCGAAAAAGGGTCGAATCTATGAGAGTACCGAAAAATGGTAGAATCCGGGCGAGTACGGGGAAAAGGTAGAATCCGTGCGAGTGTGAGAAAACTTTCCCAACGAGTACCGGAAAAGGGTCGAATCTGTGGGAGTACTGAAAAATGGTAGAATCCGGGCGAGTATAGGTACAAGGTAGAATCCGTGCGAGTAACCAAAAGTTGTCCCCACGAGTACCGGAAAAGGGTCGAATCTATGCAAGTACCGAAAAATGATACAATCCGGGCGTGTACCGGGAAAAGGTAGAATCCGTGCGAGTAACCAACAGTTGTTCTCACGAGTACCGGAAAAGGGTCGAATCTGTGGGAGTACCGAAAAATGATAAAATCCGGGCGTGTACCGGGAAAAGGTAGAATCCGTGCGAGTAACCAAAAGTTGTTCCCACGAGTACCGAAAAAGGGTCGAATCTGTGGGAGTACCGACAAATGATAGAATCCGGGCGTGTACCTGGAAAAGGTAGAATCCGTGCGAGTATCCAAAAACTGTTTCCACGAGTACCGAAAAAGGGTCGAATCTATGAGAGTACCGAAAAATGGTAGAATCCGGGCGAGTACGGGGAAAAGGTAGAATCCGTGCGAGTGTGAGAAAACTTTCCCAACGAGTACCGGAAAAGGGTCGAATCTGTGGGAGTACTGAAAAATGGTAGAATCCGGGCGAGTATAGGTACAAGGTAGAATCCCTGCGAGTAACCAAAAGTTGTCCCCACGAGTACCGGAAAAGGGTCGAATCTATGCGAGTACCGAAAAATGATACAATCCGGGCGTGTACCGGGAAAAGGTAGAATCCGTGCGAGTAACCAACAGTTGTTCTCACGAGTACCGGAAAAGGGTCGAATCTGTGGGAGTACCGAAAAATGATAGAATTTGAGCGTGTACCGGGAAAAGGTAGAATCCGTGCGAGTAACCAAAAGTTGTTCCCACGAGTACCGAAAAAGGGTCGAATCTGTGGGAGTACTAAAAAATGGTAGAATCCGGGCGAGTATAGGTAAAAGGTAGAATCCGTGCGAGTAACCAAAAGTTGTCCCCACGAGTACCGGAAAAGGGTCGAATCTATGGGAGTACCGAAAAATGATAGAATCCGGGCGTGTATCGGGAAAAGGTAGAATCCGTGCGAGTATCCAAAAACTGTTCCCATGAGTACCGGAAAATGGTCGAATCTATGAGAATACCGAAAAACGGTAGAATCCGGGCGAGTACCGGGAAAAGGTAGAATCCGTGCGAGTAACCAAAAGTTGTTCCCACGAGTACCGAAAAAGGGTCGAATCTGTGGGAGTACCGACAAATGATAGAATCCGGGCGTGTACCGGGAAAAGGTAGAATCCGTGCGAGTAACCAACAGTTGTTCTCACGAGTACCGGAAAAGAGTCGAATCTGTGGGAGTACCGAAAAATGATAGAATCCGGGCGTGTACCGGGAAAAGGTAGAATTCGTGCGAGTAACCAAAAGTTGTTCCCACGAGTACCGAAAAAGGGTCGAGTCTGTGGGAGTACTAAAAAATGGTAGAATCCGGGCGAGTATAGGTAAAAGGTAGAATCCGTGCGAGTAACCAAAAGTTGTCCCCATGAGTACCGGAAAAGGGTCGAATCTATGGGAGTACCAAAAAATGATAGAATCCGGGCGTGTACCGGGAAAAGGTAGAATCCGTGAAAGTATCCAAAAACTGTTCCCATGAGTACCGAAAAATGGTCGAATCTATGAGAATACCGAAAAACGGTAGAATCCGGGCGAGTACCGGGAAAAGGTAGAATCCGTGCGAGTAACCAAAAGTTGTTCCCACGAGTACCGAAAAAGGGTCGAATCTGTGGGAGTACCGACAAATGATAGAATCCGGGCGTGTACCTGGAAAAGGTAGAATCCGTGCGAGTATCCAAAAACTGTTTCCACGAGTACCGAAAAATGGTCGAATCTATGAGAGTACCGAAAAATGGTAGAATCCGGGCGAGTACGGGGAAAAGGTAGAATCCGTGCGAGTGTGAGAAAACTTTCCCAACGAGTACCGGAAAAGGGTCGAATCTGTGGGAGTACTGAAAAATGGTAGAATCCGGGCGAGTATAGGTACAAGGTAGAATCCCTGCGAGTAACCAAAAGTTGTCCCCACGAGTACCGGAAAAGGGTCGAATCTATGCGAGTACCGAAAAATGATACAATCCGGGCGTGTACCGGGAAAAGGTAGAATCCGTGCGAGTAACCAACAGTTGTTCTCACGAGTACCGGAAAAGGGTCGAATCTGTGGGAGTACCGAAAAATGATAGAATTTGAGCGTGTACCGGGAAAAGGTAGAATCCGTGCGAGTAACCAAAAGTTGTTCCCACGAGTACCGAAAAAGGGTCGAATCTGTGGGAGTACTAAAAAATGGTAGAATCCGGGCGAGTATAGGTAAAAGGTAGAATCCGTGCGAGTAACCAAAAGTTGTCCCCACGAGTACCGGAAAAGGGTCGAATCTATGGGAGTACCGAAAAATGATAGAATCCGGGCGTGTATCGGGAAAAGGTAGAATCCGTGCGAGTATCCAAAAACTGTTCCCATGAGTACCGGAAAATGGTCGAATCTATGAGAATACCGAAAAACGGTAGAATCCGGGCAAGTACCGGGAAAAGGTAGAATCCGTGCGAGTAACCAAAAGTTGTTCCCACGAGTACCGAAAAAGGGTCGAATCTGTGGGAGTACCGACAAATGATAGAATCCGGGCGTGTACCGGGAAAAGGTAGAATCCGTGCGAGTAACCAACAGTTGTTCTCACGAGTACCGGAAAAGAGTCGAATCTGTGGGAGTACCGAAAAATGATAGAATCCGGGCGTGTACCGGGAAAAGGTAGAATTCGTGCGAGTAACCAAAAGTTGTTCCCACGAGTACCGAAAAAGGGTCGAGTCTGTGGGAGTACTAAAAAATGGTAGAATCCGGGCGAGTATAGGTAAAAGGTAGAATCCGTGCGAGTAACCAAAAGTTGTCCCCATGAGTACCGGAAAAGGGTCGAATCTATGGGAGTACCAAAAAATGATAGAATCCGGGCGTGTACCGGGAAAAGGTAGAATCCGTGAAAGTATCCAAAAACTGTTCCCATGAGTACCGGAAAATGGTCGAATCTATGAGAATACCGAAAAACGGTAGAATCCGGGCGAGTACCGGGAAAAGGTAGAATCCGTGCGAGTAACCAAAAGTTGTTCCCACGAGTACCGAAAAAGGGTCGAATCTGTGGGAGTACCGACAAATGATAGAATCCGGGCGTGTACCTGGAAAAGGTAGAATCCGTGCGAGTATCCAAAAACTGTTTCCACGAGTACCGAAAAATGGTCGAATCTATGAGAGTACCGAAAAATGGTAGAATCCGGGCGAGTACGGGGAAAAGGTAGAATCCGTGCGAGTGTGAGAAAACTTTCCCAACGAGTACCGGAAAAGGGTCGAATCTGTGGGAGTACTGAAAAATGGTAGAATCCGGGCGAGTATAGGTACAAGGTAGAATCCCTGCGAGTAACCAAAAGTTGTCCCCACGAGTACCGGAAAAGGGTCGAATCTATGCGAGTACCGAAAAATGATACAATCCGGGCGTGTACCGGGAAAAGGTAGAATCCGTGCGAGTAACCAACAGTTGTTCTCACGAGTACCGGAAAAGGGTCGAATCTGTGGGAGTACCGAAAAATGATAAAATCCGGGCGTGTACCGGGAAAAGGTAGAATCCGTGCGAGTAACCAAAAGTTGTTCCCACGAGTACCGAAAAAGGGTCGAATCTGTGGGAGTACTAAAAAATGGTAGAATCCGGGCGAGTATAGGTAAAAGGTAGAATCCGTGCGAGTAACCAAAAGTTGTCCCCACGAGTACCGGAAAAGGGTCGAATCTATGGGAGTACCGAAAAATGATAGAATCCGGGCGTGTATCGGGAAAAGGTAGAATCCGTGCGAGTATCCAAAAACTGTTCCCATGAGTACCGGAAAATGGTCGAATCTATGAGAATACCGAAAAACGGTAGAATCCGGGCGAGTACCGGGAAAAGGTAGAATCCGTGCGAGTAACCAAAAGTTGTTCCCACGAGTACCGAAAAAGGGTCGAATCTGTGGGAGTACCGACAAATGATAGAATCCGGGCGTGTAGCTGGAAAAGGTAGAATCCGTGCGAGTATCCAAAAACTGTTTCCACGAGTACCGAAAAAGGGTCGAATCTATGAGAGTACCGAAAAATGGTAGAATCCGGGCGAGTACGGGGAAAAGGTAGAATCCGTGCGAGTGTGAGAAAACTTTCCCAACGAGTACCGGAAAAGGGTCGAATCTGTGGGAGTACTGAAAAATGGTAGAATCCGGGCGAGTATAGGTACAAGGTAGAATCCCTGCGAGTAACCAAAAGTTGTCCCCACGAGTACCGGAAAAGGGTCGAATCTATGCGAGTACCGAAAAATGATACAATCCGGGCGTGTACCGGGAAAAGGTAGAATCCGTGCGAGTAACCAACAGTTGTTCTCACGAGTACCGGAAAAGGGTCGAATCTGTGGGAGTACCGAAAAATGATAGAATCCGAGCGTGTACCGGGAAAAGGTAGAATCCGTGCGAGTAACCAAAAGTTGTTCCCACGAGTACCGAAAAAGGGTCGAATCTGTGGGAGTACTAAAAAATGGTAGAATCCGGGCGAGTATAGGTAAAAGGTAGAATCCGTGCGAGTAACCAAAAGTTGTCCCCACGAGTACCGGAAAAGGGTCGAATCTATGGGAGTACCGAAAAATGATAGAATCCGGGCGTGTATCGGGAAAAGGTAGAATCCGTGCGAGTATCCAAAAACTGTTCCCATGAGTACCGGAAAATGGTCGAATCTATGAGAATACCGAAAAACGGTAGAATCCGGGCGAGTACCGGGAAAAGGTAGAATCCGTGCGAGTAACCAAAAGTTGTTCCCACGAGTACCGAAAAAGGGTCGAATCTGTGGGAGTACCGACAAATGATAGAATCCGGGCGTGTACCGGGAAAAGGTAGAATCCGTGCGAGTAACCAACAGTTGTTCTCACGAGTACCGGAAAAGAGTCGAATCTGTGGGAGTACCGAAAAATGATAGAATCCGGGCGTGTACCGGGAAAAGGTAGAATTCGTGCGAGTAACCAAAAGTTGTTCCCACGAGTACCGAAAAAGGGTCGAGTCTGTGGGAGTACTAAAAAATGGTAGAATCCGGGCGAGTATAGGTAAAAGGTAGAATCCGTGCGAGTAACCAAAAGTTGTCCCCATGAGTACCGGAAAAGGGTCGAATCTATGGGAGTACCAAAAAATGATAGAATCCGGGCGTGTACCGGGAAAAGGTAGAATCCGTGAAAGTATCCAAAAACTGTTCCCATGAGTACCGGAAAATGGTCGAATCTATGAGAATACCGAAAAACGGTAGAATCCGGGCGAGTACCGGGAAAAGGTAGAATCCGTGCGAGTAACCAAAAGTTGTTCCCACGAGTACCGAAAAAGGGTCGAATCTGTGGGAGTACCGACAAATGATAGAATCCGGGCGTGTACCGGGAAAAGGTAGAATCCGTGCGAGTAACCAACAGTTGTTCTCACGAGTACCGGAAAAGAGTCGAATCTGTGGGAGTACCGAAAAATGATAGAATCCGGGCGTGTACCGGGAAAAGGTAGAATTCGTGCGAGTAACCAAAAGTTGTTCCCACGAGTACCGAAAAAGGGTCGAGTCTGTGGGAGTACTAAAAAATGGTAGAATCCGGGCGTGTACCGGGAAAAGGTAGAATCCGTGCGAGTATCCAAAAACTGTTCCCATGAGTAGCGGAAAATGGTCGAATCTATGAGAATACCGAGAAACGGTAGAATCCGGGCGAGTACCGGGAAAAGGTAGAATCCGTGCGAGTAACCAAAAGTTGTTCCCACGAGTACCGAAAAAGGGTCGAGTCTGTGGGAGTACTAAAAAATGGTAGAATCCGGGCGAGTATAGGTAAAAGGTAGAATCCGTGCGAGTAACCAAAAGTTGTCCCCACGAGTACCGGAAAAGGGTCGAATCTATGGGAGTACCGAAAAATGATAGAATCCGGGCGTGTACCGGGAAAAGGTAGAATCCGTGAGAGTATCCAAAAACTGTTCCCATGAGTACCGAAAAATGGTCGAATCTATGAGAATACCGAAAAACGGTAGAATCCGGGCGAGTACCGGGAAAAGGTAGAATCCGTGCGAGTAACCAAAAGTTGTTCCCACGAGTACCGAAAAAGGGTCGAATCTGTGGGAGTACCGACAAATGATAGAATCCGGGCGTGTACCTGGAAAAGGTAGAATCCGTGCGAGTATCCAAAAACTGTTTCCACGAGTACCGAAAAAGGGTCGAATCTATGAGAGTACCGAAAAATGGTAGAATCCGGGCGAGTACCGGGAAAAGGTAGAATCCGTGCGAGTGTGAGAAAACTTTCCCAACGAGTACCGGAAAAGGGTCGAATCTGTGGGAGTACTGAAAAATGGTAGAATCCGGGCGAGTATAGGTACAAGGTAGAATCCGTGCGAGTAACCAAAAGTTGTCCCCACGAGTACCGGAAAAGGGTCGAATGTATGTGAGTACCGAAAAATGATACAATCCGGGCGTGTACCGGGAAAAGGTAGAATCCGTGCGAGTAACCAACAGTTGTTCTCACGAGTACCGGAAAAGAGTCGAATCTGTAGGAGTACCGAAAAATGATAGAATCCGGGCGTGTACCGGGAAAAGGTAGAATCCGTGCGAGTAACCAAAAGTTGTTCCCACGAGTACCGAAAAAGGGTCGAGTCTGTTGGAGTACTAAAAAATGGTAGAATCCGGGCGAGTATAGGTAAAAGGTAGAATCCGTGCGAGTAACCAAAAGTTGTCCCCACGAGTACCGGAAAAGGGTCGAATCTATGGGAGTACCGAAAAATGATAGAATCCGGGCGTGTACCGAGAAAAGGTAGAATCCGTGAGAGTATCCAAAAACTGTTCCCATGAGTACCGAAAAATGGTCGAATCTATGAGAATACCGAAAAACTGTAGAATCCGGGCGAGTACCGGGAAAAGGTAGAATCCGTGCGAGTAACCAAAAGTTGTTCCCACGAGTACCGAAAAAGGGTCGAATCTGTGGGAGTACCGACAAATGATAGAATCCGGGCGTGTACCTGGAAAAGGTAGAATCCGTGCGAGTATCAAAAAACTGTTTCCACGAGTACCGAAAAAGGGTCGAATCTATGAGAGTACCGAAAAATGGTAGAATCCGGGCGAGTACGGGGAAAAGGTAGAATCCGTGCGAGTGTGAAAAAACTTTCCCAACGAGTACCGGAAAAGGGTCGAATCTGTGGGAGTACAAAAAAATGGTAGAATCCGGGCGAGTACCGAGAAAAGGTAGAATCCGTGCGAGTAACCAAAAGTTGTTCCCACGAGTACCGAAAAAGGGTCGAATCTGTGGGAGTACTGAAAAATGATAGAATCGGGGCGTGTACCTGGAAAAGGTAGAATCCGTGCGAGTATCAAAAAACTTTTTCCACGAGTACCGAAAAAGGGTCGAATCTATGAGAGTACCGAAAAATGGTAGAATCCGGGCAAGTACCGGGAAAAGGTAGAATCCGTGCGAGTGTGAGAAAACTTTCCCAACGAGTACCGGAAAAGGGTCGAATCTGTGGGAGTACTGAAAAATGGTAGAATCCGGGCGAGTATAGGTACAAGGTAGAATCCGTGCGAGTAACCAAAAGTTGTCCCCACGAGTACCGGAAAAGGGTCGAATCTATGCGAGTGCCGAAAAATGATACAATCCGGGCGTGTACCGGGAAAAGGTAGAATCCGTGCGAGTAACCAACAGTTGTTCTCACGAGTACCGGAAAAGAGTCGAATCTGTGGGAGTACCGAAAAATGATAGAATCCGGGCGTGTACCGGGAAAAGGTAGAATCCGTGCGAGTAACCAAAAGTTGTTCCCACGAGTACCGAAAAAGGGTCGAGTCTGTGGGAGTACTAAAAAATGGTAGAATCCGGGCGAGTATAGGTAAAAGGTAGAATCCGTGCGAGTAACCAAAAGTTGTCCCCACGAGTACCGGAAAAGGGTCGAATCTATGGGAGTACCGAAAAATGATAGAATCCGGGCGTGTACCGGGAAAAGGTAGAATCCGTGAGAGTATCCAAAAACTGTTCCCATGAGTACCGAAAAATGGTCGAATCTATGAGAATACCGAAAAACGGTAGAATCCGGGCGAGTACCGGGAAAAGGTAGAATCCGTGCGAGTAACCAAAAGTTGTTCCCACGAGTACCGAAAAAGGGTCGAATCTGTGGGAGTACCGACAAATGATAGAATCCGGGCGTGTACCTGGAAAAGGTAGAATCCGTGCGAGTATCCAAAAACTGTTTCCACGAGTACCGAAAAAGGGTCGAATCTATGAGAGTACCGAAAAATGGTAGAATCCGGGCGAGTACCGGGAAAAGGTAGAATCCGTGCGAGTGTGAGAAAACTTTCCCAACGAGTACCGGAAAAGGGTCGAATCTGTGGGAGTACTGAAAAATGGTAGAATCCGGGCGAGTATAGGTACAAGGTAGAATCCGTGCGAGTAACCAAAAGTTGTCCCCACGAGTACCGGAAAAGGGTCGAATGTATGCGAGTACCGAAAAATGATACAATCCGGGCGTGTACCGGGAAAAGGTAGAATCCGTGCGAGTAACCAACAGTTGTTCTCACGAGTACCGGAAAAGAGTCGAATCTGTAGGAGTACCGAAAAATGATAGAATCCGGGCGTGTACCGGGAAAAGGTAGAATCCGTGCGAGTAACCAAAAGTTGTTCCCACGAGTACCGAAAAAGGGTCGAGTCTGTGGGAGTACTAAAAAATGGTAGAATCCGGGCGAGTATAGGTAAAAGGTAGAATCCGTGCGAGTAACCAAAAGTTGTCCCCACGAGTACCGGAAAAGGGTCGAATCTATGGGAGTACCGAAAAATGATAGAATCCGGGCGTGTACCGAGAAAAGGTAGAATCCGTGAGAGTATCCAAAAACTGTTCCCATGAGTACCGAAAAATGGTCGAATCTATGAGAATACCGAAAAACTGTAGAATCCGGGCGAGTACCGGGAAAAGGTAGAATCCGTGCGAGTAACCAAAAGTTGTTCCCACGAGTACCGAAAAAGGGTCGAATCTGTGGGAGTACCGACAAATGATAGAATCCGGGCGTGTACCTGGAAAAGGTAGAATCCGTGCGAGTATCAAAAAACTGTTTCCACGAGTACCGAAAAAGGGTCGAATCTATGAGAGTACCGAAAAATGGTAGAATCCGGGCGAGTACGGGGAAAAGGTAGAATCCGTGCGAGTGTGAAAAAACTTTCCCAACGAGTACCGGAAAAGGGTCGAATCTGTGGGAGTACAAAAAAATGGTAGAATCCGGGCGAGTACCGAGAAAAGGTAGAATCCGTGCGAGTAACCAAAAGTTGTTCCCACGAGTACCGAAAAAGGGTCGAATCTGTGGGAGTACTGAAAAATGATAGAATCGGGGCGTGTACCTGGAAAAGGTAGAATCCGTGCGAGTATCAAAAAACTTTTTCCACGAGTACCGAAAAAGGGTCGAATCTATGAGAGTACCGAAAAATGGTAGAATCCGGGCGAGTACCGGGAAAAGGTAGAATCCGTGCGAGTGTGAGAAAACTTTCCCAACGAGTACCGGAAAAGGGTCGAATCTGTGGGAGTACTGAAAAATGGTAGAATCCGGGCGAGTATAGGTACAAGGTAGAATCCGTGCGAGTAACCAAAAGTTGTCCCCACGAGTACCGGAAAAGGGTCGAATCTATGCGAGTGCCGAAAAATGATACAATCCGGGCGTGTACCGGGAAAAGGTAGAATCCGTGCGAGTAACCAACAGTTGTTCTCACGAGTACCGGAAAAGAGTCGAATCTGTGGGAGTACCGAAAAATGATAGAATCCGGGCGTGTACCGGGAAAAGGTAGAATCCGTGCGAGTAACCAAAAGTTGTTCCCACGAGTACCGAAAAAGGGTCGAGTCTGTGGGAGTACTAAAAAATGGTAGAATCCGGGCGAGTATAGGTAAAAGGTAGAATCTGTGCGAGTAACCAAAAGTTGTCCCCACGAGTACCGGAAAAGGGTCGAATCTATGGGAGTACCGAAAAATGATAGAATCCGGGCGTGTACCGAGAAAAGGTAGAATCCGTGAGAGTATCCAAAAACTGTTCCCATGAGTACCGAAAAATGGTCGAATCTATGAGAATACCGAAAAACGGTAGAATCCGGGCGAGTACCGGGAAAAGGTAGAATCCGTGCGAGTAACCAAAAGTTGTTCCCACGAGTACCGAAAAAGGGTCGAATCTGTGGGAGTACCGACAAATGATAGAATCCGGGCGTGTACCTGGAAAAGGTAGAATCCGTGCGAGTATCAAAAAACTGTTTCCACGAGTACCGAAAAAGGGTCGAATCTATGAGAGTACCGAAAAATGGTAGAATCCGGGCGAGTACGGGGAAAAGGTAGAATCCGTGCGAGTGTGAAAAAACTTTCCCAACGAGTACCGGAAAAGGGTCGAATCTGTGGGAGTACAAAAAAATGGTAGAATCCGGGCGAGTACCGAGAAAAGGTAGAATCCGTGCGAGTAACCAAAAGTTGTTCCCACGAGTACCGAAAAAGGGTCGAATCTGTGAGAGTACTGAAAAATGATAGAATCGGGGCGTGTACCTGGAAAAGGTAGAATCCGTGCGAGTATCAAAAAACTGTTTCCACGAGTACCGAAAAAGGGTCGAATCTATGAGAGTACCGAAAAATGGTAGAATCCGGGCGAGTACGGGGAAAAGGTAGAATCCGTGCGAGTGTGAAAAAACTTTCCCAACGAGTACCGGAAAAGGGTCGAATCTATGAGAGTACTGAAAAATGGTAGAATCCGGGCGAGTATAGGTACAAGGTAGAATCCGTGCGAGTAACCAAAAGTTGTCCCCACGAGTACCGGAAAAGGGTCGAATCTATGGGAGTACCGAAAAATGATACAATCCGGGCGTGTACCGGGAAAAGGTAGAATCCGTGCGAGTAACCAATAGTTGTTCTCACAAGTACCGAAAAAGGGTCGAATCTGTGGGAGTACCGAAAAATGATAGAATCCGGGCGTGTACCGGGAAAAGGTAGAATCCGTGCGAGTAACCAAATGTTGTTCCCACGAGTACCGAAAAAGGGTCGAATCTGTGGGAGTACTAAAAAATGGTAGAATCCGGGCGAGTATAGGTAAAAGGTAGAATCCGTGCGAGTAACCAAAAGTTGTCCCCACGAATTCCGGAAAAGGGTCGAATCTATGGGAGTACCGAAAAATGATAGAATCCGGGCGTGTACCGGGAAAAGGTAGAATCCGTGCGAGTATCCAAAAACTGTTCCCATGAGTACCGGAAAATGGTCGAATCTTTGAGAATACCGAAAAACGGTAGAATCCGGGCGAGTACCGGGAAAAGGTAGAATCCGTGCGAGTAACCAAAAGTTGTTCCCACGAGTACCGAAAAATGGTCGAATCTGTGGGAGTACCGAAAAATAATAGAATCCGGGCGTGTACCTGGAAAAGGTAGAATCCGTGCGAGTATCCAAAAACTATTTCCACGAGTACCGAAAAAGGGTCGAATCTATGAAAGTACCGAAAAATGGTAGAATCCGGGCGAGTACGGGGAAAAGGTAGAATCCGTGCGAGTGTCAAAAAACTTTCCCAACGAGTACCGGAAAAGGGTCGAATCTGTGGGAGTACTGAAAAATGGTAGAATCCGGGCGAGTATAGGTAAAAGGTAGAATCCGTGCGAGTAACCAAAAGTTGTCCCCACGAGTACCAGAAAAGGGTCGAATCTATGGGAGTACCGAAAAATGGTAGAATCCGGGCGAGTACGGGGAAAAGGTTCAATCCGTGCGAGTGTCAAACAACTTTCCCAACGAGTACCGGAAAAGGGTCGAATCTAAGGGAGTACCGAAAAATGGTAGAATCCGGGCGAGTATAGGTAAAAGGTAGAATCCGTGCGAGTAACCAAAAGTTGTTCCCACGAGTACCAGAAAAGGGTCGAAACTATGGGAGTACCGAAAAATGATAGAATCCGGGCGTGTACCGGGAAAAGGTAGAATCCGTGCGAGTAACCAACAGTTGTTCTCACGAGTACCGGAAAAGAGTCGAATCTGTAGGAGTACCGAAAAATGATAGAATCCGGGCGTGTACCGGGAAAAGGTAGAATCCGTGCGAGTAACCAAAAGTTGTTCCCACGAGTACCGAAAAAGGGTCGAGTCTGTGGGAGTACTAAAAAATGGTAGAATCCGGGCGAGTATAGGTAAAAGGTAGAATCCGTGCGAGTAACCAAAAGTTGTCCCCACGAGTACCGGAAAAGGGTCGAATCTATGGGAGTACCGAAAAATGATAGAATCCGGGCGTGTACCGAGAAAAGGTAGAATCCGTGAGAGTATCCAAAAACTGTTCCCATGAGTACCGAAAAATGGTCGAATCTATGAGAATACCGAAAAACTGTAGAATCCGGGCGAGTACCGGGAAAAGGTAGAATCCGTGCGAGTAACCAAAAGTTGTTCCCACGAGTACCGAAAAAGGGTCGAATCTGTGGGAGTACCGACAAATGATAGAATCCGGGCGTGTACCTGGAAAAGGTAGAATCCGTGCGAGTATCAAAAAACTGTTTCCACGAGTACCGAAAAAGGGTCGAATCTATGAGAGTACCGAAAAATGGTAGAATCCGGGCGAGTACGGGGAAAAGGTAGAATCCGTGCGAGTGTGAAAAAACTTTCCCAACGAGTACCGGAAAAGGGTCGAATCTGTGGGAGTACAAAAAAATGGTAGAATCCGGGCGAGTACCGAGAAAAGGTAGAATCCGTGCGAGTAACCAAAAGTTGTTCCCACGAGTACCGAAAAAGGGTCGAATCTGTGGGAGTACTGAAAAATGATAGAATCGGGGCGTGTACCTGGAAAAGGTAGAATCCGTGCGAGTATCAAAAAACTTTTTCCACGAGTACCGAAAAAGGGTCGAATCTATGAGAGTACCGAAAAATGGTAGAATCCGGGCAAGTACCGGGAAAAGGTAGAATCCGTGCGAGTGTGAGAAAACTTTCCCAACGAGTACCGGAAAAGGGTCGAATCTGTGGGAGTACTGAAAAATGGTAGAATCCGGGCGAGTATAGGTACAAGGTAGAATCCGTGCGAGTAACCAAAAGTTGTCCCCACGAGTACCGGAAAAGGGTCGAATCTATGCGAGTGCCGAAAAATGATACAATCCGGGCGTGTACCGGGAAAAGGTAGAATCCGTGCGAGTAACCAACAGTTGTTCTCACGAGTACCGGAAAAGAGTCGAATCTGTGGGAGTACCGAAAAATGATAGAATCCGGGCGTGTACCGGGAAAAGGTAGAATCCGTGCGAGTAACCAAAAGTTGTTCCCACGAGTACCGAAAAAGGGTCGAGTCTGTGGGAGTACTAAAAAATGGTAGAATCCGGGCGAGTATAGGTAAAAGGTAGAATCCGTGCGAGTAACCAAAAGTTGTCCCCACGAGTACCGGAAAAGGGTCGAATCTATGGGAGTACCGAAAAATGATAGAATCCGGGCGTGTACCGGGAAAAGGTAGAATCCGTGAGAGTATCCAAAAACTGTTCCCATGAGTACCGAAAAATGGTCGAATCTATGAGAATACCGAAAAACGGTAGAATCCGGGCGAGTACCGGGAAAAGGTAGAATCCGTGCGAGTAACCAAAAGTTGTTCCCACGAGTACCGAAAAAGGGTCGAATCTGTGGGAGTACCGACAAATGATAGAATCCGGGCGTGTACCTGGAAAAGGTAGAATCCGTGCGAGTATCCAAAAACTGTTTCCACGAGTACCGAAAAAGGGTCGAATCTATGAGAGTACCGAAAAATGGTAGAATCCGGGCGAGTACCGGGAAAAGGTAGAATCCGTGCGAGTGTGAGAAAACTTTCCCAACGAGTACCGGAAAAGGGTCGAATCTGTGGGAGTACTGAAAAATGGTAGAATCCGGGCGAGTATAGGTACAAGGTAGAATCCGTGCGAGTAACCAAAAGTTGTCCCCACGAGTACCGGAAAAGGGTCGAATGTATGCGAGTACCGAAAAATGATACAATCCGGGCGTGTACCGGGAAAAGGTAGAATCCGTGCGAGTAACCAACAGTTGTTCTCACGAGTACCGGAAAAGAGTCGAATCTGTAGGAGTACCGAAAAATGATAGAATCCGGGCGTGTACCGGGAAAAGGTAGAATCCGTGCGAGTAACCAAAAGTTGTTCCCACGAGTACCGAAAAAGGGTCGAGTCTGTGGGAGTACTAAAAAATGGTAGAATCCGGGCGAGTATAGGTAAAAGGTAGAATCCGTGCGAGTAACCAAAAGTTGTCCCCACGAGTACCGGAAAAGGGTCGAATCTATGGGAGTACCGAAAAATGATAGAATCCGGGCGTGTACCGAGAAAAGGTAGAATCCGTGAGAGTATCCAAAAACTGTTCCCATGAGTACCGAAAAATGGTCGAATCTATGAGAATACCGAAAAACGGTAGAATCCGGGCGAGTACCGGGAAAAGGTAGAATCCGTGCGAGTAACCAAAAGTTGTTCCCACGAGTACCGAAAAAGGGTCGAATCTGTGGGAGTACCGACAAATGATAGAATCCGGGCGTGTACCTGGAAAAGGTAGAATCCGTGCGAGTATCAAAAAACTGTTTCCACGAGTACCGAAAAAGGGTCGAATCTATGAGAGTACCGAAAAATGGTAGAATCCGGGCGAGTACGGGGAAAAGGTAGAATCCGTGCGAGTGTGAAAAAACTTTCCCAACGAGTACCGGAAAAGGGTCGAATCTGTGGGAGTACAAAAAAATGGTAGAATCCGGGCGAGTACCGAGAAAAGGTAGAATCCGTGCGAGTAACCAAAAGTTGTTCCCACGAGTACCGAAAAAGGGTCGAATCTGTGAGAGTACTGAAAAATGATAGAATCGGGGCGTGTACCTGGAAAAGGTAGAATCCGTGCGAGTATCAAAAAACTGTTTCCACGAGTACCGAAAAAGGGTCGAATCTATGAGAGTACCGAAAAATGGTAGAATCCGGGCGAGTACGGGGAAAAGGTAGAATCCGTGCGAGTGTGAAAAAACTTTCCCAACGAGTACCGGAAAAGGGTCGAATCTATGAGAGTACTGAAAAATGGTAGAATCCGGGCGAGTATAGGTACAAGGTAGAATCCGTGCGAGTAACCAAAAGTTGTCCCCACGAGTACCGGAAAAGGGTCGAATCTATGGGAGTACCGAAAAATGATACAATCCGGGCGTGTACCGGGAAAAGGTAGAATCCGTGCGAGTAACCAATAGTTGTTCTCACAAGTACCGAAAAAGGGTCGAATCTGTGGGAGTACCGAAAAATGATAGAATCCGGGCGTGTACCGGGAAAAGGTAGAATCCGTGCGAGTAACCAAATGTTGTTCCCACGAGTACCGAAAAAGGGTCGAATCTGTGGGAGTACTAAAAAATGGTAGAATCCGGGCGAGTATAGGTAAAAGGTAGAATCCGTGCGAGTAACCAAAAGTTGTCCCCACGAATTCCGGAAAAGGGTCGAATCTATGGGAGTACCGAAAAATGATAGAATCCGGGCGTGTACCGGGAAAAGGTAGAATCCGTGCGAGTATCCAAAAACTGTTCCCATGAGTACCGGAAAATGGTCGAATCTTTGAGAATACCGAAAAACGGTAGAATCCGGGCGAGTACCGGGAAAAGGTAGAATCCGTGCGAGTAACCAAAAGTTGTTCCCACGAGTACCGAAAAATGGTCGAATCTGTGGGAGTACCGAAAAATAATAGAATCCGGGCGTGTACCTGGAAAAGGTAGAATCCGTGCGAGTATCCAAAAACTATTTCCACGAGTACCGAAAAAGGGTCGAATCTATGAAAGTACCGAAAAATGGTAGAATCCGGGCGAGTACGGGGAAAAGGTAGAATCCGTGCGAGTGTCAAAAAACTTTCCCAACGAGTACCGGAAAAGGGTCGAATCTGTGGGAGTACTGAAAAATGGTAGAATCCGGGCGAGTATAGGTAAAAGGTAGAATCCGTGCGAGTAACCAAAAGTTGTCCCCACGAGTACCAGAAAAGGGTCGAATCTATGGGAGTACCGAAAAATGGTAGAATCCGGGCGAGTACGGGGAAAAGGTTCAATCCGTGCGAGTGTCAAACAACTTTCCCAACGAGTACCGGAAAAGGGTCGAATCTAAGGGAGTACCGAAAAATGGTAGAATCCGGGCGAGTATAGGTAAAAGGTAGAATCCGTGCGAGTAACCAAAAGTTGTTCCCACGAGTACCAGAAAAGGGTCGAAACTATGGGAGTACCGAAAAATGATAGAATCCGGGCGTGTACCGGGAAAAGGTAGAATCCGTGCGAGTAACCAACAGTTGTTCCCACGAGTACCGGAAAAGGGTAGAATCTGTGGGAGTACCGAAAAATAATAGAATCCGGGCGTGTATCGGGAAAAGGTAGAATCCGTGCGAGTATCCAAAAACTGTTCCCACGAGTACCGGAAAAGGGTAGAATCTGTGGGAGTACCGAAAAATGGTAGAATCCAGGCGTGTACCGGGAAAAGGTAGAATTCGTGCGAGTATCCGAAAACTGTTTCCACGAGTACTGCAAAAGGCTCGAATCTATGAGAGTACCGAAAAGTGGTAGGATCCGGGCGAGTACAGGTAAAAGGTAGAATCCGTGCTAGTAACCAAAAGTTGTCTCCACGAGTACCGGAAAAGGATCGAATCTCTGGGAGTACCGAAAAATGATGGAATCGGGGCGTGTACCGAGAAAAGGTAGAATCCCTGCGAGTGTCAAAAAACTTTCCCAACGAGTACCGGAAAAGGGTCGAATCTGTGGGAGTACCGAAAAATGGTAGAATCCGGGCGAGTATAGGTAAAAGGTAGAATCCGTGCGAATAACCAAAAGTTTTCCCCACAAGTACCGGAAAGGGTCGAATCTCTCGGAGTACCGAAAAATGATAGAATCGGGGCATGTACCGAGAAAAGGTAGAATCCCTGCGAGTGTCAAAAAACTTTCCCAACGAGTACCGGAAAAGGGTCGAATCTGTGGGAGTACCGAAAAATGGTAGAATCCGGGCGAGTATAGGTAACAGGTAGAATCCGTGCGAATAACCAAAAGTTTTCCCCACAAGTACCGGAAAGGGTCGAATCTCTCGGAGTACCGAAAAATGATAGAATCGGGGCTTGTACCGAGAAAAGGTAGAATCCGTGCGAGTATCCAAAAAATGTTCCCACGAGTACAAGAAAATGGTTGAATCTCTGAGGGTACCGAAAAATGGTAGAATCCGGGCGAGTACAGGGAAAATGTAGAATCCGTGCGAGTGTCAAAAAGCTTTCCCAACGAGTACCGGAAAAGGGTCGAATCTGTGGGAGTACAAAAAAATGGTAGAATCCGGGCGAGTACCGGGAAAAGGTAGAATCCGTGCGAGTAACCAAAAGTTGTTCCCACGAGTACCGAAAAAGGGTCGAATCTGTGGGAGTACTGAAAAATGATAGAATCGGGGCGTGTACCGGGAAAAGGTAGAATTCGTGCGAGTATCCAAAAAATGTTCCCACGGGAACCGGAAATGGTCGAATCAATGAGAGTACCGAAAAATGGTAGAATCCGGGCGAGTACGGGGAAAAGGTAGAATCCGTGCGAGTGTCAAAAAACTTTCCCAACGAGTACCGGAAAATGGTAGAATCCGGGCGAGTATAGGTAAAACGTTGAATCCGTGCGAGAAACCAAAAGTTGTCCCCACGAGTACCGGAAAAGGGTAGAATCTGTGGGAGTACCGACAAATGATAGAATCCGGGCGTGTACCGGGAAAAGGTAGAATCTGTGCGAGTATCCAAAAACTGTTCCCACGAGTACCGGAAAAGGGTCGAATCTGTGGGAGTATTGAAAAATGGTAGAATCCGGGCGAGTACCGGGAAAAGGTAGAATCCGTGCGAGTAACCAAAAGTTGTCCCCACGAGTACCGGAAAAGGGTCGAATCTATGAGAATACCGAACGAAAAACGGTAGAATCCGGGCGAGTACCGGGAAAAGGCAGAATCTGTGCGAGTAACCAAAAGTTGTTCCCACGAGTACCGAAAAAGGGTCGAATCTGTGGGAGTACCAAAAATGATAGAATCCGGGCGTGTACCTGGAAAAGGTAGAATCCGTGCGAGTATCCAAAAACTGTTCCCACGAGTACCGGAAAAGGGTCGAATCAATGAGAGTACCGAAAAATGGTAGAATCCGGGCGAGTACGGGGAAAAGGTAGAATCCGTGCGAGTGTCAAAAAACTTTCCCAACGAGTACCGGAAAATGGTAGAATCCGGGCGAGTATAGGTAAAAGGTAGAATCCGTGCGAGTAACCAAAAGTTGTCCCCACGAGTACCGGAAAAGAGTCGAATCTTTGGGAGTACCGAAAAATGATAGAATCCGGGCGTTTACCGGGAAAAGGTAGAATCCGTGCGAGTATCCAAAAACTGTTCCCACGAGTACAGGAAAAGGGTCGAATCTATGAGAGTACCCAAAAACGGTAGAATCCGGGAGAGTACCGGGAAAAGGTAGAATCCGTGCGAGTGTCAAAAGACTTTCCCGACGAGTACCGTAAAAGGGTCGAATCTGTGGGAGTACCAAAAAATTGTAGCATGCCGACGTGTACAGGGAAAATGTAGAATTCGTTCGAGTAGCCAAAAACTGTCCTGACAAGTACCGAAAAAGGGTCGAATCTGTGGGAGTAACGAAAAATGGTAGAATCCAGGCGAGTACCGTGAAAAGGTACAATCCGTACAAGTATCCAAAAACTTTCCCCATGAGTACCGGAAAAGGTTCGAATCTGTGGGAGTACAAAAAAATGGTAGAATCCGGGCGAGTACCGGGAAAAGGTAGGATCCATGTGAGTATCAAAAAACTGTTCCCACGAGTACCGGAAAAGGGTCGAATCTGTGGGAGTACCGAAAAATGATAGAATCCGGGCGTGTACCGGGAAAAGGTAGAATCCGTGCGAGTATCCAAAAACTGTTCCCACGAGTACCGGAAAAGGGTCGAATCAATGAGAGTACCGAAAAATGGTAGAATCCGGGCGAGTACGGGGAAAAGGTAGAATCCGTGCGAGTGTCAAAAAACTTTCCCAACGAGTACCGGAAAATGGTAGAATCCGGGCGAGTATAGGTAAAAGGTAGAATCCGTGCGAGTAACCAAAAGTTGTCCCCACGAGTACCGGAAAAGAGTCGAATCTTTGGGAGTACCGAAAAATGATAGAATCCGGGCGTTTACCGGGAAAAGGTAGAATCCGTGCGAGTATCCAAAAACTGTTCCCACGAGTACAGGAAAAGGGTCGAATCTATGAGAGTACCCAAAAACGGTAGAATCCGGGCAAGTACCGGGAAAAGGTAGAATCCGTGCGAGTGTCAAAAGACTTTCCCGACGAGTACCGTAAAAGGGTCGAATCTGTGGGAGTACCAAAAAATTGTAGCATGCCGACGTGTACAGGGAAAATGTAGAATTCGTTCGAGTAGCCAAAAACTGTCCTGACAAGTACCGAAAAAGGGTCGAATCTGTGGGAGTAACGAAAAATGGTAGAATCCAGGCGAGTACCGTGAAAAGGTACAATCCGTACAAGTATCCAAAAACTTTCCCCATGAGTACCGGAAAAGGTTCGAATCTGTGGGAGTACAAAAAAATGGTAGAATCCGGGCGAGTACCGGGAAAAGGTAGAATCCATGTGAGTATCAAAAAACTGTTCCCACGAGTACCGGAAAAGGGTCGAATCTGTGGGAGTACCGAAAAATGGTAGAATCCGTGCGAGTTACCAAAAGTTGTCCCCATGAGTACCGGAAAAGGGTCGAATCTGTGGGAGTACCGAAAAATGATAGAATCCGGGCGTGTACCGGGAAAAGGTAGAATCCATGTGAGTATCAAAAAACTGTTCCCACGAGTACCGGAAAAGGGTCGAATCTATGGGAGTACCGAAAAATGGTAGATTCCGTGCGAGTTACCAAAAGTTGTCCCCATGAGTACCGGAAAAGGGTCGAATCTGTGGGAGTACCGAAAAATGATAGAATCCGGGCGTGTACCGGGAAAAGGTAGAATCCGTGCGAGTATCCAAAAATTGTTCCCACGAGTACCGGAAAAGGGTCGAATCTGTGGGAGTATCGGAAAATGGTAGAATCCGGGCGAGTACCGGGAAAAGGTAGAATCCGTACGAGTTACAAAAAGTTGTCCCCACGAGTACCGGAAAAGAGTCGAATCTGTGGGAGTACCGAAAATTGATAGAATCGGGGCGTGTACCGGGAAAAGGTAGAATCGGTGCGAGTATCCAAAAAATGTTCCCACGCGTACCGGAAAACGGTCGAATCTATGAGACTACTGAAAAACGGTAGAATCCGTGCGAGTACGGGGAAAATGTAGAATCCGTGCGAGTGTCAAAAAACATTCCCGACGAGTACCGAAAAATGGTCGAATCTGTAGGAGTACCGGAAAAGGGTCGACTCTCTGGGAGTACCGAAAAATGATAGAATCCGGGCGTGTACCGGGAAAAGGTAGAATCCGTGCGAGTATCCAAAAACTGTTCCCACGAGTACAGGAAAAGGGTCGAATCTATGAGAGTACCCAAAAACAGTAGAATCCGGGAGAGTACCGGGAAAAGGTAGAATCCGTGCGAGTGTCAAAAGACTTTCCCGACGAGTACCGGAAAAGGGTCGAATCTGTGGGAGTACCAAAAAATTGTAGCATGCCGACGAGTACAGGGAAAATGTAGAATTCGTGCGAGTAGCCAAAAACTGTCCTGACAAGTACCGGAAAAGGGTCTAAATTGTGCGAGTAACGAAAAATTGTAGAATCCAGGCGAGTACCGTGAAAAGGTACAATCCGTACTAGTATCCAAAAACTTTCCCCACGAGTACCGGAAAAGGGTCGAATCTGTGGGAGTACCGAAAAACAGTAGAATCCGAGTGAGTACGGGGAAACGGTAGAATCCGTGCGAGTATCCAAAACTGGTCGCACGAGTACCGGAAAATGGTCGAATCTATGAGAGTACCGAAAACGTTAGAATCCGGGAGAGTACCGGGAAAAGGTAGAATTCGTGTGAGTAACCAAAAGTTGTCCCCACGAGTACCGGAAAAGGGTCGAATCTGTGGGAGTACAGAAAAATGATATAATCGGGGCGTGTACCGAGAAAAGGTAGAATCCCTGCGAGTATCCAAAAACTGTTCCCACGAGTACCGGAAAAGGGTCGAATCTGTGGGAGTACCGAAAAATGATAGAATCTGGGCGTGTACCAGGAAAAGGTAGAGTCCGTGCGAGTATCCAAATACTGTTTCCACGAGTACCGGAAAATGGTCGAATCTATGAGAGTCCCGAAAAACGGTAGAATCCGGGCGAGTACGGGGAAAATGTAGAAACCGTGCGAGTGTCAAAAAACTTTCCCAACGAGTACCGGAAAATGGTTGAATCCGGGCGAGTGTAGGTAAAAGGTAGAATCCGTGCGAGGAACCAAAAGTTGTCCCCACGAGTACCGGAAAAGGGTCGAATCTCTTGGAGTACCGAAAGAAGATAGAATCCGGGCGTGTACAGGGAAAAGGTAGAATCCGTGCAAGTTACCAAAAGTTGTTCCCACGAGTACCGGAAAAGAGTCGAATCTGTGTGAGCACCGAAAAATGATAGAATCTGGGCGTGTACCGGGAAAAGGTAGAATCCGTGCGAGTATGAAAAAACATTCTCGACGAGTACCGGAAAGAGGTCGAATCTGTGGGAATACCGAAAAATGGTAGAATCCGGGCGAGTACAAGTAAAAGGTAGAATCCATGCGAGTAACCAAAAGTTGTCCCCACGAGTACCGGAAAAGGGTCGAATCTCTGGGAGTACCGAGAAATGATAGAATCGGGGTGTGTACTGGGAAAAGGTAGAATCCGTGCGAGTATCCAAAAAATGTTCCCACGAGTACCGGAAAATGGTCGAATCTATGAGAATACCGAAAAACGGTAGAATCCGGGCGAGTACGGGGAAAAGGTAGAATCCGTGCTAGTGTCAAAAAACTTTCCCAACGAGTACTGGAAAAGGGTCGAATCTGTGGGAGTACCGAAAAATGATAGAATCGGGGCGTGTACCGGGAAAAGGTAGAATCCGTGCGAGTATTCAAGAACTGTTCCCACGAGTACCGGAAAAGGGTCGAATCTGTGGGAGTACCGAAAAATGGTGGAATCCGGGCGAGTACCGGGAAAAGGTAGAATCCGTGCGAGTGTCAAAAGACTTTCCAGACCAATACCGGAAAAGGGTCGAATCTGTGGGAGTACCGAAAAATTGTAGCATGCCGACGAGTACAGGAAGATGTAGAATTCGTGCGAGTAGCCAAAAACTGTCCTGACAGGTAACGGAAAACGGTCGAATCTGTGGGAGTAACGAAAAATGGTAGAATCCAGGCGAGTACCGTGAAAAGGTACAATCCGTACTAGTATCCAAAAACTTTCCCCACGAGTACCGGAAAAGGGTCGAATCGTTGGGAGTACAAAAAAATGGTAGAATCCGGGCGAGTACCGAGAAAAGGTAGAATCCGTGCAAAGTAACCAAATGCTATTCCCACGAGTACCGGAAAAGGGTCGAATCTGTGGGAGTACCAAAAAATGATAGAATCTGGGCGTGTACCGGGAAATGGTAGAATCCGTGCGAGTATCCAAATACTGTTCCCACGAGTACCGGAAAATGGTCGAATCTATGAGAGTCCCGAAAAACGGTAGAATCCGGGCGAGTACGGGGAAAATGTAGAAACCGTGCGAGTGTCAAAAAACTTTCCCAACGAGTACCGGAAAATGGTTGAATCCGGGCGAGTGTAGGTAAAAGGTAGAATCCGTGCGAGGAACCAAAAGTTGTCCCCACGAGTACCGGAAAAGGGTCGAATCTCTTGGAGTACCGAAAGAAGATAGAATCCGGGCGTGTACAGGGAAAAGGTAGAATCCGTGCAAGTTACCAAAAGTTGTTCCCACGAGTACCGGAAAAGAGTCGAATCTGTGTGAGCACCGAAAAATGATAGAATCTGGGCGTGTACCGGGAAAAGGTAGAATCCGTGCGAGTATGAAAAAACATTCTCGACGAGTACCGGAAAGAGGTCGAATCTGTGGGAATACCGAAAAATGGTAGAATCCGGGCGAGTACAAGTAAAAGGTAGAATCCATGCGAGTAACCAAAAGTTGTCCCCACGAGTACCGGAAAAGGGTCGAATCTCTGGGAGTACCGAGAAATGATAGAATCGGGGTGTGTACTGGGAAAAGGTAGAATCCGTGCGAGTATCCAAAAAATGTTCCCACAAGTACCGGAAAATGGTCGAATCTATGAGAATACCGAAAAACGGTAGAATCCGGGCGAGTACGGGGAAAAGGTAGAATCCGTGCTAGTGTCAAAAAACTTTCCCAACGAGTACTGGAAAAGGGTCGAATCTGTGAGAGTACCGAAAAATGATAGAATCGGGGCGTGTACCGGGAAAAGATAGAATCCGTGCGAGTATTCAAGAACTGTTCCCACGAGTACCGGAAAAGGGTCGAATCTGTGGGAGTACCGAAAAATGGTGGAATCCGGGCGAGTACCGGGAAAAGGTAGAATCCGTGCGAGTGTCAAAAGACTTTCCAGACCAATACCGGAAAAGGGTCGAATCTGTGGGAGTACCGAAAAATTGTAGCATGCCGACGAGTACAGGAAGATGTAGAATTCGTGCGAGTAGCCAAAAACTGTCCTGACAGGTAACGGAAAACGGTCGAATCTGTGGGAGTAACGAAAAATGGTAGAATCCAGGCGAGTACCGTGAAAAGGTACAATCCGTACTAGTATCCAAAAACTTTCCCCACGAGTACCGGAAAAGGGTCGAATCGTTGGGAGTACAAAAAAATGGTAGAATCCGGGCGAGTACCGAGAAAAGGTAGAATCCGTGCAAAGTAACCAAATGCTATTCCCACGAGTACCGGAAAAGGGTCGAATCTGTGGGAGTACCAAAAAATGATAGAATCTGGGCGTGTACCGGGAAATGGTAGAATCCGTGCGAGTATCCAAAAACTGTTCCCACGAGTACCGGAAAAGGGTCAAATCTATGGGAGTACCGAAAAACGGTAGAATCCGGGCGAGTACGGGGAAAAGGTAGAATCCGTGCGACTATCGAAAAACTGGTCCCACGAGTACGGGAAAATGGTCGAATCTATGAGATTACCGAAAAACATTAGAATCCGGGAGAGTACCGGCAAAAGGTAGAATTCGTGTGAGTAACCAAAAGCTGTCCCCATGAGTACCGGAAAAGGGTCGAATCTGTGGGAGTACAGAAAAATGATAGAATCTGGGCGTGTACCGGGAAAAGGTGGAATTCGTACGAGTATCCAAAAACTATTCCCACGAGAACCGGAAAATGGTCGAATCTAAGAGAGTACCGAAAAACGATAGAATCCAGGCGAGTACGGGGAAAATGTAGAAACCGTGCGAGTGTCAAAAACCTTTCCCAACTAGTACCGGAAAAGGGTCGAAACTATGGGAGTACCGAAAAATGGTAGAATCCGGGCGAGTATAGGTAAAAGGTAGAATCCGTGCGAGTAACCAAAAGTTGTCCCCACGAGTACCGCAAAAGGGTCGAATCTCTGGGAGTACCGAAAAATGATAGAATCCGGGCGTGTACCAGGAAAAGGTAGAATCCGTGCGAGTATCCAAAAACTGTTCCCACGAGTACCGAAAAAGGGTCGAATCTATGAGAGTACCTAAAACCGGTAGAATCCCGGCGAGTATTGGGAAAAGGTAGAATCTGTGGGAGTACAAAAAAATGGTAGAATCCGGGCGAGTATTGGGAAAAGGTAGAATCCGTGCAAAGTAACCAAAAGCTGTTCCCACGAGTACCGGAAAAGGGTCGAATCTGTGGGACTACCGAAAAATGATAGAATCGGGGCGTGTACCGGGAAAAGTAAGAATCTGTGCGAGTATCCAAAAACTGTTCCCACGAGTACCGGAAAATGATCAAATCCATGAGAGTACCGAAAAACGGTAGAATCCGGGAGAGTACCGGGAAAAGGTAGAATCCGTGCGAGTAACCAAAAGTTGTCGCCACGAGTACCGGAAAAGGGTCGAATCTATGCGAGTACAGAAAAATGATAGAATCGGGGCGTGTACCGGGAAAAGGTAGAATCCGTGCGAGTATCCAAAAAATGTTCCCACGAGTACCGGAAAATGGTCGAATTTATGAGAGTACCGAAAAACAGTAGAATCCGGGCGAGTACAGGGAAAATGTAGAATCCGTGCGAGGGTCAAAAAACATTCCCAACGAGTACCGGAAAAGGGTCGAATCTGTGGGAGTACCGAAAAATGGTAAAATCCGGGCAAGTATAGGTAAAAGGTAGAATCCGTGCGAGTAACCAAAAGTTGTCCCCACGAGTACCGGAAAAGGGTCGAATCTCTTAGAGTACGGAAAAATGATAGAATCCGGGCGTGTACCGGGAAAAGGTAGAATCCGTGCGAGTATCCAAAAACTGTTCCCACGAGTACCGGAAAAGGGTCGAATCTATGAGAGTACCCAAAAACGGTAGAATCCGGGCGAGTACCGGGAAAAGGTAGAATCCGTGCGAGTGTCAAAAGACTTTCCCGACGAGTACCCGAAAAGAGTCGAATCTGTGGGAGTACCGAAAAATGGTAGCATCCCGACGAGTACAGGGAAATTGTAGAATTCGTGCGAGTAGCCAAAAACTGTCCTGACAAGTACCGGAAAAGGGTCAAATCTGTGGGAGTAACGAAAAATGGTAGAATTCGGGCGAGTACGGGGAAAAGGTAGAATCCGTACGAGTATCAAAAGTTGTTCCCACGAGTACCGGAAAAGGGTCGAATCTGTGGGAGTACCGAAAAATGATAGAATCTAGGCGTGTACCGGGAAAAGGTAGAATCCGTGCGAGTATAAAAAAACTGTTCCCACGAGTATCAGAAAATATTCGAATCTATGAGAGTACAGAAAAACAGTAGAATCCGGGCGAGTACCGGGAAAAGGTAGAATCAATGCGAGTAACCAAAAGCTGTCCCCACGAGTACCGAGAAAGGGTCGAATCTCTGGGAGTACCGAAAAATGATAGAATCCGGGCGTGTACCGGGAAAAGGTAGAATCCGTGCGAGTATCCAAAAACTGTTCCCACGAGTACCGGAAAAGGGTCGAATCTATGAGAGTACCCAAAAACGGTAGAATCCGGGCGAGTACCGAGAAAAGGTAGAATCCGTGCGAGTGTCAAAAGACTTTCCCGACGAGTACCAGTAAAGGGTCGAATCTGTGGGAGTTCCGAAAAATGGTAGCATCCCGACGAGTATAGGGAAAATGTAGAATTCGTGCGATTAGCCAAAAACTGTCCTGACAAGTACCGGAAAATGGTCGAATCTGTGGGAGTACAAAAAAATGGTAGAATCCGGTAGAGTACCGGGAAAAGGTAGAATCCGTGCGAGTAACCAAAAGTTGTCCCCACGAGTACCGGAAAAGGGTCGAATCTATGGGAGTACCGAAAAATGATAGAATCCGGGCGTGTACCGGGAAAAGGTAGAATCCGTGCGAGTATCCAAAAACTGTTCCCATGAGTACCGGAAAATGGTCGAATCTATGAGAATACCGAAAAACGGTAGAATCCGGGCGAGTACCGGGAAAAGGTAGAATCCGTGAGAGTAACCAAAAGTTGTTCCCACGAGTACCGAAAAAGGGTCGAATCTGTGGGAGTACCGACAAATGATAGAATCCGGGCGTGTACCTGGAAAAGGTAGAATCCGTGCGAGTATCCAAAAACTGTTTCCACGAGTACCGAAAAAGGGTCGAATCTATGAGAGTACCGAAAAATGGTAGAATCCGGGCGAGTACGGGGAAAAGGTAGAATCCGTGCGAGTGTGAGAAAACTTTCCCAACGAGTTCCGGAAAAGGGTCGAATCTGTGGGAGTACTGAAAAATGGTAGAATCCGGGCGAGTATAGGTAAAAGGTAGAATCCGTGCGAGTAACCAAAAGTTGTCCCCACGAGTACCGGAAAAGGGTCGAATCTATGGGAGTACCGAAAAATGATAGAATCCGGGCGTGTACCGGGAAAAGGTAGAATTCGTGCGAGTATCCAAAAACAGTTCCCATGAGTACCGGAAAATGGTCGAATCTATGAGAATACCGAAAAACGGTAGAATCCGGGCGAGTACCGGGAAAAGGTAGAATCCGTGCGAGTAACCAAAAGTTGTTCCCACGAGTACCGAAAAAGGATCGAATCTGTGGGAGTACCGACAAATGATAGAATCCGGGCGTGTACCTGGAAAAGGTAGAATCCGTGCGAGTATCCAAAAACTGTTTCCACGAGTACCGAAAAAGGGTCGAATCTATGAGAGTACCGAAAAATGGTAGAATCCGGGCGAGTATCCAAAAACTGTTTCCACGAGTACCGAAAAATGGTAGAATCCGGGCGAGTACGGGGAAAAGGTAGAATCCGTGCGAGTGTGAGAAAACTTTCCCAACGAGTACCGGAAAAGGGTCGAATCTGTGGGAGTACTGAAAAATGGTAGAATCCGGGCGAGTATAGGTACAAGGTAGAATCCGTGCGAGTAACCAAAAGTTGTCCCCACGAGTACCGGAAAAGGGTCGACCCTATGCGAGTACCGAAAAATGATACAATCCGGGCGTGTACAGGGAAAGGGTAGAATCCGGGCGAGTAACCAACAGTTGTTCTCACGAGTACCGGAAAAGAGTCGAATCTGTGGGAGTACCGAAAAATGATAGAATCCGGGCGTGTACCGGGAAAAGGTAGAATCCGTGCGAGTAACCAAAAGTTGTTCCCACGAGTACCGAAAAAGGGTCGAATTTGTGGGAGTACTAAAAAATGGTAGAATCCGGGCGAGTATAGGTAAAAGGTAGAATCCGTGCGAGTAACCAAAAGTTGTCCCCACGAGTACCGGAAAAGGGTCGAATCTATGGGAGTACCGAAAAATAATAGAATCCGGGCGTGTACCGGGAAAAGGTAGAATCCGTGCGAGTATCCAAAAACTGTTCCCATGAGTACCGGAAAATGGTCGAATCTATGAGAATACCGAAAAACGGTAGAATCCGGGCGAGTACCGGGAAAAGGTAGAATCCGTGCGAGTAACCAAAAGTTGTTCCCACGAGTACCGAAAAAGGGTCGAATCTGTGGGAGTACCGACAAATGATAGAATCCGGGCGTGTACCTGGAAAAGGTAGAATCCGTGCGAGTATCCAAAAACTGTTTCCACGAGTACCGAAAAAGGGTCGAATCTATGAGAGTACCGAAAAATGGTAGAATCCGGGCGAGTACGGGGAAAAGGTAGAATCCGTGCGAGTGTGAGAAAACTTTCCCAACGAGTACCGGAAAAGGGTCGAATCTGTGGGAGTACTGAAAAATGGTAGAATCCGGGCGAGTATAGGTACAAGGTAGAATCCGTGCGAGTAACCAAAAGTTGTCCCCACGAGTACCGGAAAAGGGTCGACTCTATGCGAGTACCGAAAAATGATACAATCCGGGCGTGTACAGGGAAAAGGTAGAATCCGGGCGAGTAACCAACAGTTGTTCTCACGAGTACCGGAAAAGAGTCGAATCTGTGGGAGTACCGAAAAATGATAGAATCCGGGCATGTACCGGGAAAAGGTAGAATCCGTGCGAGTAAGCAAAAGTTGTTCCCACGAGTACCGAAAAAGGGTCGAATTTGTGGGAGTACTAAAAAATGGTAGAATCCGGGCGAGTATAGGTAAAAGGTAGAATCCGTGCGAGTAACCAAAAGTTGTCCCCACGAGTACCGGAAAAGGGTCGAATCTATGGGAGTACCGAAAAATGATAGAATCCGGGCGTGTACCGGGAAAAGGTAGAATCCGTGCGAGTATCCAAAAACTGTTCCCATGAGTACCGGAAAATGGTCGAATCTATGAGAATACCGAAAAACGGTAGAATCCGGGAGAGTACCGGGAAAAGGTAGAATCCGTGAGAGTAACCAAAAGTTGTTCCCACGAGTACCGAAAAAGGGTCGAATCTGTGGGAGTACCGACAAATGATAGAATCCGGGCGTGTACCTGGAAAAGGTAGAATCCGTGCGAGTATCCAAAAACTGTTTCCACGAGTACCGAAAAAGGGTCGAATCTATGAGAGTACCGAAAAATGGTAGAATCCGGGCGAGTACGGGGAAAAGGTAGAATCCGTGCGAGTGTGAGAAAACTTTCCCAACGAGTTCCGGAAAAGGGTCGAATCTGTGGGAGTACTGAAAAATGGTAGAATCCGGGCGAGTATAGGTAAAAGGTAGAATCCGTGCGAGTAACCAAAAGTTGTCCCCACGAGTACCGGAAAAGGGTCGAATCTATGGGAGTACCGAAAAATGATAGAATCCGGGCGTGTACCGGGAAAAGGTAGAATTCGTGCGAGTATCCAAAAACAGTTCCCATGAGTACCGGAAAATGGTCGAATCTATGAGAATACCGAAAAACGGTAGAATCCGGGCGAGTACCGGGAAAAGGTAGAATCCGTGCGAGTAACCAAAAGTTGTTCCCACGAGTACCGAAAAAGGATCGAATCTGTGGGAGTACCGACAAATGATAGAATCCGGGCGTGTACCTGGAAAAGGTAGAATCCGTGCGAGTATCCAAAAACTGTTTCCACGAGTACCGAAAAAGGGTCGAATCTATGAGAGTACCGAAAAATGGTAGAATCCGGGCGAGTATCCAAAAACTGTTTCCACGAGTACCGAAAAATGGTAGAATCCGGGCGAGTACGGGGAAAAGGTAGAATCCGTGCGAGTGTGAGAAAACTTTCCCAACGAGTACCGGAAAAGGGTCGAATCTGTGGGAGTACTGAAAAATGGTAGAATCCGGGCGAGTATAGGTACAAGGTAGAATCCGTGCGAGTAACCAAAAGTTGTCCCCACGAGTACCGGAAAAGGGTCGACCCTATGCGAGTACCGAAAAATGATACAATCCGGGCGTGTACAGGGAAAAGGTAGAATCCGGGCGAGTAACCAACAGTTGTTCTCACGAGTACCGGAAAAGAGTCGAATCTGTGGGAGTACAGAAAAATGATAGAATCCGGGCGTGTACCGGGAAAAGGTAGAATCCGTGCGAGTAACCAAAAGTTGTTCCCACGAGTACCGAAAAAGGGTCGAATTTGTGGGAGTACTAAAAAATGGTAGAATCCGGGCGAGTATAGGTAAAAGGTAGAATCCGTGCGAGTAACCAAAAGTTGTCCCCACGAGTACCGGAAAAGGGTCGAATCTATGGGAGTACCGAAAAATGATAGAATCCGGGCGTGTACCGGAAAAAGGTAGAATCCGTGCGAGTATCCAAAAACTGTTCCCATGAGTACCGGAAAATGGTCGAATCTATGAGAATACCGAAAAACGGTAGAATCCGGGCGAGTACCGGGAAAAGGTAGAATCCGTGCGAGTAACCAAAAGTTGTTCCCACGAGTACCGAAAAAGGGTCGAATCTGTGGGAGTACCGACAAATGATAGAATCCGGGCGTGTACCTGGAAAAGGTAGAATCCGTGCGAGTATCCAAAAACTGTTTCCACGAGTACCGAAAAAGGGTCGAATCTATGAGAGTACCGAAAAATGGTAGAATCCGGGCGAGTACGGGGAAAAGGTAGAATCCGTGCGAGTGTGAGAAAACTTTCCCAACGAGTACCGGAAAAGGGTCGAATCTGTGGGAGTACTGAAAAATGGTAGAATCCGGGCGAGTACGGGGAAAAGGTAGAATCCGTGCGAGTGTGAGAAAACTTTCCCAACGAGTTCCGGAAAAGGGTCGAATCTGTGGGAGTACTGAAAAATGGTAGAATCCGGGCGAGTATAGGTAAAAGGTAGAATCCGTGCGAGTAACCAAAAGTTGTCCCCACGAGTACCGGAAAAGGGTCGAATCTATGGGAGTACCGAAAAATGATAGAATCCGGGCGTGTACCGGGAAAAGGTAGAATTCGTGCGAGTATCCAAAAACAGTTCCCATGAGTACCGGAAAATGGTCGAATCTATGAGAATACCGAAAAACGGTAGAATCCGGGCGAGTACCGGGAAAAGGTAGAATCCGTGCGAGTAACCAAAAGTTGTTCCCACGAGTACCGAAAAAGGATCGAATCTGTGGGAGTACCGACAAATGATAGAATCCGGGCGTGTACCTGGAAAAGGTAGAATCCGTGCGAGTATCCAAAAACTGTTTCCACGAGTACCGAAAAAGGGTCGAATCTATGAGAGTACCGAAAAATGGTAGAATCCGGGCGAGTATCCAAAAACTGTTTCCACGAGTACCGAAAAATGGTAGAATCCGGGCGAGTACGGGGAAAAGGTAGAATCCGTGCGAGTGTGAGAAAACTTTCCCAACGAGTACCGGAAAAGGGTCGAATCTGTGGGAGTACTGAAAAATGGTAGAATCCGGGCGAGTATAGGTACAAGGTAGAATCCGTGCGAGTAACCAAAAGTTGTCCCCACGAGTACCGGAAAAGGGTCGACCCTATGCGAGTACCGAAAAATGATACAATCCGGGCGTGTACAGGGAAAGGGTAGAATCCGGGCGAGTAACCAACAGTTGTTCTCACGAGTACCGGAAAAGAGTCGAATCTGTGGGAGTACCGAAAAATGATAGAATCCGGGCGTGTACCGGGAAAAGGTAGAATCCGTGCGAGTAACCAAAAGTTGTTCCCACGAGTACCGAAAAAGGGTCGAATTTGTGGGAGTACTAAAAAATGGTAGAATCCGGGCGAGTATAGGTAAAAGGTAGAATCCGTGCGAGTAACCAAAAGTTGTCCCCACGAGTACCGGAAAAGGGTCGAATCTATGGGAGTACCGAAAAATAATAGAATCCGGGCGTGTACCGGGAAAAGGTAGAATCCGTGCGAGTATCCAAAAACTGTTCCCATGAGTACCGGAAAATGGTCGAATCTATGAGAATACCGAAAAACGGTAGAATCCGGGCGAGTACCGGGAAAAGGTAGAATCCGTGCGAGTAACCAAAAGTTGTTCCCACGAGTACCGAAAAAGGGTCGAATCTGTGGGAGTACCGACAAATGATAGAATCCGGGCGTGTACCTGGAAAAGGTAGAATCCGTGCGAGTATCCAAAAACTGTTTCCACGAGTACCGAAAAAGGGTCGAATCTATGAGAGTACCGAAAAATGGTAGAATCCGGGCGAGTACGGGGAAAAGGTAGAATCCGTGCGAGTGTGAGAAAACTTTCCCAACGAGTACCGGAAAAGGGTCGAATCTGTGGGAGTACTGAAAAATGGTAGAATCCGGGCGAGTATAGGTACAAGGTAGAATCCGTGCGAGTAACCAAAAGTTGTCCCCACGAGTACCGGAAAAGGGTCGACTCTATGCGAGTACCGAAAAATGATACAATCCGGGCGTGTACAGGGAAAAGGTAGAATCCGGGCGAGTAACCAACAGTTGTTCTCACGAGTACCGGAAAAGAGTCGAATCTGTGGGAGTACCGAAAAATGATAGAATCCGGGCATGTACCGGGAAAAGGTAGAATCCGTGCGAGTAAGCAAAAATTGTTCCCACGAGTACCGAAAAAGGGTCGAATTTGTGGGAGTACTAAAAAATGGTAGAATCCGGGCGAGTATAGGTAAAAGGTAGAATCCGTGCGAGTAACCAAAAGTTGTCCCCACGAGTACCGGAAAAGGGTCGAATCTATGGGAGTACCGAAAAATGATAGAATCCGGGCGTGTACCGGGAAAAGGTAGAATCCGTGCGAGTATCCAAAAACTGTTCCCATGAGTACCGGAAAATGGTCGAATCTATGAGAATACCGAAAAACGGTAGAATCCGGGAGAGTACCGGGAAAAGGTAGAATCCGTGAGAGTAACCAAAAGTTGTTCCCACGAGTACCGAAAAAGGGTCGAATCTGTGGGAGTACCGACAAATGATAGAATCCGGGCGTGTACCTGGAAAAGGTAGAATCCGTGCGAGTATCCAAAAACTGTTTCCACGAGTACCGAAAAAGGGTCGAATCTATGAGAGTACCGAAAAATGGTAGAATCCGGGCGAGTACGGGGAAAAGGTAGAATCCGTGCGAGTGTGAGAAAACTTTCCCAACGAGTTCCGGAAAAGGGTCGAATCTGTGGGAGTACTGAAAAATGGTAGAATCCGGGCGAGTATAGGTAAAAGGTAGAATCCGTGCGAGTAACCAAAAGTTGTCCCCACGAGTACCGGAAAAGGGTCGAATCTATGGGAGTACCGAAAAATGATAGAATCCGGGCGTGTACCGGGAAAAGGTAGAATTCGTGCGAGTATCCAAAAACAGTTCCCATGAGTACCGGAAAATGGTCGAATCTATGAGAATACCGAAAAACGGTAGAATCCGGGCGAGTACCGGGAAAAGGTAGAATCCGTGCGAGTAACCAAAAGTTGTTCCCACGAGTACCGAAAAAGGATCGAATCTGTGGGAGTACCGACAAATGATAGAATCCGGGCGTGTACCTGGAAAAGGTAGAATCCGTGCGAGTATCCAAAAACTGTTTCCACGAGTACCGAAAAAGGGTCGAATCTATGAGAGTACCGAAAAATGGTAGAATCCGGGCGAGTATCCAAAAACTGTTTCCACGAGTACCGAAAAATGGTAGAATCCGGGCGAGTACGGGGAAAAGGTAGAATCCGTGCGAGTGTGAGAAAACTTTCCCAACGAGTACCGGAAAAGGGTCGAATCTGTGGGAGTACTGAAAAATGGTAGAATCCGGGCGAGTATAGGTACAAGGTAGAATCCGTGCGAGTAACCAAAAGTTGTCCCCACGAGTACCGGAAAAGGGTCGACCCTATGCGAGTACCGAAAAATGATACAATCCGGGCGTGTACAGGGAAAAGGTAGAATCCGGGCGAGTAACCAACAGTTGTTCTCACGAGTACCGGAAAAGAGTCGAATCTGTGGGAGTACCGAAAAATGATAGAATCCGGGCGTGTACCGGGAAAAGGTAGAATCCGTGCGAGTAACCAAAAGTTGTTCCCACGAGTACCGAAAAAGGGTCGAATTTGTGGGAGTACTAAAAAATGGTAGAATCCGGGCGAGTATAGGTAAAAGGTAGAATCCGTGCGAGTAACCAAAAGTTGTCCCCACGAGTACCGGAAAATGGTCGAATCTATGGGAGTACCGAAAAATGATAGAATCCGGGCGTGTACCGGAAAAAGGTAGAATCCGTGCGAGTATCCAAAAACTGTTCCCATGAGTACCGGAAAATGGTCGAATCTATGAGAATACCGAAAAACGGTAGAATCCGGGCGAGTACCGGGAAAAGGTAGAATCCGTGCGAGTAACCAAAAGTTGTTCCCACGAGTACCGAAAAAGGGTCGAATCTGTGGGAGTACCGACAAATGATAGAATCCGGGCGTGTACCTGGAAAAGGTAGAATCCGTGCGAGTATCCAAAAACTGTTTCCACGAGTACCGAAAAAGGGTCGAATCTATGAGAGTACCGAAAAATGGTAGAATCCGGGCGAGTACGGGGAAAAGGTAGAATCCGTGCGAGTGTGAGAAAACTTTCCCAACGAGTACCGGAAAAGGGTCGAATCTGTGGGAGTACTGAAAAATGGTAGAATCCGGGCGAGTATAGGTACAAGGTAGAATCCGTGCGAGTAACCAAAAGTTGTCCCCACGAGTACCGGAAAAGGGTCGACTCTATGCGAGTACCGAAAAATGATACAATCCGGGCGTGTACAGGGAAAAGGTAGAATCCGGGCGAGTAACCAACAGTTGTTCTCACGAGTACCGGAAAAGAGTCGAATCTGTGGGAGTACCGAAAAATGATAGAATCCGGGCATGTACCGGGAAAAGGTAGAATCCGTGCGAGTAAGCAAAAGTTGTTCCCACGAGTACCGAAAAAGGGTCGAATTTGTGGGAGTACTAAAAAATGGTAGAATCCGGGCGAGTATAGGTAAAAGGTAGAATCCGTGCGAGTAACCAAAAGTTGTCCCCACGAGTACCGGAAAAGGGTCGAATCTATGGGAGTACCGAAAAATGATAGAATCCGGGCGTGTACCGGGAAAAGGTAGAATCCGTGCGAGTATCCAAAAACTGTTCCCATGAGTACCGGAAAATGGTCGAATCTATGAGAATACCGAAAAACGGTAGAATCCGGGCGAGTACCGGGAAAAGGTAGAATCCGTGAGAGTAACCAAAAGTTGTTCCCACGAGTACCGAAAAAGGGTCGAATCTGTGGGAGTACCGACAAATGATAGAATCCGGGCGTGTACCTGGAAAAGGTAGAATCCGTGCGAGTATCCAAAAACTGTTTCCACGAGTACCGAAAAAGGGTCGAATCTATGAGAGTACCGAAAAATGGTAGAATCCGGGAGAGTACGGGGAAAAGGTAGAATCCGTGCGAGTGTGAGAAAACTTTCCCAACGAGTACCCGAAAAGGGTCGAATCTGTGGGAGTACTGAAAAATGGTAGAATCCGGGCGAGTATAGGTACAAGGTAGAATTCGTGCGAGTAACCAAAAGTTGTCCCCACGAGTACCGGAAAAGGGTCGAATCTATGCAAGTACCGAAAAATGATACAATCCGGGCGTGTACCGGGAAAAGGTAGAATCCGTGCGAGTAACCAACAGTTGTTCTCACGAGTACCGGAAAAGGGTCGAATCTGTGGGAGTACCGAAAAATGATAGAATCCGGGCGTGTACCGGGAAAAGGTAGAATCCGTGCGAGTAACCAAAAGTTGTTCCCACGAGTACCGAAAAAGGGTCGAATCTGTGGGAGTACTGAAAAATGGTAGAATCCGGGCGAGTATAGGTAAAAGGTAGAATCCGTGCGAGTAACCAAAAGTTGTCCCCACGAGTACCGGAAAAGGGTCGAATCTATGGGAGTACCGAAAAATGATAGAATCCGGGCGTGTACCGGGAAAAGGTAGAATTCGTGCGAGTATCCAAAAACTGTTCCCATGAGTACCGGAAAATGGTCGAATCTATGAGAATACCGAGAAACGGTAGAATCCGGGCGAGTACCGGGAAAAGGTAGAATCCGTGCGAGTAACCAAAAGTTGTTCCCACGAGTACCGAAAAAGGATCGAATCTGTGGGAGTACCGACAAATGATAGAATCCGGGCGTGTACCTGGAAAAGGTAGAATCCGTGCGAGTATCCAAAAACTGTTTCCACGAGTACCGAAAAAGGGTCGAATCTATGAGAGTACCGAAAAATGGTAGAATCGGGGCGAGTACGGGGAAAAGGTAGAATCCGTGCGAGTGTGAGAAAACTTTCCCAACGAGTACCGGAAAAGGGTCGAATCTGTGGGAGTACTGAAAAATGGTAGAATCCGGGCGAGTATAGGTACAGGGTAGAATCCGTGCGAGTAACCAAAAGTTGTCCCCACGAGTACCGGAAAAGGGTCGAATCTATGCAAGTACCGAAAAATGATACAATCCGAGCGTGTACCGGGAAAAGGTAGAATCCGTGCGAGTAACCAACAGTTGTTCTCACGAGTACCGGAAAAGGGTCGAATCTGTGGGAGTACCGAAAAATGATAGAATCCGGGCGTGTACCGGGAAAAGGTAGAATCCGTGCGAGTAACCAAAAGTTGTTCCCACGAGTACCGAAAAAGGGTCGAATCTGTGGGAGTACTAAAAAATGGTAGAATCCGGGCGAGTATAGGTAAAAGGTAGAATCCGTGCGAGTAACCAAAAGTTGTCCCCACGAGTACCGGAAAAGGGTCGAATCTATGGGAGTACCGAAAAATGATAGAATCCGGGCGTGTACCGGGAAAAGGTAGATCCGTGCGAGTATCCAAAAATTGTTCCCATGAGTACCGGAAAATGGTCGAATCTATGAGAATACCGAAAAACGGTAGAATCCGGGCGAGTACCGGGAAAAGGTAGAATCCGTGCGAGTAACCAAAAGTTGTTCCCACGAGTACCGAAAAAGGGTCGAATCTGTGGGAGTACCGACAAATGATAGAATCCGGGCGTGTACCTGGAAAAGGTAGAATCCGTGCGAGTATCCAAAAACTGTTTCCACGAGTACCGAAAAAGGGTCGAATCTATGAGAGTACCGAAAAATGGTAGAATCGGGGCGAGTACGGGGAAAAGGTAGAATCCGTGCGAGTGTGAGAAAACTTTCCCAACGAGTACCGGAAAAGGGTCGAATCTGTGGGAGTACTGAAAAATGGTAGAATCCGGGCGAGTATAGGTACAAGGTAGAATCCGTGCGATAAACCAAAAGTTGTCCCCACGAGTACCGGAAAAGGGTCGACTCTATGCGAGTACCGAAAAATGATACAATCCGGGCGTGTACAGGGAAAAGGTAGAATCCGGGCGAGTAACCAACAGTTGTTCTCACGAGTACCGGAAAAGAGTCGAATCTGTGGGAGTACCGAAAAATGATAGAATCCGGGCGTGTACCGGGAAAAGGTAGAATCCGTGCGAGTAACCAAAAGTTGTTCCCACGAGTACCGAAAAAGGGTCGAATTTGTGGGAGTACTAAAAAATGGTAGAAGCCGGGCGAGTATAGGTAAAAGGTAGAATCCGTGCGAGTAACCAAAAGTTGTCCCCACGAGTACCGGAAAAGGGTCGAATCTATGGGAGTACCGAAAAATGATAGAATCCGGGCGTGTGCCGGGAAAAGGTAGAATCCGTGCGAGTATCCAAAAACTGTTCCCATGAGTACCGGAAAATGGTCGAATCTATGAGAATACCGAAAAACGGTAGAATCCGGGCGAGTACCGGGAAAAGGTAGAATCCGTGCGAGTAACCAAAAGTTGTTCCCACGAGTACCGAAAAAGGGTCGAATCTGTGGGAGTACCGACAAATGATAGAATCCGGGCGTGTACCTGGAAAAGGTAGAATCCGTGCGAGTATCCAAAAACTGTTTCCACGAGTACCGAAAAAGGGTCGAATCTATGAGAGTACCGAAAAATGGTAGAATCCGGGCGAGTACGGGGAAAAGGTAGAATCCGTGCGAGTGTGAGAAAACTTTCCCAACGAGTTCCGGAAAAGGGTCGAATCTGTGGGAGTACTGAAAAATGGTAGAATCCGGGCGAGTATAGGTAAAAGGTAGAATCCGTGCGAGTAACCAAAAGTTGTCCCCACGAGTACCGGAAAAGGGTCGAATCTATGGGAGTACCGAAAAATGATAGAATCCGGGCGTGTACCGGGAAAAGGTAGAATTCGTGCGAGTATCCAAAAACTGTTCCCATGAGTACCGGAAAATGGTCGAATCTATGAGAATACCGAAAAACGGTAGAATCCGGGCGAGTACCGGGAAAAGGTAGAATCCGTGCGAGTAACCAAAAGTTGTTCCCACGAGTACCGAAAAAGGATCGAATCTGTGGGAGTACCGACAAATGATAGAATCCGGGCGTGTACCTGGAAAAGGTAGAATCCGTGCGAGTATCCAAAAACTGTTTCCACGAGTACCGAAAAAGGGTCGAATCTATGAGAGTACCGAAAAATGGTAGAATCCGGGCGAGTATCCAAAAACTGTTTCCACGAGTACCGAAAAATGGTAGAATCCGGGCGAGTACGGGGAAAAGGTAGAATCCGTGCGAGTGTGAGAAAACTTTCCCAACGAGTACCGGAAAAGGGTCGAATCTGTGGGAGTACTGAAAAATGGTAGAATCCGGGCGAGTATAGGTACAAGGTAGAATCCGTGCGAGTAACCAAAAGTTGTCCCCACGAGTACCGGAAAAGGGTCGACTCTATGCGAGTACCGAAAAATGATACAATCCGGGCGTGTACAGGGAAAAGGTAGAATCCGGGCGAGTAACCAACAGTTGTTCTCACGAGTACCGGAAAAGAGTCGAATCTGTGGGAGTACCGAAAAATGATAGAATCCGGGCGTGTACCGGGAAAAGGTAGAATCCGTGCGAGTAACCAAAAGTTGTTCCCACGAGTACCGAAAAAGGGTCGAATTTGTGGGAGTACTAAAAAATGGTAGAATCCGGGCGAGTATAGGTAAAAGGTAGAATCCGTGCGAGTAACCAAAAGTTGTCCCCACGAGTACCGGAAAAGGGTCGAATCTATGGGAGTACCGAAAAATGATAGAATCCGGGCGTGTGCCGGGAAAAGGTAGAATCCGTGCGAGTATCCAAAAACTGTTCCCATGAGTACCGGAAAATGGTCGAATCTATGAGAATACCGAAAAACGGTAGAATCCGGGCGAGTACCGGGAAAAGGTAGAATCCGTGCGAGTAACCAAAAGTTGTTCCCACGAGTACCGAAAAAGGATCGAATCTGTGGGAGTACCGACAAATGATAGAATCCGGGCGTGTACCTGGAAAAGGTAGAATCCGTGCGAGTATCCAAAAACTGTTTCCACGAGTACCGAAAAATGGTAGAATCCGGGCGAGTATCCAAAAACTGTTTCCACGAGTACCGAAAAATGGTAGAATCCGGGCGAGTACGGGGAAAAGGTAGAATCCGTGCGAGTGTGAGAAAACTTTCCCAACGAGTACCGGAAAAGGGTCGAATCTGTGGGAGTACTGAAAAATGGTAGAATCCGGGCGAGTATAGGTACAAGGTAGAATCCGTGCGAGTAACCAAAAGTTGTCCCCACGAGTACCGGAAAAGGGTCGACTCTATGCGAGTACCGAAAAATGATACAATCCGGGCGTGTACAGGGAAAAGGTAGAATCCGGGCGAGTAACCAACAGTTGTTCTCACGAGTACCGGAAAAGAGTCGAATCTGTGGGAGTACCGAAAAATGATAGAATCCGGGCGTGTACCGGGAAAAGGTAGAATCCGTGCGAGTAACCAAAAGTTGTTCCCACGAGTTCCGAAAAAAGGTCGAATTTGTGGGAGTACTAAAAAATGGTAGAATCCGGGCGAGTATAGGTAAAAGGTAGAATCCGTGCGAGTAACCAAAAGTTGTCCCCACGAGTACCGGAAAAGGGTCGAATCTATGGGAGTACCGAAAAATGATAGAATCCGGGCGTGTACCGGGAAAAGGTAGAATCCGTGCGAGTATCCAAAAACTGTTCCCATGAGTACCGGAAAATGGTCGAATCTATGAGAATACCGAAAAACGGTAGAATCCGGGCGAGTACCGGGAAAAGGTAGAATCCGTGCGAGTAACCAAAAGTTGTTCCCACGAGGACCGAAAAAGGGTCGAATCTGTGGGAGTACTAAAAAATGGTAGAATCCGGGCGAGTATAGGTAAAAGGTAGAATTCGTGCGAGTAACCAAAAGTTGTCCCCACGAGTACCGGAAAAGGGTCGAATCTATGGGAGTACCGAAAAATGATAGAATCCGGGCGTGTACCGGGAAAAGGTAGAATCCGTGCGAGTATCCAAAAACTGTTCCCATGAGTACCGGAAAATGGTCGAATCTATGAGAATACCGAAAAACGGTAGAATCCGGGCGAGTACCGGGAAAAGGTAGAATCCGTGAGAGTAACCAAAAGTTGTTCCCACGAGTACCGAAAAAGGGTCGAATCTGTGGGAGTACCGACAAATGATAGAATCCGGGCGTGTACCTGGAAAAGGTAGAATCCGTGCGAGTATCCAAAAACTGTTTCCACGAGTACCGAAAAAGGGTCGAATCTATGAGAGTACCGAAAAATGGTAGAATCCGGGCGAGTACGGGGAAAAGGTAGAATCCGTGCGAGTGTGAGAAAACTTTCCCAACGAGTTCCGGAAAAGGGTCGAATCTGTGGGAGTACTGAAAAATGGTAGAATCCGGGCGAGTATAGGTAAAAGGTAGAATCCGTGCGAGTAACCAAAAGTTGTCCCCACGAGTACCGGAAAAAGGTCGAATCTATGGGAGTACCGAAAAATGATAGAATCCGGGCGTGTACCGGGAAAAGGTAGAATTCGTGCGAGTATCCAAAAACTGTTCCCATGAGTACCGGAAAATGGTCGAATCTATGAGAATACCGAAAAACGGTAGAATCCGGGCGAGTACCGGGAAAAGGTAGAATCCGTGCGAGTAACCAAAAGTTGTTCCCACGAGTACCGAAAAAGGATCGAATCTGTGGGAGTACCGACAAATGATAGAATCTGGGCGTGTACCTGGAAAAGGTAGAATCCGTGCGAGTATCCAAAAACTGTTTCCACGAGTACCGAAAAAGGGTCGAATCTATGAGAGTACCGAAAAATGGTAGCATCCGGGCGAGTATCCAAAAACTGTTTCCACGAGTACCGAAAAATGGTAGAATCCGGGCGAGTACGGGGAAAAGGTAGAATCCGTGCGAGTGTGAGAAAACTTTCCCAACGAGTACCGGAAAAGGGTCGAATCTGTGGGAGTACTGAAAAATGGTAGAATCCGGGCGAGTATAGGTACAAGGTAGAATCCGTGCGAGTAACCAAAAGTTGTCCCCACGAGTACCGGAAAAGGGTCGACTCTATGCGAGTACCGAAAAATGATACAATCCGGGCGTGTACAGGGAAAAGGTAGAATCCGGGCGAGTAACCAACAGTTGTTCTCACGAGTACCGGAAAAGAGTCGAATCTGTGGGAGTACCGAAAAATGATAGAATCCGGGCGTGTACCGGGAAAAGGTAGAATCCGTGCGAGTAACCAAAAGTTGTTCCCACGAGTACCGAAAAAGGGTCGAATTTGTGGGAGTACTAAAAAATGGTAGAATCCGGGCGAGTATAGGTAAAAGGTAGAATCCGTGCGAGTAACCAAAAGTTGTCCCCACGAGTACCGGAAAAGGGTCGAATCTATGGGAGTACCGAAAAATGATAGAATCCGGGCGTGTACCGGGAAAAGGTAGAATCCGTGCGAGTATCCAAAAACTGTTCCCATGAGTACCGGAAAATGGTCGAATCTATGAGAATACCGAAAAACGGTAGAATCCGGGCGAGTACCGGGAAAAGGTAGAATCCGTGCGAGTAACCAAAAGTTGTTCCCACGAGTACCGAAAAAGGATCGAATCTGTGGGAGTACCGACAAATGATAGAATCCGGGCGTGTACCTGGAAAAGGTAGAATCCGTGCGAGTATCCAAAAACTGTTTCCACGAGTACCGAAAAAGGGTCGAATCTATGAGAGTACCGAAAAATGGTAGAATCCGGGCGAGTATCCAAAAACTGTTTCCACGAGTACCGAAAAATGGTAGAATCCGGGCGAGTACGGGGAAAAGGTAGAATCCGTGCGAGTGTGAGAAAACTTTCCCAACGAGTACCGGAAAAGGGTCGAATCTGTGGGAGTACTGAAAAATGGTAGAATCCGGGCGAGTATAGGTACAAGGTAGAATCCGTGCGAGTAACCAAAAGTTGTCCCCACGAGTACCGGAAAAGGGTCGACTCTATGGGAGTACCGAAAAATGATAGAATCCGGGCGTGTACCGGGAAAAGGTAGAATCCGTGCGAGTATCCAAAAACTGTTCCCATGAGTACCGGAAAATGGTCGAATCTATGAGAATACCGAAAAACGGTAGAATCCGGGCGAGTACCGGGAAAAGGTAGAATCCGTGAGAGTAACCAAAAGTTGTTCCCACGAGTACCGAAAAAGGGTCGAATCTGTGGGAGTACCGACAAATGATAGAATCCGGGCGTGTACCTGGAAAAGGTAGAATCCGTGTGAGTATCCAAAAACTGTTTCCACGAGTACCGAAAAAGGGTCGAATCTATGAGAGTACCGAAAAATGGTAGAATCCGGGAGAGTACGGGGAAAAGGTAGAATCCGTGCGAGTGTGAGAAAACTTTCCCAACGAGTACCGGAAAAGGGTCGAATCTGTGGGAGTACTGAAAAATGGTAGAATCCGGGCGAGTATAGGTACAAGGTAGAATTCGTGCGAGTAACCAAAAGTTGTCCCCACGAGTACCGGAAAAGGGTCGAATCTATGCAAGTACCGAAAAATGATACAATCCGGGCGTGTACCGGGAAAAGGTAGAATCCGTGCGAGTAACCAACAGTTGTTCTCACGAGTACCGGAAAAGGGTCGAATCTGTGGGAGTACCGAAAAATGATAGAATCCGGGCGTGTACCGGGAAAAGGTAGAATCCGTGCGAGTAACCAAAAGTTGTTCCCACGAGTACCGAAAAAGGGTCGAATCTGTGGGAGTACTGAAAAATGGTAGAATCCGGGCGAGTATAGGTAAAAGGTAGAATCCGTGCGAGTAACCAAAAGTTGTCCCCACGAGTACCGGAAAAGGGTCGAATCTATGGGAGTACCGAAAAATGATAGAATCCGGGCGTGTACCGGGAAAAGGTAGAATTCGTGCGAGTATCCAAAAACTGTTCCCATGAGTACCGGAAAATGGTCGAATCTATGAGAATACCGAAAAACGGTAGAATCCGGGCGAGTACCGGGAAAAGGTAGAATCCGTGCGAGTAACCAAAAGTTGTTCCCACGAGTACCGAAAAAGGATCGAATCTGTGGGAGTACCGACAAATGATAGAATCCGGGCGTGTACCTGGAAAAGGTAGAATCCGTGCGAGTATCCAAAAACTGTTTCCACGAGTACCGAAAAAGGGTCGAATCTATGAGAGTACCGAAAAATGGTAGAATCCGGGCGAGTATCCAAAAACTGTTTCCACGAGTACCGAAAAATGGTAGAATCCGGGCGAGTACGGGGAAAAGGTAGAATCCGTGCGAGTGTGAGAAAACTTTCCCAACGAGTACCGGAAAAGGGTCGAATCTGTGGGAGTACTGAAAAATGGTAGAATCCGGGCGAGTATAGGTACAAGGTAGAATCCGTGCGAGTAACCAAAAGTTGTCCCCACGAGTACCGGAAAAGGGTCGACTCTATGCGAGTACCGAAAAATGATACAATCCGGGCGTGTACAGGGAAAAGGTAGAATCCGGGCGAGTAACCAACAGTTGTTCTCACGAGTACCGGAAAAGAGTCGAATCTGTGGGAGTACCGAAAAATGATAGAATCCGGGCATGTACCGGGAAAAGGTAGAATCCGTGCGAGTAAGCAAAAGTTGTTCCCACGAGTACCGAAAAAGGGTCGAATTTGTGGGAGTACTAAAAAATGGTAGAATCCGGGCGAGTATAGGTAAAAGGTAGAATCCGTGCGAGTAACCAAAAGTTGTCCCCACGAGTACCGGAAAAGGGTCGAATCTATGGGAGTACCGAAAAATGATAGAATCCGGGCGTGTACCGGGAAAAGGTAGAATCCGTGCGAGTATCCAAAAACTGTTCCCATGAGTACCGGAAAATGGTCGAATCTATGAGAATACCGAAAAACGGTAGAATCCGGGCGAGTACCGGGAAAAGGTAGAATCCGTGAGAGTAACCAAAAGTTGTTCCCACGAGTACCGAAAAAGGGTCGAATCTGTGGGAGTACCGACAAATGATAGAATCCGGGCGTGTACCTGGAAAAGGTAGAATCCGTGCGAGTATCCAAAAACTGTTTCCACGAGTACCGAAAAAGGGTCGAATCTATGAGAGTACCGAAAAATGGTAGAATCCGGGAGAGTACGGGGAAAAGGTAGAATCCGTGCGAGTGTGAGAAAACTTTCCCAACGAGTACCGGAAAAGGGTCGAATCTGTGGGAGTACTGAAAAATGGTAGAATCCGGGCGAGTATAGGTACAAGGTAGAATCCGTGCGAGTAACCAAAAGTTGTCCCCACGAGTACCGGAAAAGGGTCGACTCTATGCGAGTACCGAAAAATGATACAATCCGGGCGTGTACAGGGAAAAGGTAGAATCCGGGCGAGTAACCAACAGTTGTTCTCACGAGTACCGGAAAAGAGTCGAATCTGTGGGAGTACCGAAAAATGATAGAATCCGGGCGTGTACCGGGAAAAGGTAGAATCCGTGCGAGTAACCAAAAGTTGTTCCCACGAGTACCGAAAAAGGGTCGAATCTGTGGGAGTACTGAAAAATGGTAGAATCCGGGCGAGTATAGGTAAAAGGTAGAATCCGTGCGAGTAACCAAAAGTTGTCCCCACGAGTACCGGAAAAGGGTCGAATCTATGGGAGTACCGAAAAATGATAGAATCCGGGCGTGTACCGGGAAAAGGTAGAATTCGTGCGAGTATCCAAAAACTGTTCCCATGAGTACCGGAAAATGGTCGAATCTATGAGAATACCGAAAAACGGTAGAATCCGGGCGAGTACCGGGAAAAGGTAGAATCCGTGCGAGTAACCAAAAGTTGTTCCCACGAGTACCGAAAAAGGATCGAATCTGTGGGAGTACCGACAAATGATAGAATCCGGGCGTGTACCTGGAAAAGGTAGAATCCGTGCGAGTATCCAAAAACTGTTTCCACGAGTACCGAAAAAGGGTCGAATCTATGAGAGTACCGAAAAATGGTAGAATCCGGGCGAGTATCCAAAAACTGTTTCCACGAGTACCGAAAAATGGTAGAATCCGGGCGAGTACGGGGAAAAGGTAGAATCCGTGCGAGTGTGAGAAAACTTTCCCAACGAGTACCGGAAAAGGGTCGAATCTGTGGGAGTACTGAAAAATGGTAGAATCCGGGCGAGTATAGGTACAAGGTAGAATCCGTGCGAGTAACCAAAAGTTGTCCCCACGAGTACCGGAAAAGGGTCGACTCTATGCGAGTACCGAAAAATGATACAATCCGGGCGTGTACAGGGAAAAGGTAGAATCCGGGCGAGTAACCAACAGTTGTTCTCACGAGTACCGGAAAAGAGTCGAATCTGTGGGAGTACCGAAAAATGATAGAATCCGGGCATGTACCGGGAAAAGGTAGAATCCGTGCGAGTAAGCAAAAGTTGTTCCCACGAGTACCGAAAAAGGGTCGAATTTGTGGGAGTACTAAAAAATGGTAGAATCCGGGCGAGTATAGGTAAAAGGTAGAATCCGTGCGAGTAACCAAAAGTTGTCCCCACGAGTACCGGAAAAGGGTCGAATCTATGGGAGTACCGAAAAATGATAGAATCCGGGCGTGTACCGGGAAAAGGTAGAATCCGTGCGAGTATCCAAAAACTGTTCCCATGAGTACCGGAAAATGGTCGAATCTATGAGAATACCGAAAAACGGTAGAATCCGGGCGAGTACCGGGAAAAGGTAGAATCCGTGAGAGTAACCAAAAGTTGTTCCCACGAGTACCGAAAAAGGGTCGAATCTGTGGGAGTACCGACAAATGATAGAATCCGGGCGTGTACCTGGAAAAGGTAGAATCCGTGCGAGTATCCAAAAACTGTTTCCACGAGTACCGAAAAAGGGTCGAATCTATGAGAGTACCGAAAAATGGTAGAATCCGGGAGAGTACGGGGAAAAGGTAGAATCCGTGCGAGTGTGAGAAAACTTTCCCAACGAGTACCGGAAAAGGGTCGAATCTGTGGGAGTACTGAAAAATGGTAGAATCCGGGCGAGTATAGGTACAAGGTAGAATTCGTGCGAGTAACCAAAAGTTGTCCCCACGAGTACCGGAAAAGGGTCGAATCTATGCAAGTACCGAAAAATGATACAATCCGGGCGTGTACCGGGAAAAGGTAGAATCCGTGCGAGTAACCAACAGTTGTTCTCACGAGTACCGGAAAAGGGTCGAATCTGTGGGAGTACCGAAAAATGATAGAATCCGGGCGTGTACCGGGAAAAGGTAGAATCCGTGCGAGTAACCAAAAGTTGTTCCCACGAGTACCGAAAAAGGGTCGAATCTGTGGGAGTACTGAAAAATGGTAGAATCCGGGCGAGTATAGGTAAAAGGTAGAATCCGTGCGAGTAACCAAAAGTTGTCCCCACGAGTACCGGAAAAGGGTCGAATCTATGGGAGTACCGAAAAATGATAGAATCCGGGCGTGTACCGGGAAAAGGTAGAATTCGTGCGAGTATCCAAAAACTGTTCCCATGAGTACCGGAAAATGGTCGAATCTATGAGAATACCGAAAAACGGTAGAATCCGGGCGAGTACCGGGAAAAGGTAGAATCCGTGCGAGTAACCAAAAGTTGTTCCCACGAGTACCGAAAAAGGATCGAATCTGTGGGAGTACCGACAAATGATAGAATCCGGGCGTGTACCTGGAAAAGGTAGAATCCGTGCGAGTATCCAAAAACTGTTTCCACGAGTACCGAAAAAGGGTCGAATCTATGAGAGTACCGAAAAATGGTAGAATCCGGGCGAGTATCCAAAAACTGTTTCCACGAGTACCGAAAAATGGTAGAATCCGGGCGAGTACGGGGAAAAGGTAGAATCCGTGCGAGTGTGAGAAAACTTTCCCAACGAGTACCGGAAAAGGGTCGAATCTGTGGGAGTACTGAAAAATGGTAGAATCCGGGCGAGTATAGGTACAAGGTAGAATCCGTGCGAGTAACCAAAAGTTGTCCCCACGAGTACCGGAAAAGGGTCGACTCTATGCGAGTACCGAAAAATGATACAATCCGGGCGTGTACAGGGAAAAGGTAGAATCCGGGCGAGTAACCAACAGTTGTTCTCACGAGTACCGGAAAAGAGTCGAATCTGTGGGAGTACCGAAAAATGATAGAATCCGGGCGTGTACCGGGAAAAGGTAGAATCCGTGCGAGTAACCAAAAGTTGTTCCCACGAGTACCGAAAAAAGGTCGAATTTGTGGGAGTACTAAAAAATGGTAGAATCCGGGCGAGTATAGGTAAAAGGTAGAATCCGTGCGAGTAACCAAAAGTTGTCCCCACGAGTACCGGAAAAGGGTCGAATCTATGGGAGTACCGAAAAATGATAGAATCCGGGCGTGTACCGGGAAAAGGTAGAATCCGTGCGAGTATCCAAAAACTGTTCCCATGAGTACCGGAAAATGGTCGAATCTATGAGAATACCGAAAAACGGTAGAATCCGGGCGAGTACCGGGAAAAGGTAGAATCCGTGCGAGTAACCAAAAGTTGTTCCCACGAGTACCGAAAAAGGGTCGAATCTGTGGGAGTACTAAAAAATGGTAGAATCCGGGCGAGTATAGGTAAAAGGTAGAATTCGTGCGAGTAACCAAAAGTTGTCCCCACGAGTACCGGAAAAGGGTCGAATCTATGGGAGTACCGAAAAATGATAGAATCCGGGCGTGTACCGGGAAAAGGTAGAATCCGTGCGAGTATCCAAAAACTGTTCCCATGAGTACCGGAAAATGGTCGAATCTATGAGAATACCGAAAAACGGTAGAATCCGGGCGAGTACCGGGAAAAGGTAGAATCCGTGCGAGTAACCAAAAGTTGTTCCCACGAGTACCGAAAAAGGATCGAATCTGTGGGAGTACCGACAAATGATAGAATCCGGGCGTGTACCTGGAAAAGGTAGAATCCGTGCGAGTATCCAAAAACTGTTTCCACGAGTACCGAAAAAGGGTCGAATCTATGAGAGTACCGAAAAATGGTAGAATCGGGGCGAGTACGGGGAAAAGGTAGAATCCGTGCGAGTGTGAGAAAACTTTCCCAACGAGTACCGAAAAAGGGTCGAATCTGTGGGAGTACTGAAAAATGGTAGAATCCGGGCGAGTATAGGTACAGGGTAGAATCCGTGCGAGTAACCAAAAGTTGTCCCCACGAGTACCGGAAAAGGGTCGAATCTATGCAAGTACCGAAAAATGATACAATCCGGGCGTGTACCGGGAAAAGGTAGAATCCGTGCGAGTAACCAACAGTTGTTCTCACGAGTACCGGAAAAGGGTCGAATCTGTGGGAGTACCGAAAAATGATAGAATCCGGGCGTGTACCGGGAAAAGGTAGAATCCGTGCGAGTAACCAAAAGTTGTTCCCACGAGTACCGAAAAAGGGTCGAATCTGTGGGAGTACTAAAAAATGGTAGAATCCGGGCGAGTATAGGTAAAAGGTAGAATCCGTGCGAGTAACCAAAAGTTGTCCCCACGAGTACCGGAAAAGGGTCGAATCTATGCGAGTACCAAAAAATGATAGAATCCGGGCGTGTACCGGGAAAAGGTAGAATCCGTGCGAGTATCCAAAAACTGTTCCCATGAGTACCGGAAAATGGTCGAATCTATGAGAATACCGAGAAACGGTAGAATCCGGGCGAGTACCGGGAAAAGGTAGAATCCGTGCGAGTAACCAAAAGTTGTTCCCACGAGTACCGAAAAAGGATCGAATCTGTGGGAGTACCGACAAATGATAGAATCCGGGCGTGTACCTGGAAAAGGTAGAATCCGTGCGAGTATCCAAAAACTGTTTCCACGAGTACCGAAAAAGGGTCGAATCTATGAGAGTACCGAAAAATGGTAGAATCGGGGCGAGTACGGGGAAAAGGTAGAATCCGTGCGAGTGTGAGAAAACTTTCCCAACGAGTACCGAAAAAGGGTCGAATCTGTGGGAGTACTGAAAAATGGTAGAATCCGGGCGAGTATAGGTACAGGGTAGAATCCGTGCGAGTAACCAAAAGTTGTCCCCACGAGTACCGGAAAAGGGTCGAATCTATGCAAGTACCGAAAAATGATACAATCCGAGCGTGTACCGGGAAAAGGTAGAATCCGTGCGAGTAACCAACAGTTGTTCTCACGAGTACCGGAAAAGGGTCGAATCTGTGGGAGTACCGAAAAATGATAGAATCCGGGCGTGTACCGGGAAAAGGTAGAATCCGTGCGAGTAACCAAAAGTTGTTCCCACGAGTACCGAAAAAGGGTCGAATCTGTGGGAGTACTAAAAAATGGTAGAATCCGGGCGAGTATAGGTAAAAGGTAGAATCCGTGCGAGTAACCAAAAGTTGTCCCCACGAGTACCGGAAAAGGGTCGAATCTATGGGAGTACCGAAAAATGATAGAATCCGGGCGTGTACCAGGAAAAGGTAGATCCGTGCGAGTATCCAAAAACTGTTCCCATGAGTACCGGAAAATGGTCGAATCTATGAGAATACCGAAAAACGGTAGAATCCGGGCGAGTACCGGGAAAAGGTAGAATCCGTGCGAGTAACCAAAAGTTGTTCCCACGAGTACCGAAAAAGGGTCGAATCTGTGGGAGTACCGACAAATGATAGAATCCGGGCGTGTACCTGGAAAAGGTAGAATCCGTGCGAGTATCCAAAAACTGTTTCCACGAGTACCGAAAAAGGGTCGAATCTATGAGAGTACCGAAAAATGGTAGAATCGGGGCGAGTACGGGGAAAAGGTAGAATCCGTGCGAGTGTGAGAAAACTTTCCCAACGAGTACCGGAAAAGGGTCGAATCTGTGGGAGTACTGAAAAATGGTAGAATCCGGGCGAGTATAGGTACAAGGTAGAATCCGTGCGAGTAACCAAAAGTTATCCCCACGAGTACCGGAAAAGGGTCGAATCTATGCAAGTACCGAAAAATGATACAATCCGGGCGTGTACCGGGAAAAGGTAGAATCCGTGCGAGTAACCAACAGTTGTTCTCACGAGTACCGGAAAAGGGTCGAATCTGTGGGAGTACCAAAAAATGATAGAATCCGGGCGTGTACCGGGAAAAGGTAGAATCCGTGCGAGTAACCAAAAGTTGTTCCCACGAGTACCGAAAAAGGGTCGAATCTGTGGGAGTACTAAAAAATGGTAGAATCCGGGCGAGTATAGGTAAAAGGTAGAATCCGTGCGAGTAACCAAAAGTTGTCCCCACGAGTACCGGAAAAGGGTCGAATCTATGGGAGTACCGAAAAATGATAGAATCCGGGCGTGTACCGGGAAAAGGTAGAATCCGTGCGAGTATCCAATAACTGTTCCCATGAGTACCGGAAAATGGTCGAATCTATGAGAATACCGAAAAACGGTAGAATCCGGGCGTGTACCGGGAAAAGGTAGAATCCGTGAGAGTAACCAAAAGTTGTTCCCACGAGTACCGAAAAAGGGTCGAATCTGTGGGAGTACCGACAAATGATAGAATCCGGGCGTGTACCTGGAAAAGGTAGAATCCGTGCGAGTATCCAAAAACTGTTTCCACGAGTACCGAAAAAGGGTCGAATCTATGAGAGTACCGAAAAATGGTAGAATCCGGGCGAGTACGGGGAAAAGGTAGAATCCGTGCGAGTGTGAGAAAACTTTCCCAACGAGTTCCGGAAAAGGGTCGAATCTGTGGGAGTACTGAAAAATGGTAGAATCCGGGCGAGTATAGGTAAAAGGTAGAATCCGTGCGAGTAACCAAAAGTTGTCCCCACGAGTACCGAAAAAGGGTCGAATCTATGCGAGTACCGAAAAATGATACAATCCGGGCGTGTACCGGGAAAAGGTAGAATCCGTGCGAGTAACCAAAAGTTGTTCCCACGAGTACCGAAAAAAGGGTCGAGTCTGTGGGAGTACTAAAAAATGGTTGAATCCGGGCGAGTATAGGTAAAAGGTAGAATCCGTGCGAGTAACCAAAAGTTGTCCGCACGAGTACCGGAAAAGAGTCGAATCTATGGGAGTACCGAAAAATGATAGAATCCGGGCGTGTACCGGGAAAAGGTAGAATCCGTGAGAGTATCCAAAAACTGTTCCCATGAGTACCGAAAAATGGTCGAATCTATGAGAATACCGAAAAACGGTAGAATCCGGGCGAGTACCGGGAAAAGGTAGAATCCGTGCGAGTAACCAAAAGTTGTTCCCACGAGTACCGAAAAAGGGTCGAATCTGTGGGAGTACCGACAAATGATAGAATCCAGGCGTGTACCTGGAAAAGGTAGAATCCGTGCGAGTATCCAAAAACTGTTTCCACGACTACCGAAAAAGGGTCGAATCTATGAGAGTACCGAAAAATGGTAGAATCCGGGCGAGTACGGGGAAAAGGTAGAATCCGTGCGAGTGTGAGAAAACTTTCCCAACGAGTACCGGAAAAGGGTCGAATCTGTGGGAGTACTGAAAAATGGTAGAATCCGGGCGAGTATAGGTACAAGGTAGAATCCGTGCGAGTAACCAAAAGTTGTCCCCACGAGTACCGGAAAAGGGTCGAATCTATGCAAGTACCGAAAAATGATACAATCCGGGCGTGTACCGGGAAAAGGTAGAATCCGTGCGAGTAACCAACAGTTGTTCTCACGAGTACCGGAAAAGGGTCGAATCTGTGGGAGTACCGAAAAATGATAAAATCCGGGCGTGTACCGGGAAAAGGTAGAATCCGTGCGAGTAACCAAAAGTTGTTCCCACGAGTACCGAAAAAGGGTCGAATCTGTGGGAGTACCGACAAATGATAGAATCCGGGCGTGTACCTGGAAAAGGTAGAATCCGTGCGAGTATCCAAAAACTGTTTCCACGAGTACCGAAAAAGGGTCGAATCTATGAGAGTACCGAAAAATGGTAGAATCCGGGCGAGTACGGGGAAAAGGTAGAATCCGTGCGAGTGTGAGAAAACTTTCCCAACGAGTACCGGAAAAGGGTCGAATCTGTGGGAGTACTGAAAAATGGTAGAATCCGGGCGAGTATAGGTACAAGGTAGAATCCCTGCGAGTAACCAAAAGTTGTCCCCACGAGTACCGGAAAAGGGTCGAATCTATGCGAGTACCGAAAAATGATACAATCCGGGCGTGTACCGGGAAAAGGTAGAATCCGTGCGAGTAACCAACAGTTGTTCTCACGAGTACCGGAAAAGGGTCGAATCTGTGGGAGTACCGAAAAATGATAGAATTTGAGCGTGTACCGGGAAAAGGTAGAATCCGTGCGAGTAACCAAAAGTTGTTCCCACGAGTACCGAAAAAGGGTCGAATCTGTGGGAGTACTAAAAAATGGTAGAATCCGGGCGAGTATAGGTAAAAGGTAGAATCCGTGCGAGTAACCAAAAGTTGTCCCCACGAGTACCGGAAAAGGGTCGAATCTATGGGAGTACCGAAAAATGATAGAATCCGGGCGTGTATCGGGAAAAGGTAGAATCCGTGCGAGTATCCAAAAACTGTTCCCATGAGTACCGGAAAATGGTCGAATCTATGAGAATACCGAAAAACGGTAGAATCCGGGCGAGTACCGGGAAAAGGTAGAATCCGTGCGAGTAACCAAAAGTTGTTCCCACGAGTACCGAAAAAGGGTCGAATCTGTGGGAGTACCGACAAATGATAGAATCCGGGCGTGTACCGGGAAAAGGTAGAATCCGTGCGAGTAACCAACAGTTGTTCTCACGAGTACCGGAAAAGAGTCGAATCTGTGGGAGTACCGAAAAATGATAGAATCCGGGCGTGTACCGGGAAAAGGTAGAATTCGTGCGAGTAACCAAAAGTTGTTCCCACGAGTACCGAAAAAGGGTCGAGTCTGTGGGAGTACTAAAAAATGGTAGAATCCGGGCGAGTATAGGTAAAAGGTAGAATCCGTGCGAGTAACCAAAAGTTGTCCCCATGAGTACCGGAAAAGGGTCGAATCTATGGGAGTACCAAAAAATGATAGAATCCGGGCGTGTACCGGGAAAAGGTAGAATCCGTGAAAGTATCCAAAAACTGTTCCCATGAGTACCGAAAAATGGTCGAATCTATGAGAATACCGAAAAACGGTAGAATCCGGGCGAGTACCGGGAAAAGGTAGAATCCGTGCGAGTAACCAAAAGTTGTTCCCACGAGTACCGAAAAAGGGTCGAATCTGTGGGAGTACCGACAAATGATAGAATCCGGGCGTGTACCTGGAAAAGGTAGAATCCGTGCGAGTATCCAAAAACTGTTTCCACGAGTACCGAAAAATGGTCGAATCTATGAGAGTACCGAAAAATGGTAGAATCCGGGCGAGTACGGGGAAAAGGTAGAATCCGTGCGAGTGTGAGAAAACTTTCCCAACGAGTACCGGAAAAGGGTCGAATCTGTGGGAGTACTGAAAAATGGTAGAATCCGGGCGAGTATAGGTACAAGGTAGAATCCCTGCGAGTAACCAAAAGTTGTCCCCACGAGTACCGGAAAAGGGTCGAATCTATGCGAGTACCGAAAAATGATACAATCCGGGCGTGTACCGGGAAAAGGTAGAATCCGTGCGAGTAACCAACAGTTGTTCTCACGAGTACCGGAAAAGGGTCGAATCTGTGGGAGTACCGAAAAATGATAGAATTTGAGCGTGTACCGGGAAAAGGTAGAATCCGTGCGAGTAACCAAAAGTTGTTCCCACGAGTACCGAAAAAGGGTCGAATCTGTGGGAGTACTAAAAAATGGTAGAATCCGGGCGAGTATAGGTAAAAGGTAGAATCCGTGCGAGTAACCAAAAGTTGTCCCCACGAGTACCGGAAAAGGGTCGAATCTATGGGAGTACCGAAAAATGATAGAATCCGGGCGTGTATCGGGAAAAGGTAGAATCCGTGCGAGTATCCAAAAACTGTTCCCATGAGTACCGGAAAATGGTCGAATCTATGAGAATACCGAAAAACGGTAGAATCCGGGCGAGTACCGGGAAAAGGTAGAATCCGTGCGAGTAACCAAAAGTTGTTCCCACGAGTACCGAAAAAGGGTCGAATCTGTGGGAGTACCGACAAATGATAGAATCCGGGCGTGTACCGGGAAAAGGTAGAATCCGTGCGAGTAACCAACAGTTGTTCTCACGAGTACCGGAAAAGAGTCGAATCTGTGGGAGTACCGAAAAATGATAGAATCCGGGCGTGTACCGGGAAAAGGTAGAATTCGTGCGAGTAACCAAAAGTTGTTCCCACGAGTACCGAAAAAGGGTCGAGTCTGTGGGAGTACTAAAAAATGGTAGAATCCGGGCGAGTATAGGTAAAAGGTAGAATCCGTGCGAGTAACCAAAAGTTGTCCCCATGAGTACCGGAAAAGGGTCGAATCTATGGGAGTACCAAAAAATGATAGAATCCGGGCGTGTACCGGGAAAAGGTAGAATCCGTGAAAGTATCCAAAAACTGTTCCCATGAGTACCGGAAAATGGTCGAATCTATGAGAATACCGAAAAACGGTAGAATCCGGGCGAGTACCGGGAAAAGGTAGAATCCGTGCGAGTAACCAAAAGTTGTTCCCACGAGTACCGAAAAAGGGTCGAATCTGTGGGAGTACCGACAAATGATAGAATCCGGGCGTGTACCTGGAAAAGGTAGAATCCGTGCGAGTATCCAAAAACTGTTTCCACGAGTACCGAAAAATGGTCGAATCTATGAGAGTACCGAAAAATGGTAGAATCCGGGCGAGTACGGGGAAAAGGTAGAATCCGTGCGAGTGTGAGAAAACTTTCCCAACGAGTACCGGAAAAGGGTCGAATCTGTGGGAGTACTGAAAAATGGTAGAATCCGGGCGAGTATAGGTACAAGGTAGAATCCCTGCGAGTAACCAAAAGTTGTCCCCACGAGTACCGGAAAAGGGTCGAATCTATGCGAGTACCGAAAAATGATACAATCCGGGCGTGTACCGGGAAAAGGTAGAATCCGTGCGAGTAACCAACAGTTGTTCTCACGAGTACCGGAAAAGGGTCGAATCTGTGGGAGTACCGAAAAATGATAAAATCCGGGCGTGTACCGGGAAAAGGTAGAATCCGTGCGAGTAACCAAAAGTTGTTCCCACGAGTACCGAAAAAGGGTCGAATCTGTGGGAGTACTAAAAAATGGTAGAATCCGGGCGAGTATAGGTAAAAGGTAGAATCCGTGCGAGTAACCAAAAGTTGTCCCCACGAGTACCGGAAAAGGGTCGAATCTATGGGAGTACCGAAAAATGATAGAATCCGGGCGTGTATCGGGAAAAGGTAGAATCCGTGCGAGTATCCAAAAACTGTTCCCATGAGTACCGGAAAATGGTCGAATCTATGAGAATACCGAAAAACGGTAGAATCCGGGCGAGTACCGGGAAAAGGTAGAATCCGTGCGAGTAACCAAAAGTTGTTCCCACGAGTACCGAAAAAGGGTCGAATCTGTGGGAGTACCGACAAATGATAGAATCCGGGCGTGTAGCTGGAAAAGGTAGAATCCGTGCGAGTATCCAAAAACTGTTTCCACGAGTACCGAAAAAGGGTCGAATCTATGAGAGTACCGAAAAATGGTAGAATCCGGGCGAGTACGGGGAAAAGGTAGAATCCGTGCGAGTGTGAGAAAACTTTCCCAACGAGTACCGGAAAAGGGTCGAATCTGTGGGAGTACTGAAAAATGGTAGAATCCGGGCGAGTATAGGTACAAGGTAGAATCCCTGCGAGTAACCAAAAGTTGTCCCCACGAGTACCGGAAAAGGGTCGAATCTATGCGAGTACCGAAAAATGATACAATCCGGGCGTGTACCGGGAAAAGGTAGAATCCGTGCGAGTAACCAACAGTTGTTCTCACGAGTACCGGAAAAGGGTCGAATCTGTGGGAGTACCGAAAAATGATAGAATCCGAGCGTGTACCGGGAAAAGGTAGAATCCGTGCGAGTAACCAAAAGTTGTTCCCACGAGTACCGAAAAAGGGTCGAATCTGTGGGAGTACTAAAAAATGGTAGAATCCGGGCGAGTATAGGTAAAAGGTAGAATCCGTGCGAGTAACCAAAAGTTGTCCCCACGAGTACCGGAAAAGGGTCGAATCTATGGGAGTACCGAAAAATGATAGAATCCGGGCGTGTATCGGGAAAAGGTAGAATCCGTGCGAGTATCCAAAAACTGTTCCCATGAGTACCGGAAAATGGTCGAATCTATGAGAATACCGAAAAACGGTAGAATCCGGGCGAGTACCGGGAAAAGGTAGAATCCGTGCGAGTAACCAAAAGTTGTTCCCACGAGTACCGAAAAAGGGTCGAATCTGTGGGAGTACCGACAAATGATAGAATCCGGGCGTGTACCGGGAAAAGGTAGAATCCGTGCGAGTAACCAACAGTTGTTCTCACGAGTACCGGAAAAGAGTCGAATCTGTGGGAGTACCGAAAAATGATAGAATCCGGGCGTGTACCGGGAAAAGGTAGAATTCGTGCGAGTAACCAAAAGTTGTTCCCACGAGTACCGAAAAAGGGTCGAGTCTGTGGGAGTACTAAAAAATGGTAGAATCCGGGCGAGTATAGGTAAAAGGTAGAATCCGTGCGAGTAACCAAAAGTTGTCCCCACGAGTACCGGAAAAGGGTCGAATCTATGGGAGTACCGAAAAATGATAGAATCCGGGCGTGTACCGGGAAAAGGTAGAATCCGTGAGAGTATCCAAAAACTGTTCCCATGAGTACCGAAAAATGGTCGAATCTATGAGAATACCGAAAAACGGTAGAATCCGGGCGAGTACCGGGAAAAGGTAGAATCCGTGCGAGTAACCAAAAGTTGTTCCCACGAGTACCGAAAAAGGGTCGAATCTGTGGGAGTACCGACAAATGATAGAATCCGGGCGTGTACCTGGAAAAGGTAGAATCCGTGCGAGTATCCAAAAACTGTTTCCACGAGTACCGAAAAAGGGTCGAATCTATGAGAGTACCGAAAAATGGTAGAATCCGGGCGAGTACCGGGAAAAGGTAGAATCCGTGCGAGTGTGAGAAAACTTTCCCAACGAGTACCGGAAAAGGGTCGAATCTGTGGGAGTACTGAAAAATGGTAGAATCCGGGCGAGTATAGGTACAAGGTAGAATCCGTGCGAGTAACCAAAAGTTGTCCCCACGAGTACCGGAAAAGGGTCGAATGTATGTGAGTACCGAAAAATGATACAATCCGGGCGTGTACCGGGAAAAGGTAGAATCCGTGCGAGTAACCAACAGTTGTTCTCACGAGTACCGGAAAAGAGTCGAATCTGTAGGAGTACCGAAAAATGATAGAATCCGGGCGTGTACCGGGAAAAGGTAGAATCCGTGCGAGTAACCAAAAGTTGTTCCCACGAGTACCGAAAAAGGGTCGAGTCTGTGGGAGTACTAAAAAATGGTAGAATCCGGGCGAGTATAGGTAAAAGGTAGAATCCGTGCGAGTAACCAAAAGTTGTCCCCACGAGTACCGGAAAAGGGTCGAATCTATGGGAGTACCGAAAAATGATAGAATCCGGGCGTGTACCGAGAAAAGGTAGAATCCGTGAGAGTATCCAAAAACTGTTCCCATGAGTACCGAAAAATGGTCGAATCTATGAGAATACCGAAAAACTGTAGAATCCGGGCGAGTACCGGGAAAAGGTAGAATCCGTGCGAGTAACCAAAAGTTGTTCCCACGAGTACCGAAAAAGGGTCGAATCTGTGGGAGTACCGACAAATGATAGAATCCGGGCGTGTACCTGGAAAAGGTAGAATCCGTGCGAGTATCAAAAAACTGTTTCCACGAGTACCGAAAAAGGGTCGAATCTATGAGAGTACCGAAAAATGGTAGAATCCGGGCGAGTACGGGGAAAAGGTAGAATCCGTGCGAGTGTGAAAAAACTTTCCCAACGAGTACCGGAAAAGGGTCGAATCTGTGGGAGTACAAAAAAATGGTAGAATCCGGGCGAGTACCGAGAAAAGGTAGAATCCGTGCGAGTAACCAAAAGTTGTTCCCACGAGTACCGAAAAAGGGTCGAATCTGTGGGAGGACTGAAAAATGATAGAATCGGGGCGTGTACCTGGAAAAGGTAGAATCCGTGCGAGTATCAAAAAACTTTTTCCACGAGTACCGAAAAAGGGTCGAATCTATGAGAGTACCGAAAAATGGTAGAATCCGGGCAAGTACCGGGAAAAGGTAGAATCCGTGCGAGTGTGAGAAAACTTTCCCAACGAGTACCGGAAAAGGGTCGAATCTGTGGGAGTACTGAAAAATGGTAGAATCCGGGCGAGTATAGGTACAAGGTAGAATCCGTGCGAGTAACCAAAAGTTGTCCCCACGAGTACCGGAAAAGGGTCGAATCTATGCGAGTGCCGAAAAATGATACAATCCGGGCGTGTACCGGGAAAAGGTAGAATCCGTGCGAGTAACCAACAGTTGTTCTCACGAGTACCGGAAAAGAGTCGAATCTGTGGGAGTACCGAAAAATGATAGAATCCGGGCGTGTACCGGGAAAAGGTAGAATCCGTGCGAGTAACCAAAAGTTGTTCCCACGAGTACCGAAAAAGGGTCGAGTCTGTGGGAGTACTAAAAAATGGTAGAATCCGGGCGAGTATAGGTAAAAGGTAGAATCCGTGCGAGTAACCAAAAGTTGTCCCCACGAATACCGGAAAAGGGTCGAATCTATGGGAGTACCGAAAAATGATAGAATCCGGGCGTGTACCGGGAAAAGGTAGAATCCGTGAGAGTATCCAAAAACTGTTCCCATGAGTACCGAAAAATGGTCGAATCTATGAGAATACCGAAAAACGGTAGAATCCGGGCGAGTACCGGGAAAAGGTAGAATCCGTGCGAGTAACCAAAAGTTGTTCCCACGAGTACCGAAAAAGGGTCGAATCTGTGGGAGTACCGACAAATGATAGAATCCGGGCGTGTACCTGGAAAAGGTAGAATCCGTGCGAGTATCCAAAAACTGTTTCCACGAGTACCGAAAAAGGGTCGAATCTATGAGAGTACCGAAAAATGGTAGAATCCGGGCGAGTACCGGGAAAAGGTAGAATCCGTGCGAGTGTGAGAAAACTTTCCCAACGAGTACCGGAAAAGGGTCGAATCTGTGGGAGTACTGAAAAATGGTAGAATCCGGGCGAGTATAGGTACAAGGTAGAATCCGTGCGAGTAACCAAAAGTTGTCCCCACGAGTACCGGAAAAGGGTCGAATGTATGCGAGTACCGAAAAATGATACAATCCGGGCGTGTACCGGGAAAAGGTAGAATCCGTGCGAGTAACCAACAGTTGTTCTCACGAGTACCGGAAAAGAGTCGAATCTGTAGGAGTACCGAAAAATGATAGAATCCGGGCGTGTACCGGGAAAAGGTAGAATCCGTGCGAGTAACCAAAAGTTGTTCCCACGAGTACCGAAAAAGGGTCGAGTCTGTGGGAGTACTAAAAAATGGTAGAATCCGGGCGAGTATAGGTAAAAGGTAGAATCCGTGCGAGTAACCAAAAGTTGTCCCCACGAGTACCGGAAAAGGGTCGAATCTATGGGAGTACCGAAAAATGATAGAATCCGGGCGTGTACCGAGAAAAGGTAGAATCCGTGAGAGTATCCAAAAACTGTTCCCATGAGTACCGAAAAATGGTCGAATCTATGAGAATACCGAAAAACTGTAGAATCCGGGCGAGTACCGGGAAAAGGTAGAATCCGTGCGAGTAACCAAAAGTTGTTCCCACGAGTACCGAAAAAGGGTCGAATCTGTGGGAGTACCGACAAATGATAGAATCCGGGCGTGTACCTGGAAAAGGTAGAATCCGTGCGAGTATCAAAAAACTGTTTCCACGAGTACCGAAAAAGGGTCGAATCTATGAGAGTACCGAAAAATGGTAGAATCCGGGCGAGTACGGGGAAAAGGTAGAATCCGTGCGAGTGTGAAAAAACTTTCCCAACGAGTACCGGAAAAGGGTCGAATCTGTGGGAGTACAAAAAAATGGTAGAATCCGGGCGAGTACCGAGAAAAGGTAGAATCCGTGCGAGTAACCAAAAGTTGTTCCCACGAGTACCGAAAAAGGGTCGAATCTGTGGGAGTACTGAAAAATGATAGAATCGGGGCGTGTACCTGGAAAAGGTAGAATCCGTGCGAGTATCAAAAAACTTTTTCCACGAGTACCGAAAAAGGGTCGAATCTATGAGAGTACCGAAAAATGGTAGAATCCGGGCGAGTACCGGGAAAAGGTAGAATCCGTGCGAGTGTGAGAAAACTTTCCCAACGAGTACCGGAAAAGGGTCGAATCTGTGGGAGTACTGAAAAATGGTAGAATCCGGGCGAGTATAGGTACAAGGTAGAATCCGTGCGAGTAACCAAAAGTTGTCCCCACGAGTACCGGAAAAGGGTCGAATCTATGCGAGTGCCGAAAAATGATACAATCCGGGCGTGTACCGGGAAAAGGTAGAATCCGTGCGAGTAACCAACAGTTGTTCTCACGAGTACCGGAAAAGAGTCGAATCTGTGGGAGTACCGAAAAATGATAGAATCCGGGCGTGTACCGGGAAAAGGTAGAATCCGTGCGAGTAACCAAAAGTTGTTCCCACGAGTACCGAAAAAGGGTCGAGTCTGTGGGAGTACTAAAAAATGGTAGAATCCGGGCGAGTATAGGTAAAAGGTAGAATCCGTGCGAGTAACCAAAAGTTGTCCCCACGAGTACCGGAAAAGGGTCGAATCTATGGGAGTACCGAAAAATGATAGAATCCGGGCGTGTACCGGGAAAAGGTAGAATCCGTGAGAGTATCCAAAAACTGTTCCCATGAGTACCGAAAAATGGTCGAATCTATGAGAATACCGAAAAACGGTAGAATCCGGGCGAGTACCGGGAAAAGGTAGAATCCGTGCGAGTAACCAAAAGTTGTTCCCACGAGTACCGAAAAAGGGTCGAATCTGTGGGAGTACCGACAAATGATAGAATCCGGGCGTGTACCTGGAAAAGGTAGAATCCGTGCGAGTATCCAAAAACTGTTTCCACGAGTACCGAAAAAGGGTCGAATCTATGAGAGTACCGAAAAATGGTAGAATCCGGGCGAGTACCGGGAAAAGGTAGAATCCGTGCGAGTGTGAGAAAACTTTCCCAACGAGTACCGGAAAAGGGTCGAATCTGTGGGAGTACTGAAAAATGGTAGAATCCGGGCGAGTATAGGTACAAGGTAGAATCCGTGCGAGTAACCAAAAGTTGTCCCCACGAGTACCGGAAAAGGGTCGAATGTATGCGAGTACCGAAAAATGATACAATCCGGGCGTGTACCGGGAAAAGGTAGAATCCGTGCGAGTAACCAACAGTTGTTCTCACGAGTACCGGAAAAGAGTCGAATCTGTAGGAGTACCGAAAAATGATAGAATCCGGGCGTGTACCGGGAAAAGGTAGAATCCGTGCGAGTAACCAAAAGTTGTTCCCACGAGTACCGAAAAAGGGTCGAGTCTGTGGGAGTACTAAAAAATGGTAGAATCCGGGCGAGTATAGGTAAAAGGTAGAATCCGTGCGAGTAACCAAAAGTTGTCCCCACGAGTACCGGAAAAGGGTCGAATCTATGGGAGTACCGAAAAATGATAGAATCCGGGCGTGTACCGAGAAAAGGTAGAATCCGTGAGAGTATCCAAAAACTGTTCCCATGAGTACCGAAAAATGGTCGAATCTATGAGAATACCGAAAAACTGTAGAATCCGGGCGAGTACCGGGAAAAGGTAGAATCCGTGCGAGTAACCAAAAGTTGTTCCCACGAGTACCGAAAAAGGGTCGAATCTGTGGGAGTACCGACAAATGATAGAATCCGGGCGTGTACCTGGAAAAGGTAGAATCCGTGCGAGTATCAAAAAACTGTTTCCACGAGTACCGAAAAAGGGTCGAATCTATGAGAGTACCGAAAAATGGTAGAATCCGGGCGAGTACGGGGAAAAGGTAGAATCCGTGCGAGTGTGAAAAAACTTTCCCAACGAGTACCGGAAAAGGGTCGAATCTGTGGGAGTACAAAAAAATGGTAGAATCCGGGCGAGTACCGAGAAAAGGTAGAATCCGTGCGAGTAACCAAAAGTTGTTCCCACGAGTACCGAAAAAGGGTCGAATCTGTGGGAGTACTGAAAAATGATAGAATCGGGGCGTGTACCTGGAAAAGGTAGAATCCGTGCGAGTATCAAAAAACTTTTTCCACGAGTACCGAAAAAGGGTCGAATCTATGAGAGTACCGAAAAATGGTAGAATCCGGGCGAGTACCGGGAAAAGGTAGAATCCGTGCGAGTGTGAGAAAACTTTCCCAACGAGTACCGGAAAAGGGTCGAATCTGTGGGAGTACTGAAAAATGGTAGAATCCGGGCGAGTATAGGTACAAGGTAGAATCCGTGCGAGTAACCAAAAGTTGTCCCCACGAGTACCGGAAAAGGGTCGAATCTATGCGAGTGCCGAAAAATGATACAATTCGGGCGTGTACCGGGAAAAGGTAGAATCCGTGCGAGTAACCAACAGTTGTTCTCACGAGTACCGGAAAAGAGTCGAATCTGTGGGAGTACCGAAAAATGATAGAATCCGGGCGTGTACCGGGAAAAGGTAGAATCCGTGCGAGTAACCAAAAGTTGTTCCCACGAGTACCGAAAAAGGGTCGAGTCTGTGGGAGTACTAAAAAATGGTAGAATCCGGGCGAGTATAGGTAAAAGGTAGAATCCGTGCGAGTAACCAAAAGTTGTCCCCACGAGTACCGGAAAAGGGTCGAATCTATGGGAGTACCGAAAAATGATAGAATCCGGGCGTGTACCGAGAAAAGGTAGAATCCGTGAGAGTATCCAAAAACTGTTCCCATGAGTACCGAAAAATGGTCGAATCTATGAGAATACCGAAAAACGGTAGAATCCGGGCGAGTACCGGGAAAAGGTAGAATCCGTGCGAGTAACCAAAAGTTGTTCCCACGAGTACCGAAAAAGGGTCGAATCTGTGGGAGTACCGACAAATGATAGAATCCGGGCGTGTACCTGGAAAAGGTAGAATCCGTGCGAGTATCAAAAAACTGTTTCCACGAGTACCGAAAAAGGGTCGAATCTATGAGAGTACCGAAAAATGGTAGAATCCGGGCGAGTACGGGGAAAAGGTAGAATCCGTGCGAGTGTGAAAAAACTTTCCCAACGAGTACCGGAAAAGGGTCGAATCTGTGGGAGTACAAAAAAATGGTAGAATCCGGGCGAGTACCGAGAAAAGGTAGAATCCGTGCGAGTAACCAAAAGTTGTTCCCACGAGTACCGAAAAAGGGTCGAATCTGTGAGAGTACTGAAAAATGATAGAATCGGGGCGTGTACCTGGAAAAGGTAGAATCCGTGCGAGTATCAAAAAACTGTTTCCACGAGTACCGAAAAAGGGTCGAATCTATGAGAGTACCGAAAAATGGTAGAATCCGGGCGAGTACGGGGAAAAGGTAGAATCCGTGCGAGTGTGAAAAAACTTTCCCAACGAGTACCGGAAAAGGGTCGAATCTATGAGAGTACTGAAAAATGGTAGAATCCGGGCGAGTATAGGTACAAGGTAGAATCCGTGCGAGTAACCAAAAGTTGTCCCCACGAGTACCGGAAAAGGGTCGAATCTATGGGAGTACCGAAAAATGATACAATCCGGGCGTGTACCGGGAAAAGGTAGAATCCGTGCGAGTAACCAATAGTTGTTCTCACAAGTACCGAAAAAGGGTCGAATCTGTGGGAGTACCGAAAAATGATAGAATCCGGGCGTGTACCGGGAAAAGGTAGAATCCGTGCGAGTAACCAAATGTTGTTCCCACGAGTACCGAAAAAGGGTCGAATCTGTGGGAGTACTAAAAAATGGTAGAATCCGGGCGAGTATAGGTAAAAGGTAGAATCCGTGCGAGTAACCAAAAGTTGTCCCCACGAATTCCGGAAAAGGGTCGAATCTATGGGAGTACCGAAAAATGATAGAATCCGGGCGTGTACCGGGAAAAGGTAGAATCCGTGCGAGTATCCAAAAACTGTTCCCATGAGTACCGGAAAATGGTCGAATCTTTGAGAATACCGAAAAACGGTAGAATCCGGGCGAGTACCGGGAAAAGGTAGAATCCGTGCGAGTAACCAAAAGTTGTTCCCACGAGTACCGAAAAATGGTCGAATCTGTGGGAGTACCGAAAAATAATAGAATCCGGGCGTGTACCTGGAAAAGGTAGAATCCGTGCGAGTATCCAAAAACTATTTCCACGAGTACCGAAAAAGGGTCGAATCTATGAAAGTACCGAAAAATGGTAGAATCCGGGCGAGTACGGGGAAAAGGTAGAATCCGTGCGAGTGTCAAAAAACTTTCCCAACGAGTACCGGAAAAGGGTCGAATCTGTGGGAGTACTGAAAAATGGTAGAATCCGGGCGAGTATAGGTAAAAGGTAGAATCCCTGCGAGTAACCAAAAGTTGTCCCCACGAGTACCAGAAAAGGGTCGAATCTATGGGAGTACCGAAAAATGGTAGAATCCGGGCGAGTACGGGGAAAAGGTTCAATCCGTGCGAGTGTCAAACAACTTTCCCAACGAGTACCGGAAAAGGGTCGAATCTAAGGGAGTACCGAAAAATGGTAGAATCCGGGCGAGTATAGGTAAAAGGTAGAATCCGTGCGAGTAACCAAAAGTTGTTCCCACGAGTACCAGAAAAGGGTCGAAACTATGGGAGTACCGAAAAATGATAGAATCCGGGCGTGTACCGGGAAAAGGTAGAATCCGTGCGAGTAACCAACAGTTGTTCCCACGAGTACCGGAAAAGGGTAGAATCTGTGGGAGTACCGAAAAATAATAGAATCCGGGCGTGTATCGGGAAAAGGTAGAATCCGTGCGAGTATCCAAAAACTGTTCCCACGAGTACCGGAAAAGGGTAGAATCTGTGGGAGTACCGAAAAATGGTAGAATCCAGGCGTGTACCGGGAAAAGGTAGAATTCGTGCGAGTATCCGAAAACTGTTTCCACGAGTACTGCAAAAGGCTCGAATCTATGAGAGTACCGAAAAGTGGTAGGATCCGGGCGAGTACAGGTAAAAGGTAGAATCCGTGCTAGTAACCAAAAGTTGTCTCCACGAGTACCGGAAAAGGATCGAATCTCTGGGAGTACCGAAAAATGATGGAATCGGGGCGTGTACCGAGAAAAGGTAGAATCCCTGCGAGTGTCAAAAAACTTTCCCAACGAGTACCGGAAAAGGGTCGAATCTGTGGGAGTACCGAAAAATGGTAGAATCCGGGCGAGTATAGGTAAAAGGTAGAATCCGTGCGAATAACCAAAAGTTTTCCCCACAAGTACCGGAAAGGGTCGAATCTCTCGGAGTACCGAAAAATGATAGAATCGGGGCATGTACCGAGAAAAGGTAGAATCCCTGCGAGTGTCAAAAAACTTTCCCAACGAGTACCGGAAAAGGGTCGAATCTGTGGGAGTACCGAAAAATGGTAGAATCCGGGCGAGTATAGGTAACAGGTAGAATCCGTGCGAATAACCAAAAGTTTTCCCCACAAGTACCGGAAAGGGTCGAATCTCTCGGAGTACCGAAAAATGATAGAATCGGGGCTTGTACCGAGAAAAGGTAGAATCCGTGCGAGTATCCAAAAAATGTTCCCACGAGTACAAGAAAATGGTTGAATCTCTGAGGGTACCGAAAAATGGTAGAATCCGGGCGAGTACAGGGAAAATGTAGAATCCGTGCGAGTGTCAAAAAGCTTTCCCAACGAGTACCGGAAAAGGGTCGAATCTGTGGGAGTACAAAAAAATGGTAGAATCCGGGCGAGTACCGGGAAAAGGTAGAATCCGTGCGAGTAACCAAAAGTTGTTCCCACGAGTACCGAAAAAGGGTCGAATCTGTGGGAGTACTGAAAAATGATAGAATCGGGGCGTGTACCGGGAAAAGGTAGAATTCGTGCGAGTATCCAAAAAATGTTCCCACGGGAACCGGAAATGGTCGAATCAATGAGAGTACCGAAAAATGGTAGAATCCGGGCGAGTACGGGGAAAAGGTAGAATCCGTGCGAGTGTCAAAAAACTTTCCCAACGAGTACCGGAAAATGGTAGAATCCGGGCGAGTATAGGTAAAACGTTGAATCCGTGCGAGAAACCAAAAGTTGTCCCCACGAGTACCGGAAAAGGGTAGAATCTGTGGGAGTACCGACAAATGATAGAATCCGGGCGTGTACCGGGAAAAGGTAGAATCTGTGCGAGTATCCAAAAACTGTTCCCACGAGTACCGGAAAAGGGTCGAATCTGTGGGAGTATTGAAAAATGGTAGAATCCGGGCGAGTACCGGGAAAAGGTAGAATCCGTGCGAGTAACCAAAAGTTGTCCCCACGAGTACCGGAAAAGGGTCGAATCTATGAGAATACCGAACGAAAAACGGTAGAATCCGGGCGAGTACCGGGAAAAGGCAGAATCTGTGCGAGTAACCAAAAGTTGTTCCCACGAGTACCGAAAAAGGGTCGAATCTGTGGGAGTACCAAAAATGATAGAATCCGGGCGTGTACCTGGAAAAGGTAGAATCCGTGCGAGTATCCAAAAACTGTTCCCACGAGTACCGGAAAAGGGTCGAATCAATGAGAGTACCGAAAAATGGTAGAATCCGGGCGAGTACGGGGAAAAGGTAGAATCCGTGCGAGTGTCAAAAAACTTTCCCAACGAGTACCGGAAAATGGTAGAATCCGGGCGAGTATAGGTAAAAGGTAGAATCCGTGCGAGTAACCAAAAGTTGTCCCCACGAGTACCGGAAAAGAGTCGAATCTTTGGGAGTACCGAAAAATGATAGAATCCGGGCGTTTATCGGGAAAAGGTAGAATCCGTGCGAGTATCCAAAAACTGTTCCCACGAGTACAGGAAAAGGGTCGAATCTATGAGAGTACCCAAAAACGGTAGAATCCGGGAGAGTACCGGGAAAAGGTAGAATCCGTGCGAGTGTCAAAAGACTTTCCCGACGAGTACCGTAAAAGGGTCGAATCTGTGGGAGTACCAAAAAATTGTAGCATGCCGACGTGTACAGGGAAAATGTAGAATTCGTTCGAGTAGCCAAAAACTGTCCTGACAAGTACCGAAAAAGGGTCGAATCTGTGGGAGTAACGAAAAATGGTAGAATCCAGGCGAGTACCGTGAAAAGGTACAATCCGTACAAGTATCCAAAAACTTTCCCCATGAGTACCGGAAAAGGTTCGAATCTGTGGGAGTACAAAAAAATGGTAGAATCCGGGCGAGTACCGGGAAAAGGTAGGATCCATGTGAGTATCAAAAAACTGTTCCCACGAGTACCGGAAAAGGGTCGAATCTGTGGGAGTACCGAAAAATGATAGAATCCGGGCGTGTACCGGGAAAAGGTAGAATCCGTGCGAGTATCCAAAAACTGTTCCCACGAGTACCGGAAAAGGGTCGAATCAATGAGAGTACCGAAAAATGGTAGAATCCGGGCGAGTACGGGGAAAATGTAGAATCCGTGCGAGTGTCAAAAAACTTTCCCAACGAGTACCGGAAAATGGTAGAATCCGGGCGAGTATAGGTAAAAGGTAGAATCCGTGCGAGTAACCAAAAGTTGTCCCCACGAGTACCGGAAAAGAGTCGAATCTTTGGGAGTACCGAAAAATGATAGAATCCGGGCGTTTACCGGGAAAAGGTAGAATCCGTGCGAGTATCCAAAAACTGTTCCCACGAGTACAGGAAAAGGGTCGAATCTATGAGAGTACCCAAAAACGGTAGAATCCGGGCAAGTACCGGGAAAAGGTAGAATCCGTGCGAGTGTCAAAAGACTTTCCCGACGAGTACCGTAAAAGGGTCGAATCTGTGGGAGTACCAAAAAATTGTAGCATGCCGACGTGTACAGGGAAAATGTAGAATTCGTTCGAGTAGCCAAAAACTGTCCTGACAAGTACCGAAAAAGGGTCGAATCTGTGGGAGTAACGAAAAATGGTAGAATCCAGGCGAGTACCGTGAAAAGGTACAATCCGTACAAGTATCCAAAAACTTTCCCCATGAGTACCGGAAAAGGTTCGAATCTGTGGGAGTACAAAAAAATGGTAGAATCCGGGCGAGTACCGGGAAAAGGTAGAATCCATGTGAGTATCAAAAAACTGTTCCCACGAGTACCGGAAAAGGGTCGAATCTGTGGGAGTACCGAAAAATGGTAGAATCCGTGCGAGTTACCAAAAGTTGTCCCCATGAGTACCGGAAAAGGGTCGAATCTGTGGGAGTACCGAAAAATGATAGAATCCGGGCGTGTACCGGGAAAAGGTAGAATCCATGTGAGTATCAAAAAACTGTTCCCACGAGTACCGGAAAAGGGTCGAATCTGTGGGAGTACCGAAAAATGGTAGATTCCGTGCGAGTTACCAAAAGTTGTCCCCATGAGTACCGGAAAAGGGTCGAATCTGTGGGAGTACCGAAAAATGATAGAATCCGGGCGTGTACCGGGAAAAGGTAGAATCCGTGCGAGTATCCAAAAATTGTTCCCACGAGTACCGGAAAAGGGTCGAATCTGTGGGAGTATCGGAAAATGGTAGAATCCGGGCGAGTACCGGGAAAAGGTAGAATCCGTACGAGTTACAAAAAGTTGTCCCCACGAGTACCGGAAAAGAGTCGAATCTGTGGGAGTACCGAAAATTGATAGAATCGGGGCGTGTACCGGGAAAAGGTAGAATCGGTGCGAGTATCCAAAAAATGTTCCCACGCGTACCGGAAAACGGTCGAATCTATGAGACTACTGAAAAACGGTAGAATCCGTGCGAGTACGGGGAAAATGTAGAATCCGTGCGAGTGTCAAAAAACATTCCCGACGAGTACCGAAAAATGGTCGAATCTGTAGGAGTACCGGAAAAGGGTCGACTCTCTGGGAGTACCGAAAAATGATAGAATCCGGGCGTGTACCGGGAAAAGGTAGAATCCGTACGAGTATCCAAAAACTGTTCCCACGAGTACAGGAAAAGGGTCGAATCTATGAGAGTACCCAAAAACAGTAGAATCCGGGAGAGTACCGGGAAAAGGTAGAATCCGTGCGAGTGTCAAAAGACTTTCCCGACGAGTACCGGAAAAGGGTCGAATCTGTGGGAGTACCAAAAAATTGTAGCATGCCGACGAGTACAGGGAAAATGTAGAATTCGTGCGAGTAGCCAAAAACTGTCCTGACAAGTACCGGAAAAGGGTCTAAATTGTGCGAGTAACGAAAAATTGTAGAATCCAGGCGAGTACCGTGAAAAGGTACAATCCGTACTAGTATCCAAAAACTTTCCCCACGAGTACCGGAAAAGGGTCGAATCTGTGGGAGTACCGAAAAACAGTAGAATCCGAGTGAGTACGGGGAAACGGTAGAATCCGTGCGAGTATCCAAAACTGGTCGCACGAGTACCGGAAAATGGTCGAATCTATGAGAGTACCGAAAACGTTAGAATCCGGGAGAGTACCGGGAAAAGGTAGAATTCGTGTGAGTAACCAAAAGTTGTCCCCACGAGTACCGGAAAAGGGTCGAATCTGTGGGAGTACAGAAAAATGATATAATCGGGGCGTGTACCGAGAAAAGGTAGAATCCCTGCGAGTATCCAAAAACTGTTCCCACGAGTACCGGAAAAGGGTCGAATCTGTGGGAGTACCGAAAAATGATAGAATCTGGGCGTGTACCAGGAAAAGGTAGAGTCCGTGCGAGTATCCAAATACTGTTCCCACGAGTACCGGAAAATGGTCGAATCTATGAGAGTCCCGAAAAACGGTAGAATCCGGGCGAGTACGGGGAAAATGTAGAAACCGTGCGAGTGTCAAAAAACTTTCCCAACGAGTACCGGAAAATGGTTGAATCCGGGCGAGTGTAGGTAAAAGGTAGAATCCGTGCGAGGAACCAAAAGTTGTCCCCACGAGTACCGGAAAAGGGTCGAATCTCTTGGAGTACCGAAAGAAGATAGAATCCGGGCGTGTACAGGGAAAAGGTAGAATCCGTGCAAGTTACCAAAAGTTGTTCCCACGAGTACCGGAAAAGAGTCGAATCTGTGTGAGCACCGAAAAATGATAGAATCTGGGCGTGTACCGGGAAAAGGTAGAATCCGTGCGAGTATGAAAAAACATTCTCGACGAGTACCGGAAAGAGGTCGAATCTGTGGGAATACCGAAAAATGGTAGAATCCGGGCGAGTACAAGTAAAAGGTAGAATCCATGCGAGTAACCAAAAGTTGTCCCCACGAGTACCGGAAAAGGGTCGAATCTCTGGGAGTACCGAGAAATGATAGAATCGGGGTGTGTACTGGGAAAAGGTAGAATCCGTGCGAGTATCCAAAAAATGTTCCCACGAGTACCGGAAAATGGTCGAATCTATGAGAATACCGAAAAACGGTAGAATCCGGGCGAGTACGGGGAAAAGGTAGAATCCGTGCTAGTGTCAAAAAACTTTCCCAACGAGTACTGGAAAAGGGTCGAATCTGTGGGAGTACCGAAAAATGATAGAATCGGGGCGTGTACCGGGAAAAGGTAGAATCCGTGCGAGTATTCAAGAACTGTTCCCACGAGTACCGGAAAAGGGTCGAATCTGTGGGAGTACCGAAAAATGGTGGAATCCGGGCGAGTACCGGGAAAAGGTAGAATCCGTGCGAGTGTCAAAAGACTTTCCAGACCAATACCGGAAAAGGGTCGAATCTGTGGGAGTACCGAAAAATTGTAGCATGCCGACGAGTACAGGAAGATGTAGAATTCGTGCGAGTAGCCAAAAACTGTCCTGACAGGTAACGGAAAACGGTCGAATCTGTGGGAGTAACGAAAAATGGTAGAATCCAGGCGAGTACCGTGAAAAGGTACAATCCGTACTAGTATCCAAAAACTTTCCCCACGAGTACCGGAAAAGGGTCGAATCGTTGGGAGTACAAAAAAATGGTAGAATCCGGGCGAGTACCGAGAAAAGGTAGAATCCGTGCAAAGTAACCAAATGCTATTCCCACGAGTACCGGAAAAGGGTCGAATCTGTGGGAGTACCAAAAAATGATAGAATCTGGGCGTGTACCGGGAAATGGTAGAATCCGTGCGAGTATCCAAATACTGTTCCCACGAGTACCGGAAAATGGTCGAATCTATGAGAGTCCCGAAAAACGGTAGAATCCGGGCGAGTACGGGGAAAATGTAGAAACCGTGCGAGTGTCAAAAAACTTTCCCAACGAGTACCGGAAAATGGTTGAATCCGGGCGAGTGTAGGTAAAAGGTAGAATCCGTGCGAGGAACCAAAAGTTGTCCCCACGAGTACCGGAAAAGGGTCGAATCTCTTGGAGTACCGAAAGAAGATAGAATCCGGGCGTGTACAGGGAAAAGGTAGAATCCGTGCAAGTTACCAAAAGTTGTTCCCACGAGTACCGGAAAAGAGTCGAATCTGTGTGAGCACCGAAAAATGATAGAATCTGGGCGTGTACCGGGAAAAGGTAGAATCCGTGCGAGTATGAAAAAACATTCTCGACGAGTACCGGAAAGAGGTCGAATCTGTGGGAATACCGAAAAATGGTAGAATCCGGGCGAGTACAAGTAAAAGGTAGAATCCATGCGAGTAACCAAAAGTTGTCCCCACGAGTACCGGAAAAGGGTCGAATCTCTGGGAGTACCGAGAAATGATAGAATCGGGGTGTGTACTGGGAAAAGGTAGAATCCGTGCGAGTATCCAAAAAATGTTCCCACGAGTACCGGAAAATGGTCGAATCTATGAGAATACCGAAAAACGGTAGAATCCGGGCGAGTACGGGGAAAAGGTAGAATCCGTGCTAGTGTCAAAAAACTTTCCCAACGAGTACTGGAAAAGGGTCGAATCTGTGAGAGTACCGAAAAATGATAGAATCGGGGCGTGTACCGGGAAAAGATAGAATCCGTGCGAGTATTCAAGAACTGTTCCCACGAGTACCGGAAAAGGGTCGAATCTGTGGGAGTACCGAAAAATGGTGGAATCCGGGCGAGTACCTGGAAAAGGTAGAATCCTTGCGAGTGTCAAAAGACTTTCCAGACCAATACCGGAAAAGGGTCGAATCTGTGGGAGTACCGAAAAATTGTAGCATGCCGACGAGTACAGGAAGATGTAGAATTCGTGCGAGTAGCCAAAAACTGTCCTGACAGGTAACGGAACCAAAAGCTGTTCCCACGAGTACCGGAAAAGGGACGAATCTGTGGGACTACCGAAAAATGATAGAATCGGGGCGTGTACCGGGAAAAGGAAGAATCTGTGCGAGTATCCAAAAACTGTTCCCACGAGTACCGGAAAATGATCAAATCCATGAGAGTACCGAAAAACGGTAGAATCCGGGAGAGTACCGGGAAAAGGTAGAATCCGTGCGAGTAACCAAAAGTTGTCGCCACGAGTACCGGAAAAGGGTCGAATCTATGCGAGTACAGAAAAATGATAGAATCGGGGCGTGTACCGGGAAAAGGTAGAATCCGTGCGAGTATCCAAAAAATGTTCCCACGAGTACCGGAAAATGGTCGAATTTATGAGAGTACCGAAAAACAGTAGAATCCGGGCGAGTACAGGGAAAATGTAGAATCCGTGCGAGGGTCAAAAAACATTCCCAACGAGTACCGGAAAAGGGTCGAATCTGTGGGAGTACCGAAAAATGGTAAAATCCGGGCAAGTATAGGTAAAAGGTAGAATCCGTGCGAGTAACCAAAAGTTGTCCCCACGAGTACCGGAAAAGGGTCGAATCTCTTAGAGTACGGAAAAATGATAGAATCCGGGCGTGTACCGGGAAAAGGTAGAATCCGTGCGAGTATCCAAAAACTGTTCCCACGAGTACCGGAAAAGGGTCGAATCTATGAGAGTACCCAAAAACGGTAGAATCCGGGCGAGTACCGGGAAAAGGTAGAATCCGTGCGAGTGTCAAAAGACTTTCCCGACGAGTACCCGAAAAGAGTCGAATCTGTGGGAGTACCGAAAAATGGTAGCATCCCGACGAGTACAGGGAAATTGTAGAATTCGTGCGAGTAGCCAAAAACTGTCCTGACAAGTACCGGAAAAGGGTCAAATCTGTGGGAGTAACGAAAAATGGTAGAATTCGGGCGAGTACGGGGAAAAGGTAGAATCCGTACGAGTATCAAAAGTTGTTCCCACGAGTACCGGAAAAGGGTCGAATCTGTGGGAGTACCGAAAAATGATAGAATCTAGGCGTGTACCGGGAAAAGGTAGAATCCGTGCGAGTATAAAAAAACTGTTCCCACGAGTATCAGAAAATATTCGAATCTATGAGAGTACAGAAAAACAGTAGAATCCGGGCGAGTACCGGGAAAAGGTAGAATCAATGCGAGTAACCAAAAGCTGTCCCCACGAGTACCGAGAAAGGGTCGAATCTCTGGGAGTACCGAAAAATGATAGAATCCGGGCGTGTACCGGGAAAAGGTAGAATCCGTGCGAGTATCCAAAAACTGTTCCCACGAGTACCGGAAAAGGGTCGAATCTATGAGAGTACCCAAAAACGGTAGAATCCGGGCGAGTACCGAGAAAAGGTAGAATCCGTGCGAGTGTCAAAAGACTTTCCCGACGAGTACCAGTAAAGGGTCGAATCTGTGGGAGTTCCGAAAAATGGTAGCATCCCGACGAGTATAGGGAAAATGTAGAATTCGTGCGATTAGCCAAAAACTGTCCTGACAAGTACCGGAAAATGGTCGAATCTGTGGGAGTACAAAAAAATGGTAGAATCCGGTAGAGTACCGGGAAAAGGTAGAATCCGTGCGAGTAAGCAAAAGCTGTTCCCACGAATACCGGAAAAGGGTCGAATCTGTGGGAGTACCGAAAAATGATAGAATCGGGGCGTGTACCGGGAAAAGGTAGAATCCGTGCGAGTATTCAAGAACTGTTCCCACGAGTACCGGAAAAGGGTCGAATCTGTGGGAGTACCGAAAAATGGTGGAATCCGGGCGAGTACCGGGAAAAGGTAGAATCCGTGCGAGTGTCAAAAGACTTTCCAGACCAATACCGGAAAAGGGTCGAATCTGTGGGAGTACCGAAAAATTGTAGCATGCCGACGAGTACAGGAAGATGTAGAATTCGTGCGAGTAGCCAAAAACTGTCCTGACAGGTAACGGAAAACGGTCGAATCTGTGGGAGTAACGAAAAATGGTAGAATCCAGGCGAGTACCGTGAAAAGGTACAATCCGTACTAGTATCCAAAAACTTTCCCCACGAGTACCGGAAAAGGGTCGAATCGTTGGGAGTACAAAAAAATGGTAGAATCCGGGCGAGTACCGAGAAAAGGTAGAATCCGTGCAAAGTAACCAAATGCTATTCCCACGAGTACCGGAAAAGGGTCGAATCTGTGGGAGTACCAAAAAATGATAGAATCTGGGCGTGTACCGGGAAATGGTAGAATCCGTGCGAGTATCCAAAAACTGTTCCCACGAGTACCGGAAAAGGGTCAAATCTATGGGAGTACCGAAAAACGGTAGAATCCGGGCGAGTACGGGGAAAAGGTAGAATCCGTGCGACTATCGAAAAACTGGTCCCACGAGTACGGGAAAATGGTCGAATCTATGAGATTACCGAAAAACATTAGAATCCGGGAGAGTACCGGCAAAAGGTAGAATTCGTGTGAGTAACCAAAAGCTGTCCCCATGAGTACCGGAAAAGGGTCGAATCTGTGGGAGTACAGAAAAATGATAGAATCTGGGCGTGTACCGGGAAAAGGTGGAATTCGTACGAGTATCCAAAAACTGTTCCCACGAGAACCGGAAAATGGTCGAATCTAAGAGAGTACCGAAAAACGATAGAATCCAGGCGAGTACGGGGAAAATGTAGAAACCGTGCGAGTGTCAAAAACCTTTCCCAACTAGTACCGGAAAAGGGTCGAAACTATGGGAGTACCGAAAAATGGTAGAATCCGGGCGAGTATAGGTAAAAGGTAGAATCCGTGCGAGTAACCAAAAGTTGTCCCCACGAGTACCGCAAAAGGGTCGAATCTCTGGGAGTACCGAAAAATGATAGAATCCGGGCGTGTACCAGGAAAAGGTAGAATCCGTGCGAGTATCCAAAAACTGTTCCCACGAGTACCGAAAAAGGGTCGAATCTATGAGAGTACCTAAAACCGGTAGAATCCCGGCGAGTATTGGGAAAAGGTAGAATCTGTGGGAGTACAAAAAAATGGTAGAATCCGGGCGAGTATTGGGAAAAGGTAGAATCCGTGCAAAGTAACCAAAAGCTGTTCCCACGAGTACCGGAAAAGGGTCGAATCTGTGGGACTACCGAAAAATGATAGAATCGGGGCGTGTACCGGGAAAAGTAAGAATCTGTGCGAGTATCCAAAAACTGTTCCCACGAGTACCGGAAAATGATCAAATCCATGAGAGTACCGAAAAACGGTAGAATCCGGGAGAGTACCGGGAAAAGGTAGAATCCGTGCGAGTAACCAAAAGTTGTCGCCACGAGTACCGGAAAAGGGTCGAATCTATGCGAGTACAGAAAAATGATAGAATCGGGGCGTGTACCGGGAAAAGGTAGAATCCGTGCGAGTATCCAAAAAATGTTCCCACGAGTACCGGAAAATGGTCGAATTTATGAGAGTACCGAAAAACAGTAGAATCCGGGCGAGTACAGGGAAAATGTAGAATCCGTGCGAGGGTCAAAAAACATTCCCAACGAGTACCGGAAAAGGGTCGAATCTGTGGGAGTACCGAAAAATGGTAAAATCCGGGCAAGTATAGGTAAAAGGTAGAATCCGTGCGAGTAACCAAAAGTTGTCCCCACGAGTACCGGAAAAGGGTCGAATCTCTTAGAGTACGGAAAAATGATAGAATCCGGGCGTGTACCGGGAAAAGGTAGAATCCGTGCGAGTATCCAAAAACTGTTCCCACGAGTACCGGAAAAGGGTCGAATCTATGAGAGTACCCAAAAACGGTAGAATCCGGGCGAGTACCGGGAAAAGGTAGAATCCGTGCGAGTGTCAAAAGACTTTCCCGACGAGTACCCGAAAAGAGTCGAATCTGTGGGAGTACCGAAAAATGGTAGCATCCCGACGAGTACAGGGAAATTGTAGAATTCGTGCGAGTAGCCAAAAACTGTCCTGACAAGTACCGGAAAAGGGTCAAATCTGTGGGAGTAACGAAAAATGGTAGAATTCGGGCGAGTACGGGGAAAAGGTAGAATCCGTACGAGTATCAAAAGTTGTTCCCACGAGTACCGGAAAAGGGTCGAATCTGTGGGAGTACCGAAAAATGATAGAATCTAGGCGTGTACCGGGAAAAGGTAGAATCCGTGCGAGTATAAAAAAACTGTTCCCACGAGTATCAGAAAATATTCGAATCTATGAGAGTACAGAAAAACAGTAGAATCCGGGCGAGTACCGGGAAAAGGTAGAATCAATGCGAGTAACCAAAAGCTGTCCCCACGAGTACCGAGAAAGGGTCGAATCTCTGGGAGTACCGAAAAATGATAGAATCCGGGCGTGTACCGGGAAAAGGTAGAATCCGTGCGAGTATCCAAAAACTGTTCCCACGAGTACCGGAAAAGGGTCGAATCTATGAGAGTACCCAAAAACGGTAGAATCCGGGCGAGTACCGAGAAAAGGTAGAATCCGTGCGAGTGTCAAAAGACTTTCCTGACGAGTACCAGTAAAGGGTCGAATCTGTGGGAGTTCCGAAAAATGGTAGCATCCCGACGAGTATAGGGAAAATGTAGAATTCGTGCGATTAGCCAAAAACTGTCCTGACAAGTACCGGAAAATGGTCGAATCTGTGGGAGTACAAAAAAATGGTAGAATCCGGTAGAGTACCGGGAAAAGGTAGAATCCGTGCGAGTAAGCAAAAGCTGTTCCCACGAATACCGGAAAAGGGTCGAATCTGTGGGAGTACCGAAAAATGATAGAATCGGGGCGTGTACCGGGAAAAGGTAGAATCCGTGCGAGTATTCAAGAACTGTTCCCACGAGTACCGGAAAAGGGTCGAATCTGTGGGAGTACCGAAAAATGGTGGAATCCGGGCGAGTACCGGGAAAAGGTAGAATCCGTGCGAGTGTCAAAAGACTTTCCAGACCAATACCGGAAAAGGGTCGAATCTGTGGGAGTACCGAAAAATTGTAGCATGCCGACGAGTACAGGAAGATGTAGAATTCGTGCGAGTAGCCAAAAACTGTCCTGACAGGTAACGGAAAACGGTCGAATCTGTGGGAGTAACGAAAAATGGTAGAATCCAGGCGAGTACCGTGAAAAGGTACAATCCGTACTAGTATCCAAAAACTTTCCCCACGAGTACCGGAAAAGGGTCGAATCGTTGGGAGTACAAAAAAATGGTAGAATCCGGGCGAGTACCGAGAAAAGGTAGAATCCGTGCAAAGTAACCAAATGCTATTCCCACGAGTACCGGAAAAGGGTCGAATCTGTGGGAGTACCAAAAAATGATAGAATCTGGGCGTGTACCGGGAAATGGTAGAATCCGTGCGAGTATCCAAAAACTGTTCCCACGAGTACCGGAAAAGGGTCAAATCTATGGGAGTACCGAAAAACGGTAGAATCCGGGCGAGTACGGGGAAAAGGTAGAATCCGTGCGACTATCGAAAAACTGGTCCCACGAGTACGGGAAAATGGTCGAATCTATGAGATTACCGAAAAACATTAGAATCCGGGAGAGTACCGGCAAAAGGTAGAATTCGTGTGAGTAACCAAAAGCTGTCCCCATGAGTACCGGAAAAGGGTCGAATCTGTGGGAGTACAGAAAAATGATAGAATCTGGGCGTGTACCGGGAAAAGGTGGAATTCGTACGAGTATCCAAAAACTGTTCCCACGAGAACCGGAAAATGGTCGAATCTAAGAGAGTACCGAAAAACGATAGAATCCAGGCGAGTACGGGGAAAATGTAGAAACCGTGCGAGTGTCAAAAACCTTTCCCAACTAGTACCGGAAAAGGGTCGAAACTATGGGAGTACCGAAAAATGGTAGAATCCGGGCGAGTATAGGTAAAAGGTAGAATCCGTGCGAGTAACCAAAAGTTGTCCCCACGAGTACCGCAAAAGGGTCGAATCTCTGGGAGTACCGAAAAATGATAGAATCCGGGCGTGTACCAGGAAAAGGTAGAATCCGTGCGTGTATCCAAAAACTGTTCCCACGAGTACCGAAAAAGGGTCGAATCTATGAGAGTACCTAAAAACGGTAGAATCCCGGCGAGTATTGGGAAAAGGTAGAATCTGTGGGAGTACAAAAAAATGGTAGAATCCGGGCGAGTATTGGGAAAAGGTAGAATCCGTGCAAAGTAACCAAAAGCTGTTCCCACGAGTACCGGAAAAGGGACGAATCTGTGGGACTACCGAAAAATGATAGAATCGGGGCGTGTACCGGGAAAAGGAAGAATCTGTGCGAGTATCCAAAAACTGTTCCCACGAGTACCGGAAAATGATCAAATCCATGAGAGTACCGAAAAACGGTAGAATCCGGGAGAGTACCGGGAAAAGGTAGAATCCGTGCGAGTAACCAAAAGTTGTCGCCACGAGTACCGGAAAAGGGTCGAATCTATGCGAGTACAGAAAAATGATAGAATCGGGGCGTGTACCGGGAAAAGGTAGAATCCGTGCGAGTATCCAAAAAATGTTCCCACGAGTACCGGAAAATGGTCGAATTTATGAGAGTACCGAAAAACAGTAGAATCCGGGCGAGTACAGGGAAAATGTAGAATCCGTGCGAGGGTCAAAAAACATTCCCAACGAGTACCGGAAAAGGGTCGAATCTGTGGGAGTACCGAAAAATGGTAAAATCCGGGCAAGTATAGGTAAAAGGTAGAATCCGTGCGAGTAACCAAAAGTTGTCCCCACGAGTACCGGAAAAGGGTCGAATCTCTTAGAGTACGGAAAAATGATAGAATCCGGGCGTGTACCGGGAAAAGGTAGAATCCGTGCGAGTATCCAAAAACTGTTCCCACGAGTACCGGAAAAGGGTCGAATCTATGAGAGTACCCAAAAACGGTAGAATCCGGGCGAGTACCGGGAAAAGGTAGAATCCGTGCGAGTGTCAAAAGACTTTCCCGACGAGTACCCGAAAAGAGTCGAATCTGTGGGAGTACCGAAAAATGGTAGCATCCCGACGAGTACAGGGAAATTGTAGAATTCGTGCGAGTAGCCAAAAACTGTCCTGACAAGTACCGGAAAAGGGTCAAATCTGTGGGAGTAACGAAAAATGGTAGAATTCGGGCGAGTACGGGGAAAAGGTAGAATCCGTACGAGTATCAAAAGTTGTTCCCACGAGTACCGGAAAAGGGTCGAATCTGTGGGAGTACCGAAAAATGATAGAATCTAGGCGTGTACCGGGAAAAGGTAGAATCCGTGCGAGTATAAAAAAACTGTTCCCACGAGTATCAGAAAATATTCGAATCTATGAGAGTACAGAAAAACAGTAGAATCCGGGCGAGTACCGGGAAAAGGTAGAATCAATGCGAGTAACCAAAAGCTGTCCCCACGAGTACCGAGAAAGGGTCGAATCTCTGGGAGTACCGAAAAATGATAGAATCCGGGCGTGTACCGGGAAAAGGTAGAATCCGTGCGAGTATCCAAAAACTGTTCCCACGAGTACCGGAAAAGGGTCGAATCTATGAGAGTACCCAAAAACGGTAGAATCCGGGCGAGTACCGAGAAAAGGTAGAATCCGTGCGAGTGTCAAAAGACTTTCCCGACGAGTACCAGTAAAGGGTCGAATCTGTGGGAGTTCCGAAAAATGGTAGCATCCCGACGAGTATAGGGAAAATGTAGAATTCGTGCGATTAGCCAAAAACTGTCCTGACAAGTACCGGAAAATGGTCGAATCTGTGGGAGTACAAAAAAATGGTAGAATCCGGTAGAGTACCGGGAAAAGGTAGAATCCGTGCGAGTAAGCAAAAGCTGTTCCCACGAATACCGGAAAAGGGTCGAATCTGTGGGAGTACCGAAAAATGATAGAATCGGGGCGTGTACCGGGAAAAGGTAGAATCCGTGCGAGTATTCAAGAACTGTTCCCACGAGTACCGGAAAAGGGTCGAATCTGTGGGAGTACCGAAAAATGGTGGAATCCGGGCGAGTACCGGGAAAAGGTAGAATCCGTGCGAGTGTCAAAAGACTTTCCAGACCAATACCGGAAAAGGGTCGAATCTGTGGGAGTACCGAAAAATTGTAGCATGCCGACGAGTACAGGAAGATGTAGAATTCGTGCGAGTAGCCAAAAACTGTCCTGACAGGTAACGGAAAACGGTCGAATCTGTGGGAGTAACGAAAAATGGTAGAATCCAGGCGAGTACCGTGAAAAGGTACAATCCGTACTAGTATCCAAAAACTTTCCCCACGAGTACCGGAAAAGGGTCGAATCGTTGGGAGTACAAAAAAATGGTAGAATCCGGGCGAGTACCGAGAAAAGGTAGAATCCGTGCAAAGTAACCAAATGCTATTCCCACGAGTACCGGAAAAGGGTCGAATCTGTGGGAGTACCAAAAAATGATAGAATCTGGGCGTGTACCGGGAAATGGTAGAATCCGTGCGAGTATCCAAAAACTGTTCCCACGAGTACCGGAAAAGGGTCAAATCTATGGGAGTACCGAAAAACGGTAGAATCCGGGCGAGTACGGGGAAAAGGTAGAATCCGTGCGACTATCGAAAAACTGGTCCCACGAGTACGGGAAAATGGTCGAATCTATGAGATTACCGAAAAACATTAGAATCCGGGAGAGTACCGGCAAAAGGTAGAATTCGTGTGAGTAACCAAAAGCTGTCCCCATGAGTACCGGAAAAGGGTCGAATCTGTGGGAGTACAGAAAAATGATAGAATCTGGGCGTGTACCGGGAAAAGGTGGAATTCGTACGAGTATCCAAAAACTGTTCCCACGAGAACCGGAAAATGGTCGAATCTAAGAGAGTACCGAAAAACGATAGAATCCAGGCGAGTACGGGGAAAATGTAGAAACCGTGCGAGTGTCAAAAACCTTTCCCAACTAGTACCGGAAAAGGGTCGAAACTATGGGAGTACCGAAAAATGGTAGAATCCGGGCGAGTATAGGTAAAAGGTAGAATCCGTGCGAGTAACCAAAAGTTGTCCCCACGAGTACCGCAAAAGGGTCGAATCTCTGGGAGTACCGAAAAATGATAGAATCCGGGCGTGTACCAGGAAAAGGTAGAATCCGTGCGTGTATCCAAAAACTGTTCCCACGAGTACCGAAAAAGGGTCGAATCTATGAGAGTACCTAAAAACGGTAGAATCCCGGCGAGTATTGGGAAAAGGTAGAATCTGTGGGAGTACAAAAAAATGGTACAATCCGGGTGAGTATTGGGAAAAGGTAGAATCCGTGCAAAGTAACCAAAAGCTGTTCCCACGAGTACCGGAAAAGGGTCGAATCTGTGGGACTACCGAAAAATGATAGAATCGGGGCGTGTACCGGGAAAAGGAAGAATCTGTGCGAGTATCCAAAAACTGTTCCCACGAGTACCGGAAAATGATCAAATCCATGAGAGTACCGAAAAACGGTAGAATCCGGGAGAGTACCGGGAAAAGGTAGAATCCGTGCGAGTAACCAAAAGTTGTCGCCACGAGTACCGGAAAAGGGTCGAATCTATGCGAGTACAGAAAAATGATAGAATCGGGGCGTGTACCGGGAAAAGGTAGAATCCGTGCGAGTATCCAAAAAATGTTCCCACGAGTACCGGAAAATGGTCGAATTTATGAGAGTACCGAAAAACAGTAGAATCCGGGCGAGTACAGGGAAAATGTAGAATCCGTGCGAGGGTCAAAAAACATTCCCAACGAGTACCGGAAAAGGGTCGAATCTGTGGGAGTACCGAAAAATGGTAAAATCCGGGCAAGTATAGGTAAAAGGTAGAATCCGTGCGAGTAACCAAAAGTTGTCCCCACGAGTACCGGAAAAGGGTCGAATCTCTTAGAGTACGGAAAAATGATAGAATCCGGGCGTGTACCGGGAAAAGGTAGAATCCGTGCGAGTATCCAAAAACTGTTCCCACGAGTACCGGAAAAGGGTCGAATCTATGAGAGTACCCAAAAACGGTAGAATCCGGGCGAGTACCGGGAAAAGGTAGAATCCGTGCGAGTGTCAAAAGACTTTCCCGACGAGTACCCGAAAAGAGTCGAATCTGTGGGAGTACCGAAAAATGGTAGCATCCCGACGAGTACAGGGAAATTGTAGAATTCGTGCGAGTAGCCAAAAACTGTCCTGACAAGTACCGGAAAAGGGTCAAATCTGTGGGAGTAACGAAAAATGGTAGAATTCGGGCGAGTACGGGGAAAAGGTAGAATCCGTACGAGTATCAAAAGTTGTTCCCACGAGTACCGGAAAATGGTCGAATCTGTGGGAGTACCGAAAAATGATAGAATCTAGGCGTGTACCGGGAAAAGGTAGAATCCGTGCGAGTATAAAAAAACTGTTCCCACGAGTATCAGAAAATATTCGAATCTATGAGAGTACAGAAAAACAGTAGAATCCGGGCGAGTACCGGGAAAAGGTAGAATCAATGCGAGTAACCAAAAGCTGTCCCCACGAGTACCGAGAAAGGGTCGAATCTCTGGGAGTACCGAAAAATGATAGAATCCGGGCGTGTACCGGGAAAAGGTAGAATCCGTGCGAGTATCCAAAAACTGTTCCCACGAGTACCGGAAAAGGGTCGAATCTATGAGAGTACCCAAAAACGGTAGAATCCGGGCGAGTACCGAGAAAAGGTAGAATCCGTGCGAGTGTCAAAAGACTTTCCCGACGAGTACCAGTAAAGGGTCGAATCTGTGGGAGTTCCGAAAAATGGTAGCATCCCGACGAGTATAGGGAAAATGTAGAATTCGTGCGATTAGCCAAAAACTGTCCTGACAAGTACCGGAAAATGGTCGAATATGTGGGAGTACAAAAAAATGGTAGAATCCGGTAGAGTACCGGGAAAAGGTAGAATCCGTGCGAGTAAGCAAAAGCTGTTCCCACGAATACCGGAAAAGGGTCGAATCTGTGGGAGTACCGAAAAATGATAGAATCTGGGCGTGTACCTAGAAAAGGTAAAATCCGTGCGAGTATCCAAAAACTGTTCCCACGAGTACCGGAAAATGGTCGAATCTATGAGAGTACCTAAAAACGGTTGAATCCGACAGAGTACCAGGAAAAGGTAGAATCTGTACGAGTAACCAAAAGCTGTCCCCACGAGTACCGGAAAAGAGTCGAATCTGTGGGAGTACAGAAAAATGATAGAATCGGGGCGTGTACCGGGAAAAGGTAGAATTAGTGCGAGTATCCAAAAACTTTTCCCACGAGTACCGGAAAAGGTCAAATCTGTGGGAATACTGAAAAATCGTAGAATCCAAGCGAGTCCCGGGAAAAGGTAGAATCCGTGCAAGTTACCAAAAGTTGTCCCCACGAGTACCGGAAAAGGGACGAATCTATGGGAGTACAGAAAAATGATAGAATCGGGGCGTGTACCGAGAAAAGGTAGAATCCGTGCGAGTATCCAAAAACTGTTCCCATGAGTACCGGAAAAGGGTCGAATCTATGAGAGTACCCAAAAACGTTAGAATCCGGGCGAGTACCGGGAAAAGGTAGAATCCGTGCGAGTGTCAAAAGACTTTCCCGACGAGTACCCGAAAAGAGTCGAATCTGTGGGAGTACCGAAAAATGGTAGCATCCCGACGAGTACAGGGAAATTGTAGAATTCGTGCGAGTAGCCAAAAACTGTCCTGACAAGTACCGGAAAAGGGTCAAATCTGTGGGAGTAACGAAAAATGGTAGAATCCGGGCGAGTACGGGGAAAAGGTAGAATCCGTACGAGTATCAAAAGTTGTTCCCACGAGTACCGGAAAAGGGTCGAATCTGTGGGAGTACCGAAAAATGATAGAATCTAGGCGTGTACCGGGAAAAGGTAGAATCCGTGCGAGTATAAAAAAACTGTTCCCACGAGTATCAGAAAATATTCGAATCTATGAGAGTACAGAAAAACAGTAGAATCCGGGCGAGTACCGGGAAAAGGTAGAATCAATGCGAGTAACCAAAAGCTGTCCCCACGAGTACCGAGAAAGGGTCGAATCTCTGGGAGTACCGAAAAATGATAGAATCCGGGCGTGTACCGGGAAAAGGTAGAATCCGTGCGAGTATCCAAAAACTGTTCCCACGAGTACCGGAAAAGGGTCGAATCTATGAGAGTACCCAAAAACGGTAGAATCCGGGCGAGTACCGAGAAAAGGTAGAATCCGTGCGAGTGTCAAAAGACTTTCCCGACGAGTACCAGTAAAGGGTCGAATCTGTGGGAGTTCCGAAAAATGGTAGCATCCCGACAAGTATAGGGAAAATGTAGAATTCGTGCGATTAGCCAAAAACTGTCCTGACAAGTACCGGAAAATGGTCGAATCTGTGGGAGTACAAAAAAATGGTAGAATCCGGTAGAGTACCGGGAAAAGGTAGAATCCGTGCGAGTAAGCAAAAGCTGTTCCCACGAATACCGGAAAAGGGTCGAATCTGTGGGAGTACCGAAAAATGATAGAATCTGGGCGTGTACCTAGAAAAGGTAGAATCCGTGCGAGTATCCAAAAACTGTTCCCATGAGTACCGGAAAATGGTCGAATCTATGAGAATACCGAAAAACGGTAGAATCCGGGCGAGTACCGGGAAAAGGTAGAATCCGTGCGAGTAACCAAAAGTTGTTCCCACGAGTACCGAAAAAGGGTCGAATCTGTGGGAGTACTAAAAAATGGTAGAATCCGGGCGAGTATAGGTAAAAGGTAGAATTCGTGCGAGTAACCAAAAGCTGTCCCCACGAGTACCGAGAAAGGGTCGAATCTCTGGGAGTACCGAAAAATGATAGAATCCGGGCGTGTACCGGGAAAAAGTAGAATCCGTGCGAGTATCCAAAAACTGTTCCCACGAGTACCGGAAAAGGGTCGAATCTATGAGAGTACCCAAAAACGGTAGAATCCGGGCGAGTACCGGGAAAAGGTAGAATCCGTGCGAGTGTCAAAAGACTTTCCCGACGAGTACCCGAAAAGAGTCGAATCTGTGGGAGTACCGAAAAATGGTAGCATCCCGACGAGTACAGGGAAATTGTAGAATTCGTGCGAGTAGCCAAAAACTGTCCTGACAAGTACCGGAAAAGGGTCAAATCTGTGGGAGTAACGAAAAATGGTAGAATTCGGGCGAGTACGGGGAAAAGGTAGAATCCGTACGAGTATCAAAAGTTGTTCCCACGAGTACCGGAAAATGGTCGAATCTGTGGGAGTACCGAAAAATGATAGAATCTAGGCGTGTACCGGGAAAAGGTAGAATCCGTGCGAGTATAAAAAAACTGTTCCCACGAGTATCAGAAAATATTCGAATCTATGAGAGTACAGAAAAACAGTAGAATCCGGGCGAGTACCGGGAAAAGGTAGAATCAATGCGAGTAACCAAAAGCTGTCCCCACGAGTACCGAGAAAGGGTCGAATCTCTGGGAGTACCGAAAAATGATAGAATCCGGGCGTGTACCGGGAAAAGGTAGAATCCGTGCGAGTATCCAAAAACTGTTCCCACGAGTACCGGAAAAGGGTCGAATCTATGAGAGTACCCAAAAACGGTAGAATCCGGGCGAGTACCGAGAAAAGGTAGAATCCGTGCGAGTGTCAAAAGACTTTCCCGACGAGTACCAGTAAAGGGTCGAATCTGTGGGAGTTCCGAAAAATGGTAGCATCCCGACGAGTATAGGGAAAATGTAGAATTCGTGCGATTAGCCAAAAACTGTCCTGACAAGTACCGGAAAATGGTCGAATATGTGGGAGTACAAAAAAATGGTAGAATCCGGTAGAGTACCGGGAAAAGGTAGAATCCGTGCGAGTAAGCAAAAGCTGTTCCCACGAATACCGGAAAAGGGTCGAATCTGTGGGAGTACCGAAAAATGATAGAATCTGGGCGTGTACCTAGAAAAGGTAAAATCCGTGCGAGTATCCAAAAACTGTTCCCACGAGTACCGGAAAATGGTCGAATCTATGAGAGTACCTAAAAACGGTTGAATCCGACAGAGTACCAGGAAAAGGTAGAATCTGTACGAGTAACCAAAAGCTGTCCCCACGAGTACCGGAAAAGAGTCGAATCTGTGGGAGTACAGAAAAATGATAGAATCGGGGCGTGTACCGGGAAAAGGTAGAATTAGTGCGAGTATCCAAAAACTTTTCCCACGAGTACCGGAAAAGGTCAAATCTGTGGGAATACTGAAAAATCGTAGAATCCAAGCGAGTCCCGGGAAAAGGTAGAATCCGTGCAAGTTACCAAAAGTTGTCCCCACGAGTACCGGAAAAGGGACGAATCTATGGGAGTACAGAAAAATGATAGAATCGGGGCGTGTACCGAGAAAAGGTAGAATCCGTGCGAGTATCCAAAAACTGTTCCCATGAGTACCGGAAAAGGGTCGAATCTATGAGAGTACCCAAAAACGTTAGAATCCGGGCGAGTACCGGGAAAAGGTAGAATCCGTGCGAGTGTCAAAAGACTTTCCCGACGAGTACCCGAAAAGAGTCGAATCTGTGGGAGTACCGAAAAATGGTAGCATCCCGACGAGTACAGGGAAATTGTAGAATTCGTGCGAGTAGCCAAAAACTGTCCTGACAAGTACCGGAAAAGGGTCAAATCTGTGGGAGTAACGAAAAATGGTAGAATCCGGGCGAGTACGGGGAAAAGGTAGAATCCGTACGAGTATCAAAAGTTGTTCCCACGAGTACCGGAAAAGGGTCGAATCTGTGGGAGTACCGAAAAATGATAGAATCTAGGCGTGTACCGGGAAAAGGTAGAATCCGTGCGAGTATAAAAAAACTGTTCCCACGAGTATCAGAAAATATTCGAATCTATGAGAGTACAGAAAAACAGTAGAATCCGGGCGAGTACCGGGAAAAGGTAGAATCAATGCGAGTAACCAAAAGCTGTCCCCACGAGTACCGAGAAAGGGTCGAATCTCTGGGAGTACCGAAAAATGATAGAATCCGGGCGTGTACCGGGAAAAGGTAGAATCCGTGCGAGTATCCAAAAACTGTTCCCACGAGTACCGGAAAAGGGTCGAATCTATGAGAGTACCCAAAAACGGTAGAATCCGGGCGAGTACCGAGAAAAGGTAGAATCCGTGCGAGTGTCAAAAGACTTTCCCGACGAGTACCAGTAAAGGGTCGAATCTGTGGGAGTTCCGAAAAATGGTAGCATCCCGACAAGTATAGGGAAAATGTAGAATTCGTGCGATTAGCCAAAAACTGTCCTGACAAGTACCGGAAAATGGTCGAATCTGTGGGAGTACAAAAAAATGGTAGAATCCGGTAGAGTACCGGGAAAAGGTAGAATCCGTGCGAGTAAGCAAAAGCTGTTCCCACGAATACCGGAAAAGGGTCGAATCTGTGGGAGTACCGAAAAATGATAGAATCTGGGCGTGTACCTAGAAAAGGTAGAATCCGTGCGAGTATCCAAAAACTGTTCCCATGAGTACCGGAAAATGGTCGAATCTATGAGAATACCGAAAAACGGTAGAATCCGGGCGAGTACCGGGAAAAGGTAGAATCCGTGCGAGTAACCAAAAGTTGTTCCCACGAGTACCGAAAAAGGGTCGAATCTGTGGGAGTACTAAAAAATGGTAGAATCCGGGCGAGTATAGGTAAAAGGTAGAATTCGTGCGAGTAACCAAAAGCTGTCCCCACGAGTACCGAGAAAGGGTCGAATCTCTGGGAGTACCGAAAAATGATAGAATCCGGGCGTGTACCGGGAAAAAGTAGAATCCGTGCGAGTATCCAAAAACTGTTCCCACGAGTACCGGAAAAGGGTCGAATCTATGAGAGTACCCAAAAACGGTAGAATCCGGGCGAGTACCGGGAAAAGGTAGAATCCGTGCGAGTGTCAAAAGACTTTCCCGACGAGTACCCGAAAAGAGTCGAATCTGTGGGAGTACCGAAAAATGGTAGCATCCCGACGAGTACAGGGAAATTGTAGAATTCGTGCGAGTAGCCAAAAACTGTCCTGACAAGTACCGGAAAAGGGTCAAATCTGTGGGAGTAACGAAAAATGGTAGAATTCGGGCGAGTACGGGGAAAAGGTAGAATCCGTACGAGTATCAAAAGTTGTTCCCACGAGTACCGGAAAATGGTCGAATCTGTGGGAGTACCGAAAAATGATAGAATCTAGGCGTGTACCGGGAAAAGGTAGAATCCGTGCGAGTATAAAAAAACTGTTCCCACGAGTATCAGAAAATATTCGAATCTATGAGAGTACAGAAAAACAGTAGAATCCGGGCGAGTACCGGGAAAAGGTAGAATCAATGCGAGTAACCAAAAGCTGTCCCCACGAGTACCGAGAAAGGGTCGAATCTCTGGGAGTACCGAAAAATGATAGAATCCGGGCGTGTACCGGGAAAAGGTAGAATCCGTGCGAGTATCCAAAAACTGTTCCCACGAGTACCGGAAAAGGGTCGAATCTATGAGAGTACCCAAAAACGGTAGAATCCGGGCGAGTACCGAGAAAAGGTAGAATCCGTGCGAGTGTCAAAAGACTTTCCCGACGAGTACCAGTAAAGGGTCGAATCTGTGGGAGTTCCGAAAAATGGTAGCATCCCGACGAGTATAGGGAAAATGTAGAATTCGTGCGATTAGCCAAAAACTGTCCTGACAAGTACCGGAAAATGGTCGAATATGTGGGAGTACAAAAAAATGGTAGAATCCGGTAGAGTACCGGGAAAAGGTAGAATCCGTGCGAGTAAGCAAAAGCTGTTCCCACGAATACCGGAAAAGGGTCGAATCTGTGGGAGTACCGAAAAATGATAGAATCTGGGCGTGTACCTAGAAAAGGTAAAATCCGTGCGAGTATCCAAAAACTGTTCCCACGAGTACCGGAAAATGGTCGAATCTATGAGAGTACCTAAAAACGGTTGAATCCGACAGAGTACCAGGAAAAGGTAGAATCTGTACGAGTAACCAAAAGCTGTCCCCACGAGTACCGGAAAAGAGTCGAATCTGTGGGAGTACAGAAAAATGATAGAATCGGGGCGTGTACCGGGAAAAGGTAGAATTAGTGCGAGTATCCAAAAACTTTTCCCACGAGTACCGGAAAAGGTCAAATCTGTGGGAATACTGAAAAATCGTAGAATCCAAGCGAGTCCCGGGAAAAGGTAGAATCCGTGCAAGTTACCAAAAGTTGTCCCCACGAGTACCGGAAAAGGGACGAATCTATGGGAGTACAGAAAAATGATAGAATCGGGGCGTGTACCGAGAAAAGGTAGAATCCGTGCGAGTATCCAAAAACTGTTCCCATGAGTACCGGAAAAGGGTCGAATCTATGAGAGTACCCAAAAACGTTAGAATCCGGGCGAGTACCGGGAAAAGGTAGAATCCGTGCGAGTGTCAAAAGACTTTCCCGACGAGTACCCGAAAAGAGTCGAATCTGTGGGAGTACCGAAAAATGGTAGCATCCCGACGAGTACAGGGAAATTGTAGAATTCGTGCGAGTAGCCAAAAACTGTCCTGACAAGTACCGGAAAAGGGTCAAATCTGTGGGAGTAACGAAAAATGGTAGAATCCGGGCGAGTACGGGGAAAAGGTAGAATCCGTACGAGTATCAAAAGTTGTTCCCACGAGTACCGGAAAAGGGTCGAATCTGTGGGAGTACCGAAAAATGATAGAATCTAGGCGTGTACCGGGAAAAGGTAGAATCCGTGCGAGTATAAAAAAACTGTTCCCACGAGTATCAGAAAATATTCGAATCTATGAGAGTACAGAAAAACAGTAGAATCCGGGCGAGTACCGGGAAAAGGTAGAATCAATGCGAGTAACCAAAAGCTGTCCCCACGAGTACCGAGAAAGGGTCGAATCTCTGGGAGTACCGAAAAATGATAGAATCCGGGCGTGTACCGGGAAAAGGTAGAATCCGTGCGAGTATCCAAAAACTGTTCCCACGAGTACCGGAAAAGGGTCGAATCTATGAGAGTACCCAAAAACGGTAGAATCCGGGCGAGTACCGAGAAAAGGTAGAATCCGTGCGAGTGTCAAAAGACTTTCCCGACGAGTACCAGTAAAGGGTCGAATCTGTGGGAGTTCCGAAAAATGGTAGCATCCCGACAAGTATAGGGAAAATGTAGAATTCGTGCGATTAGCCAAAAACTGTCCTGACAAGTACCGGAAAATGGTCGAATCTGTGGGAGTACAAAAAAATGGTAGAATCCGGTAGAGTACCGGGAAAAGGTAGAATCCGTGCGAGTAAGCAAAAGCTGTTCCCACGAATACCGGAAAAGGGTCGAATCTGTGGGAGTACCGAAAAATGATAGAATCTGGGCGTGTACCTAGAAAAGGTAGAATCCGTGCGAGTATCCAAAAACTGTTCCCATGAGTACCGGAAAATGGTCGAATCTATGAGAATACCGAAAAACGGTAGAATCCGGGCGAGTACCGGGAAAAGGTAGAATCCGTGCGAGTAACCAAAAGTTGTTCCCACGAGTACCGAAAAAGGGTCGAATCTGTGGGAGTACTAAAAAATGGTAGAATCCGGGCGAGTATAGGTAAAAGGTAGAATTCGTGCGAGTAACCAAAAGCTGTCCCCACGAGTACCGAGAAAGGGTCGAATCTCTGGGAGTACCGAAAAATGATAGAATCCGGGCGTGTACCGGGAAAAAGTAGAATCCGTGCGAGTATCCAAAAACTGTTCCCACGAGTACCGGAAAAGGGTCGAATCTATGAGAGTACCCAAAAACGGTAGAATCCGGGCGAGTACCGAGAAAAGGTAGAATCCGTGCGAGTGTCAAAAGACTTTCCCGACGAGTACCAGTAAAGGGTCGAATCTGTGGGAGTTCCGAAAAATGGTAGCATCCCGACAAGTATAGGGAAAATGTAGAATTCGTGCGATTAGCCAAAAACTGTCCTGACAAGTACCGGAAAATGGTCGAATCTGTGGGAGTACAAAAAAATGGTAGAATCCGGTAGAGTACCGGGAAAAGGTAGAATCCGTGCGAGTAAGCAAAAGCTGTTCCCACGAATACCGGAAAAGGGTCGAATCTGTGGGAGTACCGAAAAATGATAGAATCTGGGCGTGTACCTAGAAAAGGTAGAATCCGTGCGAGTATCCAAAAACTGTTCCCACGAGTACCGGAAAATGGTCGAATCTATGAGAGTACCTAAAAACGGTTGAATCCGACAGAGTACCAGGAAAAGGTAGAATCTGTACGAGTAACCAAAAGCTGTCCCCACGAGTACCGGAAAAGAGTCGAATCTGTGGGAGTACAGAAAAATGATAGAATCGGGGCGTGTACCGGGAAAAAGTAGAATTAGTGCGAGTATCCAAAAACTTTTCCCACGAGTACCGGAAAAGGTCAAATCTGTGGGAATACTGAAAAATCGTAGAATCCAAGCGAGTCCCGGGAAAAGGTAGAATCCGTGCAAGTTACCAAAAGTTGTCCCCACGAGTACCGGAAAAGGGACGAATCTATGGGAGTACAGAAAAATGATAGAATCGGGGCGTGTACCGAGAAAAGGTAGAATCCGTGCGAGTATCCAAAAACTTTTCCCACGAGTACCGGAAAAGGGTCGAATCTGTGGGTGTACCGAAAAACGGTAGAATCCGGGCGAGTACGGGGAAAAGGTAGAATCCGTGCGAGTATCGATAAACTGTTCCCAGGAGTACCGAAAAATGGTCGAATCTATGAGAGTACCGAAAAACGGTAGAATCCGGGCGAGTACCGGGAAAAGGTAGAATCCGTGCGAGTAACCAAAAGTTGTCCCCACGTGTACCGGAAAAGGGTCGAATCCCTGGGAGTACCGAAAAATGATAGAATCTCGGCGTGTACCGGGAAAAGGTGGAATACGTGCAAGTTTCCAAAAACTGTTCGCACGAGTACCGGAAAAGGGTCGAATCCGTGCATGTACCGAAAAACGTTAGAATCCAGGCGAGTACGGGGAAAAGGTAGAATCCGTGCGAGTATCCAAAAACTGTTCCCACGAGTACCGGAAAATGGTCGAATCAATGAGAGTACCGAAAAATGGTAGAATACGGGCTAGTACCGGGAAAAGGTAGAATCCGTGCGAGTATCCAAAAACTGTTCCCACGAGTACCGAAAAATTGTCGAATCTATGAGAGTACCGAAAAATGGTAGAATCGGGGCGAGTACCGGGAAACGGTAGAATCCGTGCGAGTAACCAAAAGATGTCCCCACGAGTACCGGAAAAAGGTCGAATCTGTGGGAGTACAGAAAAATGATAAAATCCGGGCGTGTACCAGGAAAAGGTAGAATCCGTGCGAGTATCCAATAACTGTTCCCATGAGTACCGGGAAAATGTAGAATCCTTGCGAGTAGCCAAAAACTGTCCTGACGAGTACCGAAAAAGGGTCGAATCTGTGGGAGTACCGAAAAATGGAAGAATCCGGGCGAGTACCGGGAAAAGGTAGAATCCGTGCGAGTAAGCAAAAGTTGTTCCCACGAATACCGGAAAAGGGTCGAATCTGTGGGAGTACCGAAAAATGATAGAATCTGGGCGTGTACCTAGAAAAGGTAGAATCCGTGCGAGTATCCAAAAACTGTTCCCACGAGTACCGGAAAATGGTCGAATCTATGAGAGTACCTAAAAACGGTAGAATCCGACAGAGTACCGGGAAAAGGTAGAATCCGTACGAGTAACCAAAAGTTGTCCCCACGAGTACCGGAAAAGGGTCGAATCTATGGGAGTATAGAAAAATGATAGAATCGGGGCGTGTACTTGGAAAAGGTAGAATCCGTGCGAGTATCCAAAAACTTTTCTCACGAGTACCGGAAAATGGTCGAATCTATGAGAGTACCGAAAAACGGTAGAATCCGGGCGAGTACCGGGAAAAGGTAGAATCCGTGCGAGTAACCAAAAGTTGTCCCCACGTGTACCGGAAAAGGGTCGAATCCCTGGGAGTACCGAAAAATGATAGAATCTCGGCGTGTACCGGGAAAAGGTGGAATACATGCGAGTATCCAAAAACTGTTCGCACGAGTACCGGAAAAGGGTCGAATCTGTGGGTGTACCGAAAAACGGTAGAATCCGGGCGAGTACCGGGAAAGGGTAGAATCCGTGCGAGTAACCAAAAGTTGTCCCCACGAGTACCGGAAAAGGGCCGAATCTATGGGAGTACCGAAAAATGATAGAATCCGGGCGTGTACCGGGAAAAGGTAGGATCCGTGCGAGTATCCAAAAACTGTTCCCACGAGTACCGAAAAATTGTCGAATCTATGAGAGTACCGAAAAACGGTAGAATCCGGTCGAGTACCAGGAAAAGGTAGAATCCGTGCGAGTAACCAAAAGCTGTCCCCACGAGTACCGGAAAAGGGTCGAATCTCTGGGAGTACCGAAAAATGATAGAATCCGGGCGTGTACCGGGAAGAGGTAGAATCCGTGCGAGTATCCAAAAACTGTTCCCACGAGTACTGGAAAAGGGTCGAATCTGTGGGTGTACCGAAAAACGGTAGAATCCGGTCGAGTACGGGGAAAAGGTAGAATCTGTGCGAGTATCCAAAAAATGTTCCCACGAGTACTGGAAAAGGGTCGAATCTATGAGAGTACCGAAAAACGGTAGAATCCAAGCGAGTACCGGGAAAAGGTAGAATTCGTGCGAGTAACCAAAAGCTGTCCCCACAAGTACCGGAAAAAGGTCGAATCTCTGGGAGTACCGAAAAATGATAGAATCCGGGCGTGTACCAGGAAAAGGTAGAATCCGTGCGAGTATCCAATAACTGTTCCCATGAGTACCGGGAAAATGTAGAATCCTTGCGAGTAGCCAAAAACTGTCCTGACGAGTACCGAAAAAGGGTCGAATCTGTGGGAGTACCGAAAAATGGAAGAATCCGGGCGAGTACCGGGAAAAGGTAGAATCCGTGCGAGTAAGCAAAAGTTGTTCCCACGAATACCGGAAAAGGGTCGAATCTGTGGGAGTACCGAAAAATGATAGAATCTGGGCGTGTACCTAGAAAAGGTAGAATCCGTGCGAGTATCCAAAAACTGTTCCCACGAGTACCGGAAAATTGTCGAATCTATGAGAGTAATGAAAAACGGTACAATCCGGGCGAGTACGGGGAAAAGGTAGAATCCGTGCGCGTATCCAAAAACTGTTCCCATGAGTACCGGAAAATTGTCGAATCTATGAGAGTACGGAAAAACGGTAGAATCCGGGCGAGTACCGGGAAAAGGTAGAATCCGTGCGAGTAACCAAAAGTTGTCCCCACAAGTACCGGAAAAGGGTCGAATCTGTGGGAGTACCGAAAAATGATAGAATCCGGGCGTGTATTGGGAAAAGGTAGAATCCGTGCGAGTATCCAAAAAATGTTCCCACGAGTACCGGACAAGGGTCGAATCTATGAGAGTACCGAAAAACGGTAGAAACCAAGCGAGTACCGGGAAAAGGTAGAATCCGTGCGAGTGTGAAAAAACATTCTCGACGAGGACCGGAAAAGGGTCGAATCTGTGGGAGTACCGAAAAATGATAGAATCTGGGCGTGTATCAGGAAAAGGTGGAATACGTGCGAGTATCCAAAAACTGTTCCCACGAGTACCGGAAAATTGTCGAATCTATGAGAGTAATGAAAAACGGTACAATCCGGGCGAGTACGGGGAAAAGGTAGAATCCGTGCGCGTATCCAAAAACTGTTCCCATGAGTACCAGAAAATTGTCGAATCTATGAGAGTACGGAAAAACGGTAGAATCCGGGCGAGTACCGGGAAAAGGTAGAATCCGTGCGAGTAACCAAAAGCTGTCCCCACAAGTACCGAAAAAAGGTCGAATCTGTGGGAGTACCAAAAAATGATAGAATCCGGGCGTGTACCGGGAAAAGGTAGAATCCGTGCGAGTATCCAAAAAATGTTCCCACGAGTACCGGAAAAGGGTCGAATCTATGAGAGTACCGAAAAACGGTAGAAACCAAGCGAGTACCGGGAAAAGGTAGAATCCGTGCGAGTCTGAAAAAACATTCTCGACGAGGACCGGAAAAGGGTCGAATCTGTGGGAGTAATTAAAAATGATAGAATCTGGGCGTGTATGGGGAAAAGGTGGAATACGTGCGAGTATCCAAAAACTGTTGCCACGAGTACCGGAAAAGGGTCGAATCTGTGGCTGTACCGAAAAACGGTAGAATCCGGGCGAGTACCGGGAAAAGGTAGAATCCGTACGAGTAACCAAAAGCTGTCCCCACAAGTTCCGGAAAAGGGTCAAATCTCTGGGAGTACCGAAAAAAGATAGAATCCGGGCGTGTACCGGGAAAAGGTAGAATCCGTGCGAGTATCAAAAAACTGTTCCCACGAGTACCGGAAAATTGTCGAATCTATGAGAGTACCGAAAAACGGTTGAATCCGAGCGAGTACGGGGAAAAGGTAGAATCCGTGCGAGTATCCAAAAACTGTTCCCACGAGTACCGGAAAAGGGTCGAATATGTGGGAGTACAGAAAAATTATAGAATCGGGGCGTGTACCGGGAAAAGGTAGAATCCGTGCGAGTATCCAAAAACTGTTCCCACGAGTACCGAAAAGGGTCGAATCTGTGGGTGTACCGAAAAACGGTAGAATCCGGTCGAGTACGGGGAAAAGGTAGAATCTGTGCGAGTATCCAAAAAATGTTCCCACGAGTACCGGAAAAGGGTCGAATCTATGAGAGTACCGAAAAACGGTAGAATCCAAGCGAGTACCGGGAAAAGGTAGAATTCTTGCGAGTAACCAAAAGCTGTCCCCACAAGTACCGGAAAAGGGTCGAATCTCTGGGAGTACCGAAAAATGATAGAATCCGGGCGTGTACCGGGAAAAGGTAGAATCCGTGCGAGCATCCAAAAACTGTTCCCACGAGTACCGAAAAATTGTCGAATCTATGAGAGTACTGAAAAACGGTACAATCCGGGCGAGTATGGGGAAAAGGTAGAATCGGTGCGCGTATCCAAAAACTGTTCCCATGAGTACCAGAAAATTGTCGAATCTATGAGAGTACGGAAAAACGGTAGAATCCAGGCGAGTACCGGGAAAAGGTAGAATCCGTGCGAGTAACCAAAAGCTGTCCCCACAAGTACCGGAAAAGGGTCGAATCTGTGGGAGTATCGAAAAATGATAGAATCCGGGTGTGTACCGGGAAAAGGTAGAATCCGTGCGAGTATCCAAAAAATGTTCCCACGAGTACCGAAAAAGGGTCGAATCTATGAGAGTACCGAAAAACGGTAGAAACCAAGGGAGTACCGGGAAAAGGTAGAATCCGTGCGAGTGTGAAAAAACATTCTCGACGAGGACCGGAAAAGGGTCGAATCTGTGGCAGTACCGAAAAATGATAGAATCTGGTCGTGTATGGGGAAAAGGTGGAATACGTGCGAGTATCCAAAAACTGTTGCCACGAGTACCGGAAAAGGGTCGAATCTGTGGGTGTACCGAAAAACGGTAGAATCCGGGCGAGTACCGGGAAAAGGTAGAATCCGTACGAGTAACCAAAAGCTGTCCCCACAAGTTTCGGAAAAGGGTCAAATCCCTGGGAGTACCGAAAAAAGATAGAATCCGGGCGTGTACCGGGAAAAGGTAGAATCCGTGCGAGTATCCAAAAACAGTTCCCATGAGTACCGGAAAATGGTCGAATCTATGAGAATACCGAAAAACGGTAGAATCCGGGCGAGTACCGGGAAAAGGTAGAATCCGTGCGAGTAACCAAAAGTTGTTCCCACGAGTACCGAAAAAGGGTCGAATCTGTGGGAGTACCGACAAATGATAGAATCTGGGCGTGTATGGGGAAAAGGTGGAATACGTGCGAGTATCCAAAAACTGTTGCCACGAGTACCGGAAAAGGGTCGAATCTGTGGCTGTACCGAAAAACGGTATAATCCGGGCGAGTACCGGGAAAAGGTAGAATCCGTACGAGTAACCAAAAGCTGTCCCCACAAGTTTCGGAAAAGGGTCAAATCCCTGGGAGTACCGAAAAAAGATAGAATCCGGGCGTGTACCGGGAAAAGGTAGAATCCGTGCGAGTATCCAAAAACTGTTCCCACGAGAACCGGAAAATTGTCGAATCTATGAGAGTACCGAAAAAAGGTAGAATCCGAGCGAGTACGGGGAAAAGGTAGAATCCGTGCGAGTATCCAAAAACTGTTCCCACGAGTACCGGAAAATGGTCGAATCTATGAGAGTACCGAAAAACAGTAGAATCCGGGCGAGTACCGGGAAAAGGTAGAATCCGTGCGAGTAACCAAAAGCTGTCCCCACGAGTACCGGAAAAGGGTCGAATATGTGGGAGTACAGAAAAATTATAGAATCGGGGCGTGTACCGGGAAAAGGTAGAATCCATGCGAGTATCCAAAAATCTTCCCACGAGTACCGGAAAAGGGTCGAATCTGTGGGTGTACCGAAAAACGGTAGAATCCGGACGAGTACGGGGAAAAGGTAGAATCCATGCGAGTATCAAAAAAACTGTTCCCACGAGTACCGGAAAATTGTCGAATCTATGAGCGTACCGAAAAACGGTAGAATCCGGTCGTGTACCGGGAAAAGGCAGAATCCGTGCGAGTAACCAAAAGCTGTCCCCACGAGTACCGGAAAATAGTCGAATCTCTGGGAGTACCGAAAAATGATAGAATCCGGGCGTGTACCGGGAATAGGTAGAATCCGTGCGAGTATCCAAAAACTGTTCCCACGAGTACCGGAAAAGGGTCGAATCTGTGGGTGTACCGAAAAACGGTAGAATCCGGGCGACTACGGGGAAAAGGTAGAATCCGTGCGAGTCTCCAAAAACTGTTCCCACGAGTACCGAAAAATTAACGAATCTATGAGAGTACCGAAAAACGGTATAATACGGGCTAGTACCGGGAAAAGGTAGAATTCGTGCGAGTAACCGAAAAGGTAGTATTGGACAAGGGTCGAATCTGTGGGTGTACCGAAAAACGGTAGAATCTAGGCGAGTACGGGGAAAAGGTAGAATCCGTTCGAGTAACCAAAAACTCTTCCCACGAGTACCGAAAAATGGTCGAATCTATGAGAGTACCGAAAAATCGTAGAATCCAAGCGAGTATCGGGAAAAGGTAGAATCCGTGCGAGTGTGAAGAAACATTCTCGACGAGTACCGGAAAATGGTCGACTCTGTGGGAGTACCGAAAAATGATAGAAGCTGGGCGTGTACCGGGAATAGGTAGAATCCGTGCGAGTATCCAAAAAATGTTCCCACGAGTACCGGAAAAGTGTCGAATCTATGAGAGTACCGAAAAACGGTAGAAACCAAGCGAGTACCAGGAAAAGGTAGAATCCGTGCGAGTGTGAAAAAACATTCTCGACGAGGACCGGAAAAGGGTCGAATCTGTGGGAGTACCGAAAAATGATAGAATCTGGGTGTGTATTGGGAAAAGGTGGAATACGTGCGAGTATCCAAAAACTGTTGCCACGAGTACCGAAAAATTGTCGAATCTATGACTGTACCGAAAAACGGTAGAATCCGAGCGAGTACGGGGAAAAGGTAGAATCCGTGCTAGTATCCAAAAACTGTTCCCACGAGTACCGGAAAATGGTCGAATCTATGAGAGTACCGAAAAACAGTAGAATCCGGGCGAGTACCGGGAAAAGGTAGAATCCGTGCGAGTAACCAAAAGCTGTCCCCACGAGTACCGGAAAAGGGTCGAATATGTGGGAGTACAGAAAAATTATAGAATCGGGGCATGTACCGGGAAAAGGTAGAATCCGTGCGAGTATCCAAAAACTGTTCCCACGAGTACCGGAAAAGGGTTGAATCTATGGGTGTACCGAAAAACGGTAGAATCCGGGCGACTACGGGGAAAAGGTAGAATCCGTGCGAGTCTCCAAAAACTGTTCCCACGAGTACCGAAAAATTAACGAATCTATGAGAGTACCGAAAAACGGTATAATACGGGCTAGTACCGGGAAAAGGTAGAATTCGTGCGAGTAACCAAAAGTTGTCCCCACGAGTACCGGAAAAGGGTCGAATCTGTGGGAGTACAGAAAAATTATAGAATCGGGGCGTGTACCGGAAAAAGGTAGAATCTGTGCGAGTATCCAAAAACTGTTCCCACGAGTACCGGAAAAGGGTCGAATCTGTGGGTGTACCGAAAAACGGTAGAATCCGGGCGACTACGGGGAAAAGGTAGAATCCGTGCGAGTCTCCAAAAACTGTTCCCACGAGTACCGAAAAATTAACGAATCTATGAGAGTACCGAAAAACGGTATAATACGGGCTAGTACCGGGAAAAGGTAGAATTCGTGCGAGTAACCAAAAGCTGTCCCCACGAGTACTGGAAAAGGGTCGAATCTGTGGGAGTACAGAAAAATTATAGAATCGGGGCGTGTACCGGAAAAAGGTAGAATCTGTGCGAGTATCCAAAAACTGTTCCCACGAGTACCGGAAAAGGGTCGAATCTGTGGGTGTACCGAAAAACAGTAGAATCCGGGCGACTACGGGGAAAAGGCAGAATCCGTGCGAGTCTCCAAAAACTGTTCCCACGAGTACCGGAAAATTAACGAATCTATGAGAGTACCGAAAAACGGTAGAATACGGGCTAGTACCGGGAAAAGGTAGAATTCGTGCGAGTAACCAAAACCTGTCCCCACGAGTACCGGAAAAGGGTCGAATCTGTGGGAGTACAGAAAAATTATAGAATCCGGGCGAGTACCGGGAAAAGGTAGAATCCGTGCGAGTGTCAAAAAACTTTCCCGACCAGTACCGGAAAAAGGCCGAATCTGTGGGAGTACCGAAAAATGGTAGAATCCGGGTGAGTACCGGGAAAAGGTAGAATCCGTGCGAGTAACCAAAAACTGTTCCCACGAGTACCGGAAAATAGTTGAATCTATGAGAGTACCGAAAAACGGTATAATCCAAGCGAGTACCGGGAAAAGGTAGAATCCGTGCGAGTGTGAAAAAACATTCTCGACGAGTACCGGAAAATGGTCGAATCAATGAGAGTACCGAGAAAAGGTCGAATCTGTGGGAGTACAGAAAAATAATAGAATCCGGGCGTGTATCGGGAAAAGGTAGAATCCGTGCGAGTATCCAAAAACTGTTCCCACGAGTACCGGAAAATGGTCGAATCTATGAGGGTACCGAAAAACGGTAGAATGCAAGCGAGTACCGGCAAAAGGTAGAATCCGTGCGAGTGTGAAAAAACATTCTCGACGAGTACCGGAAAATGGTCGACTCTGTGGGAGTACCGAAAAATGATAGAAGCTGGGCGTGTACCGGGAAAAGGTAGAATCCGTGCGAGTAACCAAAAACTGTTCCCACGAGTACCGGAAAAGGGTCGAATCTGTGGGTGTACAGAAAAACGGTAGAATCCGGGCGAGTACGAGAAAAAGGTAGAATCCGTGCGAGTAACCAAAAGCTGTCCGCACAAGTACCGGAAAAGGGTCGAATCTATGAGAGTACCGAAAAACGGTAGAATCCAAGCGAGTACCGGGAAAAGGTAGGATCCGTGCGAGTAACCAAAAGTTGTCCCCACGAGTATCGGAAAAGGGTCGAATCTGTGGGAGTACAGAAAAATGATAGAATTCGGGCGTGTACCGGGAAGAGGTAGAATCCGTGCGAGTATCCAAAAACTGTTCCCACGAGTACCGGAAAAGGGTCGAATCTATGAGAGTACGGAAAAATGGTAGAATCCAAGCGAGTACCGGGAAAAGGTAGAATCCGTGCGAGTGTGAAAAAACATTCTCGACAAGTACCGGAAAAGGGTCGAATCTGTGGGAGTACCGAAAAATGGTAGAATCCGGGCGAGTACAGGTAAAAGGTAGAATCCGTGCGAGTAACCAAAAATTGTCCCTACGAGTATCGGAAAAGGGTCGAATCTGTGGGAGTACCGAAAAATGATAGAATCTGGGCGTGTACCGGGAAAACGTGGAATACGTGCGAGTATTATAAAACTGTTCCCACGAGTACCGGAAAAGGGTCGAATCTGTGGGTGTACCGAAAAATGGTAGAATCCGGGCGAGTACCGGGAAAAGGTAGAATCCGGGCGTGTACCGGGAAAAGGTAGAATCCGTGCGAGTATCCAAAAACTGTTCCCACGAGTACCGGAAAAGGGTCGAATCTGTGGGTGTACCGAAAAACGGTAGAATCCGGGCGAGTACGGGGAAAAGGTAGAATCCGTGCAAGTATCCAAAAACTGTTCCCACGAGTACCGGAAAATGGTCGAATCTATGAGAGTACCGAAAAACGGTAGAATCCAAGCGAGTACCGGGAAAAGGTAGAATCCGTGCGAGTGTGAAAAAACATTCTCGACGAGTACCGGAAAAGGGTCGAATCTATGAGAGTATCGAAAAACGGTAGAATCCAAGCGAGTATCGGGAAAAGGTAGAATTCGTGTGAGTGTGAAAAAACATTCTCGACGAGTACCGGAAAATGGTCGACTCTGTGGGAGTACCGAATAATGATAGAAGCTGGGCGTGTACCGGGAAAAGGTAGAATCCGTGCGGGTGTGAAAAAACATTCTCGACGAGTACCGGAAAAGGGTCGAATCTGTGGGACTACCGAAAAATGATAAAATCTTGGCGTGTACCGGGAAAAGGTAGAATCCGTGCGAGTATCCAAAAACTGTTCCCACGAGTACCGGAAAATGGTCAAATCTATGAGTGTACCGAAAAACGGTAGAATCCGGGCGAGTACCGGGAAAAGGTAGAATCCGTGCGAGTATCCAAAAACTGTTCCCATGAGTACCGGAAAATGGTCGAATCTATGAGAGAACCAAAAAACGGTAGAATCCGGGCGAGTACCGGGAAAAGGTAGGATCCATGCGAGTAACCAAAAGTTGTCCCCACGAGTACCGGAAAAGGGTCGAATCTGTGGGAGTACAGAAAAATGATAGAATACGGGCGTGTACCGGGAAGAGGTAGAATGCGTGCGAGTATCCTAAAACTGTTCCCACGAGTACCGGAAAAGGGTCGAATCTATGAGAGTACCGAAAAACGGTAGAATCCAAGCGAGTACCGGGAAAAGGTAGAATCCGTGCGAGTGTGAAAAAACATTCTCGACGAGTACCGGAAAAGGGTCGAATCTATGGGAGTACCGAAAAATGGTAGAATCCGGGCGAGTACAGGTAAAAGGTAGAATCCGTGCGAGTAACCAAAAATTGTCCCTACGAGTATCGGAAAAGGGTCGAATCTATGTGAGTACCGAAAAAAGATAGAATCTGGGCGTGTACCGGGAAAAGGTGGAATACGTGCGAGTATCATAAAACTGTTCCCATGAGTACCGGAAAAGGGTCGAATCTGTGGGTGTACCGAAAAACGGTAGAATCCGGGCGAGTACCGGGAAAAGGTAGAATTCGTGCAGTAACCAAAAGCTGTCCCCACAAGTACCGGAAAAGGGTCGAATATCTGGGAGTACCGAAAAATTATAGAATCTGGGGGTGTACCGGGAAAAGGTAGAATCCGTGCGGGTATCCAAAAATTGTTCCCACGAGTACCGGAAAAGGGTCGAATCTGTGGGTGTACCGAAAAACGGTAGAATCCGGGCGAGTACGGGGAAAAGGTAGAATCCGTGCAAGTATCCAAAAACTGTTCCCACGAGTACCGGAAAATGGTCGAATCTATGAGAGTACCGAAAAACGGTAGAATCCAAGCGAGTACCGGGAAAAGGTAGAATTCGTGCGAGTGTGAAAAAACATTCTCGACGAGTACCGGAAAAGGGTCGAATCTGTGGGAGTACCGAAAAATGGTAGAATCCGGGCAAGTACAGGTAAAAGGTAGAATCCGTGCGAGTAACCAAAAATTGTCCCTACGAGTATCGGAAAAAGGTCGAATCTGTGGGAGTACCAAAAAATGATAGAATCCGGGGGTGTACCGGGAAAAGGTAGAATCCGTGCGAGTATCCAAAAACTGTTCCCACGAGTGCCGGAAAAGGGTCGAATCTGTGGGTGTACCGAAAAACGGTAGAATCCGGGCGAGTACGGGGAAAAGGTAGAATCCGTGCGAGTATCCAAAAACTGTTCCCACGAGTACCGGAAAATGGTCGAATCTATGAGAGTACCGAAAAACGGTAGAATCCAAGCGAGTACCGGCAAAAGGTAGAATTCGTGCGAGTGTAAAAAAACATTCTCGACGAGTACCGGAAAATGGTCGACTCTGTGGGAGTACCGAAAAATGATAGAAGTTGGGCGTGTACCGGGAAAAGCTAGAATCCGTGCGAGTATCCCAAAACTGTTCCCCCAAGTGCCGGAAAAGGGTCGAATCTATGAGATTACCGAAAAACGGTAGAATCCGGGCGAGTACCAGGAAAAGGTAGAATCCGCGCGAGTATCCAAAAACTGTTTCCACGAGTACCGGAAAATGGTCGAATCGTTGAGAGAACCGAAAAACGGTAGAATCCGGGCGAGTACCGGGAAAAGGTAGAATCCGTGCGAGTAACCAAAAGCTGTCCCCACGAGTACCGGAAAAGGGTCGAATCTGTGGGAGTACAGAAAAATGATAGAATCCGGGCGTGTACCGGGAAGAGGTAGAATCCGTGCGAGTATCCAAAAACTGTTCCCACGAGTACCGGAAAAGGGTCGAATCTGTGGGTGTACCGAAAAACGGTACAATCCGGGCGAGTACGGGGAAAAGGTAGAATCCGTGGCAGTATCCAAACACTGTTCCCACGAGTACCAGAAATTGGTCGAATCTGTGAGAGTACCGAAAAACGGTAGAATCCAAGCGAGTACCGGGAAAAGGTAGAATCCGTGCGAGTGTGAAAAAACATTCTCGACGAGTACCGGAAAAGGGTCGAATCTGTGGGAGTACCGAAAAATGGTAGAATCCGGGCGAGTACAGGTAAAAGGTAGAATCCGTGCGAGTAACCAAAAATTGTCCCTACGAGTATCGGAAAAGGGTCGAATCTGTGGGAGTACCGAAAAATGATAGAATCTGGGCGTGTACCGGGAAAAGGTGGAATACGTGCGAGTATCATAAAACTGTTCCCACGAGTACCAGAAAAGGGTCGAATCTGTGGGTGTACCGAAAAACGGTAGAATCCGGGCGAGTACCGGGAAAAGGTAGAATCCGTGCGAGTAACCAAAAGCTGTCCCCACAAGTACCGGAAAAGGGTCGAATCTGTGGGAGTACCGAAAAATGATAGAATCTGGGGGTGTACCGGGAAAAGGTAGAATCCGTGCGAGTATCCAAAAATTGTTCCCACGAGTACCGGAAAAGGGTCGAATCTGTGGGTGTACCGAAAAACGGTAGAATCCGGGCGAGTACGGGGAAAAGGTAGAATCCGTGGCAGTATCCAAACACTGTTCCCACGAGTACCGGAAAATGGTCGAATCTATGAGAGTACCGAAAAACGGTAGAATCCAAGCGAGTACCGGGAAAAGGTAGAATCCGTGCAAGTGTGAAAAAACATTCTCGACGAGTACCGGAAAAGGGTCGAATCTGTGGGAGTACCGAAAAATGGTAGAATCCGGGCGAGTACAGGTAAAAGGTAGAATCCGTGCGAGTTACCAAAAATTGTCCCTACGAGTATCGGAAAAGGGTCGAATCTGTGGGAGTACCGAAAAATGATAGAATCTGGGCGTGTACCGGGAAAAGGTGGAATACGTGCGAGTATCATAAAACTGTTCCCACGAGTACCGGAAAAGGGTCGAATCTGTGGGTGTACCGAAAAACGGTAGAATCCGGGCGAGTACCGGGAAAAGGTAGAATCCGTGCGAGTAACCAAAAGCTGTCCCCACAAGTACCGGAAAAGGGTCGAATCTCTGGGAGTACCGAAAAATGATAGAATCTGGGGGTGTACCGGGAAAAGGTAGAATCCGTGCGAGTATCCAAAAATTGTTCCCACGAGTACCGGAAAAGGGTCGAATCTGTGGGTGTATCGAAAAACGGTAGAATCCGGGCGAGTACGGGGAAAAGGTAGAATCCGTGGCAGTATCCAAACACTGTTCCCACGAGTACCGGAAAATGGTCGAATCTATGAGAGTACCGAAAAACGGTAGAATCCAAGCGAGTACCGGGAAAAGGTAGAATCCGTGCGAGTGTGAAAAAACATTCTCGACGAGTACCGGAAAAGGGTCGAATCTGTGGGAGTACCGAAAAATGGTAGAATCCGGGCGAGTACAGGTAAAAGGTAGAATCCGTGCGAGTAACCAAAAATTGTCCCTACGAGTATCGGAAAAGGGTCGAATCTGTGGGAGTACCGAAAAATGATAGAATCTGGGCGTGTACCGGGAAAAGGTGGAATACGTGCGAGTATCATAAAACTGTTCCCACGAGTACCGGAAAATGGTCGAATCTGTGGGTGTACCGAAAAACGGTAGAATCCGGGCGAGTACCGGGAAAAGGTAGAATCCGTGCGAGTAACCAAAAGCTGTCCCCACAAGTACCGGAAAAGGGTCGAATCTGTGGGAGTACCGAAAAATGATAGAATCTGGGGGTGTACCGGGAAAAGGTAGAATCCGTGCGAGTATCCAAAAATTGTTCCCACGAGTACCGGAAAAGGGTCGAATTTGTGGGTGTACCGAAAAACGGTAGAATCCGGGCGAGTACGGGGAAAAGGTAGAATCCGTGGCAGTATCCAAACACTGTTCCCACGAGTACCGGAAAATGGTCGAATCTATGAGAGTACCGAAAAACGGTAGAATCCAAGCGAGTACCGGGAAAAGGTAGAATCCGTGCGAGTGTGAAAAAACATTCTCGACGAGTACCGGAAAAGGGTCGAATCTGTGGGAGTACCGAAAAATGGTAGAATCCGGGCGAGTACAGGTAAAAGGTAGAATCCGTGCGAGTAACCAAAAATTGTCCCTACGAGTATCGGAAAAGGGTCGAATTTGTGGGAGTACCGAAAAATGATAGAATCTGGGCGTGTACCGGGAAAAGGTGGAATACGTGCGAGTATCATAAAACTGTTCCCACGAGTACCGGAAAAGGGTCGAATCTGTGGGTGTACCGAAAAACGGTAGAATCCGGGCGAGTACCGGGAAAAGGTAGAATCCGTGCGAGTAACCAAAAGCTGTCCCCACAAGTACCGGAAAAGGGTCGAATCTCTGGGAGTACCGAAAAATGATAGAATATGGGGGTGTACCGGGAAAAGGTAGAATCCGTGCGAGTATCCAAAAATTGTTCCCACGAGTACCGGAAAAGGGTCGAATCTGTGGGTGTACCGAAAAACGGTAGAATCCGGGCGAGTACGGGGAAAAGGTAGAATCCGTGGCAGTATCCAGACACTGTTCCCACGAGTACCGGAAAATGGTCGAATCTATGAGAGTACCGAAAAACGGTAGAATCCAAGCGAGTACCGGGAAAAGGTAGAATCCGTGCGAGTGTGAAAAAACATTCTCGACGAGTACCGGAAAAGGGTCGAATCTGTGGGAGTACCGAAAAATGGTAGAATCCGGGCGAGTACAGGTAAAAGGTAGAATCCGTGCGAGTAACCAAAAATTGTCCCTACGAGTATCGGAAAAGGGTCGAATCTGTGGGAGTACCGAAAAATGATAGAATCTGGGCGTGTACCGGGAAAAGGTGGAATACGTGCGAGTATCATAAAACTGTTCCCACGAGTACCGGAAAAGGGTCGAATCTGTGGGTGTACCGAAAAACGGTAGAATCCGGGCGAGTACCGGGAAAAAGTAGAATCCGTGCGAGTAACCAAAAGCTGTCCCCACAAGTACCGAAAAAGGGTCGAATCTGTGGGAGTACCGAAAAATGATAGAATCTGGGGGTGTACCGGGAAAAGGTAGAATCCGTGCGAGTATCCAAAAATTGTTCCCACGAGTGCCGGAAAAGGGTCGAATCTGTGGGTGTACCGAAAAACGGTAGAATCCGGGCGAGTACGGGGAAAAGGTAGAATCCGTGCCAGTATCCAAAAACTGTTCCCACGAGTACCGGAAAATGGTCGAATCTATGAGAGTACTGAAAAACGGTAGAATCCAAGCGAGTACCGGGAAAAGGTAGAATCCGTGCGAGTGTGAAAAAACATTCTCAACGAGTACCGGAAAAGGGTCGAATCTGTGGGAGTACCGAAAAATGGTAGAATCCGGGCGAGTAAAGGTAAAAGGTAGAATCCGTGCGAGTAACCAAAAATTGTCCCTACGAGTATCGGAAAAAGGTCGAATCTGTGGGAGTACCAAAAAATGATAGAATCCGGGGGTGTACCGGGAAAAGGTAGAATCCGTGCGAGTATCCAAAAACTGTTCCCACGAGTGCCGGAAAAGGGTCGAATCTGTGGGTGTACCGAAAAACGGTAGAATCCGGGCGAGTACGGGGAAAAGGTAGAATCCGTGCGAGTATCCAAAAACTGTTCCCACGAGTACCGGAAAATGGTCGAATCGTTGAGAGAACCGAAAAACGGTAGAATCCGGGCGAGTACCGGGAAAAGGTAGAATCCGTGCGAGTAACCAAAAGCTGTCCCCACGAGTACCGGAAAAGGGTCGAATCTGTGGGAGTACAGAAAAATGATAGAATCCGGGCGTGTACCGGGAAGAGGTAGAATCCGTGCGAGTATCCAAAAACTGTTCCCACGAGTACCGGAAAAGGGTCGAATCTGTGGGTGTACCGAAAAACGGTACAATCCGGGCGAGTACGGGGAAAAGGTAGAATCCGTGGCAGTATCCAAACACTGTTCCCACGAGTACCAGAAATTGGTCGAATCTGTGAGAGTACCGAAAAACGGTAGAATCCAAGCGAGTACCGGGAAAAGGTAGAATTCGTGCGAGTGTGAAAAAACATTCTCGACGAGTACCGGAAAAGGGTCGAATCTGTGGGAGTACCGAAAAATGGTAGAATCCGGGCGAGTACAGGTAAAAGGTAGAATCCGTGCGAGTAACCAAAAATTGTCCCTACGAGTATCGGAAAAGGGTCGAATCTGTGGGAGTACCGAAAAATGATAGAATCTGGGCGTGTACCGGGAAAAGGTGGAATACGTGCGAGTATCATAAAACTGTTCCCACGAGTACCAGAAAAGGGTCGAATCTGTGGGTGTACCGAAAAACGGTAGAATCCGGGCGAGTACCGGGAAAAGGTAGAATCCGTGCGAGTAACCAAAAGCTGTCCCCACAAGTACCGGAAAAGGGTCGAATCTGTGGGAGTACCGAAAAATGATAGAATCTGGGGGTGTACCGGGAAAAGGTAGAATCCGTGCGAGTATCCAAAAATTGTTCCCACGAGTACCGGAAAAGGGTCGAATCTGTGGGTGTACCGAAAAACGGTAGAATCCGGGCGAGTACGGGGAAAAGGTAGAATCCGTGGCAGTATCCAAACACTGTTCCCACGAGTACCGGAAAATGGTCGAATCTATGAGAGTACCGAAAAACGGTAGAATCCAAGCGAGTACCGGGAAAAGGTAGAATCCGTGCAAGTGTGAAAAAACATTCTCGACGAGTACCGGAAAAGGGTCGAATCTGTGGGAGTACCGAAAAATGGTAGAATCCGGGCGAGTACAGGTAAAAGGTAGAATCCGTGCGAGTTACCAAAAATTGTCCCTACGAGTATCGGAAAAGGGTCGAATCTGTGGGAGTACCGAAAAATGATAGAATCTGGGCGTGTACCGGGAAAAGGTGGAATACGTGCGAGTATCATAAAACTGTTCCCACGAGTACCGGAAAAGGGTCGAATCTGTGGGTGTACCGACAAACGGTAGAATCCGGGCGAGTACCGGGAAAAGGTAGAATCCGTGCGAGTAACCAAAAGCTGTCCCCACAAGTACCGGAAAAGGGTCGAATCTCTGGGAGTACCGAAAAATGATAGAATCTGGGGGTGTACCGGGAAAAGGTAGAATCCGTGCGAGTATCCAAAAATTGTTCCCACGAGTACCGGAAAAGGGTCGAATCTGTGGGTGTATCGAAAAACGGTAGAATCCGGGCGAGTACGGGGAAAAGGTAGAATCCGTGGCAGTATCCAAACACTGTTCCCACGAGTACCGGAAAATGGTCGAATCTATGAGAGTACCGAAAAACGGTAGAATCCAAGCGAGTACCGGGAAAAGGTAGAATCCGTGCGAGTGTGAAAAAACATTCTCGACGAGTACCGGAAAAGGGTCGAATCTGTGGGAGTACCGAAAAATGGTAGAATCCGGGCGAGTACAGGTAAAAGGTAGAATCCGTGCGAGTAACCAAAAATTGTCCCTACGAGTATCGGAAAAGGGTCGAATCTGTGGGAGTACCGAAAAATGATAGAATCTGGGCGTGTACCGGGAAAAGGTGGAATACGTGCGAGTATCATAAAACTGTTCCCACGAGTACCGGAAAATGGTCGAATCTGTGGGTGTACCGAAAAACGGTAGAATCCGGGCGAGTACCGGGAAAAGGTAGAATCCGTGCGAGTAACCAAAAGCTGTCCCCACAAGTACCGGAAAAGGGTCGAATCTGTGGGAGTACCGAAAAATGATAGAATCTGGGGGTGTACCGGGAAAAGGTAGAATCCGTGCGAGTATCCAAAAATTGTTCCCACGAGTACCGGAAAAGGGTCGAATTTGTGGGTGTACCGAAAAACGGTAGAATCCGGGCGAGTACGGGGAAAAGGTAGAATCCGTGGCAGTATCCAAACACTGTTCCCACGAGTACCGGAAAATGGTCGAATCTATGAGAGTACCGAAAAACGGTAGAATCCAAGCGAGTACCGGGAAAAGGTAGAATCCGTGCGAGTGTGAAAAAACATTCTCGACGAGTACCGGAAAAGGGTCGAATCTGTGGGAGTACCGAAAAATGGTAGAATCCGGGCGAGTACAGGTAAAAGGTAGAATCCGTGCGAGTAACCAAAAATTGTCCCTACGAGTATCGGAAAAGGGTCGAATTTGTGGGAGTACCGAAAAATGATAGAATCTGGGCGTGTACCGGGAAAAGGTGGAATACGTGCGAGTATCATAAAACTGTTCCCACGAGTACCGGAAAAGGGTCGAATCTGTGGGTGTACCGAAAAACGGTAGAATCCGGGCGAGTACCGGGAAAAGGTAGAATCCGTGCGAGTAACCAAAAGCTGTCCCCACAAGTACCGGAAAAGGGTCGAATCTCTGGGAGTACCGAAAAATGATAGAATATGGGGGTGTACCGGGAAAAGGTAGAATCCGTGCGAGTATCCAAAAATTGTTCCCACGAGTACCGGAAAAGGGTCGAATCTGTGGGTGTACCGAAAAACGGTAGAATCCGGGCGAGTACGGGGAAAAGGTAGAATCCGTGGCAGTATCCAGACACTGTTCCCACGAGTACCGGAAAATGGTCGAATCTATGAGAGTACCGAAAAACGGTAGAATCCAAGCGAGTACCGGGAAAAGGTAGAATCCGTGCGAGTGTGAAAAAACATTCTCGACGAGTACCGGAAAAGGGTCGAATCTGTGGGAGTACCGAAAAATGGTAGAATCCGGGCGAGTACAGGTAAAAGGTAGAATCCGTGCGAGTAACCAAAAATTGTCCCTACGAGTATCGGAAAAGGGTCGAATCTGTGGGAGTACCGAAAAATGATAGAATCTGGGCGTGTACCGGGAAAAGGTGGAATACGTGCGAGTATCATAAAACTGTTCCCACGAGTACCGGAAAAGGGTCGAATCTGTGGGTGTACCGAAAAACGGTAGAATCCGGGCGAGTACCGGGAAAAAGTAGAATCCGTGCGAGTAACCAAAAGCTGTCCCCACAAGTACCGAAAAAGGGTCGAATCTGTGGGAGTACCGAAAAATGATAGAATCTGGGGGTGTACCGGGAAAAGGTAGAATCCGTGCGAGTATCCAAAAATTGTTCCCACGAGTGCCGGAAAAGGGTCGAATCTGTGGGTGTACCGAAAAACGGTAGAATCCGGGCGAGTACGGGGAAAAGGTAGAATCCGTGCCAGTATCCAAAAACTGTTCCCACGAGTACCGGAAAATGGTCGAATCTATGAGAGTACTGAAAAACGGTAGAATCCAAGCGAGTACCGGGAAAAGGTAGAATCCGTGCGAGTGTGAAAAAACATTCTCAACGAGTACCGGAAAAGGGTCGAATCTGTGGGAGTACCGAAAAATGGTAGAATCCGGGCGAGTAAAGGTAAAAGGTAGAATCCGTGCGAGTAACCAAAAATTGTCCCTACGAGTATCGGAAAAAGGTCGAATCTGTGGGAGTACCAAAAAATGATAGAATCCGGGGGTGTACCGGGAAAAGGTAGAATCCGTGCGAGTATCCAAAAACTGTTCCCACGAGTGCCGGAAAAGGGTCGAATCTGTGGGTGTACCGAAAAACGGTAGAATCCGGGCGAGTACGGGGAAAAGGTAGAATCCGTGCGAGTATCCAAAAACTGTTCCCACGAGTACCGGAAAATGGTCGAATCGTTGAGAGAACCGAAAAACGGTAGAATCCGGGCGAGTACCGGGAAAAGGTAGAATCCGTGCGAGTAACCAAAAGCTGTCCCCACGAGTACCGGAAAAGGGTCGAATCTGTGGGAGTACAGAAAAATGATAGAATCCGGGCGTGTACCGGGAAGAGGTAGAATCCGTGCGAGTATCCAAAAACTGTTCCCACGAGTACCGGAAAAGGGTCGAATCTGTGGGTGTACCGAAAAACGGTACAATCCGGGCGAGTACGGGGAAAAGGTAGAATCCGTGGCAGTATCCAAACACTGTTCCCACGAGTACCAGAAATTGGTCGAATCTGTGAGAGTACCGAAAAACGGTAGAATCCAAGCGAGTACCGGGAAAAGGTAGAATTCGTGCGAGTGTGAAAAAACATTCTCGACGAGTACCGGAAAAGGGTCGAATCTGTGGGAGTACCGAAAAATGGTAGAATCCGGGCGAGTACAGGTAAAAGGTAGAATCCGTGCGAGTAACCAAAAATTGTCCCTACGAGTATCGGAAAAGGGTCGAATCTGTGGGAGTACCGAAAAATGATAGAATCTGGGCGTGTACCGGGAAAAGGTGGAATACGTGCGAGTATCATAAAACTGTTCCCACGAGTACCAGAAAAGGGTCGAATCTGTGGGTGTACCGAAAAACGGTAGAATCCGGGCGAGTACCGGGAAAAGGTAGAATCCGTGCGAGTAACCAAAAGCTGTCCCCACAAGTACCGGAAAAGGGTCGAATCTGTGGGAGTACCGAAAAATGATAGAATCTGGGGGTGTACCGGGAAAAGGTAGAATCCGTGCGAGTATCCAAAAATTGTTCCCACGAGTACCGGAAAAGGGTCGAATCTGTGGGTGTACCGAAAAACGGTAGAATCCGGGCGAGTACGGGGAAAAGGTAGAATCCGTGGCAGTATCCAAACACTGTTCCCACGAGTACCGGAAAATGGTCGAATCTATGAGAGTACCGAAAAACGGTAGAATCCAAGCGAGTACCGGGAAAAGGTAGAATCCGTGCAAGTGTGAAAAAACATTCTCGACGAGTACCGGAAAAGGGTCGAATCTGTGGGAGTACCGAAAAATGGTAGAATCCGGGCGAGTACAGGTAAAAGGTAGAATCCGTGCGAGTTACCAAAAATTGTCCCTACGAGTATCGGAAAAGGGTCGAATCTGTGGGAGTACCGAAAAATGATAGAATCTGGGCGTGTACCGGGAAAAGGTGGAATACGTGCGAGTATCATAAAACTGTTCCCACGAGTACCGGAAAAGGGTCGAATCTGTGGGTGTACCGAAAAACGGTAGAATCCGGGCGAGTACCGGGAAAAGGTAGAATCCGTGCGAGTAACCAAAAGCTGTCCCCACAAGTACCGGAAAAGGGTCGAATCTCTGGGAGTACCGAAAAATGATAGAATCTGGGGGTGTACCGGGAAAAGGTAGAATCCGTGCGAGTATCCAAAAATTGTTCCCACGAGTACCGGAAAAGGGTCGAATCTGTGGGTGTATCGAAAAACGGTAGAATCCGGGCGAGTACGGGGAAAAGGTAGAATCCGTGGCAGTATCCAAACACTGTTCCCACGAGTACCGGAAAATGGTCGAATCTATGAGAGTACCGAAAAACGGTAGAATCCAAGCGAGTACCGGGAAAAGGTAGAATCCGTGCGAGTGTGAAAAAACATTCTCGACGAGTACCGGAAAAGGGTCGAATCTGTGGGAGTACCGAAAAATGGTAGAATCCGGGCGAGTACAGGTAAAAGGTAGAATCCGTGCGAGTAACCAAAAATTGTCCCTACGAGTATCGGAAAAGGGTCGAATCTGTGGGAGTACCGAAAAATGATAGAATCTGGGCGTGTACCGGGAAAAGGTGGAATACGTGCGAGTATCATAAAACTGTTCCCACGAGTACCGAAAAATGGTCGAATCTGTGGGTGTACCGAAAAACGGTAGAATCCGGGCGAGTACCGGGAAAAGGTAGAATCCGTGCGAGTAACCAAAAGCTGTCCCCACAAGTACCGGAAAAGGGTCGAATCTGTGGGAGTACCGAAAAATGATAGAATCTGGGGGTGTACCGGGAAAAGGTAGAATCCGTGCGAGTATCCAAAAATTGTTCCCACGAGTACCGGAAAAGGGTCGAATTTGTGGGTGTACCGAAAAACGGTAGAATCCGGGCGAGTACGGGGAAAAGGTAGAATCCGTGGCAGTATCCAAACACTGTTCCCACGAGTACCGGAAAATGGTCGAATCTATGAGAGTACCGAAAAACGGTAGAATCCAAGCGAGTACCGGGAAAAGGTAGAATCCGTGCGAGTGTGAAAAAACATTCTCGACGAGTACCGGAAAAGGGTCGAATCTGTGGGAGTACCGAAAAATGGTAGAATCCGGGCGAGTACAGGTAAAAGGTAGAATCCGTGCGAGTAACCAAAAATTGTCCCTACGAGTATCGGAAAAGGGTCGAATTTGTGGGAGTACCGAAAAATGATAGAATCTGGGCGTGTACCGGGAAAAGGTGGAATACGTGCGAGTATCATAAAACTGTTCCCACGAGTACCGGAAAAGGGTCGAATCTGTGGGTGTACCGAAAAACGGTAGAATCCGGGCGAGTACCGGGAAAAGGTAGAATCCGTGCGAGTAACCAAAAGCTGTCCCCACAAGTACCGGAAAAGGGTCGAATCTCTGGGAGTACCGAAAAATGATAGAATATGGGGGTGTACCGGGAAAAGGTAGAATCCGTGCGAGTATCCAAAAATTGTTCCCACGAGTACCGGAAAAGGGTCGAATCTGTGGGTGTACCGAAAAACGGTAGAATCCGGGCGAGTACGGGGAAAAGGTAGAATCCGTGGCAGTATCCAGACACTGTTCCCACGAGTACCGGAAAATGGTCGAATCTATGAGAGTACCGAAAAACGGTAGAATCCAAGCGAGTACCGGGAAAAGGTAGAATCCGTGCGAGTGTGAAAAAACATTCTCGACGAGTACCGGAAAAGGGTCGAATCTGTGGGAGTACCGAAAAATGGTAGAATCCGGGCGAGTACAGGTAAAAGGTAGAATCCGTGCGAGTAACCAAAAATTGTCCCTACGAGTATCGGAAAAGGGTCGAATCTGTGGGAGTACCGAAAAATGATAGAATCTGGGCGTGTACCGGGAAAAGGTGGAATACGTGCGAGTATCATAAAACTGTTCCCACGAGTACCGGAAAAGGGTCGAATCTGTGGGTGTACCGAAAAACGGTAGAATCCGGGCGAGTACCGGGAAAAAGTAGAATCCGTGCGAGTAACCAAAAGCTGTCCCCACAAGTACCGAAAAAGGGTCGAATCTGTGGGAGTACCGAAAAATGATAGAATCTGGGGGTGTACCGGGAAAAGGTAGAATCCGTGCGAGTATCCAAAAATTGTTCCCACGAGTGCCGGAAAAGGGTCGAATCTGTGGGTGTACCGAAAAACGGTAGAATCCGGGCGAGTACGGGGAAAAGGTAGAATCCGTGCCAGTATCCAAAAACTGTTCCCACGAGTACCGGAAAATGGTCGAATCTATGAGAGTACTGAAAAACGGTAGAATCCAAGCGAGTACCGGGAAAAGGTAGAATCCGTGCGAGTGTGAAAAAACATTCTCAACGAGTACCGGAAAAGGGTCGAATCTGTGGGAGTACCGAAAAATGGTAGAATCCGGGCGAGTAAAGGTAAAAGGTAGAATCCGTGCGAGTAACCAAAAATTGTCCCTACGAGTATCGGAAAAAGGTCGAATCTGTGGGAGTACCAAAAAATGATAGAATCCGGGGGTGTACCGGGAAAAGGTAGAATCCGTGCGAGTATCCAAAAACTGTTCCCACGAGTGCCGGAAAAGGGTCGAATCTGTGGGTGTACCGAAAAACGGTAGAATCCGGGCGAGTACGGGGAAAAGGTAGAATCCGTGCGAGTATCCAAAAACTGTTCCCACGAGTACCGGAAAATGGTCGAATCTATGAGAGTACTGAAAAACGGTAGAATCCAAGCGAGTACCGGCAAAAGGTAGAATTCGTGCGAGTGTAAAAAAACATTCTCGACGAGTACCGGAAAATGGTCGACTCAATGAGAGTATCGGGAAAAGGTCGAATATGTGGGAGTACCGAAAAATAATAGAATCCGGGCGTGTACCGGGAAAAGGTAGAATCCGTGGGAGTATCCAAAAACTGTTTCCACGAGTACTGGAAAATGGTCGAATCTATGAGAGAACCGAAAAACGGTAGAATCCGGGCGAGTACCGGGAAAAGGTAGAATCCGTGCGAGTAACCAAAAGCTGTCCCCACGAGTACCGGAAAAGGGTCGAATCTGTGGGAGTACAGAAAAATGATAGAATCCGGGCGTGTACCGGGAAGAGGTAGAATCCGTGCGAGTATCCAAAAACTGTTCCAACGAGTACCGAAAAAGGGTCGAATCTATGAGAGTACCGAAAAACGGTAGAATCCAAGCGAGTACCAGGAAAAGGTAGAATCCGTGCGAGTGTGAAAAAACATTCTCGACGAGTACCGGAAAATGGTCGAATCAATGAGAGTATCGGGAAAAGGTCGAATCTGTGGGAGTACCGAAAAATAATAGAATCCGGGCGTGTACCGAGAAAAGGTAGAATCCGTGGGAGTATCCAAAAACTGTTCCCACGAGTACCGGAAAATTGTCGAATCTGTGAGAGTACCGAAAAACGGTAGAATCCGAGTGAGTACCGGGAAAAGGTAGCATCCGTGCGAGTGTGAAAAAACATTCTCGACGAGTACCGGAAAAGGGTCGAATCTGTGGGAGTACCGAAAAATGATACAATCTGGGCGTGTACCAGGAAAAGGTAGAATCCGTGCGAGTATCCAAAAACTGTTCCCACGAGTACCGGAAAAGGGTCGAATCTGTGGGTGTACCGAAAAACGGTAGAATCCGGGCGAGTACGGGGAAAAGGTAGAATCCGTGGCAGTATCCAAACACTGTTCCCACGAGTACCAGAAATTGGTCGAATCTGTGAGAGTACCGAAAAACGGTAGAATCCAAGCGAGCACCGGGAAAAGGTAGAATCCGTGGGAGTATCCGAAACTGTTCCCACGGGTACCGGAAAATGGTCGAATCTGTGAGAGTACCGAAAAACGGTAGAATCCGAGTGAGTACCGGGAAAAGGTAGCATCCGTGCGAGTGTGAAAAAACATTCTCGATGAGTACCGGAAAAGGGTCGAATCTGTGGGAGTACTGAAAAATGATAGAATCTGGGCGTGTACCGGGAAAAGGTAGAATCTGTGCGAGTATCCAAAAATTGTTCCCACGAGTACCGGAAAATGGTCAAATCTATGAGTGTACTGAAAAACGGTAGAATCCGGGCGAGTACCGGGAAAAGGTAGAATCCGTGCGAGTATCCAAAAACTGTTCCCACGAGTACCGGAAAATGGTCGAATCTATGAGAGTACCGAAGAACGGTAGAATCCAAGCGAGTACCGAGAAAAGGTAGAATCCGTGCGAGTGTGAAAAAAGATTCTCGACGAGTACCGGAAAAGGGTCGAATCTGTGGGACTACCGAAAAATGATAGAATATGGGCGTGTACCGGGAAAAGGTAGAATCCGTGCGAGTATCAAAAAACTGTTCCCACGAGTACTGGAAAATGGTCAAATCTATGAGTGTACCGAAAAACGGTAGAATCGGGGCGAGTACAGGGAAAAGGTAGAATCCGTGCGAGTATCTAAAAACTGTTCCCACGAGTACCGGAAAATGGTCGAATCTATGAGAGAACCGAAAAACAGTAGAATCCGGGCGAGTACCGGGAAAAGGTAGGATCCGTGCGAGTAACCAAAAGTTGTCCCCACGAGTACCGGAAAAAGGTCGAATCTGTGGGAGTACAGAAAAATGATAGAATCCGGGCGTGTACCGGGAAGAGGTAGAATCCGTGCGAGTATCCAAAAACTGTTCCCACGAGTACCGGAAAATGGTCGAATCTATGAGAGTACCGAAAAACGGTAGAATCCAATCGAGTACCGGGAAAAGGTAGAATCCGTGCGAGTGTGAAAAAACATTCTCGACGAGTACCGGAAAATGGTCGAATCAATGAGAGTATCGGGAAAAGGTCGAATCTGTGGGAGTACCGAAAAACGGTAGAATTCAGGCGAGTACCGGGAAAACGTAGAATCCGTGCGAGTAACCAAAAGCTGTCCCCACGAGTACCGGAAAAGGGTCGAATCTGTGGTAGTACTGAAAAATGATAGAATCCGGGCGTGTATCGGGAAAAGGTAGAATCCGTGCGAGTATCCAAAAACTATTCCCACGAGTACCGAAAAATGGTCGAATCTATGAGAGTACCGAAAAATGGTAGAATCCGGGCGAGTACCGGGAAAAGGTAGAATCCGTGCGAGTAACCAAAAGCTGTCCCCACGAGTACCGGAAAAGAGTCGAATCTATGGGAGTACAGAAAAATTATAGAATCAGGGCGTGTACTGGGAAAAGGTATAATCTGTGCGAGTATCCAAAAACTGTTCCCACGAGTACCGGAAAAGGGTCGGTTCTGTGGGTGTACCGATAAACGGTAGAATCCGGGCGAGTACCGGGAAAAGGTAGAATCCGTGCGAGTAACCAAAAGTTGTCCCCACGAGTACCGGAAAAGGGTCGAATCTCTGGGAGTACAGAAAAATTATAGAATCGGGGCGTGTACCAGGAAAAGGTAGAATCTATGCGAGAATCCAAAAACTGTTCCCACGAGTACCGGAAAAGGGTCGAATCTGTGGGTGTACCGAAAAACGGTAGAATCCGGGCGAGTACGGGGAAAAGGTAGAATCCGTGTGAGTATCCAAAAATTGTTCCCACGAGTACCGGAAAATGGTCGAATCTATGAGAGTACCGAAAAATGGTAGAATCCGGGCGAGTACCGGGAAAAGGTAGAATCCGTGCGAGTAACCAAAAGCTGTCCCCACGAGTACCGGAAAAGGGTCGAATCTGTGGGAGTACAGAAAAATTATAGAATCGGGGCGTGTACCGGGAAAAGGTATAATCTGTGCGAGTATCCAAAAACTATTCCCACGAGTACCGGAAAAGGGTCGGTTCTGTGGGTGTACCGAAAAACGGTAGAATCCGGGCGAGTACGGGGAAAAGGTAGAATCCGTGCGAGTAACCAAAAGCTGTCCCCACGAGTACTGGAAAAGGGTCGAATCTGTGGGAGTACCGAAAAATGATAGAATCCGGGCGTGTACCGTGAAAAGGTAGAATCCGTGCGAGTATCCAAAAACTGTTCCCACGAGTACCGAAAAAGGGTCGAATCTATGAGAGTACCGAAAAACGGTAGAATCCAAGCGAGTACCGGGAAAAAGTAGAATCCGTGCGAGTGTGAAAAAACATTCTCGATGAGTACCGGAAAAGGATCGAATCTGTGAGAGTACCGAAAAATGGTAGAATTCTGGCGAATACAGGTAAAAGGTAGAATCCGTGCGAGTAACCAAAAATAGTCCCTACGAGTATAGGAAAAGGGTCGAATCTGTGGCAGTACCGAAAAATGATAGAATCTGGGTGTGTACCGAGAAAATGTGGAATACGTGCGAGTATCAAAAAACTGTTAGCACGAGTACCGGAAAAGGGTCGAATCTGTGGGTGTACCGAAAAACGGTAGAATCCGGGCGAGTACCGGGAAAAGGTAGAATCCGTGCGAAAAACCAAAAGCTGTCCCCACAAGTACCGGAAAAGGGTCAAATCTCTGGGAGTACCGAAAAATGATAGAATCCGGGCGTGTACCGGGAAAAAGTAGAATCCGTGCGAGTATCCAAAAACTGTTCCCACGAGTACCAAAAAAGGGCCGAATCTGTGAGTGTACCGAAAAACGGTAGAATCCGGGCGAGTACCGGGAAAAGGTAGAATCCGTGCGAGTAACCAAAAGCTGTCCCCCCGAGTACCGGAAAAGGGTCGAATCTCTGGGAGTACCGAAAAATGATAGAATCCGGGAGTGTACCGGGAAAAAGTAGAATCCGTGCGAGTATCCAAAAACTGTTCCCACGAGTACGGGAAAATGGTCGAATCTGTGGGTGTACTGAAAAACGGTAGAATACGGGCGAGTACGGGGAAAAGGTAGAATCCGTGCGAGTATCCAAAAACTGTTCCCACGAGTACCGGAAAATGGTCGAATCTATGAGAGTACCGAAAAACGGTAGAATCCGGGCGAGTACCGGGAAAAGGTAGAATTCGTGCGAGTAACCAAAAGTTGTCCCCACGAGTACCGGAAAAGGGTCGAATCTCTGGGAGTACCGAAAAATGATAGAATCCGGACGTGTACCGGGATAAGGTAGAATCCGTGCGAGTATCCAAAAACTGTTCCCACGAGTACCGGAAAATGGTCGAATCTATGAGAGTACCGAAAAACGGTAGAATCCGGGCGAGTACCGGGAAAAGGTAGAATTTGTGCGAGTAACCAAAAGTTGTCCCCACGAGTACCGGAAAAGGGTCGAATCTCTGGGAGTACCGAAAAATGATAGAATCCGGACATGTACCGGGTAAAGGTAGAATCCGTGCGAGTATCAAAAAACTATTCCCACGAGTACCTGAAAAGGGTCGAATCAGTGGGTGTACCGAAAAACGGTAGAATCCGTGCCAGTATCCAAAAACTGTTCCCACGAGTACCGGAAAATGGTCGAATCTATGAGAGTACCGAAAAACGGTAGAATCCGACCGAGTACCGGGAAAAGGTAGAATTCGTGCGAGTAACCAAAAGTTGTCCCCACGAGTACCGGAAAAGGGTCGAATCTCTGGGAGTACCGAAAAATGATAGAATCCGGGTGTGTACCGGGATAAGGTAGTATCCGTGCGAGTATCCAAAAACTATTCCCACGAGTACCGGAAAAGGGTCGAATCTGTGGGTGTACCGAAAAACAGTAGAATCCAAGCGAGTACCGGGAAAAGGTAGAATCCGTGCGAGTGTGAAAAAACATTCTCGACGACTACCGGAAAAGGGTCGAATCTGTGGGATTACCGAAAAATGATAGATTCTGGGTGTGTACCGGGAAAAGGTGGAATACGTGCGAGTATCCAAAAACTGTTCCCACGAGTACCGGAAAAAATGTCGAATCTGTGGGTGTGCCGAAAAATGGTAGAATCCGGGCGAGTATGGGGAAAAGGTAGAATCCGTGCGAGTATCCAAAAACTGTTCCCACGACTACTGGAAAATGGTCGAATCTATGAGAGTACCGAAAAACGGTAGAATCCGGGCGAGTACCGGGAAAAGGTAGAATCCGTGCAAGTAACCAAAAGTTGTCCCCACGAGTACCGGAAAAGGGTCGAATCTGTGGGAGTATTGAAAAATGATAGAATCCGGGCTTGTACCGGGAAAAGGTAGAATCCGTGCGAGTATCCAAAAACTGTTCCCACGAGTACCTGAAAATGGTCGAAACTATGAGTGTACCGAAAAACGGTGGAATCCGGGCGAGTACGGGGAAAAGGTAGAATCCGTGCGAGTATCCAAAAACTGTTCCCACGAGTACCGGAAAATGGTCGAATCTATGAGAGTACAGAAAAATGATAGAATCCGGGCGAGTACCGGGAAAAGGTAGAATTCATGCGAGTAACCAAAAAGATGTCCCCACGAGTACCGGAAAAGGGTCCAATCTCTGGGAGTACCGAAAAATGATAGAATCCGGGTGTGTACCGGGATAAGGTAGTATCCGTGCGAGTATCCAAAAACTGTTCCCACGAGTACCGGAAAAGGGTCGAATCTGTGGGTGTACCGAAAAACGGTAGAATCCGTGCCAGTATCCAAAAACATTTCCCACGAGTACCGGAAAATGGTCGAATCTATGAGAGTATCGAAAAACGGTAGAATCCGGGCGAGTACCGGGAAAAGCTAGAATTCGTGCGGGTAACCAAAAGTTGCCCCCACGAGTACCGAAAAAGGGTCGAATATGTAGGAATACCGAAAAATGATAGAATCCGGGCGTGTACCGGAAAAACGTAGAATCCGTGCGAGTATCCAAAAACTGTTCCCACGAGTACCGGAAAAGGGTCGAATCTATGAGAGTACCGAAAAACAGTAGAATCCAAGCGAGTACCGGGAAAAGGTAGAATCCGTGCGAGTGTGAAAAAACATTCTCGACGAGTACCGGAAAAGGGTCGAATCTGTGGGATAACCGAAAAATGATAGAATCTGGGTGTGTACCGGGAAAAGGTGGAATACGTGCGAGTATCCAAAAACTGTTCCAACGAGTACCGGAAAAAATGTCGAATCTGTGGGTGTGCCGAAAAATGGTAGAATCCGGGCGAGTATGGGGAAAAGGTAGAATCCGTGCGAGTATCCAAAAACTGTTCCCACGACTACTGGAAAATGGTCGAATCTATGAGAGTACCGAAAAACGGTAGAATCCGGGCGAGTACCGGGAAAAGGTAGAATCCGTGCGAGTAACCAAAAGTTGTCCCCACGAGTACCGGAAAAGGGTCGAATCTGTGGGAGTACTGAAAAATGATAGAATCCGGGCTTGTACCGGGAAAAGGTAGAATCCGTGCGAGTATCCAAAAACTGTTCCCACGAGTACCTGAAAATGGTCGAAACTATGAGTGTACCGAAAAACGGTGGAATCCGGGCGAGTACGGGGAAAAGGTAGAATCCGTGCGAGTATCCAAAAACTGTTCCCACGAGTACCGGAAAATGGTCGAATCTATGAGAGTACAGAAAAATGATAGAATCCGGGCGAGTAGCGGGAAAAGGTAGAATTCATGCGAGTAACCAAAAAGATGTCCCCACGAGTACCGGAAAAGGGTCGAATCTCTGGGAGTACCGAAAAATGATAGAATCCGGGTGTGTACCGGGATAAGGTAGTATCCGTGCGAGTATCCAAAAACTGTTCCCACGAGTACCGGAAAAGGGTCGAATCTATGGGTGTACCGAAAAACGGTAGAATCCGTGCCAGTATCCAAAAACTGTTCCCACGAGTACCGGAAAATGGTCGAATCTATGAGAGTACCGAAAAACGGTAGAATCCGGGCGAGTATCGGGAAAAGGTAGAATTCGTGCGAGTAACCAAAAGTTGTCCCCACGAGTACCGGAAAAGGGTCGAATCTCTGGGAGTACCGAAAAATGATAGAATCCGGGTGTGTACCGGGATAAGGTAGTATCCGTGCGAGTATCCAAAAACTATTCCCACGAGTACCGGAAAAGGGTCGAATCTGTGGGTGTACCGAAAAACAGTAGAATCCAAGCGAGTACCGGGAAAAGGTAGAATCCGTGCGAGTGTGAAAAAACAATCTCGACGAGTACCGGAAAAGGGTCGAATCTGTGGGAGTACCGAAAAATGATAGAATCTGGGTGTGTACCGGGAAAAGGTGGAATACGTGCGAGTATCCAAAAACTGTTCCCACGAGTACCGGAAAAGGGTCGAATCTGTGGGTGTGCCGAAAAATGGTAGAATCCGGGCGAGTATGGGGAAAAGGTAGAATCCGTGCGAGTATCCAAAAACTGTTCCCACGAGTACTGGAAAATGGTCGAATCTATGAGAGTACCGAAAAACGGTAGAATCCGGGCGAGTACCGGGAAAAGGTAGAATCCGTGCGAGTAACCAAAAGTTGTCCCCACGAGTACCGGAAAAGGGTCGAATCTGTGGGAGTATTGAAAAATGATAGCATCCGGGCTTGTACCGGGAAAAGGTAGAATCCGTGCGAGTATCAAAAAATTGTTCCCACGAGTACCGGAAAATACTCGAATCTATGAGAGTACTGAAAAACGGTAGAATCCGGGCGAGTACCGGGAAAAGGTAGAATTCGTGCGAGTAACCAAAAGTTGTCCCCACGAGTACCGAAAAATGATAGAATCCGGGCGTGTACTAGGATAAGGTAGAATCCGTGCGAGTATGCAAAAACTGTTCCCACGAGTACCGGAAAATGGTCGAATCAGTGGGTGTACCGAAAAACGCTAGAATCCGGGCGAGTACCGGGAAAAGCTAGAATTCGTGCGAGTAACCAAAAGTTGTCCCCACGAGTACCGGAAAAGGGTCGAATCTGTGGGAGTATCGAAAAATGATAGAATCCGAGCGTGTACTGGGAAAAGGTAGAATCCATGCGAGTATCCAAAAACTGTTCCCACGAGTACTGGAAAATGGTCGAATCTATGAGAGTACCGAAAAACGGTAGAATCCGGGCGAGTACCGGGAAAAGGTAGAATCCGTGCGAGTAACCAAAAGTTGTCCCCACGAGTACCGGAAAAGGGTCGAATCTGTGGGAGTATTGAAAAATGATAGCATCCGGGCTTGTACCGGGAAAAGGTAGAATCCGTGCGAGTATCAAAAAATTGTTCCCACGAGTACCGGAAAATACTCGAATCTATGAGAGTACTGAAAAACGGTAGAATCCGGGCGAGTACCGGGAAAAGGTAGAATTCGTGCGAGTAACCAAAAGTTGTCCCCACGAGTACCGAAAAATGATAGAATCCGGGCGTGTACTAGGATAAGGTAGAATCCGTGCGAGTATGCAAAAACTGTTCCCACGAGTACCGGAAAATGGTCGAATCAGTGGGTGTACCGAAAAACGCTAGAATCCGGGCGAGTACCGGGAAAAGCTAGAATTCGTGCGAGTAACCAAAAGTTGTCCCCACGAGTACCGGAAAAGGGTCGAATCTCTGGGAGTACCGAAAAATTGTAGAATCCGGGCGTGTACCGGGAAAAGGTAGAATCCGTTCGAGTATCCAAAAACTGTTCCCACGAGTACCAGAAAAGGGTCGAATCTATGAGAGTACCGAAAAACGGTAGAATCCGGGCGAGTACCGGGAAAAGGTAGAATCCGTGCGAGTATCCAAAAACTGTTCCAACGAGTACCGGAAAAGGGTCGAATCTATGAGAGTACCGAAAAACGGTAGAATCCAAGCGAGTACCAGGAAAAGGTAGAATACGTGCGAGTGTGAAAAACCATTCTCGACGAGTAACGAAAAAGGGTCGAATCTGTGGGAGTACCGAAAATTGATAGAATCTGGGCGTGTACCGGGAAAAGGTGGAATACGTGCGAGTATCCAAAAACTCTTCCCACGAGTACCTGAAAAGGGTCGAATCTGTGGGAGTACAGAAAAATGATAGAATCCGGGCCTGTACCGGGAAAAGGTAGAATCCGTGCAAGTAACCAAAAGTTGTCCCCACGAGTACCGGAAAAGGGTCGAATCTCTGGGAGTACCAAAAAATGATAGAATCCGGGCGTGTACCGGGATAAGGTAGAATCCGTGAGAGTATCCAAAAACTATTCCCACGACTACCGGAAAATGGTCGAATCTATAAGTTTACCGAAAAACGGTAGAATTCGGGCGAGTACCGGGAAAAGGTAGAATTCGTGCGAGTAACCAAAAGTTGTCCCCACTAGTACCGAAAAAGGGTCGAATCTCTGGGAGTACCGAAAAATGATAGAATCTGGGCGTGTACCGGGAAAAGGTGGAATCCGTCCGAGTATCCAAAAACTGTTCCCACGAGTACCGAAAAATGGTCGAATCTATGAGAGTATCGAAAAACGGTAGAATCCAAGCGAGTACCAGGAAAAGGTAGAATCCGTCCGAGTATCCAAAAACTATTCCCACGAGTACCGGAAAATGGTCGAATCTATGAGAGTACCGAAAAGCGGTAGAATCCAAGCGAGTACCGGGAAAAGGTTGAATCCGTGCGAGTGTGAAAAAACATTCTTGACGAGTACCGGAAACGGGTCGAATCTGTGGGAGTACCGAAAAATTGTAGAATCCGGGTGAGTACAGGTAAAAGGTAGAATCCCTGCAGGTAACCAAAAGTTGTCCCCACGAGTACCGGGAAAGGGTCGAATCTGTGTGAGTACCGAAAAATGATAGAATCCGGGCGTGTACCGGAAAAAGATAGAATCCGTGCGAGTATCCAAAAACTGTTCCCACGAGTACCAGAAAAGGGTCGAATCTCTGGTTGTACCCAAAAAGGGTATAATCCAAGCGAGTACCGGGAAAAGGTAGAATCCCTGCGAGTGTGAAAAAACATTCTAGACGAGTACCGGAAAAGGGTCGAATCTGTGGGAGTACCGAAAAATGATAGAATCCGGGCGAGTACGGGGAAAAGGTAGAATCCGTGCGAGTATCCAAAAACTGTTCCCACGAGTACCGGAAAATGGTCGAATCTATGAGAGTACCGAAAAACGGTAGAATCCGGGCAAGTACCGGGAGAAAGTAGAATTCGTGAGAGTAACCAAAAGTTGTCCCCAGGAGTACCGGAAAAGGGTCGAATCTCTGCGAGTACCGAAAAATGATAGAATCCGGGCGAGTACGGGGAAAAGGTAGAATCCGTGCGAGTATCCAAAAATTGTCCCCATGAGTACCGGAAAAGGGTAGAATCTGTGGGTGTACCGAAAAACGGTAGAATCCGGGCGAGTACGGGGAAAAGGTAGAATCCGTGCGAGTATCCAAAAATTGTTCCCACGAGTACCGGAAAATGGTCGAATCTGTCAGACTACCGAAAAACGGTAGAATCCGTGCGAGTGTCCAAAAATTGTTCCCACGAGTACCGGAAAATGGTCGAATCTATGAGAGTACTGAAAATGGGTAGAATCCGGGTGAGTACCAGAAAAGGGTCGAATCTCTGGGAGTACCGAAAAATGGTAGAATCGGGGCATGTACGGGGAAAAGGTAGAATCCTTGCGAGTTACCAAAAGTTGTCCCCACGAGTACCGGAAAAGGGTCGTATCTGTGCGAGTGCCGAAAAATGATAGAATCCGGGTGTGTACTGGAAAAAGGTAGAATCCGTGCGAGTATCCAAAAACTGTTCCCACGAGTACCGGAAAAGGGTCAAATCTGTGGGAGTACAGAAAAATGATTGAATCGGGGCATGTACGGGGAAAAGGTAGAATCCGTGCGAGTATCAAAAAATTGTTCCCACGAGTACCGGAAAATACTCGAATCTATGAGAGTACCGAAAAACGGTAGAATCCGGGCGAGTACCGGGAAAAGGTAGAATTCGTGCGGGTAACCAAAAGTTGTCCCCACGAGTACCGGAAAAGGGTCGAATCTCTGGGAGTACCGAAAAATGATAGAATCCGGGCGTGTACCGGTATAAGGCAGAATCCGTGCGAGTATCCAGAAACTGTTCCCACGAGTACCGGAAAAGGGTCGAATCAGTGGGTGTACCGAAAAATGGTACAATTCGGGCGAGTACGGGGAAAAGGTACAATCCGTGCCAGTATCCAAAAACTGTTCCCACGAGTACCGGAAAATGGTCGAATCTATGAGAGTACCGAAAAACGGTAGAATCCGGGCGAGTACCGGGAAACCCTAGAATTCGTGCGAGTAACAAAAAGTTGTCCCCACGAGTACCGGAAAAGGGCCGAATCTCTGGGAGTACCGAAAAATGGTAGAATCCGGGCGAGTACGGGGAAAAGGTAGAATCCGTGCGAGTAACCAAAAGCTGCCCCCACGAATACCGGAAAAGGGTCGAATCAATGGGAGTACAGAAAAATGATAGAATCGGGGCATGTACCGGGAAAAGGTAGAATCCGTGCGAGTATCAAAAAACTGTTCCCACAGGTACCGGAAAAGGGTCGAATCATTGGGTGTACCGAAAAATGATAGAATCCGGGCGTGTACCGGGAAAAGGTAGAATCCGTCCGAGTATCCAAAAACTGTTCCCACGAGTACCGGAAAAAGGTCGAATCTATGAGACTACCGAAAAACGGTAGAATCCGGGCGAGTAAGGGGAAAAGGTAGAATCCGTGCGAGTGTGAAAAAATTTTCCCAACGAGTAGCGGAAAAGGGTCGAATCTGTTGGAGTACCGAAAAATGGTAGAATCTAGGCGTGTACCGGAAAAGGTAGAATCCGTGCAAGTATCCGAAAATCGTTCCCACGAGTACCGGAAAATGGTCGAATCTATGAGAGTACCGAGAAATGGTAGAATCCGGGCGAGAACCGGGAAGAGGTCGAATCCGTGCGAGTAACCAAAAGCTGCCCCCACGAATACCGGAAAAGGGTCGAATCTATGGGAATACAGAAAAATGATAGAATCGGGGCATGTACCGGGAAAAGGTAGAATCCGTGCGAGTATCCAAAAACTGTTCCCACGAGTACCGGAAAAAGGTCGAATCTATGAGACTACCGAAAAACGGTAGAATCCGGGCGAGTAAGGGGAAAAGGTAGAATCCGTGCGAGTATCCAAAAATTGTTCCCACGAGTACCGGAAAATGCTCGAATCTATGAGAGTACCGAAAAACGATAGAATCCAGGCGAGTACCGGGAAAAGGTAGAATCCGTGCGAGTAACCAAAAGCTGTCCCCACGAGTACCGGAAAAGGGTCGAATCTGTGGGTGTACCGAAAAACGGTAGAATCCGGGCGAGTACGGGGAAAAGGTAGAATCCGTGCGAGTATCAAAAAATTGTTCCCACGAGTACCGGAAAAGGGTCGAATCTGTGGGAGTACCAAAAAATGATAGAATCCGGGCGTGTACCGGGAAAAGTTAGAATCCGTGCGAGTATCCAAAAACTGTTCCCACGAGTACCGGAAAAAGGTCGAATCTATGAGACTACCGAAAAACGGTAGAATCCAAGCGAGTGCCGGGAAAAGGTAGAATCCGTGCGAGTGTGAAAAGACATTCTAGGCGAATACCGGAAAAGGGTCGAATCTGTGGGAGTACCGAAAAATGATAGAATCTAGGCGTGTACCGGGAAAAGGTAGAATCCGTGCGAGTATCCGAAAACTGTTCCCACGAGTACCGGAAAATGGTCGAATCTATGAGAGTACCGAGAAATGGTAGAATCCGGGCGAGAACCGGGAAGAGATCGAATCCGTGCGAGTAACCAAAAGCTGCCCCCACGAATACCGGAAAAGGGTCGAATCAATGGGAGTACAGAAAAATGATAGAATCGGGGCATGTACCGGGAAAAGGTAGAATCCGTGCGAGTATCAAAAAACTGTTCCCACAGGTACCGGAAAAGGGTCGAATCATTGGGTGTACCGAAAAATGATAGAATCCGGGCGTGTACCGGGAAAAGGTAGAATCCGTCCGAGTATCCAAAAACTGTTCCCACGAGTACCGGAAAAAGGTCGAATCTATGAGACTACCGAAAAACGGTAGAATCCGGGCGAGTAAGGGGAAAAGGTAGAATCCGTGCGAGTGTGAAAAAATTTTCCCAACGAGTACCGGAAAAGGGTCGAATCTGTTGGAGTACCGAAAAATGGTAGAATCTAGGCGTGTACCGGAAAAGGTAGAATCCGTGCAAGTATCCGAAAATCGTTCCCACGAGTACCGGAAAATGGTCGAATCTATGAGAGTACCGAGAAATGGTAGAATCCGGGCGAGAACCGGGAAGAGGTCGAATCCGTGCGAGTAACCAAAAGCTGCCCCCACGAATACCGGAAAAGGGTCGAATCTATGGGAATACAGAAAAATGATAGAATCGGGGCATGTACCGGGAAAAGGTAGAATCCGTGCGAGTATCCAAAAACTGTTCCCACGAGTACCGGAAAAAGGTCGAATCTATGAGACTACCGAAAAACGGTAGAATCCGGGCGAGTAAGGGGAAAAGGTAGAATCCGTGCGAGTGTGAAAAAATTTTCCCAACGAGTACCGGAAAAGGATCGAATCTGTTGGAGTACCGAAAAATGGTAGAATCTAGGCGTGTACCGGAAAAGGTAGAATCCGTGCAAGTATCCGAAAATCGTTCCCACGAGTACCGGAAAATGGTCGAATCTATGAGAGTACCGAGAAATGGTAGAATCCGGGCGAGAACCGGGAAGAGGTCGAATCCGTGCGAGTAACCAAAAGCTGCCCCCACGAATACCGGAAAAGGGTCGAATCTATGGGAATACAGAAAAATGATAGAATCGGGGCATGTACCGGGAAAAGGTAGAATCCGTGCGAGTATCCAAAAACTGTTCCCACGAGTACCGGAAAAAGGTCGAATCTATGAGACTACCGAAAAACGGTAGAATCCGGGCGAGTAAGGGGAAAAGGTAGAATCCGTGCGAGTATCCAAAAATTGTTCCCACGAGTACTGGAAAATGCTCGAATCTATGAGAGTACCGAAAAACGATAGAATCCAGGCGAGTACCGGGAAAAGGTAGAATCCGTGCGAGTAACCAAAAGCTGTCCCCACGAGTACCGGAAAAGGGTCGAATCTGTGGGTGTACCGAAAAACGGTAGAATCCGGGCGAGTACGGGGAAAAGGTAGAATCCGTGCGAGTATCAAAAAATTGTTCCCACGAGTACCGGAAAAGGGTCGAATCTGTGGGAGTACCAAAAAATGATAGAATCCGGGCGTGTACCGGGAAAAGTTAGAATCCGTGCGAGTATCCAAAAACTGTTCCCACGAGTACCGGAAAAAGGTCGAATCTATGAGACTACCGAAAAACGGTAGAATCCAAGCGAGTGCCGGGAAAAGGTAGAATCCGTGCGAGTGTGAAAAGACATTCTAGGCGAATACCGGAAAAGGGTCGAATCTGTGGGAGTACCGAAAAATGATAGAATCTAGGCGTGTACCGGGAAAAGGTAGAATCCGTGCGAGTATCCGAAAACTGTTCCCACGAGTACCGGAAAATGGTCGAATCTATGAGAGTACCGAGAAATGGTAGAATCCGGGCGAGAACCGGGAAGAGATCGAATCCGTGCGAGTAACCAAAAGCTGCCCCCACGAATACCGGAAAAGGGTCGAATCAATGGGAGTACAGAAAAATGATAGAATCGGGGCATGTACCGGGAAAAGGTCGAATCCGTGCGAGTATCAAAAAACTGTTCCCACAGGTACCGGAAAAGGGTCGAATCATTGGGTGTACCGAAAAATGATAGAATCCGGGCGTGTACCGGGAAAAGGTAGAATCCGTCCGAGTATCCAAAAACTGTTCCCACGAGTACCGGAAAAAGGTCGAATCTATGAGACTACCGAAAAATGGTAGAATCCGGGCGAGTAAGGGGAAAAGGTAGAATCCGTGCGAGTGTGAAAAAATTTTCCCAACGAGTACCGGAAAAGGGTCGAATCTGTTGGAGTACCGAAAAATGGTAGAATCCGGGCGTGTACCGGGAAAAGTTAGAATCCGTGCGAGTATCCGAAAACTGTTCCCACGAGTACCGGAAAAGGGTCGAATCTATGAGAGTACCGAAAAACGGTAGAATCCAAGCGAGTACCGGGAAAAGGTAGAATCCGTGCGAGTGTGAAAAAACATTCTAGACGAGTACCGGAAAAGGGTCGAATCTGTGGGAGTACCGACAAATGAAAGAATCTAGGCGTGTACCGGGAAAAGGTAGAATCCGTGCGAGTATCCGAAAACTGTTCCCACGAGTACCGGAAAATGGTCGAATCTATGAGAGTACCGAGAAATGGTAGAATCCGGGCGAGAACCGGGAAGAGGTCGAATCCGTGCGAGTAACCAAAAGCTGCCCCCACGAATACCGGAAAAGGGTCGAATCTATGGGAGTACAGTAAAATGATAGAATCGGGGCATGTACCGGGAAAAGGCAGAATCCGTGCGAGTATCAAAAAACTGTTCCCACAGGTACCGGAACAGGGTCGAATCTGTGGGTGTACCGAAAAACGGTAGAATCCGGTCGAGTACGGGGAAAAGGTAGAATCCGTGCGAGTATCCAAAAATTGTTCCCACGAGTACCGGAAAATGCTCGAATCTATGAGAGTACCGAAAAACGGTAGAATCCGGGCGAGTACCGGGAAAAAGTAGAATCCGTGCGAGTAACCAAAAGCTGTCCCCACGAGTACCGGAAAAGGGTCGAATTTGTGGGTGTACCGAAAAACGGTAGAATCCAGGAGAGTACGGGGAAAAGGTAGAATCCGTGCGAGTATGCAAAAACTGTTCCCACGAGTACCGGAAAAAGGTCGAATCTATGAGACTATCGAAAAACGGTAAAATCAGGGCGAGTAAGGGGAAAAGGTAGAATCCGTGCGAGTGTCAAAAAACATTCCCAACGAGTAACGGAAAAGGGTCGAATCTATGAGAGTACCGAAAAACGGTAGAATCCAAGCAAGTGCCGGGAAAAGGTAGAATCCGTGCGAGTGTGAAAAAACATTCTAGACGAGTACCGGAAAAAGGGTCGAATCTGTGGGAGTACCGAAAAATGATAGAATCTAGGCGTCTACCGGGAAAAGGTAGAATCCGTGCGAGTATCCGAAAACTGTTCCCACGAGTACAGAAAAATGGTCGAATCTACGAGAGTACCGAGAAATGGTAGAATCCGGGCGAGAACCGGGAAGAGGTCGAATCCGTGCGAGTAACCAAAAGTTGCCCCCACGAATACCTGAAAAGGGTCGAATCTGTGGGAGTACAGAAAAATGATAGAATCGGGGCATGTACCGGGAAAAGGTAGAATCCGTGCGAGTATCAAAAAACTGTTCCCACGAGTACCGAAAAAGGGTCGAATCTGTGGGTGTACCGAAAAACTGTAGAATCCGGGCGAGTACCGGGAAAAGGTAGAATCCGTGCGAGTAACCAAAAGCTGTCCCCATGAGTACCGGAAAAGGGTCGAATCTGTGGGTGTACCGAAAAACGGTAGAATCCGGGCGAGTACGTGGAAAAGGTAGAATCCGTGCGAGTATGCAAAAACATTCTAGACGAGAACCGGAAAAGGGTCGAATCTGTGGGAGTACCGACGAATGATAGAATCTAGGCGTCTACCGGGAAAAGGTAGAATCCGTGCGAGTATCCGAAAACTGTTCCCACGAGTACCGGAAAATGGTCGAATCTATGAGAGTACCGAGAAATGGTAGAATCCGGGCGAGAACCGGGAAGAGGTCGAATCCGTGCGAGTAACCAAAAGCTGCCCCCACGAATACCGGAAAAGGGTCGAATCTATGGGAGTACAGAAAAATGATAGAATCGGGGCATGTACAGGGAAAAGGTAGAATCCGTGCGAGTATCAAAAAACTGTTCCCACGAGTACCGGAAAAGGGTCGAATCTGTGGGTGTACCGAAAAACGGTAGAATCCGGGCGAGTACGGGGAAAAGGTAGAATCCGTGCGAGTATAAAAAAATTGTTCCCACAAGTACTGGAAAAGGGTCGAATCTGTGGGAGTACCGAAAAATGTTAGAATCCGGGCGTGTACCGGGAAAAGGTAGAATCCGTCCGAGTATCCAAAAACTGTTCCCACGAGTACCGGAAAAAGGTCGAATCTATGAGACTACCGAAAAACGGTAGAATCCCGGCGAGTACGGGGAAAAGGTAGAATCCGTGCGAGTGTGAAAAAACTTTCCTAACGAGTACCGGAAAAGGGTCGAATCTGTTGGAGTACCGAAAAATGGTAGAATCCGGGCGTGTACCGGGAAAAGTTAGAATCCGTGCGAGTATCCAAAAACTGTTCCCACGAGTACCGGAAAAGGGTCGAATCTATGAGATTACCGAAAAACGGTAGAATCCAAGCGACTGCCGGGAAAAGGTAGAATCCGTGCGAGTGTGAAAAAACATTCTAGACGAGTACCGGAAAAGGGTCGAATCTGTGGGAGTACCGAAAAATGATAGAATCTAGGCGTGTACCGGGAAAAGGTAGAATCCGTGCGAGTATCCGAAAACTGTTCCCACGAGTACCGGAAAATGGTCGAATCTATGAGAGTACCGAGAAATGGTAGAATCCGGGCGAGAACCGGGAAGAGATCGAATCCGTGCGAGTAACCAAAAGCTGCCCCCACGAATACCGGAAAAGGGTCGAATCAATGGGAGTACAGAAAAATGATAGAATCGGGGCATGTACCGGGAAAAGGTAGAATCCGTGCGAGTATCAAAAAACTGTTCCCACAGGTACCGGAAAAGGGTCGAATCATTGGGTGTACCGAAAAATGATAGAATCCGGGCGTGTACCGGGAAAAGGTAGAATCCGTCCGAGTATCCAAAAACTGTTCCCACGAGTACCGGAAAAAGGTCGAATCTATGAGACTACCGAAAAACGGTAGAATCCGGGCGAGTACGGGGAAAAGGTAGAATCCGTGCGAGTGTGAAAAAACTTTCCCAACGAGTACCGGAAAAGGGTCGAATCTGTTGGAGTACCGAAAAATGGTAGAATCCGGGCGTGTACCGGGAAAAGTTAGAATCCGTGCGAGTATCCAAAAACTGTTCCCACGAGTACCGGAAAAGGGTCGAATCTATGAGATTACCGAAAAACGGTAGAATCCAAGCGACTGCCGGGAAAAGGTAGAATCCGTGCGAGTGTGAAAAAACATTCTAGACGAGTACCGGAAAAGGGTCGAATATGTGGGAGTACCGACAAATGAAAGAATCTAGGCGTGTACCGGGAAAAGGTAGAATCCGTGCGAGTATCCGAAAACTGTTTCCACGAGTACCGGAAAATGGTCGAATCTATGAGAGTACCGAGAAATGGTAGAATCCGGGCGAGAACCGGGAAGAGGTCGAATCCGTGCGAGTAACCAAAAGCTGCCCCCACGAATACCGGAAAAGGGTCGAATCTATGGGAGTACAGAAAAATGATAGAATCGGGGCATGTACAGGGAAAAGGTAGAATCCGTGCGAGTATCAAAAAACTGTTCCCACGAGTACCCGAAAAGGGTCGAATCTGTGGGTGTACCGAAAAACGGTAGAATCCGGGCGAGTACGGGGAAAAGGTAGAATCCGTGCGAGTATAAAAAAATTGTTCCCACAAGTACCGGAAAATGGTCGAATCTGTGGGAGTACCGAAAAATGATAGAATCCGGGCGTGTACCGGGAAAAGGTAGAATCCGTCCGACTAACCAAAAACTGTTCCCACGAGTACCGGAAAAAGGTCGAATCTATGAGACTACCGAAAAACGGTAGAATCCGGGCCAGTACGGGGAAAAGGTAGAATCTGTGCGAGTGTGAAAAAACTTTCCCAACGAGTACCGGAAAAGGGTTGAATCTATGAGAGTACCGAGAAATGGTAGAATCCGGGCGAGAACCGGGAAGAGGTCGAATCCGTGCGAGTAACCAAAAGCTGCCCCCACGAATACCGGAAAAGGGTCGAATCTATGGGAGTACAGAAAAATGATAGAATCGGGGCATGTACCGGGAAAAGGTAGAATCCATGCGAGTGTCAAAAAACATTCCCAACGAGTACCGGAAAAGGGTCGAATCTGTTGGAGTACCGAAAAATGGTAGAATCCGGGCGTGTACCGAGAAAAGTTAGAATCCGTGCGAGTATCCAAAAACTGTTCCCACGAGTACCGGAAAAGGGTCGAATCTATGAGAGTACCGAAAAACTGTAGAATCCAAGCGAGTGCCGGGAAAAGGTAGAATCCGTGCGAGTGTGAAAAAACATTCTAGACGAGTACCGGAAAAGGGTTGAATCTGTGGGAGTACCGAAAAATGATAGAATCTAGGCGTGTACCGGGAAAAGGTAGAATCCGTGCGAGTATCCGAAAACTGTTCCCACGAGTACCGGAAAATGGTCGAATCTATGAGAGTACCGAGAAATGGTAGAATCCGGGCAAGAACCAGGAAGAGGTCGAATCCGTGCGAGTAACCAAAAGCTGCCCCCACGAATACCGGAAAAGGGTCGAATCTATGGGAGTACAGAAAAATGATAGAATCGGGGCATGTACAGGGAAAAGGTAGAATCCGTGCGAGTATCAAAAAACTGTTCCCACGAGTACCGGAAAAGGGTCGAATCTGTGGGTGTACCGAAAAACGGTAGAATCCGGGCGAGTACAGGGAAAAGGTAGAATCCGTGCGAGTATAAAAAAAATGTTCCCACAAGTACTGGAAAAGGGTCGAATCTATGGGAGTACAGAAAAATGATAGAATCGGGGCATGTACCGGAAAAAGGTAGAATCCGTGCGAGTGTCAAAAAACATTCCCAACGAGTACCGTAAAAGGGTCGAATCTGTTGGAGTACCGAAAAATGGTAGAATCCGGGCGTGTACCGAGAAAAGTTAGAATCCGTGCGAGTATCCAAAAACTGTTCCCACGAGTACCGGAAAAGGGTCGAATCTATGAGAGTACCGAAAAACTGTAGAATCCAAGCGAGTGCCGGGAAAAGGTAGAATCCGTGCGAGTGTGAAAAAACATTCTAGACGAGTACCGGAAAAGGGTTGAATCTGTGGGAGTACCGAAAAATGATAGAATCTAGGCGTGTACCCGGAAAAGGTAGAATCCGTGCGAGTATCCGAAAACTGTTCCCACGAGTACCGGAAAATGGTCGAATCTATGAGAGTACCGAGAAATGGTAGAATCCGGGCAAGAACCAGGAAGAGGTCGAATCCGTGCGAGTAACCAAAAGCTGCCCCCACGAATACCGGAAAAGGGTCGAATCTATGGGAGTACAGAAAAATGATAGAATCGGGGCATGTACAGGGAAAAGGTAGAATCCGTGCGAGTATCAAAAAACTGTTCCCACGAGTACCGGAAAAGGGTCGAATCTGTGGGTGTACCGAAAAACGGTAGAATCCGGGCGAGTACGGGGAAAAGGTAGAATCCGTGCGAGTATAAAAAAATTGTTCCCACAAGTACCGGAAAATGGTCGAATCTGTGGGAGTACCGAAAAATGATAGAATCCGGGCGTGTACCGGGAAAAGGTAGAATCCGTCCGACTATCCAAAAACTGTTCCCACGAGTACCGGAAAAAGGTCGAATCTATGAGACTACCGAAAAACGGTAGAATCCGGGCGAGTACGGGGAATAGGTAGAATCCGTGCGAGTGTGAAAAAACTTTCCCAACGAGTACCGGAAAAGGGTCGAATCTGTTGGAGTACCGAAAAATGGTAGAATCCGGGCGTGTACCGGGAAAAGTTAGAATCCGTGCGAGTATCCAAAAACTGTTCCCACGAGTACCGGAAAAGGGTCGAACCTATGAGAGTGCCGAAAAACGGTAGAATCCAAGCGAGTGCCGGGAAAAGGTCGAATCCGTGCGAGTGTGAAAAAACATTCTAGACGAGTACCGGAAAAGGGTCGAATATGTGGGAGTACCGACAAATGAAAGAATCTAGGCGTGTACCGGGAAAAGGTAGAATCCGTGCGAGTATCCGAAAACTGTTCCCACGAGTACCGGAAAATGGTCGAATCTATGAGAGTACCGAGAAATGGTAGAATCCGGGCGAGAACCGGGAAGAGGTCGAATCCGTGCGAGTAACCAAAATCTGCCCCCACGAATACCGGAAAAGGGTCGAATCTATGGGAGTACAGAAAAATGATAGAATCGGGGCATGTACCGGGAAAAGGTAGAATCCGTGCGAGTATCAAAAAACTGTTCCCACGAGTATCGGAAAAGGGTCGAATCTATGAGAGTACCGAAAAACGGTAGAATCCGGGCGAGTACCGGGAAAAGGTAGAATCCGTGCGAGTAACCAAAAGTTGTCCCCAGGAGTACCGAAAAAGGGTCGAATCTGTGGGTGTACCGAAAAACGGTAGAATCCGGGCGAGTACCGGGAAAAGGTAGAATCCGTGCGAGTATCCAAAAATTGTTCCCACGAGTACCGGAAAAGGGTCGAATCTATGAGAGTACCGAAAAACGGTAGAATCCGGGCGAGTACCGGGAAAAGGTAGAATCCGTGCGAGTAACCAAAAGTTGTCCCCAGGAGTACCGGAAAAGGGTCGAATCTGTGGGTGTACCGAAAAACGGTAGAATCCGGGCTAGTACGTGGAAAAGGTAGAATCCGTGCGAGTGTCAAAAAACATTCCCAACGAGTACCGGAAAAGGGTCGAATCTGTTGGAGTACCGAAAAACGGTAGAATCCGGTCGAGTAAGGGGAAAAGGTAGAATTCGTACGAGTATCCAAAAATTGTTCCCACGAGTACCGGAAAATGCTCGAATCTATGAGAGTACCGAAAAACGGTAGAATCCGGGCGAGTAGCGGGAAAAGGTAGAATCCGTGCGAGTAACCAAAAGCTGTCCCCACGAGTACCGAAAAAGGGTCGAATCTGTGGGTGTACCGAAAATCGGTAGAATCCAGGCGAGTACGGGGAAAAGGTAGAATCCGTGCGAGTATCCAAAAATTGTTCCCACGAGTACCGGAAAATGCTCGAATATATGAGAGTACCGAGAAACGGTAGAATCTGGGCGAGTACCGGGAAAAGGTAGAATCCGTGCGAGTAACCAAAAGCTGTCCCCACGAGTACCGGAAAAGGGTCGAATCTGTGGGTGTACCGAAAAACGGTAGAATCCGGGCGAGTAAGGGGAAAAGGTAGAATCCGTGCGAGTATGCAAAAACTGTTCCCACGAGTACCGGAAAAAGGTCGAATCTATGAGACTACCGAAAAACGGTAGAATCCGGGCGAGTACGGGGAAAAGGTAGAATCCGTGCGAGTGTGAAAAAACTTTCCCAACGAGTACCAGAAAAGGGTCGAACTGTTGGAGTACCGAAAAATGGTAGAATCCGGGCGTGTACCGGGAAAAGTTAGAATCCGTGCGAGTATCCAAAAACTGTTCCCACGAGTACCGGAAAAGAGTCGAATCTATGAGAGTACCGAAAAATGGTAGAATCCAAGCGAGTGCCGGGACAAGGTAGAATCCGTGCGAGTAACCAAAGGCTGTCCCCACGAGTACCGGAAAACGGTCGAATCTGTGGGAGTACCGAAAAATGATAGAATCCGGGCGAGTACCGGGAAAAGGTAGAATCCGTGCGAGTAACCAAAAGCTGTCCCCACGAGTACCGAAAAAGGGTCGAATCTGTGGGAGTACCGAAAAATGATAGAATCCGGGCGAGTACCGAGAAAACGTAGAATCCGTGCGAGTGTCAAAAAACTTTCCCGACGAGTACCCGAAAAGGTTCGAATCTGTGGGAGTACCGAAAAATGGTAGCATCCCGACGAGTACCAAGAAAAGGTAGAATCCGTGCGAGTGTGAAAAAACATTCCCGACGAGTACCGGAAAAGGGTCGAATCTGTGGGAGCACCGAAAAATAGTAGCATCCCGACGAGTACCGGGAAAATGTAGAATTCGTGCGAGTAACCAAAAGCTGTCCCCACGAGTACCGGAAAATGGTCGAATCTATGGGAGTACCGAAAAATGATAGAATCCGGGCGAGTACCGGGAAAAGGTAGAATCCGTGCGAGTAACCAAAAGCTGTCCCCACGAGTATCAGAAAAGGGTCGAATCTGTGGGAGTACCGAAAAATGATAGAATCCGGGCGAGTACCGGGAAAAGGTGGAATCCGTGCGAGTAACCAAAAGTTGCCCCCACGAGTACCGGAAAAGGGTCGAATCTGTGGGAGTACCGAAAAATGATAGAATCCGGGCGTGTACTAGGAAAAGGTAGAATCCGTGCGAGTATCCAAAAACTGTTCCCACGAGTACCGGAAAAGGGTCGAATCTATGAGAGTACCGAAAAACGGTAGAATCCGGGCGAGTACGGGGAAAAGGTAGAATCCGTGCGAGTGTCAAAAACATTCCCAACGAGAACCGGAAAAGGGTCGAATCTGTTGGAGTACCGAAAAATGGTAGAATCCGGGCGTGTACTGGGAAAAGGTAGAATCCGTGCGAGTATCCAAAAACTGTTCCCACGAGTACCGGAAAAGGGTCGAATCTATGAGAGTACCGAAAAACGGTAGAATCCAGGCGAGTACCTGGAAAAGGTAGAATCCGTGCGAGTAACCAAAGGCTGTCCCCACGAGTACCGGAAAACGGTCGAATCTGTGGGAGTACCGAAAAATTATAGAATCCGAGCGAGTACCGGGAAAAGGTAGAATCCGTGCGAGTAACCAAAAGTTGCCCCCACGAGTACCGGAAAAGGGTCGAATCTGTGGGAGTACCGAAAAATGATAGAATCCGGGCGTGTACTGGGAAAAGGTAGAATCCGTGCGAGTATGCAAAAACTGTTCCCACGAGTACCGGAAAAAGGTCGAATCTATGAGACTACCGAAAAACGGTAGAATCCGGGCGAGTACGGGGAAAAGGTAGAATCCGTGCGAATGTCAAAAAACATTCCCAACGAGAACCGGAAAAGGGTCGAATCTGTTGGAGTACCGAAAAATGGTAGAATCCGGGCGTGTACCGGGAAAAGTTAGAATCCGTGCGAGTATCCAAAAACTGTTCCCACGAGTACCGGAAAAGGGTCGAATCTATGAGAGTACCGAAAAACGGTAGAATCCAAGCGAGTGCAGGGAAAAGGTAGAATCCGTGCGAGTAACCAAAGGTTGTCCCCACGAGTACCGGAAAACGGTCGAATCTGTGGGAGTACCGAAAAATGATAGAATCCGGGCGAGTACCGGGAAAAGGTAGAATCCATGCGAGTAACCAAAAGTTGTCCCCACGAGTACCGGAAAAGAGTCGAATCTGTGGGAGTACCGAAAAATGATAGAATCCGGGTGAGTACCGAGAAAACGTAGAATCCGTGCGAGTGTCAAAAAACTTTCCCGACCAGTACCGGAAAAGGTTCGAATCTGTGGGAGTACCGAAAAATGGTAGCATCTCGACGAGTACCAAGAAAAGGTAGAATCCGTGCGAGTGTGAAAAAACTTTCCCGACGAGTTGCCGAAAAGGGTCGAATCTGTGGGAGCAGCGAAAAATAGTTGAATCCCGACGAGTACCGGGAAAATGTAGAATCCGTGCTAGTAACCAAAAGCTATCCCCACAAGTACCGAAAAACCATCGACTCTGTGGGAGTATCGAAAAATGATAGAATCCGGGCGTGTACTGGGAAAAGGTAGAATCCGTGCGAGTATCCAAAAACTGTTCCCACGAGTACCCGAAAAGGGTCGAATCTATGAGAGTACCGAAAAACGGTAGAATCCAGGCGAGTACCTGGAAAAGGTAGAATCCGTGTGAGTAACCAAAGGCTGTCCCCACGAGTACCGAAAAACGTTCGAATCTGTGGGAGTACTGAAAAATGATAGAATCCGGGCGAGTACCGGGAAAAGGTAGAATCCGTGCGAGTAACCAAAAGCTGTCCCCACCAGTACCGGAAAAGGGTCGAATCAGTGGGAGTATCGAAAAATGATAGAATCCGAGCGTGTACTGGGGAAAGGTAGAATCCGTGCGAGTATCCAAAAACTGTTCCCACGAGTACCGGAAAAGGGTCGAATCTATGAGAGTACCGAAAAACGGTAGAATCCAGGCGAGTACCTGGAAAAGGTAGAATCCGTGAGAGTAACCAAAGGTTGTCCCCACGAGTACCGGAAAACGGTCGAATCTGTGGGAGTACCGAAAAATGATAGAATCCGGGCGAGTACCGGGAAAAGGTAGAATCCGTGCGAGTAACCAAACGCTGTCCCCACGAGTACCGGAAAAGGGTCGAATCTGTGGGAGTACCGAAAAATGATAGAATCCGGGCGAGTACCGGGAAAAGGTAGAATCCGTGCGAGTAACCAAAAGCTGTCCCCACGAGTACCGGAAAAGGGTCGAATCTGTGGGAGTACCGAAAAATGATAGAATCCGGGCGAGTACCAAGAAAACGTAGAATCCGTGCGAGTGTCAAAAAACTTTCCCGACGAGTACCGGAAAAGGTTCGAATCTGTGGGAGTACCGAAAAATGGTAGCATCCCGACGAGTACCAATAAAAGGTAGAATCCGTGCGAGTGTGAAAAAACTTTCCCGACGAGTACCGGAAAAGGGTCGAATCTGTGGGAGCACCGAAAAATAGTAGCATCCCGACGAGTACCGGGAAAATGTAGAATCCGTGCGAGTAACCAAAAGCTGTCCCCACGAGTACCGGAAAACGGTCAAATCTATGGGAGTACCGAAAGATGATAGAATCCGGGCGAGTACCGGGAAAACGTAGAATCCGTGCGAGTAACCAAACGCTGTCCCCACGAGTATCGGAAAAGGGTCGAATCTGTGGGAGTACCGAAAAATGATAGAATCCGGGCGAGTACCGTGAAAAGGTAGAATCCGTGCGAGTAACCAAAAGTTGTCCCCACGAGTACCGGAAAAGGGTCGAATCTGAGGGAGTACCGAAAAATGGTATCATCTCGACGAGTACCAAGAAAAGGTAGAATCCGTGCGAGTGTGAAAAAACTTTCCCGACGAGTTGCGGAAAAGGGTCGAATCTGTGGGAGCAGCGAAAAATAGTTGCATCCCGACGAGTACCGGGAAAATGTAGAATCCGTGCTAGTAACCAAAAGCTGTCCCCACAAGTACCGGAAAACGATCGAATCTGTGGGAGTATCGAAAAATGATAGAATCCGGGCGTGTACTGGGAAAAGGTAGAATCCGTGCGAGTATCCAAAAACTGTTCCCACGAGTACCCGAAAAGGGTCGAATCTATGAGAGTACCGAAAAACGGTAGAATCCAAGCGAGTACCTGGAAAAGGTAGAATCCGTGTGAGTAACCAAAGGCTGTCCCCACGAGTACCGAAAAACGTTCGAATCTGTGGGAGTACTGAAAAATGATAGAATCCGGGCGAGTACCGGGAAAAGGTAGAATCCGTGCGAGTAACCAAAAGTTGTCCCCACCAGTACCGGAAAAGGGTCGAATCTGTGGGAGTATCGAAAAATGATAGAATCCGAGCGTGTACTGGGAAAAGGTAGAATCCATGCGAGTATCCAAAAACTGTTCCCACGAGTACTGGAAAAGGGTCGAATCTATGAGAGTACCGAAAAATGGTAGAATCCAGGCGAGTACCTGGAAAAGGTAGAATCCGTGTGAGTAACCAAAGGTTGTCCCCACGAGTACCGGAAAACGGTCGAATCTGTGGGAGTACCGAAAAATGATAGAATCCGGGCGAGTACCGGGAAAAGGTAGAATCCGTGCGAGTAACCAAAAGTTGTCCCCACGAGTACCGGAAAAGGGTCGAATCTGAGGGAGTACCGAAAAATGATAGAATCCGGGCGAGTACCGAGAAAACGTAGAATCCGTGCGAGTGTCAAAAAACTTTCCCGACGAGTACCGGAAAAGGTTCGAATCTATGGGAGTACTGAAAAATGGTAGCATCCCGACGAGTACCAAGAAAAGGTAGAATCCGTGCGAGTGTGAAAAAACTTTCCCGACGAGTTGCGGAATAGGGTCGAATCTGTGGGAGCAGCGAAAAATAGTTGCATCCCGACGAGTACCGGGAAAATGTAGAATCCGTGCGAGTAACCAAAAGCTGTCCCCACGAGTACCAGAAAACGGTCAAATCTATGGGAGTACCGAAAGATGATAGAATCCGGGCGAGTACCGGGAAAAGGTAGAATCCGTGCGAGTAACCAAACGCTGTCCCCACGAGTATCGGAAAAGGGTCGAATCTGTGGGAGTACCGAAAAATGATAGAATCCGGGCGAGTACCGAGAAAACGTAGAATCCGTGCGAGTGTCAAAAAACTTTCCCGACGAGCACCTGAAAAGGTTCGAATCTGTGGGAGTACCGAAAAATGGTAGCATCCCGACGAGTACCAAGAAAAGGTAGAATCCGCGCGAGTGTGAAAAAACTTTCCCGACGAGTTGCGGAAAAGGGTCGAATCTGTGGGAGCAGCGAAAAATAGTTGCATCCCGACGAGTACCGGGAAAATGTAGAATCCGTGCTAGTAACCAAAAGCTGTCCCCACAAGTACCGAAAAACGATCGAATCTGTGGGAGTATCGAAAAATTATAGAATCCGGGCGTGTACTGGGAAAAGGTAGAATCCGTGCGAGTATCCAAAAACTGTTCCCACGAGTACCCGAAAAGGGTCGAATCTATGAGAGTACCGAAAAACGGTAGAATCCAGGCGAGTACCTGGAAAAGGTAGAATCCGTGTGAGTAACCAAAGGCTGTCCCCACGAGTACCGAAAAACGTTCGAATCGGTGGGAGTACTGAAAAATGATAGAATCCGGGCGAGTACCGGGAAAAGGTAGAATCCGTGCGAGTAACCAAAAGCTGTCCCCACCAGGACCGGAAAAGGGTCGAATCTGTTGGAGTATCGAAAAATGATAGAATCCGAGCGTGTACTGGGAAAAGGTAGAATCCGTGCGAGTATGCAAAAACTGTTCCCACGAGTACCGGAAAAAGGTCGAATCTATGAGACTACCGAAAAACGGTAGAATCCGGGCGAGTACGGGGAAAAGGTAGAATCCGTGCGAATGTCAAAAAACATTCCCAACGAGAACCGGAAAAGGGTCGAATCTGTTGGAGTACCGAAAAATGGTAGAATCCGGGCGTGTACCGGGAAAAGTTAGAATCCGTGCGAGTATCCAAAAACTGTTCCCACGAGTACCGGAAAAGGGTCGAATCTATGAGAGTACCGAAAAACGGTAGAATCCAAGCGAGTGCAGGGAAAAGGTAGAATCCGTGCGAGTAACCAAAGGTTGTCCCCACGAGTACCGGAAAACGGTCGAATCTGTGGGAGTACCGAAAAATGATAGAATCCGGGCGAGTACCGGGAAAAGGTAGAATCCATGCGAGTAACCAAAAGTTGTCCCCACGAGTACCGGAAAAGAGTCGAATCTGTGGGAGTACCGAAAAATGATAGAATCCGGGTGAGTACCGAGAAAACGTAGAATCCGTGCGAGTGTCAAAAAACTTTCCCGACCAGTACCGGAAAAGGTTCGAATCTGTGGGAGTACCGAAAAATGGTAGCATCTCGACGAGTACCAAGAAAAGGTAGAATCCGTGCGAGTGTGAAAAAACTTTCCCGACGAGTTGCCGAAAAGGGTCGAATCTGTGGGAGCAGCGAAAAATAGTTGAATCCCGACGAGTACCGGGAAAATGTAGAATCCGTGCTAGTAACCAAAAGCTATCCCCACAAGTACCGAAAAACCATCGACTCTGTGGGAGTATCGAAAAATGATAGAATCCGGGCGTGTACTGGGAAAAGGTAGAATCCGTGCGAGTATCCAAAAACTGTTCCCACGAGTACCCGAAAAGGGTCGAATCTATGAGAGTACCGAAAAACGGTAGAATCCAGGCGAGTACCTGGAAAAGGTAGAATCCGTGTGAGTAACCAAAGGCTGTCCCCACGAGTACCGAAAAACGTTCGAATCTGTGGGAGTACTGAAAAATGATAGAATCCGAGCGAGTACCGGGAAAAGGTAGAATCCGTGCGAGTAACCAAAAGCTGTCCCCACCAGTACCGGAAAAGGGTCGAATCAGTGGGAGTATCGAAAAATGATAGAATCCGAGCGTGTACTGGGGAAAGGTAGAATCCGTGCGAGTATCCAAAAACTGTTCCCACGAGTACCGGAAAAGGGTCGAATCTATGAGAGTACCGAAAAACGGTAGAATCCAGGCGAGTACCTGGAAAAGGTAGAATCCGTGAGAGTAACCAAAGGTTGTCCCCACGAGTACCGGAAAACGGTCGAATCTGTGGGAGTACCGAAAAATGATAGAATCCGGGCGAGTACCGGGAAAAGGTAGAATCCGTGCGAGTAACCAAACGCTGTCCCCACGAGTACCGGAAAAGGGTCGAATCTGTGGGAGTACCGAAAAATGATAGAATCCGGGCGAGTACCGGGAAAAGGTAGAATCCGTGCGAGTAACCAAAAGCTGTCCCCACGAGTACCGGAAAAGGGTCGAATCTGTGGGAGTACCGAAAAATGATAGAATCCGGGCGAGTACCAAGAAAACGTAGAATCCGTGCGAGTGTCAAAAAACTTTCCCGACGAGTACCGGAAAAGGTTCGAATCTGTGGGAGTACCGAAAAATGGTAGCATCCCGACGAGTACCAATAAAAGGTAGAATCCGTGCGAGTGTGAAAAAACTTTCCCGACGAGTACCGGAAAAGGGTCGAATCTGTGGGAGCACCGAAAAATAGTAGCATCCCGACGAGTACCGGGAAAATGTAGAATCCGTGCGAGTAACCAAAAGCTGTCCCCACGAGTACCGGAAAACGGTCAAATCTATGGGAGTACCGAAAGATGATAGAATCCGGGCGAGTACCGGGAAAACGTAGAATCCGTGCGAGTAACCAAACGCTGTCCCCACGAGTATCGGAAAAGGGTCGAATCTGTGGGAGTACCGAAAAATGATAGAATCCGGGCGAGTACCGTGAAAAGGTAGAATCCGTGCGAGTAACCAAAAGTTGTCCCCACGAGTACCGGAAAAGGGTCGAATCTGAGGGAGTACCGAAAAATGGTATCATCTCGACGAGTACCAAGAAAAGGTAGAATCCGTGCGAGTGTGAAAAAACTTTCCCGACGAGTTGCGGAAAAGGGTCGAATCTGTGGGAGCAGCGAAAAATAGTTGCATCCCGACGAGTACCGGGAAAATGTAGAATCCGTGCTAGTAACCAAAAGCTGTCCCCACAAGTACCGGAAAACGATCGAATCTGTGGGAGTATCGAAAAATGATAGAATCCGGGCGTGTACTGGGAAAAGGTAGAATCCGTGCGAGTATCCAAAAACTGTTCCCACGAGTACCCGAAAAGGGTCGAATCTATGAGAGTACCGAAAAACGGTAGAATCCAAGCGAGTACCTGGAAAAGGTAGAATCCGTGTGAGTAACCAAAGGCTGTCCCCACGAGTACCGAAAAACGTTCGAATCTGTGGGAGTACTGAAAAATGATAGAATCCGGGCGAGTACCGGGAAAAGGTAGAATCCGTGCGAGTAACCAAAAGTTGTCCCCACCAGTACCGGAAAAGGGTCGAATCTGTGGGAGTATCGAAAAATGATAGAATCCGAGCGTGTACTGGGAAAAGGTAGAATCCATGCGAGTATCCAAAAACTGTTCCCACGAGTACTGGAAAAGGGTCGAATCTATGAGAGTACCGAAAAATGGTAGAATCCAGGCGAGTACCTGGAAAAGGTAGAATCCGTGTGAGTAACCAAAGGTTGTCCCCACGAGTACCGGAAAACGGTCGAATCTGTGGGAGTACCGAAAAATGATAGAATCCGGGCGAGTACCGGGAAAAGGTAGAATCCGTGCGAGTAACCAAAAGTTGTCCCCACGAGTACCGGAAAAGGGTCGAATCTGAGGGAGTACCGAAAAATGATAGAATCCGGGCGAGTACCGAGAAAACGTAGAATCCGTGCGAGTGTCAAAAAACTTTCCCGACGAGTACCGGAAAAGGTTCGAATCTATGGGAGTACTGAAAAATGGTAGCATCCCGACGAGTACCAAGAAAAGGTAGAATCCGTGCGAGTGTGAAAAAACTTTCCCGACGAGTTGCGGAATAGGGTCGAATCTGTGGGAGCAGCGAAAAATAGTTGCATCCCGACGAGTACCGGGAAAATGTAGAATCCGTGCGAGTAACCAAAAGCTGTCCCCACGAGTACCAGAAAACGGTCAAATCTATGGGAGTACCGAAAGATGATAGAATCCGGGCGAGTACCGGGAAAAGGTAGAATCCGTGCGAGTAACCAAACGCTGTCCCCACGAGTATCGGAAAAGGGTCGAATCTGTGGGAGTACCGAAAAATGATAGAATCCGGGCGAGTACCGAGAAAACGTAGAATCCGTGCGAGTGTCAAAAAACTTTCCCGACGAGCACCTGAAAAGGTTCGAATCTGTGGGAGTACCGAAAAATGGTAGCATCCCGACGAGTACCAAGAAAAGGTAGAATCCGCGCGAGTGTGAAAAAACTTTCCCGACGAGTTGCGGAAAAGGGTCGAATCTGTGGGAGCAGCGAAAAATAGTTGCATCCCGACGAGTACCGGGAAAATGTAGAATCCGTGCTAGTAACCAAAAGCTGTCCCCACAAGTACCGAAAAACGATCGAATCTGTGGGAGTATCGAAAAATTATAGAATCCGGGCGTGTACTGGGAAAAGGTAGAATCCGTGCGAGTATCCAAAAACTGTTCCCACGAGTACCCGAAAAGGGTCGAATCTATGAGAGTACCGAAAAACGGTAGAATCCAGGCGAGTACCTGGAAAAGGTAGAATCCGTGTGAGTAACCAAAGGCTGTCCCCACGAGTACCGAAAAACGTTCGAATCGGTGGGAGTACTGAAAAATGATAGAATCCGGGCGAGTACCGGGAAAAGGTAGAATCCGTGCGAGTAACCAAAAGCTGTCCCCACCAGGACCGGAAAAGGGTCGAATCTGTTGGAGTATCGAAAAATGATAGAATCCGAGCGTGTACTGGGAAAAGGTAGAATCCGTGCGAGTATCCAAAAACTGTTCCCACGGGTACCGGAAAAGGGTCGAATCTATGAGAGTACCGAAAAACGGTAGAATCCAGGCGAGTACCTGGAAAAGGTAGAATCTGTGTGAGTAACCAAAGGTTGTCCCCACGAGTACCGGAAAACGGTCGAATCTGTGGGAGTACCGAAAAATGATAGAATCCGGGCGAGTACCGGGAAAAGGTAGAATCCGTGCGAGTAACCAAAAGTTGTCCCCACGAGTACCGGAAAAGGGTCGAATCTGAGGGAGTACCGAAAAATGATAGAATCCGGGCGAGTACCGAGAAAACGTAGAATCCGTGCGAGTGTCAAAAACCTTTCCCGACGAGTACCGGAAAAGGTTCGAATCTGTGGGAGTACTGAAAAATGGTAGCATCCCGACGAGTACCAAGAAAAGGTAGAATCCGTGCGAGTGTGAAAAAACTTTCCCGACGAGTTGCGGAATAAGGTCGAATCTGTGGGAGCAGCGAAAAATAGTTGCATCCCGACGAGTACCGGGAAAATGTAGAATCCGTGCGAGTAACCAAAAGCTGTCCCCACGAGTACCAGAAAACGGTCAAATCTATGGGAGTACCGAAAGATGATAGAATCCGGGCGAGTACCGGGAAAAGGTAGAATCCGTGCGAGTAACCAAACGCTGTCCCCACGAGTATCGGAAAAGGGTCAAATCTCTGGGAGTACCGAAAAATGATAGAATCCAGGCGAGTACCGAGAAAACGTAGAATCAGTGCGAGTGTCAAAAAACTTTCCCGACGAGCACCGGAAAAGGTTCGAATCTGTGGGAGTACCGAAAAATGGTAGCATCCCGACGAGTACCAAGAAAAGGTAGAATCCGTGCGAGTGTGAAAAAACTTTCCCGACGAGTTGCGGAAAAGGGTCGAATCTGTGGGAGCAGCGAAAAATAGTTGCATCCCGACGAGTACCGGGAAAATGTAGAATCCGTGCGAGTAACCAAAAGCTGTCCCCACAAGTACCGGAAAACGATCGAATCTGTGGGAGTATCGAAAAATGATAGAATCCGGGCGTGTACTGGGAAAAGGTAGAATCCGTGCGAGTGTCCAAAAACTGTTCCCACGAGTACCCGAAAAGGGTGGAATCTATGAGAGTACCGAAAAACGGTAGAATCCAGGCGAGTACCTGGAAAAGGTAGAATCCGTGTGAGTAACCAAAGGTTGTCCCCACGAGTACCGGAAAACGGTCGAATCTGTGGGAGTACCGAAAAATGATAGAATCCGGGCGAGTACCGGGAAAAGGTAGAATCCGTGCGAGTAACCAAAAGCTGTGCCCACGAGTATCGGAAAAGGGTCGAATCTGTGGGAGTACCGAAAAATGATAGAATCCGGGCGAGTACCGTGAAAAAGTAGAATCCGTGCGAGTAACCAAAAGCTGTCCCCACGAGTACCGGAAAAGGGTCGAATCTGTGGGAGTACCGAAAAATGATAGAATCCGGGCGAGGACCGAGAAAACGTAGAATCCGTGCGAGTGTCAAAAAACTTTCTCGACGAGTACCGGAAAAGGTTCGAATCTGTGGGAGTACCGAAAAATGGTAGCATCCCGACGAGTACCAAGAAAAGGTAGAATCCGTGCGAGTGTGAAAAAACTTTCCCGACGAGTTGCGGAAAAGGGTCGAATCTGTGGGAGCAGCGAAAAATAGTTGCATCCCGACGAGTACCGGGAAAATGTAGAATCCGTGCGAGTAACCAAAAGCTGTCCCCACAAGTACCGGAAAACGATCGAATCTGTGGGAGTATCGAAAAATGATAGAATCCGGGCGTGTACTGGGAAAAGGTAGAATCCGTGCGAGTGTCCAAAAACTGTTCCCACGAGTACCCGAAAAGGGTGGAATCTATGAGAGTACCGAAAAACGGTAGAATCCAGGCGAGTACCTGGAAAAGGTAGAATCCGTGTGAGTAACCAAAGGCTGTCCCCACGAGTACCGAAAAACGATTGAATCTGTGGGAGTACTGAAAAATGATAGAATCCGGGCGAGTACCGGGAAAAGGTAGAATCCGTGCGTGTAACCAAAAGCTGTCCCCACCAGTACCGGAAAAGGGTCGAATCAGTGGGAGTATCGAAAAATGATAGAATCCGAGCGTGTACTGGGAAAAGGTAGAATCCGTGCGAGTATCCAAAAACTGTTCCCACGAGTACCGGAAAAGGGTCGAATCTATGAGAGTACCGAAAAACGGTAGAATCCAGGCGAGTACCTGGAAAAGGTAGAATCCGTGCGAGTGTGAAAAAACTTTCCCGACGAGTACCGGAAAACGGTCGAATCTGTGGGAGTACCGAAAAATGATAGAATCCGGGCGAGTAACGGGAAAAGGTAGAATCCGTGCGAGTAACCAAAAGTTGTCCCCACGAGTACCGGAAAAGGGTCGAATCTGTGGGAGTACCGAAAAATAGTAGCATCCCGACGAGTACCGGGAAAATGTAGAATCCGTGCGAGTAACCAAAAGCTGTCCCCACGAGTACAGGAAAAGGGTCGAATCTGTGGGAGTAACGAAAAATGATAGAATCCGGGCGTGTACTTGGAAAAGGTAGAATCCGTGCGAGTATCCAAAAACTGTTCCCACGAGTACCGGAAAAGGGTCGAATCTATGAGTGGACCGAAAAACGGTAGAATCCAGGCGAGTACCTAGAAAAGATTGAATCCGTGCGAGTAACCAAAGGCTGTCCCCACGAGTATCGGAAAACGGTCGAATCTGTGGGAGTACCGAAAAATGATAGAATCCGGGCGAGTACCGGAAAAAGGTAGAATCCGTGCGAGTAACCAAAAGTTGTCCCCACGAGTACCGGAAAAGGGCCGAATCTGTGGGAGTACCGAAAAATGATAGAATCCGGGCGAGTATCGAGAAAACATAGAATCCGCGCGAGTGTCAAAAAACTTTCCCGACGAGAACCGGAAAAGGGTCGAATCTGTGGGAGTACCGAAAAATGGTAGCATCCCGACGAGGACCAAGAAAAGGTAGAATCCGTGCGAGTGTGAAAAAACTTTCCCGACGAGTACCGGAAAAGGGTCGAATCTGTGGGAGTACCGAAAAATAGTAGCATCCCGACGAGTACCGGGAAAATGTAGAATCCGTGCGAGTAACCAAAAGCTGTCCCCACGAGTACCGGAAAAGGGTCGAATCTGTGGGAGTAACGAAAAATGATAGAATCCGGGCGTGTACTCGGAAAAGGTAGAATCCGTGCGAGTATCCAAAAACTGTTCCCACGAGTACCGGAAAAGGGTCAAATTTATGAGAGTACCGAAAAACGGTAGAATCCAGGCGAGTACCTGGAAAAGGTAGAATCCGTGCGAGTATCCAAAAGTTGTCTCCACGAGTACCGGAAAACGGTCGAATCTGTGGGAGAACCGAAAAATGATAGAATCCGGGCTAGTACCGGGAAAAGGTAGAATCCGTGTAAGTAACCAAAAGCTGTCCCCACGAGTACCGGAAAAGTGTCGAATCTGTGGGAGTACCGAAAAATGATAGAATCCGGGCGAGTACCGAGAAAACGTAGAATCCGTGCGAGTGTCAAAAAACTTTCCCCACGAGTACCGGAAAACGGTCGAATCTGTGGGAGTACCGAAACATGATAGAATCCGGGCGAGTAACGAGAAAAGGTAGAATCCGTGCGAGTAACCAAAAGTTGTCCCCACGAGTACCGGAAAAGGGTCGAATCTGTGGGAGTACCGAAAAATAGTAGCATCCCGCCGAGTACCGGGAAAATGTAGAATCCGTGCGAGTAACCAAAAGTTGTCCCCACGAGTACTGGAAAAGGGTCGAATCTGTGGGAGTAACGAAAAATGATAGAATCCGGGCGTGTACTGGGAAAACGTAGAATCCGTGCGAGTATCCAAAAACTGTTCCCACGAGTACCGGAAAAGGGTCGAATCTATAAGAGTACCGAAAAAGGGTAGAATCCAGGCGAGTACCTGGAAGTGATTGAATCCGTGCGAGTAACCAAAAGCTGTCCCCACGAGTACAGGAAAAGGGTCGAAGCTGTGGGAGTAACGAAAAATGATAGAATCCGGGCGTGTACTTGGAAAAGGTAGAATCCGTGCGAGTATCCAAAAACTGTTCCCACGAGTACCGGAAAAGGGTCGAATCTATGAGAGGACCGAAAAACGGTAGAATCCAGGCGAGTACCTAGAAAAGATTGAATCCGTGCGAGTAACCAAAGGCTGTCCCCACGAGTACCGGAAAACGGTCGAATCTGTGGGAGTACCGAAAAATGATAGAATCCGGGCGAGTACCGAGAAAACATAGAATCCGCGCGAGTGTCAAAAAACTTTCCCGACGAGAACCGGAAAAGGGTCGAATCTGTGTGATTACCGAAAAATGGTAGCATCTCGACGAGGACCAAGAAAAGGTAGAATCCGTGCGAGTGTGAAAAAACTTTCCCGACGAGTACCGGAAAACGGTCGAATCTGTGGGAGTACCGAAAAATTGTAGCATCCCGACAAGTACCGGGAAAATGTAGGATCCGTGCGTGTAACCAAAAGCTGTCCCCACGAGTACCGGAAAAGGGTCGAATCTGTGGGAGTAACGAAAAATGATAGAATCCGGGCGTGTACTCGAAAAAGGTAGAATCCGTGCGAGTATCCAAAAACTGTTCCCACGAGTACCGGAAAAGGGTCGAATTTATGAGAGTACCGAAAAATGATAGAATCCGGGCTAGTACCGGGAAAAGGTAGAAATCGTGTGAGTAACCAAAAGCTGTCCCCACGAGTACCGGAAAAGGGTCGAATCTGTCGGAGTACCGAAAAATGATAGAATCCGGGCGAGTACCGAGAAAACGTAGAATCCGTGCGTGTGTCAAAAAACTTTCCCGACGAGTACCGGAAAAGGGTCGAATCTGTGGGAGTACCCAAAAATGGTAGCATCCCGACGAGTACCAAGAAAAGGTAGAATCCGTGCGAGTGTCAAAAAACTTTCCCGACGAGTACCGGAAAAGGGTCGAATCTGTGGGAGTACCGAAAAATGGTAGCATCCCGACGAGTACCAAGAAAATGTAGAATCCGTGCGAGTGTGAAAAAACTTTCCCGACGAGTACCGAAAAAGGGCCGAATCTGTGGGAGTACCGAAAAATAGTAGCATCCCGACGAGTACCGGGAAAATGTAGAATCCGTGCGAGTAACTAAAAGCTGTCCCCACGAGTACCTGAAAACGTAGAATCCGTGCGAGTGTGAAAAAACTTTCCCGATGAGTACCGAAAAAGGGCCGAATCTGTGGGAGTACCGAAAAATAGTAGCATCCCGACGAGTACCGGGAAAATGTAGAATCCGTGCGAGTAACTAAATGCTGTCCCCACGAGTACCTGAAAACGGTCGAATCTATGGGAGTACCGAGAAATGATAGAATCCGGGCGAGTACCGGGAAAAGGTAGAATCCGTGCGAGTGTCAAAAAAATTCTGGACGAGTGCCGGAAAAGGGTCGAATATTTGAGAGTACCGAAAAAGGGTCGAATCTGTGGGAGTATCGAAAAATAGTAGCATCCCGCCGAGTACCGGGAAAATGTAGAATTCGTGCGAGTAACCAAAAGTTGTCCCCACGAGTACCGGAAAAGGGTCGAATCTGTGGGAGTACCGAAAAATGATAGAATCCGGGCGTGTACTTGGAAAAGGTAGAATCCGTGCGAGTATCCAAAAACTGTTCCCACGAGTACCAGAAAAGGGTCGAATCTATGAGAGTACCGAAAAACGGTAGAATCCAGGCGAGTACCTGGAAAAGGTAGAATCCGTGCGAGTAACCAAAGGCTGTCCCCACGAGTACCGGAAAACGGTCGGGTCTGTGGGAGTACCGAAAAATGATAGAATCCGGGAGAGTACCGGGAAAAGGTAGAATCCGTGCGAGTAACCAAAAGCTGTCCCCACGAGTACCGGAAAAGGGTCGAATCTGTGGGAGTACCGAAAAATGATAGAATCCGGGCGAGTACCGAGAAAACGTAGAATCCGTGCGAGTGTGAAAAAACTTTCCCGACGATTACCGGAAAAGGTATAATCTGTGGGAGTACCGAAAAATGGTAGCATCCCGACGAGTACCAAGAAAAGGTAGAATCCGTGCGAGTGTGAAAAAACCTCCCCGACGAGTACCGGAAAAGGGTCGAATCTGTGGGAGTACCGATAAATAGTAGCATCCCCACGAGTACCGGGAAAAGGTAGAATCCGTGCGAGTAACCAAAAGTTGTCCCCACGAGTACCGGAAAACGGTCGAATCTGTGGGAGTACCGACAAATAGTAGCATCCCCACGAGTACCAGGAAAAGGTAGAATCTGTGCGAGTAACCAAAAGCTGTCCCCACGAGTACCAAAAAAGGGTCGAATTTGTGGGAGTACCGAAAAATGATAGAATTCGGGCGAGTACCGAGAAAATGTAGAATCCGTGCGAGTGTCAAAAAACTTTCCCGACGAGTACGGAAAAGGGTCAAATTTGTGGGAGTACCGAAAAATAGTAGCATCCCGACGAGTACCGGGAAATTGTAGAATCCGTGCGAGTAACCAAAAGATGTCCCCACGAGTACCGAAAAATGGTCGAATCTGTGGGAGTACCGAAAAATGATAGAATCCAGGCGAGTACCGGGTCAAAGGTAGAATCCGTGCGAGTAACCAAAAGTTGTCCCCAGGAGTACCGGAAAAGGGTCGAATCTGTGGGAGTACCGAAAAATGATAGAATCTGGGCGAGTACCGAGAAAAGGTAGAATCCGTGCGAGTGTGAAAAAACCTCCCCGACGAGTACCGGAAAAGGGTCGAATCTGTGGGAGTACCGATAAATAGTAGCATCCCCACGAGTACCGGGAAAAGGTAGAATCCGTGCGAGTAACCAAAAGTTGTCCCCACGAGTACCGGAAAACGGTCGAATCTGTGGGAGTACCGACAAATAGTAGCATCCCCACGAGTACCGGGAAAAGGTAGAATCTGTGCGAGTAACCAAAAGCTGTCCCCACGAGTACCGAAAAAGGGTCGAATTTGTGGGAGTACCGAAAAATGATAGAATTCGGGCGAGTACCGAGAAAACGTAGAATCCGTGCGAGTGTCAAAAAACTTTCCCGACGAGTACCGGAAAAGGGTCGAATATGTGGGAGTACCGAAAAATAGTAGCATCCCGACGAGTACCGGGAAATTGTAGAATCCGTGCGAGTAACCAAAAGATGTCCCCACGAGTACCGAAAAATGGTCGAATCTGTGGGAGTACCGAAAAATGATAGAATCCAGGCGAGTACCGGGTCAAAGGTAGAATCCGTGCGAGTAACCAAAAGTTGTCCCCAGGAGTACCGGAAAAGGGTCGAATCTGTGGGAGTACCGAAAAATGATAGAATCTGGGCGAGTACCGAGAAAAAGTAGAATCCGTGCGAGTGTGAAAAAACTTTCCCGACGATTACCGGAAAACGGTCAAATCTAAGGGAGTACCGAAAAATGGTAGCATCCCGACGAGTACCAAGAAAAGGTAGAATCCGTGCGAGTGTGAAAAAACTTTCCCGACGAGTACCGGAAAAGGGTCGAATCTGTGGGAGTACCGAAAAATAGTAGCATCCCAACGAGTATCGGGAAAATGTAGAATCCGTGCGAGTAACCAAAAGCTGTCCCCACGAGTACCGGAAAAGGGTCGAATCTGTGGGAGTACGGAAAAATAGTAGCATCCCGACGAGTACCGGGAAAAGGTAGAATCCGTGCGAGTAACCAAAAGCTGTCCCCACGAGTACCGGAAAACGGTCGAATCTGTGGGAGTACCGAAAAATGATAGAATCCGGGCGAGTACCGGGTCAAAGGCAGAATCCGTGCGAGTAACCAAAAGCTGTCCCCAAGAGTACCGGAAAAGGGTCGAATCTGTGGGAGCACCGAAAAATGATAGAATCCAGGCGAGTACCGAGAAAAAGTAGAATCCGTGCGAGTGTGAAAAAACTTTCACGACGAGTACCGGAAAAGGGTCGAATTTGTGGGAGTACCGAAAAATGGTAGCATCCCGACGAGTACCAAGAAAAGGTAGAATCCGTGCGAGTGTGAAAAAACATTCCCGACGAGTACCGGAAAAGGGTCGAATCTGTGGGAGTACCGAAAAATAGTAGCATCCCAACGAGTAACGGGAAAATGTAGAATCCGTGCGAGTAACCAAAAGCTGTCCCCACGAGTACCGGAAAACGGTCGAATCTGTGGGAGTACCGAAAAATGATAGAATCCGGACGAGTACAGGGAAAATTTAGAATCCGTGCCAGTATCCAAAAGCTGTCCCCACGAGTACCGGAGAAGGGTCGAATCTGTGGGAGTACCGAAAAATGATAGAATCCGGGCGTGTACTGGGAAAAGGTAGAATCCGTGCGAGTATCCAAAAACTGTTCCCACGAGTACCGGAAAAGGGTCGAATTTATGAGAGTACCGAAAAACGGTAGAATCCAGGCGAGTACCTGGAAAAGGTAGAATCTGTGCGAGTAACCAAAAGTTGTCCCCACGAGTACCGGAAAACGGTCAAATCTGTGGGAGTACCGAAATATGATAGAATCCGGCCTAGTACCGGGAAAAGGTAGAATCCGTGTGAGTAACCAAAAGCTGTCCCCACGAGTACCGGAAAAGGGTCGAATATTTGAGAGTACCGAAAAAGGGTCGAATCTGTGGGAGTACCGAAATATAGTAGCATCCCGACGAGTACCGGGAAAATGTAGAATTCGTGCGAGTAACCAAAAGTTGTCCCCACGAGTACCGGAAAAAGGTCGAATCTGTGGGAGTACCGAAAAATGATAGAATCCGGGCGTGTACTGGGAAAAGGTAGAATCCGTGCGAGTATCCAAAAACTGTTCCCACGAGTACCGGAAAAGGGTCGAATCTATGAGAGTACCGAAAAACGGTAGAATCCAGGCGAGTACCTGGTAAACGTAGAATCCGTGCGAGTAACCAAAGGCTGTCCCCACGAGTACCGGAAAACGGTCGAATCTGTGGGAGTACCGAAAAATGATAGAATCCGGGAGAGTACCGGGAAAAGGTAGAATCCGTGCGAGTAACCAAAAGCTGTCCCGACGAGTACCGGAAAAGGTTCGAATCTGTGGGAGTACCGAAAAATGATAGAATCCGGGCGAATACCGAGAAAAGGTAGAATCCGTGCGAGTAACCAAAAGCTGTCCCCACGAGTACCGAAAAAGGGTCGAATCTGTGGGAGTACCGAAAAATGATAGAATCCGGGCGTGTACTGGGAAAAGGTAAAATCCGAGCGAGTATCCAAAAACTGTTCCCACGAGTACCGGAAAAGGGTCGAATTTATGAGAGTACCGAAAAACGGTAGAATCCAGGCGAGTACCTGGAAAAGGTAGAATCCGTGCGAGTAACCAAAAGTTGTCCCCACGAGTACCGGAAAACGGTCGAATCTGTGGGAGTACCGAAATATGATAGAATCCGGCCTAGTACCGGGAAAAGGTAGAATCCGTGTGAGTAACCAAAAGCTGTCCCCACGAGTACCGGAAAAGGGTCGAATCTGTGGGAGAACCGAAAAATGATAGAATCCGGGCGAGTATCGAGAAAACGTAAAATCCGTGCGAGTGCCAAAAAACATTCCCGACGAGTACCGGAAAAGGGTCGAATCTGTGGGAGTACCGAAAAATAGTAGCATCCCGACGAGTACCGGGAAAATATAGAATCCTTGCGAGTAACCAAAAGATGTCCCCACGAGTACCGAAAAACGGTCGAATCTGTGGGAGTAGCGAAAAATGATAGAATATGGGCGAGTACAGGGAAAAGGTAGAATCCGTGCGAGTGTCAAAAAACATTCTGGACGAGTACCGGAAAAGGGTCGAATATTTGAGAATACCGAAAAAGGGTCGAATCTGTGGGAGTACCGAAATATAGTAGCATCCCGACGAGTACCGGGAAAATGTAGAATTCGTGCGAGTAACCAAAAGTTGTCCCCACGAGTACCGAAAAAGGGTCGAATCTGTGGGAGTACCGAAAAATGATAGAATCCGGGCGTGTACTGGGAAAAGGTAGAATCCGTGCGAGTATCCAAAAACTGTTCCCACGAGTACCGGAAAAGGGTCGAATCTATGAGAGTACCGAAAAACGGTAGAATCCAGGCGAGTACCTGGTAAACGTAGAATCCGTGCGAGTAACCAAAGGCTGTCCCCACGAGTACCGGAAAACGGTCGAATCTGTGGGAGTACCAAAAAATGATAGAATCCGGGAGAGTACCGGGAAAAGGTAGAATCCGTGCGAGTAACCAAAAGCTGTCCCGACGAGTACCGGAAAAGGTTCGAATCTGTGGGAGTACCGAAAAATGATAGAATCCGGGCGAGTACCGAGAAAAGGTAGAATCCGTGCGAGTAACCAAAAGCTGTCCCGACGAGTACCGGAAAAGGTTCGAATCTGTGGGAGTACCGAAAAATGATAGAATCCGGGCGAGTACCGAGAAAAGGTAGAATCCGTGCGAGTAACCAAAAGCTGTCCCCACGAGTACCGAAAAAGGGTCGAATCTGTGGGAGTACCGAAAAATGATAGAATCCGGGCGTGTACTGGGAAAAGGTAAAATCCGAGCGAGTATCCAAAAACTGTTCCCACGAGTACCGGAAAAGGGTCGAATCTATGAGAGTACCGAAAAACGGTAGAATCCAGGTGAGTACCTGGAAAACGTAGAATCCGTGCGAGTGTGAAAAAACTTTCCCGACGAGTACCGGAAAAGGGTCGAATCTGTGGGAGTACCGAAAAATGATAGAATCTGGGCGAGTACCGGGCAAAGGTAGAAACCGTGCGAGTAACCAAAAGCTGTCCCCACGAGTACCGGAAAAGGTTCGAATCTATGGGAGTACCGAAAAAAGATAGAATCCGGGCGAGTACCGAGAAAACGTAGAATCCGTGCGAGTGTGAAAAAACTTTCCCGACGAGTACCGGAAAAGGGTCGAATCTGTGGGAGTACCGAAAAATGGTAGCATCCCGATGAGTACCAAGAAAAGGTAGAATCCGTGCGAGTGTGAAAAAACATTCCCGACGAGTACCGGAAAAGGGTCGAATCTGTGGGAGTACCAAAAAATAGTAGCATCCCAACGAGTACCGGGAAAATGTAGAATCCGTGCGAGTAACCAAATGCTGTCCCCGCGAGTACCGGAAAACGGTCGAATCTGTGGGAGTACCGAAAAATGATAGAATCCAGGCGAGTACCGGGTCAAAGGTAGAATCCGTGCGAGTAACCAAAAGTTGTCCCCAAGAGTACCGGAAAAGGGTCGAATCTGTGGGAGCACCGAAAAATGATAGAATCCGGGCGAGTACCGAGAAAAAGTAGAATCCGTGCGAGTGTGAAAAAACTTTCACGACGAGTACCGGAAAAGGGTCGAATTTGTGGGAGTACCGAAAAATGGTAGCATCCCGACGAGTACCAAGAAAAGGTAGAATCCGTGCGAGTGTGAAAAAACATTCCCGACGAGTACCGGAAAAGGGTTGAATCTGTGGGAGTACCGAAAAATAGTAGCATCCCAACGAGTACCGGGAAAATGTAGAATTCGTGCGAGTAACCAAAAGCTGTCCCCACGAGTACCGAAAAAACGGTCGAATTTGTGGGAGTACCGAAAAATGATAGAATCCGGGCGAGTACCGGGAAAAGTTAGAATCCGTGCGAGTATCCAAAAGCTGTCCCCACGAGTACCAGAAAAAGGTCGAATCTGTGGGAGTACCGAAAAATGATAGAATCCGGGCGTGTACTGGGAAAAGGTAGAATCCGTGCGAGTATCCAAAAACTGTTCCCACGAGTACCGGAAAAGGGTCGAATCTATGAGAGTACCGAAAAACGGTAGAATCCAGGTGAGTACCTGGAAAACGTAGAATCCGTGCGAGTGTGAAAAAACTTTCCCGACGAGTACCGGAAAAGGGTCGAATCTGTGGGAGTACCGAAAAATGATAGAATCTGGGCGAGTACCGGGCAAAGGTAGAAACCGTGCGAGTAACCAAAAGCTGTCCCCACGAGTACCGGAAAAGGTTCGAATCTATGGGAGTACCGAAAAAAGATAGAATCCGGGCGAGTACCGAGAAAACGTAGAATCCGTGCGAGTGTGAAAAAACTTTCCCGACGAGTACCGGAAAAGGGTCGAATCTGTGGGAGTACCGAAAAATGGTAGCATCCCGATGAGTACCAAGAAAAGGTAGAATCCGTGCGAGTGTGAAAAAACATTCCCGACGAGTACCGGAAAAGGGTCGAATCTGTGGGAGTACCAAAAAATAGTAGCATCCCAACGAGTACCGGGAAAATGTAGAATCCGTGCGAGTAACCAAATGCTGTCCCCGCGAGTACCGGAAAACGGTCGAATCTGTGGGAGTACCGAAAAATGATAGAATCCAGGCGAGTACCGGGTCAAAGGTAGAATCCGTGCGAGTAACCAAAAGTTGTCCCCAAGAGTACCGGAAAAGGGTCGAATCTGTGGGAGCACCGAAAAATGATAGAATCCGGGCGAGTACCGAGAAAAAGTAGAATCCGTGCGAGTGTGAAAAAACTTTCACGACGAGTACCGGAAAAGGGTCGAATTTGTGGGAGTACCGAAAAATGGTAGCATCCCGACGAGTACCAAGAAAAGGTAGAATCCGTGCGAGTGTGAAAAAACATTCCCGACGAGTACCGGAAAAGGGTTGAATCTGTGGGAGTACCGAAAAATAGTAGCATCCCAACGAGTACCGGGAAAATGTAGAATTCGTGCGAGTAACCAAAAGCTGTCCCCACGAGTACCGAAAAAACGGTCGAATTTGTGGGAGTACCGAAAAATGATAGAATCCGGGCGAGTACCGGGAAAAGTTAGAATCCGTGCGAGTATCCAAAAGCTGTCCCCACGAGTACCAGAAAAAGGTCGAATCTGTGGGAGTACCGAAAAATGATAGAATCCGGGCGTGTACTGGGAAAAGGTAGAATCCGTGCGAGTATCCAAAAACTGTTCCCACGAGTACCGGAAAAGGGTCGAATCTATGAGAGTACCGAAAAACGGTAGAATCCAGGCGAGTACCTGGAAAAGGTAGAATCCGTGCGAGTAACCAAAGGCTGTCCCCACGAGTACCGAAAAACGGTCGAATCTGTGGGAGTACCGAAAAATGATAGAATCCGGGAGAGTACCGAGAAAAGGTAGAATCCGTGCGAGTAACCAAAAGCTGTCCCCAAGAGTACCGGAAAAGGGTCGAATCTATGAGAGTACCGAAAAAAGATAGAATCCGGGCGAGTACCGAGAAAACGTAGAATCCGTGCGAGTGTGAAAAAACTTTCCCGACGAGTACCGGAAAAGGGTCGAATCTGTGGGAGTACCGAAAAATGATAGAATCTGGGCGAGTACCGGGAAAAGGAAGAATCCGTGCGAGTAACCAAAGGTGTCCCCACGAGTACCGGAAAAGGTTCGAATCTGTGGGAGTACCGAAAAATGATAGAATCCAGGCGAGTACCGAGAAAAAGTAGAATCCGTGCGAGTGTGAAAAAACTTTCCCGACGAGTACCGGAAAAGGGTCGAATTTGTGGGAGTACCGAAAAATGGTAGCATCCCGACGAGTACCAAGAAAAGGTAGAATCCGTGCGAGTGTGAAAAAACATTCCCGACGAGTACCGGAAAAGGGTCGAATCTGTGGGAGTACCGAAAAATAGTAGCATCCCAACGAGTACCGGAAAAATGTAGAATCCGTGCGAGTAACCAAAAGCTGTCCCCACGAGTACCGGAAAACGGTCGAATCTGTGGGAGTACTGAAAAATGATAGAATTCGGGCGAGTACCGGGTCAAAGGTAGAATCCGTGCGAGTAACCAAAAGCTCTCCCTAAGAGTACCGGAAAAGGGTCGAATATGTGGGAGTACCGAAAAATGATAGAATCCGGGCGAGTACCTAGAAAAAGTAGAATCCGTGCGAGTGTGAAAAAACTTTCCCGACGAGTACCGGAAAAGGGTCGAATTTGTGGGAGTACCGAAAAATGGTAGCATCCCGACGAGCACCAAGAAAAGGTAGAATCCGTGCGAGTGTGAAAAAACATTCCCGACGAGTACCGGAAAAGGGTCGAATCTGTGGGAGTACCGAAAAATAGTAGCATCCCAACGAGTACCGGGAAAATGTAGAATCCGTGCGAGTAACCAAAAGCTGTCCCCACGAGTACCGGAAAACGGTCGAATCTGTGGGAGTACCGAAAAATGATAGAATCCGGAGAGTACCGGGAAAAGTAGAATTCGTGCGAGTGTGAAAAAACTTTCCCGACGAGTACCGGAAAAGGGTCGAATTTGTGGGAGTACCGAAAAATGGTAGCATCCCGACGAGTACCAAGAAAAGGTAGAATCCGTGCGAGTGTGAAAAAACATTCCCGACGAGTACCGGAAATGGGTCGAATCTGTGGGAGTACAGAAAAATAGTAGCATCCCAACGAGTACCGGGAAAATGTAGAATCCGTGCGAGTAACCAAAAGCTGTCCTGACGAGTACCGGAAAAGGGTCGAATCTGTGGGAGTACCAAAAAATAGTAGCATCCCAACGAGTACCGGGAAAACGTAGAATCCGTGCGAGTAACCAAATGTTGTCCCCACGAGTACCGGAAAACGGTCGAATCTGTGGGAGTACCGAAAAATGATAGAATCCGGGCGAGTACCGGGAAAAGTTAGAATCCGTGCGAGTATCCAAAAGCTGTCCCCACGAGTACCGGAAAAGGGTCGAATCTGTGGGAGTACCGAAAAATGATAGAATCCGGGCGTGTACTGGGAAAAGGTAGAATCCGTGCGAGTATCCAAAAACTGTTGCCACGAGTACCGGAAAAGGGTCGAATTTATGAGAGTACCGAAAAACGGTAGAATCCAGGCGAGTACCTGGAAAAGGTAGAATCCGTGCGAGTAACCAAAAGTTGTCCCCACGAGTACCGGAAAACGGTCGAATCTGTGGGAGTACCGAAATATGATAGAATCCGGCCTAGTATCGGGAAAAGGTAGAATCCGTGCGAGTAACCAAAAGCTGTCCCCACGAGTACCGGAAAAGGGTCGAATCTGTGGGAGAACCGAAAAATGATAGAGTCCGGGCGAGTATCGAGAAAACGTAAAATCCGTGCGAGTGTCAAAAAACATTCCCGACGAGTACCAGAAAAGGGTCGAATCTGTGGGAGTACCGAAAAATAGTAGCATCCCGACGAGTACCGGGAAAATATAGAATCCGTGCGAGTAACCAAAAGATGTCCCCACGAGTACCGGAAAACGGTCGAATCTGTGGGAGTAGCGAAAAATGATAGAATCTGGGCGAGTACAGGGAAAAGGTAGAATCCGTGCGAGTGTCAAAAAACATTCTGGACGAGTACCGGAAAAGGGTCGAATATTTGAGAGTACCGAAAAAGGGTCGAATCTGTGGGAGTACCGAAATATAGTAGCATCCCGACGAGTACTGGGAAAATGTAGAATTCGTGCGAGTAACCAAAAGTTGTCCCCACGAGTACCGGAAAAGGGTCGAATCTGTGGGAGTACCGAAAAATGATAGAATCCAGGGGAGTACCGAGAAAAAGTAGAATCCGTGCGAGTGTGAAAAAACTTTCCCGACGAGTACCGGAAAAGGGTCGAATTTGTTGGAGTACCGAAAAATGGTAGCATCCCGACGAGTACCAAGAAAAGGTAGAATCCGTGCGAGTGTGAAAAAACATTCCCGACGGGTACCGGAAAAGGGTCGAATCTGTGGGAGTACCGAAAAATAGTAGCATCCCAACGAGTACCGGAAAAATGTAGAATCCGTGCGAGTAACCAAAAGCTGTCCCCACGAGTACCGGAAAACGGTCGAATCTGTGGGAGTACTGAAAAATGATAGAATTCGGGCAAGTACCGGGTCAAAGGTAGAATCCGTGCGAGTAACGAAAAGTTGTCCCCAAGAGTACCGGAAAAGGGTCGAATCTGTGGGAGTACCGAAAAATGATAGAATCCGGGCGAGTACCGGGAAAATGTAGAATCCGTGCGAGTAACCAAAAGCTGTCCCCACGAGTACCGGAAAACGGTCGAATCTGTGGGAGTACCGAAAAATGATAGAATCCGGGCGAGTACCGGGAAAAGTTAGAATCCGTGCGAGTATCCAAAAGCTGTCCCCACGAGTACCGGAAAAGGGTCGAATCTGTGGGAGTACCGAAAAATGATAGAATCCGGGCGAGTACCGGGAAAAGGTAGAATCCGTGCGAGTAACCAAAAGCTGTCCCCACGAGTACCGGAAAAGGGTCGAATCTGTGGGAGTACCGAAAAATGATAGAATCCAGGGGAGTACCGAGAAAAAGTAGAATCCGTGCGAGTGTGAAAAAACTTTCCCGACGAGTACCGGAAAAGGGTCGAATTTGTGGGAGTACCGAAAAATGGTAGCATCCCGACGAGTACCAAGAAAAGGTAGAATCCGTGCGAGTGTGAAAAAACATTCCCGACGAGTACCGGAAAAGGGTCGAATCTGTGGGAGTACCGAAAAATAGTAGCATCCCAACGAGTACCGGAAAAATGTAGAATCCGTGCGAGTAACCAAAAGCTGTCCCCACGAGTACCGGAAAACGGTCGAATCTGTGGGAGTACTGAAAAATGATAGAATTCGGGCGAGTACCGAGTCAAAGGTAGAATCCGTGCGAGTAACCAAAAGTTGTCCCCAAGAGTACCGGAAAAGGGTCGAATATGTGGGAGTACCGAAAAATGATAGAATCCGGGCGAGTACCGAGAAAAAGTAGAATCCGTGCGTGTGTCAAAAAACTTTCCCGACGAGTACCGGAAAAGGGTCGAATTTGTGGGAGTACCGAAAAATGGTAGCATCCCGACGAGTACCAAGAAAAGGTAGAATCCGTGCGAGTGTGAAAAAACATTCCCGACGAGTACCGGATAAGGGTCGAATCTGTGGGAGTACCGAAAAATAGTAGCATCCCAACGAGTATCGGGAAAATGTAGAATCCGTGCGAGTAACCAAAAGCTGTCCCCACGAGTACCGGAAAAGGGTCGAATCTGTGGGAGTACGGAAAAATAGTAGCATCCCGACGAGTACCGGGAAAAGGTAGAATCCGTGCGAGTAACCAAAAGCTGTCCCCACGAGTACCGGAAAACGGTCGAATCTGTGGGAGTACCGAAAAAATGATAGAATCCGGGCGAGTACCGGGAAAAGGTAGAATCCGTGCGAGTAACCAAAAGCTGTCCCCACGAGTACCGGAAAAGGGTCGAATCTGTGGGAGTACCGAAAAATGATAGAATCCGGGCGAGTACCGAGAAAACGTAGAATCCGTGCGAGTGTGAAAAAACTTTCCCGACGAGTACTGGAAAAGGGTTGAATCTATGGGAGTACCGAAAAATTGTAGCATCCCGACGAGTACCGGGAAAAGGTAGAATCCGTGCGAGTAACCAAAAGCTGTCCCCACGAGTACCGAAAAAGGGTCGAATCTGTGGGAGTACCGAAAAATAGTAGCATCCCAACGAGTATCGGGAAAATGTAGAATCCGTGCGAGTAACCAAAAGCTGTCCCCACGAGTACCGGAAAAGGGTCGAATCTGTGGGAGTACCGAAAAAATGATAGAATCCGGGCGAGTACCGGGAAAAGGTAGAATCCGTGCGAGTAACCAAAAGCTGTCCCCACGAGTACCAGAAAACGGTCGAATCTGTGGGAGTATCGAAAAATGATAGAATCCGGGCGAGTACCGGGAAAAGTTAGAATCCGTGCGAGTATCCAAAAGCTGTCCCCACGAGTACCGGAAAAGGGTCGAATCTGTGGGAGTACCGAAAAATGATAGAATCCAGGCGAGTACCGAGAAAAAGTAGAATCCGTGCGAGTGTGAAAAAACTTTCCCGACGAGTACCGGAAAAGGGTCGAATTTGTGGGAGTACCGAAAAATGGTAGCATCCCGACGAGTACCAAGAAAAGGTAGAATCCGTGCGAGTGTGAAAAAACATTCCCGACGAGTACCGGAAAAGGGTCGAATCTGTGGGAGTACCGAAAAATAGTAGCATCCCAACGAGTACCGGAAAAATGTAGAATCCGTGCGAGTAACCAAAAGCTGTCCCCACGAGTACCGGAAAACGGTCGAATCTGTGGGAGTACTGAAAAATGATAGAATTCGGGCGAGTACCGAGTCAAAGGTAGAATCCGTGCGAGTAACCAAAAGCTGTCCCCACGAGTACCGGAAAAGGGTTGAATCTGTGGGAGTACCGAAAAATGATAGAATCCAGGCGAGTACCGAGAAAAAGTAGAATCCGTGCGAGTGTGAAAAAACTTTCCCGACGAGTACCGGAAAAGGGTCGAATTTGTGGGAGTACCGAAAAATGGTAGCATCCCGACGAGTACCAAGAAAAGGTAGAATCCGTGCGAGTGTGAAAAAACATTCCCGACGAGTACCGGATAAGGGTCGAATCTGTGGGAGTACCGAAAAATAGTAGCATCCCAACGAGTACCGGGAAAATGTAGAATCCGTGCGAGTAACCAAAAGCTGTCCCCACGAGTACCGGAAAAGGGTCGAATCTGTGGGAGTACCGAAAAATAGTAGCATCCCAACGAGTATCAGGAAAATGTAGAATCCGTGCGAGTAACCAAAAGCTGTCCCCACGAGTACCGGAAAAGGGTCGAATCTGTGGGAGTACCGAAAAATAGTAGCATCCCGACGAGTACCCAGAAAAGGTAGAATCCGTGCGAGTAACCAAAAGCTGTCCCCACGAGTACCGGAAAACGGTCGAATCTGTGGGAGTGCCGAAAAAATGATAGAATCCGGGCGAGTACCGGGAAAAGGTAGAATCCGTGCGAGTAACCAAAAGCTGTCCCCACGAGTACCGGAAAAGGGTCGAATCTGCGGGAAAACCGAAAAATGATAGAATCCGGGCGAGTACCGAGAAAACGTAGAATCCGTGCGAGTGTGAAAAAACTTTCCCGACGAGTACTGGAAAAGGGTTGAATCTGTGGAAGTACCGAAAAATTGTAGCATCCCGACGAGTACCGGGAAAAGGTAGAATCCGTGCGAGTAACCAAAAGATGTCCCCACGAGTACCGGAAAAGGGTCGAATCTGTGGGAGTACCGAAAAATAGTAGCATCCCAACGAGTATCGGGAAAATGTAGAATCCGTGCGAGTAACCAAAAGCTGTCCCCACGAGTACCGGAAAAGGGTCGAATCTGTGGGAGTACCGAAAAATAGTAGCATCCCGACGAGTACGGGGAAAAGGTAGAATCCGTGCGAGTAACCAAAAGTTGTCCCCACGAGTACCGGAAAACGGTCTAATCTGTGGGAGTACCGAAAAAATGATAGAATCCGGGCGAGTACCGGGAAAAGGTAGAATCCGTGTGAGTAACCAAAAGCTGTCCCCACGAGTACCGGAAAAGGGTCGAATCTGTGGGAGTACCGAAAAATGATAGAATCCGGGCGAGTACCAAGAAAACGTAGAATCCGTGCGAGTAACCAAAAGCTGTGCCCAAGAGTACCGGAAAAGGGTCGAATCTGTGGGAGTACCGAAAAATGATAGAATCCAGGCGAGTACCGAGAAAAAATAGAATCCGTGCGAGTGTGAAAAAACTTTCCCGACGAGTACCGGAAAAGGGTCGAATTTGTGGGAGTACCGAAAAATGGTAGCATCCCGACGAGTACCAAGAAAAGGTAGAATCCGTGCGAGTGTGAAAAAACATTCCCGACGAGTACCGGATAAGGGTCGAATCTGTGGGAGTACCGAAAAATAGTAGCATCCCAACGAGTACCGGGAAAATGTAGAATCCGTGCGAGTAACCAAAAGCTGTCCCCACGAGTACCGGAAAAGGGTCGAATCTGTGGGAGTACCGAAAAAATGATAGAATCCGGGCGAGTACCGGGAAAAGGTAGAATCCGTGCGAGTAACCAAAAGCTGTCCCCACGAGTACCGGAAAACGGTCGAATCTGTGGGAGTACCGAAAAAATGATAGAATCCGGGCGAGTACCGGGAAAAGGTAGAATCCGTGCGAGTAACCAAAAGCTGTCCCCACGAGTACCGGAAAAGGGTCGAATCTATGGGAGTACCGAAAAATGATAGAATCCGGGCGAGTACCGAGAAAACGTAGAATCCGTGCGAGTAACCAAAAGCTGTCCCCACGAGTACCGGAAAAGGGTCGAATCTGTGGGAGTACCGAAAAATGATAGAATCCAGGCGAGTACCGAGAAAAAGTAGAATCCGTGCGTGTGTGAAAAAACTTTCCCGACGAGTACCGGAAAAGGGTCGAATTTGTGGGAGTACCGAAAAATGGTAGCATCCCGACGAGTACCAAGAAAAGGTAGAATCCGTGCGAGTGTGAAAAAACATTCCCGACGAGTACCGGAAAAGGGTCGAATCTGTGGGAGTACCGAAAAATAGTAGCATCCCAACGAGTACCGGGAAAAGGTAGAATCCGTGCGAGTAACCAAAAGCTGTCCCCACGAGTACCGGAAAACGGTCGAATCTGTGGGAGTACTGAAAAATGATAGAATTCGGGCGAGTACCGAGTCAAAGGTAGAATCCGTGCGAGTAACCAAAAGCTGTCCCCCCGGAAAAGGGTCGAATATGTGGGAGTACCGAAAAATGATAGAATCCGGGCGAGTACCGAGAAAAAGTAGAATCCGTGCGTGTGTCAAAAAACTTTCCCGACGAGTACCGGAAAAGGGTCGAATTTGTGGGAGTACCGAAAAATAGTAGCATCCCGACGAGTACCGGGAAAAGGTAGAATCCGTGCGAGTAACCAAAAGTTGTCCCCACGAGTACCGGAAAACGGTCTAATCTGTGGGAGTACCGAAAAAATGATAGAATCCGGGCGAGTACCGGGAAAAGGTAGAATCCGTGCGAGTAACCAAAAGCTCTCCCCACGAGTACCGGAAAAGGGTCGAATCTGTGGGAGTACCGAAAAATGATAGAATCCGGGCGAGTACCGAGAAAACGTAGAATCCGTGCGAGTAACCAAAAGCTGTCCCCACGAGTACCGGAAAAGGGTCGAATCTGTGGGAGTACCGAAAAATGATAGAATCGAGGCGAGTACCGAGAAAAAGTAGAATCCGTGCGTGTGTGAAAAAACTTTCCCGACGAGTACCGGAAAAGGGTCGAATTTGTGGGAGTACCGAAAAATGGTAGCATCCCGACGAGTACCAAGAAAAGGTAGAATCCGTGCGAGTGTGAAAAAACATTCCCGACGAGTACCGGATAAGGGTCGAATCTGTGGGAGTACCGAAAAATAGTAGCATCCCAACGAGTACCGGGAAAATGTAGAATCCGTGCGAGTAACCAAAAGCTGTCCCCACGAGTACCGGAAAACGGTCGAATCTGTGGGAGTACCGAAAAAATGATAGAATCCGGGCGAGTACCGGGAAAAGGTAGAATCCGTGCGAGTAACCAAAAGCTGTCCCCACGAGTACCGGAAAAGGGTCGAATCTATGGGAGTACCGAAAAATGATAGAATCCGGGCGAGTACCGAGAAAACGTAGAATCCGTGCGAGTAACCAAAAGCTGTCCCCACGAGTACCGGAAAAGGGTCGAATCTGTGGGAGTACCGAAAAATGATAGAATCCAGGCGAGTACCGAGAAAAAGTAGAATCCGTGCGTGTGTGAAAAAACTTTCCCGACGAGTACCGGAAAAGGGTCGAATTTGTGGGAGTACCGAAAAATGGTAGCATCCCGACGAGTACCAAGAAAAGGTAGAATCCGTGCGAGTGTGAAAAAACATTCCCGACGAGTACCGGAAAAGGGTCGAATCTGTGGGAGTACCGAAAAATAGTAGCATCCCAACGAGTACCGGGAAAAGGTAGAATCCGTGCGAGTAACCAAAAGCTGTCCCCACGAGTACCGGAAAACGGTCGAATCTGTGGGAGTACTGAAAAATGATAGAATTCGGGCGAGTACCGAGTCAAAGGTAGAATCCGTGCGAGTAACCAAAAGCTGTCCCCCCGGAAAAGGGTCGAATATGTGGGAGTACCGAAAAATGATAGAATCCGGGCGAGTACCGAGAAAAAGTAGAATCCGTGCGTGTGTCAAAAAACTTTCCCGACGAGTACCGGAAAAGGGTCGAATTTGTGGGAGTACCGAAAAATGGTAGCATCCCGACGAGTGCCAAGAAAAGGTAGAATCCGTGCGAGTGTGAAAAAACATTCCCGACGAGTACCGGATAAGGGTCGAATCTGTGGGAGTACCGAAAAATAGTAGCATCCCAACGAGTACCGGGAAAATGTAGAATCCGTGCGAGTAACCAAAAGCTGTCCCCACGAGTACCGAAAAAGGGTCGAATCTGTGGGAGTACCGAAAAAATGATAGAATCCGGGCGAGTACCGGGAAAAGGTAGAATCCGTGCGATTAACCAAAAGTTGTCCCCACGAGTACCGGAAAACGGTCGAATCTGTGGGAGTACCGAAAAATGATAGAATCCGGGCGAGTACCGGGAAAAGTTAGAATCCGTGCGAGTATCCAAAAGCTGTGCCCACGAGTACCGGAAAAGGGTCGAATCTGTGGGAGTACCGAAAAATGATAGAATCCGGGCGAGTACCGGGAAAAGGTAGAATCCGTGCGAGTAACCAAAAGCTGTCCCCACGAGTACCGGAAAAGGGTCGAATCTGTGGGAGTACCGAAAAATGATAGAATCCAGGCGAGTACCGAGAAAAAGTAGAATCCGTGCGAGTGTGAAAAAACTTTCCCGACGAGTACCGGAAAAGGGTCGAATTTGTGGGAGTACCGAAAAATGGTAGCATCCCGACGAGTACCAAGAAAAGGTAGAATCCGTGCGAGTGTGAAAAAACATTCCCGACGAGTACCGGAAAAGGGTCGAATCTGTGGGAGTACCGAAAAATAGTAGCATCCCAACGAGTACCGGAAAAATGTAGAATCCGTGCGAGTAACCAAAAGCTGTCCGCACGAGTACCGGAAAACGGTCGAATCTGTGGGAGTACTGAAAAATGATAGAATTCGGGCGAGTACCGAGTCAAAGGTAGAATCCGTGCGAGTAACCAAAAGCTGTCCCCAAGAGTACCGGAAAAGGGTCGAATATGTGGGAGTACCGAAAAATGATAGAATCCGGGCGAGTACCGAGAAAAAGTAGAATCCGTGCGAGTGTCAAAAAACTTTCCCGACGAGTACCGGAAAAGGGTCGAATTTGTGGGAGTACCGAAAAATGGTAGCATCCCGACGAGTACCAAGAAAAGGTAGAATCCGTGCGAGTGTGAAAAAACATTCCCGACGAGTACCGGATAAGGGTCGAATCTGTGGGAGTACCGAAAAATAGTAGCATCCCAACGAGTACCGGGAAAATGTAGAATCCGTGCGAGTAACCAAAAGCTGTCCCCAAGAGTACCGGAAAAGGGTCGAATCTGTGGGAGTACCGAAAAAATGATAGAATCCGGGCGAGTACCGGGAAAAGGTAGAATCCGTGCGAGTAACCAAAAGCTGTCCCCACGAGTACCGGAAAACGGTCGAAGCTGTGGGAGTACCGAAAAAATGATAGAATCCGGGCGAGTACCGGGAAAAGGTAGAATCCGTGCGAGTAACCAAAAGCTGTCCCCACGAGTACCGGAAAACGGTCGAATCTGTGGGAGTACTGAAAAATGATAGAATTCGGGCGAGTACCGAGTCAAAGGTAGAATCCGTGCGAGTAACCAAAAGCTGTCCCCCCGGAAAAGGGTCGAATATGTGGGAGTACCGAAAAATGATAGAATCCGGGCGAGTACCGAGAAAAAGTAGAATCCGTGCGTGTGTCAAAAAACTTTCCCGACGAGTACCGGAAAAGGGTCGAATTTGTGGGAGTACCGAAAAATGGTAGCATCCCGACGAGTACCAAGAAAAGGTAGAATCCGTGCGAGTGTGAAAAAACATTCCCGACGAGTACCGGAAAAGGGTCGAATCTGTGGGAGTACCGAAAAATAGTAGCATCCCAACGAGTACCGGAAAAATGTAGAATCCGTGCGAGTAACCAAAAGCTGTCCGCACGAGTACCGGAAAACGGTCGAATCTGTGGGAGTACCGAAAAATGATAGAATCCGGGCGAGTACCGAGAAAACGTAGAATCCGTGCGAGTAACCAAAAGCTGTCCCCACGAGTACCGGAAAAGGGTCGAATCTGTGGGAGTACCGAAAAATGATAGAATCCAGGCGAGTACCGAGAAAAAGTAGAATCCGTGCGTGTGTGAAAAAACTTTCCCGACGAGTACCGGAAAAGGGTCGAATTTGTGGGAGTACCGAAAAATGGTAGCATCCCGACGAGTACCAAGAAAAGGTAGAATCCGTGCGAGTGTGAAAAAACATTCCCGACGAGTACCGGATAAGGGTCGAATCTGTGGGAGTACCGAAAAATAGTAGCATCCCAACGAGTACCGGGAAAATGTAGAATCCGTGCGAGTAACCAAAAGCTGTCCCCACGAGTACCGGAAAAGGGTCAAATCTGTGGGAGTACCGAAAAAATGATAGAATCCGGGCGAGTACCGGGAAAAGGTAGAATCCGTGCGAGTAACCAAAAGCTGTCCCCACGAGTACCGGAAAAGGGTCGAATCTATGGGAGTACCGAAAAATGATAGAATCCGGGCGAGTACCGAGAAAACGTAGAATCCGTGCGAGTGGGAAAAAACTTTCCCGACGAGTACTGGAAAAGCGTTGAATCTATGGGAGTACCGAAAAATTGTAGCATCCCGACGAGTACCGGGAAAAGGTAGAATCCGTGCGAGTAACCAAAAGCTGTCCCCACGAGTACCGGAAAAGGGTCGAATCTAAGGGAGTACCGAAAAATGATAAAATCCGGGCGAGTACCGGGAATAGGTAGAATCCGTGCGAGTAACCAAAAGTTGTCCCCACGAGTACCGGAAAAGGGTCGAATCTGTGGGAGTACTGAAAAATGATAGAATCCAGGCGAGTACCGAGAAAAAATAGAATCCGTGCGAGTGTGAAAAAACTTTCCCGACGAGTACCGGAAAAGGGTCGAATTTGTGGGAGTACCGAAAAATGGTAGCATCCCGACGAGTACCAAGAAAAGGTAGAATCCGTGCGAGTGTGAAAAAACCTCCCCGACGAGTACCGGAAAAGGGTCGAATCTGTGGGAGTACCGATAAATAGTAGCATCCCCACGAGTACCGGGAAAAGGTAGAATCCGTGCGAGTAACCAAAAGTTGGCCCCACGAGTACCGGAAAACGGTCGAATCTGTGGGAGTACCGACAAATAGTAGCATCCCCACGAGTACCAGGAAAAGGTAGAATCTGTGCGAGTAACCAAAAGCTGTCCCCACGAGTACCAAAAAAGGGTCGAATTTGTGGGAGTACCGAAAAATGATAGAATTCGGGCGAGTACCGAGAAAATGTAGAATCCGTGCGAGTGTCAAAAAACTTTCCCGACGAGTACCGGAAAAGGGTCGAATTTGTGGGAGTACCGAAAAATGGTAGCATCCCGACGAGTACCAAGAAAAGGTAGAATCCGTGCGAGTGTGAAAAAACATTCCCGACGAGTACCGGAAAAGGGTCGAATCTGTGGGAGTACCGAAAAATAGTAGCATCCCAACGAGTACCGGAAAAATGTAGAATCCGTGCGAGTAACCAAAAGCTGTCCCCACGAGTACCGGAAAAACGGTCGAATCTGTGGGAGTACTGAAAAATGATAGAATTCGGGCGAGTACCGAGTCAAAGGTAGAATCCGTGCGAGTAACCAAAAGCTGTCCCCAAGAGTACCGGAAAAGGGTCGAATTTGTGGGAGTACCGAAAAATGGTAGCATCCCGACGAGTACCAAGAAAAGGTAGAATCCGTGCGATTAACCAAAAGCTGTCCCCACGAGTACCGGAAAACGGTCGAATCTGTGGGAGTACCGAAAAATGATAGAATCCGGGCGAGTATCCAAAAGCTGTCCCCACGAGTACCGGAAAAGGGTCGAATCTGTGGGAGTACCGAAAAATGATAGAATCCGGGCGAGTACCGGGAAAAGGTAGAATCCGTGCGAGTAACCAAAAGCTGTCCCCACGAGTACCGGAAAAGGGTCGAATCTGTGGGAGTACCGAAAAATGATAGAATCCAGGCGAGTACCGAGAAAAAGTAGAATCCGTGCGAGTGTGAAAAAACTTTCCCGACGAGTACCGGAAAAGGGTCGAATTTGTGGGAGTACCGAAAAATGGTAGCATCCCGACGAGTACCAAGAAAAGGTAGAATCCGTGCGAGTGTGAAAAAACATTCCCGACGAGTACCGGAAAAGGGTCGAATCTGTGGGAGTACCGAAAAATAGTAGCATCCCAACGAGTACCGGAAAAATGTAGAATCCGTGCGAGTAACCAAAAGCTGTCCCCACGAGTACCGGAAAACGGTCGAATCTGTGGGAGTACTGAAAAATGATAGAATTCGGGCGAGTACCGAGTCAAAGGTAGAATCCGTGCGAGTAACCAAAAGCTGTCCCCAAGAGTACCGGAAAAGGGTCGAATTTGTGGGAGTACCGAAAAATGGTAGCATCCCGACGAGTACCAAGAAAAGGTAGAATCCGTGCGAGTGTGAAAAAACATTCCCGACGAGTACCGGATAAGGGTCGAATCTGTGGGAGTACCGAAAAAATGATAGAATCCGGGCGAGTACCGGGAAAAGGTAGAATCCGTGCGAGTAACCAAAAGCTGTCCCCACGAGTACCGGAAAAGGGTCGAATCTGTGGGAGTACCGAAAAATGATAGAATCCAGGCGAGTACCGAGAAAAAGTAGAATCCGTGCGAGTGTGAAAAAACTTTCCCGACGAGTACCGGAAAAGGGTCGAATTTGTGGGAGTACCGAAAAATGGTAGCATCCCGACGAGTACCAAGAAAAGGTAGAATCCGTGCGAGTGTGAAAAAACATTCCCGACGAGTACCGGATAAGGGTCGAATCTGTGGGAGTACCGAAAAATAGTAGCATCCCAACGAGTACCGGAAAAATGTAGAATCCGTGCGAGTAACCAAAAGCTGTCCCCACGAGTACCGGAAAACGATCGAATCTGTGGGAGTACTGAAAAATGATAGAATTCGGGCGAGTACCGAGTCAAAGGTAGAATCCGTGCGAGTAACCAAAAGCTGTCCCCAAGAGTACCGGAAAAGGGTCGAATATGTGGGAGTACCGAAAAATGATAGAATCCGGGCAAGTACCGAGAAAAAGTAGAATCCGTGCGTGTGTCTAAAAACTTTCCCGACGAGTACCGGAAAAGGGTCGAATTTGTGGGAGTACCGAAAAATGGTAGCATCCCGACGAGTACCAAGAAAAGGTAGAATCCGTGCGAGTGTGAAAAAACATTCCCGACGAGTACCGGATAAGGGTCGAATCTGTGGGAGTACCGAAAAATAGTAGCATCCCAACGAGTACCGGGAAAATGTAGAATCCGTGCGAGTAACCAAAAGCTGTCCCCACGAGTACCGGAAAAGGGTCGAATCTGTGGGAGTACCGAAAAATAGTAGCATCCCGACGAGTACCGGGAAAAGGTAGAATCCGTACGAGTAACCAAAAGCTGTCCCCACGAGTACCGGAAAACGGTCGAATCTGTGGGAGTACCGAAAAAATGATAGAATCCGGGCGAGTCCCGGGAAAAGGTAGAATCCGTGCGAGTAACCAAAATCTGTCCCCACGAGTACCGGAAAAGGGTCGAATCTGTGGGAGTACCGAAAAATGATAGAATCCGGGCGAGTACCGAGAAAACGTAGAATCCGTGCGAGTGTGAAAAAACTTTCCCGACGAGTACTGGAAAAGCGTTGAATCTATGGGAGTACCGAAAAATTGTAGCATCCCGACGAGTACCGGGAAAAGGTAGAATCCGTGCGAGTAACCAAAAGCTGTCCCCACGAGTACCGGAAAAGGGTCGAATTTAAGGGAGTACCGAAAAATGATAAAATCCGGGCGAGTACCGGGAATAGGTAGAATCCGTGCGAGTAACCAAAAGCTGTCCCCACGAGTACCGGAAAAGGGTCGAATCTGTGGGAGTACCGAAAAATGATAGAATCCAGGCGAGTACCGAGAAAAAATAGAATCCGTGCGAGTGTGAAAAAACATTCCCGACGAGTACCGGAAAAGGGTCGAATTTGTGGGAGTACCGAAAAATGGTAGCATCCCGACGAGTACCAAGAAAAGGTAGAATCCGTGCGAGTGTGAAAAAACATTCCCGACGAGTACCGGAAAAGGGTCGAATCTGTGGGAGTACCGAAAAATAGTAGCATCCCAACGAGTACCGGGAAAATGTAGAATCCGTGCGAGTAACCAAAAGCTGTCCCCACGAGTACCGAAAAAGGGTCGAATCTGTGGGAGTACCGAAAAAATGATAGAATCCGGGCGAGTACCGGGAAAAGGTAGAATCCGTGCGATTAACCAAAAGCTGTCCCCACGAGTACCGGAAAACGGTCGAATCTGTGGGAGTACCGAAAAATGATAGAATCCGGGCGAGTACCGGGAAAAGTTAGAATCCGTGCGAGTATCCAAAAGCTGTCCCCACGAGTACCGGAAAAGGGTCGAATCTGTGGGAGTACCGAAAAATGATAGAATCCGGGCGAGTACCGGGAAAAGGTAGAATCCGTGCGAGTAACCAAAAGCTGTCCCCACGAGTACCGGAAAAGGGTCGAATTTGTGGGAGTACCGAAAAATGGTAGCATCCCGACGATTACCAAGAAAAGGTAGAATCCGTGCGAGTGTGAAAAAACATTCCCGACGAGTACCGGATAGGGGTCGAATCTGTGGGAGTACCGAAAAATAGTAGCATCCCAACGAGTACCGGGAAAATGTAGAATCCGTGCGAGTAACCAAAAGCTGTCCCCACGAGTACCGGAAAAGGGTCAAATCTGTGGGAGTACCGAAAAAATGATAGAATCCGGGCGAGTACCGGGAAAAGGTAGAATCCGTGCGAGTAACCAAAAGCTGTCCCCACGAGTACCGGAAAAGGGTCGAATCTATGGGAGTACCGAAAAATGATAGAATCCGGGCGAGTACCGAGAAAACGTAGAATCCGTGCGAGTGGGAAAAAACTTTCCCGACGAGTACTGGAAAAGGGTTGAATCTGTGGGAGTACCGAAAAATTGTAGCATCCCGACGAGTACCAAGAAAAGGTAGAATCCGTGTGAGTGTGAAAAAACTTTCCCGACGAGTACCGGAAAAGGGTCGAATCTGTGGGAGTACCGAAAAATAGTAGCATCCCAACGAGTACCGGGAAAATGTAGAATCCGTGCGAGTAACCAAAAGCTGTCCCCACGAGTACCGGAAAAGGGTCGAATCTGTGGGAGTACCGAAAAATAGTAGAATCCCGACGAGTACCGGGAAAAGGTAGAATCCGTGCGAGTAACCAAAACCTGTCCCCACGAGTACCGGAAAACGGTCGAATCTGTAGGAGTACCGAAAAAATGATAGAATCCGGGCGAGTACCGGGAAAAGGTAGAATCCGTGCGAGTAACCAAAAGCTGTCCCCACGAGTACCGGAAAAGGGTCGAATCTGTGGGAGTACCGAAAAATGATAGAATCCGGGCGAGTACCGAGAAAACGTAGAATCCGTGCGAGTGTGAAAAAACTTTCCCGACGAGTACTGCAAAAGGGTCGAATCTGTGGGAGTACCGAAAAATAGTAGCATCCCGACGAGTACCGGGAAAAGGTAGAATCCGTGCGAGTAACCAAAAGCTGTCCCCACGAGTACCGGAAAACGGTCGAATCTGTGCGAGTACTGAAAAAATGATAGAATCCGGGCGAGTACCGGGAAAAGGTAGAATCCGTGCGAGTAACCAAAAGCTGTCCCCACGAGTACCGGAAAAGGGTCGAATCTGTGGGAGTACCGAAAAATAGTAGCATCCCGACGAGTACCGGGAAAAGGTAGAATCCGTGCGAGTAACCAAAAGCTGTCCCCACGAGTACCGGAAAACGGTCGAATCTGTGGGAGTACCGAAAAAATGATAGAATCCGGGCGAGTCCCGGGAAAAGGTAGAATCCGTGCGAGTAACCAAAAGCTGTCCCCACGAGTACCGGAAAAGGGTCGAATCTGTGGGAGTACCGAAAAATGATAGAATCCGGGCGAGTACCGAGAAAACGTAGAATCCGTGCGAGTGTGAAAAAACTTTCCCGACGAGTACTGGAAAAGGGTTGAATCTATGGGAGTACCGAAAAATTGTAGCATCCCGACGAGTACCGGGAAAAGGTAGAATCCGTGCGAGTAACCAAAAGCTGTCCCCACGAGTACCGGAAAAGGGTCGAATCTGTGGGAGTACCGAAAAATGATAGAATCCGGGCGAGTACCGAGAAAAAGTAGAATCCGTGCGAGTGTGAAAAAACTTTCCCGACGAGTACCGGATAAGGGTCGAATCTGTGGGAGTACCGAAAAATAGTAGCATCCCAACGAGTACCGGAAAAATGTAGAATCCGTGCGAGTAACCAAAAGCTGTCCCCACGAGTACCGGAAAACGATCGAATCTGTGGGAGTACTGAAAAATGATAGAATTCGGGCGAGTACCGAGTCAAAGGTAGAATCCGTGCGAGTAACCAAAAGCTGTCCCCAAGAGTACCGGAAAAGGGTCGAATATGTGGGAGTACCGAAAAATGATAGAATCCGGGCAAGTACCGAGAAAAAGTAGAATCCGTGCGTGTGTCTAAAAACTTTCCCGACGAGTACCGGAAAAGGGTCGAATTTGTGGGAGTACCGAAAAATGGTAGCATCCCGACGAGTACCAAGAAAAGGTAGAATCCGTGCGAGTGTGAAAAAACATTCCCGACGAGTACCGGATAAGGGTCGAATCTGTGGGAGTACCGAAAAATAGTAGCATCCCAACGAGTACCGGGAAAATGTAGAATCCGTGCGAGTAACCAAAAGCTGTCCCCACGAGTACCGGAAAAGGGTCGAATCTGTGGGAGTACCGAAAAATAGTAGCATCCCGACGAGTACCGGGAAAAGGTAGAATCCGTACGAGTAACCAAAAGCTGTCCCCACGAGTACCGGAAAACGGTCGAATCTGTGGGAGTACCGAAAAAATGATAGAATCCGGGCGAGTCCCGGGAAAAGGTAGAATCCGTGCGAGTAACCAAAATCTGTCCCCACGAGTACCGGAAAAGGGTCGAATCTGTGGGAGTACCGAAAAATGATAGAATCCGGGCGAGTACCGAGAAAACGTAGAATCCGTGCGAGTGTGAAAAAACTTTCCCGACGAGTACTGGAAAAGCGTTGAATCTATGGGAGTACCGAAAAATTGTAGCATCCCGACGAGTACCGGGAAAAGGTAGAATCCGTGCGAGTAACCAAAAGCTGTCCCCACGAGTACCGGAAAAGGGTCGAATTTAAGGGAGTACCGAAAAATGATAAAATCCGGGCGAGTACCGGGAATAGGTAGAATCCGTGCGAGTAACCAAAAGCTGTCCCCACGAGTACCGGAAAAGGGTCGAATCTGTGGGAGTACCGAAAAATGATAGAATCCAGGCGAGTACCGAGAAAAAATAGAATCCGTGCGAGTGTGAAAAAACATTCCCGACGAGTACCGGAAAAGGGTCGAATTTGTGGGAGTACCGAAAAATGGTAGCATCCCGACGAGTACCAAGAAAAGGTAGAATCCGTGCGAGTGTGAAAAAACATTCCCGACGAGTACCGGAAAAGGGTCGAATCTGTGGGAGTACCGAAAAATAGTAGCATCCCAACGAGTACCGGGAAAATGTAGAATCCGTGCGAGTAACCAAAAGCTGTCCCCACGAGTACCGAAAAAGGGTCGAATCTGTGGGAGTACCGAAAAAATGATAGAATCCGGGCGAGTACCGGGAAAAGGTAGAATCCGTGCGATTAACCAAAAGCTGTCCCCACGAGTACCGGAAAACGGTCGAATCTGTGGGAGTACCGAAAAATGATAGAATCCGGGCGAGTACCGGGAAAAGTTAGAATCCGTGCGAGTATCCAAAAGCTGTCCCCACGAGTACCGGAAAAGGGTCGAATCTGTGGGAGTACCGAAAAATGATAGAATCCGGGCGAGTACCGGGAAAAGGTAGAATCCGTGCGAGTAACCAAAAGCTGTCCCCACGAGTACCGGAAAAGGGTCGAATTTGTGGGAGTACCGAAAAATGGTAGCATCCCGACGATTACCAAGAAAAGGTAGAATCCGTGCGAGTGTGAAAAAACATTCCCGACGAGTACCGGATAGGGGTCGAATCTGTGGGAGTACCGAAAAATAGTAGCATCCCAACGAGTACCGGGAAAATGTAGAATCCGTGCGAGTAACCAAAAGCTGTCCCCACGAGTACCGGAAAAGGGTCAAATCTGTGGGAGTACCGAAAAAATGATAGAATCCGGGCGAGTACCGGGAAAAGGTAGAATCCGTGCGAGTAACCAAAAGCTGTCCCCACGAGTACCGGAAAAGGGTCGAATCTATGGGAGTACCGAAAAATGATAGAATCCGGGCGAGTACCGAGAAAACGTAGAATCCGTGCGAGTGGGAAAAAACTTTCCCGACGAGTACTGGAAAAGGGTTGAATCTGTGGGAGTACCGAAAAATTGTAGCATCCCGACGAGTACCAAGAAAAGGTAGAATCCGTGTGAGTGTGAAAAAACTTTCCCGACGAGTACCGGAAAAGGGTCGAATCTGTGGGAGTACCGAAAAATAGTAGCATCCCAACGAGTACCGGGAAAATGTAGAATCCGTGCGAGTAACCAAAAGCTGTCCCCACGAGTACCGGAAAAGGGTCGAATCTGTGGGAGTACCGAAAAATAGTAGAATCCCGACGAGTACCGGGAAAAGGTAGAATCCGTGCGAGTAACCAAAACCTGTCCCCACGAGTACCGGAAAACGGTCGAATCTGTAGGAGTACCGAAAAAATGATAGAATCCGGGCGAGTACCGGGAAAAGGTAGAATCCGTGCGAGTAACCAAAAGCTGTCCCCACGAGTACCGGAAAAGGGTCGAATCTGTGGGAGTACCGAAAAATGATAGAATCCGGGCGAGTACCGAGAAAACGTAGAATCCGTGCGAGTGTGAAAAAACTTTCCCGACGAGTACTGCAAAAGGGTCGAATCTGTGGGAGTACCGAAAAATAGTAGCATCCCGACGAGTACCGGGAAAAGGTAGAATCCGTGCGAGTAACCAAAAGCTGTCCCCACGAGTACCGGAAAACGGTCGAATCTGTGCGAGTACTGAAAAAATGATAGAATCCGGGCGAGTACCGGGAAAAGGTAGAATCCGTGCGAGTAACCAAAAGCTGTCCCCACGAGTACCGGAAAAGGGTCGAATCTGTGGGAGTACCGAAAAATAGTAGCATCCCGACGAGTACCGGGAAAAGGTAGAATCCGTGCGAGTAACCAAAAGCTGTCCCCACGAGTACCGGAAAACGGTCGAATCTGTGGGAGTACCGAAAAAATGATAGAATCCGGGCGAGTCCCGGGAAAAGGTAGAATCCGTGCGAGTAACCAAAAGCTGTCCCCACGAGTACCGGAAAAGGGTCGAATCTGTGGGAGTACCGAAAAATGATAGAATCCGGGCGAGTACCGAGAAAACGTAGAATCCGTGCGAGTGTGAAAAAACTTTCCCGACGAGTACTGGAAAAGGGTTGAATCTATGGGAGTACCGAAAAATTGTAGCATCCCGACGAGTACCGGGAAAAGGTAGAATCCGTGCGAGTAACCAAAAGCTGTCCCCACGAGTACCGGAAAAGGGTCGAATCTGTGGGAGTACCGAAAAATGATAGAATCCGGGCGAGTACCGAGAAAACGTAGAATCCGTGCGAGTGTGAAAAAACTTTCCCGACGAGTACTGGAAAAGGGTTGAATCTGTGGGAGTACCGAAAAATTGTAGCATCCCGACGAGTACCGGGAAAAGGTAGAATCCGTGCGAATAACCAAAAGCTGTCCCCACGAGTACCGAAAAAGGGTCGAATCTGTGGGAGTACCGAAAAATAGTAGCATCCCGACGAGTACCGGGAAAAGGTAGAATCCGTGCGAGTAACCAAAAGCTGTCCCCACGAGTACCGGAAAACGGTCGAATCTGTGGGAGTACCGAAAAAATGATAGAATCCGGGCGAGTCCCGGGAAAAGGTAGAATCCGTGCGAGTAACCAAAAGCTGTCCCCACGAGTACCGGAAAAGGGTCGAATCTGTGGGAGTACCGAAAAATTGTAGCATCCCGACGAGTACCGGGAAAAGGTAGAATCCGTGCGAATAACCAAAAGCTGTCCCCACGAGTACCGAAAAAGGGTCGAATCTGTGGGAGTACCGAAAAATAGTAGCATCCCGACGAGTACCGGGAAAAGGTAGAATCCGTGCGAGTAACCAAAAGCTGTCCCCACGAGTACCGGAAAACGGTCGAATCTGTGGGAGTACCGAAAAAATGATAGAATTCGGGCGAGTCCCGGGAAAAGGTAGAATCCGTGCGAGTAACCAAAAGCTGTCCCCACGAGTACCGAAAAAGGGTCGAATCTGTGGGAGTACCGAAAAATGATAGAATCCGGGCGAGTACCGAGAAAACGTAGAATCCGTGCGAGTGTGAAAAAACTTTCCCGACGAGTACTGGAAAAGGGTTGAATCTATGGGAGTACCGAAAAATTGTAGCATCCCGACGAGTACCGGGAAAAGGTAGAATCCGTGCGAGTAACCAAAAGCTGTCCCCACGAGTACCGGAAAAGGGTCGAATCTGTGGGAGTACCGAAAAATGATAGAATCCGGGCGAGTACCGAGAAAACGTAGAATCCGTGCGAGTGTGAAAAAACTTTCCCGACGAGTACTGGAAAAGGGTTGAATCTGTGGGAGTACCGAAAAATTGTAGCATCCCGACGAGTACCGGGAAAAGGTAGAATCCGTGCGAATAACCAAAAGCTGTCCCCACGAGTACCGAAAAAGGGTCGAATCTGTGGGAGTACCGAAAAATAGTAGCATCCCGACGAGTACCGGGAAAAGGTAGAATCCGTGCGAGTAACCAAAAGCTGTCCCCACGAGTACCGGAAAACGGTCGAATCTGTGGGAGTACCGAAAAAATGATAGAATCCGGGCGAGTCCCGGGAAAAGGTAGAATCCGTGCGAGTAACCAAAAGCTGTCCCCACGAGTACCGGAAAAGGGTCGAATCTGTGGGAGTACCGAAAAATTGTAGCATCCCGACGAGTACCGGGAAAAGGTAGAATCCGTGCGAATAACCAAAAGCTGTCCCCACGAGTACCGAAAAAGGGTCGAATCTGTGGGAGTACCGAAAAATAGTAGCATCCCGACGAGTACCGGGAAAAGGTAGAATCCGTGCGAGTAACCAAAAGCTGTCCCCACGAGTACCGGAAAACGGTCGAATCTGTGGGAGTACCGAAAAAATGATAGAATCCGGGCGAGTCCCGGGAAAAGGTAGAATCCGTGCGAGTAACCAAAAGCTGTCCCCACGAGTACCGAAAAAGGGTCGAATCTGTGGGAGTACCGAAAAATGATAGAATCCGGGCGAGTACCGAGAAAACGTAGAATCCGTGCGAGTGTGAAAAAACTTTCCCGACGAGTACTGGAAAAGGGTTGAATCTATTGGAGTACCGAAAAATTGTAGCATCCCGACGAGTACCGGGAAAAGGTAGAATCCGTGCGAGTAACCAAAAGCTGTCCCCACGAGTACCGGAAAAGGGTCGAATCTGTGGGAGTACCGAAAAATTGTAGCATCCCGACGAGTACCGGGAAAAGGTAGAATCCGTGCGAGTAACCAAAAGCTGTCCCCACGAGTACCGGAAAAGGGTCGAATCTGTGGGAGTACCGAAAAATAGTAGCATCCCGACGAGTACCGGGAAAAGGTAGAATCCGTGCGAGTAACCAAAAGCTGTCCCCACGAGTACCGGAAAAGGGTCGAATCTGTGGGAGTACCGAAAAATAGTAGCATCCCGACGAGTACCGGGAAAAGGTAGAATCCGTGCGAGTAACCAAAAGCTGTCCCCACGAGTACCGGAAAACGGTCGAATCTGTGGGAGTACCGAAAAATAGTAGCATCCCGACGAGTACCGGGAAAAGGTAGAATCCGTGCGAGTAACCAAAAGCTGTCCCCACGAGTACCGAAAAAGGGTCGAATCTGTGGGAGTACCGAAAAATGATAGAATCCGGGCGAGTACCGAGAAAACGTAGAATCCGTGCGAGTGTGAAAAAACTTTCCCGACGAGTACTGGAAAAGGGTTGAATCTGTGGGAGTACCGAAAAATTGTAGCATCCCGACGAGTACCGGGAAAAGGTAGAATCCGTGCGAATAACCAAAAGCTGTCCCCACGAGTACCGAAAAAGGGTCGAATCTGTGGGAGTACCGAAAAATAGTAGCATCCCGACGAGTACCGGGAAAAGGTAGAATCCGTGCGAGTAACCAAAAGCTGTCCCCACGAGTACCGGAAAACGGTCGAATCTGTGGGAGTACCGAAAAAATGATAGAATCCGGGCGAGTCCCGGGAAAAGGTAGAATCCGTGCGAGTAACCAAAAGCTGTCCCCACGAGTACCGGAAAAGGGTCGAATCTGTGGGAGTACCGAAAAATTGTAGCATCCCGACGAGTACCGGGAAAAGGTAGAATCCGTGCGAATAACCAAAAGCTGTCCCCACGAGTACCGAAAAAGGGTCGAATCTGTGGGAGTACCGAAAAATAGTAGCATCCCGACGAGTACCGGGAAAAGGTAGAATCCGTGCGAGTAACCAAAAGCTGTCCCCACGAGTACCGGAAAACGGTCGAATCTGTGGGAGTACCGAAAAAATGATAGAATCCGGGCGAGTCCCGGGAAAAGGTAGAATCCGTGCGAGTAACCAAAAGCTGTCCCCACGAGTACCGAAAAAGGGTCGAATCTGTGGGAGTACCGAAAAATGATAGAATCCGGGCGAGTACCGAGAAAACGTAGAATCCGTGCGAGTGTGAAAAAACTTTCCCGACGAGTACTGGAAAAGGGTTGAATCTATTGGAGTACCGAAAAATTGTAGCATCCCGACGAGTACCGGGAAAAGGTAGAATCCGTGCGAGTAACCAAAAGCTGTCCCCACGAGTACCGGAAACGGGTCGAATCTGTGGGAGTACCGAAAAATGATAGAATCCGGGCGAGTACCGAGAAAACGTAGAATCCGTGCGAGTGTGAAAAAACTTTCCCGACGAGTACTGGAAAAGGGTTGAATCTGTGGGAGTACCGAAAAATTGTAGCATCCCGACGAGTACCGGGAAAAGGTAGAATCCGTGCGAATAACCAAAAGCTGTCCCCACGAGTACCGAAAAAGGGTCGAATCTGTGGGAGTACCGAAAAATAGTAGCATCCCGACGAGTACCGGGAAAAGGTAGAATCCGTGCGAGTAACCAAAAGCTGTCCCCACGAGTACCGGAAAACGGTCGAATCTGTGGGAGTACCGAAAAAATGATAGAATCCGGGCGAGTCCCGGGAAAAGGTAGAATCCGTGCGAGTAACCAAAAGCTGTCCCCACGAGTACCGGAAAAGGGTCGAATCTGTGGGAGTACCGAAAAATTGTAGCATCCCGACGAGTACCGGGAAAAGGTAGAATCCGTGCGAGTAACCAAAAGCTGTCCCCACGAGTACCGGAAAAGGGTCGAATCTGTGGGAGTACCGAAAAATAGTAGCATCCCGACGAGTACCGGGAAAAGGTAGAATCCGTGCGAGTAACCAAAAGCTGTCCCCACGAGTACCGGAAAAGGGTCGAATCTGTGGGAGTACCGAAAAATAGTAGCATCCCGACGAGTACCGGGAAAAGGTAGAATCCGTGCGAGTAACCAAAAGCTGTCCCCACGAGTACCGGAAAACGGTCGAATCTGTGGGAGTACCGAAAAAATGATAGAATCCGGGCGAGTCCCGGGAAAAGGTAGAATCCGTGCGAGTAACCAAAAGCTGTCCCCACGAGTACCGGAAAAGGGTCGAATCTGTGGGAGTACCGAAAAATGATAGAATCCGGGCGAGTACCGAGAAAACGTAGAATCCGTGCGAGTGTGAAAAAACTTTCCCGACGAGTACTGGAAAAGGGTTGAATCTATGGGAGTACCGAAAAATTGTAGCATCCCGACGAGTACCGGGAAAAGGTAGAATCCGTGCGAGTAACCAAAAGCTGTCCCCACGAGTACCGGAAAAGGGTCGAATCTGTGGGAGTACCGAAAAATGATAGAATCCGGGCGAGTACCGAGAAAACGTAGAATCCGTGCGAGTGTGAAAAAACTTTCCCGACGAGTACTGGAAAAGGGTTGAATCTGTGGGAGTACCGAAAAATTGTAGCATCCCGACGAGTACCGGGAAAAGGTAGAATCCGTGCGAATAACCAAAAGCTGTCCCCACGAGTACCGAAAAAGGGTCGAATCTGTGGGAGTACCGAAAAATAGTAGCATCCCGACGAGTACCGGGAAAAGGTAGAATCCGTGCGAGTAACCAAAAGCTGTCCCCACGAGTACCGGAAAACGGTCGAATCTGTGGGAGTACCGAAAAAATGATAGAATCCGGGCGAGTCCCGGGAAAAGGTAGAATCCGTGCGAGTAACCAAAAGCTGTCCCCACGAGTACCGGAAAAGGGTCGAATCTGTGGGAGTACCGAAAAATTGTAGCATCCCGACGAGTACCGGGAAAAGGTAGAATCCGTGCGAATAACCAAAAGCTGTCCCCACGAGTACCGAAAAAGGGTCGAATCTGTGGGAGTACCGAAAAATAGTAGCATCCCGACGAGTACCGGGAAAAGGTAGAATCCGTGCGAGTAACCAAAAGCTGTCCCCACGAGTACCGGAAAACGGTCGAATCTGTGGGAGTACCGAAAAAATGATAGAATCCGGGCGAGTCCCGGGAAAAGGTAGAATCCGTGCGAGTAACCAAAAGCTGTCCCCACGAGTACCGAAAAAGGGTCGAATCTGTGGGAGTACCGAAAAATGATAGAATCCGGGCGAGTACCGAGAAAACGTAGAATCCGTGCGAGTGTGAAAAAACTTTCCCGACGAGTACTGGAAAAGGGTTGAATCTATGGGAGTACCGAAAAATTGTAGCATCCCGACGAGTACCGGGAAAAGGTAGAATCCGTGCGAGTAACCAAAAGCTGTCCCCACGAGTACCGGAAAAGGGTCGAATCTGTGGGAGTACCGAAAAATGATAGAATCCGGGCGAGTACCGAGAAAACGTAGAATCCGTGCGAGTGTGAAAAAACTTTCCCGACGAGTACTGGAAAAGGGTTGAATCTGTGGGAGTACCGAAAAATTGTAGCATCCCGACGAGTACCGGGAAAAGGTAGAATCCGTGCGAATAACCAAAAGCTGTCCCCACGAGTACCGAAAAAGGGTCGAATCTGTGGGAGTACCGAAAAATAGTAGCATCCCGACGAGTACCGGGAAAAGGTAGAATCCGTGCGAGTAACCAAAAGCTGTCCCCACGAGTACCGGAAAACGGTCGAATCTGTGGGAGTACCGAAAAAATGATAGAATCCGGGCGAGTCCCGGGAAAAGGTAGAATCCGTGCGAGTAACCAAAAGCTGTCCCCACGAGTACCGGAAAAGGGTCGAATCTGTGGGAGTACCGAAAAATTGTAGCATCCCGACGAGTACCGGGAAAAGGTAGAATCCGTGCGAATAACCAAAAGCTGTCCCCACGAGTACCGAAAAAGGGTCGAATCTGTGGGAGTACCGAAAAATAGTAGCATCCCGACGAGTACCGGGAAAAGGTAGAATCCGTGCGAGTAACCAAAAGCTGTCCCCACGAGTACCGGAAAACGGTCGAATCTGTGGGAGTACCGAAAAAATGATAGAATCCGGGCGAGTCCCGGGAAAAGGTAGAATCCGTGCGAGTAACCAAAAGCTGTCCCCACGAGTACCGAAAAAGGGTCGAATCTGTGGGAGTACCGAAAAATGATAGAATCCGGGCGAGTACCGAGAAAACGTAGAATCCGTGCGAGTGTGAAAAAACTTTCCCGACGAGTACTGGAAAAGGGTTGAATCTATTGGAGTACCGAAAAATTGTAGCATCCCGACGAGTACCGGGAAAAGGTAGAATCCGTGCGAGTAACCAAAAGCTGTCCCCACGAGTACCGGAAACGGGTCGAATCTGTGGGAGTACCGAAAAATGATAGAATCCGGGCGAGTACCGAGAAAACGTAGAATCCGTGCGAGTGTGAAAAAACTTTCCCGACGAGTACTGGAAAAGGGTTGAATCTGTGGGAGTACCGAAAAATTGTAGCATCCCGACGAGTACCGGGAAAAGGTAGAATCCGTGCGAGTAACCAAAAGCTGTCCCCACGAGTACCGGAAAAGGGTCGAATCTGTGGGAGTACCGAAAAATAGTAGCATCCCGACGAGTACCGGGAAAAGGTAGAATCCGTGCGAGTAACCAAAAGCTGTCCCCACGAGTACCGGAAAAGGGTCGAATCTGTGGGAGTACCGAAAAATAGTAGCATCCCGACGAGTACCGGGAAAAGGTAGAATCCGTACGAGTAACCAAAAGCTGTCCCCACGAGTACCGGAAAACGGTCGAATCTGTGGGAGTACCGAAAAAATGATAGAATCCGGGCGAGTCCCGGGAAAAGGTAGAATCCGTGCGAGTAACCAAAAGCTGTCCCCACGAGTACCGAAAAAGGTCGAATCTGTGGGAGTACCGAAAAATGATGGAATCCGGGCGAGTACCGAGAAAACGTAGAATCCGTGCGAGTGTGAAAAAACTTTCCCGACGAGTACTGGAAAAGGGTTGAATCTATGGGAGTACCGAAAAATTGTAGCATCCCGACGAGTACCGGGAAAAGGTAGAATCCGTGCGAGTAACCAAAAGCTGTCCCCACGAGTACCGGAAAAGGGTCGAATCTGTGGGAGTACCGAAAAAATGATAGAATCCGGGCGAGTCCCGGGAAAAGGTAGAATCCGTGCGAGTAACCAAAAGCTGTCCCCACGAGTACCGGAAAAGGGTCGAATCTGTGGGAGTACCGAAAAATGATAGAATCCGGGCGAGTACCGAGAAAACGTAGAATCCGTGCGAGTGTGAAAAAACTTTCCCGACGAGTACTGGAAAAGGGTTGAATCTATGGGAGTACCGAAAAATTGTAGCATCCCGACGAGTACCGGGAAAAGGTAGAATCCGTGCGAGTAACCAAAAGCTGTCCCCACGAGTACCGGAAAAGGGTCGAATCTGTGGGAGTACCGAAAAATGATAGAATCCGGGCGAGTACCGAGAAAACGTAGAATCCGTGCGAGTGTGAAAAAACTTTCCCGACGAGTACTGGAAAAGGGTTGAATCTGTGGGAGTACCGAAAAATTGTAGCATCCCGACGAGTACCGGGAAAAGGTAGAATCCGTGCGAGTAACCAAAAGCTGTCCCCACGAGTACCGGAAAAGGGTCGAATCTGTGGGAGTACCGAAAAATAGTAGCATCCCGACGAGTACCGGGAAAAGGTAGAATCCGTGCGAGTAACCAAAAGCTGTCCCCACGAGTACCGGAAAAGGGTCGAATCTGTGGGAGTACCGAAAAATAGTAGCATCCCGACGAGTACCGGGAAAAGGTAGAATCCGTACGAGTAACCAAAAGCTGTCCCCACGAGTACCGGAAAACGGTCGAATCTGTGGGAGTACCGAAAAAATGATAGAATCCGGGCGAGTCCCGGGAAAAGGTAGAATCCGTGCGAGTAACCAAAAGCTGTCCCCACGAGTACCGAAAAAGGTCGAATCTGTGGGAGTACCGAAAAATGATGGAATCCGGGCGAGTACCGAGAAAACGTAGAATCCGTGCGAGTGTGAAAAAACTTTCCCGACGAGTACTGGAAAAGGGTTGAATCTATGGGAGTACCGGAAAATTGTAGCATCCCGACGAGTACCGGGAAAAGGTAGAATCCGTGCGAGTAACCAAAAGCTGTCCCCACGAGTACCGGAAAAGGGTCGAATCTGTGGGAGTACCGAAAAAATGATAGAATCCGGGCGAGTCCCGGGAAAAGGTAGAATCCGTGCGAGTAACCAAAAGCTGTCCCCACGAGTACCGGAAAAGGGTCGAATCTGTGGGAGTACCGAAAAATGATAGAATCCGGGCGAGTACCGAGAAAACGTAGAATCCGTGCGAGTGTGAAAAAACTTTCCCGACGAGTACTGGAAAAGGGTTGAATCTATGGGAGTACCGAAAAATTGTAGCATCCCGACGAGTACCGGGAAAAGGTAGAATCCGTGCGAGTAACCAAAAGCTGTCCCCACGAGTACCGGAAAAGGGTCGAATCTGTGGGAGTACCGAAAAATGATAGAATCCGGGCGAGTACCGAGAAAACGTAGAATCCGTGCGAGTGTGAAAAAACTTTCCCGACGAGTACTGGAAAAGGGTTGAATCTGTGGGAGTACCGAAAAATTGTAGCATCCCGACGAGTACCGGGAAAAGGTAGAATCCGTGCGAATAACCAAAAGCTGTCCCCACGAGTACCGAAAAAGGGTCGAATCTGTGGGAGTACCGAAAAATAGTAGCATCCCGACGAGTACCGGGAAAAGGTAGAATCCGTGCGAGTAACCAAAAGCTGTCCCCACGAGTACCGGAAAACGGTCGAATCTGTGGGAGTACCGAAAAAATGATAGAATCCGGGCGAGTCCCGGGAAAAGGTAGAATCCGTGCGAGTAACCAAAAGCTGTCCCCACGAGTACCGAAAAAGGGTCGAATCTGTGGGAGTACCGAAAAATGATAGAATCCGGGCGAGTACCGAGAAAACGTAGAATCCGTGCGAGTGTGAAAAAACTTTCCCGACGAGTACTGGAAAAGGGTTGAATCTATTGGAGTACCGAAAAATTGTAGCATCCCGACGAGTACCGGGAAAAGGTAGAATCCGTGCGAGTAACCAAAAGCTGTCCCCACGAGTACCGGAAACGGGTCGAATCTGTGGGAGTACCGAAAAATGATAGAATCCGGGCGAGTACCGAGAAAACGTAGAATCCGTGCGAGTGTGAAAAAACTTTCCCGACGAGTACTGGAAAAGGGTTGAATCTATTGGAGTACCGAAAAATTGTAGCATCCCGACGAGTACCGGGAAAAGGTAGAATCCGTGCGAGTAACCAAAAGCTGTCCCCACGAGTACCGGAAAACGGTCGAATCTGTGGGAGTACCGAAAAAATGATAGAATCCGGGCGAGTCCCGGGAAAAGGTAGAATCCGTGCGAGTAACCAAAAGCTGTCCCCACGAGTACCGGAAAAGGGTCGAATCTGTGGGAGTACCGAAAAATTGTAGCATCCCGACGAGTACCGGGAAAAGGTAGAATCCGTGCGAGTAACCAAAAGCTGTCCCCACGAGTACCGGAAAAGGGTCGAATCTGTGGGAGTACCGAAAAATAGTAGCATCCCGACGAGTACCGGGAAAAGGTAGAATCCGTGCGAGTAACCAAAAGCTGTCCCCACGAGTACCGGAAAAGGGTCGAATCTGTGGGAGTACCGAAAAATAGTAGCATCCCGACGAGTACCGGGAAAAGGTAGAATCCGTGCGAGTAACCAAAAGCTGTCCCCACGAGTACCGGAAAACGGTCGAATCTGTGGGAGTACCGAAAAAATGATAGAATCCGGGCGAGTCCCGGGAAAAGGTAGAATCCGTGCGAGTAACCAAAAGCTGTCCCCACGAGTACCGGAAAAGGGTCGAATCTGTGGGAGTACCGAAAAATGATAGAATCCGGGCGAGTACCGAGAAAACGTAGAATCCGTGCGAGTGTGAAAAAACTTTCCCGACGAGTACTGGAAAAGGGTTGAATCTATGGGAGTACCGAAAAATTGTAGCATCCCGACGAGTACCGGGAAAAGGTAGAATCCGTGCGAGTAACCAAAAGCTGTCCCCACGAGTACCGGAAAAGGGTCGAATCTGTGGGAGTACCGAAAAATGATAGAATCCGGGCGAGTACCGAGAAAACGTAGAATCCGTGCGAGTGTGAAAAAACTTTCCCGACGAGTACTGGAAAAGGGTTGAATCTGTGGGAGTACCGAAAAATTGTAGCATCCCGACGAGTACCGGGAAAAGGTAGAATCCGTGCGAATAACCAAAAGCTGTCCCCACGAGTACCGAAAAAGGGTCGAATCTGTGGGAGTACCGAAAAATAGTAGCATCCCGACGAGTACCGGGAAAAGGTAGAATCCGTGCGAGTAACCAAAAGCTGTCCCCACGAGTACCGGAAAACGGTCGAATCTGTGGGAGTACCGAAAAAATGATAGAATCCGGGCGAGTCCCGGGAAAAGGTAGAATCCGTGCGAGTAACCAAAAGCTGTCCCCACGAGTACCGGAAAAGGGTCGAATCTGTGGGAGTACCGAAAAATTGTAGCATCCCGACGAGTACCGGGAAAAGGTAGAATCCGTGCGAATAACCAAAAGCTGTCCCCACGAGTACCGAAAAAGGGTCGAATCTGTGGGAGTACCGAAAAATAGTAGCATCCCGACGAGTACCGGGAAAAGGTAGAATCCGTGCGAGTAACCAAAAGCTGTCCCCACGAGTACCGGAAAACGGTCGAATCTGTGGGAGTACCGAAAAAATGATAGAATCCGGGCGAGTCCCGGGAAAAGGTAGAATCCGTGCGAGTAACCAAAAGCTGTCCCCACGAGTACCGAAAAAGGGTCGAATCTGTGGGAGTACCGAAAAATGATAGAATCCGGGCGAGTACCGAGAAAACGTAGAATCCGTGCGAGTGTGAAAAAACTTTCCCGACGAGTACTGGAAAAGGGTTGAATCTATGGGAGTACCGAAAAATTGTAGCATCCCGACGAGTACCGGGAAAAGGTAGAATCCGTGCGAGTAACCAAAAGCTGTCCCCACGAGTACCGGAAAAGGGTCGAATCTGTGGGAGTACCGAAAAATGATAGAATCCGGGCGAGTACCGAGAAAACGTAGAATCCGTGCGAGTGTGAAAAAACTTTCCCGACGAGTACTGGAAAAGGGTTGAATCTGTGGGAGTACCGAAAAATTGTAGCATCCCGACGAGTACCGGGAAAAGGTAGAATCCGTGCGAATAACCAAAAGCTGTCCCCACGAGTACCGAAAAAGGGTCGAATCTGTGGGAGTACCGAAAAATAGTAGCATCCCGACGAGTACCGGGAAAAGGTAGAATCCGTGCGAGTAACCAAAAGCTGTCCCCACGAGTACCGGAAAACGGTCGAATCTGTGGGAGTACCGAAAAAATGATAGAATCCGGGCGAGTCCCGGGAAAAGGTAGAATCCGTGCGAGTAACCAAAAGCTGTCCCCACGAGTACCGGAAAAGGGTCGAATCTGTGGGAGTACCGAAAAATTGTAGCATCCCGACGAGTACCGGGAAAAGGTAGAATCCGTGCGAATAACCAAAAGCTGTCCCCACGAGTACCGAAAAAGGGTCGAATCTGTGGGAGTACCGAAAAATAGTAGCATCCCGACGAGTACCGGGAAAAGGTAGAATCCGTGCGAGTAACCAAAAGCTGTCCCCACGAGTACCGGAAAACGGTCGAATCTGTGGGAGTACCGAAAAAATGATAGAATCCGGGCGAGTCCCGGGAAAAGGTAGAATCCGTGCGAGTAACCAAAAGCTGTCCCCACGAGTACCGAAAAAGGGTCGAATCTGTGGGAGTACCGAAAAATGATAGAATCCGGGCGAGTACCGAGAAAACGTAGAATCCGTGCGAGTGTGAAAAAACTTTCCCGACGAGTACTGGAAAAGGGTTGAATCTATTGGAGTACCGAAAAATTGTAGCATCCCGACGAGTACCGGGAAAAGGTAGAATCCGTGCGAGTAACCAAAAGCTGTCCCCACGAGTACCGGAAACGGGTCGAATCTGTGGGAGTACCGAAAAATGATAGAATCCGGGCGAGTACCGAGAAAACGTAGAATCCGTGCGAGTGTGAAAAAACTTTCCCGACGAGTACTGGAAAAGGGTTGAATCTGTGGGAGTACCGAAAAATTGTAGCATCCCGACGAGTACCGGGAAAAGGTAGAATCCGTGCGAGTAACCAAAAGCTGTCCCCACGAGTACCGGAAAAGGGTCGAATCTGTGGGAGTACCGAAAAATAGTAGCATCCCGACGAGTACCGGGAAAAGGTAGAATCCGTGCGAGTAACCAAAAGCTGTCCCCACGAGTACCGGAAAAGGGTCGAATCTGTGGGAGTACCGAAAAATAGTAGCATCCCGACGAGTACCGGGAAAAGGTAGAATCCGTACGAGTAACCAAAAGCTGTCCCCACGAGTACCGGAAAACGGTCGAATCTGTGGGAGTACCGAAAAAATGATAGAATCCGGGCGAGTCCCGGGAAAAGGTAGAATCCGTGCGAGTAACCAAAAGCTGTCCCCACGAGTACCGAAAAAGGTCGAATCTGTGGGAGTACCGAAAAATGATGGAATCCGGGCGAGTACCGAGAAAACGTAGAATCCGTGCGAGTGTGAAAAAACTTTCCCGACGAGTACTGGAAAAGGGTTGAATCTATGGGAGTACCGAAAAATTGTAGCATCCCGACGAGTACCGGGAAAAGGTAGAATCCGTGCGAGTAACCAAAAGCTGTCCCCACGAGTACCGGAAAAGGGTCGAATCTGTGGGAGTACCGAAAAAATGATAGAATCCGGGCGAGTCCCGGGAAAAGGTAGAATCCGTGCGAGTAACCAAAAGCTGTCCCCACGAGTACCGGAAAAGGGTCGAATCTGTGGGAGTACCGAAAAATGATAGAATCCGGGCGAGTACCGAGAAAACGTAGAATCCGTGCGAGTGTGAAAAAACTTTCCCGACGAGTACTGGAAAAGGGTTGAATCTATGGGAGTACCGAAAAATTGTAGCATCCCGACGAGTACCGGGAAAAGGTAGAATCCGTGCGAGTAACCAAAAGCTGTCCCCACGAGTACCGGAAAAGGGTCGAATCTGTGGGAGTACCGAAAAATGATAGAATCCGGGCGAGTACCGAGAAAACGTAGAATCCGTGCGAGTGTGAAAAAACTTTCCCGACGAGTACTGGAAAAGGGTTGAATCTGTGGGAGTACCGAAAAATTGTAGCATCCCGACGAGTACCGGGAAAAGGTAGAATCCGTGCGAGTAACCAAAAGCTGTCCCCACGAGTACCGGAAAAGGGTCGAATCTGTGGGAGTACCGAAAAATAGTAGCATCCCGACGAGTACCGGGAAAAGGTAGAATCCGTGCGAGTAACCAAAAGCTGTCCCCACGAGTACCGGAAAAGGGTCGAATCTGTGGGAGTACCGAAAAATAGTAGCATCCCGACGAGTACCGGGAAAAGGTAGAATCCGTACGAGTAACCAAAAGCTGTCCCCACGAGTACCGGAAAACGGTCGAATCTGTGGGAGTACCGAAAAAATGATAGAATCCGGGCGAGTCCCGGGAAAAGGTAGAATCCGTGCGAGTAACCAAAAGCTGTCCCCACGAGTACCGAAAAAGGTCGAATCTGTGGGAGTACCGAAAAATGATGGAATCCGGGCGAGTACCGAGAAAACGTAGAATCCGTGCGAGTGTGAAAAAACTTTCCCGACGAGTACTGGAAAAGGGTTGAATCTATGGGAGTACCGGAAAATTGTAGCATCCCGACGAGTACCGGGAAAAGGTAGAATCCGTGCGAGTAACCAAAAGCTGTCCCCACGAGTACCGGAAAAGGGTCGAATCTGTGGGAGTACCGAAAAAATGATAGAATCCGGGCGAGTCCCGGGAAAAGGTAGAATCCGTGCGAGTAACCAAAAGTTGTCCCCACGAGTACCGGAAAAGGGTCGAATCTGTGGGAGTACCGAAAAATGATAGAATCCGGGCGAGTACCGAGAAAACGTAGAATCCGTGCGAGTGTGAAAAAACTTTCCCGACGAGTACTGGAAAAGGGTTGAATCTATGGGAGTACCGAAAAATTGTAGCATCCCGACGAGTACCGGGAAAAGGTAGAATCCGTGCGAGTAACCAAAAGCTGTCCCCACGAGTACCGGAAAAGGGTCGAATCTGTGGGAGTACCGAAAAATGATAGAATCCGGGCGAGTACCGAGAAAACGTAGAATCCGTGCGAGTGTGAAAAAACTTTCCCGACGAGTACTGGAAAAGGGTTGAATCTGTGGGAGTACCGAAAAATTGTAGCATCCCGACGAGTACCGGGAAAAGGTAGAATCCGTGCGAGTAACCAAAAGCTGTCCCCACGAGTACCGGAAAAGGGTCGAATCTGTGGGAGTACCGAAAAATAGTAGCATCCCGACGAGTACCGGGAAAAGGTAGAATCCGTGCGAGTAACCAAAAGCTGTCCCCACGAGTACCGGAAAAGGGTCGAATCTGTGGGAGTACCGAAAAATAGTAGCATCCCGACGAGTACCGGGAAAAGGTAGAATCCGTACGAGTAACCAAAAGCTGTCCCCACGAGTACCGGAAAACGGTCGAATCTGTGGGAGTACCGAAAAAATGATAGAATCCGGGCGAGTCCCGGGAAAAGGTAGAATCCGTGCGAGTAACCAAAAGCTGTCCCCACGAGTACCGAAAAAGGTCGAATCTGTGGGAGTACCGAAAAATGATGGAATCCGGGCGAGTACCGAGAAAACGTAGAATCCGTGCGAGTGTGAAAAAACTTTCCCGACGAGTACTGGAAAAGGGTTGAATCTATGGGAGTACCGAAAAATTGTAGCATCCCGACGAGTACCGGGAAAAGGTAGAATCCGTGCGAGTAACCAAAAGCTGTCCCCACGAGTACCGGAAAAGGGTCGAATCTGTGGGAGTACCGAAAAAATGATAGAATCCGGGCGAGTCCCGGGAAAAGGTAGAATCCGTGCGAGTAACCAAAAGCTGTCCCCACGAGTACCGGAAAAGGGTCGAATCTGTGGGAGTACCGAAAAATGATAGAATCCGGGCGAGTACCGAGAAAACGTAGAATCCGTGCGAGTGTGAAAAAACTTTCCCGACGAGTACTGGAAAAGGGTTGAATCTATGGGAGTACCGAAAAATTGTAGCATCCCGACGAGTACCGGGAAAAGGTAGAATCCGTGCGAGTAACCAAAAGCTGTCCCCACGAGTACCGGAAAAGGGTCGAATCTGTGGGAGTACCGAAAAATGATAGAATCCGGGCGAGTACCGAGAAAACGTAGAATCCGTGCGAGTGTGAAAAAACTTTCCCGACGAGTACTGGAAAAGGGTTGAATCTGTGGGAGTACCGAAAAATTGTAGCATCCCGACGAGTACCGGGAAAAGGTAGAATCCGTGCGAGTAACCAAAAGCTGTCCCCACGAGTACCGGAAAAGGGTCGAATCTGTGGGAGTACCGAAAAATAGTAGCATCCCGACGAGTACCGGGAAAAGGTAGAATCCGTGCGAGTAACCAAAAGCTGTCCCCACGAGTACCGGAAAAGGGTCGAATCTGTGGGAGTACCGAAAAATAGTAGCATCCCGACGAGTACCGGGAAAAGGTAGAATCCGTACGAGTAACCAAAAGCTGTCCCCACGAGTACCGGAAAACGGTCGAATCTGTGGGAGTACCGAAAAAATGATAGAATCCGGGCGAGTCCCGGGAAAAGGTAGAATCCGTGCGAGTAACCAAAAGCTGTCCCCACGAGTACCGAAAAAGGTCGAATCTGTGGGAGTACCGAAAAATGATGGAATCCGGGCGAGTACCGAGAAAACGTAGAATCCGTGCGAGTGTGAAAAAACTTTCCCGACGAGTACTGGAAAAGGGTTGAATCTATGGGAGTACCGGAAAATTGTAGCATCCCGACGAGTACCGGGAAAAGGTAGAATCCGTGCGAGTAACCAAAAGCTGTCCCCACGAGTACCGGAAAAGGGTCGAATCTGTGGGAGTACCGAAAAAATGATAGAATCCGGGCGAGTCCCGGGAAAAGGTAGAATCCGTGCGAGTAACCAAAAGCTGTCCCCACGAGTACCGGAAAAGGGTCGAATCTGTGGGAGTACCGAAAAATGATAGAATCCGGGCGAGTACCGAGAAAACGTAGAATCCGTGCGAGTGTGAAAAAACTTTCCCGACGAGTACTGGAAAAGGGTTGAATCTATGGGAGTACCGAAAAATTGTAGCATCCCGACGAGTACCGGGAAAAGGTAGAATCCGTGCGAGTAACCAAAAGCTGTCCCCACGAGTACCGGAAAAGGGTCGAATCTGTGGGAGTACCGAAAAATGATAGAATCCGGGCGAGTACCGAGAAAACGTAGAATCCGTGCGAGTGTGAAAAAACTTTCCCGACGAGTACTGGAAAAGGGTTGAATCTGTGGGAGTACCGAAAAATTGTAGCATCCCGACGAGTACCGGGAAAAGGTAGAATCCGTGCGAATAACCAAAAGCTGTCCCCACGAGTACCGAAAAAGGGTCGAATCTGTGGGAGTACCGAAAAATAGTAGCATCCCGACGAGTACCGGGAAAAGGTAGAATCCGTGCGAGTAACCAAAAGCTGTCCCCACGAGTACCGGAAAACGGTCGAATCTGTGGGAGTACCGAAAAAATGATAGAATCCGGGCGAGTCCCGGGAAAAGGTAGAATCCGTGCGAGTAACCAAAAGCTGTCCCCACGAGTACCGAAAAAGGGTCGAATCTGTGGGAGTACCGAAAAATGATAGAATCCGGGCGAGTACCGAGAAAACGTAGAATCCGTGCGAGTGTGAAAAAACTTTCCCGACGAGTACTGGAAAAGGGTTGAATCTGTGGGAGTACCGAAAAATTGTAGCATCCCGACGAGTACCGGGAAAAGGTAGAATCCGTGCGAGTAACCAAAAGCTGTCCCCACGAGTACCGGAAAAGGGTCGAATCTGTGGGAGTACCGAAAAATAGTAGCATCCCGACGAGTACCGGGAAAAGGTAGAATCCGTGCGAGTAACCAAAAGCTGTCCCCACGAGTACCGGAAAAGGGTCGAATCTGTGGGAGTACCGAAAAATAGTAGCATCCCGACGAGTACCGGGAAAAGGTAGAATCCGTACGAGTAACCAAAAGCTGTCCCCACGAGTACCGGAAAACGGTCGAATCTGTGGGAGTACCGAAAAAATGATAGAATCCGGGCGAGTCCCGGGAAAAGGTAGAATCCGTGCGAGTAACCAAAAGCTGTCCCCACGAGTACCGAAAAAGGTCGAATCTGTGGGAGTACCGAAAAATGATGGAATCCGGGCGAGTACCGAGAAAACGTAGAATCCGTGCGAGTGTGAAAAAACTTTCCCGACGAGTACTGGAAAAGGGTTGAATCTATGGGAGTACCGGAAAATTGTAGCATCCCGACGAGTACCGGGAAAAGGTAGAATCCGTGCGAGTAACCAAAAGCTGTCCCCACGAGTACCGGAAAAGGGTCGAATCTGTGGGAGTACCGAAAAAATGATAGAATCCGGGCGAGTCCCGGGAAAAGGTAGAATCCGTGCGAGTAACCAAAAGCTGTCCCCACGAGTACCGGAAAAGGGTCGAATCTGTGGGAGTACCGAAAAATGATAGAATCCGGGCGAGTACCGAGAAAACGTAGAATCCGTGCGAGTGTGAAAAAACTTTCCCGACGAGTACTGGAAAAGGGTTGAATCTATGGGAGTACCGAAAAATTGTAGCATCCCGACGAGTACCGGGAAAAGGTAGAATCCGTGCGAGTAACCAAAAGCTGTCCCCACGAGTACCGGAAAAGGGTCGAATCTGTGGGAGTACCGAAAAATGATAGAATCCGGGCGAGTACCGAGAAAACGTAGAATCCGTGCGAGTGTGAAAAAACTTTCCCGACGAGTACTGGAAAAGGGTTGAATCTGTGGGAGTACCGAAAAATTGTAGCATCCCGACGAGTACCGGGAAAAGGTAGAATCCGTGCGAATAACCAAAAGCTGTCCCCACGAGTACCGAAAAAGGGTCGAATCTGTGGGAGTACCGAAAAATAGTAGCATCCCGACGAGTACCGGGAAAAGGTAGAATCCGTGCGAGTAACCAAAAGCTGTCCCCACGAGTACCGGAAAACGGTCGAATCTGTGGGAGTACCGAAAAAATGATAGAATCCGGGCGAGTCCCGGGAAAAGGTAGAATCCGTGCGAGTAACCAAAAGCTGTCCCCACGAGTACCGAAAAAGGGTCGAATCTGTGGGAGTACCGAAAAATGATAGAATCCGGGCGAGTACCGAGAAAACGTAGAATCCGTGCGAGTGTGAAAAAACTTTCCCGACGAGTACTGGAAAAGGGTTGAATCTATTGGAGTACCGAAAAATTGTAGCATCCCGACGAGTACCGGGAAAAGGTAGAATCCGTGCGAGTAACCAAAAGCTGTCCCCACGAGTACCGGAAACGGGTCGAATCTGTGGGAGTACCGAAAAATGATAGAATCCGGGCGAGTACCGAGAAAACGTAGAATCCGTGCGAGTGTGAAAAAACTTTCCCGACGAGTACTGGAAAAGGGTTGAATCTGTGGGAGTACCGAAAAATTGTAGCATCCCGACGAGTACCGGGAAAAGGTAGAATCCGTGCGAGTAACCAAAAGCTGTCCCCACGAGTACCGGAAAAGGGTCGAATCTGTGGGAGTACCGAAAAATAGTAGCATCCCGACGAGTACCGGGAAAAGGTAGAATCCGTGCGAGTAACCAAAAGCTGTCCCCACGAGTACCGGAAAAGGGTCGAATCTGTGGGAGTACCGAAAAATAGTAGCATCCCGACGAGTACCGGGAAAAGGTAGAATCCGTACGAGTAACCAAAAGCTGTCCCCACGAGTACCGGAAAACGGTCGAATCTGTGGGAGTACCGAAAAAATGATAGAATCCGGGCGAGTCCCGGGAAAAGGTAGAATCCGTGCGAGTAACCAAAAGCTGTCCCCACGAGTACCGAAAAAGGTCGAATCTGTGGGAGTACCGAAAAATGATGGAATCGTGGCGAGTACCGAGAAAACGTAGAATCCGCGCGAGTGTGAAAAAACTTTCCCGACGAGTACTGGAAAAGGGCTGAATCTATGGGAGTACCGAAAAATTGTAGCATCCCGACGAGTACCGGGAAAAGGTAGAATCCGTGCAAGTAACCAAAAGCTGTCCCCACGAGTACCGGAAAAGGGTCGAATCTGTGGGAGTACCGAAAAATGATAGAATCCAGGCGAGTACCGAGAAAAAATAGAATCCGTGCGAGTGTGAAAAAACTTTCCCGACGAGTACCGGAAAAGGGTCGAATTTGTGGGAGTACCGAAAAATGATAGAATTCGGGCGAGTACCGAGTCAAAGGTAGAATCCGTGCGAGTAACCAAAAGCTGTCCCCAAGAGTACCGGAAAAGAGTCGAATATGTGGGAGTACCGAAAAATGATAGAATCCGGGCGAGTACCGAGAAAAAGTAGAATCCGTGCGTGTGTCAAAAAACTTTCCCGACGAGTACCGGAAAATGGTCGAATTTGTGGGAGTACCGAAAAATGGTAGCATCCCGACGAGTACCAAGAAAAGGTAGAATCCGTGCGAGTGTGAAAAAACATTCCCGACGAGTACTGGATAAGGGTCGAATCTGTGGGAGTACCGAAAAATAGTAGCATCCCAACGAGTACCGGGAAAATGTAGAATCCGTGCGAGTAACCAAAAGCTGTCCCCACGAGTACCGGAAAATGGTCGAATCTTTGGGAATACCAAAAAATAGTAGCATCCCAACAAGTACCGGAAAAATGTAGAATCCGTGCGAGTAACCAAAAGCTGTCCCCACGAGTACCGGAAAACGGTCGAATCTGTGGGAGTACTGAAAAATGATAGAATTCGGGCGAGTACCGGGTCAAAGGTAGAATCCGTGCGAGTAACCAAAAGCTGTCCCCAAGAGTACCGGAAAAGGGTCGAATATGTGGGAGTACCGAAAAATTATAGAATCCGGGCGAGTACCGAGAAAAAGTAGAATCCGTGCGAGTGTCAAAAAACTTTCCCGATTAGTACCAAGAAAAGGTAGAATCCGTGCGATTGTGAAAAAACATTCCCGACGAGTACCGGAAAAGGGTCGAATATGTGGGAGTACCGAAAAATAGTAGCATCCCAACGAGTACCGGGAAAATGTAGAATCCGTGCGAGTAACCAAAAGCTGTCCCCACGAGTACCGGAAAACGGTCGAATCTGTGGGAGTACCGAAAAATGATAGAATCCGGGCGAGTACCGGGAAAAGTTAGAATCCGTGCGAGTATCCAAAAGCTGTCCCCACGAGTACCGGAAAAGGGTCGAATCTGTGGGAGTACCGAAAAATGATAGAATCCGGGCGAGTACCGGGAAAAGGTAGAATCCGTGCGAGTAACCAAAAGCTGTCCCCACGAGTACCGGAAAAGGGTCGAATCTGTGGGAGTACCGAAAAATGATAGAATCCAGGCGAGTACCGAGAAAAAGTAGAATCCGTGCGAGTGTGAAAAAACTTTCCCGACGAGTACTGGAAAAGGGTCGAATTTGTGGGAGTACCGAAAAATGGTAGCATCCCGACGAGTACCAAGAAAAGGTAGAATCCGTGCGAGTGTGAAAAAACATTCCCGACGAGTACCGGAAAAGGGTCGAATCTGTGGGAGTACCGAAAAATAGTAGCATCCCAACGAGTACCGGAAAAATGTAGAATTCGTGCAAGTAACCAAAAGTTGTCCCCACGAGTTCCGGAAAACGGTCGAATCTGTGGGAGTACGGAAAAATGATAGAATTCGGGCGAGTACCGAGTCAAAGGTAGAATCCGTGCGAGTAACCAAAAGTTGTCCCCAAGAGTACCGAAAAAGGGTCGAATATGTGGGAGTACCGAAAAATGGTAGAATCCGGGCGAGTACCGAGAAAAAGTAGAATCCGTGCGTGTGTCAAAAAACTTTCCCGACGAGTACCGGAAAATGGTCGAATTTGTGGGAGTACCGAAAAATGGTAGCATCCCGACGAGTACCAAGAAAAGGTAGAATCCGTGCGAGTGTGAAAAAACATTCCCGACGAGTACTGGATAAGGGTCGAATCTGTGGGAGTACCGAAAAATAGTAGCATCCCAACGAGTACCGGGAAAATGTAGAATCCGTGCGAGTAACCAAAAGCTGTCCCCACGAGTACCGGAAAATGGTCGAATCTTTGGGAATACCAAAAAATAGTAGCATCCCAACAAGTACCGGAAAAATGTAGAATCCGTGCGAGTAACCAAAAGCTGTCCCCATGAGTACCGGAAAACGGTCGAATCTGTGGGAGTACTGAAAAATGATAGAATTCGGGCGAGTACCGGGTCAAAGGTAGAATCCGTGCGAGTAACCAAAAGCTGTCCCCAAGAGTACCGGAAAAGGGTCGAATATGTGGGAGTACCGAAAAATTATAGAATCCGGGCGAGTACCGAGAAAAAGTAGAATCCGTGCGAGTGTCAAAAAACTTTCCCGATTAGTACCAAGAAAAGGTAGAATCCGTGCGATTGTGAAAAAACATTCCCGACGAGTACCGGAAAAGGGTCGAATATGTGGGAGTACCGAAAAATAGTAGCATCCCAACGAGTACCGGGAAAATGTAGAATCCGTGCGAGTAACCAAAAGCTGTCCCCACGAGTACCGGAAAACGGTCGAATCTGTGGGAGTACCGAAAAATGATAGAATCCGGGCGAGTACCGGGAAAAGTTAGAATCCGTGCGAGTATCCAAAAGCTGTCCCCACGAGTACCGGAAAAGGGTCGAATCTGTGGGAGTACCGAAAAATGATAGAATCCGGGCGAGTACCGGGAAAAGGTAGAATCCGTGCGAGTAACCAAAAGCTGTCCCCACGAGTACCGGAAAAGGGTCGAATCTGTGGGAGTACCGAAAAATGATAGAATCCAGGCGAGTACCGAGAAAAAGTAGAATCCGTGCGAGTGTGAAAAAACTTTCCCGACGAGTACTGGAAAAGGGTCGAATTTGTGGGAGTACCGAAAAATGGTAGCATCCCGACGAGTACCAAGAAAAGGTAGAATCCGTGCGAGTGTGAAAAAACATTCCCGACGAGTACCGGAAAAGGGTCGAATCTGTGGGAGTACCGAAAAATAGTAGCATCCCAACGAGTACCGGAAAAATGTAGAATTCGTGCAAGTAACCAAAAGTTGTCCCCACGAGTTCCGGAAAACGGTCGAATCTGTGGGAGTACGGAAAAATGATAGAATTCGGGCGAGTACCGAGTCAAAGGTAGAATCCGTGCGAGTAACCAAAAGTTGTCCCCAAGAGTACCGAAAAAGGGTCGAATATGTGGGAGTACCGAAAAATGGTAGCATCCCGACGAGTACCAAGAAAAGGTAGAATCCGTGCGAGTGTGAAAAAACATTCCCGACGAGTACCGGATAAGGGTCGAATCTGTGGGAGTACCGAAAAATACTAGCATCCCAACGAGTACCGGGAAAATGTAGAATTTGTGCGAGTAACCAAAAGTTGTCCCCACGAGTACCGGAAAAGGGTCGAATCTGTGGGAGTACCGAAAAATAGTAGATCCCGATGAGTACCGGGAAAAGGTAGAATCCGTGCGAGTAACCAAAAGCTGTCCCCACGAGTACCGGAAAACGGTCGAATCTGTTGGAGTACCGAAAAAATGATAGAATTCGGGCGAGTACCGGGAAAAGGTAGAATCCGTGCGAGTAACCAAAAGCTGTCCCCACGAGTACCGGAAAAGGGTCGAATCTTTGGGAGTACCGAAAAATGATAGAATCCGGGCGAGTACCGAGAAAACGTAGAATCCGTGCGAGTGTGAAAAAACTTTCCCGATGAGTACTGGAAAAGGGTTGAATCTATGGGAGTACCGAAAAATTGTAGCATCCCGACGAGTACCGGGAAAAGGTAGAATCCGTGCGAGTAACCAAAAGTTGTCCCCACGAGTACCGGAAAACGGTCGAATCTGTGGGAGTACCGAAAAAATGATAGAATCCGGGCGAGTACCGGGAAAAGGTAGAATCCGTGCGAGTAACCAAAAGTTGTCCCCACGAGTACCGGAAAAGGGTCGAATCTATGGGAGTACCGAAAAATGATAGAATCCGGGCGAGTACCGAGAAAACGTAGAATCCGTGCGAGTGGGAAAAAACTTTCCCGACGAGTACTGGAAAAGGGTTGAATCTGTGGGAGTACCGAAAAATTGTAGCATCTCGACGAGTACCAAGAAAAGGTAGAATCCGTGTGAGTGTGAAAAAACTTTCCCGACGAGTACCGGAAAAGGGTCGAATCTGTGGGAGTACCGAAAAATAGTAGCATCCCAACGAGTACCGGGAAAATGTAGAATCCGTGCGAGTAACCAAAAGCTGTCCCCACGAGTACCGGAAAACGATCGAATCTGTGGGAGTACCGAAAAATGATAGAATCCGACCGAGTACCGTGAAAAGTTAGAATCCGTGCGAGTATCCAAAAGCTGTTCCCACGAGTACCGAAAAAGGGTCGAATCTGTGGGTGTACCGAAAAATGATAGAATCCGGGCGTGTACTGGGAAAAGGTAGAATCCGTGCGAGTATCCAAAAACTGTTCCCACAAGTACCGGAAAAGGGTCAAATCAATGAGAGTACCGAAAAACGGTAGAATCCAGGCGAGTACCTGGAAAAGGTAGAATCCATGCGAGTAACCAAAAACTGTCCCCACGAGTACCGGAAAACGGTCGAATCTGTGGGAGTACCGAAAAATGATAGAATCCGAGCGAGTACCGAGACAAGGTAGAATCCGTGTGAGTAACCAAAAGCTGTCCCCACGAGTATCGGAAAAGGGTCGAATCTGTGGGAGTACCGAAAAATAGTAGCATCCCGACGAGTACCGGGAAAAGGTAGAATCCGTACGAGTAACAAAAAGCTGTCCCCACGAGTACCGGAAAACGGTCGAATCTGTGGGAGTACTGAAAAATGATAGAATCCGGGCGAGTACCGAGAAAACGTAGAATCCGTGCGAGTGTGAAAAAACTTTCCCGACGAGTACTGGAAAAGGGTTGAATCTGTGGGAGTACCGAAAAATTGTAGCATCCCGACGAGTACCGGAAAACGATCGAATCTGTGGGAGTACCGAAAAATGATAGAATCCGGGCGAGTACCGGGAAAAGTTAGAATCCGTGCGAGTATCCAAAAGCTATCCCCACGAGTACCGAAAAAGGGTCGAATCTGTGGGAGTACCAAAAAATGATAGAATCCAGGCGTATACTGGGAAAAGGTAGAATCCATGCGAGTATCCAAAAACTGTTCCCACGAGTACCGGAAAAGGGTCAAATCTATGAGAGTACCGAAAAACGGTAGAATCCAGGCGAGTACCTGGAAAAGGTAGAATCCATGCGAGTAACCAAAAACTGTCCCCACGAGTACCGGAAAACGGTCGAATCTGTGGGAGTACCGAAAAATGATAGAATCCGGGCGAGTACTGGGAAAAGTTAGAATCCGTGCGAGTATCCAAAAGGTGTCCCCACGAGTACCGAAAAAGGGTCGAATCTGTGGGAGTACCGAAAAATGATAGAATCCGGGCGTGTACTGGGAAAAGGTAGAATCCGTGCGAGTATCCAAAAACTGTTCCCACGAGTACCGGAAAAGGGTCAAATCTATGAGAGTACCGAAAAACGGTAGAATCCAGGCGAGTACCTGGAAAAGGTAGAATCCATGCGAGTAACCAAAAACTGTCCCCACGAGTACCGGAAAACGGTCGAATCTGTGGGAGTACCGAAAAATGATAGAATCCGAGCGAGTACCGAGAAAAGGTAGAATCCGTGTGAGTAACCAAAAGTTGTCCCCACGAGTACCGGAAAAGGGTCGAATCTGTGGGAGTACCGAAAAATAGTAGCATCCCGACGAGTACCGGGAAAAGGTAGAATCCGTGCGAGTAACAAAAAGCTGTCCCCACGAGTACCGGAAAACGGTCGAATCTGTGGGAGTACCGAAAAAATGATAGAATCCGGGCGAGTACCGGGAAAAGGTAGAATCCGTGCGAGTTACCAAAAGCTGTCCCCACGAGTACCGGAAAAGGGTCGAATCTGTGGGAGTACCGAAATATGATAGAATTCGGGCGAGTACCGAGAAAACGTAGAATCCGTGCGAGTGTGAAAAAACTGCCCCGACGAGTACTGGAAAAGGGTTGAATCTGTGGGAGTACCGAAAAATTGTAGCATCCCGACGAGTACCGGGAAAAGGTAGAATCCATGCGAGTAACCAAAAGCTGTCCCCACGAGTACCGGAAAACGATCGAATCTGTGGGAGTACCGAAAAATGATAGAATCCGGGCGAGTACCGGGAAAAGTTAGAATCCGTGCGAGTATCCAAAAGCTGTCCCCACGAGTACCGAAAAAGGGTCGAATCTGTGGGAGTACCGAAAAATGATAGAATCCGGGCGTGTACTGGGAAAAGGTAGAATCCGTGCGAGTATCCAAAAACTGTTCCCACGAGTACCGGAAAAGGGTCAAATCTATGAGAGTACCGAAAAACGGTAGAATCCAGGCGAGTACCTGGAAAAGGTAGAATCCGTGCGAGTAACCAAAAACTGTCCCCACGAGTACCGGAAAACGGTCGAATCTGTGGGAGTACCGAAAAATGATAGAATCCGAGCGAGTACCGAGAAAAGGTAGAATCCGTGTGAGTAACCAAAAGCTGTCCCCACGAGTACCGGAAAAGGGTCGAATCTGTGGGAGTACCGAAAAATAGTAGCATCCCGACGAGTACCGAGAAAATGTAGAATACGTGCGAGTGTGAAAAAACTTTCCCGACGAGTATTGGAAAAGGGTCGAATTTGTGGGAGTACCGAGAAATGATAGAATCCGGGCGAGTACCGAGAAAACGTGGAATCCGTGCGAGTGGGAAAAAACTTTCCCGACGAGTACTGGAAAAGGGTTGAATCTGTGGGAGTACCGAAAAATTGTAGCATCCCGACGAGTACCAAGAAAAGGTAGAATCCGTGTGAGTAACCAAAAGTTGTCCCCCCGAGTACCGGAAAAGGGTCGAATCTGTGGGAGTACCGAAAAATAGTAGCATCCCGACGAGTACCGGGAAAAGGTAGAATCCGTGCGAGTAACAAAAAGCTGTCCCCACGAGTACCGGAAAACGGTCGAATCTGTGGGAGTACCGAAAAATGATAGAATCCGGGCGAGTACTGGGAAAAGTTAGAATCCGTGCGAGTATCCAAAAGCTGTCCCCACGAGTACCGAAAAAGGGTCGAATCTGTGGGAGTACCGAAAAATGATAGAATCCGGGCGTGTACTGGGAAAAGGTAGAATCCGTGCGAGTATCCAAAAACTGTTCCCACGAGTACCGGAAAAGGGTCAAATCTATGAGAGTACCGAAAAACGGTAGAATCCAGGCGAGTACCTGGAAAAGGTAGAATCCATGCGAGTAACCAAAAACTGTCCCCACGAGTACCGGAAAACGGTCGAATCTGTGGGAGTACCGAAAAATGATAGAATCCGAGCGAGTACCGAGAAAAGGTAGAATCCGTGTGAGTAACCAAAAGTTGTCCCCACGAGTACCGGAAAAGGGTCGAATCTGTGGGAGTACCGAAAAATAGTAGCATCCCGTCGAGTACCGGGAAAAGGTAGAATCCGTGCGAGTAACAAAAAGCTGTCCCCACGAGTACCGGAAAACGGTCGAATCTGTGGGAGTACCGAAAAAATGATAGAATCCGGGCGAGTACCGGGAAAAGGTAGAATCCGTGCGAGTTACCAAAAGCTGTCCCCACGAGTACCGGAAAAGGGTCGAATCTGTGGGAGTACCGAAAAATGATAGAATCCGGGAGAGTACCGAGAAAACGTAGAATCCGTGCGAGTGTGAAAAAACTTTCCCGACGAGTACTGGAAAAGGGTTGAATCTGTGGGAGTACCGAAAAATTGTAGCATCCCGTCGAGTACCAAGAAAAGGTAGAATCCGTGCGAGTGTGGAAAAATTTTCCCGACGAGTACCGGAAAAGGGTCGAATTTGTGGGAGTACCGAAAAATGGTAGCATCCCGACGAGTACCAAGAAAAGGTAGAATCCGTGCGAGTAACCAAAAGCTGTCCCCACGAGTACCAGAAAACGATCGAATCTGTGGGAGTACCGAAAAATGATAGAATCCGGGCGAGTACCGGGAAAAGTTAGAATCCGTGCGAGTATCCAAAAGCTGTCCCCACGAGTACCGGAAAACGGTCGAATCTGTGGGAGTACCGAAAAATGATAGAATCCGAGCGAGTACCGAGAAAAGGTAGAATCCGTGTGAGTAACCAAAAGCTGTCCCCACGGGTACCGGAAAAGGGTCGAATCTGTGGGAGTACCGAAAAATAGTAGCATCCCGACGAGTACCGGGAAAAGGTAGAATCCGTGCGAGTAACCAAAAGCTGTCCCCACGAGTACCGGAAAACAATCGAATCTGTGGGAGTACCGAAAAAATGATAGAATCCGGGCGAGTACCGGGAAAAGGTAGAATCCGTGCGAGTAACCAAAAGTTGTCTCCACGAGTACCGGAAAAGGGTCGAATCTGTGGGAGTACCGAAAAATGATAGAATCCGGGCGAGTACCGAGAAAACGTAGAATCCGTGCGAGTGTGAAAAAACTTTCCCGACGAGTACTGGAAAAGGGTTGAATCTGTGGGAGTACCGAAAAATTGTAGCATCCCGACAAGTACCGGGAAAAGGTAGAATCCGTGCGAGTAACAAGAAGCTGTCCCCACGAGTACCGGAAAACGGTCGAATCTGTGGGAGTACCGAAAAAATGATAGAATCCGGGCGAGTACCGGGAAAAGGTAGAATCCATGCGAGTTACCAAAAGCTGTCCCCACGAGTACCGGAAAAGGGTCGAATCTGTGGGAGTACCGAAAAATGATAGAATCCGGGCGAGTACCGAGAAAACGTGGAATCCGTGCGAGTGTGAAAAAACTTTCCCGACGAGTACTGGAAAAGGGTTGAATCTGTGGGAGTACCGAAAAATTGTAGCATCCCGACGAGTACCGGGAAAAGGTAGAATCCGTGCGAGTAACAAGAAGCTGTCCCCACGAGTACCGGAAAACGGTCGAATCTGTGGGAGTATCGAAAAAATGATAGAATCCGGGCGAGTACCGGGAAAAGGTAGAATCCATGCGAGTTACCAAAAGCTGTCCCCACGAGTACCGGAAAAGGGTCGAATCTGTGGGAGTACCGAAAAATGATAGAATCCGGGCGAGTACCGAGAAAACGTAGAATCCGTGCGAGTGTGAAAAAACTTTCCCGACGAGTACTGGAAAAGGGTTGAATCTGTGGGAGTACCGAAAAATTGTAGCATCCCGACGAGTACCGGGAAAAGGTAGAATCTGTGCGAGTAACCAAAAGCTGTCCCCACGAGTACCAGAAAACGATCGAATCTGTGGGAGTACCGAAAAATGATAGAATCCGGGCGAGTACCGGGAAAAGTTAGAATCCGTGCGAGTATCCAAAAGCTGTCCCCAAGAGTACCGAAAAAGGGTCGAATCTGTGGGAGTACCGAAAAATGATAGAATCCGGGCGTGTACTGGGAAAAGGTAGAATCCGTGCGAGTATCCAAAAACTGTTCCCACGAGTACCGGAAAAGGGTCAAATCTATGAGAGTACCGAAAAACGGTAAAATCCAGGCGAGTACGTGGAAAAGGTAGAATCCGTGCGAGTAACCAAAAACTGTCCCCACGAGTACCGGAAAACGATCGAATCTGTGGGAGTACCGAAAAATGATAGAATCCGAGCGAGTACCGAGAAAAGGTAGAATCCGTGTGAGTAACCAAAAGCTGTCCCCACGAGTACCGGAAAACGGTCGAATCTGTGGGAGTACCGAAAAAATGATAGATTCCGGGCGAGTACCGGGAAAAGGTAGAATCCGTGCGAGTAACCAAAAGCTGTCTCCACGAGTACCGGAAAAGGGTCGAATCTGTGGGAGTACCGAAAAATGATAGAATCCGGGCGAGTACCGAGAAAACGTAGAATCCGTGCGAGTGTGAAAAAAGTTTCCCGACGAGTACTAGAAAAGGGTTCAATCTGTGGGAGTACCGAAAAATTGTAGCATCCCGACGAGTACCGGGAAAAGGTAGAATCCGTGCGAGTAACAAAAAGTTGTCCCCACGAGTACCGGAAAACGGTCGAAACTGTGGGAGTACCGAAAAAATGATAGAATCCGGGCGAGTACCGGGAAAAGGTAGAATCCATGCGAGTTACCAAAAGCTGTCCGCACGAGTACCGGAAAAGGGTCGAATCTGTGGGAGTACAGAAAAATGATAGAATCCGGGCGAGTACCGAGAAAACGTAGAATCCGTGCGAGTGTGGAAAAACTTTCTCGACGAGTACTAGAAAAGGGTTGAATCTGTGGGAGTACCAAAAAATTGTAGCATCCCGACGAGTACCGGGAAAAGGTAGAATCCGTGCGAGTAACAAAAAGTTGTCCCCACGAGTACCGGAAAACGGTCGAATCTGTGGGAGTACCGAAAAAATGATAGAATCCGGGCGAGTACCGGGAAAAGGTAGAATCCATGCGAGTTACCAAAAGCTGTCCCCACGAGTACCGGAAAAGGGTCGAATCTGTGGGAGTACCGAAAAATGATAGAATCCGGGCGAGTACCGAGAAAACGTAGAATCCGTGCGTGTGAAAAAACTTTCCCGACGAGTACTGGAAAAGGGTTGAATCTGTGGGAGTACCGAAAAATTGTAGCATCCCGACGAGTACCGGGAAAAGGTAGAATCCGTGCGAGTAACCAAAAGCTGTCCCCATGAGTACCGGAAAACGATCGAATCTGTGGGAGTACCGAAAAATGATAGAATCCGGGCGAGTACCGGGAAAAGGTAGAATCCGTGCGAGTAACCAAAAGCTGTCCCCACGAGTACCGGAAAAGGGTCGAATCTGTGGGAGTACCGAAAAATAGTAGCATCCCGACGAGTACCGGGAAAAGGTAGAATCCGTGCGAGTAACCAAAAGCTGTCCCCACGAGTACCGGAAAACAATCGAATCTGTGGGAGTACCGAAAAAATGATAGAATCCGGGCGAGTACCGGGAAAAGGTAGAATCCGTGCGAGTAACCAAAAGCTGTCTCCACGAGTACCGGAAAAGGGTCGAATCTGTGGGAGTACCGAAAAATTATAGAATCCGGGCGAGTACCGAGAAAACGTAGAATCCGTGCGAGTGTGAAAAAACTTTCCCGACGAGTACTGGAAAAGGGTTGAATCTGTGGGAGTACCGAAAAATTGTAGCATCCCGACGAGTACCGGGAAAAGGTAGAATCGGTGCGAGTAACAAGAAGCTGTCCCCACGAGTACCGGAAAACGGTCGAATCTGTGGGAGTACCGAAAAAATGATAGAATCCGGGCGAGTACCGGGAAAAGGTAGAATCCATGCGAGTTACCAAAAGCTGTCCCCACGAGTACCGGAAAAGGGTCGAATCTGTGGGAGTACCGAAAAATGATAGAATCCGGGCGAGTACCGAGAAAACGTAGAATCCGTGCGAGTGTGAAAAAACTTTCCCGACGAGTACTGGAAATGGGTTGAATCTGTGGGAGTACCGAAAAATTGTAGCATCCCGACGAGTACCGGGAAAAGGTAGAATCTGTGCGAGTAGCCAAAAGCTGTCCCCACGAGTACCAGAAAACGATCGAATCTGTGGGAGTACCGAAAAATGATAGAATCCGGGCGAGTACCGGGAAAAGTTAGAATCCGTGCGAGTATCCAAAAGCTGTCCCCACGAGTACCGGAAAACGGTCGAATCTGTGGGAGTACCGAAAAAATGATAGAATCCGGGCGAGTACCGGGAAAAGGTAGAATCCATGCGAGTTACCAAAAGTTGTCCCCACGAGTACCGGAAAAGGGTCGAATCTGTGGGAGTACCGAAAAATGATAGAATCCGGGCGAGTACCGAGAAAACGTAGAATCCGTGCGAGTGTGAAAAAACTTTCCCGACGAGTACTGGAAAAGGGTTGAATCTGTGGGAGTACCGAAAAATTGTAGCATCCCGACGAGTACCGGGAAAAGGTAGAATCCGTGCGAGTAACAAAAATCTGTCCCCACGAGTACCGGAAAACGGTCGAATCTGTGGGAGTACCGAAAAAATGATAGAATCCGGGCGAGTACCGGGAAAAGGTAGAATCCATGCGAGTAACCAAAAGTTGTCCCCACGAGTACCGGAAAAGGGTCGAATCTGTGGGAGTACCGAAAAATGATAGAATCCGGGCGAGTACCGAGAAAACGTAGAATCCGTGCGAGTGTGAAAAAACTTTCCCGACGAGTACTGGAAAAGGGTTGAATCTGTGGGAGTACCGAAAAATTGTAGCATCCCGACGAGTACCGGGAAAAGGTAGAATCCGTGCGAGTAACAAGAAGCTGTCCCCACGAGTACCGGAAAACGGTCGAATCTGTGGGAGTACCGAAAAAATGATAGAATCCGGGCGAGTACCGGGAAAAGGTAGAATCCATGCGAGTTACCAAAAGCTGTCCCCACGAGTACCGGAAAAGGGTCGAATCTGTGGGAGTACCGAAAAATGATAGAATCCGGGCGAGTACCGAGAAAACGAAGAATCCGTGCGAGTGTGAAAAAACTTTCCCGACGAGTACTGGAAAAGGGTTGAATCTGTGGGAGTACCGAAAAATTGTAGCATCCCGACGAGTACCGGGAAAAGGTAGAATCTGTGCGAGTAACCAAAAGCTGTCCCCACGAGTACCAGAAAACGATCGAATCTGTGGGAGTACCGAAAAATGATAGAATCCGGGCGAGTACCGGGAAAAGTTAGAATCCGTGCGAGTATCCAAAAGCTGTCCCCAAGAGTACCGAAAAAGGGTCGAATCTGTGGGAGTACCGAAAAATGATAGAATCCGGGCGTGTACTGGGAAAAGGTAGAATCCGTGCGAGTATCCAAAAACTGTTCCCACGAGTACTGGAAAAGGGTCAAATCTATGAGAGTACCGAAAAACGGTAGAATCCAGGCGAGTACCTGGAAAAGGTAGAATCCGTGCGAGTAACCAAAAACTGTCCCCACGAGTACCGGAAAACGATCGAATCTGTGGGAGTACCGAAAAATGATAGAATCCGAGCGAGTACCGAGAAAAGGTAGAATCCGTGTGAGTAACCAAAAGCTGTCCCCACGAGTACCGGAAAACGGTCGAATCTGTGGGAGTACCGAAAAATGATAGAATCCGGGCGAGTACCGAGAAAACGTAGAATCCGTGCGAGTGTGAAAAAAGTTTCCCGACGAGTACTGGAAAAGGGTTCAATCTGTGGGAGTACCGAAAAATTGTAGCATCCCGACGAGTACCGGGAAAAGGTAGAATCCGTGCGAGTAACAAAAAGCTGTCCCCACGAGTACCGGAAAACGGTCGAATCTGTGGGAGTACCGAAAAAATGGTAGAATCCGGGCGAGTACCGGGAAAAGGTAGAATCCATGCGAGTTACCAAAAGCTGTCCGCACGAGTACCGGAAAAGGGTCGAATCTGTGGGAGTACCGAAAAATGATAGAATCCGGGCGAGTACCGAGAAAACGTAGAATCCGTGCGAGTGTGGAAAAACTTTCTCGACGAGTACTAGAAAAGGGTTGAATCTGTGGGAGTACCAAAAAATTGTAGCATCCCGACGAGTACCGGGAAAAGGTAGAATCCGTGCGAGTAACAAAATGTTGTCCCCACGAGTACCGGAAAACGGTCGAATCTGTGGGAGTACCGAAAAAATGATAGAATCCGGGCGATTACCGGGAAAAGGTAGAATCCATGCGAGTTACCAAAAGCTGTCCCCACGAGTACCGGAAAAGGGTCGAATCTGTGGGAGTACCGAAAAATGATAGAATCCGGGCGAGTACCGAGAAAACGTAGAATCCGTGCGTGTGAAAAAACTTTCCCGACGAGTACTGGAAAAGGGTTGAATCTGTGGGAGTACCGAAAAATTGTAGCATCCCGACGAGTACCGGGAAAAGGTAGAATCCGTGCGAGTAACCAAAAGCTGTCCCCATGAGTACCGGAAAACGATCGAATCTGTGGGAGTACCGAAAAATGATAGAATCCGGGCGAGTACCGGGAAAAGGTAGAATCCGTGCGAGTAACCAAAAGCTGTCCCCACGAGTACCGGAAAAGGGTCGAATCTGTGGGAGTACCGAAAAATGATAGAATCCGGGCGAGTACCGAGAAAACGTAGAATCCGTGCGAGTGTGAAAAAACTTTCCCGACGAGTACTAGAAAAGGGTTGAATCTGTGGGAGTACCAAAAAATTGTAGCATCCCGACGAGTACCGGGAAAAGGTAGAATCCGTGCGAGTAACAAAAAGTTGTCCCCACGAGTACCGGAAAACGGTCGAATCTGTGGGAGTACCGAAAAAATGATAGAATCCGGGCGAGTACCGGGAAAAGGTAGAATCCATGCGAGTTACCAAAAGCTGTCCCCACGAGTACCGGAAAAGGGTCGAATCTGTGGGAGTACCGAAAAATGATAGAATCCGGGCGAGTACCGAGAAAACGTAGAATCCGTGCGTGTGAAAAAACTTTCCCGACGAGTACTGGAAAAGGGTTGAATCTGTGGGAGTACCGAAAAATTGTAGCATCCCGACGAGTACCGGGAAAAGGTAGAATCCGTGCGAGTAACAAGAAGCTGTCCCCACGAGTACCGGAAAACGGTCGAATCTGTGGGAGTACCGAAAAAATGATAGAATCCGGGCGAGTACCGGGAAAAGGTAGAATCCATGCGAGTTACCAAAAGTTGTCCCCACGAGTACCGGAAAAGGGTCGAATCTGTGGGAGTACCGAAAAATGATAGAATCCGGGCGAGTACCGAGAAAACGTAGAATCCGTGCGAGTGTGAAAAAACTTTCCCGACGAGTACTGGAAAAGGGTTGAATCTGTGGGAGTACCGAAAAATTGTAGCATCCCGACGAGTACCGGGAAAAGGTAGAATCTGTGCGAGTAACCAAAAGCTGTCCCCACGAGTACCAGAAAACGATCGAATCTGTGGGAGTACCGAAAAATGATAGAATCCGGGCGAGTACCGGGAAAAGGTAGAATCCATGCGAGTTACCAAAAGTTGTCCCCACGAGTACCGGAAAAGGGTCGAATCTGTGGGAGTACCGAAAAATGATAGAATCCGGGCGAGTACCGAGAAAACGTAGAATCCGTGCGAGTGTGAAAAAACTTTCCCGACGAGTACTGGAAAAGGGTTGAATCTGTGGGAGTACCGAAAAATTGTAGCATCCCGACGAGTACCGGGAAAAGGTAGAATCCGTGCGAGTAACAAGAAGCTGTCCCCACGAGTACCGGAAAACGGTCGAATCTGTGGGAGTACCGAAAAAATGATAGAATCCGGGCGAGTACCGGGAAAAGGTAGAATCCATGCGAGTTACCAAAAGCTGTCCCCACGAGTACCGGAAAAGGGTCGAATCTGTGGGAGTACCGAAAAATGATAGAATCCGGGCGAGTACCGAGAAAACGTAGAATCCGTGCGAGTGTGAAAAAACTTTCCCGACGAGTACTGGAAATGGGTTGAATCTGTGGGAGTACCGAAAAATTGTAGCATCCCGACGAGTACCGGGAAAAGGTAGAATCTGTGCGAGTAGCCAAAAGCTGTCCCCACGAGTACCAGAAAACGATCGAATCTGTGGGAGTACCGAAAAATGATAGAATCCGGGCGAGTACCGGGAAAAGTTAGAATCCGTGCGAGTATCCAAAAGCTGTCCCCACGAGTACCGGATAACGGTCGAATCTGTGGGAGTACCGAAAAAATGATAGAATCCGGGCGAGTACCGGGAAAAGGTAGAATCCATGCGAGTTACCAAAAGTTGTCCCCACGAGTACCGGAAAAGGGTCGAATCTGTGAGAGTACCGAAAAATGGTAGCATCCCGACGAGTACCGGGAAAAGGTAGAATCCGTGCGAGTAACCAAAAGTTGTCCCCACAAGTACCGGAAAACGGTCGAATCTGTGGGAGTACCGAAAAAATGATAGAATCCGGGCGAGTACCGGGAAAAGGTAGAATCCGTGCGAGTAACCAAAAGTTGTCCCCACGAGTACCGGAAAAGGGTCGAATCTGTGGGAGTACCGAAAAATGATAGAATCCGGGCGAGTACCGAGAAAACGTAGAATCCGTGCGAGTGTGAAAAAACTTTCCCGACGAGTACTGGAAAAGGGTTGAATCTGTGGGAGTACCGAAAAATTGTAGCATCCCGACGAGTACCGGGAAAAGGTAGAATCCGTGCGAGTAACAAAAATCTGTCCCCACGAGTACCGGAAAACGGTCGAATCTGTGGGAGTACCGAAAAAATGATAGAATCCGGGCGAGTACCGGGAAAAGGTAGAATCCATGCGAGTAACCAAAAGTTGTCCCCACGAGTACCGGAAAAGGGTCGAATCTGTGGGAGTACCGAAAAATGATAGAATCCGGGCGAGTACCGAGAAAACGTAGAATCCGTGCGAGTGTGAAAAAACTTTCCCGACGAGTACTGGAAAAGGGTTGAATCTGTGGGAGTACCGAAAAATTGTAGCATCCCGACGAGTACCGGGAAAAGGTAGAATCCGTGCGAGTAACAAGAAGCTGTCCCCACGAGTACCGGAAAACGGTCGAATCTGTGGGAGTACCGAAAAAATGATAGAATCCGGGCGAGTACCGGGAAAAGGTAGAATCCATGCGAGTTACCAAAAGCTGTCCCCACGAGTACCGGAAAAGGGTCGAATCTGTGGGAGTACCGAAAAATGATAGAATCCGGGCGAGTACCGAGAAAACGTAGAATCCGTGCGAGTGTGAAAAAACTTTCCCGACGAGTACTGGAAAAGGGTTGAATCTGTGGGAGTACCGAAAAATTGTAGCATCCCGACGAGTACCGGGAAAAGGTAGAATCTGTGCGAGTAACCAAAAGCTGTCCCCACGAGTACCAGAAAACGATCGAATCTGTGGGAGTACCGAAAAATGATAGAATCCGGGCGAGTACCGGGAAAAGTTAGAATCCGTGCGAGTATCCAAAAGCTGTCCCCAAGAGTACCGAAAAAGGGTCGAATCTGTGGGAGTACCGAAAAATAGTAGCATCCCGACGAGTACCGGGAAAAGGTAGAATCCGTGCGAGTAACAAAAAGCTGTCCCCACGAGTACCGGAAAACGGTCGAATCTGTGGGAGTACCGAAAAATGATAGAATCCGGGCGAGTACTGGGAAAAGTTAGAATCCGTGCGAGTATCCAAAAGCTGTCCCCAAGAGTACCGAAAAAGGGTCGAATCTGTGGGAGTACCGAAAAATGATAGAATCCGGGCGTGTACTGGGAAAAGGTAGAATCCGTGCGAGTATCCAAAAACTGTTCCCACGAGTACCGGAAAAGGGTCAAATCTATGAGAGTACCGAAAAACGGTAGAATCCAGGCGAGTACCTGGAAAAGGTAGAATCCGTGCGAGTAACCAAAAACTGTCCCCACGAGTACCGGAAAACGATCGAATCTGTGGGAGTACCGAAAAATGATAGAATCCGAGCGAGTACCGAGAAAAGGTAGAATCCGTGTGAGTAACCAAAAGCTGTCCCCACGAGTACCGGAAAACGGTCGAATCTGTGGGAGTACCGAAAAAATGATAGAATCTGGGCGAGTACCGGGAAAAGGTAGAATCCGTGCGAGTAACCAAAAGCTGTCTCCACGAGTACCGGAAAAGGGTCGAATCTGTGGGAGTACCGAAAAATGATAGAATCCGGGCGAGTACCGAGAAAACGTAGAATCCGTGCGAGTGTGAAAAAAGTTTCCCGACGAGTACTGGAAAAGGGTTCAATCTGTGGGAGTACCGAAAAATTGTAGCATCCCGACGAGTACCGGGAAAAGGTAGAATCCGTGCGAGTAACAAAAAGCTGTCCCCACGAGTACCGGAAAACGGTCGAATCTGTGGGAGTACCGAAAAAATGGTAGAATCCGGGCGAGTACCGGGAAAAGGTAGAATCCATGCGAGTTACCAAAAGCTGTCCGCACGAGTACCGGAAAAGGGTCGAATCTGTGGGAGTACCGAAAAATGATAGAATCCGGGCGAGTACCGAGAAAACGTAGAATCCGTGCGAGTGTGGAAAAACTTTCTCGACGAGTACTAGAAAAGGGTTGAATCTGTGGGAGTACCAAAAAATTGTAGCATCCCGACGAGTACCGGGAAAAGGTAGAATCCGTGCGAGTAACAAAAAGTTGTCCCCACGAGTACCGGAAAACGGTCGAATCTGTGGGAGTACCGAAAAAATGATAGAATCCGGGCGAGTACCGGGAAAAGGTAGAATCCATGCGAGTTACCAAAAGCTGTCCCCACGAGAACCGGAAAAGGGTCGAATCTGTGGGAGTACCGAAAAATTATAGAATCCGGGCGAGTACCGAGAAAATGTAGAATCCGTGCGTGTGAAAAAACTTTCCCGACGAGTACTGGAAAAGGGTTGAATCTGTGGGAGTACCGAAAAATTGTAGCATCCCGACGAGTACCGGGAAAAGGTAGAATCCGTGCGAGTAACCAAAAGCTGTCAACACGAGTACCGGAAAACGATCGAATCTGTGGGAGTACCGAAAAATGATAGAATCCGGGCGAGTACCGGGAAAAGTTAGAATCCGTGCGAGTATCCAAAAGCTGTCCCCACGAGTACCGAAAAAGGGTCGAATCTGTGGGAGTACCGAAAAATGATAGAATCCGGGCGTGTACTGGGAAAAGGTAGAATCCGTGCGAGTATCCAAAACCTGTTCCCACGAGTACCGGAAAAGGGTCAAATCTATTAGAATACCGAAAAACGGTAGAATCCAGGCGAGTACCTGGAAAAGGTAGAATCCGTGCGAGTAACCAAAAACTGTCCCCACGAGTACCGGAAAACGGTCGAATCTGTGGGAGTACGAAAAATGATAGAATCCGAGCGAGTACCGAGAAAAGGTAGAATCCGTGTGAGTAACCAAAAGTTGTCCCCACGAGTACCGGAAAACGGTCGAATCTGTGGGAGTACCGAAAAAATGATAGAATCCGGGCGAGTACCGGGAAAAGGTAGAATCCGTGCGAGTAACCAAAAGCTGTCTCCACGAGTACCGGAAAAGGGTCGAATCTGTGGGAGTACCGAAAAATGATAGAATCCGAGCGAGTACCGAGAAAAGGTAGAATCCTTGTGAGTAACCAAAAGCTGTCCCCACGAGTACCGGAAAAGGGTCGAATCTGTGGGAGTACCGAAAAATAGTAGCATCCCGACGAGTACCGGGAATAGGTAGAATCCGTGCGAGTAACAAAAAGCTGTCCCCACGAGTACCGGAAAACGGTCGAATCTGTGGGAGTACCGAAAAAATGATAGAATCCGGGCGAGTACCGGGAAAAGGTAGAATCCATGCGAGTTACCAAAAGTTGTCCCCACGAGTACCGGAAAAGGGTCGAATCTGTGGGAGTACCGAAAAATGATAGAATCCGGGCGAGTACCGAGAAAACGTAGAATCCGTGCGAGTGTGAAAAAACTTTCCCGATGAGTACTGGAAAAGGGTTGAATCTGTGGGAGTACCGAAAAATTGTAGCATCCCGACGAGTACCGGGAAAAGGTAGAATCCGTGCGAGTAACAAAAATCTGTCCCCACGAGTACCGGAAAACGGTCGAATCTGTGGGAGTACCGAAAAAATGATAGAATCCGGGCGAGTACCGGGAAAAGGTAGAATCCATGCGAGTAACCAAAAGTTGTCCCCACGAGTACCGGAAAAGGGTCGAATCTGTGGGAGTACCGAAAAATGATAGAATCCGGGCGAGTACCGAGAAAACGTAGAATCCGTGCGAGTGTGAAAAAACTTTCCCGACGAGTACTGGAAAAGGGTTGAATCTGTGGGAGTACCGAAAAATTGTAGCATCCCGACGAGTACCGGGAAAAGGTAGAATCCGTGCGAGTAACCAAAAGCTGTCCCCACGAGTACCGGAAAACGGTCGAATCTGTGCGAGTACTGAAAAAATGATAGAATCCGGGCGAGTACCGGGAAAAGGTAGAATCCGTGCGAGTAACCAAAAGCTGTCCCCACGAGTACCGGAAAAGGGTCGAATCTGTGGGAGTACCGAAAAATGATAGAATCCGGGCGAGTACCGAGAAAACGTAGAATCCGTGCGAGTGTGAAAAAACTTTCCCGACGAGTACTGGAAAAGGGTTGAATCTGTGGGAGTACCGAAAAATTGTAGCATCCCGACGAGTACCGGGAAAAGGTAGAATCTGTGCGAGTAACCAAAAGCTGTCCCCACGAGTACCAGAAAACGATCGAATCTGTGGGAGTACCGAAAAATGATAGAATCCGGGCGAGTACCGGGAAAAGTTAGAATCCGTGCGAGTATCCAAAAGCTGTCCCCAAGAGTACCGAAAAAGGGTCGAATCTGTGGGAGTACCGAAAAATAGTAGCATCCCGACGAGTACCGGGAAAAGGTAGAATCCGTGCGAGTAACAAAAAGCTGTCCCCACGAGTACCGGAAAACGGTCGAATCTGTGGGAGTACCGAAAAATGATAGAATCCGGGCGAGTACTGGGAAAAGTTAGAATCCGTGCGAGTATCCAAAAGCTGTCCCCAAGAGTACCGAAAAAGGGTCGAATCTGTGGGAGTACCGAAAAATGATAGAATCCGGGCGTGTACTGGGAAAAGGTAGAATCCGTGCGAGTATCCAAAAACTGTTCCCACGAGTACCGGAAAAGGGTCAAATCTATGAGAGTACCGAAAAACGGTAGAATCCAGGCGAGTACCTGGAAAAGGTAGAATCCGTGCGAGTAACCAAAAACTGTCCCCACGAGTACCGGAAAACGATCGAATCTGTGGGAGTACCGAAAAATGATAGAATCCGAGCGAGTACCGAGAAAAGGTAGAATCCGTGTGAGTAACCAAAAGCTGTCCCCACGAGTACCGGAAAACGGTCGAATCTGTGGGAGTACCGAAAAAATGATAGAATCTGGGCGAGTACCGGGAAAAGGTAGAATCCGTGCGAGTAACCAAAAGCTGTCTCCACGAGTACCGGAAAAGGGTCGAATCTGTGGGAGTACCGAAAAATGATAGAATCCGGGCGAGTACCGAGAAAACGTAGAATCCGTGCGAGTGTGAAAAAAGTTTCCCGACGAGTACTGGAAAAGGGTTCAATCTGTGGGAGTACCGAAAAATTGTAGCATCCCGACGAGTACCGGGAAAAGGTAGAATCCGTGCGAGTAACAAAAAGCTGTCCCCACGAGTACCGGAAAACGGTCGAATCTGTGGGAGTACCGAAAAAATGGTAGAATCCGGGCGAGTACCGGGAAAAGGTAGAATCCATGCGAGTTACCAAAAGCTGTCCGCACGAGTACCGGAAAAGGGTCGAATCTGTGGGAGTACCGAAAAATGATAGAATCCGGGCGAGTACCGAGAAAACGTAGAATCCGTGCGAGTGTGGAAAAACTTTCTCGACGAGTACTAGAAAAGGGTTGAATCTGTGGGAGTACCAAAAAATTGTAGCATCCCGACGAGTACCGGGAAAAGGTAGAATCCGTGCGAGTAACAAAAAGTTGTCCCCACGAGTACCGGAAAACGGTCGAATCTGTGGGAGTACCGAAAAAATGATAGAATCCGGGCGAGTACCGGGAAAAGGTAGAATCCATGCGAGTTACCAAAAGCTGTCCCCACGAGAACCGGAAAAGGGTCGAATCTGTGGGAGTACCGAAAAATTATAGAATCCGGGCGAGTACCGAGAAAATGTAGAATCCGTGCGTGTGAAAAAACTTTCCCGACGAGTACTGGAAAAGGGTTGAATCTGTGGGAGTACCGAAAAATTGTAGCATCCCGACGAGTACCGGGAAAAGGTAGAATCCGTGCGAGTAACCAAAAGCTGTCAACACGAGTACCGGAAAACGATCGAATCTGTGGGAGTACCGAAAAATGATAGAATCCGGGCGAGTACCGGGAAAAGTTAGAATCCGTGCGAGTATCCAAAAGCTGTCCCCACGAGTACCGAAAAAGGGTCGAATCTGTGGGAGTACCGAAAAATGATAGAATCCGGGCGTGTACTGGGAAAAGGTAGAATCCGTGCGAGTATCCAAAACCTGTTCCCACGAGTACCGGAAAAGGGTCAAATCTATTAGAATACCGAAAAACGGTAGAATCCAGGCGAGTACCTGGAAAAGGTAGAATCCGTGCGAGTAACCAAAAACTGTCCCCACGAGTACCGGAAAACGGTCGAATCTGTGGGAGTACGAAAAATGATAGAATCCGAGCGAGTACCGAGAAAAGGTAGAATCCGTGTGAGTAACCAAAAGTTGTCCCCACGAGTACCGGAAAACGGTCGAATCTGTGGGAGTACCGAAAAAATGATAGAATCCGGGCGAGTACCGGGAAAAGGTAGAATCCGTGCGAGTAACCAAAAGCTGTCTCCACGAGTACCGGAAAAGGGTCGAATCTGTGGGAGTACCGAAAAATGATAGAATCCGAGCGAGTACCGAGAAAAGGTAGAATCCTTGTGAGTAACCAAAAGCTGTCCCCACGAGTACCGGAAAAGGGTCGAATCTGTGGGAGTACCGAAAAATAGTAGCATCCCGACGAGTACCGGGAATAGGTAGAATCCGTGCGAGTAACAAAAAGCTGTCCCCACGAGTACCGGAAAACGGTCGAATCTGTGGGAGTACCGAAAAAATGATAGAATCCGGGCGAGTACCGGGAAAAGGTAGAATCCATGCGAGTTACCAAAAGTTGTCCCCACGAGTACCGGAAAAGGGTCGAATCTGTGGGAGTACCGAAAAATGATAGAATCCGGGCGAGTACCGAGAAAACGTAGAATCCGTGCGAGTGTGAAAAAACTTTCCCGATGAGTACTGGAAAAGGGTTGAATCTGTGGGAGTACCGAAAAATTGTAGCATCCCGACGAGTACCGGGAAAAGGTAGAATCCGTGCGAGTAACAAAAATCTGTCCCCACGAGTACCGGAAAACGGTCGAATCTGTGGGAGTACCGAAAAAATGATAGAATCCGGGCGAGTACCGGGAAAAGGTAGAATCCATGCGAGTAACCAAAAGTTGTCCCCACGAGTACCGGAAAAGGGTCGAATCTGTGGGAGTACCGAAAAATGATAGAATCCGGGCGAGTACCGAGAAAACGTAGAATCCGTGCGAGTGTGAAAAAACTTTCCCGACGAGTACTGGAAAAGGGTTGAATCTGTGGGAGTACCGAAAAATTGTAGCATCCCGACGAGTACCGGGAAAAGGTAGAATCCGTGCGAGTAACAAGAAGCTGTCCCCACGAGTACCGGAAAACGGTCGAATCTGTGGGAGTACCGAAAAAATGATAGAATCCGGGCGAGTACCGGGAAAAGGTAGAATCCATGCGAGTTACCAAAAGCTGTCCCCACGAGTACCGGAAAAGGGTCGAATCTGTGGGAGTACCGAAAAATGATAGAATCCGGGCGAGTACCGAGAAAACGTAGAATCCGTGCGTGTGAAAAAACTTTCCCGACGAGTACTGGAAAAGGGTTGAATCTGTGGGAGTACCGAAAAATTGTAGCATCCCGACGAGTACCGGGAAAAGGTAGAATCCGTGCGAGTAACCAAAAGCTGTCCCCACGAGTACCGGAAAACGATCGAATCTGTGGGAGTACCGAAAAATGATAGAATCCGGGCGAGTACCGGGAAAAGTTAGAATCTGTGCGAGTATCCAAAAGCTGTCCCCACGAGTACCGAAAAAGGGTCGAATCTGTGGGAGTACCGAAAAATGATAGAATCCGAGCGAAAACCGAGAAAAGATAGAATCCGTGTGAGTAACCAAAAGCTGTCCCCACGAGTACCGGAAAAGGGTCGAATCTGTGGGAGTACCGAAAAATAGTAGCATCCCGACGAGTACCGGGAAAAGGTAGAATCCGTGCGAGTAACCAAAAGTTGTCCCCACGAGTACCGGAAAACTGTCGAATCTGTGGGAGTACCGAAAAAATGAGAGAATCCGGGCGAGTACCGGGAAAAGGTAGAATCCGTGCGAGTAACCAAAAGCTGTCCCCACGAGTACCGGAAAAGGGTCGAATCTGTGGGAGTACCGAAAAATGATAGAATCCGGGCGAGTACCGAGAAAACGTAGAATCCGTGCGAGTGTGAAAAAACATTCCCGACGAGTACTGGAAAAGGGTCGACTCTGTGGGAGTACCGAAAAATTGTAGCATCCAGACGAGTACCAAGAAAAGGTAGAATCCGTGCGAGTGTGAAAAAACTTTCCCGACGAGTACGGGAAAAGGGTCGAATCTGTGGGAGTACCGAAAAATAGTAGCATCCCTACGAGTACCGGGAAAAGGTAGAATCCGTGCGAGTAACCAAAAGCTGTCCCCACGAGTACCTGAAAACGGTCGAATCTGTGGGAGTACCGAAAAAATGATACAATCCGGGCGAGTACCAGGAAAAGGTAGAATCCGTGCGAGTAACCAAAAGCTGTCCCCACGAGTACCGGAAAAGGGTCGAATCTGTGGGAGTACCGAAAAATGATAGAATCCGGGCGAGTACCGAGAAAACGTAGAATCCGTGCGAGTGTGAAAAAACTTTCCCGACGAGTACTGGAAAAGGGTTGAATCTGTGGGAGTACCGAAAAATTGTAGCATCCCGACGAGTACCGGGAAAAGGTAGAATCTGTGCGAGTAACCAAAAGCTGTCCCCACGAGTACCGGAAAACGGTCGAATCTATGGGAGTACCGAAAAATGATAGAATCCGGGCGAGTACCGAGAAAACGTAGAATCCGTGCGAGTGTGAAAAAACTTTCCCGACGAGTACTGGAAAAGGGTTGAATCTGTGGGAGTACCGAAAAATTGTAGCATCCCGACGAGTACCAAGAAAAGGTAGAATCCGTGCGAGTGTAAAAAAACTTTACCGACGAGTACCGGAAAAGGGTCGAATCTGTGGGAGTACCGAAAAATAGTAGCATCCCAACGAGTACCGGGAAAATGTAGAATCCTTGCGTGTAACCAAAAGCTGTCCCCACGAGTACCGGAAAACGGTCGAATCTGTGGGAGTACCGAAAAATGATAGAATCCGGGCGAGTACCGGGAAAAGTTAGAATCCGTGCGAGTATCCAAAAGCTGTCCCCACGAGTACCGGAAAAGGGTCGAATCTGTGGGAGTACCGAAAAATGATAGAATCCGGGCGAGTACCGGGAAAAGGTAGAATCCGTGCGAGTAACCAAAAGTTGTCCCCACGAGTACCGGAAAAGGGTCGAATCCGTGGGAGTACCGAAAAATGATAGAATCCAGGCGAGTACCGAGAAAAAGTAGAATCCGTGCGAGTGTGAAAAAACATTCCCGACGAGTACTGGAAAAGGGTCGAATCTGTGGGAGTACCGAAAAATAGTAGCATCCCAACGAGTACCGGAAAAATGTAGAATCCGTGCGAGTAACCAAAAGCTGTCCCCACGAGCACCGGAAAACGGTCGAATCTGTGGGAGTACTGAAAAATGATAGAATTCGGGCGAGTACCGGGAAAAGGTAGAATCCGTGCGAGTAACCAAAAGCTGTCCCCAAGAGTACCGGAAAAGGGTCGAATATGTGGGAGTACCGAAAAATGATAGAATCCGGGCGAGTACCGAGAAAAAGTAGAATCCATGCGAGTGTCAAAAAACTTTCCCGACGAGTACCGAAAAATGGTCGAATTTGTGGGAGTACCGAAAAATGGTAGCATCCCGACGAGTACCAAGAAAAGGTAGAATCCGTGCGAGTGTGAAAAAACATTCCCGACGAGTACCTGATAAGGGTCGAATCTGTGGGAGTACCGAAAAATAGTAGCATCCCAACGAGTACCGGGAAAATGTAGAATCCGTGCGACTAACCAAAAGTTGTCCCCACGAGTACCGGAAAAGGGTCGAATCTGTGAGAGTACCGAAAAATGGTAGCATCCCGACGAGTACCGGGAAAAGGTAGAATCCGTGCGAGTAACCAAAAGTTGTCCCCACAAGTACCGGAAAACGGTCGAATCTGTGGGAGTACCGAAAAAATGATAGAATCCGGGCGAGTACCGGGAAAAGGTAGAATCCGTGCGAGTAACCAAAAGTTGTCCCCACGAGTACCGGAAAAGGGTCGAATCTGTGGGAGTACCGAAAAATGATAGAATCCGGGCGAGTACCGAGAAAACGTAGAATCCGTGCGAGTGTGAAAAAACTTTCCCGACGAGTACTGGAAAAGGGTTGAATCTGTGGGAGTACCGAAAAATTGTAGCATCCCGACGAGTACCAAGAAAAGGTAGAATCCGTGCGAGTGTGAAAAAACTTTCCCGACGAGTACCGGAAAAGGGTCGAATCTGTGGGAGTACCGAAAAATAGTAGCATCCCAACGATTACCGGGAAAATGTAGAATCCGTGCGAGTAACCAAAAGCTGTCCCCACGAGTACCGGAAAACGATCGAATCTGTGGGAGTACCGAAAAATGATAGAATCCGGGCGAGTACCGGGAAAAGTTAGAATCCGTGCGAGTATCCAAAAGCTGTCCCCACGAGTACGGAAAAAGGGTCGAATCTGTGGGAGTACCGAAAAATGATAGAATCCGGGCGAGTACCGAGAAAACGTAGAATCCGTGCGAGTGTGAAAAAACTTTCCCGAAGAGTACTGGAAAAGGGTTGAATCTGTGGGAGTACCGAAAAATTGTAGCATCCCGACGAGTACCAAGAAAAGGTAGAATCCGTGCGAGTGTGAAAAAACTTTCCCGACGAGTACCGGAAAAGGGTCGAATCTGTGGGAGTACCGAGAAACGGTAGAATCCAGGCGAGTACCAGGAAAAGGTAGAATCCGTGCGAGTAACCAAAAGTTGTCCCCAAGAGTACCGGAAAAGGGTCGAATCTGTGGGAGTACCGAAAAATGATAGAATCCAGGCGAGTACCGGGAAAAGTTAGAATCCGTGCGAGTATCCAAAAGCTGTCCCCACGAGTACCGAAAAAGGGTCGAATCTGTGGGAGTACCGAAAAATGATAGAATCCGGGCGAGTACCGAGAAAACGTAGATTCCGTGGGAGTGTCAAAAAACTTTCCCGACGAGTACCGGAAAAGGGTCGAATTTGTGGGAGTAACGAAAAATGATAGAATCCGGGCGAGTACCGAGAAAACGTAGAATCCGTGCGAGTGTGAAAAAACTTTCCCGACGAGTACGGGAAAATGGTCGAAGCTATGAGAGTACCGAAAAACGGTAGAATCCAGGCGAGTACCGGGAAAAGGTAGAATCCGTGCGAGTAACCAAAAGCTGTCCCCACGAGTACCGGAAAAGGGTCGAATCTGTGGGAGTACCGAAAAATGATAGAATCCGGGCGAGTACCGAGAAAACGTAGAATCCGTGCGAGTGTGCAATAACTTTCCCGACGAGTACTGGAAAAGGGTTGAATCTGCAGGAGTACCGAAAAATTGTAGCATCCCGACGAGTACCAAGAAAAGGTAGAATCCGTGCGAGTGTGAAAAAACTTTCCCGACGAGTACCGGAAAAAGGTCGAATCTGTGGGAGTACCGAAAAATAGTAGCATCCCAACGATTACCGGGAAAATGTAGAATCCGTGCGAGTAACCAAAAGTTGTCCCCACGAGTACCGGAAAACGATCGAATCTGTGGGAGTGCCGAAAAATGATAGAATCCCGACGAGTACCAAGAAAAGGTAGAATCCGTGCGAGTGTAAAAAAACTTTCCCGACGAGTACCGGAAAAGGGTCGAATCTGTGGGAGTACCGAAAAATAGTAGCATCCCAACGAGTACCGGGAAAATGTAGAATCCTTGCGTGTAACCAAAAGCTGTCCCCACGAGTACCGGAAAACGGTCGAATCTGTGGGAGTACCGAAAAATGATAGAATCCGGGCGAGTACCGGGAAAAGTTAGAATCCGTGCGAGTATCCAAAAGCTGTCCCCACGAGTACCGGAAAAGGGTCGAATCTGTGGGAGTACCGAAAAATGATAGAATCCGGGCGAGTACCGGGAAAAGGTAGAATCCGTGCGAGTAACCAAAAGTTGTCCCCACGAGTACCGGAAAAGGGTCGAATCCGTGGGAGTACCGAAAAATGATAGAATCCAGGCGAGTACCGAGAAAAAGTAGAATCCGTGCGAGTGTGAAAAAACATTCCCGACGAGTACTGGAAAAGGGTCGAATCTGTGGGAGTACCGAAAAATAGTAGCATCCCAACGAGTACCGGAAAAATGTAGAATCCGTGCGAGTAACCAAAAGCTGTCCCCACGAGCACCGGAAAACGGTCGAATCTGTGGGAGTACTGAAAAATGATAGAATTCGGGCGAGTACCGGGAAAAGGTAGAATCCGTGCGAGTAACCAAAAGCTGTCCCCAAGAGTACCGGAAAAGGGTCGAATATGTGGGAGTACCGAAAAATGATAGAATTCGGGCGAGTACCGAGAAAAAGTAGAATCCATGCGAGTGTCAAAAAACTTTCCCGACGAGTACCGAAAAAGGGTCGAATTTGTGGGAGTACCGAAAAATGGTAGCATCCCGACGAGTACCAAGAAAAGGTAGAATCCGTGCGAGTGTGAAAAAACATTCCCGACGAGTACCTGATAAGGGTCGAATCTGTGGGAGTACCGAAAAATAGTAGCATCCCAACGAGTACCGGGAAAATGTAGAATCCGTGCGACTAACCAAAAGTTGTCCCCACGAGTACCGGAAAAGGGTCGAATCTGTGAGAGTACCGAAAAATGGTAGCATCCCGACGAGTACCGGGAAAAGGTAGAATCCGTGCGAGTAACCAAAAGTTGTCCCCACGAGTACCGGAAAACGGTCGAATCTGTGGGAGTACCGAAAAAATGATAGAATCCGGGCGAGTACCGGGAAAAGGTAGAATCCGTGCGAGTAACCAAAAGTTGTCCCCACGAGTACCGGAAAAGGGTCGAATCTGTGGGAGTACCGAAAAATGATAGAATCCGGGCGAGTACCGAGAAAACGTAGAATCCGTGCGAGTGTGAAAAAACTTTCCCGACGAGTACTGGAAAAGGGTTGAATCTGTGGGAGTACCGAAAAATTGTAGCATCCCGACGAGTACCAAGAAAAGGTAGAATCCGTGCGAGTGTGAAAAAACATTCCCGACGAGTACCGGAAAAGGGTCGAATCTGTGGGAGTACCGAAAAATAGTAGCATCCCAACGATTACCGGGAAAATGTAGAATCCGTGCGAGTAACCAAAAGCTGTCCCCACGAGTACCGGAAAACGATCGAATCTGTGGGAGTACCGAAAAATGATAGAATCCGGGCGAGTACCGGGAAAAGTTAGAATCCGTGCGAGTATCCAAAAGCTGTCCCCACGAGTACGGAAAAAGGGTCGAATCTGTGGGAGTACCGAAAAATGATAGAATCCGGGCGAGTACCGAGAAAACGTAGAATCCGTGCGAGTGTGAAAAAACTTTCCCGAAGAGTACTGGAAAAGGGTTGAATCTGTGGGAGTACCGAAAAATTGTAGCATCCCGACGAGTACCAAGAAAAGGTAGAATCCGTGCGAGTGTGAAAAAACTTTCCCGACGAGTACCGGAAAAGGGTCGAATCTGTGGGAGTACCGAGAAACGGTAGAATCCAGGCGAGTACCAGGAAAAGGTAGAATCCGTGCGAGTAACCAAAAGTTGTCCCCAAGAGTACAGGAAAAGGGTCGAATCTGTGGGAGTACCGAAAAATGATAGAATCCAGGCGAGTACCGGGAAAAGTTAGAATCCGTGCGAGTATCCAAAAGCTGTCCCCACGAGTACCGAAAAAGGGTCGAATCTGTGGGAGTACCGAAAAATGATAGAATCCGGGCGAGTACCGAGAAAACGTAGATTCCGTGGGAGTGTCAAAAAACTTTCCCGACGAGTACCGGAAAAGGGTCGAATTTGTGGGAGTAACGAAAAATGATAGAATCCGGGCGAGTACCGAGAAAACGTAGAATCCGTGCGAGTGTGAAAAAACTTTCCCGACGAGTACGGGAAAATGGTCGAAGCTATGAGAGTACCGAAAAACGGTAGAATCCAGGCGAGTACCGGGAAAAGGTAGAATCCGTGCGAGTAACCAAAAGCTGTCCCCACGAGTACCGGAAAAGGGTCGAATCTGTGGGAGTACCGAAAAATGATAGAATCCGGGCGAGTACCGAGAAAACGTAGAATCCGTGCGAGTGTGCAATAACTTTCCCGACGAGTACTGGAAAAGGGTTGAATCTGCGGGAGTACCGAAAAATTGTAGCATCCCGACGAGTACCAAGAAAAGGTAGAATCCGTGCGAGTGTGAAAAAACTTTCCCGACGAGTACCGGAAAAAGGTCGAATCTGTGGGAGTACCGAAAAATAGTAGCATCCCAACGATTACCGGGAAAATGTAGAATCCGTGCGAGTAACCAAAAGTTGTCCCCACGAGTACCGGAAAACGATCGAATCTGTGGGAGTACCGAAAAATGATAGAATCCGGGCGAGTACCGGGAAAAGTTAGAATCCATGCGAGTATCCAAAAGCTGTCCCCACGAGTACGGAAAAAGGGTCGAATCTATGGGAGTACCGAAAAATAGTAGCATCCCAACGAGTACCGGGAAAATGTAGAATCCGTGCGAGTAACCAAAAGCTGTCCCCACGAGTACCGGAAAAGGGTCGAATCTGTGGGAGTACCGAAAAAATGAGAGAATCCGGGCGAGTACCGAGAAAACGTAGAATCCGTGCGAGTGTGAAAAAACTTTCCCGACGAGTACTGGAAAAGGGTCGACTCTGTGGGAGTACCGAAAAATTGTAGCATCCCGACGAGTACCAAGAAAAGGTAGAATCCGTGCGAGTGTGAAAAAACTTTCCCGACGAGTACGGGAAAAGGGTCGAATCTGTGGGAGTACCGAAAAATAGTAGCATCCCTACGAGTACCGGGAAAAGGTAGAATCGTGCGAGTAACCAGAAGCTGTCCCCACGAGTACCAGAAAACGGTCGAATCTGTGGGAGTACCGAAAAAATGATAGAATCCGGGCGAGTACCAGGAAAAGGTAGAATCCGTGCGAGTAACCAAAAGCTGTCCCCACGAGTACCGGAAAAGGGTCGAATCTGTGGGAGTACCGAAAAATGATACAATCCGGGCGAGTACCGAGAAAACGTAGAATCCGTGCGAGTGTGAAAAAACTTTCCCGACGAGTACTGGAAAAGGGTTGAATCTGTGGGAGTACCGAAAAATTGTAGCATCCCGACGAGTACCGGGAAAAGGTAGAATCTGTGCGAGTAACCAAAAGCTGTCCCCACGAGTACCGGAAAACGGTCGAATCTATGGGAGTACCGAAAAATGATAGAATCCGGGCGAGTACCGAGAAAACGTAGAATCCGTGCGAGTGTGAAAAAACTTTCCCGACGAGTACTGGAAAAGGGTTGAATCTGTGGGAGTACCGAAAAATTGTAGCATCCCGACGAGTACCGGGAAAAGGTAGAATCCGTGCGAGTAACCAAAAGCTGTCCCCACGAGTACCGGAAAAGGGTCGAATCTGTGGGAGTACCGAAAAAATGAGAGAATCCGGGCGAGTACCGAGAAAACGTAGAATCCGTGCGAGTGTGAAAAAACTTTCCCGACGAGTACTGGAAAAGGGTCGACTCTGTGGGAGTACCGAAAAATTGTAGCATCCCGACGAGTACCAAGAAAAGGTAGAATCCGTGCGAGTGTGAAAAAACTTTCCCGACGAGTACGGGAAAAGGGTCGAATCTGTGGGAGTACCGAAAAATAGTAGCATCCCTACGAGTACCGGGAAAAGGTAGAATCGTGCGAGTAACCAGAAGCTGTCCCCACGAGTACCAGAAAACGGTCGAATCTGTGGGAGTACCGAAAAAATGATAGAATCCGGGCGAGTACCAGGAAAAGGTAGAATCCGTGCGAGTAACCAAAAGCTGTCCCCACGAGTACCGGAAAAGGGTCGAATCTGTGGGAGTACCGAAAAATGATAGAATCCGGGCGAGTACCGAGAAAACGTAGAATCCGTGCGAGTGTGAAAAAACTTTCCCGACGAGTACTGGAAAAGGGTTGAATCTGTGGGAGTACCGAAAAATTGTAGCATCCCGACGAGTACCGGGAAAAGGTAGAATCTGTGCGAGTAACCAAAAGCTGTCCCCACGAGTACCGGAAAACGGTCGAATCTATGGGAGTACCGAAAAATGATAGAATCCGGGCGAGTACCGAGAAAACGTAGAATCCGTGCGAGTGTGAAAAAACTTTCCCGACGAGTACTGGAAAAGGGTTGAATCTGTGGGAGTACCGAAAAATTGTAGCATCCCGACGAGTACCGGGAAAAGGTAGAATCCGTGCGAGTAACCAAAAGCTGTCCCCACGAGTACCGGAAAACGGTCGAATCTATGGGAGTACCGAAAAATGATAGAATCCGGGCGAGTACCGAGAAAACGTAGAATCCGTGCGAGTGTGAAAAAACTTTCCCGACGAGTACTGGAAAAGGGTTGAATCTGTGGGAGTACCGAAAAATTGTAGCATCCCGACGAGTACCAAGAAAAGGTAGAATCCGTGCGAGTGTGAAAAAACTTTCCCGACGAGTACCGGAAAAGGGTCGAATCTGTGGGAGTACCGAAAAATGATAGAATCCGGGCGAGTACCAAGAAAACGTAGAATCCGTGCGAGTGTGAAAAAACTTTCCCGACGAGTACGGGAAAAGGGTCGAATCTGTGGGAGTACCGAAAAATAGTAGCATCCCGACGAGTACCGGGAAAAGGTAGAATCCGTGCGAGTAACCAAAAGCTGTCCCCACGAGTACCGGAAAACGGTCGAATCTGTGGGAGTACCGAAAAAATGATAGAATCCGGGCGAGTACCAGGAAAAGGTAGAATCCGTGCGAGTAACCAAAAGCTGTCCCCACGAGTACCGGAAAAGGGTAGAATCTGTGGGAGTACCGAAAAATGATAGAATCCGGGCGAGTACCGAGAAAACGTAGAATCCGTGCGAGTGTGAAAAAACTTTCCCGACGAGTACTGGAAAAGGGTTGAATCTGTGGGAGTACCGAAAAATTGTAGCATCCCGACGAGTACCGGGAAAAGGTAGAATCCGTGCGAGTAACAAGAAGCTGTCCCCACGAGTACCGGAAAACGGTCGAATCTGTGGGAGTACCGAAAAAATGATAGAATCCGGGCGAGTACCGGGAAAAGGTAGAATCCATGCGAGTTACCAAAAGCTGTCCCCACGAGTACCGGAAAAGGGTCGAATCTGTGGGAGTACCGAAAAATGATAGAATCCGGGCGAGTACCGAGAAAACGTAGAATCCGTGCGAGTGTGAAAAAACATTCCCGACGAGTACCGGATAAGGGTCGAATCTGTGGGAGTACCGAAAAATAGTAGCATCCCGACGAGTACCGGGAAAAGGTATTATCCGTGCGAGTAACCAAAAGCTGTCCCCACGAGTACCGGAAAACGGTCGAATCTATGGGAGTAACGAAAAATGATAGAATCCGGGCGAGTACCGAGAAAACGTAGAATCCGTGCGAGTGTGAAAAAACTTTCCCGACGAGTACTGTAAAAGGGTTGAATCTGTGGGAGTACCGAAAAATTGTAGTATCCCGACGAGCACCAAGAAAAGGTAGAATCCGTGCGAGTGTGAAAAAACTTTCCCGACGAGTACCGGAAAAGGGTCGAATCTGTGGGAGTACCGAAAAATAGTAGCATCCCAACGAGTACCGGGAAAATGTAGAATCCGTGCGAGTAACCAAAAGCTGTCCCCACGAGTACCGGAAAACGGTCGAATCTGTGGGAGTACCGAAAAATGATAGAATCCGGGTGAGTACCGGGAAAAGTTAGAATCCGTTCGAGTATCCAAAAGCTGTCCCCACGAGTACCGGAAAAGGGTCGAATCTGTGGGAGTACCGAAAAATGATAGAATCCGGGCGAGTACCGGGAAAAGGTAGAATCCGTGCGAGTAACCAAAAGCTGTCCCCACGAGTACCGAAAAATGGTCAAATCTATGAGAGTACCGAAAAACGGTAGAATCCAGGCGAGTACCTGGAAAAGGTAGAATCCGTGCGAGTAACCAAAAACTGTCCCTACGAGTACCGGAAAACGGTCGAATCTGTGGGAGTACCGAAAAATGATAGAATCCAGGCGAGTACCGAGAAAAAGTAGAATCCGTGCGAGTGTGAAAAAACTTTCCTGACGAGTACCGGAAAAGGGTCGAATTTGTGGGAGTACCGAAAAATGGTAGCATCCCGACGAGTACCAAGAAAAGGTAGAATCCGTGCGAGTGTGAAAAAACATTCCCGACGAGTACTGGAAAAGGGTCGAATCTGTGGGAGTACCGAAAAATAGTAGCATCCCAACGAGTATCGGGAAAAGGTAGAATCCGTGTGAGTAACCAAAAGCTGTCCCCACGAGTACCGGAAAAGGGTCGAATCTGTGGGAGTACCGAAAAATAGTAGCATCCCGACGAGTACCGGGAAAAGGTAGAATCCGTGCGAGTAACCAAAAGCTGTCCCCACGAGTACCGGAAAACGGTCGAATCTGTGGGAGTACCGAAAAAATGATAGAATCCGGGCGAGTACCTGGAAAAGGTAGAATCCGTGCGAGTAACCAAAAGCTGTCCCCACGAGTACCGGAAAAGGGTCGAATCTGTGGGAGTACCGAGAAATGATAGAATCCGGGCGAGTACCGAGAAAACGTAGAATCCGTGCGAGTGTGAAAAAACTTTCCCGACGAGTACTGGAAAAGGGTTGAATCTGTGGGAGTACCGAAAAATTGTAGCATCCCGACGAGTACCGGGAAAAGGTAGAATCCGTGCGAGTAACCAAAAGTTGTCCCCACGAGTACCGGAAAACGGTCGAATCTGTGGGAGTACCGAAAAAATGATAGAATCCGGGCGTGTACCGGGAAAAGGTAGAATCCGTGCGAGTAACCAAAAGCTGTCCCCACGAGTACCGGAAAACGGTCAAATCTGTGGGAGTACCGAAAAATGATAGAATCCGGGCGAGTACCGAGAAAACGTAGAATCCGTGCGAGTGTGAAAAAACTTTCCCGACGAGTACCGGAAAAGGGTCGAATTTGTGGGAGTACCGAAAAATGGTAGCATCCCGACGAGTACCAAGAAAAGGTAGAATCCGTGCGAGTGTGAAAAAACATTCCCGACGAGTACCGGAAAACGGTCGAATCTGCGGGAGTACCGAAAAAATGATAGAATCCGGGCGAGTACTGGGAAAAGGTAGAATCCGTGCGAGTAACCAAAATCTGTCCCCACGAGTACCGGAAAAGGGTCGAATCTGTGGGAGTACCGAAAAATGATAGAATCCGGGCGACTACCGAGAAAACGTAGAATCCGTGCGAGTGTGAAAAAACTTTTCCGACGAGTACTGGAAAAGGGTTGAATCTGTGGGAGTACCGAAAAATTGTAGCATCCCGACGAGTACCGGAAAAGGGTCGAATCTGTGGGAGTACCGAAAAATTGTAGCATCCCGACGAGTACCGGGAAAAGGTAGAATCCGTACAAGTAACCAAAAGCTGTCCCCACGAGTACCGGAAAACGGTCGAATCTGCGGGAGTACCGAAAAAATGATAGAATCCGGGCGAGTACTGGGAAAAGGTAGAATCCGTGCGAGTAACCAAAATCTGTCCCCACGAGTACCGGAAAAGGGTCGAATCTATGGGAGTACCGAAAAATGATAGAATCAGGGCGAGTACCGAGAAAACGTAGAATCCGTGCGAGTGTGAAAAAACTTTCCCGACGAGTACGGGAAAAGGGTCGAATCTTTGGGAGTACCGAAAAATAGTAGCATCCCGACGAGTACCGGGAAAAGGTAGAATCCGTGCGAGTGTGAAAAAACTTTCCCGACGAGTACCGAAAAAGGGTCGAATCTGTGGGAGTACCGAAAAATAGTAGAATCTAGGCGAGTACCGAGAAAAAGTAGAATCCGTGCGAGTAACCAAAAGCTGTCCCCACGAGTACCGGAAAAAGGTCGAATCTGTGGGAGTACCGAAAAATGATAGAATCCAGGCGAGTACAGAGAAAAAGTAGAATCCGTGCGAGTGTGAAAAAACTTTCTCGACGAGTACCGGAAAATGGTCGAATTTGTGGGAGTACCGAAAAATGGTAGCATCCCGAGGAGTACCAAGAAAAGGTAGAATCCGTGCGAGTGTGAAAAAACATTCCCGACGAGTACCGGAAAAATAGTAGCATCCCAACGAGTACCGGAAAAATGTAGAATCCGTGCGAGTAACCAAAAGCTGTCCCCACGAGTACCGGAAAACGGTCGAATCTGTGGGAGTACTGAAAAATGATAGAATTCGGGCGAGTACCGGGAAAAGTTAGAATCCGTGCGAGTATCCAAAAGCTGTCCCCACGAGTACCGAAAAAGGGTCGAATCTGTGGGAGTACCGAAAAATGATAGAATCCGGGCGTGTACTTGGTAAAGGTAGAATCCGTGCGAGTATCCAAAAACTGTTGCCACGAGTACCGGAAAAGGGTCAAATCTATGAGAGTACCGAGAAACGGTAGAATCCAGGCGAGTACCTGGAAAAAGGTAGAATCCGTGCGAGTAACCAAAAACTGTCCCCACGAGTACCTGAAAACGGTCGAATCTGTGGGAGTACCGAAAAATGATAGAATCCGAGCGAGTACCGAGAAAAGGTAGAATCCGTGTGAGTAACCAAAAGTTGTCCCCACGAGTACCGGAAAAGGGTCGAATCTGTGGGAGTACGGAAAAATAGTAGCATCCCGACGAGTACCGAGAAAACGTAGAATCCGTGCGAGTAACCAAAAGCTGTCCCCACGAGTACCGGAAAACGGTCGAATATGTGGTAGTACTGAAAAATGATAGAATTCGGGCGAGTACCGGGTCAAAGGTAGAATCCGTGCGAGTAACCAAAAGCTGTCCCCAAGAGTACCGGAAAAAGGTCGAATATGTGGGAGTACCGAAAAATGATAGAATCCGTGCGAGTGTCAAAAAACTTTCCCGACGAGTACCGGAAAAGGGTCGAATTTGTGGGAGTGCCGAAAAATGGTAGCATCCCGACGAGTACCAAGAAAAGGTAGAATCCGTGCGAGTGTGAAAAAACATTCCCGACGAGTACCGGATAAGGGTCGAATCTGTGGGAGTACCGAAAAATAGAAGCATCCCAACGAGTACCGAGAAAATGTAGAATCCGTGCGAGTAACCAAAAGCTGTCCCCACGAGTACCGGAAAAGGGTCGAATCTGTGGGAGTACCGAAAAATAGTAGCATCCCGACGAGTACCGGGAAAAGGTAGAATCCGTGCGAGTAACCAAAAGTTGTCCCAAGGAGTACCGGAAAACGGTCGAATATGTGGGAGTACCGAAAAAATGATAGAATCCGGGCGAGTACCGGGAAAAGGTAGAATCCGTGCGAGTAACCAAAAGCTGTCCCCACGAGTACCGGAAAAGGGTCGAATCTGTGGGAGTACCGAAAAATGATAGAATCCGGGCGACTACCGAGAAAACGTAGAATCCGTGCGAGTGTGAAAAAACTTTTCCGACGAGTACTGGAAAAGGGTTGAATCTGTGGGAGTACCGAAAAATTGTAGCATCCCGACGAGTACCAAGAAAAGGTAGAATCCGTGCGAGTGTGGAAAAACTTTCCCGACGAGTACCGGAAAAGGGTCGAATTTGTGGGAGTACCGAAAAATGGTAGCATCCCGACGAGTACCAAGAAAAGGTAGAATCCGTGCGAGTGTGAAAAAACATTCCCGACGATAACCGGAAAAGGGTCGAATCTGTGGGAGTACCGAAAAATAGTAGCATCCCAACGAGTACCGGGAAAATGTAGAATCCGTGCGAGTAACCAAAAGCTGTCCCCACGAGTACCGGAAAAGGGTCGAATCTGTGGGAGTACCGAAAAATAGTAGCATCCCGACGAGTACCAGGAAAAGGTAGAATCCGTGCGAGTAACCAAAAGTTGTCCCCACGAGTACCGGAAAACGGTCGAATCTGTGGGAGTACCGAAAAAATGATAGAATCCGGGCGAGTACCGGGAAAAGGTAGAATCCGTGCGAGTAACCAAAAGCTGTCCCCACGAGTACCGGAAAAGGGTCGAATCTGTGGGAGTACCGAAAAATGATAGAATCCGGGCGAGTACCGAGAAAACGTAGAATCCGTGCGAGTGTGAAAAAACTTTCCCGAAGAGTACTGGAAAAGGGTTGAATCTGTGGGAGTACCGAAAAATTGTAGCATCCCGACGAGTACCAAGAAAAGGTAGAATCCGTGCGAGTGTGAAAAAACTTTCCCGACGAGTACCGGAAAAGGGTCGAATCTGTGGGAGTACCGAGAAACGATAGAATCCAGGCGAGTACCAGGAAAAGGTAGAATCCGTGCGAGTAACCAAAAGTTGTCCCCAAGAGTACCGGAAAAGGGTCGAATCTGTGGGAGTACCGAAAAATGATAGAATCCAGGCGAGTACCGAGAAAAGTTAGAATCCGTGCGAGAATCCAAAAGCTGTCCCCACGAGTACCGAAAAAGGGTCGAATCTGTGGGAGTACCGAAAAATGATAGAATCCGGGCGAGTACCGAGAAAACGTAGATTCCGTGGGAGTGTCAAAAAACTTTCCCGACGAGTACCGGAAAAGGGTCGAATTTGTGGGAGTAACGAAAAATGATAGAATCCGGGCGAGTACCGAGAAAACGTAGAATCCGTGCGAGTGTGAAAAAACATTCCCGACGAGTACCGGATAAGGGTCGAATCTGTGGGAGTACCGAAAAATAGTAGCATCCCAACGAGTACCGGGAAAATGTAGAATCCGTTCGAGTAACCAAAAGCTGTCCCCACGAGTACCGGAAAAGGGTCGAATCTGTGGGAGTACCGAAAAATAGTAGCATCCCGACGAGTACCAGGAAAAGGTAGAATCCGTGCGAGTAACCAAAAGTTGTCCCCACGAGTACCGGAAAACGGTCGAATCTGTGGCTGTACCGAAAAAATGATAGAATCCGGGCGAGTACCGGGAAAAGGTAGAATCCGTGCGAGTAACCAAAAGCTGTCCCCACGAGTACCGGAAAAGGGTCGAATCTATGGGAGTACCGAAAAATGATAGAATCCGGGCGAGTACCGAGAAAACGTAGAATCCGTGCGAGTGTGAAAAAACTTTTTCGACGAGTACTGGAAAAGGGTTGAATCTGTGGGAGTACCGATAAATTGTAGCATCCCGACGAGTACCAAGAAAAGGTAGAATCCGTGCGAGTGTGAAAAAACATTCCCGACGAGTACCGGATAAGGGTCGAATCTGTGGGAGTACCGAAAAATAGTAGCATCCCAACGAGTACCGGGAAAATGTAGAATCCGTGCGAGTAACCAAAAGCTGTCCCCACGAGTACCGGAAAAGGGTCGAATCTGTGGGAGTACCGAAAAATAGTAGCATCCCGACGAGTACCAGGAAAAGGTAGAATCCGTGCGAGTAACCAAAAGTTGTCCCCACGAGTACCGGAAAACGGTCGAATCTGTGGGAGTACCGAAAAAATGATAGAATCCGGGCGAGTACCGGGAAAAGGTAGAATCCGTGCGAGTAACCAAAAGCTGTCCCCACGAGTACCGGAAAAGGGTCGAATCTATGGGAGTACCGAAAAATGATAGAATCCGGGCGAGTACCGAGAAAACGTAGAATCCGTGCGAGTGTGAAAAAACTTTTCCGACGAGTACTGGAAAAGGGTTGAATCTGTCGGAGTACCGAAAAATTGTAGCATCCCAACGAGTACCAAGAAAAGGTAGAATCCGTGCGAGTGTGAAAAAACTTTCCCGACGAGTACCGGAAAAGGGTCGAATCTGTAGGAGTACCGAAAAACGGTAGAATCCAGGCGAGTACCAGGAAAAGGTAGAATCCGTGCGAGTAACCAAAAGTTGTCCCCAAGAGTACCGGAAAAGGGTCGAATCTGTGGGAGTACCGAAAAATGATAGAATCCAGGCGAGTACCGGGAAAAGTTAGAATCCGTGCGAGTATCCAAAAGCTGTCCCCACGAGTACCGAAAAAGGGTCGAATCTGTGGGAGTACCGAAAAATGATAGAATCCGGGCGAGTACCGAGAAAACGTAGATTCCGTGGGAGTGTCAAAAAACTTTCCCGACGAGTACCGGAAAAGGGTCGAATTTGTGGGAGTAACGAAAAATGATAGAATCCGGGCGAGTACCGAGAAAACGTAGAATCCGTGCGAGTGTGAAAAAACTTTCCCGACGAGTACGGGAAAAGGGTCGAAGCTATGAGAGTACCGAAAAACGGTAGAATCCAGGCGAGTACCTGGAAAAGGTAGAATCCGTGCGAGTAACCAAAAACTGTTCCCACGAGTACCGGAAAACGGTCGAATCTGTGGGAGTACCGAAAAATGATAGAATCCGAGCGAGTACCGAGAAAAGGTAGAATCCGTGTGAGTAACCAAAAGCTGTCCCCACGAGTACCGGAAAAGGGTCGAATCTGTGGGAGTACCGAAAAATAGTAGCATCCCGACGAGTACCGGGAAAAGGTAGAATTCGTGCGAGTAACCAAAAGCTGTCCCCACGAGTACCGGAAAACGGTCGAATCTGTGGGAGTACCGAAAAAATGATAGAATCCGGGCGAGTACCGGGAAAAGGTAGAATCCGTGCGAGTAACCAAAAGCTGTCCCCACGAGTACCGGAAAAGGGTCGAATCTGTGGGAGTACCGAAAAATGATAGAATCCGGGCGAGTACCGAGAAAACGTAGAATCCGTGCGAGTGTGAAAAAACTTTCCCGACGAGTACGGGAAAAGGGTCGAATCTTTGGGAGTACCGAAAAATAGTAGCATCCCGACGAGTACCGGGAAAAGGTAGAATCCGTGCGAGTAACCAAAAGCTGTCCCCACGAGTACCGGAAAACGGTCGAATCTGTGGGAGTACCGAAAAAATGATAGAATCCGGGCGAGTACCGGGAAAAGGTAGAATCCGTGCGAGTAACCAAAAGCTGTCCCCACGAGTACCGGAAAAGGGTCGAATCTATGGGAGTACCGAAAAATGATAGAATCTGGGCGAGCACCGAGAAAACGTAGAATCCGTGCGAGTGTGAAAAAACTTTTCCGACGAGTACTGGAAAAGGGTTGAATCTGTGGGAGTACCGAAAAATTGTAGCATCCCGACGAGTACCAAGAAAAGGTAGAATCCGTGCGAGTGTGAAAAAACTTTCCCGACGAGTACCGGAAAAGGGTCGAATCTGTAGGAGTACCGAAAAACGGTAGAATCCAGGCGAGTACCAGGAAAAGGTAGAATCCGTGCGAGTAACCAAAAGTTGTCCCCAAGAGTACCGGAAAAGGGTCGAATCTGTGGGAGTACCGAAAAATGATAGAATCCAGGCGAGTACCGGGAAAAGTTAGAATCCGTGCGAGTATCCAAAAGCTGTCCCCACGAGTACCGAAAAAGGGTCGAATCTGTGGGAGTACCGAAAAATGATAGAATCCGGGCGAGTACCGAGAAAACGTAGATTCCGTGGGAGTGTCAAAAAACTTTCCCGACGAGTACCGGAAAAGGGTCGAATTTGTGGGAGTAACGAAAAATGATAGAATCCGGGCGAGTACCGAGAAAACGTAGAATCCGTGCGAGTGTGAAAAAACTTTCCCGACGAGTACGGGAAAAGGGTCGATGCTATGAGAGTACCGAAAAACGGTAGAATCCAGGCGAGTACCTGGAAAAGGTAGAATCCGTGCGAGTAACCAAAAACTGTTCCCACGAGTACCGGAAAACGGTCGAATCTGTGGGAGTACCGAAAAATGATAGAATCCGAGCGAGTACCGAGAAAAGGAAGAATCCGTGTGAGTAACCAAAAGCTGTCCCCACGAGTACCGGAAAAGGGTCGAATCTGTGGGAGTACCGAAAAATAGTAGCATCCCGACGAGTACCGGGAAAAGGTAGAATTCGTGCGAGTAACCAAAAGCTGTCCCCACGAGTACCGGAAAACGGTCGAATCTGTGGGAGTACCGAAAAAATGATAGAATCCGGGCGAGTACCGGGAAAAGGTAGAATCCGTGCGAGTAACCAAAAGCTGTCCCCACGAGTACCGGAAAAGGGTCGAATCTGTGGGAGTACCGAAAAATGATAGAATCCGGGCGAGTACCGAGAAAACGTAGAATCCGTGCGAGTCTGAAAAAACTTTCCCGACGAGTACGGGAAAAGGGTCGAATCTTTGGGAGTACCGAAAAATTGTAGCATCCCGACGAGTACCGGGAAAAGGTAGAATCCGTGCGAGTAACCAAAAGCTGTCCCCACGAGTACCGGAAAACGGTCGAATCTGTGGGAGTACCGAAAAAATGATAGAATCCGGGCGAGTGTGAAAAAACTTTCCCGACGAGTACCGGAAAAGGGTCGAATCTGTAGGAGTACCGAAAAACGGTAGAATCCAGGCGAGTACCAGGAAAAGGTAGAATCCGTGCGAGTAACCAAAAGTTGTCCCCAAGAGTACCGGAAAAGGGTCGAATCTGTGGGAGTACCGAAAAATGATAGAATCCAGGCGAGTACCGGGAAAAGTTAGAATCCGTGCGAGTATCCAAAAGCTGTCCCCACGAGTACCGAAAAAGGGTCGAATCTGTGGGAGTACCGAAAAATGATAGAATCCGGGCGAGTACCGAGAAAACGTAGAATCCGTGCGAGTGTGAAAAAACTTTTCCGACGAGTACTGGAAAAGGGTTGAATCTGTGGGAGTACCGAAAAATTGTAGCATCCCGACGAGTACCAAGAAAAGGTAGAATCCGTGCGAGTGTGAAAAAACTTTCCCGACGAGTACCGGAAAAGGGTCGAATCTGTGGGAGTACCGAAAAACGGTAGAATCCAGGCGAGTACCAGGAAAAGGTAGAATCCGTGCGAGTATCCAAAAGCTGTCCCCACGAGTACCGAAAAAGGGTCGAATCTGTGGGAGTACCGAAAAATGATAGAATCCGGGCGAGTACCGAGAAAACGTAGATTCCGTGGGAGTGTCAAAAAACTTTCCCGACGAGTACCAGAAAAGGGTCGAATTTGTGGGAGTAACGAAAAATGATAGAATCCGGGCGAGTACCGAGAAAACGTAGAATCCGTGCGAGTGTGAAAAAACTTTCCCGACGAGTACGGGAAAAGGGTCGAATCATTGGGAGTACCGAAAAATAGTAGCATCCCGACGAGTACCGGGAAAAGGTAGAATCCGTGCGAGTAACCAAAAGCTGTCCCCACGAGTACCGGAAAACGGTCGAATCTGTGGGAGTACCGAAAAAACGATAGAATCCGGGCGAGTACCGGGAAAAGGTAGAATCCGTGCGAGTAACCAAAAGCTGTCCCCACGAGTACCGGAAAAGGGTCGAATCTGTGGGAGTACCGAGAAATGATAGAATCCGGGCGAGTACCGAGAAAACGTAGAATCCGTGCGAGTGTGAAAAAACTTTCCCGACGAGTACTGGAAAAGGGTTGAATCTGTTGGAGTACCGAAAAATTGTAGCATCCCGACGAGTACCGGGAAAAGGTAGAATCCGTGCGAGTAACCAAAAGCTGTCCCCACGAGCACCGAAAAACGGTCGAATCTGTGGGAGTACCGAAAAAATGATAGAATCCGGGCGAGTACCGGGAAAAGGTAGAATCCGTGCGAGTAACCAAAAGCTGTCCCCACGAGTACCGGAAAAGGGTCGAATCTATGGGAGTACCGAAAAATGATAGAATCCGGGCGAGTACCGAGAAAACGTAGAATTCGTGCGAGTGTGAAAAAACTTTTCCGACGAGTACTGGAAAAGGGTTGAATCTGTGGGAGTACCGAAAAATTGTAGCATCCCGACGAGTACCAAGAAAAGGTAGAATCCGTGCGAGTGTGAAAAAACTTTCCCGACGAGTACCGGAAAAGGGTCGAATCTGTGGGAGTACCGAAAAATAGTAGAATCCAGGCGAGTACCGAGAAAAAGTAGAATCCGTGCGAGTAACCAAAAGCTGTCCCCACGAGTACCGGAAAAAGGTCGAATCTGTGGGAGTACTGAAAAATGATAGAATCCAGGCGAGTACCGAGAAAAAGTAGAATCCGTGCGAGTGTGAAAAAACTTTCCCGACGAGTACCGGAAAAGGGTCGAATTTGTGGGAATACCGAAAAATGGTAGCATCCCGACGAGTACCAAGAAAAGGTAGAATCCGTGCGAGTGTGAAAAAACATTCCCGACGAGTACTGGAAAATGGTCGAATCTGTGGGAGTACCGAAAAATAGTAGCATCCCAACGAGTACCGGAAAAATGTAGAATCCGTGCGAGTAACCAAAAGCTGTCCCCACGAGTACCGGAAAACGGTCGAATCTGTGGTAGTACCGAAAAAACGATAGAATCCGGGCGAGTACCGGGAAAAGGTAGAATCCGTGCGAGTAACCAAAAGCTGTCCCCACGAGTACCGGAAAAGGGTCGAATCTGTGGGAGTACCGAGAAATGATAGAATCCGGGCGAGTACCGAGAAAACGTAGAATCCGTGCGAGTGTGAAAAAACTTTCCCGACGAGTACTGGAAAAGGGTCGAATCTGTGGGTGTACCGAAAAATAGTAGCATCCCGACGAGTACCGGGAAAAGGTAGAATCCGTGCGAGTAACCAAAAGCTGTCCCCACGAGTACCGGAAAACGGTCGAATCTGTGGGAGTACCGAAAAAATGATAGAATCCGGGCGAGTACCGGGAAAAGGTAGAATCCGTGCCAGTAACCAAAAGCTGTCCCCACGAGTACCGGAAAACGATCGAATCTGTAGGAGTACCGAAAAATGATAGAATCCGGGCGAGTACCGGGAAAAGTTAGAATCCGTTCGAGTATCCAAAAGCTGTCCCCACGAGTACGGAAAAAGGGTCGAATCTTTGGGAGTACCGAAAAATGATAGAATCTGGGCGTGTACTGGGAAAAGGTAGAATCCGTGCGAGTATCCAAAAACTGTTCCCACGAGTACCGGAAAAGGGTCAAATCAATGAGAGTACCGAAAAACGGTAGAATCCAGGCGAGTACCTGGAAAAGGTAGAATCCGTGCGAGTAACCAAAAGCTGTCCCCACGAGTACCGAAAAACGGTCGAATCTGTGGGAGTACCGAAAAAATGATAGAATCCGGGCGAGTACCGGGTCAAAGGTAGAATCCGTGCGAGTAACCAAAAGCTGTCCCCAAGAGTACCAGAAAAGGGTCGAATCTGTGGGAGTACCGAAAAATGATAGAATCCAAGCGAGTACCGAGAAAAAGTAGAATCCGTGCGAGTGTCAAAAAACTTTCCCGACGAGTACTGGAAAAGGGTCGAATTTGTGGGAGTACCGAAAAATGGTAGCATCCCGACGAGTACCAAGAAAAGGTAGAATCCGTGCGAGTGTGAAAAAACATTCCCGACGAGTACCGGAAAAGGGTCGAATCTGTGGGAGTACCGAAAAATAGTAGCATCCCAACGAGTACCGGAAAAATGTAGAATCCGTGCGAGTAACCAAAAGCTGTCCCCACGAGTACCGGAAAACGGTCGAATCTGTGGGAGTACCGAAAAATGATAGAATCCAGGCGAGTACCGAGAAAAAGTAGAATCCGTGCTAGTGTGAAAAAACTTTCCTGACGAGTACCGGAAAAGGGTCGAATTTGTGGGAGTACCGAAAAATGGTAGCATCCCGACGAGTACCAAGAAAAGGTAGAATCCGTGCGAGTGTGAAAAAACATTCCCGACGAGTACTGGAATAGGGTCGAATCTGTGGGAGTACCGAAAAATAGTAGCATCCCAACGAGTACCGGAAAAATGTAGAATCCGTGCGAGTAACCAAAAGCTGTCCCCACGAGTACCGGAAAACGGTCGAATCTGTGGTAGTACTGAAAAATGATAGAATTCGGGCGAGTACCGGGTCAAAGGTAGAATCCGTGCGAGTAACCAAAGGCTGTCCCCAAGAGTACCGGAAAAGGGTCGAATATGTGGGAGTACCGAAAAATGATAGAATCCGTGCGAGTACCGAGAAAAAGTAGAATCCATGCGAGTGTCAAAAAACCTTCCCGACGAGTACCGGAAAAGGGTCGAATTTGTGGGAGTACCGAAAAATGGTAGCATCCCGACGAGTACCAAGAAAAGGTAGAATCCGTGCGAGTGTGAAAAAACATTCCCGACGACTACCGGATAAGGGTCGAATCTGTGGGAGTACCGAAAAATAGTAGCATCCCAACGAGTACCGGGAAAATGTAGAATCCGTGCGAGTAACCAAAAGCTGTCCCCACGAGTACCGGAAAACGGTCGAATCTGTGGGAGTACCGAAAAATAGTAGCATCCCGAAGAGTACCGGGAAAAGGTAGAATCCGTGCGAGTAACCAAAAGCTGTCCCCACGAGTACCGGAAAACGGTCGAATCTGTGGGAGTACCGAAAAAATGATAGAATCCGGGCGAGTACCGGGAAAAGGTAGAATCCGTGCCAGTAACCAAAAGTTGTCCCCACGAGTACCGGAAAACGATCGAATCTGTGGGAGTACCGAAAAATGATAGAATCCGGGCGAGTACCGAGAAAACGTAGAATCCGTGCGAGTGTGCAATAACTTTCCCGACGAGTACTGGAAAAGGGTTGAATCTGCGGGAGTACCGAAAAATTGTAGCATCCCGACGAGTACCAAGAAAAGGTAGAATCCGTGCGAGTGTGAAAAAACTTTCCCGACGAGTACTGGAAAAGGGTTGAATCTGTGGGAGTACCGAAAAATTGTAGCATCCCGACGAGTACCGGGAAAAGGTAGAATCCGTGCGAGTAACCAAAAGCTGTCCCCACGAGTACCGAAAAACGGTCGAATCTGTGGGAGTACCGAAAAAATGATAGAATCCGGGCGAGTACCGGGTCAAAGGTAGAATCCGTGCGAGTAACCAAAAGCTGTCCCCAAGAGTACCAGAAAAGGGTCGAATCTGTGGGAGTACCGAAAAATGATAGAATCCAAGCGAGTACCGAGAAAAAGTAGAATCCGTGCGAGTGTCAAAAAACTTTCCCGACGAGTACTGGAAAAGGGTCGAATTTGTGGGAGTACCGAAAAATGGTAGCATCCCGACGAGTACCAAGAAAAGGTAGAATCCGTGCGAGTGTGAAAAAACATTCCCGACGAGTACCGGAAAAGGGTCGAATCTGTGGGAGTACCGAAAAATAGTAGCATCCCAACGAGTACCGGAAAAATGTAGAATCCGTGCGAGTAACCAAAAGCTGTCCCCACGAGTACCGGAAAACGGTCGAATCTGTGGGAGTACCGAAAAATGATAGAATCCAGGCGAGTACCGAGAAAAAGTAGAATCCGTGCTAGTGTGAAAAAACTTTCCTGACGAGTACCGGAAAAGGGTCGAATTTGTGGGAGTACCGAAAAATGGTAGCATCCCGACGAGTACCAAGAAAAGGTAGAATCCGTGCGAGTGTGAAAAAACATTCCCGACGAGTACTGGAATAGGGTCGAATCTGTGGGAGTACCGAAAAATAGTAGCATCCCAACGAGTACCGGAAAAATGTAGAATCCGTGCGAGTAACCAAAAGCTGTCCCCACGAGTACCGGAAAACGGTCGAATCTGTGGTAGTACTGAAAAATGATAGAATTCGGGCGAGTACCGGGTCAAAGGTAGAATCCGTGCGAGTAACCAAAGGCTGTCCCCAAGAGTACCGGAAAAGGGTCGAATATGTGGGAGTACCGAAAAATGATAGAATCCGTGCGAGTACCGAGAAAAAGTAGAATCCATGCGAGTGTCAAAAAACCTTCCCGACGAGTACCGGAAAAGGGTCGAATTTGTGGGAGTACCGAAAAATGGTAGCATCCCGACGAGTACCAAGAAAAGGTAGAATCCGTGCGAGTGTGAAAAAACATTCCCGACGAGTACCGGATAAGGGTCGAATCTGTGGGAGTACCGAAAAATAGTAGCATCCCAACGAGTACCGGGAAAATGTAGAATCCGTGCGAGTAACCAAAAGCTGTCCCCACGAGTACCGGAAAACGGTCGAATCTGTGGGAGTACCGAAAAATAGTAGCATCCCGAAGAGTACCGGGAAAAGGTAGAATCCGTGCGAGTAACCAAAAGCTGTCCCCACGAGTACCGGAAAACGGTCGAATCTGTGGGAGTACCGAAAAAATGATAGAATCCGGGCGAGTACCGGGAAAAGGTAGAATCCGTGCCAGTAACCAAAAGTTGTCCCCACGAGTACCGGAAAACGATCGAATCTGTGGGAGTACCGAAAAATGATAGAATCCGGGCGAGTACCGAGAAAACGTAGAATCCGTGCGAGTGTGCAATAACTTTCCCGACGAGTACTGGAAAAGGGTTGAATCTGCGGGAGTACCGAAAAATTGTAGCATCCCGACGAGTACCAAGAAAAGGTAGAATCCGTGCGAGTGTGAAAAAACTTTCCCGACGAGTACCGGAAAAGGGTCGAATCTGTGGGAGTACCGAAAAAAAGTAGCATCCCAACGAGTACACGGAAAATGTAGAATCCGTGCGAGTAACCAAAAGCTGTCCCCACGAGTACCGGAAAACGATCGAATCTGTAGGAGTACCGAAAAATGATAGAATCCGGGCGAGTACCGGGAAAAGTTAGAATCCGTTCGAGTATCCAAAAGCTGTCCCCACGAGTACGGAAAAAGGGTCGAATCTTTGGGAGTACCGAAAAATGATAGAATCTGGGCGTGTACTGGGAAAAGGTAGAATCCGTGCGAGTATCCAAAAACTGTTCCCACGAGTACCGGAAAAGGGTCAAATCAATGAGAGTACCGAAAAACGGTAGAATCCAGGCGAGTACCTGGAAAAGGTAGAATCCGTGCGAGTAACCAAAAACTGTCCCCACGAGTACCGGAAAACGGTCGAATCTGTGGGAGTACCGAAAAATGATAGAATTCAGGCGAGTACCGGGTCAAAGGTAGAATCCGTGCGAGTAACCAAAAGCTGTCCCCAAGAGTACCGGAAAAGGGTCGAATATGTGGGAGTACCGAAAAATGATAGAATCCGTGCGAGTACCGAGAAAAAGTAGAATCCGTGCGAGTGTCAAAAAACTTTCCCGACGAGTACCGGAAAAGGGTCGAATTTGTGGGAGTACCGAAAAATGGTAGCATCCCGACGAGTACCAAGAAAAGGTAGAATCCGTGCGAGTGTGAAAAAACATTCCCGAAAAGTACCGGATAAGGGTCGAATCTGTGGGAGTACCGAAAAATAGTAGCATCCCAACGAGTACCGGGAAAATGTAGAATCCGTGCGAGTAACCAAAAGCTGTCCCCACGAGTACCGGAAAAGGGTCGAATCTGTGGGAGTACCGAAAAATAGTAGCATCCCGACGAGTACCGGGAAAAGGTAGAATCCGTGCGAGTAACCAAAAGCTGTCCCCACGAGTACCGGAAAACGGTCGAATCTGTGGGAGTACCGAAAAAATGATAGAATCCGGGCGAGTACCGGGAAAAGGTAGAATCCGTGCGAGTAACCAAAAGCTGTCCCCACGAGTACCGGAAAAGGGTCGAATCTGTGGGAGTACCGAAAAATGATAGAATCCGGGCAAGTACCGAGAAAACGTAGAATCCGTGCGAGTGTGAAAAAACTTTCCCGACGAGTACTGGAAAAGGGTTGAATCTGTGGGAGTACCGAAAAATTGTAGCATCCCGACGAGTACCGGGAAAAGGTAGAATCCGTGCGAGTAACCAAAAGCTGTCCCCACGAGTACCGAAAAACGGTCGAATCTGTGGGAGTACCGAAAAAATGATAGAATCCGGGCGAGTACCGGGTCAAAGGTAGAATCCGTGCGAGTAACCAAAAGCTGTCCCCAAGAGTACCAGAAAAGGGTCGAATCTGTGGGAGTACCGAAAAATGATAGAATCCAGGCGAGTACCGAGAAAAAGTAGAATCCGTGCGAGTGTCAAAAAACTTTCCCGACGAGTACCGGAAAAGGGTCGAATTTGTGGGAGTACCGAAAAATGGTAGCATCCCGACGAGTACCAAGAAAAGGTAGAATCCGTTCGAGTGTGAAAAAACATTCCCGACGAGTACCGAAAAAGGGTCGAATCTGTGGGAGTATCGAAAAATGATAGAATCCGGGCGAGTACCGAGAAAAGGTAGAATCCGTGTGAGTAACCAAAAGCTGTCCCCACGAGTACCGGAAAAGGGTCGAATCTGTGGGAGTACCGAAAAATGATAGAATCCGGGCAAGTACCGAGAAAACGTAGAATCCGTGCGAGTGTGAAAAAACTTTCCCGACGAGTACTGGAAAAGGGTTGAATCTGTGGGAGTACCGAAAAATTGTAGCATCCCGACGAGTACCGGGAAAAGGTAGAATCCGTGCGAGTAACCAAAAGCTGTCCCCACGAGTACCGAAAAACGGTCGAATCTGTGGGAGTACCGAAAAAATGATAGAATCCGGGCGAGTACCGGGTCAAAGGTAGAATCCGTGCGAGTAACCAAAAGCTGTCCCCAAGAGTACCAGAAAAGGGTCGAATCTGTGGGAGTACCGAAAAATGATAGAATCCAGGCGAGTACCGAGAAAAAGTAGAATCCGTGCGAGTGTCAAAAAACTTTCCCGACGAGTACCGGAAAAGGGTCGAATTTGTGGGAGTACCGAAAAATGGTAGCATCCCGACGAGTACCAAGAAAAGGTAGAATCCGTTCGAGTGTGAAAAAACATTCCCGACGAGTACCGAAAAAGGGTCGAATCTGTGGGAGTATCGAAAAATGATAGAATCCGGGCGAGTACCGAGAAAACGTAGAATCCGTGCGAGTGTGAAAAAACTTTCCTGACGAGTATTGGAAAAGGGTCGACTCTGTGGGAGTACCAAAAAATTGTAGCATCCCGATGAGTACCAAGAAAAGGTAGAATCCGTGCGAGTGTGAAAAAACTTTCCCGACGAGTACGGGAAAAGGGTCGAATCTGTGGGTGTACCGAAAAATAGTAGCATCCCGACGAGTACCGGGAAAAGGTAGAATCCGTGCGAGTAACCAAAAGCTGTCCCCACGAGTACCGGAAAACGGTCGAATCTGTGGGAGTACCGAAAAAATGATAGAATCCGGGCGAGTACCGGGAAAAGGTAGAATCCGTGCCAGTAACCAAAAGCTGTCCCCACGAGTACCGGAAAACGATCGAATCTGTAGGAGTACCGAAAAATGATAGAATCCGGGCGAGTACCGGGAAAAGTTAGAATCCGTTCGAGTATCCAAAAGCTGTCCCCACGAGTACGGAAAAAGGGTCGAATCTTTGGGAGTACCGAAAAATGATAGAATCTGGGCGTGTACTGGGAAAAGGTAGAATCCGTGCGAGTATCCAAAAACTGTTCCCACGAGTACCGGAAAAGGGTCAAATCAATGAGAGTACCGAAAAACGGTAGAATCCAGGCGAGTACCTGGAAAAGGTAGAATCCGTGCGAGTAACCAAAAACTGTCCCCACGAGTACCGGAAAACGGTCGAATCTGTGGGAGTACCGAAAAATGATAGAATTCGGGCGAGTACCGGGTCAAAGGTAGAATCCGTGCGAGTAACCAAAAGCTGTCCCCAAGAGTACCGGAAAAGGGTCGAATATGTGGGAGTACCGAAAAATGATAGAATCCGTGCGAGTACCGAGAAAAAGTAGAATCCGTGCGAGTGTCAAAAAACTTTCCCGACGAGTACCGGAAAAGGGTCGAATTTGTGGGAGTACCGAAAAATGGTAGCATCCCGACGAGTACCAAGAAAAGGTAGAATCCGTGCGAGTGTGAAAAAACATTCCCGAAAAGTACCGGAAAAGGGTCGAATCTGTGGGAGTACCGAAAAATAGTAGCATCCCGACGAGTACCGGGAAAAGGTAGAATCCGTGCGAGTAACCAAAAGCTGTCCCCACGAGTACCGGAAAACGGTCGAATCTGTGGGAGTACCGAAAAAATGATAGAATCCGGGCGAGTACCGGGAAAAGGTAGAATCCGTGCGAGTAACCAAAAGCTGTCCCCACGAGTACCGGAAAAGGGTCGAATCTGTGGGAGTACCGAAAAATGATAGAATCCGGGCAAGTACCGAGAAAACGTAGAATCCGTGCGAGTGTGAAAAAACTTTCCCGACGAGTACTGGAAAAGGGTTGAATCTGTGGGAGTACCGAAAAATTGTAGCATCCCGACGAGTACCGGGAAAAGGTAGAATCCGTGCGAGTAACCAAAAGCTGTCCCCACGAGTACCGAAAAACGGTCGAATCTGTGGGAGTACCGAAAAAATGATAGAATCCGGGCGAGTACCGGGTCAAAGGTAGAATCCGTGCGAGTAACCAAAAGCTGTCCCCAAGAGTACCAGAAAAGGGTCGAATCTGTGGGAGTACCGAAAAATGATAGAATCCAAGCGAGTACCGAGAAAAAGTAGAATCCGTGCGAGTGTCAAAAAACTTTCCCGACGAGTACTGGAAAAGGGTCGAATTTGTGGGAGTACCGAAAAATGGTAGCATCCCGACGAGTACCAAGAAAAGGTAGAATCCGTGCGAGTGTGAAAAAACATTCCCGACGAGTACCGGAAAAGGGTCGAATCTGTGGGAGTACCGAAAAATAGTAGCATCCCAACGAGTACCGGAAAAATGTAGAATCCGTGCGAGTAACCAAAAGCTGTCCCCACGAGTACCGGAAAACGGTCGAATCTGTGGGAGTACCGAAAAATGATAGAATCCAGGCGAGTACCGAGAAAAAGTAGAATCCGTGCTAGTGTGAAAAAACTTTCCTGACGAGTACCGGAAAAGGGTCGAATTTGTGGGAGTACCGAAAAATGGTAGCATCCCGACGAGTACCAAGAAAAGGTAGAATCCGTGCGAGTGTGAAAAAACATTCCCGACGAGTACTGGAATAGGGTCGAATCTGTGGGAGTACCGAAAAATAGTAGCATCCCAACGAGTACCGGAAAAATGTAGAATCCGTGCGAGTAACCAAAAGCTGTCCCCACGAGTACCGGAAAACGGTCGAATCTGTGGTAGTACTGAAAAATGATAGAATTCGGGCGAGTACCGGGTCAAAGGTAGAATCCGTGCGAGTAACCAAAAGCTGTCCCCAAGAGTACCGGAAAAAGGTCTAATATGTGGGAGTACCGAAAAATGATAGAATCCGTTCGAGTACCGAGAAAAAGTAGAATCCGTGCGAGTGTCAAAAAACTTTCCCGACGAGTATCGGAAAAGGGTCGAATTTGTGGGAGTACCGAAAAATGGTAGCATCCCGACGAGTACCAAGAAAAGGTAGAATCCGTGCGAGTGTGAAAAAACATTCCCGACGAGTACCGGATAAGGGTCGAATCTGTGGGAGTACCGAAAAATAGAAGCATCCAACCGAGTACCGGGAAAATGTAGAATCCGTGCGAGTAACCAAAAGCTGTCCCCACGAGTACCGGAAAAGGGTCGAATCTGTGGGAGTACCGAAAAATAGTAGCATCCCGACGAGTACCGGGAAAAGTTAGAATCCGTGCGAGTAACCAAAAGCTGTCCCCACGAGTACCGGAAAACGGTCGAATCTGTGGGAGTATCGAAAAAATGATAGAATCCGGGCGAGTACCGGGAAAAGGTAGAATCCGTGCGAGTAACCAAAAGCTGTCCCCACGAGTACCGGAAAAGGGTCGAATCTGTGGGAGTACCGAAAAATGATAGAATCCGGGCGACTACCGAGAAAACGTAGAATCCGTGCGAGTGTGAAAAAACTTTCCCGACGAGTACGGGAAAAGGGTTGAATCTGTGGGAGTACCGAAAAATTGTAGCATCCCGACGAGTACCAAGAAAAGGTAGAATCCGTGCGAGTGTGAAAAAACTTTCCCGACGAGTACCAGAAAAGGGTCGAATCTGTGGGAGTACCGAAAAAAAGTAGCATCCCAACGAGTACCGGGAAAATGTAGAATCCGTGCGAGTAACCAAAAGCTGTCCCCACGAGTACCGGAAAACGGTCGAATCTGTGGGAGTACCGAAAAATGATAGAATCCGGGCGAGTACCGAGAAAACGTAGAATCCGTGCGAGTGTGCAATAACTTTCCCGACGAGTACTGGAAAAGGGTTGAATCTGCGGGAGTACCGAAAAATTGTAGCATCCCGACGAGTACCAAGAAAAGGTAGAATCCGTGCGAGTGTGAAAAAACTTTCCCGACGAGTACCAGAAAAGGGTCGAATCTGTGGGAGTACCGAAAAAAAGTAGCATCCCAACGAGTACCGGGAAAATGTAGAATCCGTGCGAGTAACCAAAAGCTGTCCCCACGAGTACCGGAAAACGGTCGAATTTGTGGGAGTACCGAAAAATGGTAGCATCCCGACAAGTACCAAGAAAAGGTAGAATCCGTGCGAGTGTGAAAAAACTTTCCCGACGAGTACTGGAAAAGGGTCGAATCTGTGGGAGTACCGAAAAATAGTAGCATCCCAACGAGTATCGGGAAAATGTAGAATCTGTGCGAGTAACCAAAAGCTGTCCCCACGAGTACCGGAAAAGGGTCGAATCTGTGGGAGTACCGAAAAATAGTAGCATCCCGACGAGTACCGGGAAAAGTTAGAATCCGTGCGAGTAACCAAAAGCTGTCCCCACGAGTACCGGAAAACGGTCGAATCTGTGGGAGTATCGAAAAAATGATAGAATCCGGGCGAGTACCGGGAAAAGGTAGAATCCGTGCGAGTAACCAAAAGCTGTCCCCACGAGTACCGGAAAAGGGTCGAATCTGTGGGAGTACCGAAAAATGATAGAATCCAAGCCACTACCGAGAAAACGTAGAATCCGTGCGAGTGTGAAAAAACTTTCCCGACGAGTACTGGAAAAGGGTTGAATCTGTGGCAGTACCGAAAAATTGTAGCATCCCGACGAGTACCAAGAAAAGGAAGAATCCGTGCGAGTGTGAAAAAACTTTCCCGACGAGTACCAGAAAAGGGTCGAATCTGTGGGAGTACCGAAAAATGATAGAATCCAGGCGAGTACCGAGAAAAAGTAGAATCCGTGCGAGTGTGAAAAAACTTTCCTGACGAGTACCGGAAAAGGGTCGAATTTGTGGGAGTACCGAAAAATGGTAGCATCCCGACGAGTACCAAGAAAAGGGTCGAATCTGTGGGAGTACCGAAAAATGATAGAATCCAGGCGAGTACCAAGAAAAGGTAGAATCCGTGCGAGTGTGAAAAAACTTTCCCGACGAGTACCAGAAAAGGGTCGAATCTGTGGGAGTACCGAAAAAAAGTAGCATCCCAAGGAGTACCGGGAAAATGTAGAATCCGTGCGAGTAACCAAAAGCTGTCCCCACGAGTACCGGAAAACGATCGAATCTGTAGGAGTACCGAAAAATGATAGAATCCGGGCGAGTACCGGGAAAAGTTAGAATCCGTGCGAGTATCCAAAAGCTGTCCCCACGAGTACGGAAAAAGGGTCGAATGTGTGGGAGTACCGAAAAACGATAGAATCCAGGCGAGTACCGAGAAAAAGTAGAATCCGTGCAAGTGTGAAAAAACTTTCCTGACGAGTACCGGAAAAGGGTCGAATTTGTGGGAGTACCGAAAAATGGTAGCATCCCGACGATTACCAAGAAAAGGTAGAATCCGTGCGAGTGTGAAAAAACATTCCCGACGAGTACTGGAAAAGGGTCGAATCTGTGGGAGTACCGAAAAATAGTAGCATCCCAACGAGTATCGGGAAAATGTAGAATCCGTGCGAGTAACCAAAAGCTGTCCCCACGAGTACCGGAAAAGGGTCGAATCTATGGGAGTACCGAAAAATAGTAGCATCCCGACGAGTACCGGGAAAAGTTAGAATCCGTGCGAGTAACCAAAAGCTGTCCCCACGAGTACCGGAAAACGGTCGAATCTGTCGGAGTAACGAAAAAATGATAGAATCCGGGCGAGTACCGGGAAAAGGTAGAATCCGTGCGAGTAACCAAAAGCTGTCCCCACGAGTACCGGAAAAGGGTCGAATCTGTGGGAGTACCGAAAAATGATAGAATCCAAGCGACTACCGAGAAAACGTAGAATCCGTGCGAGTGTGAAAAAACTTTCCCGACGAGTACTGGAAAAGGGTTGAATCTGTGGGAGTACCGAAAAATTGTAGCATCCCGACGAGTACCAAGAAAAGGTAGAATCCGTGCGAGTGTGAAAAAACTTTCCCGACGAGTACCAGAAAAGGGTCGAATCTGTGGGAGTACCGAAAAAAAGTAGCATCCCAACGAGTACCGGGAAAATGTAGAATCCGTGCGAGTAACCAAAAGCTGTCCCCACGAGTACCGGAAAACGATCGAATCTGTAGGAGTACCGAAAAATGATAGAATCCGGGCGAGTACCGGGAAAAGTTAGAATCCGTGCGAGTATCCAAAAGCTGTCCCCACGAGTACGGAAAAAGGGTCGAATCTGTGGGAGTACCGAAAAATGATAGAATCCAGGCGAGTACCGAGAAAAAGTAGAATCCGTGCGAGTGTGAAAAAACTTTCCTGACGAGTACCGGAAAAAGGTCGAATTTGTGGGAGTACCGAAAAATGGTAGCATCCCGACGAGTACCAAGAAAAGGTAGAATCCGTGCGAGTGTGAAAAAACATTCCCGACGAGTACTGGAAAAGGGTCGAATCTGTGGGAGTACCGAAAAATAGTAGCATCCCAACGAGTATCGGGAAAATGTAGAATCCGTGCGAGTAACCAAAAGCTGTCCCCACGAGTACCGGAAAAGGGTCGAATCTGTGGGAGTACCGAAAAATAGTAACATCCCGACGAGTACCGGGAAAAGTTAGAATCCGTGCGAGTAACCAAAAGCTGTCCCCACGAGTACCGGAAAACGGTCGAATCTGTGGGAGTACCGAAAAAATGATAGAATCCGGGCGAGTACCGGGAAAAGGTAGAATCCGTGCGAGTAACCAAAAGCTGTCCCCACGAGTACCGGAAAAGGGTCGAATCTGTGGGAGTACCGAAAAATGATAGAATCCAAGCCACTACCGAGAAAACGTAGAATCCGTGCGAGTGTGAAAAAACTTTCCCGACGAGTACTGGAAAAGGGTTGAATCTGTGGGAGTACCGAAAAATTGTAGCATCCCGACGAGTACCAAGAAAAGGTAGAATCCGTGCGAGTGTGAAAAAACTTTCCCGACGAGTACCAGAAAAGGGTCGAATCTGTGGGAGTACCGAAAAAAAGTAGCATCCCAACGAGTACCGGGAAAATGTAGAATCCGTGCGAGTAACCAAAAGCTGTCCCCACGAGTACCGGAAAACGATCGAATCTGTAGGAGTACCGAAAAATGATAGAATCCGTGCGAGTACCGGGAAAAGTTAGAATCCGTGCGAGTATCCAAAAGCTGTCCCCACGAGTACGGAAAAAGGGTCGAATGTGTGGGAGTACCGAAAAACGATAGAATCCAGGCGAGTACCGAGAAAAAGTAGAATCCGTGCAAGTGTGAAAAAGCTTTCCTGACGAGTACCGGAAAAGGGTCGAATTTGTGGGAGTACCGAAAAATGGTAGCATCCCGACGAGTACCAAGAAAAGGTAGAATCCGTGCGAGTGTGAAAAAACATTCCCGACGAGTACTGGAAAAGGGTCGAATCTGTGGGAGTACCGAAAAATAGTAGCATCCCAACGAGTATCGGGAAAATGTAGAATCCGTGCGAGTAACCAAAAGCTGTCCCCACGAGTACCGGAAAAGGGTCGAATCTGTGGGAGTACCGAAAAATAGTAGCATCCCGACGAGTACCGGGAAAAGTTAGAATCCGTGCGAGTAACCAAAAGCTGTCCCCACGAGTACCGGAAAACGGTCGAATCTGTGGGAGTATCGAAAAAATGATAGAATCCGGGCGAGTACCGGGAAAAGGTAGAATCCGTGCGAGTAACCAAAAGCTGTCCCCACGAGTACCGGAAAAGGGTCGAATCTGTGGGAGTACCGAAAAATGATAGAATCCAAGCGACTACCGAGAAAACGTAGAATCCGTGCGAGTGTGAAAAAACTTTCCCGACGAGTACTGGAAAAGGGTTGAATCTGTGGGAGTACCGAAAAATTGTAGCATCCCGACGAGTACCAAGAAAAGGTAGAATCCGTGCGAGTGTGAAAAAACTTTCCCGACGAGTACCAGAAAAGGGTCGAATCTGTGGGAGTACCGAAAAAAAGTAGCATCCCAACGAGTACCGGGAAAATGTAGAATCCGTGCGAGTAACCAAAAGCTGTCCCCACGAGTACCGGAAAACGATCGAATCTATAGGAGTACCGAAAAATGATAGAATCCGGGCGAGTACCGGGAAAAGTTAGAATCCGTGCGAGTATCCAAAAGCTGTCCCCACGAGTACGGAAAAAGGGTCGAATCTGTGCGAGTACCGAAAAATGATAGAATCCAGGCAAGTACCGAGAAAAAGTAGAATCCGTGCGAGTGTGAAAAAACTTTCCTGACGAGTACCGGAAAAGGGTCGAATTTGTGGGAGTACCGAAAAATGGTAGCATCCCGACGAGTACCAAGAAAAGGTAGAATCCGTGCGAGTGTGAAAAAACATTCCCGACGAGTACTGGAAAAGGGTTGAATCTGTGGGAGTACCAAAAAATGATAGAATCCGAGCGAGTACCGAGAAAAGGTAGAATCCGTGTGAGTAACCAAAAGTTGTCCCCACGAGTACCGGAAAAGGGTCGAATCTGTGGGAGTACCGAAAAATAGTAGCATCCCGACGAGTACCGGGAAAAGGTAGAATCCGTGCGAGTAACCAAAAGCTGTCCCCACGAGTACCGGAAAACGGTCGAATCTGTGGGAGTACCGAAAAAATGATAGAATCCAGGCGAGTACCGAGAAAAAGTAGAATCCGTGCTAGTGTGAAAAAACTTTCCTGACGAGTACCGGAAAAGGGTCGAATTTGTGGGAGTACCGAAAAATGGTAGCATCCCGACGAGTACCAAGAAAAGGTAGAATCCGTGCGAGTGTGAAAAAACATTCCCGACGAGTACTGGAAAAGGGTCGAATCTGTGGGAGTACCGAAAAATAGTAGCATCCCAACGAGTATCGGGAAAATGTAGAATCCGTGCGAGTAACCAAAAGCTGTCCCCACGAGTACCGGAAAAGGGTCGAATCTGTGGGAGTACCAAAAAATAGTAGCATCCCGACGAGTACCGGGAAAAGTTAGAATCCGTGCGAGTAACCAAAAGCTGTCCCCACGAGTACCGGAAAACGGTCGAATCTGTGGGAGTACCGAAAAAATGATAGAATCCGGGCGAGTACCGGGAAAAGGTAGAATCCGTGCGAGTAACCAAAAGTTGTCCCCACGAGTACCGGAAAAGGGTCGAATCTGTGGGAGTACCGAAAAATGATAGAATCCAAGCCACTACCGAGAAAACGTAGAATCCGTGCGAGTGTGAAAAAACTTTCCCGACGAGTACTGGAAAAGGGTTGAATCTGTGGGAGTACCGAAAAATTGTAGCATCCCGACGAGTACCAAGAAAAGGTAGAATCCGTGCGAGTGTGAAAAAACTTTCCCGACGAGTACCAGAAAAGGGTCGAATCTGTGGGAGTACCGAAAAAAAGTAGCATCCCAACGAGTACCGGGAAAATGTAGAATCCGTGCGAGTAACCAAAAGCTGTCCCCACGAGTACCGGAAAACGATCGAATCTGTAGGAGTACCGAAAAATGATAGAATCCGGGCGAGTACCGGGAAAAGTTAGAATCCGTGCGAGTATCCAAAAGCTGTCCCCACGAGTACGGAAAAAGGGTCGAATGTGTGGGAGTACCGAAAAATGATAGAATCCAGGCGAGTACCGAGAAAAAGTAGAATCCGTGCAAGTGTGAAAAAACTTTCCTGACGAGTACCGGAAAAGGGTCGAATTTGTGGGAGTACCGAAAAATGGTAGCATCCCGACGAGTACCAAGAAAAGGTAGAATCCGTGCGAGTGTGAAAAAACATTCCCGACGAGTACTGGAAAAGGGTCGAATCTGTGGGAGTACCGAAAAATAGTAGCATCCCAACGAGTATCGGGAAAATGTAGAATCCGTGCGACTAACCAAAAGCTGTCCCCACGAGTACCGGAAAAGGGTCGAATCTGTGGGAGTACCGAAAAATAGTAGCATCCCGACGAGTACCGGGAAAAGTTAGAATCCGTGCGAGTAACCAAAAGCTGTCCCCACGAGTACCGGAAAACGGTCGAATCTGTGGGAGTATCGAAAAAATGATAGAATCCGGGCGAGTACCGGGAAAAGGTAGAATCCGTGCGAGTAACCAAAAGCTGTCCCCACGAGTACCGGAAAAGGGTCGAATCTGTGGGAGTACCGAAAAATAATAGAATCCGGGCGAGTACCGAGAAAACGTAGAATCCGTGCGAGTGTGAAAAAACTTTCCCGACGAGTACGGGAAAAGGGTTGAATCTGTGGGAGTACCGAAAAATTGTAGCATCCCGACGAGTACCAAGAAAAGGTAGAATCCGTGCGAGTGTGAAAAAACTTTCCCGACGAGTACCAGAAAAGGGTCGAATCTGTGGGAGTACCGAAAAAAAGTAGCATCCCAACGAGTACCGGGAAAATGTAGAATCCGTGCGAGTAACCAAAAGCTGTCCCCACGAGTACCGGAAAACGGTCGAATCTGTGGGAGTACCGAAAAATGATAGAATCCAGGCGAGTACCGAGAAAAAGTAGAATCCGTGCTAGTGTGAAAAAACTTTCCTGACGAGTACCGGAAAAGGGTCGAATTTGTGGGAGTACCGAAAAATGGTAGCATCCCGACGAGTACCAAGAAAAGGTAGAATCCGTGCGAGTGTGAAAAAACATTCCCGACGAGTACTGGAAAAGGGTTGAATCTGTGGGAGTACCGAAAAATGATAGAATCCGAGCGAGTACCGAGAAAAGGTAGAATCCGTGTGAGTAACCAAAAGCTGTCCCCACGAGTACCGGAAAAGGGTCGAATCTGTGGGAGTACCGAAAAATAGTAGCATCCCGACGAGTACCGGGAAAAGGTAGAATCCGTGCGAGTAACCAAAAGCTGTCCCCACGAGTACCGGAAAACGGTCGAATCTGTGGGAGTACCGAAAAAATGATAGAATCCGGGCGAGTACCGGGAAAAGGTAGAATCCGTGCGAGTAACCAAAAGCTGTCCCCACGAGTACCGGAAAAGGGTCGAATCTGTGGGAGTACCGAAAAATAGTAGCATCCCGACGAGTACCGGGAAAAGTTAGAATCCGTGCGAGTAACCAAAAGCTGTCCCCACGAGTACCGGAAAACGGTCGAATCTGTGGGAGTATCGAAAAAATGATAGAATCCGGGCGAGTACCGGGAAAAGGTAGAATCCGTGCGAGTAACCAAAAGCTGTCCCCACGAGTACCGGAAAAGGGTCGAATCTGTGGGAGTACCGAAAAATGATAGAATCCAAGCCACTACCGAGAAAACGTAGAATCCGTGCGAGTGTGAAAAAACTTTCCCGACGAGTACTGGAAAAGGGTTGAATCTGTGGGAGTACCGAAAAATTGTAGCATCCCGACGAGTACCAAGAAAAGGTAGAATCCGTGCGAGTGTGAAAAAACTTTCCCGACGAGTACCAGAAAAGGGTCGAATCTGTGGGAGTACCGAAAAAAAGTAGCATCCCAACGAGTACCGGGAAAATGTAGAATCCGTGCGAGTAACCAAAAGCTGTCCCCACGAGTACCGGAAAACGATCGAATCTGTAGGAGTACCGAAAAATGATAGAATCCGGGCGAGTACCGGGAAAAGTTAGAATCCGTGCGAGTATCCAAAAGCTGTCCCCACGAGTACGGAAAAAGGGTCGAATCTGTGCGAGTACCGAAAAATGATAGAATCCAGGCGAGTACCGAGAAAAAGTAGAATCCGTGCGAGTGTGAAAAAACTTTCCTGACGAGTACCGGAAAAGGGTCGAATTTGTGGGAGTACCGAAAAATGGTAGCATCCCGACGAGTACCAAGAAAAGGTAGAATCCGTGCGAGTGTGAAAAAACATTCCCGACGAGTACTGGAAAAGGGTTGAATCTGTGGGAGTACCGAAAAATGATAGAATCCGAGCGAGTACCGAGAAAAGGTAGAATCCGTGTGAGTAACCAAAAGCTGTCCCCACGAGTACCGGAAAAGGGTCGAATCTGTGGGAGTACCGAAAAATAGTAGCATCCCGACGAGTACCGGGAAAAGGTAGAATCCGTGCGAGTAACCAAAAGCTGTCCCCACGAGTACCGGAAAACGGTCGAATCTGTGGGAGTACCGAAAAAATGATAGAATCCGGGCGAGTACCGGGAAAAGGTAGAATCCGTGCGAGTAACCAAAAGCTGTCCCTACGAGTACCGGAAAAGGGTCGAATCTGTGGGAGTACCGAAAAATGATAGAATCCGGGCGAGTACCGAGAAAACGTAGAATCCGTGCGAGTGTGAAAAAACTTTCCCGACGAGTACGGGAAAAGGGTTGAATCTGTGGGAGTACCGAAAAATTGTAGCATCCCGACGAGTACCAAGAAAAGGTAGAATCCGTGCGAGTGTGAAAAAACTTTCCCGACGAGTACCAGAAAAGGGTCGAATCTGTGGGAGTACCGAAAAAAAGTAGCATCCCAACGAGTACCGGGAAAATGTAGAATCCGTGCGAGTAACCAAAAGCTGTCCCCACGAGTACCGGAAAACGATCGAATCTGTAGGAGTACCGAAAAATGATAGAATCCGGGCGAGTACCGGGAAAAGTTAGAATCCGTGCGAGTATCCAAAAGTTGTCCCCACGAGTACGGAAAAAGGGTCGAATCTGTGGGAGTACCGAAAAATGATAGAATCCAGGCGAGTACCGAGAAAAAGTAGAATCCGTGCGAGTGTGAAAAAACTTTCCTGACGAGTACCGGAAAAGGGTCGAATTTGTGGGAGTACCGAAAAATGGTAGCATCCCGACGAGTACCAAGAAAAGGTAGAATCCGTGCGAGTGTGAAAAAACATTCCCGACGAGTACTGGAAAAGGGTCGAATCTGTGGGAGTACCGAAAAATAGTAGCATCCCAACGAGTATCGGGAAAATGTAGAATCCGTGCGAGTAACCAAAAGCTGTCCCCACGAGTACCGGAAAAGGGTCGAATCTGTGGGAGTACCGAAAAATAGTAGCATCCCGACGAGTACCGGGAAAAGTTAGAATCCGTGCGAGTAACCAAAAGCTGTCCCCACGAGTACCGGAAAACGGTCGAATCTGTGGGAGTACCGAAAAATGATAGAATCCAAGCCACTACCGAGAAAACGTAGAATCCGTGCGAGTGTGAAAAAACTTTCCCGACGAGTACTGGCAAAGGGTTGAATCTGTGGGAGTACCGAAAAATTGTAGCATCCCGACGAGTACCAAGAAAAGGTAGAATCCGTGCGAGTGTGAAAAAACTTTCCCGACGAGTACCAGAAAAGGGTCGAATCTGTGGGAGTACCGAAAAAAAGTAGCATCCCAACGAGTACCGGGAAAATGTAGAATCCGTGCGAGTAACCAAAAGCTGTCCCCACGAGTACCGGAAAACGATCGAATCTGTAGGAGTACCGAAAAATGATAGAATCCGGGCGAGTACCGGGAAAAGGTAGAATCCGTGCGAGTAACCAAAAGCTGTCCCCACGAGTACCGGAAAAGGGTCGAATCTGTGGGAGTACCGAAAAATGATAGAATCCAAGCGACTACCGAGAAAAGGTAGAATCCGTGCGAGTGTGAAAAAACATTCCCGACGAGTACTGGAAAAGGGTCGAATCTGTGGGAGTACCGAAAAATAGTAGCATCCCAACGAGTACCGGAAAAATGTAGAATCCGTGCGAGTAACCAAAACCTGTCCCCACGAGTACCGGAAAACGGTCGAATCTGTGGTAGTACTGAAAAATGATAGAATTCGGGCGAGTACCGGGTCAAAGGTAGAATTCGTGCGAGTAACCAAAAGCTATCCCCAAGAGTACCGGAAAAAGGTCGAATATGTGGGAGTACCGAAAAATGATAGAATCCGTGCGAGGACCGAGAAAAAGTAGAATCTGTGCGAGTGTCAAAAAACTTTCCCGACGAGTACCGGAAAAGGGTCGAATTTGTGGGAGTACCGAAAAATGGTAGCATCCCGACGAGTACCAAGAAAAGGTAGAATCCGTGCGAGTGTGAAAAAACATTCCCGACGAGTACCGGAAAAGGGTCGAATCTGTGGGAGTACCGAAAAATAGTAGCATCCCAACGAGTACCGGAAAAATGTAGAATCCGTGCGAGTAACCAAAAGCTGTCCCCACGAGTACCGGAAAACGGTAGAATCTGTGGGAGTACCGAAAAATGATAGAATCCAGGCGAGTACCGAGAAAAAGTAGAATCCGTGCGAGTGTGAAAAAACTTTCCTGACGAGTACCGGAAAAGGGTCGAATTTGTGGGAGTACCGAAAAATGGTTGCATCCCGACGAGTACCAAGAAAAGGTAGAATCCGTGCGAGTGTGAAAAAACATTCCTGACGAGTACTGGAAAAGGGTCGAATCTGTGGGAGTACCGAAAAATAGTAGCATCCCAACGAGTACCGGAAAAATGTACAATCCGTGCGAGTAACCAAAAGTTGTCCCCACGAGTACCGGAAAACGGTCGAATCTGTGGTAGTACTGAAAAATGATAGAATTCGGGCGAGTACCGGGTCAAAGGTAGAATCCGTGCGAGTAACCAAAAGCTGTCCCCAAGAGTACCGGAAAAAGGTCGAATATGTGGGAGTACCGAAAAATGATAGAATCCGTGCGAGTACCGAGAAAAAGTAGAATCCGTGCGAGTGTCAAAAAACTTTCCCGACGAGTACCGGAAAAGGGTCGAATTTGTGGGAGTACCGAAAAATGGTAGCATCCCGACGAGTACCAAGAAAAGGTAGAATCCGTGCGAGTGTGAAAAAACATTCCCGACGAGTACCGAAAAACGGTCGAATCTGTGGGAGTACCGAAAAATGATAGAATCCAGGCGAGTACCGAGAAAAAGTAGAATCCGTGCGAGTGTGAAAAAACTTTCCTGACGAGTACCGGAAAAGGGTCGAATTTGTGGGAGTACCGAAAAAAGGTAGCATCCCGACGTGTACCAAGAAAAGGTAGAATCCGTGCGAGTGTGAAAAAACATTCCCGACGAGTACTGGAAAAGGGTCGAATCTGTGGGAGTACCGAAAAATATGAGCATCCCAACGAGTACCGGGAAAATGTAGAATCCGTGCGAGTAACCAAAAGCTGTCCCCACGAGTACCGGAAAAGGGTCGAATCTGTGGGAGTACCGCAAAATGATAGAATTCAGGCGAGTACCGGGTCAAAGGTAGAATCCGTGCGAGTAACCAAAAGCTGTCCCGAAGAGTACCGGAAAAAGGTCGAATATGTGGGAGTACCGAAAAATGATAGAATCCGTGCGAGTACCGAGAAAAAGTAGAATCCGTGCGAGTGTCAAAAAACTTTCCCGACGAGTACCGGAAAAGGGTCGAATTTGTGGGAGTACCGAAAAATGGTAGCATCCCGACGAGTACCAAGAAAAGGTAGAATCCGTACGAGTGTGAAAAAACATTCCCGACTAGTACCGGATAAGGGTCGAATCTGTGTGAGTACCGAAAAATATGAGCATCCCAACGAGTACCGGGAAAATGTAGAATCCGTGCGAGTAACCAAAAGCTGTCCCCACGAGTACCGGAAAAGGGTCGAATCTGTGGGAGTACCGCAAAATGATAGAATTCAGGCGAGTACCGGGTCAAAGGTAGAATCCGTGCGAGTAACCAAAAGCTGTCCCCAAGAGTTCCGGAAAAAGGTCGAATATGTGGGAGTACCGAAAAATGATAGAATCCGTGCGAGTACCGAGAAAAAGTAGAATCCGTGCGAGTGTCAAAAAACTTTCCCGACGAGTACCGGAAAAGGGTCGAATTTGTGGGAGTACCGAAAAATGGTAGCATCCCGACGAGTACCAAGAAAAGGTAGAATCCGTGCGAGTGTGAAAAAACATTCCCGACGAGTACTGGAAAAGGGCCGAACCTGTGGGAGTACCGAAAAATAGTAGCATCCCAACGAGTACCGGAAAAATGTAGAATCCGTGCGAGTAACCAAAAGCTGTCCCCACGAGTACCGGAAAAGGGTCGAATCTGTGGGAGTACCGCAAAATGATAGAATTCAGGCGAGTACCGGGTCAAAGGTAGAATCCGTGCGAGTAACCAAAAGCTGTCCCCAAGAGTTCCGGAAAAAGGTCGAATATGTGGGAGTACCGAAAAATGATAGAATCCGTGCGAGTACCGAGAAAAAGTAGAATCCGTGCGAGTGTCAAAAAACTTTCCCGACGAGTACCGGAAAAGGGTCGAATTTGTGGGAGTACCGAAAAATGGTAGCATCCCGACGAGTACCAAGAAAAGGTAGAATCCGTAAGAGTGTGAAAAAACATTCCCGACGAGTACCGGATAAGGGTCGAATCTGTGGGAGTACCGAAAAATATGAGCATCCCAACGAGTACCGGGAAAATGTAGAATCCGTGCGAGTAACCAAAAGCTGTCCCCACGAGTACCGGAAAACGGTCGAATCTGTGGGAGTACCGCAAAATGATAGAATTCAGGCGAGTACCGGGTCAAAGGTAGAATCCGTGCGAGTAACCAAAAGCTGTCCCCAAGAGTACCGGAAAAAGGTCGAATATGTGGGAGTACCGAAAAATGATAGAATCCGTGCGAGTACCGAGAAAAAGTAGAATCCGTGCGAGTGTCAAAAAACTTTCCCGACGAGTACCGGAAAAGGGTCGAATTTGTGGGAGTACCGAAAAATGGTAGCATCCCGACGAGTACCAAGAAAAGGTAGAATCCGTGCGAGTGTGAAAAAACATTCCCGACGAGTACTGGAAAAGGGTCGAACCTGTGGGAGTACCGAAAAATAGTAGCATCCCAACGAGTACCGGAAAAATGTAGAATCCGTGCGAGTAACCAAAAGCTGTCCCCACGAGTACCGGAAAACGGTCGAATCTGTGGTAGTACTGAAAAATGATAGAATTCAGGCGAGTACCGGGTCAAAGGTAGAATCCGTGCGAGTAACCAAAAGCTGTCCCCAAGAGTACCGGAAAAAGGTCGAATATGTGGGAGTACCGAAAAATGATAGAATCCGTGCGAGTACCGAGAAAAAGTAGAATCCGTGCGAGTGTCAAAAAACTTTCCCGACGAGTACCGGAAAAGGGTCGAATTTGTGGGAGTACCGAAAAATGGTAGCATCCCGACGAGTACCAAGAAAAGGTAGAATCCGTGCGAGTGTGAAAAAACATTCCCGACGAGTACCGGATAAGGGTCGAATCTGTGGGAGTACCGAAAAATATGAGCATCCCAACGAGTACCGGAAAAATGTAGAATCCGTGCGAGTAACCAAAAGCTGTCCCCACGAGTACCGAAAAAGGGTCGAATCTGTGGGAGTACCGCAAAATGATAGAATTCAGGCGAGTACCGGGTCAAAGGTAGAATCCGTGCGAGGAACCAAAAGTTGTCCCCAAGAGTACCGGAAAAAGGTCGAATATGTGGGAGTACCGAAAAATGATAGAATCCGTGCGAGTACCGAGAAAAAGTAGAATCCGTGCGAGTGTCAAAAAACTTTCCCGACGAGTACCGGAAAAGGGTCGAATTTGTGGGAGTACCGAAAAATGGTAGCATCCCGACGAGTACCAAGAAAAGGTAGAATCCGTACGAGTGTGAAAAAACATTCCCGACGAGTACCGGATAAGGGTCGAATCTGTGGGAGTACCGAAAAATATGAGCATCCCAACGAGTACCGGGAAAATGTAGAATCCGTGCGAGTAACCAAAAGCTGTCCCCACGAGTACCGGAAAAGGGTCGAATCTGTGGGAGTACCGCAAAATGATAGAATTCAGGCGAGTACCGGGTCAAAGGTAGAATCCGTGCGAGTAACCAAAAGCTGTCCCCAAGAGTACCGGAAAAAGGTCGAATATGTGGGAGTACCGAAAAATGATAGAATCCGTGCGAGTACCGAGAAAAAGTAGAATCCGTGCGAGTGTCAAAAAACTTTCCCGACGAGTACCGGAAAAGGGTCGAATTTGTGGGAGTACCGAAAAATGGTAGCATCCCGACGAGTACCAAGAAAAGGTAGAATCCGTGCGAGTGTGAAAAAACATTCCCGACGAGTACTGGAAAAGGGTCGAACCTGTGGGAGTACCGAAAAATAGTAGCATCCCAACGAGTACCGGAAAAATGTAGAATCCGTGCGAGTAACCAAAAGCTGTCCCCACGAGTACCGGAAAACGGTCGAATCTGTGGTAGTACTGAAAAATGATAGAATTCAGGCGAGTACCGGGTCAAAGGTAGAATCCGTGCGAGTAACCAAAAGCTGTCCCCAAGAGTACCGGAAAAAGGTCGAATATGTGGGAGTACCGAAAAATGATAGAATCCGTGCGAGTACCGAGAAAAAGTAGAATCCGTGCGAGTGTCAAAAAACTTTCCCGACGAGTACCGGAAAAGGGTCGAATTTGTGGGAGTACCGAAAAATGGTAGCATCCCGACGAGTACCAAGAAAAGGTAGAATCCGTGCGAGTGTGAAAAAACATTCCCGACGAGTACCGGATAAGGGTCGAATCTGTGGGAGTACCGAAAAATATGAGCATCCCAACGAGTACCGGGAAAATGTAGAATCCGTGCGAGTAACCAAAAGCTGTCCCCACGAGTACCGGAAAAGGGTCGAATCTGTGGGAGTACCGCAAAATGATAGAATTCAGGCGAGTACCGGGTCAAAGGTATAATCCGTGCGAGTAACCAAAAGCTGTCCCCAAGAGTACCGGAAAAAGGTCGAATATGTGGGAGTACCGAAAAATGATAGAATCCGTGCGAGTACCGAGAAAAAGTAGAATCCGTGCGAGTGTCAAAAAACTTTCCCGACGAGTACCGGAAAAGGGTCGAATTTGTGGGAGTACCGAAAAATGGTAGCATCCCGACGAGTACCAAGAAAAGGTAGAATCCGTGCGAGTGTGAAAAAACATTCCCGATGAGTACCGGATAAGGGTCGAATCTGTGGGAGTACCGAAAAATATGAGCATCCCAACGAGTACCGGGAAAATGTAGAATCCGTGCGAGTAACCAAAAGCTGTCCCCACGAGTACCGGAAAAGGGTCGAATCTGTGGGAGTACCGCAAAATGATAGAATTCAGGCGAGTACCGGGTCAAAGGTAGAATCCGTGCGAGTAACCAAAAGCTGTCCCCAAGAGTTCCGGAAAAAGGTCGAATATGTGGGAGTACCGAAAAATGATAGAATCCGTGCGAGTACCGAGAAAAAGTAGAATCCGTGCGAGTGTCAAAAAACTTTCCCGACGAGTACCGGAAAAGGGTCGAATTTGTGGGAGTACCGAAAAATGGTAGCATCCCGACGAGTACCAAGAAAAGGTAGAATCCGTGCGAGTGTGAAAAAACATTCCCGACGAGTACTGGAAAAGGGTCGAACCTGTGGGAGTACCGAAAAATAGTAGCATCCCAACGAGTACCGGAAAAATGTAGAATCCGTGCGAGTAACCAAAAGTTGTCCCCACGAGTACCGGAAAACGGTCGAATCTGTGGTAGTACTGAAAAATGATAGAATTCAGGCGAGTACCGGGTCAAAGGTAGAATCCGTGCGAGTAACCAAAAGCTGTCCCCAAGAGTACCGGAAAAAGGTCGAATATGTGGGAGTACCGAAAAATGATAGAATCCGTGCGAGTACCGAGAAAAAGTAGAATCCGTGCGAGTGTCAAAAAACTTTCCCGACGAGTACCGGAAAAGGGTCGAATTTGTGGGAGTACCGAAAAATGGTAGCATCCCGACGAGTACCAAGAAAAGGTAGAATCCGTGCGAGTGTGAAAAAACATTCCCGACGAGTACCGGATAAGGGTCGAATCTGTGGGAGTACCGAAAAATATGAGCATCCCAACGAGTACCGGAAAAATGTAGAATCCGTGCGAGTAACCAAAAGCTGTCCCCACGAGTACCGGAAAAGGGTCGAATCTGTGGGAGTACCGCAAAATGATAGAATTCAGGCGAGTACCGGGTCAAAGGTATAATCCGTGCGAGTAACCAAAAGCTGTCCCCAAGAGTACCGGAAAAAGGTCGAATATGTGGGAGTACCGAAAAATGATAGAATCCGTGCGAGTACCGAGAAAAAGTAGAATCCGTGCGAGTGTCAAAAAACTTTCCCGACGAGTACCGGAAAAGGGTCGAATTTGTGGGAGTACCGAAAAATGGTAGCATCCCGACGAGTACCAAGAAAAGGTAGAATCCGTGCGAGTGTGAAAAAACATTCCCGATGAGTACCGGATAAGGGTCGAATCTGTGGGAGTACCGAAAAATATGAGCATCCCAACGAGTACCGGGAAAATGTAGAATCCGTGCGAGTAACCAAAAGCTGTCCCCACGAGTACCGGAAAAGGGTCGAATCTGTGGGAGTACCGCAAAATGATAGAATTCAGGCGAGTACCGGGTCAAAGGTAGAATCCGTGCGAGTAACCAAAAGCTGTCCCCAAGAGTTCCGGAAAAAGGTCGAATATGTGGGAGTACCGAAAAATGATAGAATCCGTGCGAGTACCGAGAAAAAGTAGAATCCGTGCGAGTGTCAAAAAACTTTCCCGACGAGTACCGGAAAAGGGTCGAATTTGTGGGAGTACCGAAAAATGGTAGCATCCCGACGAGTACCAAGAAAAGGTAGAATCCGTGCGAGTGTGAAAAAACATTCCCGACGAGTACTGGAAAAGGGTCGAACCTGTGGGAGTACCGAAAAATAGTAGCATCCCAACGAGTACCGGAAAAATGTAGAATCCGTGCGAGTAACCAAAAGCTGTCCCCACGAGTACCGGAAAACGGTCGAATCTGTGGTAGTACTGAAAAATGATAGAATTCAGGCGAGTACCGGGTCAAAGGTAGAATCCGTGCGAGTAACCAAAAGCTGTCCCCAAGAGTACCGGAAAAAGGTCGAATATGTGGGAGTACCGAAAAATGATAGAATCCGTGCGAGTACCGAGAAAAAGTAGAATCCGTGCGAGTGTCAAAAAACTTTCCCGACGAGTACCGGAAAAGGGTCGAATTTGTGGGAGTACCGAAAAATGGTAGCATCCCGACGAGTACCAAGAAAAGGTAGAATCCGTGCGAGTGTGAAAAAACATTCCCGACGAGTACCGGATAAGGGTCGAATCTGTGGGAGTACCGAAAAATAATAGCATCCCGACGAGTACCGGGAAAATGTAGAATCCGTGCGAGTAACCAAAAGCTGTCCCCACGAGTACCGGAAAAGGGTCGAATCTGTGGGAGTACCGCAAAATGATAGAATTCAGGCGAGTACCGGGTCAAAGGTAGAATCCGTGCGAGGAACCAAAAGCTGTCCCCAAGAGTACCGGAAAAAGGTCGAATATGTGGGAGTACCGAAAAATGATAGAATCCGTGCGAGTACAGAGAAAAAGTAGAATCCGTGCGAGTGTCAAAAAACTTTCCCGACGAGTACCGGAAAAGGGTCGAATTTGTGGGAGTACCGAAAAATGGTAGCATCCCGACGAGTACCAAGAAAAGGTAGAATCCGTGCGAGTGTGAAAAAACATTCCCGACGAGTACCGGATAAGGGTCGAATCTGTGGGAGTACCGAAAAATATGAGCATCCCAACGAGTACCGGGAAAATGTAGAATCCGTGCGAGTAACCAAAAGCTGTCCCCACGAGTACCGGAAAAGGGTCGAATATGTGGTAGTACTGAAAAATGATAGAATTCGGGCGAGTACCGGGTCAAAGGTAGAATTCGTGCGAGTAACCAAAAGCTGTCCCCAAGAGTACCGGAAAAAGGTCGAATATGTGGGAGTACCGAAAAATGATAGAATCCGTCCGAGTACCGAGAAAAAGTAGAATCTGTGCGAGTGTCAAAAAACTTTCCCGACGAGTACCGGAAAAGGGTCGAATTTGTGGGAGTACCGAAAAATGGTAGCATCCCGACGAGTACCAAGAAAAGGTAGAATCCGTGCGAGTGTGAAAAAACATTCCCGACGAGTACCGGATAAGGGTCGAATCTGTGGGAGTACCGAAAAATATGAGCATCCCAACGAGTACCGGGAAAATGTAGAATCCGTGCGAGTAACCAAAAGCTGTCCCCACGAGTACCGAAAAAGGGTCGAATCTGTGGTAGTACCGCAAAATGATAGAATCCGGGCGAGTACCGAGAAAACGTAGAATCCGTGCGAGTGTCAAAAAACTTTCCCGACGTGTACCGGAAAAGGGTCGAATTTGTGGGAGTAACGAAAAATGATAGAATCCGGGCGTGTACTGAGAAAAGGTAGAATCCGTGCGAGTGTCCAAAAACTGTTCCCACGAGTACCGGAAAAGGGTCGAATCTATGAGAGTACCGAAAAACGGTAGAATCCAGGGGAGTACCTGGAAAAGGTAGAATCCGTGCGAGTAACCAAAAGCTGTCCCCACGAGTACCGGAAAAGGGTCGAATCTGTGGGAGTACCGAAAAATGGTAGCATCCCGACGAGTACCAAGAAAAGCTAGAATCCGTGCCAGTGTGAAAAAACTTTCCCGACGAGTACCGGAAAAGGGTCGAATCTGTGGGAGTACCTAAAAATAATAGCATCCCGACGAGTACCGGGAAAATGTAGAATCCGTGCGAGTAACCAAAAGCTGTCCCCACGAGTACCGGAAAAGGGTCGAATCTGTGGGAGTACCGAAAAATGGTAGCATCCCGACGAGTACCAGGAAAAGGTAGAATCCGTGCGAGTGTGAAAAAACATTCCTGACAAGTACCGGAAAAGGGTCGAATTTGTGGGAGTACCGAAAAATAGTAGCATCCCGACGAGTACCGGGAAAATGTACAATCCATGCGAGTAACCAAAACCTGTCCCCACGAGTACCGGAAAAGGGTCGAATCTGTGGGAGTACCGAAAAATGGTAGCATCCCGACGAGTACCAAGAAAAGGTAGAATCCGTGCGAGTGTCCAAAAACTGTTCCCACGAGTACCGGAAAAGGGTCGAATCTATGAGAGTACCGAAAAACGGTAGAATCCAGGGGAGTACCTGGAAAAGGTAGAATCCGTGCGAGTAACCTAAAGTTGTCCCCACGAGTACCGAAAAACGGTCGAATCTGTGGGAGTACCGAAAAAATGATAGAATCCGGGCGAGTACCGGGAAAAGGTAGAATCCGTGCGAGTAACCAAAAGTTGTCCCCACGAGTACCGGAAAAGGGTCGAATCTATGCGAGTACCGAAAAACGGTAGAATCCAGGGGAGTACTTGGAAAAGGTAGAATCCGTGCGAGTAACCAAAAGCTGTCCCCACGAGTACCGGAAAAGGGTCGAATCTGTGGGAGTACCGAAAAATGGTAGCATCCTGACGAGTACCAAGAAAAGGTAGAATCCGTGCGAGTGTGAAAAAACTTTCTCGACGAGTACCCGAAAAGGGTCGAATCTGTGGAAGTACCGAAAAATAGTAGCATCCCGACGAGTACCGGGAAAAGGTAGAATCCGTGCGAGTAACCAAAAGCTGTCCCCACGATTACCGGAAAACGGTCGAATCTGTGGGAGTACTAAAAAAATGATAGAATCTGGGCGAGTGTGAAAAAACTTTCCCGACGAGTACCGGAAAAGGGTCGAATCTGTGGGAGTACCGAAAAATAGTAGCATCCCGACGAGTACTGGGAAAATGTAGAATCCGTGCGAGTAACCAAAAGCTGTCCCCACGAGTACCGGAAAAGGGTCGAATCTGTGGGAGTACCGAAAAATGGTAGCATCCCGACGAGTACCAGGAAAAGGTAGAATCCGTGCGAGTGTGAAAAAACTTTCCCGACGAGTACCGGAAAAGGATCGAATCTGTGGGAGTACCGAAAAATAGTAGCATCCCGACGAGTACCGGGAAAATGTAGAATCCATGCGAGTAACCAAAAGCTGTCCCCACGATTACCGGAAAAGGGTCGAATCTGTGGGAGTTCCGAAAAATGGTAGCATCCCGACGAGTACCAAGAAAAGGTAGAATCCGTGCGAGTGTCAAAAAAATTTCCCGACGAGTACCGGAAAAGGTTCGAATCTGTGGGAGTACCGAAAAATAGTAGCATCCCGACGAGTACCGGGAAAAGGTATTATCCGTGCGAGTAACCAAAAGCTGTCCCCACGAGTACCGGAAAACGGTCGAATCTATGGGAGTACCGAAAAAATGATAGAATCCGGGCGAGTACCGGAAAAAGGTAGAATCCGTGCGAGTAACCAAAAGCTGTCCCCACGAGTACCGGAAAAGGGTCGAATCTGTGGGAGTACCGCAAAATGATAGAATCCGGGCGAGTACCGAGAAAACGTAGAATCCGTGCGAGTGTCAAAAAACTTTCCCGACGAGTACCGGAAAAGGGTCGAATTTGTGGGAGTACCGAAAAATGGTAGCATCCCGACGAGTACCAAGAAAAGGTAGAATCCGTGCGAGTGTGAAAAAACATTCCCGACGAGTACCGGATAAGGGTCGAATCTGTGGGAGTACCGAAAAATATGAGCATCCCAACGAGTACCGGGAAAATGTAGAATCCGTGCGAGTAACCAAAAGCTGTCCCCACGAGTACCGAAAAAGGGTCGAATCTGTGGGAGTACCGCAAAATGATAGAATCCGGGCGAGTACCGAGAAAACGTAGAATCCGTGCGAGTGTCAAAAAACTTTCCCGACGTGTACCGGAAAAGGGTCGAATTTGTGGGAGTAACGAAAAATGATAGAATCCGGGCGTGTACTGAGAAAAGGTAGAATCCGTGCGAGTGTCCAAAAACTGTTCCCACGAGTACCGGAAAAGGGTCGAATCTATGAGAGTACCGAAAAACGGTAGAATCCAGGGGAGTACCTGGAAAAGGTAGAATCCGTGCGAGTAACCAAAAGTTGTCCCCACGAGTACTGGAAAAGGGTCGAATCTGTGGGAGTACCGAAAAATGGTAGCATCCCGACGAGTACCAAGAAAAGGTAGAATCCGTGCCAGTGTGAAAAAACTTTCCCGACGAGTACCGGAAAAGGGTCGAATCTGTGGGAGTACCGAAAAATAATAGCATCCCGACGAGTACCGGGAAAATGTAGAATCCGTGCGAGTAACCAAATGCTGTCCCCACGAGTACCGGAAAAGGGTCGAATCTGTGGGAGTACCGAAAAATGGTAGCATCCCGACGAGTACCAGGAAAAGGTAGAATCCGTGCGAGTGTGAAAAAACATTCTCGACAAGTACCGGAAAAGGGTCGAATATGTGGGAGTACCGAAAAATAGTAGCATCCAGACGAGTACCGGGAAAATGTAGAATCCATGCGAGTAACCAAAAGCTGTCCCCACGAGTACCGGAAAAGGGTCGAATCTGTGGGAGTACCGCAAAATGATAGAATCCGGGCGAGTACCGAGAAAACGTAGAATCCGTGCGAGTGTCAAAAAACTTTCCCGACGTGTACCGGAAAAGGGTCGAATTTGTGGGAGTAACGAAAAATGATAGAATCCGGGCGTGTACTGAGAAAAGGTAGAATCCGTGCGTGTGTCCAAAAACTGTTCCCACGAGTACCGGAAAAGGGTCGAATCTATGAGAGTACCGAAAAACGGTAGAATCCAGGGGAGTACCTGGAAAAGGTAGAATACGTGCGAGTAACCAAAAGCTGTCCCCACGAGTACCGAAAAAGGGTCCAATCTGTGGGAGTACCGAAAAATGGTAGCATCCCAACGAGTACCAAGAAAAGGTAGAATCCGTGCGAGTGTGAAAAAACTTTCTCGACGAGTACCAGAAAAGGGTCGAATCTGTGGGAGTACCGAAAAATAGTAGCATCCCGACGAGTACCGGGAAAATGTAGAATCCGTGCGAGTAACCAAAAGCTGTCCCCACGAGTACCGGAAAAGGGTCGAATCTGTGGGAGTACCGAAAAATGGTAGCATCCCGACGAGTACCAAGAAAAGGTAGAAGCCGTGCGAGTGTCCAAAAACTGTTCCCACGAGTACCAGAAAAGGGTCGAATCTATGAGAGTACCGAAAAACGGTAGAATCCAGGGGAGTACCTGGAAAAGGTAGAATCCGTGCGAGTAACCTAAAGTTGTCCCCACGAGTACCGAAAAACGGTCGAATCTGTGGGAGTACCGAAAAAATGATAGAATCCGGGCGAGTACCGGGAAAAGGTAGAATCCGTGCGAGTAACCAAAAGTTGTCCCCACGAGTACCGGAAAAGGGTCGAATCTATGCGAGTACCGAAAAACGGTAGAATCCAGGGGAGTACCTGGAAAAGGTAGAATCCGTGCGAGTAACCAAAAGCTGTCCCCACGAGTACCGGAAAAGGGTCGAATCTGTGGGAGTACCGAAAAATGGTAGCATCCTGACGAGTACGAAGAAAAGGTAGAATCCGTGCGAGTGTGAAAAAACTTTCCCGACGAGTACCGGAAAAGGGTCGAATCTGTGGAAGTACCGAAAAATAGTAGCATCCCGACGAGTACCGGGAAAAGGTAGAATCCGTGCGAGTAACCAAAAGCTGTCCCCACGATTACCGGAAAACGGTCGAATCTGTGGGAGTACCGAAAAAATGATAGAATCTGGGCGAGTGTGAAAAAACTTTCCCGACGAGTACCGGAAAATGGTCGAATCTGTGGGAGTACCGAAAAATAGTAGCATCCCGACGAGTACCGGGAAAATGTAGAATCCGTGCGAGTAACCCAAAGCTGTCCCCACGAGTACCGGAAAATGGTCGAAGCTGTGGGAGTACCGAAAATTAGTAGCATCCCGACGAGTACCAAGAAAAGGTAGAATCCGTGCGAGTGTGAAAAAACTTTCCCGACGAGTACCGGAAAAGGGTCGAATATGTGGGAGTACCGAAAAATAGTAGCATCCCGACGAGTACCGGGAAAATGTAGAATCCGTGCGAGTAACCAAAAGCTGTCCCCACGAGTACCGGAAAAGGGTCGAATCTGTGGGAGTACCGAAAAATGGTAGCATCCCGACGAGTACCAAGAAAAGGTAGAATCCGTGCGAGTGTGAAAAAACTTTCCCGACGAGTACCGGAAAAGGGTCGAATCTGTGGGAGTACCGAAAAATAGTAGCATCCCGACGAGTACCGGGAAAATGTAGAATCCGTGCGAGTAACCAAAAGCTGTCCCCACGAGTACCGGAAAATGGTCGAAGCTGTGGGAGTACCGAAAATTGGTAGCATCCCGACGAGTACCAAGAAAAGGTAGAATCCGTGCGAGTGTGAAAAAACATTCCGACGAGTACCGGAAAAGGGTCGAATCTGTGGGAGTACCGAAAAATAGTAGCATCCCGACGAGTACCGGCAAAAGGAAGAATCCGTGAGAGTAACCAAAAGCTGTCCCCACGAGTACCGAAAAAGGGTCGAATCTGTGGGAGTACCGAAAAATGGTAGCATCCCGACGAGTACCAAGAAAAGGTAGAATCCGTGCGAGTGTGAAAAAACTTTCCCGACGAGTACCGGAAAAGGGTCGAATCTGTGGGAGTACCGAAAAATAGTAGCATCCCGACGAGTACCGGGAAAAGGTAGAATCCGTGCGAGTAACCAAAAGCTGTCCCCACGATTACCGGAAAACGGTCGAATCTGTGGGAGTACCGAAAAAATGATAGAATCTGGGCGAGTGTGAAAAAACTTTCCCGACGAGTACCGGAAAATGGTCGAATCTGTGGGAGTACCGAAAAATAGTAGCATCCCGACGAGTACCGGGAAAATGTAGAATCCGTGCGAGTAACCAAAAGCTGTCCCCACGAGTACCGGAAAATGGTCGAAGCTGTGGGAGTACCGAAAATTGGTAGCATCCCGACGAGTACCAAGAAAAGGTAGAATCCGTGCGAGTGTGAAAAAACTTTCCGACGAGTACCGGAAAAGGGTCGAATCTGTGGGAGTACCGAAAAATAGTAGCATCCCGACGAGTACCGGCAAAAGGAAGAATCCGTGCGAGTAACCAAAAGCTGTCCCCACGAGTACCGAAAAAGGGTCGAATCTGTGGGAGTACCGAAAAATGGTAGCATCCCGACGAGTACCAAGAAAAGGTAGAATCCGTGTGAGTGTGAAAAAACTTTCCCGCCGAGCACCGGAAAAGGGTCGAATCTGTGGGAGTACCGAAAAATAGTAGCATCCCGACGAGTACCGGGAAAAGGTAGAATCCGTGCGAGTAACCAAAAGTTGTCCCCACGATTACCGGAAAACGGTCGAATCTGTGGGAGTACCGAAAAAATGATAGAATCTGGGCGAGTGTGAAAAAACATTCCCGACGAGTACCGGAAAATGGTCGAATCTGTGGGAGTACCGAAAAATAGTAGCATCCCGACGAGTACCGGGAAAATGTAGAATCCGTGCGAGTAACCAAAAGCTGTCCCCACGAGTACCGAAAAAGGGTCGAATCTGTGGGAGTACCGAAAAATGGTAGCATCCCGACGAGTACCAAGAAAAGGTAGAATCCGTGTGAGTGTGAAAAAACTTTCCCGACGAGCACCGGAAAAGGGTCGAATCTGTGGGAGTACCGAAAAATAGTAGCATCCCGACGAGTACCGGGAAAAGGTAGAATCCGTGCGAGTAACCAAAAGCTGTCCCCACGATTACCGGAAAACGGTCGAATCTGTGGGAGTACCGAAAAAATGATAGAATCCGGGCGAGTGTGAAAAAACTTTCCTGACGAGTACCGGAAAAGGGTCCAATCTGTGGGAGTACCGAAAAAATGATAGAATCCGGGCGAGTACCGGGAAAAGGTAGAATCCGTGCGAGTAACCAAAAGTTGTCCCCACGAGTACCGGAAAAGGGTCGAATCTGTGGGAGTAAATAAAAATGGTAGCATCCTGACGAGTACCAAGAAAAGGTAGAATCCGTGCGAGTGTGAAAAAACTTTCCCGACGAGTACCGGAAAAGGGTCGAATCTGTGGAAGTACCGAAAAATAGTAGCATCCCGACGAGTACCGGGAAAAGGTAGAATCCGTGCGAGTAACCAAAAGCTGTCCCCACGATTACCGGAAAACGGTCGAATCTGTGGGAGTACCGAAAAAATGATAGAATCTGGGCGAGTGTGAAAAAACATTCCCGACGAGTACCGGAAAATGGTCGAATCTGTGGGAGTACCGAAAAATAGTAGCATCCCGACGAGTACCGGGAAAATGTAGAATCCGTGCGAGTAACCAAAAGCTGTCCCCACGAGTACCGGAAAATGGTCGAAGCTGTGGGAGTACCGAAAATTGGTAGCATCTCGACGAGTACCAAGAAAAGGTAGAATCCGTGCGAGTGTGAAAAAACTTTCCCGACGAGTACCGGAAAAGGGTCGAATATGTGGGAGTACCGAAAAATAGTAGCATCCCGACGAGTACCGGGAAAATGTAGAATCCGTGCGAGTAACCAAAAGCTGTCCCCACGAGTACCGGAAAAGGGTCGAATCTGTGGGAGTACCGAAAAATGGTAGCATCCCGACGAGTACCAAGAAAAGGTAGAATCCGTGCGAGTGTGAAAAAACTTTCCCGACGAGTACCGGAAAAGGGTCGAATCTGTGGGAGTACCGAAAAATAGTAGCATCCCGACGAGTACCGGGAAAATGTAGAATCCGTGCGAGTAACCAAAAGCTGTCCCCACGAGTACCGGAAAATGGTCGAAGCTGTGGGAGTACCGAAAATTGGTAGCATCCCGACGAGTACCAAGAAAAGGTAGAATCCGTGCGAGTGTGAAAAAACTTTCCGACGAGTACCGGAAAAGGGTCGAATCTGTGGGAGTACCGAAAAATAGTAGCATCCCGACGAGTACCGGCAAAAGGAAGAATCCGTGCGAGTAACCAAAAGCTGTCCCCACGAGTACCGAAAAAGGGTCGAATCTGTGGGAGTACCGAAAAATGGTAGCATCCCGACGAGTACCAAGAAAAGGTAGAATCCGTGTGAGTGTGAAAAAACTTTCCCGACGAGCACCGGAAAAGGGTCGAATCTGTGGGAGTACCGAAAAATAGTAGCATCCCGACGAGTACCGGGAAAAGGTAGAATCCGTGCGAGTAACCAAAAGCTGTCCCCACGATTACCGGAAAACGGTCGAATCTGTGGGAGTACCGAAAAAATGATAGAATCCGGGCGAGTGTGAAAAACTTTCCTGACGAGTACCGGAAAAGGGTCCAATCTGTGGGAGTACCGAAAAAATGATAGAATCCGGGCGAGTACCGGGAAAAGGTAGAATCCGTGCGAGTAACCAAAAGTTGTCCCCACGAGTACCGAAAAAGGGTCGAATCTATGCGAGTACCGAAAAACGGTAGAATCCAGGGGAGTACCTGGAAAAGGTAGAATCCGTGCGAGTAACCAAAAGCTGTCCCCACGAGTACCGGAAAAGGGTCGAATCTGTGGGAGTACCGAAAAATGGTAGCATCCTGACGAGTACCAAGAAAAGGTAGAATCCGTGCGAGTGTGAAAAAACTTTCCCGACGAGTACCGGAAAAGGGTCGAATCTGTGGAAGTACCGAAAAATAGTAGCATCCCGACGAGTACCGGGAAAAGGTAGAATCCGTGCGAGTAACCAAAAGCTGTCCCCACGAGTACCGGAAAATGGTCGAATCTGTGGGAGTACCGAAAAATGGTAGCATCCCGACGAGTACCAAGAAAAGGTAGAATCCGTGCGAGTGTGAAAAAACTTTCCCGACGAGTACCGGAAAAGGGTCGAATCTGTGGGAGTACCGAAAAATAGTAGCATCCCGACGAGTACCGGGAAAATGTAGAATCCGTGCGAGTAACCAAAAGCTGTCCCCACGAGTACCGGAAAATGGTCGAAGCTGTGGGAGTACCGAAAATTGGTAGCATCCCAACGAGTACCAAGAAAAGGTAGAATCCGTGCGAGTGTGAAAAAACTTTCCGACGAGTACCGGAAAAGGGTCGAATCTGTGGGAGTACCGAAAAATAGTAGCATCCCGACGAGTACCGGCAAAAGGAAGAATCCGTGCGAGTAACCAAAAGCTGTCCCCACGAGTACCGAAAAAGGGTCGAATCTGTGGGAGTACCGAAAAATGGTAGCATCCCGACGAGTACCAAGAAAAGGTAGAATCCGTGTGAGTGTGAAAAAACTTTCCCGACGAGCACCGGAAAAGGGTCGAATCTGTGGGAGTACCGAAAAATAGTAGCATCCCGACGAGTACCGGCAAAAGGAAGAATCCGTGCGAGTAACCAAAAGCTGTCCCCACGAGTACCGAAAAAGGGTCGAATCTGTGGGAGTACCGAAAAATGGTAGCATCCCGACGAGTACCAAGAAAAGGTAGAATCCGTGTGAGTGTGAAAAAACTTTCCCGACGAGTACCGGAAAAGGGTCGAATCTGTGGGAGTACCGAAAAATAGTAGCATCCCGACGAGTACCAAGAAAAGGTAGAATCCGTGCGAGTGTGAAAAAACTTTCCCGACGAGTACCGGAAAAGGGTCGAATCTGTGGGAGTACCGAAAAATAGTAGCATCCCGACGAGTACCGGGAAAATGTAGAATCCGTGCGAGTAACCAAAAGCTGTCCCCACGAGTACCGGAAAATGGTCGAAGCTGTGGGAGTACCGAAAATTAGTAGCATCCCGACGAGTACCAAGAAAAGGTAGAATCCGTGCGAGTGTGAAAAAACATTCCCGACGAGTACCGGAAAAGGGTCGAATCTGTGGGAGTACCGAAAAATAGTAGCATCCCGACGAGTACCGGGAAAATGTAGAATCCGTGCGAGTAACCAAAAGCTGTCCCCACGAGTACCGGAAAATGGTCGAAGCTGTGGGAGTACCGAAAATTGGTAGCATCCCGACGAGTACCAAGAAAAGGTAGAATCCGTGCGAGTGTGAAAAAACTTTCCGACGAGTACCGGAAAAGGGTCGAATCTGTGGGAGTACCGAAAAATAGTAGCATCCCGACGAGTACCGGCAAAAGGAAGAATCCGTGCGAGTAACCAAAAGCTGTCCCCACGAGTACCGGAAAATGGTCGAAGCTGTGGGAGTACCGAAAATTGGTAGCATCCCGACGAGTACCAAGAAAAGGTAGAATCCGTGCGAGTGTGAAAAAACTTTCCGACGAGTACCGGAAAAGGGTCGAATCTGTGGGAGTACCGAAAAATAGTAGCATCCCGACGAGTACCGGCAAAAGGAAGAATCCGTGCGAGTAACCAAAAGCTGTCCCCACGAGTACCGAAAAAGGGTCGAATCTGTGGGAGTACCGAAAAATGGTAGCATCCCGACGAGTACCAAGAAAAGGTAGAATCCGTGTGAGTGTGAAAAAACTTTCCCGACGAGCACCGGAAAAGGGTCGAATCTGTGGTAGTACCGAAAAATAGTAGCATCCCGACGAGTACCGGGAAAAGGTAGAATCCGTGCGAGTAACCAAAAGCTGTCCCCACGATTACCGGAAAACGGTCGAATCTGTGGGAGTACCGAAAAAATGATAGAATCCGGGCGAGTGTGAAAAAACTTTCCTGACGAGTACCGGAAAAGGGTCCAATCTGTGGGAGTACCGAAAAAATGATAGATCCGGGCGAGTACCGGGAAAAGGTAGAATCCGTGCGAGTAACCAAAAGTTGTCCCCACGAGTACCGGAAAAGGGTCGAATCTATGCGAGTACCGAAAAACGGTAGAATCCAGGGGAGTACCTGGAAAAGGTAGAATCCGTGCGAGTAACCAAAAGCTGTCCCCACGAGTACCGGAAAAGGGTCGAATCTGTGGGAGTACCGAAAAATGGTAGCATCCTGACGAGTACCAAGAAAAGGTAGAATCCGTACGAGTGTGAAAAAACTTTCCCGACGAGTACCGGAAAAGGGTCGAATCTGTGGAAGTACCGAAAAATAGTAGCATCCCGACGAGTACCGGGAAAAGGTAGAATCCGTGCGAGTAACCAAAAGTTGTCCCCACGATTACCAGAAAACGGTCGAATCTGTGGGAGTACCGAAAAAATGATAGAATCTGGGCGAGTGTGAAAAAACTTTCCCGACGAGTACCGGAAAATGGTCGAATCTGTGGGAGTACCGAAAAATAGTAGCATCCCGACGAGTACCGGGAAAATGTAGAATCCGTGCGAGTAACCAAAAGCTGTCCCCACGAGTACCAGAAAATGGTCGAAGCTGTGGGAGTACCGAAAATCGGTAGCATCCCGACGAGTACCAAGAAAAGGTAGAATCCGTGCGAGTGTGAAAAAACTTTCCCGACGAGTACCGGAAAAGGGTCGAATATGTTGGAGTACCGAAAAATAGTAGCATCCCGACGAGTACCGGGAAAATGTAGAATCCGTGCGAGTAACCAAAAGCTGTCCCCACGAGTACCGGAAAAGGGTCGAATCTGTGGGAGTACCGAAAAATGGTAGCATCCCGACGAGTACCAAGAAAAGGTAGAATCCGTGCGAGTGTGAAAAAACTTTCCCGACGAGTACCGGAAAAGGGTCGAATCTGTGGGAGTACCGAAAAATAGTAGCATCCCGACGAGTACCGGGAAAATGTAGAATCCGTGCGAGTAACCAAAAGCTGTCCCCACGAGTACCGGAAAATGGTCGAAGCTGTGGGAGTACCGAAAATTGGTAGCATCCCGACGAGTACCAAGAAAAGGTAGAATCCGTGCGAGTGTGAAAAAACTTTTCGACGATTACCGGAAAAGGGTCGAATCTGTGGGAGTACCGAAAAATAGTAGCATCCCGACGAGTACCGGCAAAAGGAAGAATCCGTGCGAGTAACCAAAAGCTGTCCCCACGAGTACCGAAAAAGGGTCGAATCTGTGGGAGTACCGAAAAATGGTAGCATCCCGACGAGTACCAAGAAAAGGTAGAATCCGTGTGAGTGTGAAAAAACATTCCCGACGAGTACCGGAAAAGGGTCGAATCTGTGGGAGTACCGAAAAATAGTAGCATCCCGACGAGTACCAAGAAAAGGTAGAATCCGTGCGAGTGTGAAAAAACTTTCCCGACGAGTACCGGAAAAGGGTCGAATCTGTGGGTGTACCGAAAAATAGTAGCATCCCGACGAGTACCGGGAAAATGTAGAATCCGTGCGAGTAACCAAAAGCTGTCCCCACGAGTACCGGAAAATGGTCGAAGCTGTGGGAGTACCGAAAATTGGTAGCATCCCGACGAGTACCAAGAAAAGGTAGAATCCGTGCGAGTGTGAAAAAACATTCCCGACGAGTACCGGAAAAGGGTCGAATCTGTGGGAGTACCGAAAAATAGTAGCATCCCGACGAGTACCGGGAAAATGTAGAATCCATGGAAGTAACCAAAAGCTGTCCCCACGAGTACCGGAAAAGGGTCGAATCTGTGGGAGTACCGAAAAATGGTAGCATCCCGACGAGTACCAAGAAAAGGTAGAATCCGTGCGAGTGTGAAAAAACATTCCCGACGAGTACCGGAAAAGGGTCGAATCTGTGGGAGTACCGAAAAATAGTAGCATCCCGACGAGTACCGGGAAAATGTAGAATCCATGCGAGTAACCAAAAGCTGTCCCCACGAGTACCGGAAAAGGGTCGAATCTGTGGGAGTACCGAAAAATGGTAGCATCCCGACGAGTACCAAGAAAAGGTAGAAGCCGTGCGAGTGTCCAAAAACTGTTCCCACGAGTACCAGAAAAGGGTCGAATCTATGAGGGTACCGAAAAACGGTAGAATCCAGGGGAGTACCTGGAAAAGGTAGAATCCGTGCGAGTAACCTAAAGTTGTCCCCACGAGTACCGAAAAACGGTCGAATCTGTGGGAGTACCGAAAAAATGATAGAATCCGGGCGAGTACCGGGAAAAGGTAGAACCCGTGCGAGTAACCAAAAGTTGTCCCCACGAGTACCGGAAAAGCGTCGAATCTATGCGAGTACCGAAAAATGGTAGAATCCAAGGGAGTACCTGGAAAAGGTAGAATCCGTGCGAGTAACCAAAAGTTTTCCCCACGAGTACCGGAAAAGGGTCGAATCTGTGGGAGTACCGAAAATTGGTAGCATCCCGACGAGTACCAAGAAAAGGTAGAATCCGTGCGAGTGTGAAAAAACTTTCCGACGAGTACCGGAAAAGGGTCGAATCTGTGGGAGTACCGAAAAATAGTAGCATCCCGACGAGTACCGGCAAAAGGAAGAATCCGTGCGAGTAACCAAAAGCTGTCCCCACGAGTACCGAAAAAGGGTCGAATCTGTGGGAGTACCGAAAAATGGTAGCATCCCGACGAGTACCAAGAAAAGGTAGAATCCGTGTGAGTGTGAAAAAACTTTCCCGACGAGCACCGGAAAAGGGTCGAATCTGTGGGAGTACCGAAAAATAATAGCATCCCGACGAGTACCGGGAAAAGGTAGAATCCGTGCGAGTAACCAAAAGCTGTCCCCACGATTACCGGAAAACGGTCGAATCTGTGGGACTACCGAAAAAATGATAGAATCCGGGCGAGTGTGAAAAAACTTTCCTGACGAGTACCGGAAAAGGGTCCAATCTGTGGGAGTACCGAAAAAATGATAGAATCCGGGCGAGTACCGGGAAAAGGTAGAATCCGTGCGAGTAACCAAAAGTTGTCCCCACGAGTACCGGAAAAAGGTCGAATCTATGCGAGTACCGAAAAACGGTAGAATCCAGGGGAGTACCTGGAAAAGGTAGAATCCGTGCGAGTAACCAAAAGCTATCCCCACGAGTACCGGAAAAGGGTCGAATCTGTGGGAGTACCGAAAAATGGTAGCATCCTGACGAGTACCAAGAAAAGGTAGAATCCGTGCGAGTGTGAAAAAACTTTCCCGACGAGTACCGGAAAAGGGTCGAATCTGTGGAAGTACCGAAAAATAGTAGCGTCCCGACGAGTACCGGGAAAAGGTAGAATCCGTGCGAGTAACCAAAAGCTGTCCCCACGATTACCGGAAAACGGTCGAATCTGTGGGAGTACCGAAAAAATGATAGAATCTGGGCGAGTGTGAAAAAACTTTCCCGACGAGTACCGGAAAATGGTCGAATCTGTGGGAGTACCGAAAAATAATAGCATCCCGACGAGTACCGGGAAAATGTAGAATCCGTGCGAGTAACCAAAAGCTGTCCCCACGAGTACCGGAAAATGGTCGAAACTGTGGGAGTACCGAAAATCGGTAGCATCCCGACGAGTACCAAGAAAAGGTAGAATCCGTGCGAGTGTGAAAAAACTTTCCCGACGAGTACCGGAAAAGGGTCGAATATGTGGGAGTACCGAAAAATAGTAGCATCCCGACGAGTACCGGGAAAATGTAGAATCCGTGCGAGTAACCAAAAGCTGTCCCCACGAGTACCGGAAAAGGGTCGAATCTGTGGGAGTACCGAAAAATGGTAGCATCCCGACGAGTACCAAGAAAAGGTAGAATCCGTGCGAGTGTGAAAAAACTTTCCCGACGAGTACCGGAAAAGGGTCGAATCTGTGGGAGTACCGAAAAATAGTAGCATCCCGACGAGTACCGGGAAAATGTAGAATCCGTGCGAGTAACCAAAAGCTGTCCCCACGAGTACCGGAAAATGGTCGAAGCTGTGGGAGTACCGAAAATTGGTAGCATCCCGACGAGTACCAAGAAAAGGTAGAATCCGTGCGAGTGTGAAAAAACTTTCCCGACGAGTACCGGAAAATGGTCGAATCTGTGGGAGTACCGAAAAATAGTAGCATCCCGACGAGTACCGGGAAAAGGTAGAATCCGTGCGAGTAACCAAAAGCTGTCCCCACGATTACCGGAAAACGGTCGAATCATGGGGAGTACCGAAAAAATGATAGAATCCGGGCGAGTACCGGGAAAAGGTAGAATCCGTGCGAGTAACCAAAAGTTGTCCCCACGAGTACCGGAAAAGGGTCGAATCTATGCGAGTACCGAAAAACGGTAGAATCCAGGGGAGTACCTGGAAAAGGTAGAATCCGTGCGAGTAACCAAAAGCTATCCCCACGAGTACCGGAAAAGGGTCGAATCTGTGGGAGTACCGAAAAATGGTAGCATCCTGACGAGTACCAAGAAAAGGTAGAATCCGTGCGAGTGTGAAAAAACTTTCCCGACGAGTACCGGAAAAGGGTCGAATCTGTGGAAGTACCGAAAAATAGTAGCGTCCCGACGAGTACCGGGAAAAGGTAGAATCCGTGCGAGTAACCAAAAGCTGTCCCCACGATTACCGGAAAACGGTCGAATCTGTGGGAGTACCGAAAAAATGATAGAATCTGGGCGAGTGTGAAAAAACTTTCCCGACGAGTACCGGAAAATGGTCGAATCTGTGGGAGTACCGAAAAATAATAGCATCCCGACGAGTACCGGGAAAATGTAGAATCCGTGCGAGTAACCAAAAGCTGTCCCCACGAGTACCGGAAAATGGTCGAAACTGTGGGAGTACCGAAAATCGGTAGCATCCCGACGAGTACCAAGAAAAGGTAGAATCCGTGCGAGTGTGAAAAAACTTTCCCGACGAGTACCGGAAAAGGGTCGAATATGTGGGAGTACCGAAAAATAGTAGCATCCCGACGAGTACCGGGAAAATGTAGAATCCGTGCGAGTAACCAAAAGCTGTCCCCACGAGTACCGGAAAAGGGTCGAATCTGTGGGAGTACCGAAAAATGGTAGCATCCCGACGAGTACCAAGAAAAGGTAGAATCCGTGCGAGTGTGAAAAAACTTTCCCGACGAGTACCGGAAAAGGGTCGAATCTGTGGGAGTACCGAAAAATAGTAGCATCCCGACGAGTACCGGGAAAATGTAGAATCCGTGCGAGTAACCAAAAGCTGTCCCCACGAGTACCGGAAAATTGTCGAAGCTGTGGGAGTACCGAAAATTGGTAGCATCCCGACGAGTACCAAGAAAAGGTAGAATCCGTGCGAGTGTGAAAAAACTTTCCGACGAGTACCGGAAAAGGGTCGAATCTGTGGGAGTACCGAAAAATGGTAGCATCCCGACGAGTACCAAGAAAAGGTAGAATCCGTGTGAGTGTGAAAAAACTTTCCCGACGAGTAGCGGAAAAGGGTCGAATCTGTGGGAGTACCGAAAAATAGTAGCATCCCGACGAGTACCAAGAAAAGGTAGAATCCGTGCGAGTGTGAAAAAACTTTCCCGACGAGTACCGGAAAAGGGTCGAATCTGTGGGAGTACCGAAAAATAGTAGCATCCCGACGAGTACCGGGAAAATGTCGAATCCGTGCGAGTAACCAAAAGCTGTCCCCACGAGTACCGGAAAATGGTCGAAGCTGTGGGAGTACCGAAAATTGGTAGCATCCCGACGAGTACCAAGAAAAGGTAGAATCCGTGTGAGTGTGAAAAAACTTTCCCGACGAGTAGCGGAAAAGGGTCGAATCTGTGGGAGTACCGAAAAATAGTAGCATCCCGACGAGTACCAAGAAAAGGTAGAATCCGTGCGAGTGTGAAAAAACTTTCCCGACGAGTACCGGAAAAGGGTCGAATCTGTGGGAGTACCGAAAAATAGTAGCATCCCGACGAGTACCGGGAAAATGTCGAATCCGTGCGAGTAACCAAAAGCTGTCCCCACGAGTACCGGAAAATGGTCGAAGCTGTGGGAGTACCGAAAATTGGTAGCATCCCGACGAGTACCAAGAAAAGGTAGAATCCGTGCGAGTGTGAAAAAACATTCCCGACGAGTACCGGAAAAGGGTCGAATCTGTGGGAGTACCGAAAAATAGTAGCATCCCGACGAGTACCGGGAATAGGTAGAATCCGTGCGAGTAACCAAAAGCTGTCCCCACGATTACCGGAAAATGGTCGAAGCTGTGGGAGTACCGAAAATTGGTAGCATCCCGACGAGTACCAAGAAAAGGTAGAATCCGTGCGAGTGTGAAAAAACATTCCCGACGAGTACCGGAAAAGGGTCGAATCTGTGGGAGTACCGAAAAATAGTAGCATCCCGACGAGTACCGAGAAAATGTAGAATCCATGCGAGTAACCAAAAGCTGTCCCCACGAGTACCGGAAAAGGGTCGAATCTGTGGGAGTACCGAAAAATGGTAGCATCCCGACGAGTACCAAGCAAAGGTAGAATCCATGCGAGTGTGAAAAAACATTCCCGACGAGTACCGGAAAAGGGTCGAATCTGTGGGAGTACCGAAAAATAGTAGCATCCCGACGAGTACCGGGAATAGGTAGAATCCGTGCGAGTAACCAAAAGCTGTCCCCACGATTACCGGAAAACGGTCGAATCTGTGGGAGTACCGAAAAAATGATAGAATCTGGGCGAGTGTGAAAAAACTTTCCCGACGAGTACCGGAAAATGGTCGAATCTGTGGGAGTACCGAAAAATAATAGCATCCCGACGAGTACCGGGAAAATGTAGAATCCGTGCGAGTAACCAAAAGCTGTCCCCACGAGTACCGGAAAATGGTCGAAACTGTGGGAGTACCGAAAATCGGTAGCATCCCGACGAGTACCAAGAAAAGGTAGAATCCGTGCGAGTGTGAAAAAACTTTCCCGACGAGTACCGGAAAAGGGTCGAATATGTGGGAGTACCGAAAAATAGTAGCATCCCGACGAGTACCGGGAAAATGTAGAATCCGTGCGAGTAACCAAAAGCTGTCCCCACGAGTACCGGAAAAGGGTCGAATCTGTGGGAGTACCGAAAAATGGTAGCATCCCGACGAGTACCAAGAAAAGGTAGAATCCGTGCGAGTGTGAAAAAACTTTCCCGACGAGTACCGGAAAAGGGTCGAATCTGTGGGAGTACCGAAAAATAGTAGCATCCCGACGAGTACCGGGAAAATGTAGAATCCGTGCGAGTAACCAAAAGCTGTCCCCACGAGTACCGGAAAATGGTCGAAGCTGTGGGAGTACCGAAAATTGGTAGCATCCCGACGAGTACCAAGAAAAGGTAGAATCCGTGCGAGTGTGAAAAAACTTTCCGACGAGTACCGGAAAAGGGTCGAATCTGTGGGAGTACCGAAAAATGGTAGCATCCCGACGAGTACCAAGAAAAGGTAGAATCCGTGTGAGTGTGAAAAAACTTTCCCGACGAGTAGCGGAAAAGGGTCGAATCTGTGGGAGTACCGAAAAATAGTAGCATCCCGACGAGTACCAAGAAAAGGTAGAATCCGTGCGAGTGTGAAAAAACTTTCCCGACGAGTACCGGAAAAGGGTCGAATCTGTGGGAGTACCGAAAAATAGTAGCATCCCGACGAGTACCGGGAAAATGTCGAATCCGTGCGAGTAACCAAAAGCTGTCCCCACGAGTACCGGAAAATGGTCGAAGCTGTGGGAGTACCGAAAATTGGTAGCATCCCGACGAGTACCAAGAAAAGGTAGAATCCGTGCGAGTGTGAAAAAACATTCCCGACGAGTACCGGAAAAGGGTCGAATCTGTGGGAGTACCGAAAAATAGTAGCATCCCGACGAGTACCGAGAAAATGTAGAATCCATGCGAGTAACCAAAAGCTGTCCCCACGAGTACCGGAAAAGGGTCGAATCTGTGGGAGTACCGAAAAATGGTAGCATCCCGACGAGTACCAAGAAAAGGTAGAATCCATGCGAGTGTGAAAAAACATTCCCGACGAGTACCGGAAAAGGGTCGAATCTGTGGGAGTACCGAAAAATAGTAGCATCCCGACGAGTACCGGGAAAATGTAGAATCCATGCGAGTAACCAAAAGCTGTCCCCACGAGTACCGGAAAAGGGTCGAATCTGTGGGAGTACCGAAAAATGGTAGCATCCCGACGAGTACCAAGAAAAGGTAGAAGCCGTGCGAGTGTCCAAAAACTGTTCCCACTAGTACCAGAAAAGGGTCGAATCTATGAGAGTACCGAAAAACGGTAGAATCCAGGGCAGTACCTGGAAAAGGTAGAATCCGTGAGAGTAACCTAAAGTTGTCCCCACGAGTACCGAAAAACGGTCGAATCTGTGGGAGTACCGAAAAAATGATAGAATCCGGGCGAGTACCGGGAAAAGGTAGAATCCGTACGAGTAACCAAAAGTTGTCCCCACGAGTACCGGAAAAGCGTCGAATCCATGCGAGTACCGAAAAACGGTAGAATCCAGGGGAGTACCTGGACAAGGTAGAATCCGTGCGAGTAACCAAAAGTTGTCCCCACGAGTACCGGAAAAGGGTCGAATCTGTGGGAGTACCGAAAAATGGTAGCATCCTGACGAGTACCAAGAAAAGGTAGAATCCGTGCGAGTGTGAAAAAACTTTCCCGACGAGTACCGGAAAAGGGTCGAATCTGTGGAAGTACCGAAAAATAGTAGCATCCCGACGAGTACCGGGAATAGGTAGAATCCGTGCGAGTAACCAAAAGCTGTCCCCACGATTACCGGAAAACGGTCGAATCATGGGGAGTACCGAAAAAATGATAGAATCTGGGCGAGTGTGAAAAAACTTTCCCGACGAGTACCGGAAAATGGTCGAATCTGTGGGAGTACCGAAAAATAGTAGCATCCCGACGAGTACCGGGAAAATGTAGAATCCGTGCGAGTAACCAAAAGCTGTCCCCACGAGTACCGGAAAATGGTCGAAGCTGTGGGAGTACCGAAAATTGGTAGCATCCCGACGAGTACCAAGAAAAGGTAGAATCCGTGCGAGTGTGAAAAAACTTTCCGACGAGTACCGGAAAAGGGTCGAATCTGTGGGAGTACCGAAAAATAGTAGCATCCCGATGAGTACCGGCAAAAGGAAGAATCCGTGCGAGTAACCAAAAGATGTCCCCACGAGTACCGAAAAAGGGTCGAATCTGTGGGAGTACCGAAAAATGGTAGCATCCCGACGAGTACTAAGAAAAGGTAGAATCCGTGTTAGTATGAAAAAACTTTCCCGACGAGCACCGGAAAAGGGTCGAATCTGTGGGAGTACCGAAAAATAGTAGCATCCCGACGAGTACCGGCAAAAGGAAGAATCCGTGCGAGTAACCAAAAGCTGTCCCCACGAGTACCGAAAAAGGGTCGAATCTGTGGGAGTACCGAAAAATGGTAGCATCCCGACGAGTACCAAGAAAAGGTAGAATCCGTGTGAGTGTGAAAAAACTTTCCCGACGAGTACCGGAAAAGGGTCGAATCTGTGGGAGTACCGAAAAATAGTAGCATCCCGACGAGTACCGGGAAAATGTAGAATCCATGCGAGTAACCAAAAGCTGTCCCCACGAGTACCGGAAAAGGGTCGAATCTGTGGGAGTACCGAAAAATGGTAGCATCCCGACGAGTACCAAGAAAAGGTAGAAGCCGTGCGAGTGTCCAAAAACTGTTCCCACGAGTACCAGAAAAGGGTCGAATCTATGAGGGTACCGAAAAACGGTAGAATCCAGGGGAGTACCTGGAAAAGGTAGAATCCGTGCGAGTAACCTAAAGTTGTCCCCACGAGTACCGGAAAAGCGTCGAATCTATGCGAGTACCGAAAAACGGTAGAATCCAGGGGAGTACCTGGAAAAGGTAGAATCCGTGCGAGTAACCAAAAGTTGTCCCCACGAGTACCGGAAAAGGGTCGAATCTGTGGGAGTACCGAAAAATGGTAGCATCCTGACGAGTACCAAGAAAAGGTAGAATCCGTGCGAGTGTCAAAAAACTTTCCCGACGAGTACCGGAAAAGGGTCGAATCTGTGGAAGTACCGAAAAATAGTAGCATCCCGACGAGTACCGGGAATAGGTAGAATCCGTGCGAGTAACCAAAAGCTGTCCCCACGATTACCGGAAAACGGTCGAATCTGTGGGAGTACCGAAAAAATGATAGAATCTGGGCGAGTGTGAAAAAACTTTCCCGACGAGTACCGGAAAATGGTCGAATCTGTGGGAGTACCGAAAAATAGTAGCATCCCGACGAGTACCGGGAAAATGTAGAATCCGTGCGAGTAACCAAAAGCTGTCCCCACGAGTACCGGAAAATGGTCGAAGCTGTGGGAGTACCGAAAATTGGTAGCATCCCGACGAGTACCAAGAAAAGGTAGAATCCGTGCGAGTGTGAAAAAACTTTCCGACGAGTACCGGAAAAGGGTCGAATCTGTTGGAGTACCGAAAAATAGTAGCATCCCGACGAGTACCGGCAAAAGGAAGAATCCGTGCGAGTAACCAAAAGCTGTCCCCACGAGTACCGAAAAAGGGTCGAATCTGTGGGAGTACCGAAAAATGATAGCATCCCGACGAGTACTAAGAAAAGGTAGAATCCGTGTGAGTATGAAAAAACTTTCCCGACGAGCACCGGAAAAGGGTCGAATCTGTGGGAGTACCGAAAAATAGCAGCATCCCGACGAGTACCGGCAAAAGGAAGAATCCGTGCGAGTAACCAAAAGCTGTCCCCACGAGTACCGAAAAAGGGTCGAATCTGTGGGAGTACCGAAAAATGGTAGCATCCCGACGAGTACCAAGAAAAGGTAGAATCCGTGTGAGTGTGAAAAAACTTTCCCGACGAGTACCGGAAAAGGGTCGAATCTGTGGGAGTACCGAAAAATAGTAGCATCCCGACGAGTACCAAGAAAAGGTAGAATCCGTGCGAGTGTGAAAAAACTTTCCCGACGAGTACCGGAAAAGGGTCGAATCTGTGGGATTACCGAAAAATAGTAGCATCCCGACGAGTACCGGGAAAATGTAGAATCCGTGCGAGTAACCAAAAGCTGTCCCCACGAGTACCAGAAAATGGTCGAAGCTGTGGGAGTACCGAAAATTGGTAGCATCCCGACGAGTACCAAGAAAAGGTAGAATCCGTGCGAGTGTGAAAAAACATTCCCGACGAGTACCGGAAAAGGGTCGAATCTGTGGGAGTACCGAAAAATAGTAGCATCCCGACGAGTACCGGGAAAATGTAGAATCCGTGCGAGTAACCAGAAGCTGTCCCCACGAGTACCGGAAAAGGGTCGAATCTGTGGGAGTACCGAAAAATGGTAGCATCCTGACGAGTACCAAGAAAAGGTAGAATCCGTGCGAGTGTGAAAAAACTTTCCCGACGAGTACCGGAAAAGGGTCGAATCTGTGGAAGTACCGAAAAATAGTAGCATCCCGACGAGTACCAAGAAAAGGTAGAATCCGTGCGAGTGTTAAAAAACTTTCCCGACGAGTACCGGAAAAGGGTCGAATCTGTGGGAGTACCGAAAAATAGTAGCATCCCGACGAGTACCGGGAAAATGTAGAATCCGTGCGAGTAACCAAAACCTGTCCCCACGAGTACCGGAAAAGGGTCGAATATGTGGGAGTACCGAAAAATGGTAGCATCCCGACGAGTACCAAGAAAAGGTAGAATCCGTGCGAGTGTGAAAAAACTTTCCCGACGAGTACCGGAAAAGGGTCGAATCTGTGGGAGTACCGAAAAATAGTAGCATCCCGACGAGTACCGGGAAAAGGTAGAATCCGTGCGAGTAACCAAAAGCTGTCCCCACGATTACCGGAAAACGGTCGAATATGTGGGAGTACCGAAAAAATGATAGAATCCGGGCGAGTGTGAAAAAACTTTCCTGACGAGTACCGGAAAAGGGTCGAATCTGTGGGAGTGCCGAAAAATAGTAGCATCCGACGAGTACCGGGAAAATGTAGAATCCGTGCGAGTAACCAAAACCTGTCCCCACGAGTACCGAAAAAGGGTCGAAGCTGTGGGAGTACCGAAAATTGGTAGCATCCCGACGAGTACCAAGAAAAGGTAGAATCCGTGCGAGTGTGAAAAAACTTTCCCGAGGAGTACCGGAAAAGGGTCGAATCTGTGGGAGTACCGAAAAATAGTAGCATCCCGACGAGTACCGGGAAAAGGTAGAATCCGTGCGAGTAACCAAAAGCTGTCCCCACGATTACCGGAAACCGGTCGAATCTGTGGGAGTACCGAAAAAATGATAGAATCCGGGCGAGTGTGAAAAAACTTTCCTGACGAGTACCGGAAAAGGGTCGAATCTGTGGGAGTGCCGAAAAATAGTAGCATCCGACGAGTACCGGGAAAATGTAGAATCCGTGCGAGTAACCAAAACCTGTCCCCACGAGTACCGAAAAAGGGTCGAAGCTGTGGGAGTACCGAAAATTGGTAGCATCCCGACGAGTACCAAGAAAAGGTAGAATCCGTGCGAGTGTGAAAAAACTTTCCCGACGAGTACCGGAAAAGGGTCGAATCTGTGGGAGTACCGAAAAATAGTAGCATCCCGACGAGTACCGGGAAAAGGTAGAATCCGTGCGAGTAACCAAAAGCTGTCCCCACGATTACCGGAAAACGGTCGAATCTGTGGGAGTACCGAAAAAATGATAGAATCCGGGCGAGTACCGGGAAAAGGTAGAATCCGTGCGAGTAACCAAAAGTTGTCCCCACGAGTACCGGAAAAGGGTCGAATCTATGAGAGTACCGAAAAACGGTAGAATCCAGGGGAGTACCTGGAAAAGGAAGAATCCTTCGAGTAACCAAAAGCTGTCCCCTCGAGTACCGGAAAAGGGTCGAATCTGTTGGAGTACCGAAAAATGGTAGCATCCCGACGAGTACCAAGAAAAGGTAGAATTCGTGCGAGTGTGAAAAAACTTTCCCGACAAGTACCGGAAAAGGGTCGAATCTGTGTGAGTACCGAAAAATAGTAGCATCCCGACGAGTACCGGGAAAAGGTAGAATCCGTGCGAGTAACCAAAAGCTGTCCCCACGATTACCGGAAAAGGGTCGAATCTATGGGAGTACCGAAAAATGGTAGAATCCCGACGAGTACCAAGAAAAGGTAGAATCCGTGCGAGTGTGAAAAAACTTTCCCGACGAGTACCGGAAAAGGGTCGAATCTGTGGGAGTACCGAAAAATAGTAGCATCCCGACGAGTACCGGGAAAAGGTAGAATCCGTGCGAGTAACCAAAAGTTGTCCCCACGATTACCGGAAAACGGTCGAATCTGTGGGAGTACCGAAAAAATGATAGAATCCGGGCGAGTGTGAAAAAACTTTCCTGACGAGTACCGGAAAAGGGTCGAATCTGTGGGAGTACCGAAAAATAGTAGCATCCCGACGAGTACCGGGAAAATGTAGAATCCGTGCGAGTAACCAAAACCTGTCCCCACGAGTACCGGAAAAGGGTCGAATATGTGGGAGTACCGAAAAATGGTAGCATCCCGACGAGTACCAAGAAAAGGTAGAATCCGTGCGAGTGTGAAAAAACTTTCCCGACGAGTACCGGAAAAGGGTCGAATCTGTGGGAGTACCGAAAAATAGTAGCATCCCGACGAGTACCGGGAAAAGGTAGAATCCGTGCGAGTAACCAAAAGCTGTCCCCACGATTACCGGAAAACGGTCGAATATGTGGGAGTACCGAAAAAATGATAGAATCCGGGCGAGTGTGAAAAAACTTTCCTGACGAGTACCGGAAAAGGGTCGAATCTGTGGGAGTGCCGAAAAATAGTAGCATCCGACGAGTACCGGGAAAATGTAGAATCCGTGCGAGTAACCAAAACCTGTCCCCACGAGTACCGAAAAAGGGTCGAAGCTGTGGGAGTACCGAAAATTGGTAGCATCCCGACCGAGTACCAAGAAAAGGTAGAATCCGTGCGAGTGTGAAAAAACTTTCCCGAGGAGTACCGGAAAAGGGTCGAATCTGTGGGAGTACCGAAAAATAGTAGCATCCCGACGAGTACCGGGAAAAGGTAGAATCCGTGCGAGTAACCAAAAGCTGTCCCCACGATTACCGGAAACCGGTCGAATCTGTGGGAGTACCGAAAAAATGATAGAATCCGGGCGAGTGTGAAAAAACTTTCCTGACGAGTACCGGAAAAGGGTCGAATCTGTGGGAGTGCCGAAAAATAGTAGCATCCGACGAGTACCGGGAAAATGTAGAATCCGTGCGAGTAACCAAAACCTGTCCCCACGAGTACCGAAAAAGGGTCGAAGCTGTGGGAGTACCGAAAATTGGTAGCATCCCGACGAGTACCAAGAAAAGGTAGAATCCGTGCGAGTGTGAAAAAACTTTCCCGACGAGTACCGGAAAAGGGTCGAATCTGTGGGAGTACCGAAAATAGTAGCATCCCGACGAGTACCGGGAAAAGGTAGAATCCGTGCGAGTAACCAAAAGCTGTCCCCACGATTACCGGAAAACGGTCGAATATGTGGGAGTACCGAAAAAATGATAGAATCCGGGCGAGTGTGAAAAACTTTCCTGACGAGTACCGGAAAATGGTCGAATCTATGGGAGTACCGAAAAATAGTAGCATCCCGACGAGTACCGGGAAAATGTAGAATCCGTGCGAGTAACCAAAAGCTGTCCCCACGAGTACCGGAAAAGGGTCGAATCTGTGGGAGTACCGAAAAATGGTAGCATCCCGACGAGTACCAAGAAAGGTAGAATCCGTGCGAGTGTGAAAAAACTTCCGACGAGTACCGGAAAAGGGTCGAATCTGTGGGAGTACCGAAAAATAGTAGCATCCCGACGAGTACCGGGAAAAGGTAGAATCCGTGCGAGTAACCAAAAGCTGTCCCCACGATTACCGGAAAACGGTCGAATCTGTGGGAGTACCGAAAAAATGATAGAATCCGGGCGAGTGTGAAAAAACTTTCCTGACGAGTACCGGAAAAGGGTCGAATCTGTGGGAGTACCGAAAAATAGTAGCATCCCGACGAGTACCGGGAAAATGTAGAATCCGTGCGAGTAACCAAAAGCTGTCCCCACGAGTACCGGAAAAGGGTCGAATCTGTTGGAGTACCGAAAAATGGTAGCATCCCGACAAGTACCAAGAAAAGGTAGAATCCGTGCGAGTGTGAAAAAACTTTCCCGACGAGTACCGGAAAAGGGTCGAATCTGTGGGAGTACCGAAAAATAGTAGCATCCCGACGAGTACCGGGAAAAGGTAGAATCCGTGCGAGTAACCAAAAGCTGTCCCCACGATTACCGGAAAAGGGTCGAATCTATGGGAGTACCGAAAAATGGTAGCATCCCGACGAGTACAAGGAAAAGGTAGAATCCGTGCGAGTGTGAAAAAACTTTCCCGACGAGTACCGGAAAAGGGTCGAATCTGTGGGAGTACCGAAAAATAGTAGCATCCCGACGAGTACCGGGAAAAGGTAGAATCCGTGCGAGTAACCAAAAGCTGTCCCCACGATTACCGGAAAACGGTCGAATCTGTGGGAGTACCGAAAAAATGATAGAATCCGGGCGAGTGTGAAAAAACTTTCCTGACGAGTACCGGAAAATGGTCGAATCTATGGGAGTACCGAAAAATAGTAGCATCCCGACGAGTACCGGGAAAATGTAGAATCCGTGCGAGTAACCAAAAGCTGTCCCCACGAGTACCGGAAAAGGGTCGAATCTGTGGGAGTACCGAAAAATGGTAGCATCCCGACGAGTACCAAGAAAAGGTAGAATCCGTGCGAGTGTGAAAAAACTTTCCCGACGAGTACCGGAAAAGGGTCGAATCTGTGGGAGTACCGAAAAATAGTAGCATCCCGACGAGTACCGGGAAAATGTAGAATCCATGCGAGTAACCAAAAGCTGTCCCCACGAGTACCGGAAAAGGGTCGAATCTGTGGGAGTACCGAAAAATGATAGAATCCGGGCGAGTACCGAGAAAAGGTAGAATCCGTGCGAGTCTCAAAAAATATTCCCGACGAGTACCGGAAAAGGGTTGAATTAGTGGGAGTAACGAAAAATGATAGAATCTGAGCGTGTATTGGGAAAAGGTAGAATCCGTGCGAGTGTCCAAAAACTGTTCCCACGATTACCGGAAAAGGGTCGAATCTATGAGAGTACCGAAAAACGGTAGAATCCAGGGGAGTACCTGGAAAAGGTAGAATCCGTGCGAGTGTGAAAAAACATTCCCGACGACTACCGGAAAAGGGTCGAATCTGTGGAAGTACCGAAAAATAGTAGCATCCCGACGAGTACCGGGAAAAGGTAGAATCCGTGCGAGTAACCAAAAGCTGTCCCCACGATTACCGGAAAACGGTCGAATCTGTGGGAGTACCGAAAAATGGTAGCATCCCGACGAGTACCAAGAAAAGGTAGAATCCGTGCGAGTGTGAAAAAACTTTCCCGACGAGTACCGGAAAAGGGTCGAATCTATGGGAGTACCGAAAAATAGTAGCAAGCCGACGAGTACCGGGAAAAGGTAGAATCCGTGCGAGTAACCAAAAGTTGTCCCCACGATTACCGGAAAACGGTCAAATCTGTGGGAGTACCGAAAAAATGATAGAATCCGGGCGAGTGTGAAAAAACTTTCCTGACGAGTACCGGAAAAGGGTCAAATCTGTGGGAGTACCGAAAAATAGTAGCATCCCGACGAGTACCGGGAAAATGTAGAATCCGTGCGAGTAACCAAAAGCTGTCCCCACGAGTACCGGAAAAGGGTCGAATCTGTGGGAGTACCGAAAAATGGTAGCATCCCGACGAGTACCAAGAAAAGGTAGAATCCGTGCGAGTGTTAAAAACCTTTCCCGACGAGTACCGGAAAAGGGTCGAATCTGTGGGAGTACCGAAAAATAGTAGCATCCCGACGAGTACCGGGAAAAGGTAGAATCCGTGCGAGTAACCAAAAGCTGTCCCCACGATTACCGGAAAACGGTCGAATCTGTGGGAGTACCGAAAAAATGATAGAATCCGGGCGAGTGTGAAAAAACTTTCCTGACGAGTACCGGAAAAGAGTCGAATCTGTGGGAGTGCCGAAAAATAGTAGCATCCCGACGAGTACCGGGAAAAGGTAGAATCCGTGCGAGTCACCAAAAGCTGTCCCCACGATTACCGGAAAACGGTCGAATCTGTGGGAGTACCGAAAAATGGTAGCATCCCGACGAGTACCAAGAAAAGGTAGAATCCGTGCGAGTGTGAAAAAACTTTCCCGACGAGTACCGGAAAAGGGTCGAATCTATGGGAGTACCGAAAAATAGTAGCAAGCCGACGAGTACCGGGAAAAGGTAGAATCCGTGCGAGTAACCAAAAGTTGTCCCCACGATTACCGGAAAACGGTCGAATCTGTGGGAGTACCGAAAAAATGATAGAATCCGGGCGAGTGTGAAAAAACTTTCCTGACGAGTACCGGAAAAGGGTCAAATCTGTGGGAGTACCGAAAAATAGTAGCATCCCGACGAGTACCGGGAAAATGTAGAATCCGTGCGAGTAACCAAAAGCTGTCCCCACGAGTACCGGAAAAGGGTCGAATCTGTGGGAGTACCGAAAAATGGTAGCATCCCGACGAGTACCAAGAAAAGGTAGAATCCGTGCGAGTGTTAAAAAACTTTCCCGACGAGTACCGGAAAAGGGTCGAATCTGTGGGAGTACCGAAAAATAGTAGCATCCCGACGAGTACCGGGAAAAGGTAGAATCCGTGCGAGTAACCAAAAGCTGTCCCCACGATTACCGGAAAACGGTCGAATCTGTGGGAGTACCGAAAAAATGATAGAATCCGGGCGAGTGTGAAAAAACTTTCCTGACGAGTACCGGAAAAGGGTCGAATCTGTGGGAGTACCGAAAAATAGTAGCATCCCGACGAGTACCGGGAAAATGTAGAATCCGTGCGAGTAACCAAAAGCTGTCCCCACGAGTACCGGAAAAGGGTCGAATCTGTTGGAGTACCGAAAAATGGTAGCATCCCGACGAGTACCAAGAAAAGGTAGAATCCGTGCGAGTGTGAAAAAACTTTCCCGACGAGTACCGGAAAAGGGTCGAATCTGTGGGAGTACAGAAAAATAGTAGCATCCCGACGAGTACCGGGAAAAGGTAGAATCCGTGCGAGTAACCAAAAGCTGTCCCCACGATTACCGGAAAAGGGTCGAATCTATGGGAGTACCGAAAAATGGTAGCATCCCGACGAGTACAAGGAAAAGGTAGAATCCGTGCGAGTGTGAAAAAACTTTCCCGACGAGTACCGGAAAAGGGTCGAATCTGTGGGAGTACCGAAAAATAGTAGCATCCCGACGAGTACCGGGAAAAGGTAGAATCCGTGCGAGTAACCAAAAGCTGTCCCCACGATTACCGGAAAACGGTCGAATCTGTGGGAGTACCGAAAAAATGATAGAATCCGGGCGAGTGTGAAAAAACTTTCCTGACGAGTACCGGAAAATGGTCGAATCTATGGGAGTACCGAAAAATAGTAGCATCCCGACGAGTACCGGGAAAATGTAGAATCCGTGCGAGTAACCAAAAGCTGTCCCCACGAGTACCGGAAAAGGGTCGAATCTGTGGGAGTACCGAAAAATGGTAGCATCCCGACGAGTACCAAGAAAAGGTAGAATCCGTGCGAGTGTGAAAAAACTTTCCCGACGAGTACCGGAAAAGGGTCGAATCTGTGGGAGTACCGAAAAATAGTAGCATCCCGACGAGTACCGGGAAAAGGTAGAATCCGTGCGAGTAACCAAAAGCTGTCCCCACGATTACCGGAAAACGGTCGAATCTGTGGGAGTACCGAAAAAATGATAGAATCCGGGCGAGTGTGAAAAAACTTTCCTGACGAGTACCGGAAAAGGGTCGAATCTGTGGGAGTACCGAAAAATAGTAGCATCCCGACGAGTACCGGGAAAATGTAGAATCCATGCGAGTAACCAAAAGCTGTCCCCACGAGTACCGGAAAAGGGTCGAATCTGTGGGAGTACCGAAAAATGATAGAATCCGGGCGAGTACCGAGAAAAGGTAGAATCCGTGCGAGTCTCAAAAAATATTCCCGACGAGTACCGGAAAAGGGTTGAATTAGTGGGAGTAACGAAAAATGATAGAATCTGAGCGTGTATTGGGAAAAGGTAGAATCCGTGCGAGTGTCCAAAAACTATTCCCACGATTACCGGAAAAGGGTCGAATCTATGAGAGTACCGAAAAACGGTAGAATCCAGGGGAGTACCTGGAAAAGGTAGAATCCGTGCGAGTGTGAAAAAACATTCCCGACGACTACCGGAAAAGGGTCGAATCTGTGGAAGTACCGAAAAATAGTAGCATCCCGACGAGTACCGGGAAAAGGTAGAATCCGTGCGAGTAACCAAAAGCTGTCCCCACGATTACCGGAAAACGGTCGAATCTGTGGGAGTACCGAAAAATGGTAGCATCCCGACGAGTACCAAGAAAAGGTAGAATCCGTGCGAGTGTGAAAAAACTTTCCCGACGAGTACCGGAAAAGGGTCGAATCTATGGGAGTACCGAAAAATAGTAGCAAGCCGACGAGTACCGGGAAAAGGTAGAATCCGTGCGAGTAACCAAAAGTTGTCCCCACGATTACCGGAAAACGGTCAAATCTGTGGGAGTACCGAAAAAATGATAGAATCCGGGCGAGTGTGAAAAAACTTTCCTGACGAGTACCGGAAAAGGGTCAAATCTGTGGGAGTACCGAAAAATAGTAGCATCCCGACGAGTACCGGGAAAATGTAGAATCCGTGCGAGTAACCAAAAGCTGTCCCCACGAGTACCGGAAAAGGGTCGAATCTGTGGGAGTACCGAAAAATGGTAGCATCCCGACGAGTACCAAGAAAAGGTAGAATCCGTGCGAGTGTTAAAAACCTTTCCCGACGAGTACCGGAAAAGGGTCGAATCTGTGGGAGTACCGAAAAATAGTAGCATCCCGACGAGTACCGGGAAAAGGTAGAATCCGTGCGAGTAACCAAAAGCTGTCCCCACGATTACCGGAAAACGGTCGAATCTGTGGGAGTACCGAAAAAATGATAGAATCCGGGCGAGTGTGAAAAAACTTTCCTGACGAGTACCGGAAAAGAGTCGAATCTGTGGGAGTGCCGAAAAATAGTAGCATCCCGACGAGTACCGGGAAAAGGTAGAATCCGTGCGAGTCACCAAAAGCTGTCCCCACGATTACCGGAAAACGGTCGAATCTGTGGGAGTACCGAAAAATGGTAGCATCCCGACGAGTACCAAGAAAAGGTAGAATCCGTGCGAGTGTGAAAAAACTTTCCCGACGAGTACCGGAAAAGGGTCGAATCTATGGGAGTACCGAAAAATAGTAGCAAGCCGACGAGTACCGGGAAAAGGTAGAATCCGTGCGAGTAACCAAAAGTTGTCCCCACGATTACCGGAAAACGGTCGAATCTGTGGGAGTACCGAAAAAATGATAGAATCCGGGCGAGTGTGAAAAAACTTTCCTGACGAGTACCGGAAAAGGGTCAAATCTGTGGGAGTACCGAAAAATAGTAGCATCCCGACGAGTACCGGGAAAATGTAGAATCCGTGCGAGTAACCAAAAGCTGTCCCCACGAGTACCGGAAAAGGGTCGAATCTGTGGGAGTACCGAAAAATGGTAGCATCCCGACGAGTACCAAGAAAAGGTCGAATCCGTGCGAGTGTTAAAAAACTTTCCCGACGAGTACCGGAAAAGGGTCGAATCTGTGGGAGTACCGAAAAATAGTAGCATCCCGACGAGTACCGGGAAAAGGTAGAATCCGTGCGAGTAACCAAAAGCTGTCCCCACGATTACCGGAAAACGGTCGAATCTGTGGGAGTACCGAAAAATGGTAGCATCCCGACGAGTACCAAGAAAAGGTAGAATCCGTGCGAGTGTGAAAAAACTTTCCCGACGAGTACCGGAAAAGGGTCGAATCTATGGGAGTACCGAAAAATAGTAGCAAGCCGACGAGTACCGGGAAAAGGTAGAATCCGTGCGAGTAACCAAAAGCTGTCCCCACGATTACCGGAAAACGGTCGAATCTGTGGGAGTACCGAAAAAATGATAGAATCCGGGCGAGTGTGAAAAAACTTTCCTGACGAGTACCGGAAAAGGGTCAAATCTGTGGGAGTACCGAAAAATAGTAGCATCCCGATGAGTACCGGGAAAATGTAGAATCCGTGCGAGTAACCAAAAGCTGTCCCCACGAGTACCGGAAAAGGGTCGAATCTGTGGGAGTACCGAAAAATGGTAGCATCCCGACGAGTACCAAGAAAAGGTCGAATCCGTGCGAGTGTTAAAAAACTTTCCCGACGAGTACCGGAAAAGGGTCGAATCTGTGGGAGTACCGAAAAATAGTAGCATCCCGACGAGTACCGGGAAAAGGTAGAATCCGTGCGAGTAACCAAAAGCTGTCCCCACGATTACCGGAAAACGGTCGAATCTGTGGGAGTACCGAAAAAATGATAGAATCCGGGCGAGTGTGAAAAAACTTTCCTGACGAGTACCGGAAAAGGGTCGAATCTGTGGGAGTACCGAAAAATAGTAGCATCCAACGAGTACAGGGAAAATGTAGAATCCGTGCGAGTAACCAAAACCTGTCCCCACGAGTACCGAAAAAGGGTCGAAGCTGTGGGAGTACCGAAAATTGGTAGCATCCCGACGAGTACCAAGAAAAGGTAGAATCCGTGCGAGTGTGAAAAAACTTTCCCGACGAGTACCGGAAAAGGGTCGAATCTGTGGGAGTACCGAAAAATAGTAGCATCCCGACAAGTACCGGGAAAACGTAGAATCCATGCGAGTAACCAAAAGCTGTCCCCACGAGTACCGGAAAAGGGTCGAATCTGTGGGAGTACCGAAAAATGATAGAATCCGGGCGAGTACCGAGAAAACGTAGAATCCGTGCGAGTCTCAAAAAATATTCCCGACGAGTACCGGAAAAGGGTTGAATTAGTGGGAGTAACGAAAAATGATAGAATCTGAGCGTGTATTGGGAAAAGGTAGAATCCGTGCGAGTGTCCAAAAACTGTTCCCACGATTACCGGAAAAGGGTCGAATCTATGAGAGTACCGAAAAACGGTAGAATCCAGGGGAGTACCTGGAAAAGGTAGAATCCGTGCGAGTGTGAAAAAACATTCCCGACGACTACCGGAAAAGGGTCGAATCTGTGGAAGTACCGAAAAATAGTAGCATCCCGACGAGTACCGGGAAAAGGTAGAATCCGTGCGAGTAACCAAAAGTTGTCCCCACGATTACCGGAAAACGGTCGAATCTGTGGGAGTACCGAAAAATGGTAGCATCCCGACGAGTACCAAGAAAAGGTAGAATCCGTGCGAGTGTGAAAAAACTTTCCCGACGAGTACCGGAAAAGGGTCGAATCTATGGGAGTACCGAAAAATAGTAGCAAGCCGACGAGTACCGGGAAAAGGTAGAATCCGTGCGAGTAACCAAAAGTTGTCCCCACGATTACCGGAAAACGGTCGAATCTGTGGGAGTACCGAAAAAATGATAGAATCCGGGCGAGTGTGAAAAAACTTTCCTGACGAGTACCGGAAAAGGGTCGAATCTGTGGGAGTACCGAAAAATAGTAGCATCCCGACGAGTACCGGGAAAATGTAGAATCCGTGCGAGTAACCAAAAGCTGTCCCCACGAGTACCGGAAAAGGGTCGAATCTGTGGGAGTACCGAAAAATGGTAGCATCCCGACGAGTACCAAGAAAAGGTAGAATCCGTGCGAGTGTGAAAAAACTTTCCCGACGAGTACCGGAAAAGGGTCGAATCTGTGGGAGTACCGAAAAATAGTAGCATCCCGACGAGTACCGGGAAAAGGTAGAATCCGTGCGAGTAACCAAAAGCTGTCCCCACGATTACCGGAAAACGGTCGAATGTGTGGGAGTACCGAAAAAATGATAGAATCCGGGCGAGTGTGAAAAAACTTTCCTGACGAGTACCGGAAAAGGGTCGAATCTGTGGGAGTGCCGAAAAATAGTAGCATCCGACGAGTACCGGGAAAATGTAGAATCCGTGCGAGTAACCAAAACCTGTCCCCACGAGTACCGAAAAAGGGTCGAAGCTGTGGGAGTACCGAAAATTGGTAGCATCCCGACGAGTACCAAGAAAAGGTAGAATCCGTGCGAGTGTGAAAAAACTTTCCCGACGAGTACCGGAAAAGGGTCGAATCTGTGGGAGTACCGAAAAATAGTAGCATCCCGACGAGTACCGGGAAAAGGTAGAATCCATGCGAGTAACCAAAAGCTGTCCCCACGAGTACCGGAAAAGGGTCGAATCTGTGGGAGTACCGAAAAATGATAGAATCCGGGCGAGTACCGAGAAAACGTAGAATCCGTGCGAGTCTCAAAAAATATTCCCGACGAGTACCGGAAAAGGGTTGAATTAGTGGGAGTAACGAAAAATGATAGAATCTGAGCGTGTATTGGGAAAAGTTAGAATCCGTGCGAGTGTCCAAAAACTGTTCCCACGATTACCGGAAAAGGGTCGAATCTATGAGAGTACCGAAAAACGGTAGAATCCAGGGGAGTACCTGGAAAAGGTAGAATCCGTGCGAGTGTGAAAAAACATTCCCGACGACTACCGGAAAAGGGTCGAATCTGTGGAAGTACCGAAAAATAGTAGCATCCCGACGAGTACCGGGAAAAGGTAGAATCCGTGCGAGTAACCAAAAGTTGTCCCCACGATTACCGGAAAACGGTCGAATCTGTGGGAGTACCGAAAAATGGTAGCATCCCGACGAGTACCAAGAAAAGGTAGAATCCGTGCGAGTGTGAAAAAACTTTCCCGACGAGTACCGGAAAAGGGTCGAATCTATGGGAGTACCGAAAAATAGTAGCAAGCCGACGAGTACCGGGAAAAGGTAGAATCCGTGCGAGTAACCAAAAGTTGTCCCCACGATTACCGGAAAACGGTCGAATCTGTGGGAGTACCGAAAAAATGATAGAATCCGGGCGAGTGTGAAAAAACTTTCCTGACGAGTACCGGAAAAGGGTCGAATCTGTGGGAGTACCGAAAAATAGTAGCATCCGACGAGTACCGGGAAAATGTAGAATCCGTGCGAGTAACCAAAACCTGTCCCCACGAGTACCGGAAAAGGGTCGAAGCTGTGGGAGTACCGAAAATTGGTAGCATCCCGACGAGTACCAAGAAAAGGTAGAATCCGTGCGAGTGTGAAAAAACTTTGCCGACGAGTACCGAAAAAGGGTCGAATCTGTGCCAGTACCGAAAAATAGTAGCATCCCGACGAGTACCGGGAAAAGGTAGAATCCGTGCGAGTAACCAAAAGCTGTCCCCACGAGTACCGGAAAACGGTCGAATCTGTGGGAGTACCGAAAAAATGATAGAATCCGGGCGAGTGTGAAAAAACTTTCCCGACGAGTACCGGAAAAGGGTCGAATCTGTGGGAGTACCGAAAAATAGTAGCATCCCGACGAGTACCGGGAAAAGGTAGAATCCGTGCGAGTAACCAAAAGCTGTCCCCACGATTACCGGAAAACGGTCGAATCTGTGGGAGTACCGAAAAAATGATAGAATCCGGGCGAGTGTGAAAAAACTTTCCTGACGAGTACCGGAAAAGGGTCGAATCTGTGGGAGTGCCGAAAAATAGTAGCATCCCGACGAGTACCGGGAAAATGTAGAATCCATGCGAGTAACCAAAAGCTGTCCCCACGAGTACCGGAAAAGGGTCGAATCTGTGGGAGTACCGAAAAATGGTAGCATCCCGACGAGTACCAAGAAAAGGTAGAATCCGTGCGAGTGTGAAAAAACATTCCCGACGAGTACCGGAAAAGGGTCGAATCTGTGGGAGTACCGAAAAATGGTAGCATCCCGACGAGTACCAAGAAAAGGTAGAATCCGTGCGAGTGTGAAAAAACTTTCCCGACAAGTACCGGAAAAGGGTCGAATCTGTGGGAGTACCGAAAAATAGTAGCATCCCGACGAGAACCGGGAAAAGGTAGAATCCGTGCGAGTAACCAAAAGCTGTCCCCACGATTACCGGAAAACGGTCGAATCTGTGGGAGTACCGAAAAAATGATAGAATCCGGGAGAGTGTGAAAAAACTTTCCCGACGAGTACCGGAAAAGGGTCGAATCTGTGGGAGTACCGAAAAATAGTAGCATCCGACGAGTACCGGGAAAATGTAGAATCCGTGCGAGTAACCAAAACCTGTCCCCACGAGTACCGGAAAAGGGTCGAAGCTGTGGGAGTACCGAAAATTGGTAGCATCCCGACGAGTACCAAGAAAAGGTAGAATCCGTGCGAGTGTGAAAAAACTTTGCCGACGAGTACCGAAAAAGGGTCGAATCTGTGGCAGTACCGAAAAATAGTAGCATCCCGACGAGTACCGGGAAAAGGTAGAATCCGTGCGAGTAACCAAAAGCTGTCCCCACGAGTACCGGAAAACGGTCGAATCTGTGGGAGTACCGAAAAAATGATAGAATCCGGGCGAGTGTGAAAAAACTTTCCCGACGAGTACCGGAAAAGGGTCGAATCTGTGGGAGTGCCGAAAAATAGTAGCATCCGACGAGTACCGGGAAAATGTAGAATCCGTGCGAGTAACCAAAACCTGTCCCCACGAGTACCGGAAAACGGTCGAATCTGTGGGAGTACCGAAAAAATGATAGAATCCGGGCGAGTGTGAAAAAACTTTCCCGACGAGTACCGGAAAAGGGTCGAATCTGTGGGAGTACCGAAAAATAGTAGCATCCCGACGAGTACCGGGAAAAGGTAGAATCCGTGCGAGTAACCAAAAGCTGTCCCCACGATTACCGGAAAACGGTCGAATCTGTGGGAGTACCGAAAAAATGATAGAATCCGGGCGAGTGTGAAAAAACTTTCCTGACGAGTACCGGAAAAGGGTCGAATCTGTGGGAGTGCCGAAAAATAGTAGCATCCGACGAGTACCGGGAAAATGTAGAATCCGTGCGAGTAACCAAAACCTGTCCCCACGAGTACCGAAAAAGGGTCGAAGCTGTGGGAGTACCGAAAATTGGTAGCATCCCGACGAGTACCAAGAAAAGGTAGAATCCGTGCGAGTGTGAAAAAACTTTCCCGACGAGTACCGGAAAAGGGTCGAATCTGTGGGAGTACCGAAAAATAGTAGCATCCCGACGAGTACCGGGAAAAGGTAGAATCCATGCGAGTAACCAAAAGCTGTCCCCACGAGTACCGGAAAAGGGTCGAATCTGTGGGAGTACCGAAAAATGATAGAATCCGGGCGAGTACCGAGAAAACGTAGAATCCGTGCGAGTCTCAAAAAATATTCCCGACGAGTACCGGAAAAGGGTTGAATTAGTGGGAGTAACGAAAAATGATAGAATCTGAGCGTGTATTGGGAAAAGTTAGAATCCGTGCGAGTGTCCAAAAACTGTTCCCACGATTACCGGAAAAGGGTCGAATCTATGAGAGTACCGAAAAACGGTAGAATCCAGGGGAGTACCTGGAAAAGGTAGAATCCGTGCGAGTGTGAAAAAACATTCCCGACGACTACCGGAAAAGGGTCGAATCTGTGGAAGTACCGAAAAATAGTAGCATCCCGACGAGTACCGGGAAAAGGTAGAATCCGTGCGAGTAACCAAAAGTTGTCCCCACGATTACCGGAAAACGGTCGAATCTGTGGGAGTACCGAAAAATGGTAGCATCCCGACGAGTACCAAGAAAAGGTAGAATCCGTGCGAGTGTGAAAAAACTTTCCCGACGAGTACCGGAAAAGGGTCGAATCTATGGGAGTACCGAAAAATAGTAGCAAGCCGACGAGTACCGGGAAAAGGTAGAATCCGTGCGAGTAACCAAAAGTTGTCCCCACGATTACCGGAAAACGGTCGAATCTGTGGGAGTACCGAAAAAATGATAGAATCCGGGCGAGTGTGAAAAAACTTTCCTGACGAGTACCGGAAAAGGGTCGAATCTGTGGGAGTACCGAAAAATAGTAGCATCCGACGAGTACCGGGAAAATGTAGAATCCGTGCGAGTAACCAAAACCTGTCCCCACGAGTACCGGAAAAGGGTCGAAGCTGTGGGAGTACCGAAAATTGGTAGCATCCCGACGAGTACCAAGAAAAGGTAGAATCCGTGCGAGTGTGAAAAAACTTTGCCGACGAGTACCGAAAAAGGGTCGAATCTGTGCCAGTACCGAAAAATAGTAGCATCCCGACGAGTACCGGGAAAAGGTAGAATCCGTGCGAGTAACCAAAAGCTGTCCCCACGAGTACCGGAAAACGGTCGAATCTGTGGGAGTACCGAAAAAATGATAGAATCCGGGCGAGTGTGAAAAAACTTTCCCGACGAGTACCGGAAAAGGGTCGAATCTGTGGGAGTACCGAAAAATAGTAGCATCCCGACGAGTACCGGGAAAAGGTAGAATCCGTGCGAGTAACCAAAAGCTGTCCCCACGATTACCGGAAAACGGTCGAATCTGTGGGAGTACCGAAAAAATGATAGAATCCGGGCGAGTGTGAAAAAACTTTCCTGACGAGTACCGGAAAAGGGTCGAATCTGTGGGAGTGCCGAAAAATAGTAGCATCCCGACGAGTACCGGGAAAATGTAGAATCCATGCGAGTAACCAAAAGCTGTCCCCACGAGTACCGGAAAAGGGTCGAATCTGTGGGAGTACCGAAAAATGGTAGCATCCCGACGAGTACCAAGAAAAGGTAGAATCCGTGCGAGTGTGAAAAAACATTCCCGACGAGTACCGGAAAAGGGTCGAATCTGTGGGAGTACCGAAAAATGGTAGCATCCCGACGAGTACCAAGAAAAGGTAGAATCCGTGCGAGTGTGAAAAAACTTTCCCGACAAGTACCGGAAAAGGGTCGAATCTGTGGGAGTACCGAAAAATAGTAGCATCCCGACGAGAACCGGGAAAAGGTAGAATCCGTGCGAGTAACCAAAAGCTGTCCCCACGATTACCGGAAAACGGTCGAATCTGTGGGAGTACCGAAAAAATGATAGAATCCGGGAGAGTGTGAAAAAACTTTCCCGACGAGTACCGGAAAAGGGTCGAATCTGTGGGAGTACCGAAAAATAGTAGCATCCGACGAGTACCGGGAAAATGTAGAATCCGTGCGAGTAACCAAAACCTGTCCCCACGAGTACCGGAAAAGGGTCGAAGCTGTGGGAGTACCGAAAATTGGTAGCATCCCGACGAGTACCAAGAAAAGGTAGAATCCGTGCGAGTGTGAAAAAACTTTGCCGACGAGTACCGAAAAAGGGTCGAATCTGTGGCAGTACCGAAAAATAGTAGCATCCCGACGAGTACCGGGAAAAGGTAGAATCCGTGCGAGTAACCAAAAGCTGTCCCCACGAGTACCGGAAAACGGTCGAATCTGTGGGAGTACCGAAAAAATGATAGAATCCGGGCGAGTGTGAAAAAACTTTCCCGACGAGTACCGGAAAAGGGTCGAATCTGTGGGAGTGCCGAAAAATAGTAGCATCCGACGAGTACCGGGAAAATGTAGAATCCGTGCGAGTAACCAAAACCTGTCCCCACGAGTACCGGAAAACGGTCGAATCTGTGGGAGTACCGAAAAAATGATAGAATCCGGGCGAGTGTGAAAAAACTTTCCCGACGAGTACCGGAAAAGGGTCGAATCTGTGGGAGTACCGAAAAATAGTAGCATCCCGACGAGTACCGGGAAAAGGTAGAATCCGTGCGAGTAACCAAAAGCTGTCCCCACGATTACCGGAAAACGGTCGAATCTGTGGGAGTACCGAAAAAATGATAGAATCCGGGCGAGTGTGAAAAAACTTTCCTGACGAGTACCGGAAAAGGGTCGAATCTGTGGGAGTGCCGAAAAATAGTAGCATCCGACGAGTACCGGGAAAATGTAGAATCCGTGCGAGTAACCAAAACCTGTCCCCACGAGTACCGAAAAAGGGTCGAAGCTGTGGGAGTACCGAAAATTGGTAGCATCCCGACGAGTACCAAGAAAAGGTAGAATCCGTGCGAGTGTGAAAAAACTTTCCCGACGAGTACCGGAAAAGGGTCGAATCTGTGGGAGTACCGAAAAATAGTAGCATCCCGACGAGTACCGGGAAAATGTAGAATCCATGCGAGTAACCAAAAGCTGTCCCCACGAGTACCGGAAAAGGGTCGAATCTATGGGAGTACCGAAAAATGATAGAATCCGGGCGAGTACCGAGAAAACGTAGAATCCGTGCGAGTCTCAAAAAATATTCCCGACGAGTACCGGAAAAGGGTTGAATTAGTGGGAGTAACGAAAAATGATAGAATCCGAGCGTGTATTGGGAAAAGGTAGAATCCGTGCGAGTGTCCAAAAACTGTTCCCACGATTACCGGAAAAGGGTCGAATCTATGAGAGTACCGAAAAACGGTAGAATCCAGGGGAGGACCTGGAAAAGGTAGAATCCGTGTGAGTGTGAAAAAACTTTCCCGACGAGTACCGGAAAAGGGTCGAATCTGTGGGAGTACCGAAAAATAGTAGCATCCCGACGAGTACCGGGAAAAGGTAGAATCCGTGCGAGTAACCAAAAGCTGTCCCCACGATTACCGGAAAACGGTCGAATCTGTGGGAGTACCGAAAAAATGATAGAATCTGGGCGAGTGTGAAAAAACTTTCCTGACGAGTACCGGAAAAGGGTCGAATCTGTGGGAGTGCCGAAAAATAGTAGCATCAGACGAGTACCGGGAAAATGTAGAATCCGTGCGAGTAACCAAAACCTGTCCCCACGAGTACCGAAAAAGGGTCGAAGCTGTGGGAGTACCGAAAATTGGTAGCATCCCGACGAGTACCAAGAAAAGGTAGAATCCGTGCGAGTGTGAAAAAACTTTCCCGACGAGTACCGGAAAAGGGTCGAATCTGTGGGAGTACCGAAAAATAGTAGCATCCCGACGAGTACCGGGAAAATGTAGAATCCATGCGAGTAACCAAAAGCTGTCCCCACGAGTACCGGAAAAGGGTCGAATCTGTGGGAGTACCGAAAAATGATAGAATCCGGGCGAGTACCGAGAAAACGTAGAATCCGTGCGAGTCTCAAAAAATATTCCCGACGAGTACCGGAAAATGGTCGAATTAGTGGGAGTAACGAAAAATGATAGAATCCGAGCGTGTATTGGGAAAAGGTAGAATCCGTGCGAGTGTCCAAAAACTGTTCCCACGATTACCGGAAAAGGTACGAATCTATGAGAGTACCGAAAAACGGTAGAATCCAGGGGAGGACCTGGAAAAGGTAGAATCCGTGCGAGTGTGAAAAAACATTCCCGACGACTACCGGAAAAGGGTCGAATCTGTGGAAGTACCGAAAAATAGTAGCATCCCGACGAGTACCGGGAAAAGGTAGAATCTGTGCCAGTAACCAAAAGCTGTCCCCACGATTACCGGAAAACGGTCGAATCTGTGGGAGTACCGAAAAAATGATAGAATCCGGGCGAGTGTGAAAAAACTTTCCCGACGAGTACCGGAAAAGGGTCGAATCTGTGGGAGTACCGAAAAATAGTAGCATCCGACGAGTACCGGGAAAATGTAGAATCCGTGCGAGTAACCAAAAGCTGTCCCCACGAGTACCGGAAAAGGGTCGAATCTGTGGGAGTACCGAAAAATGGTAGCATCCCGACGAGTACCAAGAAAAGGTAGAATCCGTGCGAGTGTGAAAAAACTTTCCCGACAAGTACCGGAAAAGGGTCGAATCTGTGGGAGTACCGAAAAATAGTAGCATCCCGACGAGAACCGGGAAAAGGTAGAATCCGTGCGAGTAACCAAAAGCTGTCCCCACGATTACCGGAAAACGGTCGAATCTGTGGGAGTACCGAAAAAATGATAGAATCCGGGAGAGTGTGAAAAAACTTTCCCGACGAGTACCGGAAAAGGGTCGAATCTGTGGGAGTACCGAAAAATAGTAGCATCCCGACGAGTACCGGGAAAATGTAGAATCCATGCGAGTAACCAAAAGCTGTCCCCACGAGTACCGGAAAAGGGTCGAATCTGTGGGAGTACCGAAAAATGATAGAATCCGGGCGAGTACCGAGAAAACGTAGAATCCGTGCGAGTCTCAAAAAATATTCCCGACGAGTACCGGAAAATGGTCGAATTAGTGGGAGTAACGAAAAATGATAGAATCCGAGCGTGTATTGGGAAAAGGTAGAATCCGTGCGAGTGTCCAAAAACTGTTCCCACGATTACCGGAAAAGGGTCGAATCTATGAGAGTACCGAAAAACGGTAGAATCCAGGGGAGGACCTGGAAAAGGTAGAATCCGTGCGAGTGTGAAAAAACATTCCCGACGACTACCGGAAAAGGGTCGAATCTGTGGAAGTACCGAAAAATAGTAGCATCCCGACGAGTACCGGGAAAAGGTAGAATCTGTGCCAGTAACCAAAAGCTGTCCCCACGATTACCGGAAAACGGTCGAATCTGTGGGAGTACCGAAAAAATGATAGAATCCGGGCGAGTGTGAAAAAACTTTCCCGACGAGTACCGGAAAAGGGTCGAATCTGTGGGAGTACCGAAAAATAGTAGCATCCGACGAGTACCGGGAAAATGTAGAATCCGTGCGAGTAACCAAAAGCTGTCCCCACGAGTACCGGAAAAGGGTCGAATCTGTGGGAGTACCGAAAAATGGTAGCATCCCGACGAGTACCAAGAAAAGGTAGAATCCGTGCGAGTGTGAAAAAACTTTCCCGACGAGTACCGGAAAAGGGTCGAATCTGTGGGAGTACCGAAAAATAGTAGCATCCCGACGAGTACCGGGAAAAGGTAGAATCCGTGCGAGTAACCAAAAGCTGTCCCCACGATTACCGGAAAAGGGTCGAATCTATGGGAGTACCGAAAAATGGTAGCATCCCGACGAGTACCAAGAAAAGGTAGAATCCGTGCGAGTGTGAAAAAACTTTCCCGACGAGTACCGGAAAAGGGTCGAATCTGTGGGAGTACCGAAAAATAGTAGCATCCCGACGAGTACCGGGAAAAGGTAGAATCCGTGCGAGTAACCAAAAGCTGTCCCCACGATTACCGGAAAACGGTCGAATCTGTGGGAGTACCGAAAAAATGATAGAATCCGGGCGAGTGTGAAAAAACTTTCCTGACGAGTACCGGAAAAGGGTCGAATCTGTGGGAGTGCCGAAAAATAGTAGCATCCGACGAGTACCGGGAAAATGTCGAATCCGTTCGAGTAACCAAAACCTGTCCCCACGAGTACCGGAAAAGGGTCGAAGCTGTGGGAGTACCGAAAATTGGTAGCATCCCGACGAGTACCAAGAAAAGCTAGAATCCGTGCGAGTGTGAAAAAACTTTCCCGACGAGTACCGGAAATGGGTCGAATCTGTGGGAGTACCGAAAAATAGTAGCATCCCGACGAATACCGGGAAAATGTAGAATCCATGCGAGTAACCAAAAGCTGTCCCCACGAGTACCGGAAAATGGTCGAAGCTGTGGGAGTACCGAAAATTGGTAGCATCCCGACGAGTACCAAGAAAAGGTAGAATCCGTGCGAGTGTGAAAAAACTTTGCCGACGAGTACCGAAAAAGGGTCGAATCTGTGGCAGTACCGAAAAATAGTAGCATCCCGACGAGTACCGGGAAAAGGTAGAATTCGTGCGAGTAACCAAAAGCTGTCCCCACGAGTACCGGAAAAGGGTCGAATCTATGGGAGTACCGAAAAATGATAGAATCCAGGCGAGTACCGAGAAAACGTAGAATCCTTGCGAGTGTCAGAAAACATTCCCGACGAGTACCGGAAAAGGGTCGAATCTATGGGAGTACCGAAAAATAGTAGCATCCCGACGAGTACCGGGAAAAGGTAGAATCCGTGCGAGTAACCAAAAGCTGTCCCCACGATTACCGGAAAACGGTCGAATCTGTGGGAGTACCGAAAAAATGATAGAATCCGGGCGAGTGTGAAAAAACTTTCCCGACGAGTACCGGAAAAGGGTCGAATCTGTGGGAGTACCGAAAAATAGTAGCATCCCGACGAGTACCGGGAAAATGTAGAATCCGTGCGAGTAACCAAAAGTTGTCCCCACGAGTACCGGAAAAGGGTCGAATCTGTGGGAGTACCGAAAAATAGTAGCATCCCGACGAGTACCGGGAAAATGTAGAATCCGTGCGAGTAACCAAAAGTTGTCCCCACGAGTACCGGAAAAGGGTCGAATCTATGAGAGTACCGAAAAACGGTAGAATCCAGGGGAGTACTTGGAAAAGGAAGAATCCGTGCGAGTAACCAAAAGCTGTCCCCACGAGTACCGGAAAAGGGTCGAATCTGTGGGAGTACCGAAAAATGATAGAATCCGGGCGAGTACCGAGAAAACGTAGAATCCGTGCGAGTCTCAAAAAATATTCCCGACGAGTACCGGAAAAGGGTTGAATTAGTGGGAGTAACGAAAAATGATAGAATCTGAGCGTGTATTGGGAAAAGGTAGAATCCGTGCGAGTGTCCAAAAACTGTTCCCACGATTACCGGAAAAGGGTCGAATCTATGAGAGTACCGAAAAACGGTAGAATCCAGGGGAGTACCTGGAAAAGGTAGAATCCGTGCGAGTGTGAAAAAACTTTCCCGACGAGTACCGGAAAAGGGTCGAATCTGTGGGAGTACCGAAAAATGGTAGCATCCCGACGAGTACCAAGAAAAGGTAGAATCCGTGCGAGTGTGAAAAAACATTCCCGACGAGTACCGGAAAAGGGTCGAATCTGTGGGAGTACCGAAAAATGGTAGCATCCCGACGAGTACCAAGAAAAGGTAGAATCCGTGCGAGTGTGAAAAAACTTTCCCGACAAGTACCGGAAAAGGGTCGAATCTGTGGGAGTACCGAAAAATAGTAGCATCCCGACGAGAACCGGGAAAAGGTAGAATCCGTGCGAGTAACCAAAAGCTGTCCCCACGATTACCGGAAAACGGTCGAATCTGTGGGAGTACCGAAAAAATGATAGAATCCGGGAGAGTGTGAAAAAACTTTCCCGACGAGTACCGGAAAAGGGTCGAATCTGTGGGAGTACCGAAAAATAGTAGCATCCGACGAGTACCGGGAAAATGTAGAATCCGTGCGAGTAACCAAAACCTGTCCCCACGAGTACCGGAAAAGGGTCGAAGCTGTGGGAGTACCGAAAATTGGTAGCATCCCGACGAGTACCAAGAAAAGGTAGAATCCGTGCGAGTGTGAAAAAACTTTGCCGACGAGTACCGAAAAAGGGTCGAATCTGTGGCAGTACCGAAAAATAGTAGCATCCCGACGAGTACCGGGAAAAGGTAGAATCCGTGCGAGTAACCAAAAGCTGTCCCCACGAGTACCGGAAAACGGTCGAATCTGTGGGAGTACCGAAAAAATGATAGAATCCGGGCGAGTGTGAAAAAACTTTCCCGACGAGTACCGGAAAAGGGTCGAATCTGTGGGAGTGCCGAAAAATAGTAGCATCCGACGAGTACCGGGAAAATGTAGAATCCGTGCGAGTAACCAAAACCTGTCCCCACGAGTACCGGAAAACGGTCGAATCTGTGGGAGTACCGAAAAAATGATAGAATCCGGGCGAGTGTGAAAAAACTTTCCCGACGAGTACCGGAAAAGGGTCGAATCTGTGGGAGTACCGAAAAATAGTAGCATCCCGACGAGTACCGGGAAAAGGTAGAATCCGTGCGAGTAACCAAAAGCTGTCCCCACGATTACCGGAAAACGGTCGAATCTGTGGGAGTACCGAAAAAATGATAGAATCCGGGCGAGTGTGAAAAAACTTTCCTGACGAGTACCGGAAAAGGGTCGAATCTGTGGGAGTGCCGAAAAATAGTAGCATCCGACGAGTACCGGGAAAATGTAGAATCCGTGCGAGTAACCAAAACCTGTCCCCACGAGTACCGAAAAAGGGTCGAAGCTGTGGGAGTACCGAAAATTGGTAGCATCCCGACGAGTACCAAGAAAAGGTAGAATCCGTGCGAGTGTGAAAAAACTTTCCCGACGAGTACCGGAAAAGGGTCGAATCTGTGGGAGTACCGAAAAATAGTAGCATCCCGACGAGTACCGGGAAAATGTAGAATCCATGCGAGTAACCAAAAGCTGTCCCCACGAGTACCGGAAAAGGGTCGAATCTATGGGAGTACCGAAAAATGATAGAATCCGGGCGAGTACCGAGAAAACGTAGAATCCGTGCGAGTCTCAAAAAATATTCCCGACGAGTACCGGAAAAGGGTTGAATTAGTGGGAGTAACGAAAAATGATAGAATCCGAGCGTGTATTGGGAAAAGGTAGAATCCGTGCGAGTGTCCAAAAACTGTTCCCACGATTACCGGAAAAGGGTCGAATCTATGAGAGTACCGAAAAACGGTAGAATCCAGGGGAGGACCTGGAAAAGGTAGAATCCGTGTGAGTGTGAAAAAACTTTCCCGACGAGTACCGGAAAAGGGTCGAATCTGTGGGAGTACCGAAAAATAGTAGCATCCCGACGAGTACCGGGAAAAGGTAGAATCCGTGCGAGTAACCAAAAGCTGTCCCCACGATTACCGGAAAACGGTCGAATCTGTGGGAGTACCGAAAAAATGATAGAATCTGGGCGAGTGTGAAAAAACTTTCCTGACGAGTACCGGAAAAGGGTCGAATCTGTGGGAGTGCCGAAAAATAGTAGCATCAGACGAGTACCGGGAAAATGTAGAATCCGTGCGAGTAACCAAAACCTGTCCCCACGAGTACCGAAAAAGGGTCGAAGCTGTGGGAGTACCGAAAATTGGTAGCATCCCGACGAGTACCAAGAAAAGGTAGAATCCGTGCGAGTGTGAAAAAACTTTCCCGACGAGTACCGGAAAAGGGTCGAATCTGTGGGAGTACCGAAAAATAGTAGCATCCCGACGAGTACCGGGAAAATGTAGAATCCATGCGAGTAACCAAAAGCTGTCCCCACGAGTACCGGAAAAGGGTCGAATCTGTGGGAGTACCGAAAAATGATAGAATCCGGGCGAGTACCGAGAAAACGTAGAATCCGTGCGAGTCTCAAAAAATATTCCCGACGAGTACCGGAAAATGGTCGAATTAGTGGGAGTAACGAAAAATGATAGAATCCGAGCGTGTATTGGGAAAAGGTAGAATCCGTGCGAGTGTCCAAAAACTGTTCCCACGATTACCGGAAAAGGTACGAATCTATGAGAGTACCGAAAAACGGTAGAATCCAGGGGAGGACCTGGAAAAGGTAGAATCCGTGCGAGTGTGAAAAAACATTCCCGACGACTACCGGAAAAGGGTCGAATCTGTGGAAGTACCGAAAAATAGTAGCATCCCGACGAGTACCGGGAAAAGGTAGAATCTGTGCCAGTAACCAAAAGCTGTCCCCACGATTACCGGAAAACGGTCGAATCTGTGGGAGTACCGAAAAAATGATAGAATCCGGGCGAGTGTGAAAAAACTTTCCCGACGAGTACCGGAAAAGGGTCGAATCTGTGGGAGTACCGAAAAATAGTAGCATCCGACGAGTACCGGGAAAATGTAGAATCCGTGCGAGTAACCAAAAGCTGTCCCCACGAGTACCGGAAAAGGGTCGAATCTGTGGGAGTACCGAAAAATGGTAGCATCCCGACGAGTACCAAGAAAAGGTAGAATCCGTGCGAGTGTGAAAAAACTTTCCCGACAAGTACCGGAAAAGGGTCGAATCTGTGGGAGTACCGAAAAATAGTAGCATCCCGACGAGAACCGGGAAAAGGTAGAATCCGTGCGAGTAACCAAAAGCTGTCCCCACGATTACCGGAAAACGGTCGAATCTGTGGGAGTACCGAAAAAATGATAGAATCCGGGAGAGTGTGAAAAAACTTTCCCGACGAGTACCGGAAAAGGGTCGAATCTGTGGGAGTACCGAAAAATAGTAGCATCCCGACGAGTACCGGGAAAATGTAGAATCCATGCGAGTAACCAAAAGCTGTCCCCACGAGTACCGGAAAAGGGTCGAATCTGTGGGAGTACCGAAAAATGATAGAATCCGGGCGAGTACCGAGAAAACGTAGAATCCGTGCGAGTCTCAAAAAATATTCCCGACGAGTACCGGAAAATGGTCGAATTAGTGGGAGTAACGAAAAATGATAGAATCCGAGCGTGTATTGGGAAAAGGTAGAATCCGTGCGAGTGTCCAAAAACTGTTCCCACGATTACCGGAAAAGGGTCGAATCTATGAGAGTACCGAAAAACGGTAGAATCCAGGGGAGGACCTGGAAAAGGTAGAATCCGTGCGAGTGTGAAAAAACATTCCCGACGACTACCGGAAAAGGGTCGAATCTGTGGAAGTACCGAAAAATAGTAGCATCCCGACGAGTACCGGGAAAAGGTAGAATCTGTGCCAGTAACCAAAAGCTGTCCCCACGATTACCGGAAAACGGTCGAATCTGTGGGAGTACCGAAAAAATGATAGAATCCGGGCGAGTGTGAAAAAACTTTCCCGACGAGTACCGGAAAAGGGTCGAATCTGTGGGAGTACCGAAAAATAGTAGCATCCGACGAGTACCGGGAAAATGTAGAATCCGTGCGAGTAACCAAAAGCTGTCCCCACGAGTACCGGAAAAGGGTCGAATCTGTGGGAGTACCGAAAAATGGTAGCATCCCGACGAGTACCAAGAAAAGATAGAATCCGTGCGAGTGTGAAAAAACTTTCCCGACGAGTACCGGAAAAGGGTCGAATCTGTGGGAGTACCGAAAAATAGTAGCATCCCGACGAGTACCGGGAAAAGGTAGAATCCGTGCGAGTAACCAAAAGCTGTCCCCACGATTACCGGAAAAGGGTCGAATCTATGGGAGTACCGAAAAATGGTAGCATCCCGACGAGTACCAAGAAAAGGTAGAATCCGTGCGAGTGTGAAAAAACTTTCCCGACGAGTACCGGAAAAGGGTCGAATCTGTGGGAGTACCGAAAAATAGTAGCATCCCGACGAGTACCGGGAAAAGGTAGAATCCGTGCGAGTAACCAAAAGCTGTCCCCACGATTACCGGAAAACGGTCGAATCTGTGGGAGTACCGAAAAAATGATAGAATCCGGGCGAGTGTGAAAAAACTTTCCTGACGAGTACCGGAAAAGGGTCGAATCTGTGGGAGTGCCGAAAAATAGTAGCATCCGACGAGTACCGGGAAAATGTCGAATCCGTTCGAGTAACCAAAACCTGTCCCCACGAGTACCGGAAAAGGGTCGAAGCTGTGGGAGTACCGAAAATTGGTAGCATCCCGACGAGTACCAAGAAAAGCTAGAATCCGTGCGAGTGTGAAAAAACTTTCCCGACGAGTACCGGAAATGGGTCGAATCTGTGGGAGTACCGAAAAATAGTAGCATCCCGACGAATACCGGGAAAATGTAGAATCCATGCGAGTAACCAAAAGCTGTCCCCACGAGTACCGGAAAATGGTCGAAGCTGTGGGAGTACCGAAAATTGGTAGCATCCCGACGAGTACCAAGAAAAGGTAGAATCCGTGCGAGTGTGAAAAAACTTTGCCGACGAGTACCGAAAAAGGGTCGAATCTGTGGCAGTACCGAAAAATAGTAGCATCCCGACGAGTACCGGGAAAAGGTAGAATTCGTGCGAGTAACCAAAAGCTGTCCCCACGAGTACCGGAAAAGGGTCGAATCTATGGGAGTACCGAAAAATGATAGAATCCAGGCGAGTACCGAGAAAACGTAGAATCCTTGCGAGTGTCAGAAAACATTCCCGACGAGTACCGGAAAAGGGTCGAATCTATGGGAGTACCGAAAAATAGTAGCATCCCGACGAGTACCGGGAAAAGGTAGAATCCGTGCGAGTAACCAAAAGCTGTCCCCACGATTACCGGAAAACGGTCGAATCTGTGGGAGTACCGAAAAAATGATAGAATCCGGGCGAGTGTGAAAAAACTTTCCCGACGAGTACCGGAAAAGGGTCGAATCTGTGGGAGTACCGAAAAATAGTAGCATCCCGACGAGTACCGGGAAAATGTAGAATCCGTGCGAGTAACCAAAAGTTGTCCCGACGAGTACCGGAAAAGGGTCGAATCTGTGGGAGTACCGAAAAATAGTAGCATCCCGACGAGTACCGGGAAAAGGTAGAATCCGTGCGAGTAACCAAAAGCTGTCCCCACGATTACCGGAAAACGGTCGAATCTGTGGGAGTACCGAAAAAATGATAGAATCTGGGCGAGTGTGAAAAAACTTTCCTGACGAGTACCGGAAAAGGGTCGAATCTGTGGGAGTGCCGAAAAATAGTAGCATCAGACGAGTACCGGGAAAATGTAGAATCCGTGCGAGTAACCAAAACCTGTCCCCACGAGTACCGAAAAAGGGTCGAAGCTGTGGGAGTACCGAAAATTGGTAGCATCCCGACGAGTACCAAGAAAAGGTAGAATCCGTGCGAGTGTGAAAAAACTTTCCCGACGAGTACCGGAAAAGGGTCGAATCTGTGGGAGTACCGAAAAATAGTAGCATCCCGACGAGTACCGGGAAAATGTAGAATCCATGCGAGTAACCAAAAGCTGTCCCCACGAGTACCGGAAAAGGGTCGAATCTGTGGGAGTACCGAAAAATGATAGAATCCGGGCGAGTACCGAGAAAACGTAGAATCCGTGCGAGTCTCAAAAAATATTCCCGACGAGTACCGGAAAATGGTCGAATTAGTGGGAGTAACGAAAAATGATAGAATCCGAGCGTGTATTGGGAAAAGGTAGAATCCGTGCGAGTGTCCAAAAACTGTTCCCACGATTACCGGAAAAGGTACGAATCTATGAGAGTACCGAAAAACGGTAGAATCCAGGGGAGGACCTGGAAAAGGTAGAATCCGTGCGAGTGTGAAAAAACATTCCCGACGACTACCGGAAAAGGGTCGAATCTGTGGAAGTACCGAAAAATAGTAGCATCCCGACGAGTACCGGGAAAAGGTAGAATCTGTGCCAGTAACCAAAAGCTGTCCCCACGATTACCGGAAAACGGTCGAATCTGTGGGAGTACCGAAAAAATGATAGAATCCGGGCGAGTGTGAAAAAACTTTCCCGACGAGTACCGGAAAAGGGTCGAATCTGTGGGAGTACCGAAAAATAGTAGCATCCGACGAGTACCGGGAAAATGTAGAATCCGTGCGAGTAACCAAAAGCTGTCCCCACGAGTACCGGAAAAGGGTCGAATCTGTGGGAGTACCGAAAAATGGTAGCATCCCGACGAGTACCAAGAAAAGGTAGAATCCGTGCGAGTGTGAAAAAACTTTCCCGACAAGTACCGGAAAAGGGTCGAATCTGTGGGAGTACCGAAAAATAGTAGCATCCCGACGAGAACCGGGAAAAGGTAGAATCCGTGCGAGTAACCAAAAGCTGTCCCCACGATTACCGGAAAACGGTCGAATCTGTGGGAGTACCGAAAAAATGATAGAATCCGGGAGAGTGTGAAAAAACTTTCCCGACGAGTACCGGAAAAGGGTCGAATCTGTGGGAGTACCGAAAAATAGTAGCATCCCGACGAGTACCGGGAAAATGTAGAATCCATGCGAGTAACCAAAAGCTGTCCCCACGAGTACCGGAAAAGGGTCGAATCTGTGGGAGTACCGAAAAATGATAGAATCCGGGCGAGTACCGAGAAAACGTAGAATCCGTGCGAGTCTCAAAAAATATTCCCGACGAGTACCGGAAAATGGTCGAATTAGTGGGAGTAACGAAAAATGATAGAATCCGAGCGTGTATTGGGAAAAGGTAGAATCCGTGCGAGTGTCCAAAAACTGTTCCCACGATTACCGGAAAAGGGTCGAATCTATGAGAGTACCGAAAAACGGTAGAATCCAGGGGAGGACCTGGAAAAGGTAGAATCCGTGCGAGTGTGAAAAAACATTCCCGACGACTACCGGAAAAGGGTCGAATCTGTGGAAGTACCGAAAAATAGTAGCATCCCGACGAGTACCGGGAAAAGGTAGAATCTGTGCCAGTAACCAAAAGCTGTCCCCACGATTACCGGAAAACGGTCGAATCTGTGGGAGTACCGAAAAAATGATAGAATCCGGGCGAGTGTGAAAAAACTTTCCCGACGAGTACCGGAAAAGGGTCGAATCTGTGGGAGTACCGAAAAATAGTAGCATCCGACGAGTACCGGGAAAATGTAGAATCCGTGCGAGTAACCAAAAGCTGTCCCCACGAGTACCGGAAAAGGGTCGAATCTGTGGGAGTACCGAAAAATGGTAGCATCCCGACGAGTACCAAGAAAAGGTAGAATCCGTGCGAGTGTGAAAAAACTTTCCCGACGAGTACCGGAAAAGGGTCGAATCTGTGGGAGTACCGAAAAATAGTAGCATCCCGACGAGTACCGGGAAAAGGTAGAATCCGTGCGAGTAACCAAAAGCTGTCCCCACGATTACCGGAAAAGGGTCGAATCTATGGGAGTACCGAAAAATGGTAGCATCCCGACGAGTACCAAGAAAAGGTAGAATCCGTGCGAGTGTGAAAAAACTTTCCCGACGAGTACCGGAAAAGGGTCGAATCTGTGGGAGTACCGAAAAATAGTAGCATCCCGACGAGTACCGGGAAAAGGTAGAATCCGTGCGAGTAACCAAAAGCTGTCCCCACGATTACCGGAAAACGGTCGAATCTGTGGGAGTACCGAAAAAATGATAGAATCCGGGCGAGTGTGAAAAAACTTTCCTGACGAGTACCGGAAAAGGGTCGAATCTGTGGGAGTGCCGAAAAATAGTAGCATCCGACGAGTACCGGGAAAATGTCGAATCCGTTCGAGTAACCAAAACCTGTCCCCACGAGTACCGGAAAAGGGTCGAAGCTGTGGGAGTACCGAAAATTGGTAGCATCCCGACGAGTACCAAGAAAAGCTAGAATCCGTGCGAGTGTGAAAAAACTTTCCCGACGAGTACCGGAAATGGGTCGAATCTGTGGGAGTACCGAAAAATAGTAGCATCCCGACGAATACCGGGAAAATGTAGAATCCATGCGAGTAACCAAAAGCTGTCCCCACGAGTACCGGAAAATGGTCGAAGCTGTGGGAGTACCGAAAATTGGTAGCATCCCGACGAGTACCAAGAAAAGGTAGAATCCGTGCGAGTGTGAAAAAACTTTGCCGACGAGTACCGAAAAAGGGTCGAATCTGTGGCAGTACCGAAAAATAGTAGCATCCCGACGAGTACCGGGAAAAGGTAGAATTCGTGCGAGTAACCAAAAGCTGTCCCCACGAGTACCGGAAAAGGGTCGAATCTATGGGAGTACCGAAAAATGATAGAATCCAGGCGAGTACCGAGAAAACGTAGAATCCTTGCGAGTGTCAGAAAACATTCCCGACGAGTACCGGAAAAGGGTCGAATCTATGGGAGTACCGAAAAATAGTAGCATCCCGACGAGTACCGGGAAAAGGTAGAATCCGTGCGAGTAACCAAAAGCTGTCCCCACGATTACCGGAAAACGGTCGAATCTGTGGGAGTACCGAAAAAATGATAGAATCCGGGCGAGTGTGAAAAAACTTTCCCGACGAGTACCGGAAAAGGGTCGAATCTGTGGGAGTACCGAAAAATAGTAGCATCCCGACGAGTACCGGGAAAATGTAGAATCCGTGCGAGTAACCAAAAGTTGTCCCCACGAGTACCGGAAAAGGGTCGAATCTGTGGGAGTACCGAAAAATAGTAGCATCCCGACGAGTACCGGGAAAATGTAGAATCCGTGCGAGTAACCAAAAGTTGTCCCCACGAGTACCGGAAAAGGGTCGAATCTATGAGAGTACCGAAAAACGGTAGAATCCAGGGGAGTACTTGGAAAAGGAAGAATCCGTGCGAGTAACCAAAAGCTGTCCCCACGAGTACCGGAAAAGGGTCGAATCTGTGGGAGTACCGAAAAATGATAGAATCCGGGCGAGTACCGAGAAAACGTAGAATCCGTGCGAGTCTCAAAAAATATTCCCGACGAGTACCGGAAAAGGGTTGAATTAGTGGGAGTAACGAAAAATGATAGAATCTGAGCGTGTATTGGGAAAAGGTAGAATCCGTGCGAGTGTCCAAAAACTGTTCCCACGATTACCGGAAAAGGGTCGAATCTATGAGAGTACCGAAAAACGGTAGAATCCAGGGGAGTACCTGGAAAAGGTAGAATCCGTGCGAGTGTGAAAAAACATTCCCGACGACTACCGGAAAAGGGTCAAATCTGTGGAAGTACCGAAAAATAGTGGCATCCCGACGAGTACCGGGAAAAGGTAGAATCCGTGCGAGTAACCAAAAGTTGTCCCCACGGTTACCGGAAAACGGTCGAATCTGTGGGAGTACCGAAAAATAGTAGCATCCCGACGAGTACCAAGAAAAGGTAGAATCCGTGCGAGTGTGAAAAAACTTTCCCGACGAGTACCGGAAAAGGGTCGAATCTATGGGAGTACCGAAAAATAGTAGCAAGCCGACGAGTACCGGGAAAAGGTAGAATCCGTGCGAGTAACCAAAAGTTGTCCCCACGATTACCGGAAAACGGTCGAATCTGTGGGAGTACCGAAAAAATGATAGAATCCGGGCGAGTGTGAAAAAACTTTGCCGACGAGTACCGAAAAAGGGTCGAATCTGTGGCAGTACCGAAAAATAGTAGCATCCCGACGAGTACCGGGAAAAGGTAGAATCCGTGCGAGTAACCAAAAGCTGTCCCCACGATTACCGGAAAACGGTCGAATCTGTGAGAGTACCGAAAAAATGATAGAATCCGGGCGAGTGTGAAAAAACTTTCCTGACGAGTACTGGAAAAGGGTCGAATCTATGGGAGTACCGAAAAATAGTAGCATCCCGACGAGTACCGGGAAAATGTAGAATCCGTGCGAGTAACCAAAAGCTGTCCCCACGAGTACCGAAAAATGGTCGAAGCTGTGGGAGTACCGAAAATTGGTAGCATCCCGACGAGTACCAAGAAAAGGTAGAATCCGTGCGAGTGTGAAAAAACTTTCCGACGAGTACCGAAAAAGGGTCGAATCTGTGGCAGTACCGAAAAATAGTAGCATCCCGACGAGTACCGGCAAAAGGTAGAATCCGTGCGAGTAACCAAAAGCTGTCCCCACGAGTACCGGAAAATGGTCGAATCTGTGGGAGTACCGAAAAAATGATAGAATCCGGGCGAGTACCGGGAAAAGGTAGAATCCGTGCGAGTAACCAAAAGTTGTCCCCACGAGTACCGGAAAAGGGTCGAATCTATGAGAGTACCGAAAAACGGTAGAATCCAGGGGAGTACTTGGAAAAGGAAGAATCCGTGCGAGTAACCAAAAGCTGTCCCCACGAGTACCGGAAAAGGGTCGAATCTGTGGGAGTACCGAAAAATGGTAGCATCCCGACGAGTACCAAGAAAAGGTAGAATCCGTGCGAGTGTGAAAAAACTTTCCCGACAAGTACCGGAAAAGGGTCGAATCTGTGGGAGTATCGAAAAATAGTAGCATCCCGACGAGTACCGGGAAAAGGTAGAATCCGTGCGAGTAACCAAAAGCTGTCCCCACGATTACCGGAAAACGGTCGAATCTGTGGGAGTATCGAAAAAATGATAGAATCCGGGAGAGTGTGAAAAAACTTTCCCGACGAGTACTGGAAAAGGGTCGAATCTGTGGGAGTACCGAAAAATAGTAGCATCCGACGAGTACCGGGAAAATGTAGAATCCGTGCGAGTAACCAAAACCTGTCCCCACGAGTACCGGAAAAGGGTCGAAGCTGTGGGAGTACCGAAAATTGGTAGCATCCCGACGAGTACCAAGAAAAGGTAGAATCCGTGCGAGTGTGAAAAAACTTTGCCGACGAGTACCGAAAAAGGGTCGAATCTGTGGCAGTACCGAAAAATAGTAGCATCCCGACGAGTACCGGGAAAAGGTAGAATCCGTGCGAGTAACCAAAAGCTGTCCCCACGAGTACCGGAAAACGGTCGAATCTGTGGGAGTACCGAAAAAATGATAGAATCCGGGCGAGTGTGAAAAAACTTTGCCGACGAGTACCGAAAAAGGGTCGAATCTGTGGCAGTACCGAAAAATAGTAGCATCCCGACGAGTACCGGGAAAAGGTAGAATCCGTGCGAGTAACCAAAAGCTGTCCCCACGATTACCGGAAAACGGTCGAATCTGTGAGAGTACCGAAAAAATGATAGAATCCGGGCGAGTGTGAAAAAACTTTCCTGACGAGTACTGGAAAAGGGTCGAATCTATGGGAGTACCGAAAAATAGTAGCATCCCGACGAGTACCGGGAAAATGTAGAATCCGTGCGAGTAACCAAAAGCTGTCCCCACGAGTACCGGAAAATGGTCAAAGCTGTGGGAGTACCGAAAATTGGTAGCATCCCGACGAGTACCAAGAAAAGGTAGAATCCGTGCGAGTGTGAAAAAACTTTCCGACGAGTACCGGAAAAGGGTCGAATCTGTGGGAGTACCGAAAAATAGTAGCATCCCGACGAGTACCGGCAAAAGGTAGAATCCGTGCGAGTAACCAAAAGCTGTCCCCACGAGTACCGGAAAACGGTCGAATCTGTGGGAGTACCGAAAAAATGATAGAATCCGGGCGAGTACCGGGAAAAGGTAGAATCCATGCGAGTAACCAAAAGTTGTCCCCACGAGTACCGGAAAAGGGTCGAATCTATGCGAGTACCGAAAAAAGGTAGAATCCAGGGGAGTACTTGGAAAAGGAAGAATCCGTGCGAGTAACCAAAAGCTGTCCCCACGAGTACCGGAAAAGGGTCGAATCTATGAGAGTACCGAAAAACGGTAGAATCCAGGGGAGGACCTGGAAAAGGTAGAATCCGTGCGAGTGTGAAAAAACATTCCCGACGACTACCGGAAAAGGGTCGAATCTGTGGAAGTACCGAAAAATAGTAGCATCCCGACGAGTACCGGGAAAAGGTAGAATCCGTGCCAGTAACCAAAAGTTGTCCCCACGATTACCGGAAAACGGTCGAATCTGTGGGAGTACCGAAAAAATGATAGAATCCGGGCGAGTGTGAAAAAACTTTCCCGACGAGTACCGGAAAAGGGTCGAATCTGTGGGAGTACCGAAAAATAGTAGCATCCGACGAGTATCGGGAAAATGTAGAATCCGTGCGAGTAACCAAAAGCTGTCCCCACGAGTACCGAAAAATGGTCGAAGCTGTGGGAGTACCGAAAATTGGTAGCATCCCGACGAGTACCAAGAAAAGGTAGAATCCGTGCGAGTGTGAAAAAACTTTCCGACGAGTACCGAAAAAGGGTCGAATCTGTGGCAGTACCGAAAAATAGTAGCATCCCGACGAGTACCGGCAAAAGGTAGAATCCGTGCGAGTAACCAAAAGCTGTCCCCACGAGTACCGGAAAATGGTCGAATCTGTGGGAGTACCGAAAAAATGATAGAATCCGGGCGAGTACCGGGAAAAGGTAGAATCCGTGCGAGTAACCAAAAGTTGTCCCCACGAGTACCGGAAAAGGGTCGAATCTATGAGAGTACCGAAAAACGGTAGAATCCAGGGGAGTACTTGGAAAAGGAAGAATCCGTGCGAGTAACCAAAAGCTGTCCCCACGAGTACCGGAAAAGGGTCGAATCTGTGGGAGTACCGAAAAATGGTAGCATCCCGACGAGTACCAAGAAAAGGTAGAATCCGTGCGAGTGTGAAAAAACTTTCCCGACAAGTACCGGAAAAGGGTCGAATCTGTGGGAGTATCGAAAAATAGTAGCATCCCGACGAGTACCGGGAAAAGGTAGAATCCGTGCGAGTAACCAAAAGCTGTCCCCACGATTACCGGAAAACGGTCGAATCTGTGGGAGTACCGAAAAAATGATAGAATCCGGGAGAGTGTGAAAAAACTTTCCCGACGAGTACTGGAAAAGGGTCGAATCTGTGGGAGTACCGAAAAATAGTAGCATCCGACGAGTACCGGGAAAATGTAGAATCCGTGCGAGTAACCAAAACATGTCCCCACGAGTACCGGAAAAGGGTCGAAGCTGTGGGAGTACCGAAAATTGGTAGCATCCCGACGAGTACCAAGAAAAGGTAGAATCCGTGCGAGTGTGAAAAAACTTTGCCGACGAGTACCGAAAAAGGGTCGAATCTGTGGCAGTACCGAAAAATAGTAGCATCCCGACGAGTACCGGGAAAAGGTAGAATCCGTGCGAGTAACCAAAAGCTGTCCCCACGAGTACCGGAAAACGGTCGAATCTGTGGGAGTACCGAAAAAATGATAGAATCCGGGCGAGTGTGAAAAAACTTTGCCGACGAGTACCGAAAAAGGGTCGAATCTGTGGCAGTACCGAAAAATAGTAGCATCCCGACGAGTACCGGGAAAAGGTAGAATCCGTGCGAGTAACCAAAAGCTGTCCCCACGATTACCGGAAAACGGTCGAATCTGTGAGAGTACCGAAAAAATGATAGAATCCGGGCGAGTGTGAAAAAACTTTCCCGACGAGTACTGGAAAAGGGTCGAATCTATGGGAGTACCGAAAAATAGTAGCATCCCGACGAGTACCGGGAAAATGTAGAATCCGTGCGAGTAACCAAAAGCTGTCCCCACGAGTACCGGAAAATGGTCAAAGCTGTGGGAGTACCGAAAATTGGTAGCATCCCGACGAGTACCAAGAAAAGGTAGAATCCGTGCGAGTGTGAAAAAACTTTCCGACGAGTACCGGAAAAGGGTCGAATCTGTGGGAGTACCGAAAAATAGTAGCATCCCGACGAGTACCGGCAAAAGGTAGAATCCGTGCGAGTAACCAAAAGCTGTCCCCACGAGTACCGGAAAACGGTCGAATCTGTGGGAGTACCGAAAAAATGATAGAATCCGGGCGAGTACCGGGAAAAGGTAGAATCCATGCGAGTAACCAAAAGTTGTCCCCACGAGTACCGGAAAAGGGTCGAATCTATGCGAGTACCGAAAAAAGGTAGAATCCAGGGGAGTACTTGGAAAAGGAAGAATCCGTGCGAGTAACCAAAAGCTGTCCCCACGAGTACCGGAAAAGGGTCGAATCTATGAGAGTACCGAAAAACGGTAGAATCCAGGGGAGGACCTGGAAAAGGTAGAATCCGTGCGAGTGTGAAAAAACATTCCCGACGACTACCGGAAAAGGGTCGAATCTGTGGAAGTACCGAAAAATAGTAGCATCCCGACGAGTACCGGGAAAAGGTAGAATCCGTGCCAGTAACCAAAAGCTGTCCCCACGATTACCGGAAAACGGTCGAATCTGTGGGAGTACCGAAAAAATGATAGAATCCGGGCGAGTGTGAAAAAACTTTCCCGACGAGTACCGGAAAAGGGTCGAATCTGTGGGAGTACCGAAAAATAGTAGCATCCGACGAGTATCGGGAAAATGTAGAATCCGTGCGAGTAACCAAAACCTGTCCCCACGAGTACCGAAAAAGGGTCGAAGCTGTGGGAGTACCGAAAATTGGTAGCATCCCGACGAGTACCAAGAAAAGGTAGAATCCGTGCGTGTGTGAAAAAACATTCCCGACGAGTACCGGAAATGGGTCGAATCTGTGGGAGTACCGAAAAATAGTAGCATCCCGACGAGTACCGAGAAAATGTAGAATCCCTGCGAGTAACCAAAAGTTGTCCCCACGAGTACCGGAAAACGGTCGAATCTGTGGGAGTACCGAAAAAATGATAGAATCCGGGCGAGTGTGAAAAAACTTTGCCGACGAGTACCAAAAAAGGGTCGAATCTGTGGCAGTACCGAAAAATAGTAGCATCCCGACGAGTACCGGGAAAAGGTAGAATCCGTCCGAGTAACCAAAAGGTGTCCCCACGAGTACCGGAAAACGGTCGGATCTGTGGGAGTACCGAAAAAATGATAGAATCCAGGCGAGTACCGGGAAAAGGTAGAATCCGTCCGAGTAACCAAAAGGTGTCCCCACGAGTACCGGAAAACGGTCGGATCTGTGGGAGTACCGAAAAAATGATAGAATCCAGGCGAGTACCGGGAAAAGGTAGAATCCGTGCGAGTAACCAAAAGTTGTCCCCACGAGTACCGGAAAACGGTCGAATCTGTGGGAGTACCGAAAAATGATAGAATCCGGGCGAGTACCGAGAAAACGTAGAATCCGTGCGAGTGTCAAAAAACTTTCCCGACGAGTACCGAAAAAGGGTCGAATTTGTGGGAGTACCGAAAAATAGTAGCATCCCGACGAGTACCGAGAAAATGTAGAATCCCTGCGAGTAACCAAAAGTTGTCCCCACGAGTACCGGAAAACGGTCGAATCTGTGGGAGTACCGAAAAAATGATAGAATCCGGGCGAGTGTGAAAAAACTTTGCCGACGAGTACCAAAAAAGGGTCGAATCTGTGGCAGTACCGAAAAATAGTAGCATCCCGACGAGTACCGGGAAAAGGTAGAATCCGTCCGAGTAACCAAAAGGTGTCCCCACGAGTACCGGAAAACGGTCGGATCTGTGGGAGTACCGAAAAAATGATAGAATCCAGGCGAGTACCGGCAAAAGGTAGAATCCGTGCGAGTAACCAAAAGCTGTCCCCACGACTACCGGAAAACGGTCGAATCTGTGGGAGTACCGAAAAATGATAGAATCCGGGCGAGTACCGAGAAAACGTAGAATCCGTGCGAGTGTCAAAAAACTTTCCCGACGAGTACCGAAAAAGGGTCGAATTTGTGGGAGTAACGAAAAATGATAGAATCCGGGCGTGTACTGGGAAAAGGTAGAATCCGTGCGAGTGTCCAAAAACTGTTCCCACGAGCACCGGAAAAGGGTCGAATCTGTGGGAGTACCGAAAAATAGTAGCATCCCGACGAGTACCGGGAAAAGGTAGAATCCGTGCCAGTAACCAAAAGCTGTCCCCACGATTACCGGAAAACGGTCGAATCTGTGGGAGTACCGAAAAAATGATAGAATCCGGGCGAGTGTGAAAAAACATTCCCGACGAGTACCGGAAAAGGGTCGAATCTGTGGGAGTACCGAAAAATAGTAGCATCCGACGAGTACCGGGAAAATGTAGAATCCGTGCGAGTAACCAAAACATGTCCCCACGAGTACCGGAAAAGGGTCGAAGCTGTGGGAGTACCGAAAATTGGTAGCATCCCGACGAGTACCAAGAAAAGGTAGAATCCGTGCGAGTGTGAAAAAACTTTCCCGACGAGTACTGGAAAAGGGTCGAATCTATGGGAGTACCGAAAAATAGTAGCATCCCGACGAGTACCGGGAAAATGTAGAATCCGTGCGAGTAACCAAAAGCTGTCCCCACGAGTACCGGAAAATGGTCAAAGCTGTGGGAGTACCGAAAATTGGTAGCATCCCGACGAGTACCAAGAAAAGGTAGAATCCGTGCGAGTGTGAAAAAACTTTCCGACGAGTACCGGAAAAGGGTCGAATCTGTGGGAGTACCGAAAAATAGTAGCATCCCGACGAGTACCGGCAAAAGGTAGAATCCGTGCGAGTAACCAAAAGCTGTCCCCACGAGTACCGGAAAACGGTCGAATCTGTGGGAGTACCGAAAAAATGATAGAATCCGGGCGAGTACCGGGAAAAGGTAGAATCCATGCGAGTAACCAAAAGTTGTCCCCACGAGTACCGGAAAAGGGTCGAATCTATGCGAGTACCGAAAAAAGGTAGAATCCAGGGGAGTACTTGGAAAAGGAAGAATCCGTGCGAGTAACCAAAAGCTGTCCCCACGAGTACCGGAAAAGGGTCGAATCTATGAGAGTACCGAAAAACGGTAGAATCCAGGGGAGGACCTGGAAAAGGTAGAATCCGTGCGAGTGTGAAAAAACATTCCCGACGACTACCGGAAAAGGGTCGAATCTGTGGAAGTACCGAAAAATAGTAGCATCCCGACGAGTACCGGGAAAAGGTAGAATCCGTGCCAGTAACCAAAAGCTGTCCCCACGATTACCGGAAAACGGTCGAATCTGTGGGAGTACCGAAAAAATGATAGAATCCGGGCGAGTGTGAAAAAACTTTCCCGACGAGTACCGGAAAAGGGTCGAATCTGTGGGAGTACCGAAAAATAGTAGCATCCGACGAGTATCGGGAAAATGTAGAATCCGTGCGAGTAACCAAAACCTGTCCCCACGAGTACCGAAAAAGGGTCGAAGCTGTGGGAGTACCGAAAATTGGTAGCATCCCGACGAGTACCAAGAAAAGGTAGAATCCGTGCGTGTGTGAAAAAACATTCCCGACGAGTACCGGAAATGGGTCGAATCTGTGGGAGTACCGAAAAATAGTAGCATCCCGACGAGTACCGAGAAAATGTAGAATCCCTGCGAGTAACCAAAAGTTGTCCCCACGAGTACCGGAAAACGGTCGAATCTGTGGGAGTACCGAAAAAATGATAGAATCCGGGCGAGTGTGAAAAAACTTTGCCGACGAGTACCAAAAAAGGGTCGAATCTGTGGCAGTACCGAAAAATAGTAGCATCCCGACGAGTACCGGGAAAAGGTAGAATCCGTCCGAGTAACCAAAAGGTGTCCCCACGAGTACCGGAAAACGGTCGGATCTGTGGGAGTACCGAAAAAATGATAGAATCCAGGCGAGTACCGGGAAAAGGTAGAATCCGTCCGAGTAACCAAAAGGTGTCCCCACGAGTACCGGAAAACGGTCGGATCTGTGGGAGTACCGAAAAAATGATAGAATCCAGGCGAGTACCGGGAAAAGGTAGAATCCGTGCGAGTAACCAAAAGTTGTCCCCACGAGTACCGGAAAACGGTCGAATCTGTGGGAGTACCGAAAAATGATAGAATCCGGGCGAGTACCGAGAAAACGTAGAATCCGTGCGAGTGTCAAAAAACTTTCCCGACGAGTACCGAAAAAGGGTCGAATTTGTGGGAGTACCGAAAAATAGTAGCATCCCGACGAGTACCGAGAAAATGTAGAATCCCTGCGAGTAACCAAAAGTTGTCCCCACGAGTACCGGAAAACGGTCGAATCTGTGGGAGTACCGAAAAAATGATAGAATCCGGGCGAGTGTGAAAAAACTTTGCCGACGAGTACCAAAAAAGGGTCGAATCTGTGGCAGTACCGAAAAATAGTAGCATCCCGACGAGTACCGGGAAAAGGTAGAATCCGTCCGAGTAACCAAAAGGTGTCCCCACGAGTACCGGAAAACGGTCGGATCTGTGGGAGTACCGAAAAAATGATAGAATCCAGGCGAGTACCGGCAAAAGGTAGAATCCGTGCGAGTAACCAAAAGCTGTCCCCACGACTACCGGAAAACGGTCGAATCTGTGGGAGTACCGAAAAATGATAGAATCCGGGCGAGTACCGAGAAAACGTAGAATCCGTGCGAGTGTCAAAAAACTTTCCCGACGAGTACCGAAAAAGGGTCGAATTTGTGGGAGTAACGAAAAATGATAGAATCCGGGCGTGTACTGGGAAAAGGTAGAATCCGTGCGAGTGTCCAAAAACTGTTCCCACGAGCACCGGAAAAGGGTCGAATCTGTGGGAGTACCGAAAAATAGTAGCATCCCGACGAGTACCGGGAAAAGGTAGAATCCGTGCCAGTAACCAAAAGTTGTCCCCACGATTACCGGAAAACGGTCGAATCTGTGGGAGTACCGAAAAAATGATAGAATCCGGGCGAGTGTGAAAAAACATTCCCGACGAGTACCGGAAAAGGGTCGAATCTGTGGGAGTACCGAAAAATAGTAGCATCCGACGAGTACCGGGAAAATGTAGAATCCGTGCGAGTAACCAAAACATGTCCCCACGAGTACCGGAAAAGGGTCGAAGCTGTGGGAGTACCGAAAATTGGTAGCATCCCGACGAGTACCAAGAAAAGGTAGAATCCGTGCGAGTGTGAAAAAACTTTCCCGACGAGTACTGGAAAAGGGTCGAATCTATGGGAGTACCGAAAAATAGTAGCATCCCGACGAGTACCGGGAAAATGTAGAATCCGTGCGAGTAACCAAAAGCTGTCCCCACGAGTACCGGAAAATGGTCAAAGCTGTGGGAGTACCGAAAATTGGTAGCATCCCGACGAGTACCAAGAAAAGGTAGAATCCGTGCGAGTGTGAAAAAACTTTCCGACGAGTACCGGAAAAGGGTCGAATCTGTGGGAGTACCGAAAAATAGTAGCATCCCGACGAGTACCGGCAAAAGGTAGAATCCGTGCGAGTAACCAAAAGCTGTCCCCACGAGTACCGGAAAACGGTCGAATCTGTGGGAGTACCGAAAAAATGATAGAATCCGGGCGAGTACCGGGAAAAGGTAGAATCCATGCGAGTAACCAAAAGTTGTCCCCACGAGTACCGGAAAAGGGTCGAATCTATGCGAGTACCGAAAAAAGGTAGAATCCAGGGGAGTACTTGGAAAAGGAAGAATCCGTGCGAGTAACCAAAAGCTGTCCCCACGAGTACCGGAAAAGGGTCGAATCTATGAGAGTACCGAAAAACGGTAGAATCCAGGGGAGGACCTGGAAAAGGTAGAATCCGTGCGAGTGTGAAAAAACATTCCCGACGACTACCGGAAAAGGGTCGAATCTGTGGAAGTACCGAAAAATAGTAGCATCCCGACGAGTACCGGGAAAAGGTAGAATCCGTGCCAGTAACCAAAAGCTGTCCCCACGATTACCGGAAAACGGTCGAATCTGTGGGAGTACCGAAAAAATGATAGAATCCGGGCGAGTGTGAAAAAACTTTCCCGACGAGTACCGGAAAAGGGTCGAATCTGTGGGAGTACCGAAAAATAGTAGCATCCGACGAGTATCGGGAAAATGTAGAATCCGTGCGAGTAACCAAAACCTGTCCCCACGAGTACCGAAAAAGGGTCGAAGCTGTGGGAGTACCGAAAATTGGTAGCATCCCGACGAGTACCAAGAAAAGGTAGAATCCGTGCGTGTGTGAAAAAACATTCCCGACGAGTACCGGAAATGGGTCGAATCTGTGGGAGTACCGAAAAATAGTAGCATCCCGACGAGTACCGAGAAAATGTAGAATCCCTGCGAGTAACCAAAAGTTGTCCCCACGAGTACCGGAAAACGGTCGAATCTGTGGGAGTACCGAAAAAATGATAGAATCCGGGCGAGTGTGAAAAAACTTTGCCGACGAGTACCAAAAAAGGGTCGAATCTGTGGCAGTACCGAAAAATAGTAGCATCCCGACGAGTACCGGGAAAAGGTAGAATCCGTCCGAGTAACCAAAAGGTGTCCCCACGAGTACCGGAAAACGGTCGGATCTGTGGGAGTACCGAAAAAATGATAGAATCCAGGCGAGTACCGGGAAAAGGTAGAATCCGTCCGAGTAACCAAAAGGTGTCCCCACGAGTACCGGAAAACGGTCGGATCTGTGGGAGTACCGAAAAAATGATAGAATCCAGGCGAGTACCGGGAAAAGGTAGAATCCGTGCGAGTAACCAAAAGTTGTCCCCACGAGTACCGGAAAACGGTCGAATCTGTGGGAGTACCGAAAAATGATAGAATCCGGGCGAGTACCGAGAAAACGTAGAATCCGTGCGAGTGTCAAAAAACTTTCCCGACGAGTACCGAAAAAGGGTCGAATTTGTGGGAGTACCGAAAAATAGTAGCATCCCGACGAGTACCGAGAAAATGTAGAATCCCTGCGAGTAACCAAAAGTTGTCCCCACGAGTACCGGAAAACGGTCGAATCTGTGGGAGTACCGAAAAAATGATAGAATCCGGGCGAGTGTGAAAAAACTTTGCCGACGAGTACCAAAAAAGGGTCGAATCTGTGGCAGTACCGAAAAATAGTAGCATCCCGACGAGTACCGGGAAAAGGTAGAATCCGTCCGAGTAACCAAAAGGTGTCCCCACGAGTACCGGAAAACGGTCGGATCTGTGGGAGTACCGAAAAAATGATAGAATCCAGGCGAGTACCGGCAAAAGGTAGAATCCGTGCGAGTAACCAAAAGCTGTCCCCACGACTACCGGAAAACGGTCGAATCTGTGGGAGTACCGAAAAATGATAGAATCCGGGCGAGTACCGAGAAAACGTAGAATCCGTGCGAGTGTCAAAAAACTTTCCCGACGAGTACCGAAAAAGGGTCGAATTTGTGGGAGTAACGAAAAATGATAGAATCCGGGCGTGTACTGGGAAAAGGTAGAATCCGTGCGAGTGTCCAAAAACTGTTCCCACGAGCACCGGAAAAGGGTCGAATCTGTGGGAGTACCGAAAAATAGTAGCATCCCGACGAGTACCGGGAAAAGGTAGAATCCGTGCCAGTAACCAAAAGCTGTCCCCACGATTACCGGAAAACGGTCGAATCTGTGGGAGTACCGAAAAAATGATAGAATCCGGGCGAGTGTGAAAAAACATTCCCGACGAGTACCGGAAAAGGGTCGAATCTGTGGGAGTACCGAAAAATAGTAGCATCCGACGAGTACCGGGAAAATGTAGAATCCGTGCGAGTAACCAAAAGCTGTCCCCACGAGTACCGGAAAAGGGTCGAATCTGTTGGAGTACCGAAAAATGGTAGCATCCCGACAAGTACCAAGAAAAGGTAGAATCCGTGCGAGTGTGAAAAAACTTTCCCGACGAGTACCGGAAAAGGGTCGAATCTGTGGGAGTACCGAAAAATAGTAGCATCCCGACGAGTACCGGGAAAAGGTAGAATCCGTGCGAGTAACCAAAAGCTGTCCCCACGATTACCGGAAAAGGGTCGAATCTATGGGAGTACCGAAAAATGGTAGCATCCCGACGAGTACCAAGAAAAGGTAGAATCCGTGCGAGTGTGAAAAAACTTTCCCGACGAGTACCGGAAAAGGGTCGAATCTGTGGGAGTACCGAAAAATAGTAGCATCCCGACGAGTACCGGGAAAAGGTAGAATCCGTGCGAGTAACCAAAAGCTGTCCCCACGATTACCGGAAAACGGTCGAATCTGTGGGAGTACCGAAAAAATGATAGAATCCGGGCGAGTGTGAAAAAACTTTCCTGACGAGTACCGGAAAATGGTCGAATCTGTGGGAGTACCGAAAAATAGTAGCATCCCGACGAGTACCGGGAAAATGTCGAATCCGTGCGAGTAACCAAAAGCTGTCCCCACGAGTACCGGAAAATGGTCGAAGCTGTGGGAGTACCGAAAATTGGTAGCATCCCGACGAGTACCAAGAAAAGGTAGAATCCGTGCGAGTGTGAAAAAACTTTCCCAACGAGTACCGAAAAAGGGTCGAATCTGTGGCAGTACCGAAAAATAGTAGCATCCCGACGAGTACCGGGAAAAGGTAGAATCCGTGCGAGTAACCAAAAGTTGTCCCCACGAGTACCGGAAAACGGTCGAATCTGTGGGAGTACCGAAAAAATGATAGAATCCGGGCGAGTGTGAAAAAACTTTGCCGACGAGTACCAAAAAAGGGTCGAATCTGTGGCAGTACCGAAAAATAGTAGCATCCCGACGAGTACCGGGAAAAGGTAGAATCCGTCCGAGTAACCAAAAGGTGTCCCCACGAGTACCGGAAAACGGTCGGATCTGTGGGAGTACCGAAAAAATGATAGAATCCAGGCGAGTACCGGGAAAAGGTAGAATCCGTGCGAGTAACCAAAAGCTGTCCCCACGAGTACCGGAAAACGGTCGAATCTGTGGGAGTACCGAAAAATGATAGAATCCGGGCGAGTACCGAGAAAACGTAGAATCCGTGCGAGTGTCAAAAAACTTTCCCGACGAGTACCGAAAAAGGGTCGAATTTGTGGGAGTAACGAAAAATGATAGAATCCGGGCGTGTACTGGGAAAAGGTAGAATCCGTGCGAGTGTCCAAAAACTGTTCCCACGAGCACCGGAAAAGGGTCGAATCTGTGGGAGTACCGAAAAATAGTAGCATCCCGACGAGTACCGGGAAAAGGTAGAATCCGTGCCAGTAACCAAAAGGTGTCCCCACGAGTACCGGAAAACGGTCGGATCTGTGGGAGTACCGAAAAAATGATAGAATCCAGGCGAGTACCGGGAAAAGGTAGAATCCGTGCGAGTAACCAAAAGCTGTCCCCACGAGTACCGGAAAACGGTCGAATCTGTGGGAGTACCGAAAAATGATAGAATCCGGGCGAGTACCGAGAAAACGTAGAATCCGTGCGAGTGTCAAAAAACTTTCCCGACGAGTACCGAAAAAGGGTCGAATTTGTGGGAGTACCGAAAAATAGTGGCATCCCGACGAGTACCGAGAAAATGTAGAATCCCTGCGAGTAACCAAAAGTTGTCCCCACGAGTACCGGAAAACGGTCGAATCTGTGGGAGTACCGAAAAAATGATAGAATCCGGGCGAGTGTGAAAAAACTTTGCCGACGAGTACCAAAAAAGGGTCGAATCTGTGGCAGTACCGAAAAATAGTAGCATCCCGACGAGTACCGGGAAAAGGTAGAATCCGTCCGAGTAACCAAAAGGTGTCCCCACGAGTACCGGAAAACGGTCGGATCTGTGGGAGTACCGAAAAAATGATAGAATCCAGGCGAGTACCGGGAAAAGGTAGAATCCGTGCGAGTAACCAAAAGCTGTCCCCACGAGTACCGGAAAACGGTCGAATCTGTGGGAGTACCGAAAAATGATAGAATCCGGGCGAGTACCGAGAAAACGTAGAATCCGTGCGAGTGTCAAAAAACTTTCCCGACGAGTACCGAAAAAGGGTCGAATTTGTGGGAGTAACGAAAAATGATAGAATCCGGGCGTGTACTGGGAAAAGGTAGAATCCGTGCGAGTGTCCAAAAACTGTTCCCACGAGCACCGGAAAAGGGTCGAATCTGTGGGAGTACCGAAAAATAGTAGCATCCCGACGAGTACCGGGAAAAGATAGAATCCGTGCCAGTAACCAAAAGCTGTCCCCACGATTACCGGAAAACGGTCGAATCTGTGGGAGTACCGAAAAAATGATAGAATCCGGGCGAGTGTGAAAAAACTTTCCCGACGAGTACCGGAAAAGGGTCGAATCTGTGGGAGTACCGAAAAATAGTAGCATCCGACGAGTACCGGGAAAATGTAGAATCCGTGCGAGTAACCAAAAGCTGTCCCCACGAGTACCGGAAAAGGGTCGAATCTGTTGGAGTACCGAAAAATGGTAGCATCCCGACAAGTACCAAGAAAAGGTAGAATCCGTGCGAGTGTGAAAAAACTTTCCCGACGAGTACCGGAAAAGGGTCGAATCTGTGGGAGTACCGAAAAATAGTAGCATCCCGACGAGTACCGGGAAAAGGTAGAATCCGTGCGAGTAACCAAAAGCTGTCCCCACGATTACCGGAAAAGGGTCGAATCTATGGGAGTACCGAAAAATGGTAGCATCCCGACGAGTACCAAGAAAAGGTAGAATCCGTGCGAGTGTGAAAAAACTTTCCCGACGAGTACCGGGAAAAGGTAGAATCCGTGCGAGTAACCAAAAGCTGTCCCCACGAGTACCGGAAAAGGGTCGAATCTGTTGGAGTACCGAAAAATGGTAGCATCCCGACAAGTACCAAGAAAAGGTAGAATCCGTGCGAGTGTGAAAAAACTTTCCCGACGAGTACCGGAAAAGGGTCGAATCTGTGGGAGTACCGAAAAATAGTAGCATCCCGACGAGTACCGGGAAAAGGTAGAATCCGTGCGAGTAACCAAAAGCTGTCCCCACGATTACCGGAAAAGGGTCGAATCTATGGGAGTACCGAAAAATGGTAGCATCCCGACGAGTACCAAGAAAAGGTAGAATCCGTGCGAGTGTGAAAAAACTTTCCCGACGAGTACCGGAAAAGGGTCGAATCTGTGGGAGTACCGAAAAATAGTAGCATCCCGACGAGTACCGGGAAAAGGTAGAATCCGTGCGAGTAACCAAAAGCTGTCCCCACGATTACCGGAAAACGGTCGAATCTGTGGGAGTACCGAAAAAATGATAGAATCCGGGCGAGTGTGAAAAAACTTTCCTGACGAGTACCGGAAAATGGTCGAATCTGTGGGAGTACCGAAAAATAGTAGCATCCCGACGAGTACCGGGAAAATGTCGAATCCGTGCGAGTAACCAAAAGCTGTCCCCACGAGTACCGGAAAATGGTCGAAGCTGTGGGAGTACCGAAAATTGGTAGCATCCCGACGAGTACCAAGAAAAGGTAGAATCCGTGCGAGTGTGAAAAAACTTTCCCAACGAGTACCGAAAAAGGGTCGAATCTGTGGCAGTACCGAAAAATAGTAGCATCCCGACGAGTACCGGGAAAAGGTAGAATCCGTGCGAGTAACCAAAAGTTGTCCCCACGAGTACCGGAAAACGGTCGAATCTGTGGGAGTACCGAAAAAATGATAGAATCCGGGCGAGTGTGAAAAAACTTTGCCGACGAGTACCAAAAAAGGGTCGAATCTGTGGCAGTACCGAAAAATAGTAGCATCCCGACGAGTACCGGGAAAAGGTAGAATCCGTCCGAGTAACCAAAAGGTGTCCCCACGAGTACCGGAAAACGGTCGGATCTGTGGGAGTACCGAAAAAATGATAGAATCCAGGCGAGTACCGGGAAAAGGTAGAATCCGTGCGAGTAACCAAAAGCTGTCCCCACGAGTACCGGAAAACGGTCGAATCTGTGGGAGTACCGAAAAATGATAGAATCCGGGCGAGTACCGAGAAAACGTAGAATCCGTGCGAGTGTCAAAAAACTTTCCCGACGAGTACCGAAAAAGGGTCGAATTTGTGGGAGTAACGAAAAATGATAGAATCCGGGCGTGTACTGGGAAAAGGTAGAATCCGTGCGAGTGTCCAAAAACTGTTCCCACGAGCACCGGAAAAGGGTCGAATCTGTGGGAGTACCGAAAAATAGTAGCATCCCGACGAGTACCGGGAAAAGGTAGAATCCGTGCCAGTAACCAAAAGGTGTCCCCACGAGTACCGGAAAACGGTCGGATCTGTGGGAGTACCGAAAAAATGATAGAATCCAGGCGAGTACCGGGAAAAGGTAGAATCCGTGCGAGTAACCAAAAGCTGTCCCCACGAGTACCGGAAAACGGTCGAATCTGTGGGAGTACCGAAAAATGATAGAATCCGGGCGAGTACCGAGAAAACGTAGAATCCGTGCGAGTGTCAAAAAACTTTCCCGACGAGTACCGAAAAAGGGTCGAATTTGTGGGAGTACCGAAAAATAGTGGCATCCCGACGAGTACCGAGAAAATGTAGAATCCCTGCGAGTAACCAAAAGTTGTCCCCACGAGTACCGGAAAACGGTCGAATCTGTGGGAGTACCGAAAAAATGATAGAATCCGGGCGAGTGTGAAAAAACTTTGCCGACGAGTACCAAAAAAGGGTCGAATCTGTGGCAGTACCGAAAAATAGTAGCATCCCGACGAGTACCGGGAAAAGGTAGAATCCGTCCGAGTAACCAAAAGGTGTCCCCACGAGTACCGGAAAACGGTCGGATCTGTGGGAGTACCGAAAAAATGATAGAATCCAGGCGAGTACCGGGAAAAGGTAGAATCCGTGCGAGTAACCAAAAGCTGTCCCCACGAGTACCGGAAAACGGTCGAATCTGTGGGAGTACCGAAAAATGATAGAATCCGGGCGAGTACCGAGAAAACGTAGAATCCGTGCGAGTGTCAAAAAACTTTCCCGACGAGTACCGAAAAAGGGTCGAATTTGTGGGAGTAACGAAAAATGATAGAATCCGGGCGTGTACTGGGAAAAGGTAGAATCCGTGCGAGTGTCCAAAAACTGTTCCCACGAGCACCGGAAAAGGGTCGAATCTGTGGGAGTACCGAAAAATAGTAGCATCCCGACGAGTACCGGGAAAAGGTAGAATCCGTGCCAGTAACCAAAAGCTGTCCCCACGATTACCGGAAAACGGTCGAATCTGTGGGAGTACCGAAAAAATGATAGAATCCGGGCGAGTGTGAAAAAACTTTCCCGACGAGTACCGGAAAAGGGTCGAATCTGTGGGAGTACCGAAAAATAGTAGCATCCGACGAGTACCGGGAAAATGTAGAATCCGTGCGAGTAACCAAAAGCTGTCCCCACGAGTACCGGAAAAGGGTCGAATCTGTTGGAGTACCGAAAAATGGTAGCATCCCGACAAGTACCAAGAAAAGGTAGAATCCGTGCGAGTGTGAAAAAACTTTCCCGACGAGTACCGGAAAAGGGTCGAATCTGTGGGAGTACCGAAAAATAGTAGCATCCCGACGAGTACCGGGAAAAGGTAGAATCCGTGCGAGTAACCAAAAGCTGTCCCCACGATTACCGGAAAAGGGTCGAATCTATGGGAGTACCGAAAAATGGTAGCATCCCGACGAGTACCAAGAAAAGGTAGAATCCGTGCGAGTGTGAAAAAACTTTCCCGACGAGTACCGGAAAAGGGTCGAATCTGTGGGAGTACCGAAAAATAGTAGCATCCCGACGAGTACCGGGAAAAGGTAGAATCCGTGCGAGTAACCAAAAGCTGTCCCCACGATTACCGGAAAACGGTCGAATCTGTGGGAGTACCGAAAAAATGATAGAATCCGGGCGAGTGTGAAAAAACTTTCCTGACGAGTACCGGAAAATGGTCGAATCTGTGGGAGTACCGAAAAATAGTAGCATCCCGACGAGTACCGGGAAAATGTCGAATCCGTGCGAGTAACCAAAAGCTGTCCCCACGAGTACCGGAAAATGGTCGAAGCTGTGGGAGTACCGAAAATTGGTAGCATCCCGACGAGTACCAAGAAAAGGTAGAATCCGTGCGAGTGTGAAAAAACTTTCCCAACGAGTACCGAAAAAGGGTCGAATCTGTGGCAGTACCGAAAAATAGTAGCATCCCGACGAGTACCGGGAAAAGGTAGAATCCGTGCGAGTAACCAAAAGTTGTCCCCACGAGTACCGGAAAACGGTCGAATCTGTGGGAGTACCGAAAAAATGATAGAATCCGGGCGAGTGTGAAAAAACTTTGCCGACGAGTACCAAAAAAGGGTCGAATCTGTGGCAGTACCGAAAAATAGTAGCATCCCGACGAGTACCGGGAAAAGGTAGAATCCGTCCGAGTAACCAAAAGGTGTCCCCACGAGTACCGGAAAACGGTCGGATCTGTGGGAGTACCGAAAAAATGATAGAATCCAGGCGAGTACCGGGAAAAGGTAGAATCCGTGCGAGTAACCAAAAGCTGTCCCCACGAGTACCGGAAAACGGTCGAATCTGTGGGAGTACCGAAAAATGATAGAATCCGGGCGAGTACCGAGAAAACGTAGAATCCGTGCGAGTGTCAAAAAACTTTCCCGACGAGTACCGAAAAAGGGTCGAATTTGTGGGAGTAACGAAAAATGATAGAATCCGGGCGTGTACTGGGAAAAGGTAGAATCCGTGCGAGTGTCCAAAAACTGTTCCCACGAGCACCGGAAAAGGGTCGAATCTGTGGGAGTACCGAAAAATAGTAGCATCCCGACGAGTACCGGGAAAAGGTAGAATCCGTGCCAGTAACCAAAAGGTGTCCCCACGAGTACCGGAAAACGGTCGGATCTGTGGGAGTACCGAAAAAATGATAGAATCCAGGCGAGTACCGGGAAAAGGTAGAATCCGTGCGAGTAACCAAAAGCTGTCCCCACGAGTACCGGAAAACGGTCGAATCTGTGGGAGTACCGAAAAATGATAGAATCCGGGCGAGTACCGAGAAAACGTAGAATCCGTGCGAGTGTCAAAAAACTTTCCCGACGAGTACCGAAAAAGGGTCGAATTTGTGGGAGTACCGAAAAATAGTGGCATCCCGACGAGTACCGAGAAAATGTAGAATCCCTGCGAGTAACCAAAAGTTGTCCCCACGAGTACCGGAAAACGGTCGAATCTGTGGGAGTACCGAAAAAATGATAGAATCCGGGCGAGTGTGAAAAAACTTTGCCGACGAGTACCAAAAAAGGGTCGAATCTGTGGCAGTACCGAAAAATAGTAGCATCCCGACGAGTACCGGGAAAAGGTAGAATCCGTCCGAGTAACCAAAAGGTGTCCCCACGAGTACCGGAAAACGGTCGGATCTGTGGGAGTACCGAAAAAATGATAGAATCCAGGCGAGTACCGGGAAAAGGTAGAATCCGTGCGAGTAACCAAAAGCTGTCCCCACGAGTACCGGAAAACGGTCGAATCTGTGGGAGTACCGAAAAATGATAGAATCCGGGCGAGTACCGAGAAAACGTAGAATCCGTGCGAGTGTCAAAAAACTTTCCCGACGAGTACCGAAAAAGGGTCGAATTTGTGGGAGTAACGAAAAATGATAGAATCCGGGCGTGTACTGGGAAAAGGTAGAATCCGTGCGAGTGTCCAAAAACTGTTCCCACGAGCACCGGAAAAGGGTCGAATCTGTGGGAGTACCGAAAAATAGTAGCATCCCGACGAGTACCGGGAAAAGATAGAATCCGTGCCAGTAACCAAAAGCTGTCCCCACGATTACCGGAAAACGGTCGAATCTGTGGGAGTACCGAAAAAATGATAGAATCCGGGCGAGTGTGAAAAAACTTTCCCGACGAGTACCGGAAAAGGGTCGAATCTGTGGGAGTACCGAAAAATAGTAGCATCCGACGAGTACCGGGAAAATGTAGAATCCGTGCGAGTAACCAAAAGCTGTCCCCACGAGTACCGGAAAAGGGTCGAATCTGTTGGAGTACCGAAAAATGGTAGCATCCCGACAAGTACCAAGAAAAGGTAGAATCCGTGCGAGTGTGAAAAAACTTTCCCGACGAGTACCGGAAAAGGGTCGAATCTGTGGGAGTACCGAAAAATAGTAGCATCCCGACGAGTACCGGGAAAAGGTAGAATCCGTGCGAGTAACCAAAAGCTGTCCCCACGATTACCGGAAAAGGGTCGAATCTATGGGAGTACCGAAAAATGGTAGCATCCCGACGAGTACCAAGAAAAGGTAGAATCCGTGCGAGTGTGAAAAAACTTTCCCGACGAGTACCGGGAAAAGGTAGAATCCGTGCGAGTAACCAAAAGCTGTCCCCACGAGTACCGGAAAAGGGTCGAATCTGTTGGAGTACCGAAAAATGGTAGCATCCCGACAAGTACCAAGAAAAGGTAGAATCCGTGCGAGTGTGAAAAAACTTTCCCGACGAGTACCGGAAAAGGGTCGAATCTGTGGGAGTACCGAAAAATAGTAGCATCCCGACGAGTACCGGGAAAAGGTAGAATCCGTGCGAGTAACCAAAAGCTGTCCCCACGATTACCGGAAAAGGGTCGAATCTATGGGAGTACCGAAAAATGGTAGCATCCCGACGAGTACCAAGAAAAGGTAGAATCCGTGCGAGTGTGAAAAAACTTTCCCGACGAGTACCGGAAAAGGGTCGAATCTGTGGGAGTACCGAAAAATAGTAGCATCCCGACGAGTACCGGGAAAAGGTAGAATCCGTGCGAGTAACCAAAAGCTGTCCCCACGATTACCGGAAAACGGTCGAATCTGTGGGAGTACCGAAAAAATGATAGAATCCGGGCGAGTGTGAAAAAACTTTCCTGACGAGTACCGGAAAATGGTCGAATCTGTGGGAGTACCGAAAAATAGTAGCATCCCGACGAGTACCGGGAAAATGTCGAATCCGTGCGAGTAACCAAAAGCTGTCCCCACGAGTACCGGAAAATGGTCGAAGCTGTGGGAGTACCGAAAATTGGTAGCATCCCGACGAGTACCAAGAAAAGGTAGAATCCGTGCGAGTGTGAAAAAACTTTCCCAACGAGTACCGAAAAAGGGTCGAATCTGTGGCAGTACCGAAAAATAGTAGCATCCCGACGAGTACCGGGAAAAGGTAGAATCCGTGCGAGTAACCAAAAGTTGTCCCCACGAGTACCGGAAAACGGTCGAATCTGTGGGAGTACCGAAAAAATGATAGAATCCGGGCGAGTGTGAAAAAACTTTGCCGACGAGTACCAAAAAAGGGTCGAATCTGTGGCAGTACCGAAAAATAGTAGCATCCCGACGAGTACCGGGAAAAGGTAGAATCCGTCCGAGTAACCAAAAGGTGTCCCCACGAGTACCGGAAAACGGTCGGATCTGTGGGAGTACCGAAAAAATGATAGAATCCAGGCGAGTACCGGGAAAAGGTAGAATCCGTGCGAGTAACCAAAAGCTGTCCCCACGAGTACCGGAAAACGGTCGAATCTGTGGGAGTACCGAAAAATGATAGAATCCGGGCGAGTACCGAGAAAACGTAGAATCCGTGCGAGTGTCAAAAAACTTTCCCGACGAGTACCGAAAAAGGGTCGAATTTGTGGGAGTAACGAAAAATGATAGAATCCGGGCGTGTACTGGGAAAAGGTAGAATCCGTGCGAGTGTCCAAAAACTGTTCCCACGAGCACCGGAAAAGGGTCGAATCTGTGGGAGTACCGAAAAATAGTAGCATCCCGACGAGTACCGGGAAAAGGTAGAATCCGTGCCAGTAACCAAAAGGTGTCCCCACGAGTACCGGAAAACGGTCGGATCTGTGGGAGTACCGAAAAAATGATAGAATCCAGGCGAGTACCGGGAAAAGGTAGAATCCGTGCGAGTAACCAAAAGCTGTCCCCACGAGTACCGGAAAACGGTCGAATCTGTGGGAGTACCGAAAAATGATAGAATCCGGGCGAGTACCGAGAAAACGTAGAATCCGTGCGAGTGTCAAAAAACTTTCCCGACGAGTACCGAAAAAGGGTCGAATTTGTGGGAGTACCGAAAAATAGTGGCATCCCGACGAGTACCGAGAAAATGTAGAATCCCTGCGAGTAACCAAAAGTTGTCCCCACGAGTACCGGAAAACGGTCGAATCTGTGGGAGTACCGAAAAAATGATAGAATCCGGGCGAGTGTGAAAAAACTTTGCCGACGAGTACCAAAAAAGGGTCGAATCTGTGGCAGTACCGAAAAATAGTAGCATCCCGACGAGTACCGGGAAAAGGTAGAATCCGTCCGAGTAACCAAAAGGTGTCCCCACGAGTACCGGAAAACGGTCGGATCTGTGGGAGTACCGAAAAAATGATAGAATCCAGGCGAGTACCGGGAAAAGGTAGAATCCGTGCGAGTAACCAAAAGCTGTCCCCACGAGTACCGGAAAACGGTCGAATCTGTGGGAGTACCGAAAAATGATAGAATCCGGGCGAGTACCGAGAAAACGTAGAATCCGTGCGAGTGTCAAAAAACTTTCCCGACGAGTACCGAAAAAGGGTCGAATTTGTGGGAGTAACGAAAAATGATAGAATCCGGGCGTGTACTGGGAAAAGGTAGAATCCGTGCGAGTGTCCAAAAACTGTTCCCACGAGCACCGGAAAAGGGTCGAATCTGTGGGAGTACCGAAAAATAGTAGCATCCCGACGAGTACCGGGAAAAGGTAGAATCCGTGCCAGTAACCAAAAGCTGTCCCCACGATTACCGGAAAACGGTCGAATCTGTGGGAGTACCGAAAAAATGATAGAATCCGGGCGAGTGTGAAAAAACTTTCCCGACGAGTACCGGAAAAGGGTCGAATCTGTGGGAGTACCGAAAAATAGTAGCATCCGACGAGTACCGGGAAAATGTAGAATCCGTGCGAGTAACCAAAAGCTGTCCCCACGAGTACCGGAAAAGGGTCGAATCTGTTGGAGTACCGAAAAATGGTAGCATCCCGACAAGTACCAAGAAAAGGTAGAATCCGTGCGAGTGTGAAAAAACTTTCCCGACGAGTACCGGAAAAGGGTCGAATCTGTGGGAGTACCGAAAAATAGTAGCATCCCGACGAGTACCGGGAAAAGGTAGAATCCGTGCGAGTAACCAAAAGCTGTCCCCACGATTACCGGAAAAGGGTCGAATCTATGGGAGTACCGAAAAATGGTAGCATCCCGACGAGTACCAAGAAAAGGTAGAATCCGTGCGAGTGTGAAAAAACTTTCCCGACGAGTACCGGGAAAAGGTAGAATCCGTGCGAGTAACCAAAAGCTGTCCCCACGATTACCGGAAAACGGTCGAATCTGTGGGAGTACCGAAAAAATGATAGAATCCGGGCGAGTGTGAAAAAACTTTCCTGACGAGTACCGGAAAATGGTCGAATCTGTGGGAGTACCGAAAAATAGTAGCATCCCGACGAGTACCGGGAAAATGTCGAATCCGTGCGAGTAACCAAAAGCTGTCCCCACGAGTACCGGAAAATGGTCGAAGCTGTGGGAGTACCGAAAATTGGTAGCATCCCGACGAGTACCAAGAAAAGGTAGAATCCGTGCGAGTGTGAAAAAACTTTCCCAACGAGTACCGAAAAAGGGTCGAATCTGTGGCAGTACCGAAAAATAGTAGCATCCCGACGAGTACCGGGAAAAGGTAGAATCCGTGCGAGTAACCAAAAGTTGTCCCCACGAGTACAGGAAAACGGTCGAATCTGTGGGAGTACCGAAAAAATGATAGAATCCGGGCGAGTGTGAAAAAACTTTGCCGACGAGTACCAAAAAAGGGTCGAATCTGTGGCAGTACCGAAAAATAGTAGCATCCCGACGAGTACCGGGAAAAGGTAGAATCCGTCCGAGTAACCAAAAGGTGTCCCCACGAGTACCGGAAAACGGTCGGATCTGTGGGAGTACCGAAAAAATGATAGAATCCAGGCGAGTACCGGGAAAAGGTAGAATCCGTGCGAGTAACCAAAATGTGTCCCCACGAGTACCGGAAAACGGTCGGATCTGTGGGAGTACCGAAAAAATGATAGAATCCAGGCGAGTACCGGGAAAAGGTAGAATCCGTGCGAGTAACCAAAAGCTGTCCCCACGAGTACCGGAAAACGGTCGAATCTGTGGGAGTACCGAAAAATGATAGAATCCGGGCGAGTACCGAGAAAACGTAGAATCCGTGCGAGTGTCAAAAAACTTTCCCGACGAGTACCGAAAAAGGGTCGAATTTGTGGGAGTACCGAAAAATAGTAGCATCCCGACGAGTACCGAGAAAATGTAGAATCCCTGCGAGTAACCAAAAGTTGTCCCCACGAGTACCGGAAAACGGTCGAATCTGTGGGAGTACCGAAAAAATGATAGAATCCGGGCGAGTGTGAAAAAACTTTGCCGACGAGTACCAAAAAAGGGTCGAATCTGTGGGAGTACCGAAAAATAGTAGCATCCCGACGAGTACCGGGAAAAGGTAGAATCCGTGCCAGTAACCAAAAGCTGTCCCCACGATTACCGGAAAACGGTCGAATCTGTGGGAGTACCGAAAAAATGATAGAATCCGGGCGAGTGTGAAAAAACTTTCCCGACGAGTACCGGAAAAGGGTCGAATCTGTGGGAGTACCGAAAAATAGTAGCATCCGACGAGTACCGGGAAAATGTAGAATCCGTGCGAGTAACCAAAAGCTGTCCCCACGAGTACCGGAAAAGGGTCGAATCTGTTGGAGTACCGAAAAATGGTAGCATCCCGACAAGTACCAAGAAAAGGTAGAATCCGTGCGAGTGTGAAAAAACTTTCCCGACGAGTACCGGAAAAGGGTCGAATCTGTGGGAGTACCGAAAAATAGTAGCATCCGACGAGTACCGGGAAAATGTAGAATCCGTGCGAGTAACCAAAAGCTGTCCCCACGAGTACCGGAAAAGGGTCGAATCTGTTGGAGTACCGAAAAATGGTAGCATCCCGACAAGTACCAAGAAAAGGTAGAATCCGTGCGAGTGTGAAAAAACTTTCCCGACGAGTACCGGAAAAGGGTCGAATCTGTGGGAGTACCGAAAAATAGTAGCATCCCGACGAGTACCGGGAAAAGGTAGAATCCGTGCGAGTAACCAAAAGCTGTCCCCACGATTACCGGAAAAGGGTCGAATCTATGGGAGTACCGAAAAATGGTAGCATCCCGACGAGTACCAAGAAAAGGTAGAATCCGTGCGAGTGTGAAAAAACTTTCCCGACGAGTACCGGGAAAAGGTAGAATCCGTGCGAGTAACCAAAAGCTGTCCCCACGATTACCGGAAAACGGTCGAATCTGTGGGAGTACCGAAAAAATGATAGAATCCGGGCGAGTGTGAAAAAACTTTCCTGACGAGTACCGGAAAATGGTCGAATCTGTGGGAGTACCGAAAAATAGTAGCATCCCGACGAGTACCGGGAAAATGTCGAATCCGTGCGAGTAACCAAAAGCTGTCCCCACGAGTACCGGAAAATGGTCGAAGCTGTGGGAGTACCGAAAATTGGTAGCATCCCGACGAGTACCAAGAAAAGGTAGAATCCGTGCGAGTGTGAAAAAACTTTCCCAACGAGTACCGAAAAAGGGTCGAATCTGTGGCAGTACCGAAAAATAGTAGCATCCCGACGAGTACCGGGAAAAGGTAGAATCCGTGCGAGTAACCAAAAGTTGTCCCCACGAGTACAGGAAAACGGTCGAATCTGTGGGAGTACCGAAAAAATGATAGAATCCGGGCGAGTGTGAAAAAACTTTGCCGACGAGTACCAAAAAAGGGTCGAATCTGTGGCAGTACCGAAAAATAGTAGCATCCCGACGAGTACCGGGAAAAGGTAGAATCCGTCCGAGTAACCAAAAGGTGTCCCCACGAGTACCGGAAAACGGTCGGATCTGTGGGAGTACCGAAAAAATGATAGAATCCAGGCGAGTACCGGGAAAAGGTAGAATCCGTGCGAGTAACCAAAAGCTGTCCCCACGAGTACCGGAAAACGGTCGAATCTGTGGGAGTACCGAAAAATGATAGAATCCGGGCGAGTACCGAGAAAACGTAGAATCCGTGCGAGTGTCAAAAAACTTTCCCGACGAGTACCGAAAAAGGGTCGAATTTGTGGGAGTAACGAAATATGATAGAATCCGGGCGTGTACTGGGAAAAGGTAGAATCCGTGCGAGTGTCCAAAAACTGTTCCCACGAGTACCGGAAAAGGGTCGAATCTATGAGAGTACCGAAAAATTGTAGAATCCAGGGGAGTACCTGGAAAATGTAGAATCCGTGCGAGTAACCAAAAGTTGTCCCCACGAGTACGGGAAAAGGGTCGAATCTGTGGGAGTACCGAAAAATGGTAGCATCCCGACGAGTACCAAGAAAAGGTAGAATCCGTGCGAGTGTGAAAAAACTTTCCCGACGAGTACCGGAAAAGGGTCGAATCTGTGGGAGTACCGAAAAATAGTAGCATCCCGACGAGTACCGGGAAAATGTAGAATCCGTGCGAGTAACCAAAAGCTGTCCCCACGAGTACCGGAAAATGGTCGAAGCTGTGGGAGTACCGAAAATTGGTAGCATCCCGACGAGTACCAAGAAAAGGTAGAATCCGTGCGAGTGTGAAAAAACTTTCCCGACGAGTACCGGAAAAGGGTCGAATCTGTGGGAGTACCGAAAAATAGTAGCATCCCGACGAGTACCGGGAAAATGTAGAATCCGTGCGAGTAACCAAAAGCTGTCCCCACGATTACCGAAAAACGGTCGAATCTGTGGGAGTACCGAAAAAATGATAGAATCCGGGCGAGTGTGAAAAAACTTTCCTGACGAGTACCGGAAAATGGTCGAATCTGTGGGAGTACCGAAAAATAGTAGCATCCCGACGAGTACCGGGAAAATGTCGAATCCGTGCGAGTAACCAAAAGCTGTCCCCACGAGTACCGGAAAATGGTCGAAGCTGTGGGAGTACCGAAAATTGGTAGCATCCCGACGAGTACCAAGAAAAGGTAGAATCCGTGCGAGTGTGAAAAAACTTTCCCAACGAGTACCGAAAAAGGGTCGAATCTGTGGCAGTACCGAAAAATAGTAGCATCCCGACGAGTACCGGGAAAAGGTAGAATCCGTGCGAGTAACCAAAAGTTGTCCCCACGAGTACCGGAAAACGGTCGAATCTGTGGGAGTACCGAAAAAATGATAGAATCCGGGCGAGTGTGAAAAAACTTTGCCGACGAGTACCAAAAAAGGGTCGAATCTGTGGCAGTACCGAAAAATAGTAGCATCCCGACGAGTACCGGGAAAAGGTAGAATCCGTCCGAGTAACCAAAAGGTGTCCCCACGAGTACCGGAAAACGGTCGGATCTGTGGGAGTACCGAAAAAATGATAGAATCCAGGCGAGTACCGGGAAAAGGTAGAATCCGTGCGAGTAACCAAAAGGTGTCCCCACGAGTACCGGAAAACGGTCGGATCTGTGGGAGTACCGAAAAAATGATAGAATCCAGGCGAGTACCGGGAAAAGGTAGAATCCGTGCGAGTAACCAAAAGCTGTCCCCACGAGTACCGGAAAACGGTCGAATCTGTGGGAGTACCGAAAAATGATAGAATCCGGGCGAGTACCGAGAAAACGTAGAATCCGTGCGAGTGTCAAAAAACTTTCCCGACGAGTACCGAAAAAGGGTCGAATTTGTGGGAGTAACGAAATATGATAGAATCCGGGCGTGTACTGGGAAAAGGTAGAATCCGTGCGAGTGTCCAAAAACTGTTCCCACGAGTACCGGAAAAGGGTCGAATCTATGAGAGTACCGAAAAATTGTAGAATCCAGGGGAGTACCTGGAAAATGTAGAATCCGTGCGAGTAACCAAAAGTTGTCCCCACGAGTACGGGAAAAGGGTCGAATCTGTGGGAGTACCGAAAAATGGTAGCATCCCGACGAGTACCAAGAAAAGGTAGAATCCGTGCGAGTGTGAAAAAACTTTCCCGACGAGTACCGGAAAAGGGTCGAATCTGTGGGAGTACCGAAAAATAGTAGCATCCCGACGAGTACCGGGAAAATGTAGAATCCGTGCGAGTAACCAAAAGCTGTCCCCACGAGTACCGGAAAATGGTCGAAGCTGTGGGAGTACCGAAAATTGGTAGCATCCCGACGAGTACCAAGAAAAGGTAGAATCCGTGCGAGTGTGAAAAAACTTTCCCGACGAGTACCGGAAAAGGGTCGAATCTGTGGGAGTACCGAAAAATAGTAGCATCCCGACGAGTACCGGGAAAATGTAGAATCCGTGCGAGTAACCAAAAGCTGTCCCCACGATTACCGGAAAACGGTCGAATCTGTGGGAGTACCGAAAAAATGATAGAATCCGGGCGAGTGTGAAAAAACTTTCCTGACGAGTACCGGAAAATGGTCGAATCTGTGGGAGTACCGAAAAATAGTAGCATCCCGACGAGTACCGGGAAAATGTCGAATCCGTGCGAGTAACCAAAAGCTGTCCCCACGAGTACCGGAAAATGGTCGAAGCTGTGGGAGTACCGAAAATTGGTAGCATCCCGACGAGTACCAAGAAAAGGTAGAATCCGTGCGAGTGTGAAAAAACTTTCCCAACGAGTACCGAAAAAGGGTCGAATCTGTGGCAGTACCGAAAAATAGTAGCATCCCGACGAGTACCGGGAAAAGGTAGAATCCGTGCGAGTAACCAAAAGTTGTCCCCACGAGTACCGGAAAACGGTCGAATCTGTGGGAGTACCGAAAAAATGATAGAATCCGGGCGAGTGTGAAAAAACTTTGCCGACGAGTACCAAAAAAGGGTCGAATCTGTGGCAGTACCGAAAAATAGTAGCATCCCGACGAGTACCGGGAAAAGGTAGAATCCGTCCGAGTAACCAAAAGGTGTCCCCACGAGTACCGGAAAACGGTCGGATCTGTGGGAGTACCGAAAAAATGATAGAATCCAGGCGAGTACCGGGAAAAGGTAGAATCCGTGCGAGTAACCAAAAGGTGTCCCCACGAGTACCGGAAAACGGTCGGATCTGTGGGAGTACCGAAAAAATGATAGAATCCATGCGAGTACCGGGAAAAGGTAGAATCCGTGCGAGTAACCAAAAGCTGTCCCCACGAGTACCGGAAAATGGTCGAAGCTGTGGGAGTACCGAAAATTGGTAGCATCCCGACGAGTACCAAGAAAAGGTAGAATCCGTGCGAGTGTGAAAAAACTTTCCCGACGAGTACCGGAAAAGGGTCGAATCTGTGGGAGTACCGAAAAATAGTAGCATCCCGACGAGTACCGGGAAAATGTAGAATCCGTGCGAGTAACCAAAAGCTGTCCCCACGATTACCGGAAAACGGTCGAATCTGTGGGAGTACCGAAAAAATGATAGAATCCGGGCGAGTGTGAAAAAACTTTCCTGACGAGTACCGGAAAATGGTCGAATCTGTGGGAGTACCGAAAAATAGTAGCATCCCGACGAGTACCGGGAAAATGTCGAATCCGTGCGAGTAACCAAAAGCTGTCCCCACGAGTACCGGAAAATGGTCGAAGCTGTGGGAGTACCGAAAATTGGTAGCATCCCGACGAGTACCAAGAAAAGGTAGAATCCGTGCGAGTGTGAAAAAACTTTCCCAACGAGTACCGAAAAAGGGTCGAATCTGTGGCAGTACCGAAAAATAGTAGCATCCCGACGAGTACCGGGAAAAGGTAGAATCCGTGCGAGTAACCAAAAGTTGTCCCCACGAGTACCGGAAAACGGTCGAATCTGTGGGAGTACCGAAAAAATGATAGAATCCGGGCGAGTGTGAAAAAACTTTGCCGACGAGTACCAAAAAAGGGTCGAATCTGTGGCAGTACCGAAAAATAGTAGCATCCCGACGAGTACCGGGAAAAGGTAGAATCCGTCCGAGTAACCAAAAGGTGTCCCCACGAGTACCGGAAAACGGTCGGATCTGTGGGAGTACCGAAAAAATGATAGAATCCAGGCGAGTACCGGGAAAAGGTAGAATCCGTGCGAGTAACCAAAAGGTGTCCCCACGAGTACCGGAAAACGGTCGGATCTGTGGGAGTACCGAAAAAATGATAGAATCCAGGCGAGTACCGGGAAAAGGTAGAATCCGTGCGAGTAACCAAAAGCTGTCCCCACGAGTACCGGAAAACGGTCGAATCTGTGGGAGTACCGAAAAATGATAGAATCCGGGCGAGTACCGAGAAAACGTAGAATCCGTGCGAGTGTCAAAAAACTTTCCCGACGAGTACCGAAAAAGGGTCGAATTTGTGGGAGTACCGAAAAATAGTAGCATCCCGACGAGTACCGAGAAAATGTAGAATCCGTGCGAGTAACCAAAAGTTGTCCCCACGAGTACCGGAAAACGGTCGAATCTGTGGGAGTACCGAAAAAATGATAGAATCCGGGCGAGTGTGAAAAAACTTTGCCGACGAGTACCAAAAAAGGGTCGAATCTGTGGCAGTACCGAAAAATAGTAGCATCCCGACGAGTACCGGGAAAAGGTAGAATCCGTCCGAGTAACCAAAAGGTGTCCCCACGAGTACCGGAAAACGGTCGGATCTGTGGGAGTACCGAAAAAATGATAGAATCCAGGCGAGTACCGGGAAAAGGTAGAATCCGTGCGAGTAACCAAAAGCTGTCCCCACGATTACCGGAAAAGGGTCGAATCTATGGGAGTACCGAAAAATGGTAGCATCCCGACGAGTACCAAGAAAAGGTAGAATCCGTGCGAGTGTGAAAAAACTTTCCCGACGAGTACCGGGAAAAGGTAGAATCCGTGCGAGTAACCAAAAGCAGTCCCCACGATTACGGGAAAACGGTCGAATCTGTGGGGGTACCGAAAAAATGATAGAATCCGGGCGAGTGTGAAAAAACTTTCCTGACGAGTACCGGAAAATGGTCGAATCTGTGGGAGTACCGAAAAATAGTAGCATCCCGACGAGTACCGGGAAAATGTCGAATCCGTGCGAGTAACCAAAAGCTGTCCCCACGAGTACCGGAAAATGGTCGAAGCTGTGGGAGTACCGAAAATTGGTAGCATCCCGACGAGTACCAAGAAAAGGTAGAATCCGTGCGAGTGTGAAAAAACTTTCCCAACGAGTACCGAAAAAGGGTCGAATCTGTGGCAGTACCGAAAAATAGTAGCATCCCGACGAGTACCGGGAAAAGGTAGAATCCGTGCGAGTAACCAAAAGTTGTCCCCACGAGTACAGGAAAACGGTCGAATCTGTGGGAGTACCGAAAAAATGATAGAATCCGGGCGAGTGTGAAAAAACTTTGCCGACGAGTACCAAAAAAGGGTCGAATCTGTGGCAGTACCGAAAAATAGTAGCATCCCGACGAGTACCGGGAAAAGGTAGAATCCGTCCGAGTAACCAAAAGGTGTCCCCACGAGTACCGGAAAACGGTCGGATCTGTGGGAGTACCGAAAAAATGATAGAATCCAGGCGAGTACCGGGAAAAGGTAGAATCCGTGCGAGTAACCAAAAGCTGTCCCCACGAGTACCGGAAAACGGTCGAATCTGTGGGAGTACCGAAAAATGATAGAATCCGGGCGAGTACCGAGAAAACGTAGAATCCGTGCGAGTGTCAAAAAACTTTCCCGACGAGTACCGAAAAAGGGTCGAATTTGTGGGAGTAACGAAATATGATAGAATCCGGGCGTGTACTGGGAAAAGGTAGAATCCGTGCGAGTGTCCAAAAACTGTTCCCACGAGTACCGGAAAAGGGTCGAATCTATGAGAGTACCGAAAAATTGTAGAATCCAGGGGAGTACCTGGAAAATGTAGAATCCGTGCGAGTAACCAAAAGCTGTCCCCACGAGTACGGGAAAAGGGTCGAATCTGTGGGAGTACCGAAAAATGGTAGCATCCCGACGAGTACCAAGAAAAGGTAGAATCCGTGCGAGTGTGAAAAAACTTTCCCGACGAGTACCGGAAAAGGGTCGAATCTGTGGGAGTACCGAAAAATAGTAGCATCCCGACGAGTACCGGGAAAATGTAGAATCCGTGCGAGTAACCAAAAGCTGTCCCCACGAGTACCGGAAAATGGTCGAAGCTGTGGGAGTACCGAAAATTGGTAGCATCCCGACGAGTACCAAGAAAAGGTAGAATCCGTGCGAGTGTGAAAAAACTTTCCCGACGAGTACCGGAAAAGGGTCGAATCTGTGGGAGTACCGAAAAATAGTAGCATCCCGACGAGTACCGGGAAAATGTAGAATCCGTGCGAATAACCAAAAGCTGTCCCCACGATTACCGGAAAACGGTCGAATCTGTGGGAGTACCGAAAAAATGATAGAATCCGGGCGAGTGTGAAAAAACTTTCCTGACGAGTACCGGAAAATGGTCGAATCTGTGGGAGTACCGAAAAATAGTAGCATCCCGACGAGTACCGGGAAAATGTCGAATCCGTGCGAGTAACCAAAAGCTGTCCCCACGAGTACCGGAAAATGGTCGAAGCTGTGGGAGTACCGAAAATTGGTAGCATCCCGACGAGTACCAAGAAAAGGTAGAATCCGTGCGAGTGTGAAAAAACTTTCCCAACGAGTACCGAAAAAGGGTCGAATCTGTGGCAGTACCGAAAAATAGTAGCATCCCGACGAGTACCGGGAAAAGGTAGAATCCGTGCGAGTAACCAAAAGTTGTCCCCACGAGTACCGGAAAACGGTCGAATCTGTGGGAGTACCGAAAAAATGATAGAATCCGGGCAAGTGTGAAAAAACTTTGCCGACGAGTACCAAAAAAGGGTCGAATCTGTGGCAGTACCGAAAAATAGTAGCATCCCGACGAGTACCGGGAAAAGGTAGAATCCGTCCGAGTAACCAAAAGGTGTCCCCACGAGTACCGGAAAACGGTCGGATCTGTGGGAGTACCGAAAAAATGATAGAATCCAGGCGAGTACCGGGAAAAGGTAGAATCCGTGCGAGTAACCAAAAGGTGTCCCCACGAGTACCGGAAAACGGTCGGATCTGTGGGAGTACCGAAAAAATGATAGAATCCAGGCGAGTACCGGGAAAAGGTAGAATCCGTGCGAGTAACCAAAAGCTGTCCCCACGAGTACCGGAAAACGGTCGAATCTGTGGGAGTACCGAAAAATGATAGAATCCGGGCGAGTACCGAGAAAACGTAGAATCCGTGCGAGTGTCAAAAAACTTTCCCGACGAGTACCGAAAAAGGGTCGAATTTGTGGGAGTACCGAAAAATAGTAGCATCCCGACGAGTACCGAGAAAATGTAGAATCCCTGCGAGTAACCAAAAGTTGTCCCCACGAGTACCGGAAAACGGTCGAATCTGTGGGAGTACCGAAAAAATGATAGAATCCGGGCGAGTGTGAAAAAACTTTGCCGACGAGTACCAAAAAAGGGTCGAATCTGTGGCAGTACCGAAAAATAGTAGCATCCCGACGAGTACCGGGAAAAGGTAGAATCCGTCCGAGTAACCAAAAGGTGTCCCCACGAGTACCGGAAAACGGTCGGATCTGTGGGAGTACCGAAAAAATGATAGAATCCAGGCGAGTACCGGGAAAAGGTAGAATCCGTGCGAGTAACCAAAAGTTGTCCCCACGAGTACCGGAAAACGGTCGAATCTGTGGGAGTACCGAAAAATGATAGAATCCGGGCGAGTACCGAGAAAACGTAGAATCCGTGCGAGTGTCAAAAAACATTCCCGACGAGTACCGAAAAAGGGTCGAATTTGTGGGAGTAACGAAAAATGATAGAATCCGGGCGTGTACTGGGAAAAGGTAGAATCCGTGCGAGTGTCCAAAAACTGTTCCCACGAGCACCGGAAAAGGGTCGAATCTGTGGGAGTACCGAAAAATAGTAGCATCCCGACGAGTACCGGGAAAAGGTAGAATCCGTGCCAGTAACCAAAAGCTGTCCCCACGATTACCGGAAAACGGTCGAATCTGTGGGAGTACCGAAAAAATGATAGAATCCGGGCGAGTGTGAAAAAACTTTCCCGACGAGTACCGGAAAAGGGTCGAATCTGTGGGAGTACCGAAAAATAGTAGCATCCGACGAGTACCGGGAAAATGTAGAATCCGTGCGAGTAACCAAAAGCTGTCCCCACGAGTACCGGAAAAGGGTCGAATCTGTTGGAGTACCGAAAAATGGTAGCATCCCGACAAGTACCAAGAAAAGGTAGAATCCGTGCGAGTGTGAAAAAACTTTCCCGACGAGTACCGGAAAAGGGTCGAATCTGTGGGAGTACCGAAAAATAGTAGCATCCCGACGAGTACCGGGAAAAGGTAGAATCCGTGCGAGTAACCAAAAGCTGTCCCCACGATTACCGGAAAAGGGTCGAATCTATGGGAGTACCGAAAAATGGTAGCATCCCGACGAGTACCAAGAAAAGGTAGAATCCGTGCGAGTGTGAAAAAACTTTCCCGACGAGTACCGGAAAAGGGTCGAATCTGTGGGAGTACCGAAAAATAGTAGCATCCCGACGAGTACCGGGAAAAGGTAGAATCCGTGCGAGTAACCAAAAGCTGTCCCCACGATTACCGGAAAACGGTCGAATCTGTGGGAGTACCGAAAAAATGATAGAATCCGGGCGAGTGTGAAAAAACTTTCCTGACGAGTACCGGAAAATGGTCGAATCTGTGGGAGTACCGAAAAATAGTAGCATCCCGACGAGTACCGGGAAAATGTCGAATCCGTGCGAGTAACCAAAAGCTGTCCCCACGAGTACCGGAAAATGGTCGAAGCTGTGGGAGTACCGAAAATTGGTAGCATCCCGACGAGTACCAAGAAAAGGTAGAATCCGTGCGAGTGTGAAAAAACTTTCCCAACGAGTACCGAAAAAGGGTCGAATCTGTGGCAGTACCGAAAAATAGTAGCATCCCGACGAGTACCGGGAAAAGGTAGAATCCGTGCGAGTAACCAAAAGCTGTCCCCACGATTACCGGAAAACGGTCGAATCTGTGGGAGTACCGAAAAAATGATAGAATCCGGGCGAGTGTGAAAAAACTTTCCTGACGAGTACCGGAAAATGGTCGAATCTGTGGGAGTACCGAAAAATAGTAGCATCCCGACGAGTACCGGGAAAATGTCGAATCCGTGCGAGTAACCAAAAGCTGTCCCCACGAGTACCGGAAAATGGTCGAAGTTGTGGGAGTACCGAAAATTGGTAGCATCCCGACGAGTACCAAGAAAAGGTAGAATCCGTGCGAGTGTGAAAAAACTTTCCCAACGAGTACCGAAAAAGGGTCGAATCTGTGGCAGTACCGAAAAATAGTAGCATCCCGACGAGTACCGGGAAAAGGTAGAATCCGTGCGAGTAACCAAAAGTTGTCCCCACGAGTACCGGAAAACGGTCGAATCTGTGGGAGTACCGAAAAAATGATAGAATCCGGGCGAGTGTGAAAAAACTTTGCCGACGAGTACCAAAAAAGGGTCGAATCTGTGGCAGTACCGAAAAATAGTAGCATCCCGACGAGTACCGGGAAAAGGTAGAATCCGTCCGAGTAACCAAAAGGTGTCCCCACGAGTACCGGAAAACGGTCGGATCTGTGGGAGTACCGAAAAAATGATAGAATCCAGGCGAGTACCGGGAAAAGGTAGAATCCGTGCGAGTAACCAAAAGCTGTCCCCACGAGTACCGGAAAACGGTCGAATCTGTGGGAGTACCGAAAAATGATAGAATCCGGGCGAGTACCGAGAAAAATTAGAATCCGTGCGAGTGTCAAAAAACTTTCCCGACGAGTACCGAAAAAGGGTCGAATTTGTGGGAGTAACGAAAAATGATAGAATCCGGGCGTGTACTGGGAAAAGGTAGAATCCGTGCGAGTGTCCAAAAACTGTTCCCACGAGTACCGGAAAAGGGTCGAATCTATGAGAGTACCGAAAAATTGTAGAATCCAGGGGAGTACCTGGAAAATGTAGAATCCGTGCGAGTAACCAAAAGCTGTCCCCACGAGTACCGGAAAAGGGTCGAATCTGTGGGAGTACCGAAAAATGGTAGCATCCCGACGAGTACCAAGAAAAGGTAGAATCCGTGCGAGTGTGAAAAAACTTTCCCGACGAGTACCGGAAAAGGGTCGAATCTGTGGGAGTACCGAAAAATAGTAGCATCCCGACGAGTACCGGGAAAATGTAGAATCCGTGCGAGTAACCAAAAGCTGTCCCCACGAGTACCGGAAAATGGTCGAAGCTGTGGGAGTACCGAAAATTGGTAGCATCCCGACGAGTACCAAGAAAAGGTAGAATCCGTGCGAGTGTGAAAAAACTTTGCCGACGAGTACCGAAAAAGGGTCGAATCTGTGGCAGTACCGAAAAATAGTAGCATCCCGACGAGTACCGGGAAAAGGTAGAATCCGTGCGAGTAACCAAAAGCTGTCCCCACGAGTACCGGAAAACGGTCGAATCTGTGGGAGTACCGAAAAAATGATAGAATCCGGGCGAGTACCGGGAAAAGGTAGAATCCGTGCGAGTAACCAAAAGTTGTCCCCACGAGTACCGGAAAAGGGTCGAATCTATGAGAGTACCGAAAAACGGTAGAATCCAGGGGAGTACCTGGAAAAGGAAGAATCCGTGCGAGTAACCAAAAGCTGTCCCCACGAGTACCGGAAAAGGGTCGAATCTGTGGGAGTACCGAAAAATGGTAGCATCCCGACGAGTACCAAGAAAAGGTAGAATCCGTGCGAGTGTGAAAAAACTTTCCCGACAAGTACCGGGAAAAGGTAGAATCCGTGCGAGTAACCAAAAGCTGTCCCCACGATTACCGGAAAACGGTTGAATCTGTGGGAGTACCGAAAAAATGATAGAATCCGGGCGAGTGTGAAAAAACTTTCCTGACGAGTACCGGAAAAGGGTCGAATCTGTGGGAGTACCGAAAAATAGTAGCATCCCGACGAGTACCGGGAAAATGTAGAATCCGTGCGAGTAACCAAAAGATGTCCCCACGAGTACCGGAAAAGGGTCGAATCTGTGGGAGTACCGAAAAATGGTAGCATCCCGACGAGTACCAAGAAAAGGTAGAATCCGTGCGAGTGTGAAAAAACTTTCCCGACAAGTACCGGGAAAAGGTAGAATCCGTGCGAGTAACCAAAAGCTGTCCCCACGATTACCCGAAATGGTCGAATCTGTGGGAGTACCGAAAAAATGATAGAATCCGGGCGAGTGTGAAAAAACTTTCCCGACGAGTACCGGAAAAGGGTCGAATCTGTGGGAGTACCGAAAAATAGTAGCATCCCGACGAGTACCGGGAAAATGTAGAATCCGTGCGAGTAACCAAAACCTATCCCCACGAGTACCGAAAAAGGGTCGAAGCTGTGGGAGTACCGAAAATTGGTAGCATCCCGACGAGTACCAAGAAAAGGTAGAATCCGTGCGAGTGTGAAAAAACTTTCCCGACGAGTACCGGAAAAGGGTCGAATCTGTGGGAGTACCGAAAAATAGTAGCATCCCGACGAGTACCGGGAAAATGTAGAATCCGTGCGAGTAACCAAAACCTATCCCCACGAGTACCGAAAAAGGGTCGAAGCTGTGGGAGTACCGAAAATTGGTAGCATCCGTGCGAGAACCAAGAAAAGGTAGAATCCGTGCAAGTGTGAAAAAACTTTCCCGACGAGTACCGGAAAAGGGTCGAATTTGTGGGAGTAACGAAAAATGATAGAATCCGGGCGTGTATTGGGAAAAGGTAGAATCCGTGCGAGTGTCCAAAAACTGTTCCCACGAGTACCGGAAAAGGGTCGAATCTATGAGAGTACCGAAAAACGGTAGAATCCAGGGGTGTACCTGGAAAAGGTAGAATCCGTGCGAGTAACCAAAAGCTGTCCCCACGAATACCGAAAAACGGTCGAATCTGTGGGAGTACCGAAAAATGATAGAATCCTGGCGAGTACCGGGAAAAGGTAGAATCCGTGCGAGTAACCAAAAGCTGTCCCCACGAGTACAGGAAAATGGTCGAATCTATGGGAGTACCGAAAAATGATAGAATCCAGGCGAGTACCGAGAAAACGTAGAATCCTTGCGAGTGTCAGAAAACATTCTCGACGAGTACCGGAAAAGGGTCGAATCTGTGGGAGTACCGAAAAATGGTAGCATCCCGACGAGTACCAAGAAAAGGTAGAATCCGTGCGAGTGTGAAAAAACTTTCCCGACGAGTACCGGAAAAGGGTCGAATCTGTGGGAGTACCGAAAAATAGTAGCATCCCGACGAGTACCGGGAAAAGGTAGAATCCGTGCGAGTAACCAAAAGCTGTCCTCACGAGTACCGAAAAATGGTCGAATCTGTGGGAGTACCGAAAACATGATAGAATCCGGGCGAGTACCGGGAAAAGGTAGAATCCGTGCGAGTAACCAAAAGCTGTCCCCACGAGTACCGGAAAATGGTCGAAGCTGTGGGAGTACCGAAAATTGGTAGCATCCGTGCGAGTACCAAGAAAAGGTAGAATCCGTGCGAGTGTGAAAAAACTTTCCCGACGAGTACCGGAAAAGGGTCGAATCTGTGGGAGTACCGAAAAATAGTAGCATCCCGACGAGTACCGGGAAAAGGTAGAATCCGTGCGAGTAACCAAAAGCTGTCCCCACGAGTACCGGAAAACGGTCGAATCTGTGGGAGTACCGAAAAAATGATAGAATCCGGGCGAGTACCGGGAAAAGGTAGAATCCGTGCGAATAAACAAAAGGTATCCCCACGAGTACCGGAAAAGGGTCGAATCTGTGAGAGTACCGAAAAATGATAGAATCCGGGCGAGTACCGAGAAAACGTAGAATCCGTGCGAGTGTCAAAAAACTTTCCCGACGAGTAACGGAAAAGGGTCGAATTTGTGGGAGTAACGAAAAATGATAGAATCCGGGCGTGTACTGGGAAAAGGAAGAATCCGTGCGAGTGTCCAAAAACTGTTCCCACGAGTACCGGAAAAGGGTCGAATCTATCAGAGTACCGAAAAACGGTAGAATCGAGGGGAGTACCTGGAAAAGGTACAATCCGTGCGAGTAACCAAAAGCTGTCCCCACGAGTACCGAAAAACGGTCGAATCTGTGGGAGTACCGAAAAATGATAGAATCCGGGCGAGTACCGGGAAAAGGTAGAATCCGTGCGAGTAACCAAAAGCTGTCCCCACGAGTACCGGAAAAGGGTCGAATCTATGGGAGTACCGAAAAATGATAGAATCCAGGCGAGTACCGAGAAAACGTGGAATCCTTGCGAGTGTCAGAAAACATTCCCGACGAGTACCGGAAAAGGGTCGAATCTGTGGGAGTACCGAAAAATGGTAGCATCCCGACGAGTACCAAGAAAAGGTAGAATTCGTGCGAGTGTGAAAAAACTTTCCCGACGAGTACCGGAAAAGGGTCGAATCTGTGGGAGTACCGAAAAATAGTAGCATCCCGACGAATACCGGGAAAATGTAGAATCCGTGCGAGTATCCAAAAGCTGTCCCCACGAGTACCGGAAAAGGGTCGAATCTGTGGGAGTTTCGAAAAATGGTAGCATCCCGACGAGTACCAAGAAAAGGTAGAATCCGTGCGAGTGTGAAAAAACTTTCCCGACGAGTACCGGAAAAGAGTCGAATCTGTGGGAGTACCGAAAAATGGTAGCATCCCGACGAGTACCAAGAAAAGGTAGAATCCGTGTGAGTGTGAAAAAACTTTCCCGACGAGTATCGGAAAAGGGTCGAATCTATGAGAGTACCGAAAAACGGTAGAATCCAGGGGAGTACCTGGAAAAGGTAGAATCCGTGCGAGTAACCAAAAGCTGTCCCCACGAGTACCGAAAAACGGTCGAATCTGTGGGAGTACCGAACAATGATAGAATCCGGGCGAGTACCGGGAAAAGGTAGAATCCGTGCGAGTAACCAAAAGCTGTTCCCACGAGTATCGGAAAAGGGTCGAATCTGTGGGAGTACCGAAAAATGATAGAATCCGGGCGAGTACCGAGAAAACGTAGAATCCGTGCGAGTGTCAAAAAACTTTCCCGACGAGTACCGGAAAAGGGTCGAATTTGTGGGAGTAACTAAAAATGATAGAATCCGGGCGTGTACTGGGATAAGGTAGAATCCGTGCGAGTGTCCAAAAACTGTTCCCACGAGTACCGGAACAGGGTCGAATCTATGAGAGTATCGAAAAATGGTAGAATCCAGGGGAGTACCTGGAAAAGGTAGAATCCGTGCGAGTAACCAAAAGCTGTCCCCACGAGTACCGAAAAACGGTCGAATCTGTGGGAGTACCGAAAAATGATAGAATCCAGGCGAGTACCGGGAAAAGGTAGAATCCGTGCGAGTACCCAAAAGCTGTCCTCACGAGTACAGGAAAAGGGTCGAATCTATGGGAGTACCGAAAAATGATAGAATCCAGGCGAGTACCGAGAAAACGTAGAATCCGTGCGAGTGTCAGAAAACATTCCCGACGAGTACCGAAAAGGGTCGAATCTGTGGGAGTACCGAAAAATGGTAGTATCCCGACGAGTACCAAGAAAAGGTAGAATCCGTGCGAGTGTGAAAAAATTTCTCGACGAGTACCGGAAAAGGGTCGAATTTGTAGTAGTACCGAAAAATAATAGCATCCCGACGAGTACCGAGAAAATGTAGAATCCGTGCGAGTAGCCAAAAATTGTTCGGACGAGTACCGGAAAAGGGTCGAATCTGTGGGAGTACCGAAAAATGGTAGGATCCCGACAAGTACCGGGAAAACGTAGAATCCGTGAGAGTAGCCAAAAACTATCCCCACGTGTACCGGAAAAGGGTCGAATCTGTGGGAGTACCGAAAAACGGTAGAATCCGAGCGAGTACCGAGAAAAGGTAGAATCCCTGCGAGTAACCAAAAGTTGTCCCCACGAGTACCGGAAAAGGGTCGAATCTGTGGGAGTACCGAAAAATGGTAGAATCCGGGCGTGTACCGGGAAAACGTAGAATCCGTGCGAGTAGCCAAAAACTATCCCCACGTGTACCGGAAAAGGGTCGAATCTGTGGGAGTACCGAAAAACGGTAGAATCCGGGCGAGTACCGAGAAAAGGTAGAATCCCTGCGAGTAACCAAAAACTATCCCCACGAGTATCGGAAAAGGGTCGAATCTGTGGGAGTACCGAAAAATGGTAGATTCTGGGTAAAGGCCGGGAAAAGGTCAATCCGTGCGAGTATCCAAAAACTATCCCGCCGAGTAGAGGAAAAGGGTCGAATCTGTGGGAGTACCGGGAAAATGTAGAATCCGGACGAGTACCGGGAAAAGGTCGAATCCGTGTGAGTATCAAAAAACTGTCCCGACGAGTACCGGAAAAAGGTCGAATCTGTGGGAGTACCGAAAAATGGTAGCATCTCGGCGAGTATCGGGAAAATGTAGAATCCGTGCGAATAGCAAAAAACTGTCCCGACGAGTACTGGAAAAGGGTCGAATCTGTGGGTGTACCGAAAAGTGGTAGAATCCGCGCGAGTACCGGGAAAAGGTACAATCCGTGCGACTAGGAAAAAACTGTCCCGACGAGTACCGGAAAAGGGTCGAATCTGTGGGAGTACCGAAAAATGGTAGAATCCGAGCGAGTACCGGGAAAAGGTACAATCCGTGCGAGTATCCAAAAACTGTCCCGACGAGTAGAGGAAAAGGGTCGAATCTGTGGGAGTACCGAAAAATGGTAGAATCCGGGCGAGTACTGGGAAAAGGTAAAATCCGTGCGAGTAGCAAAAAACTGTCCCGACGAGTACCGGGAAAGGGTCGAATCTGTGAGAGTACCGAAAAATGGTAGAATCCGGGCGAGTACCGGCAAAAGGTAGGATCCGTGCGAGTAACCAAAAGCTGTCCCCACGAGTACCGGAAAAGGGTCGAATCTGTGGGAGTACTGAAAAATGATAGAATCCGGGCGTGTACCGGGAAAAGGTAGAATCCGTGCGAGTATCCAAAAACTATTCCTACGAGTACCGAAAAAGGGTCGAATCTATGAGAGTACCGAAAAACGGTAGACTCCGGGCGAGTACCGGGAAAAGGTAGAATCCGTGCGAGTGTCAAAAAACTTTCCCGACGAGTACCGGAAAAAGGTCGAATCTGTGGGAGTATCGAGAAATGGTAGCATCCCGACCAGTACCGGGAAAATGTAGAATCCGTGCGAGTAGCCAAAAACTATCCCCACGAGTACCGGAAAAGGGTCGAATCTGTGGGAGTACCGAAAAAATGTAGAATCCGAGCGAGTATCTGGAAAAGGTACAATCGTGCGAGTAGCAAAAAACTGTCCCGACGAGTACCGGAAAAGGTTCGAATCTGTGGGAGTACCAAAAAATGGTAGAATCCGGGCAAGTACCGAGAAAAGGTAGAATCCGTGCGAGTAACCAAAAGTTGTCCCCACGAGTACCGGAAAAGGGTCGAATCTGTGGGAGTACCGAAAAATGGTAGAATCCGGGCGTGTACCGGGAAAAGGTAGAATCCGTGAGAGTAACCAAAAGTTGTCCCCACGAGTACCGAAAAAGGGTTGAATCAGTGGGAGTACCGAAAAATGATAGAATCGGGGCGTATACCGGGAAAAGGTAGAATCCGTGCGAGTATCCAAAAACTGTTCCTACGAGTACCGGAAAAGGGTCGACTCTATGAGAGTACCGAAAAACGGTAGAATCCGGGCGAGTACCGGAAAAAGGTAGAATCCGTGCGAGTGTCAAAAAACTTTCCCGACGAGTACCGGAAAAAGGTCGAATCTGTGGGAGTATCGAGAAATGGTAGCATCCCGACGAGTACCGGGAAAACGTAGAATCCGTGCGAGTAGCCAAAAACTATCCCCACGTGTACCGGAAAAGGGTCGAATCTGTGGGAGTACCGAAAAACGGTAGAATCCGAGCGAGTACCGAGAAAAGGTAGAATCCCTGCGAGTAACCAAAAGTTGTCCCCACGAGTACCGGAAAAGGGTCGAATCTGTGGGAGTACCGAAAAATGGTAGAATCCGGGCGTGTACCGGGAAAACGTAGAATCCGTGCGAGTAGCCAAAAACTATCCCCACGTGTACCGGAAAAGGGTCGAATCTGTGGGAGTACCGAAAAACGGTAGAATCCGGGCGAGTACCGAGAAAAGGTAGAATCCCTGCGAGTAACCAAAAACTATCCCCACGAGTATCGGAAAAGGGTCGAATCTGTGGGAGTACCGAAAAATGGTAGATTCTGGGTAAAGGCCGGGAAAAGGTCAATCCGTGCGAGTATCCAAAAACTATCCCGCCGAGTAGAGGAAAAGGGTCGAATTTGTGGGAGTACCGGGAAAATGTAGAATCCGGACGAGTACCGGGAAAAGGTCGAATCCGTGTGAGTATCAAAAAACTGTCCCGACGAGTACCGGAAAAAGGTCGAATCTGTGGGAGTACCGAAAAATGGTAGCATCTCGGCGAGTATCGGGAAAATGTAGAATCCGTGCGAATAGCAAAAAACTGTCCCGACGAGTACTGGAAAAGGGTCGAATCTGTGGGTGTACCGAAAAGTGGTAGAATCCGCGCGAGTACCGGGAAAAGGTACAATCCGTGCGACTAGGAAAAAACTGTCCCGACGAGTACCGGAAAAGGGTCGAATCTGTGGGAGTACCGAAAAATGGTAGAATCCGAGCGAGTACCGGGAAAAGGTACAATCCGTGCGAGTATCCAAAAACTGTCCCGACGAGTAGAGGAAAAGGGTCGAATCTGTGGGAGTACCGAAAAATGGTAGAATCCGGGCGAGTACTGGGAAAAGGTAAAATCCGTGCGAGTAGCAAAAAACTGTCCCGACGAGTACCGGAAAAGGGTCGAATCTGTGAGAGTACCGAAAAATGGTAGAATCCGGGCGAGTACCGGCAAAAGGTAGGATCCGTGCGAGTAACCAAAAGCTGTCCCCACGAATACCGGAAAAGGGTCGAATCTGTGGGAGTACTGAAAAATGATAGAATCCGGGCGTGTACCGGGAAAAGGTAGAATCCGTGCGAGTATCCAAAAACTATTCCTACGAGTACCGAAAAAGGGTCGAATCTATGAGAGTACCGAAAAACGGTAGACTCCGGGCGAGTACCGGGAAAAGGTAGAATCCGTGCGAGTGTCAAAAAACTTTCCCGACGAGTACCGGAAAAAGGTCGAATCTGTGGGAGTATCGAGAAATGGTAGCATCCCGACCAGTACCGGGAAAATGTAGAATCCGTGCGAGTAGCCAAAAACTATCCCCACGAGTACCGGAAAAGGGTCGAATCTGTGGGAGTACCGAAAAAATGTAGAATCCGAGCGAGTATCTGGAAAAGGTACAATCGTGCGAGTAGCAAAAAACTGTCCCGACGAGTACCGGAAAAGGTTCGAATCTGTGGGAGTACCAAAAAATGGTAGAATCCGGGCAAGTACCGAGAAAAGGTAGAATCCGTGCGAGTAACCAAAAGTTGTCCCCACGAGTACCGGAAAAGGGTCGAATCTGTGGGAGTACCGAAAAATGGTAGAATCCGGGCGTGTACCGGGAAAAGGTAGAATCCGTGAGAGTAACCAAAAGTTGTCCCCACGAGTACCGAAAAAGGGTTGAATCAGTGGGAGTACCGAAAAATGATAGAATCGGGGCGTATACCGGGAAAAGGTAGAATCCGTGCGAGTATCCAAAAACTGTTCCTACGAGTACCGGAAAAGGGTCGACTCTATGAGAGTACCGAAAAACGGTAGAATCCGGGCGAGTACCGGAAAAAGGTAGAATCCGTGCGAGTGTAAAAAAACTTTCCCGACGAGTACCGGAAAAAGGTCGAATCTGTGGGAGTATCGAGAAATGGTAGCATTCCGACGAGTACCGGGAAAACGTAGAATCCGTGCGAGTAGCCAAAAACTATCCCCACGTGTACCGGAAAAGGGTCGAATCTGTGGGAGTACCGAAAAACGGTAGAATCCGAGCGAGTACCGAGAAAAGGTAGAATCCCTGCGAGTAACCAAAAGTTGTCCCCACGAGTACCGGAAAAGGGTCGAATCTGTGGGAGTACCGAAAAATGGTAGAATCCGGGCGTGTACCGGGAAAACGTAGAATCCGTGCGAGTAGCCAAAAACTATCCCCACGTGTACCGGAAAAGGGTCGAATCTGTGGGAGTACCGAAAAACGGTAGAATCCGGGCGAGTACCGAGAAAAGGTAGAATCCCTGCGAGTAACCAAAAACTATCCCCACGAGTATCGGAAAAGGGTCGAATCTGTGGGAGTACCGAAAAATGGTAGATTCTGGGTAAAGGCTGGGAAAAGGTCAATCCGTGCGAGTATCCAAAAACTATCCCGCCGAGTAGAGGAAAAGGGTCGAATCTGTGGGAGTACCGGGAAAATGTAGAATCCGGACGAGTACCGGGAAAAGGTCGAATCCGTGTGAGTATCAAAAAACTGTCCCGACGAGTACCGGAAAAAGGTCGAATCTGTGGGAGTACCGAAAAATGGTAGCATCTCGGCGAGTATCGGGAAAATGTAGAATCCGTGCGAATAGCAAAAAACTGTCCCGACGAGTACTGGAAAAGGGTCGAATCTGTGGGTGTACCGAAAAGTGGTAGAATCCGCGCGAGTACCGGGAAAAGGTACAATCCGTGCGACTAGGAAAAAACTGTCCCGACGAGTACCGGAAAAGGGTCGAATCTGTGGGAGTACCGAAAAATGGTAGAATCCGAGCGAGTACCGGGAAAAGGTACAATCCGTGCGAGTATCCAAAAAATGTCCTGACGAATTCCGAAAAAGGGTCGAATATGTGGGAGTACCGAAAAATGGTAGCATCTCGACGAGTACCGAGAAAATGTAGAATCCGTGCGAGTAGCCAAAAACTGTCCTGACGAGTACCGGAAAATGGTCGAATCTGTGGGAGTACCGAAAAATGGTAGCATCCCGACGAGTACCGGGAAAATGTAGAATCCGTAGCCAAAAACTGTCTTACCGAGTACCGGAAAAGGGTCGAATCTGTGGGAGTACCGAAAAATGGTAGAATTCGGGCGTATACCGGGAAAAGGTAGAATCCGTACGAGTAACCAAAAGTTGTCCCCACGAGTACCGGAATAGGGTCGAATCTGTGGGATTACCGAAAAATGATAGAATCCGGGAGTGTACCGGGAAAAGGTACAATCCGTGCGAGTATCCAAAAAATGTCATGGCGAGTTCCAGAAAAGGGTCGAATCTGTGGGAGTACCGAAAAATGGTAGCATCTCGACGAGTACCGGGAAAATGTAGAATCCGTGCGAGTAACCAAAAACTGTCCTGACGAGTACGGGAAAAGGTTCGAATCTGTGGGAGTACCGAAAAATATTAGAATCCGGGCGAGTACCGGGAAAAGGTAGAATCCGTGCGTGTCAAAAAACCTTCCCGACGAGTATCGAAAAAGGGTCGAATCTGTGGGAGTACCGAAAGATAGTAGCATCCCGACGAGTACCGGGAAAATGTAGAATCCGTGCGAGTAGCCAAAAACTGTCCTGACGAGTACCGGAAAAGGGTCGAATCTGTGGGAGTACCAAAAAATGGTAGCATCCCGACGAGTACCGGGAAAATGTGGAATCCGTGTGAGTAGCCAAAAACTATCCCCACGAGTACCGGAAAAGGGTCGAATTTGTGGGAGTACCGAAAAATGGTAGCATCCCGACGAGTACCGGGAAAATGTAGAATCCGTGCGAGTAGCCAAAAACTGTCTTGCCGAGTACCGTAAAAGGGTCGAATCTGTGGGAGTACCGAAAAATGGTAGAATTCGGGCGTGTACCAGTAAAAGGTAGAATCCGTACGAGTAGCCAAAAGCTATCCTGACGAGTACCGGAAAAGGGTCGAATCTGTGGGAGTAACAAAAAATGGTAGCATCCCGACGAGTACCGGGAAAATGTGGAATCCGTGCGAGTAGCCAAAAACTATCCCCACGAGTACCGGAAAAGGGTCGAATCTATGGGAGTACCGAAAAATGGTAGATTCTGGGTAACTGCCGGGAAAAGGTACAATCCGTGCGAGTATCCAAAAACTATCCCGCCGAGTAGAGGAAAAGGGTCGAATCTGTGGGAGTACCGGGAAAATGTAGAATCCAGACGAGTACCGGGAAAAGGTCGAATCCGTGCGAGTATCAAAAAACTGCCCCGACGAGTACCGGAAAAAGGTCGAATCTATGGGAGTACCGAAAAATGGTAGCATCCCGGCGAGTATCGGGAAAATGTAGAATCCGTGCTAGTAGCAAAAAACTGTCCCGACGAATACTGGAAAAGGGTCGAATCTGTGGGTGTACCGAAAAATGGTAGAATCCGCGCGAGTACCGGGAAAAGGTACAATCCGTGCGACTAGCAAAAAACTGTCCCGACGAGTACCGGAAAAGGGTCGAATCTGTGGGTGTACCGAAAAATGGTAGAATCCGCGCGAGTACCGGGAAAAGGTACAATCCGTGCGACTAGCAAAAAACTGTCCCGACGAGTACCGGAAAAGGGTCGAATCTGTGGGAGTACCGAAAAATGGTAGAATCCGAGCGAGTACCGGGAAAAGGAACAATCCGTGCGAGTATCCAAAAAATGTCCTGACGAATTCCGGAAAAGGGTCGAATATGTGGGAGTACCGAAAAATGGTAGCATCTCGACGAGTATCGAGAAAATGTAGAATCCGGGCGAGTAGCCAAAAACTGTCCTGACGAGTACAGGAAAAGGGTCGAATCTGTGGGAGTTCCGAAAAATGGTAGCATCCCGACGAGTACCGGGAAAATGTAGAATCCGTGCAAGTAGCCAAAAACTGTCTTGCCGAGTACCGTAAAAACGTCGAATCTGTGGGAGTACCGAAAAATGGTAGAATTCGGGCGTGTACCGGGAAAAGGTAGAATCCGTACGAGTAACCAAAAGTTGTCCCCACGAGTACCGGAATAGGGTCGAATCCGTGGGATTACCGAAAAATGATAGAATCCGGGAGTGTACCAGGAAAAGGTACAATCCAAGCGAGTATCCAAAAAAATGTCATGGCGAGTTCCAGAAAAAGGTCGAATCTGTGGGAGTACCGAAAAATGGTAGCATCTCGACGAGTACCGGGAAAATGTAGAATCCGTGCGAGTAACCAAAAACTGTCCTGACGAGTACGGGAAAAGGTTCGAATCTGTGGGAGTACCGAAAAATAGTAGAATTCGGGCGAGTACCGGGAAAAGGTAGAATCTGTGCGAGTGTCAAAAAACCATCCCGACGAGTACCGAAAAAGGGTCGAATCTATGGGAGTACCGAAAGATGGTAGCATCCCGACAAGTACCGAGAAATGTAGAATCCGTGCGAGTAACCAAAAGTTGTCCCCACGAGTACGGGAAAAGGGTCGAATCTGTGGGAATACCGAAAAATGATAGAATCCGGGCGTGTACCGAGAAAAGGTAGAATCCGTGAGAGTAACCAAAAGTTGTCCCCACGAGTACCGGAAAAGGGTCGAATCTGTGGGAGTACCGAAAAATGATAGAATCCGAGCGTATACAGAGAAAAGGTAGAATCCGTGAGAGTAACCAAAAGTTGTCCCCACGAGTACCGGAAAAAGGTCGAATCTATGGGAGTACCGAAAAATGGTAGCATCCCGGCGAGTATCGGGAAAATGTAGAATCGGTGCGAGTAGCAAAAAACTGTCTCGACGAGTACTGGAAAATGGTCGAATCTGTGGGAGTTCCGAAAAATGGTAGCATCCCGACGAGTATCGGGAAAATGTAGAATCCATGCTAGTAGCCAAAAACTGTCTTGCCGAGTACCGTAAAAACGTTGAATCTGTGGGAGTACCGAAAAATGGTAGAATTCGGGCGTGTACCGGGAAAAGGTAGAATCCGTACGAGTAACCAAAAGTTGTCCCCACGAGTACCGGAATAGGGTCGAATCTGTGGGATTACCGAAAAATGATAGAATCCGGGAGTGTACCGGGAAAAGGTACAATCCGTGCGAGTATCCAAAAAATGTCATGGCGAGTTCCAGAAAAGGGTCGAATCTGTGGGAGTACCGAAAAATGGTAGCATCTCGACGAGTACCGGAAAATGTAGAATCCGTGCGAGTAACCAAAAACTGTCCTGACGAGTACGGGAAAAATTTCGAATCTGTGGGAGTACCGAAAAATAGTAGAATTCGGGCGAGTACCGGGAAAAGGTAGAATCCGTGCGAGTGTTAAAAAACCATCCCGACGAGTACCGAAAAAGGGTCGAATCTATGGGAGTACCGAAAGATGGTAGCATCCCGACAAGTACCGAGAAATGTAGAATCCGTGAGAGTAACCAAAAGTTGTCCCCACGAGTACCGGAAAAGGGTCGAATCTGTGGGAGTACCAAAAAATGATAGAATCCGGGCGTGTACCGGGAAAAGGTAGAATCCGTGCGAGTATCCAAAAACTGTTCCTACGAGTACCAGAAAAGGGTCGACTCTATGAGAGTACCGAAAAACGGTAAAATTCAGGCGAGTACCGGGAAACGGTAGAATCCGTGCGAGTGTCAAAAAACATTCCCGACGAGTACCGGAAAAAGGTCGAATCTATGGGAGTACCGAAAAATGGTAGCATCCCGACGCGTACCGAGAAAATGTAGAATCTGTGTGAGTAGCCAAAAACTATCCCCACGAGTACCGGAAAAGGGTCGAATCTGTGGCAGTACCGAAAAACGGTAGAATCCGGGCGAGTATTTGGAAAAGGTACAATCCGTTCGAGTAGCAAAAAACTGTCCCGACGAGTACCGGAAAAGGTTCGAATCTGTGGGAGTACCGAAAAATGGTAGAATCCGGACGAGTACCGGGAAAAGGTAGAATCCGTGAGAGTAACCAAAAGTTGTCCCCGCGAGTACTGGAAAAGGGTCGAATCTGTGGGAGTACCGAAAATGATAGAATCCGGGCGTGTACCGGGAAAAGGTAGAATCCGTGAGAGTAACGAAAAGTTGTCCCCACGAGTACCGGAAAATGGTCGAATCTGTGGGAGTACCGAAAATGATAGAATCCGGACGTGTACCGGGAAAAGGTAGAATCCGTGCGAGTATCCAAAAACTGTTCCTACGAGTAACAGAAAAGGGTCGACTCTATGGGAGTACCGAAAAACTATAGAATCCGGGCGAGTACCGGGAAAAGGTAGAATCCGTGCGAGTGTCAAAAAACTTTCCCGACTAGTACCGCAAAAAGGTCGAATCTGTGGGAGTATCGAGAAATGGTAGAATCCCGACGAGTACCGGGAAAATGTAGAATCCGTGCGAGTAGCCAAAAACTATCCCCATGAGTACTGGAAAAGGGTCGAATCTGTGGGAGTACCGAAAAACGGTAGAATCCGGGCGAGTATCTGGAAAAGGTACAATCCGTGCGAGTAGCAAAAAACTGTCCCGACGAGTACCGGAAAAGGTTCGAATCTGTGGGAGTACCGAAAAATGGTTGAATCCAGGCGAGTACCGAGAAAAGTTAGAATCCGTGCGAGTAACCAAAAGTTGTCCCCACGAGTACGGGAAAAGGGTCGAATCTGTGGGAATACCGAAAAATGATAGAATCCGGGCGTGTACTGGGAAAAGGTAGAATCCGTGAGAGTAACCAAAAGTTGTCCCCTCGAGTACCGGAAAAGGGTCGAATCTGTGGGAGTACCGAAAAACAGTAGAATCCGGGCGAGTATCTGGAAAAGGTACAATCCGTGCGAGTAGCAAAAAACTGTCCCGACGAGTACCGAAAAAGGTTCGAATCTGTGGGAGTACCGAAAAATGGTAGAATCCGGACGAGTACCGGGAAAAGGTAGAATCCGTTCGAGTAACCAAAAGTTGTCCCCACGAGTACGGGAAAAGGGTCGAATCGGTGGAAGTACCGAAAAATAATAGAATCCGGGCGTGTACCGGGAACAGGTAGAATCCGTGCGAGTAGCCAAAAACTATCCCCACGAGTACCGGAAAAGGGTCGAATCTGTGGGAGTACCGAAAAATGATAGAATCCGGGCGTGTTCCGGGAAAAGGTATAATCCGTGAGAGTAACCAAAAGTTGTCCCCAAGAGTACCGGAAAATGGTCGAATCTGTGGGAGTACCGAAAAATGATAAAATCCGGTTGTGTACCAGGAAAAGGTAGAATCCGTGCGAGTATCCAAAAGTTGTTCCCACGAGTACCGGAAAAGGGTCGACTCTATGAGAGTACCGAAAAACGGTAGAATCCGGGCGAGTATCGGGAAAAGGTAGAATCCGTGCGAGTAACCAAAAGTTGTCCCCACGAGTACTGGAAATGGGTCGAATCTGTGGCCTACCGAAAAATGATAAAATACGGGCGTGTACCTGGAAAAGGTAGAATCCGTGAGAGTAACCAAAAGTTGTCCCCACGAGTACCAGAAAAGGGTCGAATCTGTGGGAGTACCGAAAAATGATAGAATCCGGGCGTGTACCGGGAAAAGGTAGAATCCGTGAGAGTAACCAAAAGTTGTCCCGACGAGTACCGGAAAAGGGTCGAATCTGTGGGAGTACCGTAAAATGATAGAATCCGGCCGTGTACCGGGAAAAGGTAGAATCCGTGAGAGTAACCAAAAGTTGTCCCCACGAGTACCAGAAAAGGGTCGAATCTGTGGGAGTACCGAAAAATGATACAATCCGGGCGTGTACCGGGAAAAGGTAGAATCCGTGAGAGTAACCAAAAGTTGTCCCCACGAGTACCGGAAAAGGGTCGAATCTGTGGGAGTACCGTAAAATGATAGAATCCGGCCGTGTACTGGGAAAAGGTAGAATCCGTGCGAGTATCCAAAAACTGTTCCTACGAGTACCGGAAAAGGGTCGACTCTATGAGAGTACCGAAAAACGGTAGAATCCGGGCGAGTACCGGGAAAAGGTAGAATCCGTGCGAGTGTCAAAAAACTTTCCCGACGAGTACCGAAAAAAGGTCGAATCTGTGGGAGTATCGAGAAATGTTAGCATCCCGACGAGTGCCGGGAAAATGTAGAATCCGTGCGAGTAGCCAAAAACTATCCCCACGAGTACCGGAAAAGGGTCGAATCTGTGGGAGTACCGAAAAATAATAGAATCCGGGCGTGTACCGGGAAAAGGTATAATCCGTGAGAGTAACCAAAAGTTGTCCCCAAGAGTACCGGAAAAGGGTCGAATCTGTGGGAGTACCGAAAAATGATAGAATCCGGCCCTGTACCAGGAAAAGGTAGAATCCGTGCGAGTATCCAAAAATTGTTCCCACGAGTACCGGAAAAGGGTCGACTCTATGAGAGTACCGAAAAACGGTAGAATCCGGGCGAGTACCGGGAAAAGGTAGAATCCGTGCGAGTAACCAAAAGTTGTCCCCACGAGTACTGGAAATGGGTCGAATCTGTGGGAGTACCGAAAAATGATAGAATACGGGCGTGTACCGGGAAAAGGTAGAATCCGTGAGAGTAACCAAAAGTTGTCCCCACGAGTACCGGAAAAGGGTCGAATCTGTGGGAGTACCGTAAAATGATAGAATCCGGCCGTGTACCGGGAAAAGGTAGAATCCGTGCGAGTATCCAAAAACTGTTCCTACGAGTACCGGAAAAGGGTCGACTCTATGAAAGAACCGAAAAACGGTAGAATCCGGGCGAGTACCGGGAAAAGGTAGAATCCGTGCGAGTGTCAAAAAACTTTCCCGACGAGTACCGAAAAAGGGTCGAATCTGTGGGAGTACCGAAAAATGGTAGCATCCCGACGAGTACCGGGAAAATGTAGAATCTGTGCGAGTAGCCAAAAACTATCTTGACGAGTACCGGAAAATGGTCGAATCTGTGGGAGTATCGAAAAATGGTAGAATCCGGGCGTGTACCGGGAAAAGGTAGAATCCGTGAGAGTAACCAAAAGTTGTCCCCACGAGTACCGGAAAAGTGTCGAATCTGTGGGAGTACCGAAAAATGGTAATATCCCGACGAGTACCGGGAAAATGTAGAATCCGTGCGAGTAGCCAAAAACTATATAGACGAGTACCGGAAAAGGGTCGAATCTGTGGGATTACCGAAAAATGATAGAATCCAGACGAGTACCGGGAAAAGGTAGAATCCGTACGAGTAACCAAAAGTTGTCCCCACGAGTACTGGAAAAGGGTCGAATCTGTGGGATTACTGAAAAATGGTATAATTCGATCATGTACCGGGAAAAGGTAGAATCCGTGAGAGTAACCAAAATTTTTCCCCACGAGTACCGGAAAAGGGTCGAATCGGTGGAGGTACCGAAAAATGAGAGAATCCGGGTGTGTACCGGGAAAAGGTAGAATCCGTGCGAGTATCCGAAAAACAGTAGAATCCGGGTGAGTACCAGAAAAAGGTCGAATTTGTGGGAGTATCGAGAAATGGTAGCATCCCGACTAGTACCGGGAAAAGGTACAATGCGTGCGAGTATCCAAAAAATGTCATGATGAGTTCCGGAAAAGGGTCGAATCTGTGGGAGTACCGAAAAATGGTAGCACCTCGACGAGTACCAGGAAAATGTAGAATCCGTGCGAGTAACCAAAAACTGTCCTGACGAGTACCGGCAAAGGTTCGAATCTGTGGGAGTACCGAAAAATAGTAGAATCCGGGCGAGTATCGAGAAAAGGTAGAATTCGTGCGAGTGTCAAAAAACCTTCCCGACGAGTACTGAAAAAGGGTCGAATCTGTGGGAGTACCGAAAAATGGTAGCATCCCGACGAGTACCGGGAAAATGTAGAATCCGTACGAGTAACCAAAAGTTGTCCCCACGAGTACTGGAAAAGGGTCGAATTTGTGGGAGTACCGAAAAATGGTAGAATCCGATCGTGTACCGGGAAAAGGTAGAATCCGTGAGAGTAACCAAAAGTTGTCCCCACGAGTACCGGAAAAGGGTCGAATCTGTGGGAGTACCGAAAAATGATAGAATCCTGGCGTGTACCGGGAAAAGGTAGAATCCGTGCGAGTATCCAAAAACTGTTCCTACGATTACCGGAAAAGGGTCGACTCTATGAGAGTACCGAAAAACGGTAGAATCCGGGCGAGTACCAGAAAAACGTCGAATTTATGGGAGTATCGAGAAATGGTAGCATCCCGACGAGTACAGGGAAAATGTATAATCCGTGCGAGTAGCCAAAAACTATCCCCACGAGTACCAGAAAAGGGTCGAATCTGTTGGAGTACCGAAAAACGGTAGAATGCGGGCGAGTATCTGGAAAAGGCACAATCCGTGCGAGTAGCAAAAAACTGTCCCGACGAGTACAGGAAAAGGGTCGAATCTGTGGGAGTACCAAAAAATGGTAGAATCCGGGCGAGTACCGGGAAAATGTAGAATCCGTGCGAGTAGCCAAAAACTGTCCTGACGAGTACCGGAAAAGGTTCGAACCTGTGGGAGTACCTAAAAATAGTAGAATCCGGGCGAGTACCGGGAAAAGGTAGAATCCGTGCAAGTAACCAAAAGTTGTCCCCACGAGTACTGGAAAAGGGTCGAATCTGTGGGAGTACCGAAAAATGAGAGAATTCGGGTGTGTACCGGGAAAAGGTAGAATCCGTGCGAGTATCCAAAAACTGTTCCTACGAGTACCAGAAAAGGTTCGAATCTATGAGAGTACCGAAAAACGGTAGAATTCGGGCGAGCACCGGGAAAAGGTAGAATCCGTGCGAGTGTCAAAAAACGTTCACGACGAGTACCGGAAAAGGGTCGAATCTATGGGAGTATCAAGATATGGTAACATCCCGACGAGTACCGGGAAAATGTAGAATCTGTGTGAGTAGCCAAAAACTGTCCTGACGAGTACCGGAAAAGGTTCGAACCTGTTGGAGTACCTAAAAATAGTAGACTCCGGGTGAATACCGGGAAAAGGTAGAATCCGTGCGAGTAACCAAAAGTTGTCCCCACGAGTACTAGAAAATGGTCGAATTTGTGGAAGTACCGAAAAATGGTAGAATCCAGGCGTGTACCGGGAATAGGTAGAATCCGTGAGAGTAACCAAAATTGTCCCCACGAGTACCGGAAAAGGGTCGAATATGTTGGAGTACCGAAAAATGATAGAATCCGGGCGTGTACTGGAAAATGTTAGAATTCGTGCGAGTATCCAAAAACAGTTCCCACGAGTACCGGAAAAGGGTCGAATCTGTAGGAGTACCGAAAAACGGTAGAATCCGGGCGAGGATCTGGAAAAGGTACAATCCGTGCGAGTAGCAAAAAAATGTCCCGACGAGTACCGGAAAAGGGTCGAATCTGTGGGAGTACCGAAAAATGGTAGAATCCGGGCGTGTACCGGGAAAAGGTACAATCCGTGCGAGTATCCAAAAATATGTCCTGACGAGTTTCGGAAAAGGGTCGAATCTGTGGGAGTACCGAAAAATGGTAGCATCTCGACGAGTACAGGGAAAATGTAGAATCCGTGCGAGTAGCCAAAAACTGTCCTGACGAGTACCGGAAAAGGTTCGAACCTGTGGGAGTACCTAAAAATAGTAGAATCCGGGCGAGTACCGAGAAAAGGTAGAATCCGTGCGAGTAACCAAAAATTGTCCCCACGAGTACTGGAAAAGGGTCGAATCTGTGGGAGTACCGAAAAATGAGAGAATCCGGGCGTGTACCGGGAAAAGGTAGAATCCGTGCGAGTATCCAAAAACTGTTCCTACGAGTACCGGAAAAGGTTCGAATCTATGAGAGTACCGAAAAACGGTAGAATCCGGGCGAGAACCGAGAAAAGGTAGAATCCGTGCGAGTGTCAAAAAACTTTCCCGACGAGTACCGGAAAAGGGTCGAATCTATGGGAGTATCAAGATATGGTAACATCCCCACGAGTACCGGGAAAATGTAGAATTTGTGCGAGTAACCAAAAGCTGTCCTGACGAGTACCGGAAAATGGTCGAATCTGTGGGAGTACCGAAAAATGGTAGAATCCGGGCGTGTACCGGGAAAAGGTAGAATCCGTGAGAGTAACCAAAAGTTGTCCCCACGAGTACCGGAAAAGGGTCGAATCTGTTGGAGTACGGAAAAATGGTAGAATCCGGGCGAGTATTGGGAAAAGGTAGAATCCGTGCGAGTATCCAAAAACTGTCCCGACGAGTACCGGAAAATGGTCGAATCTGTGGGAGTACAGAAAAATGGTAGCATCCCGGCGATTATCGGGACAATGTAGATTCCGTACGAGTAGCAAAAAACAGTCCCGACGAGTACCGCAAAAGGTTCGAATCTGTGGAAGTACCGAAAAATCGTAGAATCCGAGCGAGTAACGGGAAAAGATAGAATCCGTGCGAGTGTCAAAAGACCTTCCCGACGAGTACCGAAAAAGGGTCGAATCTGTCGGAGTACCGAAAAATGGTAGCATGCAGACAAGTACCGGGAAAATGTAGAATCCGTGCGAGTAGCCAAAAACTGTCCTGACGAGTACCGGAAAAGGGTCGAACCTGCGGGAGTACCTAAAAACAGTAGAATCCGGGCGAGTATCGGGAAAAGGTAGAATCCGTGCGAGTAACCAAAAGTGGTCCCCACGAGTACTGGAAAAGGGTCGAATCTGTGGGAGTACCGAAAAATGATAGAATCCGGGCGTGTACCGGGAAAAGGTAGAATCCATGCGAGTATCCAAAAACTGTTCCTACGAGTGCCGGAAAAGGTTCGAATCTATGAGAGTACCGAAAAACGGTAGAATCCGGGCGAGCACCTGGAAAAGGTAGAATCCGTGCGAGTGTAAAAAAACTTTCCCCACGAGTACCGGAAAAGGGTCGAATCTATGGGAGTATCAAGATATGGAAACATCCCGACGAGTACCGGGAAAATGTAGAATCCGTGCGAGTAGCCAAAAAAATGTCCTGACGAGTACCGGAAAAGGTTCGAACCTGTGGGGGTACCTAAAAATAGTAGAATCCTGGCGAGTACCGGGAAAAGGTAGAATCCGTGCGAGTAACCAAAAGTTGTCCCCACGAGTACTGGAAAAGGGTCGAATCTGTGGGAGTACCGAAAAATGATAGAATCCGGGCGTGTACCGGGAAAAGGTAGAATCCATGCGAGTATCCAAAAACTGTTCCTACGAGTACCGGAAAAGGTTCGAATCTATGAGAGTACCGAAAAACGGTAGAATCCGGGCGAGCACCTGGAAAAGGTAGAATCCGTGCGGGTGTCAAAAAACTTTCCCCACGAGTACCGGAAAAGGGTCGAATCTATGGGAGTATCAAGATATGGAAACATCCCGACGAGTACCGGGAAAATGTAGAATCCGTGCGAGTAGCCAAAAAAATGTCCTGACAAGTACCGGAAAAGGTTCGAACCTGTGGGGGTACCTAAAAATAGTAGAATCCGGGCGAGTACCGGGAAAAGGTAGAATCCGTGCGAGTAACCAAAAGTTGTCCCCACGAGTACCGGAAAAGGTCGAATCTCTGGAAGTACCGAAAAATGGTAGGATCCGGGCGAGTATTGGGAAAAGGTAGAATCCGTGCGAGTATCCAAAAACTGTCCCGACGAGTACCGGAAAAGGGTCGAAGCTGTGGGAGTACTGAAAAATGGTAGCATCCCGGCGATTATCGGGAAAATGTAGATTCCGTACGAGTAGCAAAAAACAGTCTTGATGAGTTCCGCAAAAGGTTCGAATCTGTGGAAGTACCAAAAAATAGTAGCATCCGGGCGAGTACCGGGAAAAGGTAGAATCCGTGCGAGAGTCAAAAGACCTTCCCGACGAGTACCAAAAAAGGGTCGAATCTGTTGGAGTACCGAAAAATGGTAGCATGCCAACGAGTACCGGGAAAATGTAGAATCCGTGCGAGTAGCCAAAAACTGTCCTGACGAGTATCGGAAAAGGATCGAACCTGCGGGAGTACCTAAAAATAGTAGAATCTGGGCGAGTACCGGGAAAAGGTAGAATCCGTGCGAGTAACCAAAAGTTGACCCCATGAGTACTGGAAAAGGGTCGAATATGTGGGAGTACCGAAAAATGATAGAATCCGAGCGTGTACCGGGAAAAGGTAGAATCCGTGCGAGTATCCAAAAACTGTTCCTACGAGTACCGGAAAAGGTTCGAATCTATGAGAGTACCGAAAAACGGTAGAATCCGGGCGAGCACCTCGAAAAGGTAGAATCCGTGCGAGTGTCAAAAAACTTTCCCGACGAGTAGCGGGAAAATGTAGAATCCGTGCGAGTAGCCAAAAACTGTCCTAACGTGTACCGGAAAAGGTTCGAACCTGTGGGAGTACCTAAAAATAGTAGAATCCGGGCGAGTATCGGGAAAAGGTAGAATCCGTGCGAGTGTGAAAAGACCTTCCCGACGAGTACCGAAAAAGGGTCCAATCTGTCGGAGTACCAAAAAATGGTAGCATGCCGACGAGTACCGGGAAAATGTAGAATCCGTGCGAGTAGCCAAAAACTGTCCTGATGAGTACCGGAAAAGGGTCGAAGCTGTGGGAGTACCTAAAAATAGTAGACTCCGGGCGAGTACCGGGAAAAGGTCGAATCCGTGTGAGTAACCAAAAGTTGTCCCCACGAGTACTGGAAAAGGGTTGAATCTGTGGGAGTACCGAAAAATGATAGAATCCGGGCGTGTACCGGGAAAAGGTAGAATCCGTGCGAGTATCCAAAAACTGTCCCGACGAGTACCGGAAAAAGGTCGCATCTGTGGGAGTACAGAAAAATGGTAGCATCCCGGCGATTATCGGGAAAATGTAGATTCCGTACGAGTAGCAAAAAACTGTCCCGACGAGTATCGTAAAAGGTTCGAATCTGTGGAAGTACCGAAAAATAGTAGAATCCGGGCGAGTACCGGGAAAAGGTAGAATCCGTGCGAGTGTTAAAAGACCATCCCGACGAGTACCGAAAAAGGGTTGAATCAGTCGGAGTAGCGAAAAATGGTAGCATGCCGACGAGTACCGGGAAAATGTAGAATCCGTGCGAGTAGCCAAAAACTGTCCTGACAAGTACTGGAAAAGGTTCGAACCTGTGGGAGTACCTAAAAATAGTAGAATCCGGGCGAGTACCGGGAAAAGGTAGAATCCGTGCGAGTAACCAAAAGTTGTCCCCACGAGTACTAGAAAATGGTCGAATCTGTGGAAGTACCGAAAAATGGTAGAATCCGGGCGTGTACCGGGAAAAGGTAGAATCCGTGAGAGTAACCAAAATTGTTCCCACGAGTACCGGAAAAGGGTCGAATCTGTTGGAGTACGGGAAAATCGTAGAATCCGGGCGAGTATTGGAAAAAGGTAGAATCCGTGCGAGTATCCAAAAACTGTCCCGACGAGTACCGGAAAATGGTCGAATCTGTGGGAGTACCGAAAAATGGTAGCATCCCGGCGATTATCGGGAAAATGTAGATTCCGTGCGAGTAGCGAAAAACTGTCCTGACGAGTACCGGAAAATGGTCGAATCTGTGGGAGTACCGAAAAATGGTAGAATCCGGGCGTGTACCGGGAAAAGGTAGAATCCGTGAGAGTAACCAAAAGTTATCCCCACGAGTACCGGAAAAGGGTCGAATCTGTTAGAGTACGGGAAAATGGTAGAATCCGGGCGAGTATTGAGAAAAGGTAGAATCCGTGCGAGTATCCAAAAACTTTCCCGACGAGTACCGAAAAAAGGGTCAAATCTATGGGAGTACCGAAAAACGGTAGAATCCGGGCGAGTATCTGGAAAAGGTACAATCCGTGCGAGTAGCACAAAACTGTCCCGACGAGTACCGGAAAAGGGTCCAATCTATGGGAGTACCGAAAAAAGGTACAATCCGTGCGAGTATCCAAAAAATGTCCTAACGAGTTCCGGAAAAGGGTCGAATCTATGGGAGTACCGAAAAATAGTAGAATCCGTGTGAGTAGCCAAAATCTGTCCTGACGAGTACCGAAAAAGGTTCGAACTTGTGGGAGTACCTAAAAATAGTAGAATCCGGGCGAGCACCGAGAAAAGGTAGAATCCGTGCGAGTGTCAAAAAACATTCCCGACGAGTACCGGAAAAGGGTCGAATTTATGGGACTATCAAGATATGGTAACATCCCGACGAGTACCGGGAAATTGTAGAATCCGTGCGAGTAGCCAAAAACTGTCCTGACGAGTACCGGAAAAGGTTCGAACCTGTGGGAGTACCTAAAAATAGTAGAATCCGGGCGAGTACCGGGAAAAAGAAGAATCCGTGTGAGTAACCAAAAGTTGTCCCCACGAGTACTGGAAAAGGGTCGAATCTGTGGGAGTACCGAAAAATGATCGAATCCGGGCGTGTACCGGGAAAAGGTAGAATCCGTGCGAGTATCCAAAAACTGTTCCTACGAGTACCAGAAAAGGTTCGAATCTATGAGAGTACCGAAAAATGGTAGAATCCGGGCGAGCACCGGGAAAAGGTAGAATCCGTGCGAGTGTCAAAAACCTTTCCCGACAAGTACCGGAAAAGGGTCGAATCTATGGGAGTATCAAGATATGGTAACATCCCGACGAGTACCGGGAAAATGTAGAATCCGTGCGAGTAGCCAAAAACTGTCCTGACGAGTACCGGAAAAGGATCGAACCTGCGGGAGTACCTAAAAATAGTAGAATCCGGGCGAGTACCGGGAAAAGGTAGAATCCGTGCGAGTAACCAAAAGTTGACCCCATGAGTACTGGAAAAGGGTCGAATATGTGGGAGTACCGAAAAATGATAGAATCCGAGCGTGTACCGGGAAAAGGTAGAATCCGTGCGAGTATCCAAAAACTGTTCCTACGAGTACCGGAAAAGGTTCGAATCTATGAGAGTACCGAAAAACGGTAGAATCCGGGCGAGCACCTCAAAAAGGTAGAATCCGTGCGAGTGTCAAAAAACTTTCCCGACGAGTACCGGAAAATGGTCGAATCTATGGGAGTATTAAGATATGGTAACATCCCGGCGAGTAGCGGGAAAATGTAGAATCCGTGCGAGTAGCCAAAAACTGTCCTGACGAGTACCGGAAAAGGTTCGAACCTGTGGGAGTACCGAAAAATAGTAGAATCCGAGCGAGTACCGGGAAAAGGTAGAATCCGTGCGAGTGTCAAAAAACCTTCCGGACGAGTACCGGAAAAGGGTCGAATTTGTGGGAGTATCGAGAAATGGTAACATTCCGACGAGTACCGGGAAAATGTAGAATCCGTGCGAGTAGCCAAAAACTGTTCTGACGAGTACCGGAAAAGGGTCGAATCTGTGAGAGTACCGAAAATTGGTTGCATCCCGACGAGTACCGGGAAAATGTAGAATCCGTGCGAGTAGCCAAAAACTATCCCGACGAGTACCGGAAAAGGGTCGAATATGTGCGAGTACCGAAAAATGGTAGAATCCGGGCTAGTATCGGGAAAAGGTACAATCCGTGCGAGTATCCAAAAAATGTTTTAACGAGTTCCGGAAAAGGGTCGAATCTATGGGAGTACCGAAAAATGGTAGCATCTCGACGAGTACCGGGAAAATGTAGAATCCGTGCGAGTAGCCAAAATCTGTCCTAACGAGTACTGGAAAAGGTTCGAACGTGTGGGAGTACCTAAAAATAGTAGAATCCGGGCGAGTACCGGGAAAAGGTAGAATCCGTGTGAGTAACCAAAAGTTGTCCCCACGAGTACTGGAAAAGGGTCGAATCTGTGGGATTACCGAAAAATGATAGAATCCGGGAGTGTACCGGGAAAATGTAGAATCCGTGCGAGTATCCAAAAACTGTTCCTACGAGTACCAGAAAAGGTTCGAATCTATGAGAGCATCGAAAAACGGTAGAATCCGGGCGAGCACCGGGAAAAGGTAGAATCCGTGCGAGTGTCAAAAAACTTTCCCGACGAGTACCGGAAAAGGGTCGAATCTATGGGAGTATCAAGATATGGTAACATCCCGACGAGTACCGGGAAAATGTAGAATCCGTGCGAGTAGCCAAAAACTGTCCTGACGAGTACCGGAAAAGGTTCGAACCTGTGGGAGTATCTAAAAATAGTAGAATCCGATCGAGTACCGGGAAAAGGTAGAATCCGTGTGAGTAACGAAAAGTTGTCCCCAGGAGTACTGGAAAAGGGTCGAATCTGTGGGAGTACCGAAAAATGATAGAATCCGGGCGTGTACCGGGAAAAGGTAGAATCCGTGCGAGTATCCAAAAACTGTTCCTACGAGTACCAGAAAAGGTTCGAATCTATGAGAGTACCGAAAAACGGTAGAATCCGGGCGAGCACCGGGAAAAGGCAGAATCTGTGCGAGTGTCAAAAAACTTTCCCGACGAGTACCGGAAAAGGGTCGAATTTATGGGAGTATCAAGATATGGTAACATCCCGACCAGCATCGGGAAAATGTAGAATCCGTGCGAGTAGCCAAAAACTGTCCTGACGAGTACCGGAAAAGGTTCGAACCTGTGGGAGTACCGAAAAATAGTAGAATCCGAGCGAGTACCGGGAAAAGGTAGAATCCGTGCGAGTGTCAAAAAACCTTCCCGACGAGTACCGAAAAAAGGTCGAATCTGTGGGAGTATCGAGAAATGGTAACATCTCGACGAGTACCGGGAAAATGTAGAATCCGTGCGAGTAGCCAAAAACTGTTCTGACGAGTACCGGAAAAGGGTCGAATCTGTGGGAGTACCGAAAAATGGTAGAATCCGGGCGAGTACCGGGAAAAGGTACAATCCGTGAGAGTATCCAAAAAATGTTCTAACGAGTTCCGGAAAAGGGTCGAATCTATGGGAGTATCGAAAAATGGTAGCATATCGACGAGTATCGGGAAAATGTAGAATCCGTGCGAGTAGCCAAAATCTGTGCTAACGAGTACCGGAAAAGGTTCAAACCTGTGGGAGTACCTAAAAATAGTAGAATCCGGGCGAGTACCGGGAAAAGGTAGAATCCGTGTGAGTAACCAAAAGTTGTCCCCACGAGTACTGGAAAAGGGTCGAATCTGTGGGAGTACCGAAAAATGATAGAATCCGGGCGTGTACTGGGAAAAGGTAGAATCCGTGCGTGTGTCAAAAAACTTTCCCGACGAGTACCGGAAAAGGGTCGAATTTATGGGAGTATCAAGATATGGTAACATCACGACCAGTACCGGGAAAAGGTAGAATCTGTGCGAGTGTCAAAAAACTTTCCCGACGAGTACCGGAAAAGGGTCGAATTTATGGGAGTATCAAGATATGGTAACATCACGACCAGTACCGGGAAAATGTAGAATCCGTGCGAGTAGCCAAAAACTGTCCTGACGAGTACCGGAAAAGGTTCGAACCATTTGGAGTACCTAAAAATAGTAGACTCCGGGCGAATACCGGGAAAAGGTAGAATCCGTGCGAGTAACCAAAAGTTGTCCCCACGAGTACTAGAAAATGGTCGAATTTGTGGAAGTACCGAAAAATGGTAGAATCCGGGCGTGTACCGGGAAAAGGTAGAATCCGTGAGAGTAACCAAAATTGTCCCCACGAGTACCGGAAAAGGGTTGAATCTGTTGGACTACGGGAAAATGGTAGAATCCGGGTGAGTATTGGGAAAAGGTAGAATCCGCGCGAGTATCCAAAAACTGTCCCGACGAGTACCGAAAAATGGTCGAATCTGTGGGAGTACCAAAAAATGGTAGCATCCCGGCGATTATCGGGAAAATGTAGATTCCGTGCGAGTAGAAAAAAACTGTTTCGATGAGTACCGCAAAAGGTTCGAATCTGTGGGAGTACCGAAAAATAGTAGAATCCAGGCGAGTACCGGGATAAGGTAGAATCCGTGCGAGTGTCAAAAAACCTTCCCGACGAGTACCGAAAAAGGGTCGAATCTGTGGGAGTACCGAAAAATGGTAGCATCTCGACGTGTACCGGGAAAATGTAGAATCCGTGCGAGTAGCCAAAAACTGTCCTGACGAGTACCGGAAAAGGTTCGAATCTGTGGGAGTACCGAAAAGGAGTAGACTCCGGGCGAATACCGGGAAAAGGTAGAATCCGTGCGAGTAACCAAAAGTTGTCCCCACGAGTACTAGAAAATGGTCGAATTTGTGGAAGTACCGAAAAATGGTAGAATCCGGGCGTGTACCGGGAAAAGGTAAAATCCGTGAGAGTAACCAAAATTGTCCCCACGAGTACCGGAAAAGGGTTGAATCTGTTGGACTACGGGAAAATGGTACAATCCGGGTGAGTATTGGGAAAAGGTAGAATCCGCACGAGTATCCAAAAACTGTCCCGACGAGTACCGAAAAATGGTCGAATCTGTGGGAGTACCAAAAAATGGTAGCATCCCGGCGATTATCGGGAAAATGTAGATTCCGTGCGAGTAGAAAAAAACTGTTTCAATGAGTACCGCAAAAGGTTCGAATCTGTGGGAGTACCGAAAAATAGTAGAATCCAGGCGAGTACCGGGATAAGGTAGAATCCGTGCGAGTGTCAAAAAACCTTCCCGACGAGTACCGAAAAAGGGTCGAATCTGTGGGAGTACCGAAAAATGGTAGCATCTCGACGAGTACCGGGAAAATTTAGAATCCGTGCGAGTAGCCAAAAACTGTCCTGACGAGTACCGGAAAAGGTTCGAATCTATGGGAGTACCGAAAAATAGTAGAATCCGGGCGAGTACCGGGAAAAGGTAGAATCCGTGTGAGTAACCAAAAGTTGTCCCCACGAGTACTGGAAAAGGGTCGAATCTGTGGGAGTACCGAAAAATGATAGAATCCGGGTGTGTACCGGGAAAAGGTAGAATCCATGCGAGTATCCAAAAACTGTTCCTACGAGTACCAGAAAAGGTTCGAATCTATGAGAGTACCGAAAAACGGTAGAATTCGGGCGAGCACCGGGAAAAAGTAGAATCCGTGCGAGTGTCAAAAAACTTTCACGACGAGTACCGGAAAAGGTTCGAACCTGTTGGAGTACCTAAAAATAGTAGACTCCGGGCGAATACCGGGAAAAGGTAGAATCCGTGCGAGTAACCAAAAGTTGTCCCCACGAGTACTAGAAAATGGTCGAATTTGTGGAAGTACCGAAAAATGGTAGAATCCGGGCGTGTACCGGGAAAAGGTAGAATCCGTGAGAGTAACCAAAATTGTCCCCACGAGTACCGGAAAAGGGTTGAATCTGTTGGACTACGGGAAAATGGTAGAATCCGGGCGAGTATTGGGAAAAGGTAGAATCCGCGCGAGTATCCAAAAACTGTCCCGACGAGTACCAAAAAATGGTCGAATCTGTGGGAGTACCAAAAAATGGTAGCGTCCCGGCGATTATCGGGAAAATGTAGATTCCGTGCGAGTAGAAAAAAACTGTTTCGATGAGTACCGCAAAAGGTTCGAATCTGTGGGAGTATCGAAAAATAGTAGAATCCGGGCGAGTACCGGGAAAAGGTAGAATCCGTGTGAGTAACCAAAAGTTGTCCCCACGAGTATTGGAAAAGGGTCGAATCTGTGGGAGTACCGAAAAATGATAGAATTCGGGCGTGTACCGGGAAAAGGTAGAATCTGTGCTCGTATCCAAAAACTGTTCCCACGAGTACCGAAAAAGGTTCGAATCTATGAGAGTACCGAAAAACGGTAGAATCCGGGCGAGCACCGGGAAAAGGTAGAATCTGTGCGAGTGTCAAAAAACTTTCCCGACGAGTACCGGAAAAGGGTCGAATCTATGGGAGTATCAAGATATGGTAACATCCCGACGAGTACCGGGAAAATGTAGAATCCGTGCGAGTAGCCAAAAACTGTCCTGACGAGTACTGGAAAAGGTTCGAACCTGTGGGAGTACCTAAAAATAGTAGAATCCGGGCGAGTACCGGGAAAAGGTAGAATCCGTGCGATGAACCAAAAGTTGTCCCTACGAGTACTGGAAAAGGGTCGAATCTATGGGAGTACCGAAAAATGATAGAATCCGGCCGTGCACCGGGAAAAGGTAGAATCTGTGCGAGTATCCAAAAACTTTTCCCACGAGTACCGGAAAAGGTTCGAATCTATGAGAGTACCGAAAAACGGTAGAATCCGGGCGAGTACCGGGAAAAGGTAGAATCCGTGCGAGTGTCAAAAAACTTTCCCGACGAGTACCGGAAAAAGGTCGAATCTGTGGGAGTATCGAGAAATGGTAGCATCCCGACGAGTACCAGGAAAATGTAGAATCCGTGCGACTAGCCAAAAACTGTCTTGACGAGTACCGGAAAAGGGTCGAATCTGCGGGAGTACCAAAAAATGGTGGCATCCCGACGAGTACCGGGAAAATGTAGAATCCGTGCGAGTAGGCAAAAACTATCCCCACGAGTACCGAAAAGGGATCGAATCTGTGGGAGTACCGAAAAATGGTAGAATCCGGGCGAGTATCGGGAAAAGGTACAATCCGTGCGAGTAGCCAACAACTATCCTCACGAATATCGGAAAAGGGTCGAATCTGTGGGACTACCGAAAAATGGTAGAATCCGTGCGAGTAACCAAAAGTTGTCCCCACGAGTACCGGAAAAGGGTCGAATATGTTGGAGTACCGAAAAATGATAGAGTCCGGGCGTGTACTGGGAAAAGGTACAATTCGTGCGAGTATCCAAAAACAGTTCCCACGAGTACCGGAAAAGGGTCGAATCTGTGGGAGTACCGAAAAATGGTAGAATCCGTGCGAGTACTGGGGAAAGGTAGAATCCGTGCCAGTATCCAAAAGCTGTCCCGACGAGTACCGGAAAAGGGTCGAATCTGTGGGAGTACCGAAAAATGGTAGCATCCCGGCGATTATCGGGAAAATGTAGAATCCGTGCGAGTAGCAAAAAACTATCCCGATGAGTACCGGAAAAGGTTCGAATCTGTGGGAGTACCGAAAAATAGTAGAATCCGGGCGAGCACCGGGAAAAGGTAAAATCCGTGCGAGTGTCAAAAAACCTTCCCGACGAGTACCGAAAAAGGGTCAAATCTGTGGGAGTACCGAAAAATGGTAGCATCCCGACGAGTATCGGAAAAATGTAGAATCCGTGCGAGGAGCCAAAAACTGTCCCGACGAGTACCGGAAAAGGGTCGAATATGTGGGAGTACCGAGAAATCGAAGAATCCGAGCGAGTACCGGGAAAAGGTACAATCCGTGCGAGTATCCAAAAAATGTCCTGACGAGTTCCGGAAAAGGGTCGAATCTGTGGGAGTACTGAAAAATGGTAGCATCTCGACGAGTACCGGGAAAATGTAGAATCCATGCGAGTAGCCAAAAACTGTCCCGACGAGTACCGGAAAAGGTTCGAATCTGTGGGAGTACCTAAAAATAGTAGAATCCGGGCGAGTACCGGGAAAAGGTAGAATCCGTGCGAGTAGCCAAAAAGTGTCTTGACGAGTACAGGAAAAGGGTCGAATATGTGGGAATACCAAAAAATGGTAGAATCCGGGCGAGTACCGGGAAAAGCTAGAATCCGTGCGAGTATCCAAAAACTGTTCCTACGAGTACCGAAAAAAGGTCGAATCTGTGGGAGTACTAAAAAACGGTAGAATCCGGGCGAGTACCGGGAAAAGGTAGAATCCGTGTGAGTATCAAAAAATTTTCCCGACGAGTACCGGAAAAGGGTTGAATCTATGGGACTACCAAAAATGGGAGAATCCTGGCGAGTACCGGGAAAAGGTAGAATCCGTGCGAGTAACCAAAAGTTGTCCCCACGAGTACCGGAAAAGGGTCGAATATGTTGGAGTACCGAAAAATGATAGAATCCGGGCGTGTACTGGGAAAAGGTAGAATTCGTGCGCGTATACAAAAACAGTTCCCACGAGTACCGAAAAAGGGTTGAATCTGTGGTAGTACCGAAAAATGGTACAATCCGTGCGAGTATCCAAAAATTGTTCCGACGAGTACCGGAAAAGGGTCGAATCTGTGGCAGTACCGAAAAATGGTAGCATCCCGGCGAGTATCGGGAAAATGTAGAATTTGTACGAGTAGCAAAAAATTGTCCCGACGAGCACCGGAATAGGGTCGAATCTGTGGGAGTACCGAAAAATGGTAGAATCCGGGCGAGTACTGGGAAAAGGTAGAATCCGTGCGAGTATCCAAAAGCTGTCCCGATGAGTACCGGAAAAGGGTCGAATCTGTGGGATTACCGAAAAATGGTAGCATCCCGGCGAGTATCGGGAAAATGTAGAATCCGTGCGAGTAGCAAAAAACTGTCCCGACGAGTACCGGAATAGGGTCGAATATGTGGGAGTACCGAAAAATGGTAGAATCCGGGCGAGTACTGGGAAAAGGTAGAATCCGTGCGAGTATCCAAAAGCTGTCCCGATGAGTACCGGAAAAGGGTCGAATCTGTGGGAGTATCGAAAAATGGTAGCATCTCGGCGAGTATCAGGAAACTGTAGAATCCGTGCGAGTTGCTAAAAATTGTCCCGACGAGTACCGGAAAATGGTTGAATCTATGGGAGTACCGAAAAATGATAGAATGCGGGCGTGTACCGGGAAAAGGTAGAATCCGTGCGAGTATCCAAAAACTATCCCGAAGAGTACTGGAAAAGGGTCGAATCTGTGGGAGTATCGAAAAATGGTAGCATCCCGGCGAGTATCAGGAAACTGTAGAATCCGTGCGAGTTGCTAAAAATTGTCCCGACGAGTACCGGAAAAGGGTTGAATCTATGGGAGTACCGAAAAATGATAGAATGCGGGCGTGTAATGGGAAAAGGTAGAATCCGTGCGAGTATCCAAAAATTGTCCCGACGAGTACCGGAAAAGTTTTGAATCTATGGGAGTACAAAAAATGGTAGAATCCAGGCGAGTAGCAAAAAACTGTAGAATCCGTGCGAGTAACCAAAAGTTGTCCCCACGAGTACCGGAATAGGGTCGAATCTGTGGAAGTACCGAAAAATGATAGAATCCGGACGTGTAACGGGAAAAGGTAGAATCCGTGCGAGTATCCAACAACTGTTCCTACGAGTACCAGAAAAGGGTCGACTCTATGAGAATATCGAAAAACGGTAGAATCCGGGCGAGTACCGGGAAAAGGTAGAATCCGTCCGAGTGTCAAGAAACTTTCCCGACGAGTACCGAAAAAAGGTCGAATCTGTGGGAGTATCGAGAAATGGTAGCATCCCGACGAGTACAGGGAAAATGTAGAATCCGTGCGACTAGCCAAAAAACTGTCTTGACGAGTACGGGAAAAGGGTCGAATCTGTGGGAGTACCAAAAAATGGTGGCATCCCGACGAGTACCGGGAAAATGTAGAATCCGTGCGAGTAGCCAAAAACTATCCCCACGAGTTTCGAAAAAGGGTCGAATCTGTGGGAGTACCGAAAAATGGTAAAATCCGGGCGAGTATCGGGAAAAGGTACAATCCGTGCGAGTAGCCAACAACTATCCCCATGAATATCGGAAAAGGGTCGAATCTGTGGGACTACCGAAAAATGGTAGAATCCGTGCGAGTAACCAAAAGTTGTCCCCACGAGTAGCGGAAAAGGGTCGAATATGTTGGAGTACCGAAAAATGCTAGAGTCCGGGCGTGTACTGGGAAAAGGTAGAATCCGTGCGAGTACTGGGAAAAGGTAGAATCCGTGCCAGTATCCAAAAGCTGTCCCGACGAGTACCGGAAAAGGGTCGAATCTGTGGGAGTACCGAAAAATGGTAGCATCCTGGCGATTCTCGGGAAAATGTAGAATCCGTGCGAGTAGCAAAAAACTATCCCGACGAGTACCGGAAAAGGTTCGAATCTGTGGGAGTACCGAAAAATAGTAGAATCTGGGCGAGTACCGGGAAAAGGTAAAATCCGTGCGAGTGTCAAAAAACCTTCCCGACGAGTACCGAAAAAGGGTCAAATCTGTGGGAGTACCGAAAAATGGTAGCATCCCGACGAGTATCGGGAAAATGTAGAATCCGTGCGAGGAGCCAAAAACTGTCCCGACGAGTACCGGAAAAGGGTCGAATATGTGGGAGTACCGAGAAATCGAAGAATCCGAGCGAGTACCGGGAAAAGGAACAATCCGTGCGAGTATCCAAAAAATGTCCTGACGAGTTCCGGAAAAAGGTCGAATCTGTGGGAGTACTGAAAAATGGTAGCATCTCGACGAGTACCGGGAAAATGTAGAATCCATGCGAGTAGCCAAATACTGTCCCGACGAGTACCGGAAAAGGTTCGAATCTGTGGGAGTACCTAAAAATAGTAGAATCCGGGCGAGTGCAAGGAAAAGGTAGAATCCGTGCGAGTAGCCAAAAAGAGTGTTGACGAGTACAGGAAAAGGGTCGAATCTGCGGGAATACCAAAAAATGGTAGAATCCGGGCGAGTACCGGGAAAAGCTAGAATCCGTGCGAGTATCCAAAAACTGTTCCTACGAGTACCGAAAAAAGGTCGAATCTGTGGGAGTACTAAAAAACGGTAGAATCCGGGCGAGTACCGGGAAAAGGTAGAATCCGTGTGAGTATCAAAAAATTGTCCCGACGAGTACCGGAAAAGGGTTGAATCTATGGGACTACCAAAAATGGGAGAATCCTGGCGAGTACCGGGAAAAGGTAGAATCCGTGCGAGTAACCAAAAGTTGTCCCCACGAGTACCGGAAAAGGGTCGAATATGTTGGAGTACCGAAAAATGATAGAATCCGGGCGTGTACTGGGAAAAGGTAGAATTCGTGCGCGTATACAAAAACAGTTCCCACGAGTACCGAAAAAGGGTTGAATCAGTGGGAGTACCGAAAAATGGTACAATCCGTGCGAGTATCCAAAAATTGTTCCGACGAGTACCGGAAAAGGGTCGAATCTGTGGCAGTACCGAAAAATGGTAGCATCCCGGCGAGTATCGGGAAAATGTAGAATTTGTGCGAGTAGCAAAAAATTGTCCCGACGAGCACCGGAATAGGGTCGAATCTGTGGGAGTACCGAAAAATGGTAGAATCCGGGCGAGTACTGGGAAAAGGTAGAATCCGTGCGAGTATCCAAAAGCTGTCCCGATGAGTACCGGAAAAGGGTCGAATCTGTGGGATTACCGAAAAATGGTAGCATCCCGGCGAGTATCGGGAAAATGTAGAATCCGTGCGAGTAGCAAAAAACTGTCCCGACGAGTACCGGAATAGGGTCGAATATGTGGGAGTACCGAAAAATGGTAGAATCCGGGCGAGTACTGGGAAAAGGTAGAATCCGTGCGAGTATCCAAAAGCTGTCCCGATGAGTACCGGAAAAGGGTCGAATCTGTGGGAGTATCGAAAAATGGTAGCATCTCGGCGAGTATCAGGAAACTGTAGAATCCGTGCGAGTTGCTAAAAATTGTCCCGACGAGTACTGGAAAATGGTTGAATCTATGGGAGTACCGAAAAATGATAGAATGCGGGCGTGTACCGGGAAAAGGTAGAATCCGTGCGAGTATCCAAAAACTATCCCGAAGAGTATTGGAAAAGGGTCGAATCTGTGGGAGTATCGAAAAATGGTAGCATCCCGACGAGTATTAGGAAACTGTAGAATCCGTGCGAGTTGCTAAAAATTGTCCCGACGAGTACCGGAAAAGGGTTGAATCTATGGGAGTACCGAAAAATGATAGAATGCGGGCGTGTACCGGGAAAAGGTAGAATCCGTGCGAGTATCCAAAAATTGTCCCGACGAGTACCGGAAAAGGGTTGAATCTATGGGAGTACCGAAAAATGATAGAATGCGGGCGTGTACCGGGAAAAGGTAGAATCCGTGCGAGTATCCAAAAATTGTCCCGACGAGTACCGAAAAAGTGTTGAATCTATGGGAGTACAAAAAATGGTAGAATCCAGGCGAGTAGCAAAAAACTGTAGAATCCGTGCGAGTAACCAAAAGTTGTCCCCACGAGTACCGGAATAGGGTCGAATCTGTGGAAGTACCGAAAAATGATAGAATCCGGACGTGTAACGGGAAAAGGTAGAATCCGTGCGAGTATCCAACAACTGTTCCTACGAGTACCAGAAAAGGGTCGACTCTATGAGAGTATCGAAAAACGGTAGAATCCGGGCGAGTACCGGGAAAAGGTAGAATCCGTCCGAGTGTCAAGAAACTTTCCCGACGAGTACCGGAAAAAGGTCGAATCTGTGGGAGTATCGAGAAATGGTAGCATCCCGACGAGTACAGGGAAAATGTAGAATCCGTGCGACTAGCCAAAAAACTGTCTTGACGAGTACGGGAAAAGGGTCGAATCTGTGGGAGTACCAAAAAATGGTGGCATCCCGACGAGTACCGGGAAAATGTAGAATCCGTGCGAGTAGCCAAAAACTATCCCCACGAGTACCGAAAAAGGGTCGAATCTGTGGGAGTACCGAAAAATGGTAGAATCCGGGCGAGTATCGGGAAAAGGTACAATCCGTGCGAGTAGCCAACAACTATCCCCACGAATATCGGAAAAGGGTCGAATCTGTGGGACTACCGAAAAATGGTAGAATCCGTGCGAGTAACCAAAAGTTGTCCCCACGAGTACTGGAAAAGGGTCGAATATGTTGGAGTACCGAAAAATGATAGAATCCGGGCGTGTACTGGGAAAAGGTAGAATTCGTGCGAGTATCCAAAAACAGTTCCCACGAGTACCGGAAAAGGGTCGAATCTGTGGGAGTACCGAAAAATGGTAGAATCCGTGCGAGTACTGGGAAAAGGTAGAATCCGTGCGAGTATCCAAAAGTTGTCCCGACGAGTACCGGAAAAGGGTCGAATATGTGGGAGTACCGAGAAATCAAAGAATCCGAGCGAGTACCGGGAAAAGGTACAATCCGTGCGAGTATCCAAAAAATGTCCTGACGAGTTCCGGAAGAGGGTCGAATCTGTGGGAGTACTGAAAAATGGTAGCATCTCGACGAGTACCGGGAAAATGTAGAATCCATGCGAGTAGCCAAAAACTGTCCTGACGAGTACCGGAAAAGGTTCGAATCTGTGGGAGTATCTAAAAAATAGTAGAATCCGGGCGAGTACCGGGAAAAGGTAGAATCCGTGCGAGTAGCCAAAAACTGTCTTGACGAGTACAAGAAAAGGGTCGAATCTGTGGAATACCAAAAAATGGTAGAATCCGGGCTAGTACCGGGAAAAGGTAGAATCTGGGCGAGTACCGGGAAAAGCTAGAATCCGTGCGAGTATCCAAAAACTGTTCCTACGAGTACCGAAAAAAGGTCGAATCTGTGGGAGTACTAAAAAACGGTAGAATCCGGGCGAGTACCGGGAAAAGGTAGAATCCGTGTGAGTATCCAAAAATTGTCCCGACGAGTACCGGAAAAGGGTTGAATCTATGGGAGTACCAAAAATGGTAGAATCCTGGCGAGTACCGGGAAAAGGTAGAATCCGTGCGAGTAACCAAAAGTTGTCCCCACGAGTACCGGAAAAGGGCCGAATATGTTGGAGTACCGAAAAATAGTAGAATCCGGGTGAGTACCGGGAAAAGGTAGAATCCGTGCGAGTGTCAAAAAACCTTCCCGACGAGTACCGAAAAAGGGTCGAATCTGTAGGAGTACCGAAAAATGGTAGCATCCCGACAAGTACCAGGAAAATGTAGAATCCGTGCGAGTAGCCAAAAACTGTCTCGACGGGTACCAGAAAAGGGTTGAATCTGTGGGAGTACCGAAAAATGGTAGAATCTGAGCGAGTACCGGGAATATGTACAATCCCTGCGAGTATCCAAAAAATGTCCTGACGAGTTCCGGAAAAGGGTCGAATCTGTGGGAGTACCGCAAAATGGTAGCATCTCGACGAGTACCGGGAAAATGTAGAATCCGTGCGAGTAGCCAAAAACTGACCTGACGAGTACCGGAAAAGGTTCGAATCTGTGGGAGTACCGAAAAATAGTAGAATCAGGGCGAGTATCGGGAAAATGTAGAATCCGTGCGAGTGTCAAAAAACTTTCCCGACGAGTACCGAAAAAGGGTCGAATCTGTGGGTGTATCGAGAAATGGTAACATCCCGACGAGTACCGGAAAAGGGTCGAATCTGTGGGAGTACCGAAAAATGATAGAATCCGGGCGTGTACCGGGAAAAGGTAGAATCCGTGCGAGTATCCAAAAACTGTTCCTACGAGTACCGGAGAAGGGTCGAATCTATGAGAGTGCCGAAGAACGGTAGAATCCGGACGAGTACCGGGAAAAAGTAGAATCCGTGAGAGTGTCAAAAAAGTTTTCTGACGAGTACCGGAAAAGGGTCGAATCTCTAGGACTACGGAAAAATGGTAGAATCCGTGTGAGTATCCAAAAATTGTTCCGACGAGTACCGGAAAAGGGTCGAATCTATGGGAGTACCAAAAAATTATAGAATATGGGCGAGTAACTCGAAAAGGTAGAATCCGTGCGAGTAGCAAAAAACTGTCCCGACGAGTACCGGAAAAGGGTCGAATCTGTTGGAGTACGAAAAAATGGTAAAATCTGAGCGAGTATTGGGAAAAGGTAGAATCCGTGCGAGTATCCAAAAACTGTCCCGACGAGTACCGATAAAGGGTCGAATCTGTGGGAGTACCGAAAAATGGTAGCATCCCGGCGATTATCGGGAAAATGTAGAATCCGTGCGAGTAGCAAAAAACTATCCCGACGAGTACCGGAAAAGGTTCGAATTTGTGCGAGTATCAAGAAAATGTAGAATCCGTGCGAGTTGCTAAAAATTGTCCCGACGAGTACCGGAAAAGGGTTGAATCTATGGGAGTATTGAAAAATGATAGAATGCGGGCGAGTACCGGGAAAAGGTAGAATCCGTGCGAGTGTCAAAAAACCTTCCCGACGAGTACCGAAAAAGGGTCGAATCTCTGGGAGTACCGAAAAATGGTAGCATCCCGACGAGTACCGGGAAAATGTAGAATCCGTGAGAGTAGCCAAAAACTGTCTTGACGAGTACCGAAAAATGGTCGAATCTGTGGGAGTACCAAAAAATGGTAGAATCCGGGCGAGTACCGGGAAAAGGTAGAATTCGTGCGAGTATCCAAAAACTGCTCCTACGAGTACCAGAAAAAGGTCGAATTTGTTCGAGTACCCAAAAACGGTAGAATCCGGGCGAGTACCGGGAAAAGGTAGATTCCGTGCGAGTGTCAAAAAACTGTCCCGACGAGTACCGAAAAAGGGTCGAATCTGTGGGAGTACCGTAAAATTGTAGCATCCCGACGAGTACTGGGAAAAGGTAGAATCCGTGCGAGTATCCAAAAGCTGTCCCGATGAGTACCGGAAAAGGGTCAAATCTGTGGGAGTACCGAAAAATGGTAGCATCCTGGCGAGTATCGAGAAAATGTAGAATCCATGCGAGTTGCAAAAATTGTCCCGACAAGTACCGGAAAAGGGTTGAATCTTTGGGAGTTCCAAAAATGGTAGAATCCGGGCGAGTATAGGGAAAAGGTAGAATCCGTGCGAGTAACCAAAAGTTGTCCCCACGAGTACCGGAAAAGGGTCGAATATGTTGGAGTACCGAAAAATGATAAAATCCGGGCGTGTATTGGGAAAAGGTAGAATTCGTGCGAGTATCCAAAAACAGTTCCCACGAGTACCGGAAAAGGGTCGAATCTGTGGCAGTACCGAAAAATGGTAGAATCCGTGCGAGTATCCAAAAATTGTTCCGACAAGCACCGGAAAAGCGTTGAATCTGTGGGAGTATCGAAAAAAAGTAGCATCCCAGCGAGTATCGGGAAATTGTAGAATTCGTGCGAGTGGCAAAAAACTATCCCGACGAGTACCGGAAAAGGGTCGAATCTGTGGGAGTACCGAAAAATTGTGGCATCCCTGCGAGTATCGGGAAAATGTAGAATCCGTGCGAGTTGCAAAAAACTGTCCCGACGAGTACCGGAAAAGGGTCGAATCTATGGGAGTACCGAAAAATGATAGAATGTGGGCGTGTACCGGGAAAAGGTAGAATCCGTTCGAGTATCCAAAAATTGTCCCGACGAGCACCGAAAAAGGGTTGAATCTGTGGGAGTACCAAAAATGGTAGAATCCGGGCGAGTACCGGGAAAAGGTAGAATCCGTGCGAGTATCTAAAAACTGTCCCGACGAGTACCGGAAAAGGGTCGGATCTGTGGGAGTACCGAAAAATGGTAGCATCCCGGCGAGTACCAGGAAAATGTAGAATCCGTGCGAGTAGCAAAAAACTGTCCCGACGTGTACCTGAAAAGGATGGAATCTGTGGGAGTACCGAAAAATGGTAGAATCTGGGCGAGTACCGGGAAAAGGTAGAATCCGTGCGAGTATCCAAAAGCTGTCCCGACGAGTACCGGAAAAGGGTCGAATCTGTGGGAGTACCGAAAAATGGTAGCATCCCAGCGAGTATCGGGAAAATGTAGAATCCGTGCGAGTTGCAAAAAACTGTCCCGACGAGTACCGGAAAAGGGTCGAATCTATGGGAGTACCGAAAAATGATAGAATGTGGGCGTGTACCGGGAAAAGGTAGAATCCGTTCGAGTATCCAAAAATTGTCCCGACGAGCACCGAAAAAGGGTTGAATCTGTGGGAGTACCAAAAATGGTAGAATCCGGGCGAGTACCGGGAAAAGGTAGAATCCGTGCGAGTATCCAAAAATTGTCCCGACGAGTACCGAAAAAGGGTTGAATCTGTGGGAGTACCAAAAATGGTAGAATCCGGGCGAGTACCGGGAAAAGGTAGAATCCGTGCGAGTATCTAAAAACTGTCCCGACGAGTACCGGAAAAGGGTCGGATCTGTGGGAGTACCGAAAAATGGTAGCATCCCGGCGAGTACCAGGAAAATTTAGAATCCGTGCGAGTAGCAAAAAACAGTCCCGACGTGTACCTGAAAAGGATGGAATCTGTGGGAGTACCGAAAAATGGTAGAATCTGGGCGAGTACCGGGAAAAGGTAGAATCCGTGCGAGTATCCAAAAGCTGTCCCGACGAGTACCGGAAAAGGGTCGAATCTGTGGGAGTACCGAAAAATGGTAGCATCCCAGCGAGTATCGGGAAAATGTAGAATCCGTGCGAGTTGCAAAAAACTGTCCCGACGAGTACCGGAAAAGGGTCGAATCTATGGGAGTACCGAAAAATGATAGAATGTGTGCGTGTACCGGGAAAAGGTAGAATCCGTGCGAGTATCCAAAAATTGTCCCGACGAGTACCGAAAAAGGGTTGAATCTGTGGGAGTACCAAAAATGGTAGAATCCGGGCGAGTACCGGGAAAAGGTAGAATCCGTGCGAGTATCTAAAAACTGTCCCGACGAGTACCGGAAAAGGGTCGGATCTGTGGGAGTACCGAAAAATGGTAGCATCCCGGCGAGTACCAGGAAAATGTAGAATCCGTGCGAGTAGCAAAAAACTGTCCCGACGTGTACCTGAAAAGGATGGAATCTGTGGGAGTACCGAAAAATGGTAGAATCTGGGCGAGTACCGGGAAAAGGTAGAATCCGTGCGAGTATCCAAAAGCTGTCCCGACGAGTACCGGAAAAGGGTCGAATCTGTGGGAGTACCGAAAAATGGTAGCATCCCAACGAGTATCGGGAAAATGTAGAATCCGTGCGAGTTGCAAAAAACTGTCCCGACGAGTACCGGAAAAGGGTCGAATCTATGGGAGTACCGAAAAATGATAGAATGTGGGCGTGTACCGGGAAAAGGTAGAATCCGTGCGAGTATCCAAAAATTGTCCCGACGAGTACCGGAAAAGGGTTGAATCTGTGGGAGTACCAAAAATGGTAGAATCCGGGCGAGTACCGGGAAAAGGTAGAATCCGTGCGAGTATCTAAAAACTGTCCCGACGAGTACCGGAAAAGGGTCGGATCTGTGGGAGTACCGAAAAATGGTAGCATCCCGGCGAGTACCAGGAAAATGTAGAATCCGTGCGAGTAGCAAAAAACTGTCCCGACGTGTACCTGAAAAGGATGGAATCTGTGGGAGTACCGGAAAATGGTAGAATCTGGGCGAGTACCGGGAAAAGGTAGAATCCGTGCGAGTAGCCAAAAACTGTCTTGACGAGTACAAGAAAAGGGTCGAATCTGTGGAATACCAAAAAATGGTAGAATCCGGGCTAGTACCGGGAAAAGGTAGAATCTGGGCGAGTACCGGGAAAAGCTAGAATCCGTGCGAGTATCCAAAAACTGTTCCTACGAGTACCGAAAAAAGGTCGAATCTGTGGGAGTACTAAAAAACGGTAGAATCCGGGCGAGTACCGGGAAAAGGTAGAATCCGTGTGAGTATCCAAAAATTGTCCCGACGAGTACCGGAAAAGGGTTGAATCTATGGGAGTACCAAAAATGGTAGAATCCTGGCGAGTACCGGGAAAAGGTAGAATCCGTGCGAGTAACCAAAAGTTGTCCCCACGAGTACCGGAAAAGGGCCGAATATGTTGGAGTACCGAAAAATAGTAGAATCCGGGTGAGTACCGGGAAAAGGTAGAATCCGTGCGAGTGTCAAAAAACCTTCCCGACGAGTACCGAAAAAGGGTCGAATCTGTAGGAGTACCGAAAAATGGTAGCATCCCGACAAGTACCAGGAAAATGTAGAATCCGTGCGAGTAGCCAAAAACTGTCTCGACGGGTACCAGAAAAGGGTTGAATCTGTGGGAGTACCGAAAAATGGTAGAATCTGAGCGAGTACCGGGAATATGTACAATCCCTGCGAGTATCCAAAAAATGTCCTGACGAGTTCCGGAAAAGGGTCGAATCTGTGGGAGTACCGCAAAATGGTAGCATCTCGACGAGTACCGGGAAAATGTAGAATCCGTGCGAGTAGCCAAAAACTGACCTGACGAGTACCGGAAAAGGTTCGAATCTGTGGGAGTACCGAAAAATAGTAGAATCAGGGCGAGTATCGGGAAAATGTAGAATCCGTGCGAGTGTCAAAAAACTTTCCCGACGAGTTCCGAAAAAGGGTCGAATCTGTGGGTGTATCGAGAAATGGTAACATCCCGACGAGTACCGGAAAAGGGTCGAATCTGTGGGAGTACCGAAAAATGATAGAATCCGGGCGTGTACCGGGAAAAGGTAGAATCCGTGCGAGTATCCAAAAACTGTTCCTACGAGTACCGGAGAAGGGTCGAATCTATGAGAGTACCGAAGAACGGTAGAATCCGGACGAGTACCGGGAAAAAGTAGAATCCGTGAGAGTGTCAAAAAAGTTTTCTGACGAGTACCGGAAAAGGGTCGAATCTCTAGGACTACGGAAAAATGGTAGAATCCGTGTGAGTATCCAAAAATTGTTCCGACGAGTACCGGAAAAGGGTCGAATCTATGGGAGTACCAAAAAATTATAGAATATGGGCGAGTAACTCGAAAAGGTAGAATCCGTGCGAGTAGCAAAAAACTGTCCCGACGAGTACCGGAAAAGGGTCGAATCTGTTGGAGTACGAAAAAATGGTAAAATCTGAGCGAGTATTGGGAAAAGGTAGAATCCGTGCGAGTATCCAAAAACTGTCCCGACGAGTACCGATAAAGGGTCGAATCTGTGGGAGTACCGAAAAATGGTAGCATCCCGGCGATTATCGGGAAAATGTAGAATCCGTGCGAGTAGCAAAAAACTATCCCGACGAGTACCGGAAAAGGTTCGAATTTGTGCGAGTATCAAGAAAATGTAGAATCCGTGCGAGTTGCTAAAAATTGTCCCGACGAGTACCGGAAAAGGGTTGAATCTATGGGAGTATTGAAAAATGATAGAATGCGGGCGAGTACCGGGAAAAGGTAGAATCCGTGCGAGTGTCAAAAAACCTTCCCGACGAGTACCGAAAAAGGGTCGAATCTCTGGGAGTACCGAAAAATGGTAGCATCCCGACGAGTACCGGGAAAATGTAGAATCCGTGAGAGTAGCCAAAAACTGTCTTGACGAGTACCGAAAAATGGTCGAATCTGTGGGAGTACCAAAAAATGGTAGAATCCGGGCGAGTACCGGGAAAAGGTAGAATTCGTGCGAGTATCCAAAAACTGCTCCTACGAGTACCAGAAAAAGGTCGAATTTGTTCGAGTACCCAAAAACGGTAGAATCCGGGCGAGTACCGGGAAAAGGTAGATTCCGTGCGAGTGTCAAAAAACTGTCCCGACGAGTACCGAAAAAGGGTCGAATCTGTGGGAGTACCGTAAAATTGTAGCATCCCGACGAGTACTGGGAAAAGGTAGAATCCGTGCGAGTATCCAAAAGCTGTCCCGATGAGTACCGGAAAAGGGTCAAATCTGTGGGAGTACCGAAAAATGGTAGCATCCTGGCGAGTATCGAGAAAATGTAGAATCCATGCGAGTTGCAAAAATTGTCCCGACAAGTACCGGAAAAGGGTTGAATCTTTGGGAGTTCCAAAAATGGTAGAATCCGGGCGAGTATAGGGAAAAGGTAGAATCCGTGCGAGTAACCAAAAGTTGTCCCCACGAGTACCGGAAAAGGGTCGAATATGTTGGAGTACCGAAAAATGATAAAATCCGGGCGTGTATTGGGAAAAGGTAGAATTCGTGCGAGTATCCAAAAACAGTTCCCACGAGTACCGGAAAAGGGTCGAATCTGTGGCAGTACCGAAAAATGGTAGAATCCGTGCGAGTATCCAAAAATTGTTCCGACAAGCACCGGAAAAGCGTTGAATCTGTGGGAGTATCGAAAAAAAGTAGCATCCCAGCGAGTATCGGGAAATTGTAGAATTCGTGCGAGTGGCAAAAAACTATCCCGACGAGTACCGGAAAAGGGTCGAATCTGTGGGAGTACCGAAAAATTGTGGCATCCCTGCGAGTATCGGGAAAATGTAGAATCCGTGCGAGTTGCAAAAAACTGTCCCGACGAGTACCGGAAAAGGGTCGAATCTATGGGAGTACCGAAAAATGATAGAATGTGGGCGTGTACCGGGAAAAGGTAGAATCCGTTCGAGTATCCAAAAATTGTCCCGACGAGCACCGAAAAAGGGTTGAATCTGTGGGAGTACCAAAAATGGTAGAATCCGGGCGAGTACCGGGAAAAGGTAGAATCCGTGCGAGTATCTAAAAACTGTCCCGACGAGTACCGGAAAAGGGTCGGATCTGTGGGAGTACCGAAAAATGGTAGCATCCCGGCGAGTACCAGGAAAATGTAGAATCCGTGCGAGTAGCAAAAAACTGTCCCGACGTGTACCTGAAAAGGATGGAATCTGTGGGAGTACCGAAAAATGGTAGAATCTGGGCGAGTACCGGGAAAAGGTAGAATCCGTGCGAGTATCCAAAAGCTGTCCCGACGAGTACCGGAAAAGGGTCGAATCTGTGGGAGTACCGAAAAATGGTAGCATCCCAGCGAGTATCGGGAAAATGTAGAATCCGTGCGAGTTGCAAAAAACTGTCCCGACGAGTACCGGAAAAGGGTCGAATCTATGGGAGTACCGAAAAATGATAGAATGTGGGCGTGTACCGGGAAAAGGTAGAATCCGTTCGAGTATCCAAAAATTGTCCCGACGAGCACCGAAAAAGGGTTGAATCTGTGGGAGTACCAAAAATGGTAGAATCCGGGCGAGTACCGGGAAAAGGTAGAATCCGTGCGAGTATCCAAAAATTGTCCCGACGAGTACCGAAAAAGGGTTGAATCTGTGGGAGTACCAAAAATGGTAGAATCCGGGCGAGTACCGGGAAAAGGTAGAATCCGTGCGAGTATCTAAAAACTGTCCCGACGAGTACCGGAAAAGGGTCGGATCTGTGGGAGTACCGAAAAATGGTAGCATCCCGGCGAGTACCAGGAAAATTTAGAATCCGTGCGAGTAGCAAAAAACAGTCCCGACGTGTACCTGAAAAGGATGGAATCTGTGGGAGTACCGAAAAATGGTAGAATCTGGGCGAGTACCGGGAAAAGGTAGAATCCGTGCGAGTATCCAAAAGCTGTCCCGACGAGTACCGGAAAAGGGTCGAATCTGTGGGAGTACCGAAAAATGGTAGCATCCCAGCGAGTATCGGGAAAATGTAGAATCCGTGCGAGTTGCAAAAAACTGTCCCGACGAGTACCGGAAAAGGGTCGAATCTATGGGAGTACCGAAAAATGATAGAATGTGTGCGTGTACCGGGAAAAGGTAGAATCCGTGCGAGTATCCAAAAATTGTCCCGACGAGTACCGAAAAAGGGTTGAATCTGTGGGAGTACCAAAAATGGTAGAATCCGGGCGAGTACCGGGAAAAGGTAGAATCCGTGCGAGTATCTAAAAACTGTCCCGACGAGTACCGGAAAAGGGTCGGATCTGTGGGAGTACCGAAAAATGGTAGCATCCCGGCGAGTACCAGGAAAATGTAGAATCCGTGCGAGTAGCAAAAAACTGTCCCGACGTGTACCTGAAAAGGATGGAATCTGTGGGAGTACCGAAAAATGGTAGAATCTGGGCGAGTACCGGGAAAAGGTAGAATCCGTGCGAGTATCCAAAAGCTGTCCCGACGAGTACCGGAAAAGGGTCGAATCTGTGGGAGTACCGAAAAATGGTAGCATCCCAACGAGTATCGGGAAAATGTAGAATCCGTGCGAGTTGCAAAAAACTGTCCCGACGAGTACCGGAAAAGGGTCGAATCTATGGGAGTACCGAAAAATGATAGAATGTGGGCGTGTACCGGGAAAAGGTAGAATCCGTGCGAGTATCCAAAAATTGTCCCGACGAGTACCGGAAAAGGGTTGAATCTGTGGGAGTACCAAAAATGGTAGAATCCGGGCGAGTACCGGGAAAAGGTAGAATCCGTGCGAGTATCTAAAAACTGTCCCGACGAGTACCGGAAAAGGGTCGGATCTGTGGGAGTACCGAAAAATGGTAGCATCCCGGCGAGTACCAGGAAAATGTAGAATCCGTGCGAGTAGCAAAAAACTGTCCCGACGTGTACCTGAAAAGGATGGAATCTGTGGGAGTACCGGAAAATGGTAGAATCTGGGCGAGTACCGGGAAAAGGTAGAATCCGTGCGAGTATCCAAAAGCTGTCCCGACGAGTACCGGAAAAGGGTCGAATCTGTGGGAGTACCGAAAAATGGTAGCATCCCAACGAGTATCGGGAAAATGTAGAATCCGTGCGAGTTGCAAAAAACTGTCCCGACGAGTACCGGAAAAGGGTCGAATCTATGGGAGTACCGAAAAATGATAGAATGTGGGCGTGTACCGGGAAAAGGTAGAATCCGTGCGAGTATCCAAAAATTGTCCCGACGAGTACCGGAAAAGGGTTGAATCTGTGGGAGTACCAAAAATGGTAGAATCCGGGCGAGTACCGGGAAAAGGTAGAATCCGTGCGAGTATCTAAAAACTGTCCCGACGAGTACCGGAAAAGGGTCGGATCTGTGGGAGTACCGAAAAATGGTAGCATCCCGGCGAGTACCAGGAAAATGTAGAATCCGTGCGAGTAGCAAAAAACTGTCCCGACGTGTACCTGAAAAGGATGGAATCTGTGGGAGTACCGGAAAATGGTAGAATCTGGGCGAGTACCGGGAAAAGCTAGAATCCGTGCGAGTATCCAAAAAGTGTTCCGACGAGTACCGGAAAATGGTCGAATCTGTGGGAGTACTGAAAAATGGTAGAATCCGGGCGAGTACCGGGAAAAGGTACAATCCGTGCGAGTATCTAAAAACTGTCCCGACGAGTACCGGAAAAGGGTCGGATCTGTGGGAGTACCGAAAAATGGTAGCATCCCGGCGAGTACCAGGAAAATGTAGAATCCGTGCGAGTAGCAAAAAACAGTCCCGACGTGTACCTGAAAAGGATGGAATCTGTGGGAGTACCGAAAAATGGTAGAATCTGGGCGAGTACCGGGAAAAGGTAGAATCCGTGCGAGTATCCAAAAGCTGTCCCGACGAGTACCGGAAAAGGGTCGAATCTGTGGGAGTACCGAAAAATGGTAGCATCCCAGCGAGTATCGGGAAAATGTAGAATCCGTGCGAGTTGCAAAAAACTGTCCCGACGAGTACCGGAAAAGGGTCGAATCTATGGGAGTACCGAAAAATGATAGAATGTGGGCGTGTACCGGGAAAAGGTAGAATCCGTGCGAGTATCCAAAAATTGTCCCGACGAGTACCGGAAAAGGGTTGAATCTGTGGGAGTACCAAAAATGGTAGAATCCGGGCGAGTACCGGGAAAAGGTAGAATCCGTGCGAGTATCTAAAAACTGTCCCGACGAGTACCGGAAAAGGGTCGGATCTGTGGGAGTACCGAAAAATGGTAGCATCCCGGCGAGTACCAGGAAAATGTAGAATCCGTGCGAGTAGCAAAAAACTGTCCCGACGTGTACCTGAAAAGGATGGAATCTGTGGGAGTACCGGAAAATGGTAGAATCTGGGCGAGTACCGGGAAAAGGTAGAATCCGTGCGAGTATCCAAAAGCTGTCCCGACGAGTACCGGAAAAGGGTCGAATCTGTGGGAGTACCGAAAAATGGTAGCATCCCAACGAGTATCGGGAAAATGTAGAATCCGTGCGAGTTGCAAAAAACTGTCCCGACGAGTACCGGAAAAGGGTCGAATCTATGGGAGTACCGAAAAATGATAGAATGTGGGCGTGTACCGGGAAAAGGTAGAATCCGTGCGAGTATCCAAAAATTGTCCCGACGAGTACCGGAAAAGGGTTGAATCTGTGGGAGTACCAAAAATGGTAGAATCCGGGCGAGTACCGGGAAAAGGTAGAATCCGTGCGAGTATCTAAAAACTGTCCCGACGAGTACCGGAAAAGGGTCGGATCTGTGGGAGTACCGAAAAATGGTAGCATCCCGGCGAGTACCAGGAAAATGTAGAATCCGTGCGAGTAGCAAAAAACTGTCCCGACGTGTACCTGAAAAGGATGGAATCTGTGGGAGTACCGGAAAATGGTAGAATCTGGGCGAGTACCGGGAAAAGGTAGAATCCGTGCGAGTATCCAAAAGCTGTCCCGACGAGTACCGGAAAAGGGTCGAATCTGTGGGAGTACCGAAAAATGGTAGCATCCCAACGAGTATCGGGAAAATGTAGAATCCGTGCGAGTTGCAAAAAACTGTCCCGACGAGTACCGGAAAAGGGTCGAATCTATGGGAGTACCGAAAAATGATAGAATGTGGGCGTGTACCGGGAAAAGGTAGAATCCGTGCGAGTATCCAAAAATTGTCCCGACGAGTACCGGAAAAGGGTTGAATCTGTGGGAGTACCAAAAATGGTAGAATCCGGGCGAGTACCGGGAAAAGGTAGAATCCGTGCGAGTATCTAAAAACTGTCCCGACGAGTACCGGAAAAGGGTCGGATCTGTGGGAGTACCGAAAAATGGTAGCATCCCGGCGAGTACCAGGAAAATGTAGAATCCGTGCGAGTAGCAAAAAACTGTCCCGACGTGTACCTGAAAAGGATGGAATCTGTGGGAGTACCGGAAAATGGTAGAATCTGGGCGAGTACCGGGAAAAGCTAGAATCCGTGCGAGTATCCAAAAAGTGTTCCGACGAGTACCGGAAAATGGTCGAATCTGTGGGAGTACTGAAAAATGGTAGAATCCGGGCGAGTACCGGGAAAAGGTACAATCCGTGCGAGTATCTAAAAACTGTCCCGACGAGTACCGGAAAAGGGTCGGATCTGTGGGAGTACCGAAAAATGGTAGCATCCCGGCGAGTACTAGGAAAATGTAGAATCCGTGCGAGTAGCAAAAAACAGTCCCGACGTGTACCTGAAAAGGATGGAATCTGTGGGAGTACCGAAAAATGGTAGAATCTGGGCGAGTACCGGGAAAAGGTAGAATCCGTGCGAGTATCCAAAAGCTGTCCCGACGAGTACCGGAAAATGGTCGAATCTGTGGGAGTACCGAAAAATGGTAGCATCCCAGCGAGTATCGGGAAAATGTAGAATCCGTGCGAGTTGCAAAAAACTGTCCCGACGAGTACCGGAAAAGGGTCGAATCTATGGGAGTACCGAAAAATGATAGAATGTGGGCGTGTACCGGGAAAAGGTAGAATCCGTGCGAGTATCCAAAAATTGTCCCGACGAGTACCGAAAAAGGGTTGAATCTGTGGGAGTACCAAAAATGGTAGAATCCGGGCGAGTACCGGGAAAAGGTAGAATCCGTGCGAGTATCTAAAAACTGTCCCGACGAGTACCGGAAAAGGGTCGGATCTGTGGGAGTACTGAAAAATGGTAGCATCCCGGCGAGTACCAGGAAAATGTAGAATCCGTGCGAGTAGCAAAAAACAGTCCCGACGTGTACCTGAAAAGGATGGAATCTGTGGGAGTACCGAAAAATGGTAGAATCTGGGCGAGTACCGGGAAAAGGTAGAATCCGTGCGAGTATCCAAAAGCTGTCCCGACGAGTACCGGAAAAGGGTCGAATCTGTGGGAGTACCGAAAAATGGTAGCATCCCAGCGAGTATCGGGAAAATGTAGAATCCGTGCGAGTTGCAAAAAACTGTCCCGACGAGTACCGGAAAAGGGTCGAATCTATGGGAGTACCGAAAAATGATAGAATGTGGGCGTGTACCGGGAAAAGCTAGAATCCGTGCGAGTATCCAAAAATTGTCCCGACGAGTACCGGAAAAGGGTTGAATCTGTGGGAGTACCAAAAATGGTAGAATCCGGGCGAGTACCGGGAAAAGGTAGAATCCGTGCGAGTATCTAAAAACTGTCCCGACGAGTACCGGAAAAGGGTCGGATCTGTGGGAGTACCGAAAAATGGCAGCATCCCGGCGAGTACCAGGAAAATGTAGAATCCGTGCGAGTAGCAAAAAACAGTCCCGACGTGTACCTGAAAAGGATGGAATCTGTGGGAGTACCGAAAAATGGTAGAATCTGGGCGAGTACCGGGAAAAGGTAGAATCCGTGCGAGTATCCAAAAGCTGTCCCGACGAGTACCGGAAAAGGGTCGAATCTGTGGGAGTACCGAAAAATGGTAGCATCCCAACGAGTATCGGGAAAATGTAGAATCCGTGCGAGTTGCAAAAAACTGTCCCGACGAGTACCGGAAAAGGGTCGAATCTATGGGAGTACCGAAAAATGATAGAATGTGGGCGTGTACCGGGAAAAGGTAGAATCCGTGCGAGTATCCAAAAATTGTCCCGACGAGTACCGGAAAAGGGTTGAATCTGTGGGAGTACCAAAAATGGTAGAATCCGGGCGAGTACCGGGAAAAGGTAGAATCCGTGCGAGTATCTAAAAACTGTCCCGACGAGTACCGGAAAAGGGTCGGATCTGTGGGAGTACCGAAAAATGGTAGCATCCCGGCGAGTACCAGGAAAATGTAGAATCCGTGCGAGTAGCAAAAAACTGTCCCGACGTGTACCTGAAAAGGATGGAATCTGTGGGAGTACCGAAAAATGGTAGAATCTGGGCGAGTACCGGGAAAAGGTAGAATCCGTGCGAGTATCCAAAAGCTGTCCCGACGAGTACCGGAAAAGGGTCGAATCTGTGGGAGTACCGAAAAATGGTAGCATCCCAACGAGTATCGGGAAAATGTAGAATCCGTGCGAGTTGCAAAAAACTGTCCCGACGAGTACCGGAAAAGGGTCGAATCTATGGGAGTACCGAAAAATGATAGAATGTGGGCGTGTACCGGGAAAAGGTAGAATCCGTGCGAGTATCCAAAAATTGTCCCGACGAGTACCGGAAAAGGGTTGAATCTGTGGGAGTACCAAAAATGGTAGAATCCGGGCGAGTACCGGGAAAAGGTAGAATCCGTGCGAGTATCTAAAAACTGTCCCGACGAGTACCGGAAAAGGGTCGGATCTGTGGGAGTACCGAAAAATGGTAGCATCCCGGCGAGTACCAGGAAAATGTAGAATCCGTGCGAGTAGCAAAAAACTGTCCCGACGTGTACCTGAAAAGGATGGAATCTGTGGGAGTACCGGAAAATGGTAGAATCTGGGCGAGTACCGGGAAAAGCTAGAATCCGTGCGAGTATCCAAAAAGTGTTCCGACGAGTACCGGAAAATGGTCGAATCTGTGGGAGTACTGAAAAATGGTAGAATCCGGGCGAGTACCGGGAAAAGGTACAATCCGTGCGAGTATCTAAAAACTGTCCCGACGAGTACCGGAAAAGGGTCGGATCTGTGGGAGTACCGAAAAATGGTAGCATCCCGGCGAGTACCAGGAAAATGTAGAATCCGTGCGAGTAGCAAAAAACTGTCCCGACGTGTACCTGAAAAGGATGGAATTTGTGGGAGTACCGAAAAATGGTAGAATCTGGGCGAGTACCGGGAAAAGTTAGAATCCGTGCGAGTATCCAAAAAGTGTCCCGACGAGTTCCGGAAAAGGGTCGAATTTGTGGTAGTACCGAAAAATGGTAGCATCCCGGCGAGTACCGGGAAAATGTTGAATCCGTGCGAGTATCCAAAAAATGTCCTGACGAGTACCGGAAAAGGGTCGAATCTGTGGGAGTACCGAAAAATGGTAGAATCCGGGCGAGTACCGAAAAAAGGTACAATTTGTGCGAGTATCCAAAAAATGTCACGACGAGTACCGTAAAAGGGTCGAATCTGTGGGAGTACCGAAAAATTGTAGATTCCGGACGAGTATCGGGAAAAGGTAGAATCCGGGCGAGTGAACAAAAACTGTCCCCAGGAGTACCGGAAAAGGGTCGAATCTACATCTAAAGCCTTGAGCTCACAACCTAGAGTCGCTCATGTCAACTAGCACCATGAGTATTTTATAACATCTAGAGCCATATGATCATGAACTAAAGTCGTTCATGTCATACACAACCTTGAGCAGTTCACAACTCTGAGTTGTTCATAGCATCTAGAGCCCTTAGTTCACAACCCGAAGTCGTTCATATCAACCACAACCTTGAGTTATATGTAGTATATAGAGCTTGGAGCTCATAACCCAGAGTCATTCATGTCATCCACAACCTTAAGTTGTTCATAGCATCTAGAGCCCTCAACTCATGACCTAGATTCTTTCACATGATTGACAACCTAGACTTGTGTATGACATCTACAACTCTTAGCTCATGACTTGGACTCTTTCATGTCAACCACAACCTTGAGTTGTTTAGAGAATCCGGAGCCCTCATCTCATGACCGGTGTCATTTATGTCATCCACAACATTGAGTTTTTAAGAACATTTACAACCCTAAGCTAATGACCTAGAGTCTTCATGTCAACCACAAACCTACGTTGTTCATAGCATCTACAACCTTGAGCTCATAACCCAAAGTCCTTCATGTTTACCACAACCCTGAGTAGTTCATATCATTTAGAGCCTTGAGCTTAGGACATATAGTCATTCATATCAAACACAACCCTCAATTGTTCATAACATCAAGTGACCTGAGCTCATGACCCAAACTCGTTCATGTTAACCATAGCCCTAAGATGTTCATAGCATCTAAAGCCCTAAACTCACAACTTGGAGTATTTATTATCATCGATAGCCTTAAGTTGTGCATAGCATTTAGAGCCCTAAGCTCACAACTCGTAGCCTTTCTTGTCAACCACAGCCTTGAGCTATTCACAGAATCTAGAGTCATGATCTCATGAACTAGAGTCATTCATGTTATTCAAAACCCTAAGTTGTTGATAACATCTACAGCCTTGAGCTCACAACTCGGAGTCATTCATGTCGTCCATAGCCTGAGTAGTTCATATCATTTAGAGGCTTGAGCTTATGATGGAGAATCACTCACATCATCCACAACTCTGAGAAATTCATAAGATCTAGAGGCTTAAGCTCACAGGATCCCAAGTCATTCATATCATACACAACTCTGAGCTATTCATAGCATCTAAAGCTCTAGGCTTATGACCAGGAGTAGTTCATGTCACCCATAGCAGAAAGTTGTTCATAGCATCTAGAGCCTTAAGCTCATGACCCAGAGTCATTAATGACAACCACAACCCTGAGTTGTTTATAAAATTTAGAGCCCTCAACTCTCAACTCGGAGTCTTTCATGTCATCAACAACCCTGACCTATGTATAGCATATAGAGCCCTCAACTCATGACTCAGAGTGTTTCATGTAATTTGCAACCTTAAGTTGTGCATAACATCTAGAGCTCTAAGCTCATAAATAGGAGTCTTTGATGTCAACCACAACCTTGAGCTTTACATAAAATCTAGAGGCCTGATCCCATAAACCAAAATCATTCATGTCATCCACAACCCCAGTTTGTTAGTAGCATCTAGAGCCCTGAGCTCACGACTCGGAGTCATTCATATCTTCCACTACCCCGAGCAGTTCATAGCATTTAGAGGCTTAATCTCATGACACAGAATCGTTCATATCATCCACAACCTAGAGCGGTTTATAACATCTACAAGCCTAAGCTCACGAGATACCAAGTCATCAATATCATCCACAACTGTGAGTTTTTCATAGCTTCTAGAGCCCTAAGCTTAGCGCCTTTAGTCTTTTATGTCAACCACCATCTTGAGTTGTTTATAATATCTAGAGCCCTGAACTAATAACTTGGAGTCATCATGTTATCCATAACTTTGAGATTTTCATAGCATCTAGCGCCTTGAGCTCACGACCTAGAGTCGTTCATATCAACCACAACCATGAGCTGTTCATAGCATCTAAAGCCTTGAGATCAAAACCCAGACTCGTTCAAATCTTCCATAGCCCTGAGTAGTTTATAGCATCTAGAGGCTTGAGCTCATGACGCAAAATCATTCATATCATCCACGACCCAAAGTGGCTCATAACATCAAGAGGTCTGAGCTCACAGGATCCCGAGTCTTACGTATAATCAACAACTCTGAGTTGTTCATAGCATCTAGAGCCCTAAGATCCTGACCCAGAGTGGAGTATGTCATCCACAACTCAAAGATGTTCATAGCATCTAGAGCTTTGAGCTCATGACCTAGAGTTATTCATGTCATCCACAACCTTGAGTTGTTTACAGTATCAAGAGCCCTGAGCTCACAACTTAGACTCTTTCATGTCATCAATAGCCTAGACTTATGTGATTTCATGCCCAATTGGTGTACCTTGATTTTGGTCCCCTAATGGGAGTAATCAACAAAATTTATAACCTATTACACCATGTACTAGGATAGCCTCAGCTAGCATAGCATAGTAGCTCTAGGATCGTTCACTAGGAAGGGTTTTCAATTTACAACTAATACCAATTTAAAGTTAAATTGGTGTTTTTTCATTTCAAGGTTAGCTTAAAAAAAAAACATAAACTTTGGTTGAAAAAGTATTGGTTTCAAGCTAACGAAAAAGAAAGTAATGGGAATTACTTATAAAGAAAAGCATTTCTTGGAGTTTTAGGATCACTGGGGTGAGGCTCCTCATGCAAAAACAGAGTTCCGGTCACTTTGATTATTTTCCTCGCATTGGAGAATTAACATATAGTTTATTCTCCAACCGGTGTTGTACATATGCTTCCCTTTTATGAATTTCAACACTAATTCCCTCTCACTAATTCATCTTGCAATGGCTCGTGCTTCTCACCTAGCATTTGCCATTCAAGGTGATCATTAACCTTGGATTTCTCTTTTCAAGCTCGCAAGAGATAACTAATGGATGTCTCCTTAGAGTCCAAAAGCATACCAAGTGTTGGCAATTCTAGAAAATCCTACCTTCAAGTCACCTCCTAAAGGTTTGCAAGGAGTAAACTAGTGCATCTCAATGGACGGAGATCACTTGCCTTACCAAGTGTTGGCCTAGGTGACTTGAAGGCGTTTTAAGTTAATTAAAAACATAGAAACCATAAACGGGTTACACTTTCTCTTCATTAACAGCTAAAACAACAAAACTCTCAATTATTGCATTTGGCACCTTACCCAGCTCCCTTAGCTCCAAGAGACAAAAAGTCTAGCCACCCATTATTTGAGGAAACATCCTCAGAGCTTGTTTGGCTAGTAAGAAAAATACAATCAAATTGAGTAGGTAAGGCAGAACAAAGCTCTGTATTTTACTTCCTTTCAAACTATACAAAAAGTTGATTCTCTGAGAACAAGCTCCCAAGATCTCTGTAAATGAAAATTACAAAACAATATATATCTAGTTATTCACCCTTTGTTCTTCATTTCAACTCCGATTTGTGAACGATTTGAAGCGTTGGATTGCTGACTTCCCAAGCTTCGAAACAAATATAGTATGCATCAAATGAAGTTCAGAAAGTGCTCCAAAAGCGTCAAACAGTTGATGTCCTCTTGGATTCTTCATGTTAGATTTCTCTCTTTGCTTTCATCCTTGCATTCATGATTTGTCTATAGAAAAGGACTAGAAAGCTCGAAAGCTTAGGTTCTTCATGTAAATGAGCTTCCAATTGCTTTGCCATGGATTCCATAGAGCTCTCCTTAATCTTGGATTGCTTTGGTGATCAAATTACTCTCAAAAGCACCAAAGCTTACACAATTTGATTAGAAACGATTGTAAAGGTACTTAATATGCTAATTGAGTTAAAAGGTAATAACTACTACTCAAAAGTGTTTAAAAGAGTTAATTACAAGCTATCAAATAACACTTTTTGAGTAGTAATCACTCCCCTCGACCGACATATTGCTAGTCCCTTAGCAATAAAGGAGAGAAAAAATAAACTAAACAGTAATATACTTTACAAAATCATGCTGATCACTTCAAAAAATTTTAAGTGGCATGATGATCAAGCTCTCACATGGGACATTAAAGATATAAAACTCAAATTTCAGCAAGAGTTGTTATCAAATACTTTACCTAATCACAATTCATAAAGAGAAGGTATTATGCAAATTGAAGCTTTAAAATCATTTCCACTTCCAAAGGACCCAACCTTACTTTTCCGCAAAAATCTAAGTGTTACTTGATAGCTTCCGAATATAGTATGCTAAACTAATCTCTCCCCCCAACCTAGTTCTTTTCCAACACTTAGCAAACTGACCAAATTCAATAGGCTAAGAACGCACCCTTTTATTTCACAATTCTTTTCATTGTAGGAGTACAAGGCTTAAAGGTATTCTTTTCTAAATTGTCCATGTAACGGGGGTCCATCGATGACTCCCAACCAATTAAGGTTTAGGGCATCAAGCTTTAAGGATCTTTCAACCACTAACTCCTCGGATTTTACCCCGGACTTTTGAGAATGAATTTTAATACCCAAGCACCTACAGTATGTTAAACTCCACCTATTCACCCTTATAACGAGCATTGAGGTCGATGACTCCCAACCAATGAAGGCTTAGGGCACCAGGTTTCAAAGATTTTCATCATATACCCCTCAGACCTTGCTCGGGTTTCAAGGCAAGCAAACATTTTTCTTTCTTTCTCTTTTTTTTCAAAGGCTCATTGGCCTTTTATAAGGTGTCCCAACACTATTAAATGAGGTCAAAGGTACCAAGTCTAAAATTTTCCAAAGTCAAGAGGGAAATAGTTTTTCATCTTATAATCGGAACCTATTGTGCACAGTGTGTGAATAGCTTAAAGTGGAAGAACTAAGGTTGAATTCAATAGAAGTTCAACAATTCATCAACTTTAGTAAGCATAATACAAACTCTAAGCCAAGTAAAAAGAAAAATTCAATTTCTCTTATTTTAATTTGAGAATTTTTCCTTAATAACCATGGAGAGTGGAATAAAAACTTAAAAAATTTTAAAATTAAACAAAAATAAACTAATTTACCAAAATACTTAGTATTAACAACAACAAACTTCCTTCCTCAACTCTCCCCCCAACCAAGCTGAACATTGTCCTCAATGTGGCATGAGCGATTGAAATTACAGGGAGGAAGTGGTGCCTCCTGAGTGATATGAAGTTCGAGTAGAATAGGAGAAACCACATGTTTCAAAAACAGCAAAAGATATGAGTAGAGGAATTAAAATAAAATAATGCTAAGAGTGCTAAAAAATTGATAGATTTGTATTACTTCATGAAAGTACAATATAAAGGAAAACAAGTAATACAATCAATCCCAATATATAACATATCAAAAGCATGGGATTACAAGTGCTACTATAGTAAGGAAATACATAAAGAAAATTATGGAAATGATCAGATAGTGGGAGGATGATGATGTGAAGATGATGGCTCAGGTGGATGTCTCTACATCTCCTGTAGTCGGCTCCTCAGAGGGCAAAGCCTGCTCTACAAAAGGAGGGGCCTGTGATGGCTCTGTGGACTCTGAGAAGATAGGAATGGGGTGCTCAGGAGCTGATGGAATACCCAGATGATGCTGAATCTGCCTTAGAATGGCAGTATGCTGAGTCTGAGTGGCGATAATCTGCTCCTGATGAGCACGAAGAGCTGTCATTTCCTAAGCAAGGATGCTCTGAGAAGTGGTCAATGTCTGCAAAGTGTGACATAGACCTCTGTACTCGGAAATGGATATGGCAATCCTAGGCTCAGATGAAGAAAAGGGCTCTGATGTAGCTGGAATAACAGGGGGAGTCCGTGGTGTGGCAGGAAGAGCAGAATGTGCAACCTCTGGTATAAGCTCTGTAGAGGGCACTACAGGGGCAGGTGCTCTCATGTCAGCTGGTATCTCAACCGGCTATGGCTCCTTTGACTGCTCTGGATGTGGAATGTCTGGATGCTCTACTCCAGCTGGGGCTCCCGGGTCTGCACTATAGGCTGTCATACTCGTCCATTTTTCGAGAGTGAATATCTCTCAGCAAATGCATTTGCGCTCAAGCTGAGGCTCTGATGGATACCCCAAGTGCTCCAGAATCTGACAAAGCAATCTGGGGAAGAGAAGTGGAATAGCATCCTCTCTGAGCAGCTTCTTCCTATGGACCTTCTCTTTGAAGTACAAAAGAGCGGCCATAATGAGATGATGAGGGCCAAAGAAGAATCCCTCAGATATCCTGAACAATGCCTCTAGTAAAACTCCTCTCCTCTGCACCCAATGTTGAAGTGGAAAGATGTTATGGCGCAGGAGTGCATCTATGAAAAAACATGCTAGGAGGGAGCTCCTTCCTCAACAGATACTGGCGTGTGGATGCTCCTCTGGACAGAATATGAACTATGTCGCTCTGGGCAGGATGAGTCCAGACTCGATAATCCTTTGGACGGGCTAACTCGTAGGGAATACGCAATGCCTCTGCTATGTGTCTAGCTCCCAAAATACCATGACGTCCGTCTATGGTGAAGTGGATGACAGTAGGATCTCGGACCTGGTGTGTGGTCATGGACTAATAGAAGTCCATTGCTACATAGGGATAGAAAAAATCCCTGGGAGTCAACAAATGCTCCATATGGTACCTTTACAGCAGATGGAAGGAGTCCTTGAGCTCGGGCTGAAGTCTGAAAGTGGCTGTGTCAAAGCAGAGCTCGGAGTGGAATGGCCTAGCCCTGCAATCTAGATTACCCTTAATGGGCAGCTGAGTGACCATGGGATGCCTGATAAGCACCTCAGGAGTCATCCCTGAGGGAATCTGAGACTCTGAAGGTGGCGGTTGAGACGGCTGAGGCTCTGCTAGAGGCTTTGAAGACGACTCTGATAAGTTAATCAGCTCTAGCTCTGATACCCTGACTTTCTTCTTCGGGGGATGGCTACTTGACCTTGTCTGATAGCGCCTCATAGGAGGACTCATCGGTGCGTCCTCAACAGGAGGTGGGACGACTCATGGTCGTAGAGGCTCGGACATGGAGCCTTGAACAGGGGTCTCTTTTGGGGCTCTCTTGCGGCTTGACGGAGATGAGGACTTAGCTCCTCGGGTTCTTGCCATGGTTGACCGAAGGAGATGGGCGGAGGCGCGCGCGGCTTAGGCTTAGATGGGAGGGAGAAGATGGAAGGTTGCTGTGGTTTGGCTCTTCTCTGGCACCTATTTGGAGTTCAAATGACTGGTTTATTAGAAATATGGAATTTTTACTATTAAAAAAAATGGATGCCAAGGGTCGTTTTAATTTTCGCAGAGGAGGGTCGATTTTGCAACGGAGGGGCATTTTCGCAGCGGAGGGGCATTTTCGCAGCGGAGGGCCATTTTCGTAGCCTATTTCGCAGCCCATTTTGCAGTTGCGAAATGAGGGGGGTGTGCTTCGAAATGGCACTCGTGTGCCAAGGGGTGTTTCGCACTTGCGAAATGGGTTTTGGCTGCGAAAATTGGAGATTTCACGCTTTGGGGATTTCGCAACCATTTCCTAGCTGCGAAATGAGGGTAGAAGGCTACGAAATGGCACTCGTGTGCCAAGAGGTGGTTTCGCAACTACGAAAATTTTCGTAGAGGGGGGCATGGGGCTGCGAAATGATTTCGAAACAAAGTGGCATTTTCGTAGCGGCTTCTTGGGGCTGCGAAATAATTTTGATGCAAAGTGGTGATTTCGCAAGGGGCTATTTTGGCTGCGAAATAATTTCGTAGCCAAGGGCCATTTTCGCAGAGGCCTCCTTTGGCTGTGAAATCTCGCAGGCCATGAATTTTTCCTTGCTTTTGAGCTCCTTTTCAACTCCAAGAGACCTTCCTTCATTTTCTTTGCAATTCCTCCTACATTAGATCATTCAAAAAGATTAAGTTACATATAAATAACAAAACTTAAGACCAAAATTAAAATCAAAAGAATTAATAAAGCTTTTAAATTAACACAATTAAACAAAAAATATGGACTTTGGTGAAACCAAGCCCATCTAACCCTTTTCTGATTAGGCTTTCTGTGGCTCAAGGAGGTTGATTTCCTCATTTTCTTGCTTGAATGGCTTAATGAATGGGCTTGAGACGATGACCATTGACCTTAAAAGTGTCAGTTCTATTGGAATTCAGTAATTCCACCACTCCATTAGGATGCACTTGGTGAATAATGAAAGTGCCTATCCACCTTGACTTGAGCTTCCCAGGAAAGATATGGAGCCTTGAATCATAGAGTAAGACTCTTTGTCCTTTCCGGAATTCTTTGTTGGAGATTAATTGATCATGCCACTTCTTCATCCTCTGTTTTGTAACTTTGGAATTGATGTAAGCATCATTTCTTAATTCCTCCATCTCATTAAGGTCTAAGCACCTCTTTGCCCCGGCTTTGATCAAGTCCATGTTTAAGTTCTTAATTGCCCACCAAGCCTTATATTCAACTTCCACAGGGAGATGGCATGCTTTGCCATAGACTAGGCGATAAGGAGACATGCTAAGAATAGTCTTGTAAGCTATTCTATATGCCCATAGTGAATCATGAAACTTAATAGACCAATCTCTTCTGTTCGTAATCACCACCTTCATCAATATATTTTTGATTTCCCTGTTTGCTAGCTCAACTTGCCCGAAATTCTGAGGGTGATAAGGTGTAGCTACCTTATGCTTCACTCCATACTTGGCTAATAGGGTTTCAAAAGGTCTATTGCAAAAATGAGTACCTCCATCACTGATTATGGCCTTGGGCACCCCAAATCTTGAGAAGATGTTCTCTTTGAGAAACTTGAGAACCACCTTGTGATCATTGTGTTTGCAGGGGATTGCCTTAACCCATTTAGAAACATAGTCCACCCCCACCAAGATATAAGAGTTACCAAAAGACATTGGGAAAGGTCCCATGAAGTCAATGCCCCAATCATCAAAGAGATCTACTATTAGAACGGGGTTCATAGGCATTTAATTCCTTTTTGTTAGCTTCCCGAGCCTTTGGCATCTATCATAGCTCCTACACATGATGTGGGCATCTTTGAAGAGTGATGGCCAAGTAAAGCTTGATTGCAACACCTTCATGGCTGTTTTCTAAGAGGCAAAGTGGCCTCCACATGCACTTTCATGGCAATGGCTGAGGATTCCTTGTTGCTTTTCTTCAGGGACACACTTCCTTATTATTTGATCTGCACAATACTTGAAAAGGAAAGGCTCTTCCCAATAATAAGCATGAATCTTTGCAAAGAAGTGCTTCCTGTCTTGTGCTTTCCACTCACTTGGAACTTCACTACTAACTAGATAGTTAGTAATATGAGCATACCAAGGAGTTTTTTCTAGCAACATAAGTGATTCCTTAGGAAAGTCATCATTAATATGTAAGACATAGGAATTGTGTGCTATAACTAACCTTGAAAGGTGGTTAGCTACCACATTCTCCACTCCTTTCTTATCTCTGATTTGAAGATCGAACTCTTGTAATAAGAGAATCCATCTAATCAACCTTGCTTTTGCATCTTGTTTTGTCAATAAATACTTCAAGGCTGAATGGTCTATGAAAACAATGATGAAAGACCCTACCAGATAATCATGAAACTTGTCTAAGGCAAACACTACAACTAACAATTCTTTCTCTGTAGTTGTGTAGTTCCTTTGAGCTTCGTTCAATGTCTTGCTTGCATAGTAGATCACATAGGGCTTTCCATCTTCTTTTTGGCCAAGCACAGCTCCTATAGCAAAGTCACTGGCATCACACATTACTTCAAAGGGTAGTTTCCAGTTAGGAGCCCTCACTATTGGAGTTGTTGTCAAGAATTGCTTCAGTTGATCAAAACTCTTTTGACATCTTTCATCCCATATAAACTTAGCATCCTTAGCTAAAAGTTCACAAAGAGGCTTTTGAAAGCTTAGAGAAATCTTTTATAAATCTCCTATAGAACCCTACATGGCCAAGGAATTGCCTTACTCCTTTTACAGTTGTTGGGGACAACAATTTGACAATAAGTTCCACCTTTGCTTTATCAACTTCAATGCCTTTTTCGGAGATGATATGGCCAAGGACAATTCCTTGATGTACCATAAAATGGCATTTCTCCCAGTTGAGCACCAAGTCCTTTTCAATGCATCTGTTAAGAACCGCTTCCAAGTTGACTAAGCATTCTTCAAATGTACCTCCATATATGGTGATGTCATCCATGAAAACCTCTATAATTCGCTCCACCATATCACTAAAGATACTTAGCATACATCTTTGGAATGTTGCAGGTGCATTGCATAAACTAAAAGGCATTCTTCTGTAGGCATATGTTCCAAATGGACATGTGAAAGTAGTCTTCTCCTGATCTTCAACATCAATTTCAATTTGAAAATATCCGGAGTACCCATCCAAGAAACAATAGAAAGGATGGCCAGAGACTCTCTCCAAGACTTGATCAATAAATGGCAATGGAAAATGATCTTTCCTTGTCACATCATTCAATTTTCTATAATCAATACACACCCTTCAACCTGAAGTGAGGCGTGTAGTAATTTTTTCTCCTTTTTCATTTTGAACCATAGTAATCCTTGACTTCTTTGGTACCACTTGAGTAGGACTCACCTAAGGGCTGTCAGATATGGGGTAGATAATACCTGCTTGAAGTAGCTTTAGCACTTCAGCTTGCACCACCTCTTGCAAATGAGGATTCAATCTTCTTTGAGGCTGACGAATTGGTTTAGCTTCCTCCTCCATGTATATATGATGTGTACAAACCAAAGGACTAATGCCTTTCAAGTTAGATATTTGCCATCCTATTGCTTTCTTACACCTCTTGAGAACTTCAAGTAGACACTTTTCCTGATGACTAGTAAGAGATGAAGATATAACAACATGGCATTGTTTATTCTCTTCTAGGTATGTGTATTTCAACTCCATGGGCAGAGGCTTCAAATTGAGCTTTGAGGTCTCTTCTTTAGCAGCTTCTTGTGCCTCCTCTTTATTGAAAAAAGGTAGAATCTCTTCTCTCCTCCTCCAACCTTGTAGAGTAGCGAGCACATCAGAGGGTTCAGGTAACCCTTCTTCAAGATCCCCAAGACTTTCATTTAACTTGTCTTATATATTATGATTACAGTGCTCCTCCACTAGAGTGTCAATAATGCATACCTCCTCTGGACCTTCTTCTTCTTCCGGAGTGATTAGCTTTTTAGACATATAAAAGATATTGAGCTCAAGTGTCATGTTGCCAAAAGTGAGTTGCATGAGTCCATTCCTACAATTGATGATTGCATTTGAGGTAGCAAGGAATGGTCTTCCAAGGATGATAGGAACAAAATTAGCTTCCTTGACAATGGGGTCCGTATCAAGAACAACAAAATCTATTGGATAGTAGAAATTATCAACTTGAACTAAGACATCTTCAATTATCCCTTTTGGAATTTTCACTGATCTATCTGCTAGAGATAGAGTGATTGATGTTGGCTTCAATTCACCAAGTCCCAATTTCTTGTAGACAGAGTATGGTAGCAAATTCACACTTGCTCCCAAGTTTAACAAAGCTTTATCCACTACCTTTCTTCCAATCATGATTGAAATGGTAGGACATCCCGGATCTTTGTACTTCAAAGGAGACTTGCATTGTATGATAGCACTTACTTGCTCAGTCAAGAAGGCTTTCTTGTTCACATTCAGCCCTCTTTTGATAGTACACAAATCCTTTAGGAATTTTGCATATGTTGGAACTTGTTTAATCATATCCAGCAATGGAATATTGACTTTCACTTGTCTCAATACTTCAAGAATTTCTGATGCATTTCTAATCCCCTTTTTCCCATGCAAAGCTTGAGGAAAAGGTGGAGAGGTGTGTTTCTTCAACATTTCTTCCTTAATAAGTACTTTCTCCGGATTTGCATTCACTGTTGAATCATGGTCCTCTTTCCTTTCACTGATATCTTTCTTCTTTCCTTTGATTTCCTCCCTCTTCTGTGTCTCTTCTTCTTCTTCCTCTTCAACCTGTGGCTTGGGTGTTGGCAGCTCAACTTTTTTACCACTCCTTAGAGTGATCAAGGCTTTAACATCTCTCACCTGTGAAGATTCTCCCTCATGAGTTTCCACATCATGGATACCCTTGGGGTTTTGGTGAGGTTGAGAAGGAAATCTACCCTTCTCTTGCACTATGTTCAAGTTCGTGAGCCTTGAGATTGAGTATTGGAGATTATCTATCTTTTGAGATAAATCATTTTGCATCCCATCCCTCCTTTTATTCAAAGTATTCTCTACACTGTCAATTCTTTGACTGAGTTGAGCATTGATGGCTTTTTGGTCTCCAACAAAATCTCCCACAACCTTGCTGAGATTCACTATTGCTTGTTTAAGGCTTGAAGCTTGTTGAGGTGGTTGAGCTGGCTGTTGGTACTGAGGTGCTCTTGGCTTCCATGAGAAATTTGGATGATTCCTCCAACTTGAGTTGTAAGTATTTCCATATGAAGCATTGTTATTGGGCCTGAATTGTCCAATGACATTTGCTTGATCTCCAAACATTTCCTTTACAATTGGAATTGTAGGGCATTCCTCCACCAAGTGTTCATAAGATTGACAAATAGGACACGACTGTACTTGCACTGGTGTTTTAGCAACAACTTGTACTTCATGCATCTTTTTCAGTTCTAGCTCCTCTAATCTTCTTGTCATTGTTGCAAACTTTGCTTTCATATCAACATCTTCATTCAAGGTGTACATCCCAGCCTTAGCATTAAAAGCACTCGGTTAAGACATCATCTTTCCCACTTCTCCTTTGTTTGGTTCATCCCATCCTCTTGAAACTTCAGCCACATAACTCAAGAAATCCATAGCTTCCTCTGGATTCTTTCTCATGAAATCTCCTCCACACATTGTCTCGAGGAGTTGCTTCATTGAGGAAGACATCCCATCATAGAAATAACTCACCAATAGCCATGTATCAAAACCATGGTGAGGACAAGCATTGATGGCTTCCATGTATCTTTCCCAACACTCATAGAATTTCTCATTCTCTTTAGCTGAGAAATTTGAAATTTGCCTTTTTAAGCCATTTGTTCTGTGAGTAGGAAAAAACTTCTTGAGGAATTCAGCTTGTAAATCAAACCGAGTACGGATACTCCTTGGCCTTAATGAATTAAGCCAAATCTTGGCCTTATCCTTTAAAATGAAAGGGAATAATTTAAGCCTCATCAAGTCGATTGAAGCTCCTCCTTCTTGGAATGTATTACAAACATCTTCAAATTCCTTGATATGTGCATAGGGATTCTCACTTTCCATCCCATGGAAAGTTGGTAGAAGTGGCACAATATGCGGTCTGATCACTAGCTACTCTGTAGGGGGCACTATACATGATGGTGCACTCATACGAGGTGGATGCATGCGGTCCCTCATTGATCTGAAAGCATTGGGATTGTCCTGGTGACCATGGTGACTATGCTGATCTCCAAGCGTAGCTTCCATGATATTCAAGCTCAATTCCAATTCCTTGTTATGAGGTGTATCACGTTTAACAAGCCTTCCTCCACTATCTCGTATCCAATTTGGCATACACAACTAGTATCAACTGTAACTAAAACAAAAATAAAAGAAAACAAAAGAAAAAAAGACTACAAAATGACTAAAATAAACTAAAACTGAATTAAAAGATATATTAGAATATGAACAAGTAAAGAAACAATAAAAAAAATAGTAAAATAAAAGAAAAGTCACCTAACTTGTGATGAAAATCACAAGTGCTCTGGAATAATATCACTGTGAAGTTGGCACCTTCCCTGGCAACGACGCCATTTGATTTCGTGCCCAGTTGGTGTACCTTGATTTTGGTCCCCTGATGGGAGTAATCAACAAAATTTATAACCTATTACACCATGTACTAGGATAGCCTCAGCTAGCATAGCATAGTAGCTCTAGGATCGTTCACTGGGAAGGGTTTTCAATTTACAACTGATACCAATTCAAAGTTAAATTGGTGCTTTTTCATTTCAAGGTTAGCTTCAAAAGAAAACATAAACTTTGGTTGAAAAAGTATTGGTTTCAAGCTAACGAAAAAGAAAGTAATGGGAATTACTTATAAAGAAAAGCGTTTCTTAGTGTTTTAGGATCACTGGGGTGAGGCTCCTCATGCAAAAACAAAGTTCTGGTCACTTTGATTCTTTTCCTCGCATTGGAGAATTAATATATAGTTCATTCTCCAACTGGTGTTGTACAGATGCTTCCTTTTTATGAATTTTAACACTAATTCCCTCTCACTGATTCATCTTGCAATGGCTCGTGCCTCTCACCTAGCATTTTCCATTCAAGGTGATCATTAACCTTGGACTTCCCTTCTCAAGCTCGCAAGAGATAACTAATGGATGTCTTCTTAGAGTCCAAAAGCTTACCAAGTGTTGGAAATTCTAGAAAATCCTACCTTCAAGTCACCTCCCAAAGGCTCGCAAGAGGTAAACTAGTGCATCTCAATGGACGGAGATCACTTGCCTTACCAAGTGTTGGCCTAGGTGAATTGAAGGCGTTTTAAGTTAACTAAAAACATAGAAACCATAAACGGGTTACACTTTCTCTTCATTAACAGCTGAAACAACAAAACTCTCAATTCTTACATTCGACACCTTACCCAGCTACCTTAGCTCCAAGAGACAAAAAGTCTAACCACCCATTCTCTGAGGAAACATTCTCAGAGCTTGTTTGGCTAGTAAGAAAAATACAATCAATTTGAGTAGGTAAGGCAGAGCAAAACTCTGTATTTTACTTCCTTTCAAACTATACAAAAAGTTGATTCTCTGAGAACAAGCTCCCGAGATCTCTGTAAATGAAAATTATAAAACAATATATATCTGGTTATTCACCCTTTGTTCTTACTTATTAACTAAGGAATCCTATAATTGGTGGATTACAATGAGAAAATGGGGATTTAGATATCAAATATCTGAAGCAAAATATAAAAAAATGTCGATCGCAAATATCTGGAAGCACTTAGGAGAATTTCGCAGGCACACAAGATGGCTGTGAAATTTCGCAAACATATAAGATGGCTGCGAAATAATTTCGCAGCCTGCGAAATTGGCCTTCAACTTGGTGTGATCGGCTTCCAATGGCTCTAACTTCTTCATTTCAACTTCGATTTGCAAACCGTTTGAAGCGTTGGATTTTTGACTTCCCGAGCTTTAAAATGACATATAGTAGGCATCAAATGGACTTCAGAAAGTGCTCCAAAAGTGTCAAACAATTGATGTCCTCTTGGATTCTTCATGTTAGATTTCTCTCTTTGCTTTCATCCTTGCATTCATGATTTGTCTATGGCAAAGGACTATAAAGCTCCAAAGCTTAGGTTCTTCATGTAAATGAGCTTCCAATTGCTTTGCCATGGATTCCATAGAGCTCTCCTTAATCTTGGATTGCTTTGGTGATCAAATTATTATCAAAAGCACCAAAACTTACACAATTTGATTAGAAACGATTGCAAAGGTACTTAATATGCTAATTGAGTTAAAAGGTAATAACTACTACTCAAAAGTGTTTAAAAGAGTTAATTACAAGCTATCAAATAGCACTTTTTGATTAGTAATCACTATGTATAGCATGTAGAGCCCTAAGCTCACGACCTGGAGTCTTTTATGTCATCAACAACCTTAATTTGTGCATAGGATCTAGATCCCTGAACTCACGACTTAGAGTCTTTCATGTCAATGATAGCCTTGAGTTGTTCATAGAATTTAGAGCCCTGAGGTCATGACCCAGAGTCATTCATGTCATTCATAACCCCTGAGTTGTTAATAGCATCTAGAACGTTAAGTTCATGACCTAGAGTCGTTTATGACAATTACAACCTTGATTTTTTCATAGTATCCAAAGCCATGAGCTCACGAATTGGAGTCATTCATGTCATCCACAACCTTGAGTTGTTCATTGCATCTAAAGCCTTGAGTTCATGACTTGGAGTCATTCATGTCAACCATAACCATGAGATGTTTATAATATCTAGAGTCTTGAACTCATGACCTAGAGTCTTTCATGTCATCGACAAGCGTAAGTTGTGCATAGCCCTTAAAGCTGTGAGCTCATGACTTAGAGTCTTTATTGTCAACCACAACCCTGTGTTGTTCATAGAATCTAGAGGCCCGAGCTGATGAATTGGAATCATTCATCTTATCTACAATCCTAAGTTTTTAATAGCATCTACAACCTTGAGCTCACAACCCAAAGTTGTTCATGTCATCCACAATCCTTTGCAGTTAATATCATTTAGAATATTCAACTCACAACCTTAAGTAATTCGTAGCGTGTAAAGGCTTAAGCTCATGGGAGCCTGAGTCGTTCATATAATCCAAAACTCTAAGTTCTTTATAGCATCTAGAGCTTTGGTCTCATAACCTAGAGTAGCTCATGTCATCCATAGCCTAGAGCTACTCATAGCATCTAGAGCCTTAAGCTCATGATCCGGAGTCATTCATGTCAACCACAACCTCAAGTTGTTCAAAGTATCTAGAGTTCTGAGCTCTCGACCCTCACAACTAGGAGTTTTTTATGTCAACCACAAGCTTGAGTTGTTCATAGAATCTAGAGGCCTAAGCCTATGACCTAGAGTCGTTCATGCCATTCATAACCCTAACTTGTTAGTAGCATCTAGAGCCTTCAACTCACTACCTGAAGTCATTCATGTTAATTACCATCCTAAGTTGTTCATAGCATCTAGAGGCCTGAGCTCATGACCTAAAGTCATTCATATATTCTACAAACCTGAGTAGTTCATAACATCTAGTGTCTTGAGCTCATGAAATAGAATTGTTCAAATCATCCACAGCCTAGAGCTGTTCATATCAGTTACATGCCTAAGCTCACGGGATCCCAAGTTGTTCATACCTTCTAGAGCCCTTGGCTTAGAACCTAGAGTCGTTCATGTTAACCACTACCTTGAGCCATTCATAACATCAAAAGCTCTAAGCTTATAACCCGTAGTTGGTCATGTCAACCATAGCCTTGAGTTGTTGAGAGCATCTAGTGCCTTGAGCTCATGACCTGAAGATGTTCATGTTAGCCATAGCCTTGAGCTTTTCATAGCATCTAGAATCCTGAGATCATGACTCTAAGTCATTAATGTCTTTCACAACCCTGAGCAGTTCATAGCATCTAGAGGCTTGAGCTCGGGAAGTAGAATCATTCATATCACCCACAACCCTAATCTATTCATATCATCTAGAGGATTGAGCTCATGGGATCCTAAGCCATTCATATCATCCACAACTTTGAGCTATTCATAGCATCTAAATCCCTAAGCTCACAACCCGAAGTAGCTCATGTCATCCACAACCTTAAGTAGTTCATAGTATCTAGAGCCCTGAGCTCATGACTTGGATTCATTCACATCAACCCCAATCCTAAGTTTTTCATAGTATCTAGAGCCTTAAGCTTGTGACCTAGAGTTGATCACGTCATGCATAAACCTAAGTTATTCATAGCATAGCATCTAGAGCTCTAAGCTCACAACATAAAGTCTTTCATGTCATTGACAACCTTAAGTTGTGCATAGCATCTAGAGCCTTGTACTCACGACTTGGAGTCATTCATGTCAACCATAGCCTTGAGCTATACATAAAATCTAGAGGCTCGAGCTCATGATCAAAATTCGTTCATGTTATCCACAACCCTGAGTTGTCAATAGCATCTAAAGCCTTGAGTATGCGACCTGTAGTCATTCATTTCATCCATAACACTAATGAGTTCAAATAATCTAAGGGCTTGAGCTTATAATGTAGAATCATTCAAATAATCCATAACCCCTAGTGGTTTATAGCATCTAGAGGCTTGAGCTCACGGGATCCTGACTCAATCATATCATCCATAACTCTTAGTTGTTCATAGTATCTAAAGCCTTAAGCTCACAACTTGACGTCGTTTATGTTAACCACAACCCTAAGCTATTCATAGCATCTAAAGCCCTGACTTCTCGACCTAGATTCTTTCATGTCATCGAAAGCTCATACCTATGTATAGAATCTAGAGCCCTCAGCTCATGACCGGGAGTCTTTCATGTAATCTACAACCTTAAGTTGTGCATAACATCTAAAGCCTCGAGCTCATGACTCAAAGTGTTTCATGTCAATTAGAATCCTCAATTGTTCATAGAATCTAGAGGCTTAAGCTCATGACCCATATTCGATTATGTCATCCACAACTCTATGTTGTTAATAGCATCTACATCCCTAAGCTCACGACCTGGAGTTGTTCATGCCAATTACAACCCTGAGTTGTTCATAACATTTAGAACCTTGAGCTCATGACTGAAAGTTGTTTATGTCTTTCATAGCCCTAAGCATTTCATAGCATCTAGAGGCTTGAGCTCATAATATGAAATCATTCATATCATCCACACCCTAAGCGGTTTATAGCATCTAGATGACTAAGCTGACGAGATCCTGAGTCATTCATGTAATCTAGAACTTTGAGCTATTCATAGCATCTAAAGCCTTGGGATCACGACTCAGAGTAGTGCATGTCATCTACAACCCTAAGCTATTCATAGCGTCTAGATCCCTAAGCTCACGACCCAAAGTCATTCATGTCATTCACAGCCCTGAGCTATTCATAGTATCAAGAGCCCTAAGCTCACGACCTGGACTTTTTCATGTCATCGATAACCCAAATTTGTGTATAGCATATAGAGCCCTAAGCTCATGACCCGGAGTCTTTCATGTCATCAAAAACCTTAAGTTATGTATAACATTTAGAGCCCTAAGCTCATAAATCGAAGTTATGCATGTCAACCACATCCCTTAGCTGTTAATAAAATCTAGAGGTCTAAGCTCATGACCCAAAGTTGTTCATATCATCCATAACCTTGAGTTGTTAATAGCATCTAGATCCTTAAGCTCATGACCTAGAGTTGTTCATGCCATCCACAACCCTAAATTTTTCTTAGCATCTTGAGCCTTGAGCTCATGACCCATAGTCGTTCATGTCAATCACAACCTTGAGTTGTTCGTTGCATGTAGAGCATTGCACTCATATCCCAGAGTCTTTCATGTCAACAACAATGATTACTACTCAAAAAGTGTTATTTTGTAGCTTGTAATTAACTTTTTTAAACACTTTTAAGTAGTAGTTATTACCCTTTGAACTCAATTAGCATACTAAGTACCTTTGCAATCGTTTCTAATCAAACTGTGTTAAGTTTTGGTGTTTTTGATCACCAAAACAATCCAAGATTGAGAAGAGTTCTATAGAATCCATGGCAAAGCAATTGGAAGCTCATTTACATGAAGAACCCAAGCTTTGAAGCTTTATAATCCTTTTCTAAAAGCAAATCATGAATGCAAGGAGGGAAAGCAAAGAGAGAAATCTAACATGAAGAATTCAAGAGGATAGCAACTAATGGACATATTTAGATCACTCTAGAGTCCATTTGATGCATACTATATGTCGTTTTGAAGCTCGGGAAGTCAGTAATCCAACGCTTTAAATGGTGCATGAATTGGAGTTGAAATGAAGAAGTTATAGCCATTGGAAGCCAATCACACCAAGCTGAAGGCCAATTTCGCAGCTGCGAAATCACAAGGTGCTAGCTGCGAAATCAGCCTTTGGCTGCGAAATGGAGACCTTCAGCTTGCAAAATTTAGTAGCCCATCTTGCATGCGAAATTCACCTGAGTACTTCCAGATATTTGCGATTGACTTTTTTAGATTTTTTTCTTCAGATATTTGTTATTTAAATCCCCATTCTCTCTTTGTAATCCACCAATCATAGGATTCCTTAGTTAATAAGTAAGAACAAAGGGGTGAATAACCTCATATGTATAGTCTGTAATTTTCTTTACACAGACATCTCGGGAGCTTGTTCTCAGAGACAACCTTTTGTATAGTTTTGAAGGAAGTAATATACAGAGCTTTACTCTGTCTTACCTACTCATTTTGATTGTATTTTTCTTACTAGCCAAACAAGCTCTGAGGATGTTTCCTCAGAGAATGAGTGGCTAGAATTTTTGTCTCCTGGAGCTAAGGAAGCTAGATAGGTGCCAAATGCAAAAATTGGAAATTTTGTTATTTCAGCTTTTAATGAAGAGAAAGTGTGACCCGTTAGTAGCTTCTATGTTTTTAGTTAACTTAAAACGCCTTTTAATCACCTGGGCCAACACTTGGTAAGGCAAGTGATCTCGGTCCATTGAGATGCACTAGTTTATCTCTTGCGAGCCTTTGGGAGATGATTTGAAGGTAGGATTTTCTAGAATAGCCAACACTTGGTAAGCTTTTGGACTCTAAGGAGACATCCATTAGTTATCTCTTGTGAGCTTGAGAAGGGAAATCCAAGGTTAAGGATCACCTTGAATGGCAAATGCCAGGTGAGAGGTACGAGCCATTGCAAGATGAATTAGTGAGAAGGAGTTAGTGTTTGAATCCATAAAAGGGAAGCATCTGTACTGCACCAGTTAGAGAAATAACTATATGTTAATTATCTAATACGAGGAAAAGATTCAAGTGATCGAAACTCTGTTTTTGTATTGGGAGCCTGACCCTAGTGATCCTAAAACTCCAAGAAACGCTTTTCTTTATAAGTAATTCCCATTACTTTATTTTATTTAGCTTAAAATCAATCCTTTTTAAACCAAAGTTTATGTTTTCTTTTGAAGCTAACCTTGAAATGAAAAAACATCAATTCAACTTTGAATTATTATTAGTTGTAAGTTGAAAACCCTTCCCAGTGAACGATCCTAGAGCCACTATGCTATGCTAGCTGAGGCTATCCTAGTACATGGTGATATAGGTTATAAATTTTGTTGATTATTCCTATGTGAGGACCGAAATCAAGGTACACCAACTGGGCATAAATCAAATGGCATCGTTGTCGAGGAAGGTGCCAACTTCACAGTGATATTATCTTTTCAGAGTACTTGTGATTTTCATCACAAGTTTGGTGATTTTTCTTTTCATTTTACTAACTCTTTTAATCGTTTATTTTACTTGTTCATATTCTAACATATCCTTTAATTTAATTTTAATTACTCTTACTCTTTTTGTAGTCTTGTTTTCTTTTGTTTTCTTTTATTTCTTTGTTTTTGTTATAGTTGATACTAGTTGTGTATGCCAAATTGGATATGAGATAGTGGAGGAAGGCTTGTGAAACTTGGAACACCTCATAGCAAGGAATTGGAATTGAGCTTGAATATCATGGAAGCTACACCTGAAGATTAGCATAGTCACCATGGTCACCAGGACAACCCCAATGCATTCAAATCAATGAGGGACCGCATGCACCCACTTCGTATGAGTGCACCATCATGTATAGTGCCCCCTACAGAGCAGCTAGTAATTAGACCGCATATTGTTCCACTTCTACCAACTTTCCATGGGATGGAAAGTGAGAATCCCTATGCCCATATCAAGGAATTTGAAGATGTTTGTAATACATTTCAAGAAGGAGGAGCTTCAATCGACTTGATGAGGCTTAAGCTATTTCTTTTTACTTTAAAGGATAAGGCCAAGATTTGGATTAATTCTTTAAGGCTAAGGAGTATCCGAACTTAGACTGATTTGCAAGCTGAATTCCTTAAGAAATTTTTTCCTACTCATAGAACAAATGGCTTGAAAAGGCAAATTTCAAACTTCTCAGCTAAAGAGAATGAGAAATTCTATGAGTGTTGGGAAAGATACATGGAAGCCATTAATGCTTGTCGTCACCATGGTTTTGATACATGGCTATTGGTGAGTTACTTTTATAATGGAATGTCTTCCTCAATGAAGCAACTCCTTGACAATGTGTGGAGGAGATTTCATGAGTAAGAATCTGAAGGAAGCCATGGATTTCTTGAGTTATGTGGCTGAAGTTTCAAGGGGATGGGATGAACTGAACAAAGGAGAAGTGGAGAAGATGAAATCTCAACCAAATGCCTTTAATGCTAAGGCTGGGATGTACACCTTGAATTAAGATATTGATATGAAAGCAAAGGTTGCAGCTATGATGAGAAGATCGGAGGAGCTAGAACTGAAAAAGATACATGAAGTGCAAGTTGTTGGTGAAACACCAATGCAAGTCAAGCCATGTCCTATTTTTCAATCTTATGAGCACTTGGTGGAGGAGTGCCCTACAATTCCAGTTGCTAGGGAAATGTTTGGAGATCAAGCAAATGTCATTGGACAATTCAAGCCCAACAACAATGCTTCATATGGAAATACTTACAACTCAAATTGGAGGAACCATCCAAATTTCTCCTGGAAGCCAAGAGCACCTCAATATACATAGCTAGCTCAACCATCTCAACAAGCTTCAAATCTTGAACAAGTAATAGTAAATCTAAGCAAGGTTGTGAGAGATTTTGTTGGAGATAAAAAATCCATCAATGCTCAACTCAGTCAAAGAATTGACAGTGTAGAGAATACATTAAATAAGAGGATGTATGGGATGCAAAATGACTGATCTCAAAAGATAGATAATCTCCAATACTCAATCTCAAGGCTCACTAACCTGAACACATTGCAAGAGAAGGAGAGATTTTCTTCTTAATTACTACTCAAAAAGTGTTATTTTGTAGCTTGTAATTAACTCTTTTAAACACTTTTGAGTAGTAGTTATTACCTTTTAACTCAATTAGCATGTTAAGTACCTTTGCAATAGTTTCTAATCAAATTGTGTAAGTTTTGATGCTTTTAATAGTAATTTGATCACCAAAGCAATCCAAGATTGAGGAGAGTTCTATGGAATCCATGGCAAAGTAATTGGAAGCTCATTAACATGAAGAACCTAAGCTTTGAAGCTTTATAGTCCTTTTCCATAAGAAAATCATGAATGTAAGGAGGGAAAGCAAAGAGAAAAATCTAACACGAAGAATTCAAGAGGATAGCAACTGTTGGACTTTTTTAGAGCACTTCCTGGAGCTCATTTCATGCATACTATATGTATTTTCAAAGCTCAAGAAGTTAGCAATCCAATGCTTCAAATGGTGCACAATTCAAAGTTGAAATGAAGAAGTTAGAGCCATTGGAAGCCAATCACACCAAGCTGAAGGCCAATTTCGTAGGCTGCGAAATCAACCTTTGGCTACGAAATCACAAGGTGATGGCAGCGAAATCAGCCTTTGGCTGCGAAATGGTGATCTTCAGCTTGCAAAATTTCATAGCCATCTTGCATGCATGCGAAATCCTCCTGAGTGCTTCTAGACATTTGTGACCGACACTTTTTTAGATTTTTTTTCTTCAGATATTTGATGTTTAAATCCCCATTTTCTCCTTGTAATCCGCCAATCATAGGATTCCTTGGTTATTAAGTAAGAACAAAGGGTGAATAACCTCATATATATTGTTTGTAAAATTCATTACATATATCTCTCGGGAGCTTGTTCTCAGAGACAACTTTTTGTATAGTTTTAAAGGAAGTAAAATAAAGAGCTTTGCTCTGCCTTACCTACTCAATTTGATTGTATTTTTCTTACTAGCCAAACAAGCTCTTAGGATGTTTTCTCAAAGAATGAGTGGCTAGACTTTTTGTCTCTTAGAGCTAAGGTAGCTGGGTAAGGTGCCGAGTGCAAGAATTGGTAGTTTTGTTGTTTCAGCTACTAATGAAGAGAAAGTGTAACCCGTTAATGGTTTCTATGTTTTTAGTTAAATTAAAACGCCTTTAATTCACCTGGGCCAACACTTGGTAAGGCAAGTGATCTATGTCCATTGAGATGCACTAGTTTACCTCTTGCAAGCCTTTGGAAGGTGACTTGAAGGTAGGATTTTCTAGAATTGCCAACACTTGGTAAGATTTTGGACTCTAAGGAGACATCCATTAGTTATCCCTTACGAGCTTGAGAAGGGAAATCCAAGGTTAATGATCACCTTGAATGGCAAATGCTAGGTGAGAGGCACGAGCCATTGCAAGATGAATCAGTGAGAGGGATTTAGTGTTGAAATCCATAAAAGGGAAGCATTTGTACCACACCGGTTAGAAAATTAACTCTATGTTAATTCTCTAATGCGAGGAAAAGATTCAAGTGACCGGAGCTCTGTTTTTTCATGAGGATCCTGACCCCAGTGATCCTAAAACTCCAAGAAGCGCTTTTCTTTATAAGTAATTCCCATTACTTTCCTTTTAGTTAGCTTAAAACCAATCCTTTTTCAACTAAAGTTTATGTTTTCTTTTGAAGCTAACCATGAAATGAAAAACCATCAATTCAACTTTGAATTAGTATCAGTTGTAAGTTGAAAACCCTTCCTAGTGAACGATCCTAGAGCCACTATGCTATACTAGTTAAGGCTATCCTAGCACATGGTGATATAGGTTATAAATTTTGTTGATTACTCTTGTTTGAGGGCCAAAAATCAAGGTACACCAGCTAGGCATGCAATTACTTCTCAACCTCACCAAAACCCCAAGGGTATCCATGAAGTGGAAACTCATGAAGGAGAGTCTTCACAAGTGAGAGATGTTAAAGCCTTGATCAATCTAAGGAGTGGTAAAAAGGTTGGGCTGCTAACACCCAAGCCACATGTTGAAGAGGAAGAGGAAGAAGAAACAAAGAAGATGGAGGAAATCAAAGGAAAGAAGAAAGATACCAATGAAAGGAAAGAGGACCATGATTCAAAAGTGAATGCAAATCTAGAGAAAATACCTATCAAGGACGAAATGATGAAGAAACACACACCTCCACCTTTTCCTTAAGCTTTACATGGGAAAAAGGGAATCAGAAATGCCTAAAAAATTCTTGAAGTATTGAGACAGGTGAAAGTCAATAACCCATTGCTGGATATGATTAAACAAGTTCCAACTTATGCAAAATTCCTAAAGGACTTGTGTACTATCAAAAGAGGTTGAATGTGAATAAGAAAGCCTTCTTGACTGAGCAAGTAAGTGGTATCATACAATGCAAGTCTCCTTTGAAATATAAATATCCAAGTTGTCCTACCATTTTAGTCATGATTGGAGGAAAAGTAGTGGAGAAAGCTTTATTAGACTTAGGAGTAAGTGTGAATTTGCTACCATACTCTGTCTACAAGCAATTGGGACATAGTGAATTGAAGCCAACATCAATCACTCTATCTCTAGCAGATAGATCAGTGAAAATTCCAAGGGGAATAATTGAAGATGTCTTAGTTCAAGTTGATAATTTCTACTATCCAGTAGACTTTGTTGTTCTTGACACAGACCCAATTGTCAAGGAAACTAATTATGTTCTTATCATCCTTGGAAGACCATTCCTTGTTTGTTACATCAAATGCAATCATAAATTGTAGGAATGGACTTATGCAACTCACATTTGGCAACATGACATTGGAACTCAATATCTTCTATATGCCCAAAAAGCTAATCACTCCGGAAGAGGAAGAAGGTCCAGAAGAGGTGTGCATTATTGACACTCTAGTAAAGGAGCATTGTAATAAGAATATGCAAGACAAGTTGAATGAAAGTCTTGGGGATCTTGAAGGGTTGCCTGAACCCTCAGATGTGCTTGGTACTCTACAAGGTTGGAGAATGAGAGAAGAAATTCTACCTTTGTTCAATAAAGAGAAGGCACAAGAAGTTGTTAAAGAAGAGGCCCCAAAGCTCAATATGAAGCCTTTGCCCACAGAGTTGAAATACACATACCTAGAAGCTTATGATGCAGAGCCAAGAGCCCCAGCTGGACCAAAGCATCCAGAGATTCCACAGCCAGAGTATCTAGAGGAGCCACAGCCGGTTGAGATACCTCTGGCCATGAGAACACTTGCCTCTACAGTGGCCTTTACAGGACCCATGCCTGAGGTTGCATCTTCTGCTCCTCCTGCCACACCAGGGACTTCGCCTATTGTACCAGCTACATCCGAGCCTCCTCCTCCATCTGAGTCTAGGATTGCTATAACCCTTTTAGAGTTCAGAGGCCTATGTCATACTTTACAGACATTGACCGCTTCTCAGAGCATCCTCACCCAACAGATGACAGCCATACGTGCCCATCAGGATCAACTTATCGCTACCCAGACCCAACATACTGTCATCCTTAGGTAGCATCTAGGTATTCTATCACCTCCTAAGCATGTTATTCCTATCCCATCAGAGCCAACAGATCCATCATAGGGCCCTCCTCTAGCAGAGCAGACTATACCCTCAGAGGAGACGACTATAGGAGAGATAGCGGCATCCATCCCTAGCATTCCAACCTCTACAGCCGAGCCATCATCTCCACATGATCCTCCCACCACCATCTGATCATTTACCTAGTTTCTTTTCTGTATTTCTTTACTGTAGTAGAACATATAATCCCATGTTTTTTTTTATGTTTTATATATTGGGATTGGTTGTATTACTTGTTTTGCTCTATATTGTACTTTCTTAAAGTAATACATATCTATCATTTTTTGAGAATTCTTAGCATAATTTTATTTTAATTCCTCTACTCATATCTTTTGTTGTTTTTAAAACATGTGGTTTCTCCTATTCTACTCAAACTTCATATCACTCAGGAGGTACCACTTCCTCCCTGAAATTTCAATCGCTCTTGCCACATTGAGGACAATGTTCAACTTGGTTGGGGAGAGAGTTGAGGAAAGAAGTTTTTATTTTTAATGCTAAGTTATTTTGGTAATTGTGTTGTTTTTGCTTAATTTTTTTAAAATTTTTAAGTTTTTATTCTACTCTCCATGGTTATTAAGGAAAAATTCTCAAAAATAAAATGAGAGAAATTGAACTTTTGTCTTTTTACTTGACTTAGAGTTTGTATTATGCTTACTAAAGTTGATGAATTGTTGAAACTTCTATTGAATTCAACCTTAGTTCTTCCACTTTAAGCTATTCACACACTGTGCACAATAGGTTCCGATTATAAGATGAAAAACTATTTCCCTCTTGACTTAGGAAAATTTAGACTTGATACCTTTGACCTCATTTAATAGTGTTGGGACACCTTATAAAAGGCCAATGAGCCTTTGAAAAAAGAAAGAAAGAAAAATATTTTACTTGCCTTGAAACCTGAGCAATGTTTGAGGGGTATATGGTGAAAATCTTTAAAACCTGGTGCCCTAAGCCTTCATTGGTTGGGAGTCACTGACCTCAATGCTCGTTGCAAGGGTGAAAAGGTGGAGTTTAACATACTGTAGGTGATTGGGTATTAAAATTCATTCTCAAAAGTCCGGGGTATAATCCGAGGAATTAGTGGTTGAAAGATCCTTAAAGCTTGATGCCCTAAACCTTAATTGGTTGGGAGTCATCGATGGACCCCTGTTACATGGACAATTTAGAAAAGAATACCTTTAAGCCTTGTACTTCTACAATGAAAAAAAAATTGTGAAATAAAAGGGTGCGTTCTTATCCTATTAAATTTTTTCAGTTTGCTAAGTGTTGAAAAATAACTAGGTTGAGGGGAGAGATTAGTTCAGCATACTATATTCAGAAAAATATCAAGTAACACTTAGATTTTTGTGGAAGAGTTAGGATTGGACCTTTGGGAGTGGAAGTGATTTTAAAGCTTCAATTTGCATAATGCCTTCTCTTTATGAATTATGATTAGGCAAGGTATTTGATAACTCTTATTGAAATTTTGAGCCTTATATCTTTAATGTCCCATGTGAGAGTTTGATCATCATGCCACTTAAAATTTTTTGAAGTGATCAGCATGATTTTGTAAATTATAGTATTGTTTATTTTTCTTTTTCTCTCCTTCATTGCTAAGGGACTAGCAATATGTCGGTTGGGGGGAGTGATTACTACTCAAAAAGTGTTATTTTGTAGCTTATAATTAACTCTTTTAAACACTTTTGAGTAGTAGTTATTACCCTTTTAACTCAATTAGCATATTAAGTACCTTTGCAATCGTTTCTAATCAAATTGTGGTAAGTTTTGGTGTTTTTGATAGCTTTTTGATCACCAAAACAATCCAAGATTGAGGAGAGTTCTATAGAATCCATGGCAAAGCAATTGGAAGCTCATTTACATGAATAAACCAAGTTTTAAAGCTTTATAATCCTTTTCCAAAGGCAAATCACGATTGCAAGGAGGGAAAGCAAAGAGAGAAATCTAACATGAAGAATTCAAGAGGACAGAAACTAATGGACATATTTAGAGCACTTTCTTGAGTCCATTTCATGTATACTATATGTCATTTCGAAGGTTGGGAAGTGAGGAATCCAATGCTTCAAACGGTGCATGAATCGAAGTTGACATGAAGAAGTTATAGCCATTGGAAGCCAATCACACCAAGCTGAAGGCCAATTTCGCAGTTGCGAAATCACAAGGTGCTAGCTGCGAAATCAGCCTTTGGCTGCAAAATGGAGACCTTCAGCTTGCAAAATTTTGCAGCCCATCTTGCATGCCTATGAAATCCACCTAAGTGCTTCCAGATATTTGCGACCGACTTTTTTAGATTTTTTTCTTCAGATATTTGTTGTTTAAATCCCCATTCTCTCATTGTAATCCACCAATCATAAGATTCCTTAGTTAATAAGTAAGAACAAAGGGGTGAATAACCTCATATATATAGTTTGTAATTTTCTTTACACAAACATCTTGGGAGCTTGTTCTCAGAGACAACCTTTTGTATAGTTTTGAAGGAAGTAATATACAGAGCTTTGCTCTGTCTTACCTACTCATTTTCATTGTATTTTTCTTACTAGCCAAACAAGCTCTGAGGATGTTTCCTTAGAGAATGAGTGGCTAGACTTTTTATCTCTTGGAGCTAAGGAAGCTGGGTAAGGTGCCAAATGCAAAAATTGAAAGTTTTGTTGTTTCATCTTTTAATGAAGAGAAAGTGTGACCCGTTAATGGCTTCTATGTTTTTAAATAACTTAAAACGCCTTTAAATCACCTGGGCCAACACTTGGTAAGGCAAGTGATCTCCGTCCATTGAGATGCACTAGTTTATCTCTTACGAGCCTTTGGGAGGTGATTTGAAGGTAGGATTTTTTAGAATAGCCAACACTTGGTAAGCTTTTGGACTCTAAAGAGACATCCATTAGTTATCTCTTACAAGCTTGAGAAGGGAAATCCAAGGTTAAGGATCACTGATTACTACTCAAAAAGTGCTATTTTGTAGCTTGTAATTAACTCTTTTAAACACTCTTGAGTAGTAATTATTAATTTTTAATTCAATTGACATATTAAGGACCCTTGCAATCGTTTCTAATCAAATTGTGTTAAGTTTTGGTGTTTTTGATAGCTTTTAGCTACACCAAAGCAATCCAAGAATGAGGGAGAGCTGTATATAGTTCATGGCAAAGCTTTTGGAAGCTCAAATTCATGAAGAACCAAGCTTTGGAGCTCCATAGCCCTTTGCCAAAGTCGTTCAAAGTATGCAAGGAAAGAACAACGGAGAGAGGAAAAACAGAGTGAAGAAAATAGAGGACAACAGCTGCAGTCTTCTTTCACACTTTTGGACCACTTCCCGAAGTCCAGTTTCAACATGCTATATACCATTTCAAATCTCAGGAAGTCAAGAATTCAATGCTTCAAACAGTGTATGAATTAGAGCTGAAATGAGGAAGATATGGCCTTCGCAAGACAACTGCATCCAGCTGAAGGACAAATTCGCATCTTGCGAATTTGGAACTCCAACGTGCGAAATTAAAGCCTACCTTGTGAAATGGAAATGGAATACAGCCGCACAGTCATAGAGAAGCCCAACTTGCGAAAGTGATTTTGCAACTTGCGAACTTGGAGCTCAACGTGCGAAAATGGATTCCAAGTTGCGAAATCAACTTGCGAGATTTTCGCAAGTCACCATGCAACGTGCGAAATCTACATGCGAACTGAGATATTTGTGCACCGACTCTTTTAGATCTTTTCTTCAGATATTTTTGTATAAATTTCCATTCTTCTCCTTGTAATCCACTAACCATAAGATTTCTTAGCTAGGAAGGTTGGAAAAACTTCTCTATATATATTCCCTTGCATCCATTGTAAAAGATATAGATATAGATATATAAATATGTAGAATTGATCAATATATAGAATATACAGAGCCTTGCTCTGTTTTTCCTTCCCTTTTATTTTCATTTTCTTGCTAGCCAAACATTCTCTGAGATGTTTTCTCAGAGGATGAGTGGCTAGGCTTTTTGTTTCTTGGGTGAAGGAAGCTAAGTAAGGTTCCGACTACAAAGTGTGAGATTTTGTTGTTTCCGTTTTTAATGAAGAGAAAGTGTGATCCCTTTTTGGTTTTTATATTTTTAGTTAACTAGGATTACCATGAATAGCCAATACTTGGTAAGCTTTCAGATTCTATGGATTCTTATTGCTTGCAATCTTGCTCCATGGAGGTCTAATTGTTATCTCTTGTTCGCTTGTGAAGGATGATCCGATGGTAAGGATCACCTTGAATGGAAAACACTAGGTGAGAGGTACGAACCATTGCAAGGTGTATCAGTGAGAGGGATTTAGCGTTGAAACCATTAATGGCAAGCATCTGTATCACACTGGTTCGGGAAATAACTATAGGTTAAATTCCGAATGCGAGGAAAAGATTCAAGTGACCGGAATCTCCCTCTTTGTAGTTGGCACCTGATCCTAGTAACCTGAAATCCCAAGAAACACCTTTCTTTCTAATTTCTTTCTAGTTAATTTTAGTTACTTTATGTTAAGTTAGCTTAATACCATCCATTTTCATTCAAACTTATGTCTTCTTTTAAAGCTAACAAAGAAAAGAAAAAACACCAATTCAATTTTTGAACTAATATCAATTGCGAAGTGAAAACCCATCTCTGTGGATGATCCTAGAGCCACTATACTATGCTAGCTAAATGCTACCCCGGTATATGGTGAAATAGGTTTATAAATTTTGTTGATTACTCCCGTTTGAGGATTGAGATCAAAGCACATCAATTGAGTTGAATCAATTGGAACACCAATCGGGCATGAATCAAATGGCGCCGTTGCCGGGGATGGTGCCACTTTGCAGTGATATGATCTTTTGAGAACACTTGTGATCTTCATCACAAGTTTTGTGATTTTTCTTTTCTTTTACTAACTCTTTTTAATTGTTCTTTTTCTTTATTTATGTTTTAGTTTACCTTTCAGCTAGTTTTAGTTAGTCTCACTTTTTTTTTTAGAATTGTTTTTCTTTTGTTTTCTCTGTTTTTAATTCACAAATTGCTAGTTGTGCACGTCATATTGAATACGAGATAGCAGAGGAAGCCATGAACTTCTTGAGTTATGTGGCTGAACTTTTAAGAGGATGGGATGAACCAAATGCTAGAGATATGGGAAGAATGACATCTCAACCTAATGCTAAGGCTGAGATGTATATTTTGAAGGAAGAAATCGACATGAAGGCAAAGATTGCAGCTATGGCAAGGAGATTGGAAGAGCTAGAAATGAAAAAAATGCAAGAAATGCAAGCCATCTCTCAAACACCATTGCAAGCTATGCCTTGGGCCATTTTTCTATCTTATGAGCACTTGGTGGAAGAGTGTCCTACCATTCCAGGGGTGAGGGAAATGTTTGGTGATTGCAACACCTACAATTCCAATTGGAGGGGCCATCCAAATTTCTCTTGGAAACCACAACCACCTCAGTACCAGCAACCTGCTCAAGCACCTCAGCAAGCCTCGAACCTTGAACAAGCTATAGTGAATCTTCGCAAGGTCGGGGGAGACTTTGTTGGAGCTCAAAAATCCATCAATGCTCAGCTCAGTCAAAGAATTGATAGTGTAGAGAGTTCATTGAATAAAAGGATGAATGGAATACAAAATGATCTTTCTCAAAAGATAGATAATCTCCAATACTCAATCTTAAGGCTCACCAATCTCAAGGCTCATAAGAGAGAATCTTCACAAGTGAGAGACGTTAAAGCCGTGATCACTCTAAGGAGTGGTAAAGAGGTTGATTTGGCCACATCCAAACAAGAGCATGAAACAGAGAATGAAACAGAGAAAAAGAAGAGGGAGGAAATTAAAGGAAAGAGAAAGGGAATTGTTTCCATTGCCATCATACAATTCAAATCTCTAATGAAGGATGTTAACTTCATATGGGATCCGGGCAAGCTAAAAGAAGACAACATTTCTTTTTTATGGACTTAGTCTTTCTAAAGACTAGCTAGTCCATATCTTTTTGCTTTATTACTTGTTTTAATTTTGATTTCAATGCTTTAATTTTAATTAGTTTTGATTTAACATAAGTTTTTGGATGATCATTGCAGGAGGGACTGCAAAACAGTTGGGTGTACTGTCAAAAAAAAAAAAATTATGAAAGAAAAGGAAGAGAAGAGAGAATTTTGGCCATTGGTTCTATTGCCACTTCGGGACATATTTGGAGCACTTCCTCGAGTTCATTTTATACATACTATATACTGTTTCAAAGCATAGGAAGTTAGAAGTCCAACACTTCAAACAGTGTCCAAATCAGAGTGGAAACAAAAAAGTTATGGTCATTGCAAGAAAACTGGGCCGAGCTGAAAGAAAATTTCGCACACTGTGAATCAAGGTGCGAAACAACTTGCAAAAATTTTTTCTTCAGCGAAACAACTTCCAAAAGTGGGGAAACTTGTGAAACAACTTCCGAAAAGGCGAATCAACTTGCAAAAATCCATCCAAGTTGCAAAAATCCAAAATCCAAATTCGCATGGCTACTGTTCCTGGTGCGAAATGGTTTCGCACAGTGCGAACCACCCCTCTGCCATGATTACTACTCAAAAAGTGCTCTTTGATAGTTTGTAATAAACTCTTTTAAACACTTTTGAGTATTATTTATTGCCTTTTAACCCAATTAACATGTTAAGGACCCTTGCAATTAATTCTAATCAAATTATGTTAAGTTTTGGTGTTTTGATAGCCTATGGATCACCAAAGCAATCCGAGATTGAGGAGAGTTATATGGAATCTTGGGCAAAGTAATTGGAATCTCAAAAACATGAAGAACCGAAGCTTTGAAGTCTTTTGCATAAGTAAATCCGGAATGCAAGGAGAAGAAGTAAAGAGAATCTGCCATGAAGCATATTCTTGATGACAGTCGTGTCAGCCACTTTTGGAGTGCTTTCTAAAGTCCAATTTATTCATGCTATATGTCATTTCAAAGATCAGGAAGTAAACAATCCAATGCTTCAAACGGTGCACAATTTGGAGTTGAAACGAAGAAGTTACAGCCATTGCAAGTCAATCACTCTAAGATGAAGAAAGCATTTTGCAAAAGTGTTGCGAAATCACCCTTTTGTTGCGAAGTGATTTCGTAGCCTTTTTGTAAAGTGTGGTGGATTTCCTCCTGAAGTTGCCCGATATATGCGACAAGTTGGAAGTTGAAAACCTCAAGATGAAAGCCAACTTCGCAGCCCTGTGAGAATAACCTTTTGCTGCGAAGTGATTTCGCAGCCCTTTTTGTATGTCTGCGAAATCTCGCAGACTTCATTTTCTCTTGCGAAATGGTCCTTAGTGCGTCCCGATATTTGCTACCGACATTGGGAGATATTTTCCATCAGATTTTTGTTGTCTAAATCCCAAAATTCTCCTTGTAAGCCACCAATTACAAGATTCCTTAGCTTTTAAGTTAGTAAAAAGAGTAAATATCCATGTAATAATTAGTTTTGTATTATGTTCATATATAAACCTCTCGAGAGCCTGTTCTGAGAGAGGAGACCTTTTGTAAAGTTTTGGAAAAGCGAGTAAAGTTCAGGTCCTTTGTTTTGCCTTACCTTCTCACTTTGTATTTTTTATTTCTTACTAAGTTATGCACTCTCTGAGGAATTTTCCCCAGAGAATGAGTAACTAAACCTTTAGTTCCTTGGAGCTAAGGTTGCCGGGGAAGGTTCCAATTGCAAGAATGCAAAGCTTTGTGGTTTCAGCCATGAATGAAGAGGAAGTGAAATCCTTTAGTGATTTCTATGTTTTTAGTTAACTTAAAACACTTTAGAGTCACCTGGGCTAACACTTGGTAAGGCAAGTGATCTCCAACCATGAAGCTGCACTAGTTTACCCCTTGCGAGCCTCTGGGAGGTGACTTGTAGGTAGGATTTTTTGGAATTGCCAACACTTGGTAAGCTTTTGGACTCCAGGGAGACATCCATTAATTATCTCTTGCGAGCTTGAGAAGGGAAGTCCAAGGTTAAAGATCACCTTGAATGGTTAAGGCTTAGTGAGAGGTTTGAACCATTGCAAGTTGTGTCAGTGAGAGAATTAAAGCTGAAATCTAATTAAAGGATGTATCTGTACAACACCGGTTAGAGAATTGACTATATGTTGATTCTCTCACATGAGGAAATGAACCAACTGACTTGAGCTATGTCTTTTGCATGAGGAACCTCCCCAGTGAACCTGACCCTCCAAGGAATGTTTTTCTTCCTAAGTAATTTCCATCACTTGCTTTGTAGTCATTTTAAATCTAAATCTTTACCAATCAAAGTTTTTGTTTTATTTCGTGAGCTAACCTTGAAATGAAAAAGTACCAATTCACTTTGAATTGGTATCATTTGTAATTTGGAAACCCTTCCCAATGAACGATGCTAGAGTTGCTATACTATAGTAGCTTTGTCTTTGCTACCCTAGTATATGGTGTAATAGGTTATAAATTTTGTTGATTAATCCCTCAATCAAGGAGCACCAGCTGGACTCGAATCAGTTGAGACACCAATTGGGCACAAATCAAATGGCGCCGTTGCCGGGGAAGGTGTCAAGTATATAGTGATACTATTTCAGAGCACTTGTGATTTTCATCACAAGATTGGTACCGTTTCTTTCGCTTTACTAATTCTCATTCTTTTTCTACTAATTCATAATCCAAATTTATCTTTTAAATTCAGCTAAGTTTTATTTTGTTTTTGTAGCCCTATTTTCTTTTGTTGTCCTTTATTTTCATTTTAGTTACAGATAGATACCAGTTGTGTATGCCAAATTGGATACGAGACAGTGGAGGAAGGCTTGTTAAGTGTGATACACCTCATAACAAAGAATTCGAATTGAGCTTGAATATCATGGAAGCTACACCTGAAGATCAGCATAGTCACCAAGGTTGTCAAGACAATCTCAATGAATTCAGATCAATTAGGGACCGCATGCATCCACCTCGTATGAGTGCACCATCATGTATAGTGCCCCCTACAGAGCAGCTAGTGATCAGACCGTATCTTGTTCCACTTCTACCAACTTTCCATGGGATGGAAAGTGAAAATCCCTACGCACACATCAAGGAATTTGAAGATGTTTGTAATACATTCCAAGAGGGAGGAGCTTCAATTGACTTGATGAGGCTTAAGTTATTTCCTTTTACTTTAAAGGATAAGACCAAAATTTGGCTTAATTCTTTAAGGCCAAGGAGTATCTGCACTTGGACTGACTTACAAGCTGAATTCCTCAAGAAATTTTTTCCCACTCATAGAACAAATGGCTTGAAAAGGCAAATTTCAAACTTCTCAGCTAAAGAAAATAAGAAATTCTATGAGTGTTGGGAAAGATATATGGAAGCTATAAATGCTTGCCCTCACCATGGTTTTTATACTTGGCTATTGGTGAGCTATTTTTATGATGGGATGTCTTCCTCAATGAAGCAACTCCTCGAGACAATGTGTGGAGGAGATTTCATGAGCAAAAATTCGGAGGAAGTTTTGGATTTCTTGAGTTATGTAGCTGATGTTTCAAGGGGATGGGACGAACCAACCAAAGGAGAAGTGGGGAAGATGAAGTCTCAACTGAGTGCTTTTAATGCTAAGGCTGGGATATATACCTTGAAAGAAGATGATGATATGAAAGCAAAATTGGCAGCTGTGACAAGAAGATTGGAAGAGCTAGAACTGAAAAAAAGTGCATGAAGTGCAAGCTGTTGCTGAAGCACCAGTGCAACTGAAGCTTTGTCCTAATTGTCAATCATATGAACATTTGGTGGAGGAATGCCCTGCAATTTCAGCTCAAAGGGAAATGTTTAGAGATCAAGCAAATGTTGTTGGACAATTCAAGCCCAATAACAATACACCGTATGGAAATACTTACAACTCAAGTTGGAGGAATCATCCAAATTTCTCATGGAAGGCCAGAGCAACTCAGTACCAACAGCCGGATCAACCATCTTAACAATCTTCAAGTCTTGAACAAGCAATAGCAAATCTCAGCAAGGTAGTGGGAGATTTTGTTGGAAACCAAGAAGCCACCAATGCTCAAATCAATCAAAGAATTGACAGAGTGGAGAGTACTTTGAATAAAAGGATGGATGGAATGCAAAATGATATATCTCAAAAGTTTGATAATATCCAATACTCAATTTCAAGGCTCACAAATTTGAACACAGTGCAAGAAAAGGGAAGATTTCCTTCTCAACCCCGCCAAAACCCCAAGGGTGTCCATGAAGTGGAAAGCCAAGAGGGAGAATCATCATAGATGAAAGATGTCAAAGCCTTGATCACTCTAAGGAGTGGTAAAAAAATTGAGAAGCCAACACCCAAGCCACATGTTGAGAAAGAAGAAGAGATAAAAAAAGGGATGGAATGGAAGATAAAGAGAAGGAGATCAGTGAAAAGAAGAAGGACTCTGATTCAACAATGAATGCAATTCTAGAGAAGGAACTTCTGAAGGAAGAAATGCTGAAGAAGTCAACTTCTCCTCCTTTTCCTCAAGCATTGCATGGGAAAAAAGGGATTAGAAATGCAGCTGAAATCCTAGAAGTATTGAGACAAGTGAAAGTCAATATCCCACTGCTGGATATGATTAAACAAGTTCCAACATATGCAAAATTCCTAAAGGACTTATGTACTATCAAAAGAGGGTTGACTGTAAATAAGAAAGCCTTCTTGACTGAGCAAGTAAGTGCAATCTTACAATGTAAGTCTCCTTTGAAGTACAAAGATCCGGGAAGTCCTACCATTTCAGTCATGATTGGAGGAAAGGTAGTGGAGAAAGCTTTGTTAGACTTGGGAGCAAGTGTGAATTTGCTTCCATATTCCGTCTACAAGCAATTGAGACTTGGAGAATTGAAGCCAACAACAATCACTCTATCTCTAGCAAATAGATCAGTGAAAATTCCAAGGGGGGTAATTGAGGATGTCTTGGTTCAAGTGGATAATTTCTACTATCCGGTAGATTTTGTTGTTCTTGATACAGATCCTACTGTAAAGGAAGCTAATTTAGTTCCTATCATCCTTGGAAGGCCATTTCTTGCTACCTTAAATGCAATCATCAACTGTAGGAATGGGCTGATGCAACTCACCTTTGGCAACATGACACTTGATCTCAATATTTTCTATATGTCTAAAAAGCAAACCACTCCGGAAGAAGAAGAGGGTCCAGAAGAGGTGTGCATTATTGACACTTTGGTAGAGGAGCACTGTAATCAGAAGATGCAAGACAAGTTGAATAAAAATCTTGCGGATTTTGAGGAAGGTTTGTCTGAACCCCCTAATGTGCTTGCTACTCTACAAAGTAGGAGAAAGATAGAAGAGATTCTACCTTTGTTCAATAAAGAAGAAGAGGCAGTTGCTGAAAAAGAAATTCCAAAACTCAATCTAAAGCCTCTGCCTGTGGAGCTGAAATATATATACCTTGAAGAAAATAATCAATGTCCTGTTGTAATATCTTCATCTCTGACCAGTCATCAAGAGAATTGTTTAATGGAGTTCTCAAGAGGTGTAAGAAAGCAATAGGATGGCAAATATCTGACTTGAAAGGCAATAATCCTTTAGTTTGCACTCATCATATATATATGGAGGAGGAAACAAAGCCAATTTGTCAACTTCAAAGAAGATTGAATCCTCATTTACAAGAGGTGGTGCGAGCTGAGGTGCTGAAGCTACTTCAAGCAGGTATTATTTACCCTATATCTGATAGCCCTTGGGTGAGTCCTACTCAAGTGGTACCAAAGAAGTCAGGGATTACCGTGGTTTAGAATGAAAAAAGGGAAGAGATTACTACACGCCTCACTTCAGGTTGGAGGTTGTGTATTGATTATAGAAAGTTGAATGTTGTAACCAGGAAATATCATTTTCCATTGCCATTTATCGATCAAGTGTTGGAAAGAGTCTCTGGACATCCGTTCTATTGCTTCTTAGACGGGTATTCAGGGTATTTTCAGATTGAAATTGATGTGGCAGATCAGGAAAAGACCACTTTTACATGTCCATTTGGAACATATGCTTACAGAAGAATGCCTTTTGGTTTATGCAATGCACCTGCAACATTTCAAAGATGTATGTTGAGTATTTTCAGTGATATGGTGGAACGAATTATGGAGGTTTTCATGGATGACATCACCGTATATGGAGGTGCATTTGAGGAATGCTTAATCAATTTGGAAGCGGTTCTTCACAGATGCATTGAAAAAGACCTGGTGCTCAACTGGGAGAAATGCCATTTTATGGTACGTCAAGGAATTGTCCTTGGTCATATCATCTCTGAAAAAGGCATTGAAGTTGATAAAGCAAAGGTGGAGCTTATTGTTAAATTGCCATCACCAACAACTGTAAAAGGAGTAAGGCAGTTCCTTGGCCATGCAGGGTTCTATAGGAGGTTTATAAAAGGTTTTTCAAGTCTTTCAAAACCTCTTTGTGAGCTGTTAGCTAAGGATGATAAGTTTATATGGGATGAAAGATGTCAAAATAGTTTTGATCAACAGAAGAAATTTTTAACAACAACTCCAATAGTGAGGGCCCCTAACTGGCAATTACCCTTTGAACTGATCTGTGATGCCAGTGACTTTGCTATAGGAGCTGTGCTTGGCCAAAGAGAATATGGGAAGCCCTATGTGATCTACTATGCAAGCAAAACACTGAATGAAGCTCAAAGGAACTACACAACTACAGAGAAAGAATTGTTAGCTGTGGTATTTGCTTTGGACAAATTTTGTGCTTATTTAGTGGGGTCTTTCATCATTGTCTTCACTGACCATTCAGCCTTGAAGTATTTATTGACAAAGCAAGATGCAAAAGCAAGGTTGATTAGATGGATTCTTTTGTTACAAGAATTCGATCTCCAAATCAAAGATAAGAAAGGAGTGGAGAATGTGGTAGCTGAGCACCTTTCAAGGTTAGTTATAGCACATAATTCCCATCCCTTGCCTATTAATGATGACTTTCCTGAAGAATCACTCATGTTCCTAGTAAAAACTCCTTGGTATGCTCATATTGCTAATTATCTAGTTACTGGTGAAATTCCAAGTGAGTGGAATGCACAGGACATGAAACATTTCTTTGCCAAAATTCATGCTTATTATTGGGAGGAGCCCTTCCTTTTTAAGTATTGTGCAGATAAGATCATAAGAAAGTGTGTCTCTGAAGATGAACAACAAGGGATTCTAAACCATTGTCACGAGAATGCATGTGGAGGCCACTTTGCCTCTCAAAAAACAGCCATGAAGGTGTTGCAATCAGGGTTTACTTGGCCATCTCTTTTCAAAGATGCCCACATCATGTGTAAAAGTTGTGATAGATGCCAAAGGCTTGGAAAGTTAACAAAAAGAAATCAAATGCCTATGAACCCCATTCTAATAGTTGAGCTATTTGATGTATGGGGCATTGATTTCATGGGGCCTTTCCCAATGTCTTTTGGTAATTCTTACATTTTGGTGGGGTGGATTATGTTTCTAAATGGGTTAAGGTAATCCCCTGTAAACAAAATGATCACAGGGTGGTTCTCAAGTTTCTTAAAGAGAACATTTTCTCAAGATTTGGGGTGCCCAAAGCCATCATTAGTGATGGAGGTGCTCATTTTTGCAACAAACCTTTTGAAGCTCTATTATCCAAGTATGGAGTGAAGCATAAGGTAGCTACACCTTATCATCCTCAGACTTCCGGGCAAGTTGAGCTAGCCAACAGGGAAATAAAGAACATATTGATGAAAGTGGTGAATGCAAGCAGAAAAGATTGGTCTATTAGGCTTCATGATTCATTGTGGGCGTATAGAACAACTTATAAGACTATTATTGGCATGTCTCCCTATCGTCTTGTCTATGGCAAACCATGCCATCTCCCTATGGAAATCGAATACAAAGCTTGGTGGGCAATAAAGAAGCTGAACATGGACTTGATCAGAGCCGGAGCAAAGAGATATCTAAACCTTAATGAGATGGAGGAATTAAGAAATGATGCTTACATCAATTCCAAAGTTGCAAAACAGAGGATGAAGAAGTGGCATGATCAACTAATCTCCAACAAGGAATTTCAGAAAGGGCAAAGAGTTTTACTATATGACACAAGACTCCATATCTTTCCTGGAAAGCTCAAGTCACGGTGGATAGGCCCGTTCATTATTCACCAAGTATATGTCAATGGAGTGGTGGAATTATTGAATTCTAACGGCAAAGACACCTTTAGAGTCAATGGATATCGTCTCAAGCCATTCATGGAGCCATTCAAACCAGAAAAGGAGGAAATCAACCTCCTTGAGCCACAAAAAGCCTAAGCAAATAAGGGTTTGGTGGACGTGGTTTTACCACAGTCCAAAATTTTTGTAAATTTTGTAAATTTCAAAGTTTTTTCCATACTTTTGATCTTAGTTTTTGATCTAAAATTATGTTTTTATATTTGTTTTAATCTTTTTGAATGATCTCAGGTGGAAGAAATTGCAAAGAAATTGAAAGGAAGAAATCAGAGAGAAATTGGAGCAAAAACAGAGTGAAAACAGAGCAAAAACAAGGCTCTGCGAGATTTTGCAACCTAAGGAAATCTTCTGCAAAAACAACACTTTGCTGCCAAACCATTCCGCAACTCATTTGACTCCTCTGCGAAAATTTTCGCAGCTGCGAAGCCAAGTTTGGCACACGAGTGCCACTTCGCAGCACAGGAGCCTCCAATTCGCAACTGCGAAATGGCTGCGAAGCGATAAAGCGTGAAAATCCCTGATTTCGCAACCAACGTTCCATTCCGCAGGGTATTTCGCAATTGCGAAAGCGATTTTGGTACACGTGTGCCACTTCGCAGCACAGTGACACTTAATTCGCAGCTGCGGAATGCATTGTGAAGTGGGCTGCGAAAATGACTTTTTGCTGCGAAATTGGCCTTTTTCTGCGAAACTCAAAATGACCCTTAATATTCCGTTATTTTTATATATACCGGCCATTTGAGCTACGAAAGGGTTTCAAAAAGAGAGCGTGCCATACTTGCAGACTGTTCATCTCCTCGCTCAAGCCCAACGCCGCACAAACCTCCGTTCATCTTCTCCGGTCGTCACTTCCGGCCAAATTTCGGCAACCCGAAATGGCGCGAACCAGAGGAGCTAAATCTTCCTCTCCTTCAAGTCACAAGAAAGTACCGCAAAGGGAGACCGTTCCAGATCCCACTTTTGAGCCTCCGCGGCCAAAAGCAGTTTCTCCTCCGGTGAAGCCCGCGCCGCAGAAGCCTCCGGCGACGCGTTATCTCACCAGGTCAAGGGGTCGGCCACTGCAAAAGAGAGCCAGGGTTGAAAGCTCAAAGCCCATTGATTTAACGGAGCAGTCCCTATAACCCTCGCCGGTTCCATCTCCAGTTCCATCTCCGGTGCCATCTCCTGCGCCGCCGGCAGAGCCTGAGAAGCCTCAGCCACCACTTCCCGAACCCCAAAATCCATCTGAGATAGCTCCTGAAGCAGTAATCAGGCGGCCGATGCTGACTCAGCCTCCAATTGAGGGGAATTTAGACTGTAGAGCTCGGCCATTCCACTCCGAGCTGTACTTTGACACAGCCACGTTCCAATTGCGGCCGAAGCTTGCACAGTCATTCCACCTGCTGTGAAGATACCACATGGAGCGCCTGCTGACTCCAAGAGACTTCTTTTACCCTAGGGTAGCCATGGATTTTTATCAGTCCATGACTACCAACCAGGTCAGGCATCCTACTCTAATCCATTTTACCATTGATGGGAGGCATGACATATTGGGAGCTCGCCATATAGCTGAGGCCTTACAAATACCATATGAGCCAACTCATTTTGAGGATTTTAGAGTGTGGACCAGTCCCACTGAGCTGGAAATGGTGCATATCCTGTCTAGAGGAGCTTCCACACGACCACATCTGTTGAGGGGGGAGCTTCCTCCAATCATGTTTCTTATTGATGCATTTTTGCGTCATAACCTCTACCCACTGTAGCATTGGACTCAGAGGAGAGGAGTGCTTCTAGAGGCCTTATTCAAGATTTCTGAGGGATATTTCTTCAGCCCTCACCATCTGATTATGGCTTCCCTTCTCTATTTCGAAGAGAAGGTGCATAAAAAGAAGCTGCAGAGAGCTGATGCCATTCCTCTTCTCTTTCCAAGGCTGCTGTGCCAAATTCTAGAGCACCTGGGGTATCCATCAGAGCCTCAGTTGGAGCGCAAGCGCATTTGCCGAGAGGTATTTACTCTCGACAAATGGAACAACATGACAGCCTATAGAGTTGAGCAGCTAGAGCGCCCACAGCCAGCTGCTAGGAGAGCATCCCCACGACACATACCTGAGGGTATACCTATTGCTGCTCCTGCCATTCCCAAAGCTCCACCAGTTACTCCAGCTTCATCTGAGCCATCCACTTCAGTTGAACCAAGGATGGCCATCCCCATTTCTGAATACAGAGAGTTATGCCATGCATTGCAGACCCTCACAGCATCTCAGAGCAGCCTTGCTCAGGAGATGGTAGCCATTCAAGCATGCCAAGAGCAGATGTTGGCCACCCAAGCTCAGCAAACTGCCATCTTGAGGCAACTCCAGCATCATTTTGACCTGCCTTCAGCTGTTGAGCCCTCCACCTCCACCACTTTAGTGCCACACTCTCATCCCATAGAGCCTCAAGCCCCTTCTGGAGCAGCTACTGAAGAGGCAGACCCATTTGCCTAGCCCCAACATCACCCACTCATTAGATCATTATATATATCTATTGCATATGTCTTTTATGTATTTCGATTTTTTTAGTTTTTAAGAAATCCCATTATTTTGGTATCATATATGGGATTGCTTGTATTGCCTTCTTTTTCATTGTACTCAATGGATTCAAAGTAATACAAGTCTAATATTTTTTGTTAACCTTTAGCATTAATTTATTCTTATTTCCTTTTCTCACAGCATTTATTCTTTTTGAAACATGTGGTTTCTCCAATCAGTATTCGAAATTGATATCACTCAGGAGGTACCACTTCCTCACTTTAATTGCAATCACCCATATCACATTGAGGACAATGCTCAGTTCGGTTGGGGGGGAGAAATGAGGAAGGAAGGAAGTATGATAAGTTAAAGGAAGTATGCTAAATCTTTTTGGTAATGCAATTAGGTTGGTAATCAGTTGTAGTTTTTGCTTTCTACTTTTTTTATTCTATTCTCCATGGATTTTGAGGAAAAATTTTCAAATTAAAACAAGAGAAATTGAACTGTTTCTTTTCACTTGACTTAGAGTATGGATTATGTTTACTAAAGTGGTTCAATTATTGAAGCTTCTATTGAAATCAAATTTAGTTCTTCCACTTTAAGCTATTCACACACTGTGCACAATAGATTCCGATTATAAGATGAAAAACTATTTCCCTCTTGACTTAGAAAATTTTTGGGACTTGGTACCTTTGACCTCAGTTGATAAAGTTGAGACACCTTATGAAAGGCCAATGAGCCTTTGATATAAAGAAAGAAAAATGTTTGCTTGCCTTGAAATCCGAGCAAGGTCTGAGGGGTATATGATGAAAATATTTAAAACTTGGTGCCCTAAGCCTTAATTGGTTGGGAGTCACCGACCTCAATACTCGTTACAAGGGTGGATAGGTGGAGTTAGCATATGGTAGGTTCATGGGTATTAAAAATTCATTCTCAAAAGTCTGGGGAAAAATCCGAGGAGTTAGTGGTTGAAAGATCCTTAAAGCTTGATGCCCCAAACCTTAATTGGTTGGCAGTCATCGATGGAACCCCGTTATATGGACAATTCAGAAAGAATACCCCTTTAAGCCCCTTAAAAAAAAAAAAGAGGAATATGTGTTCTTTTCTTATTGATTTTGGTTAGTTTGCTAAGTGTTGAAAAGAGATAGGTTGGGAGGAGAGATTAGTTTAGCATACTATATTCGGAAGCTAAGGAATCTTACACTTAGATTTTTGTGGAAGAGTAAAGTTTGGTTCTTTGGAAGTGAAAATGATTTTAAAACTTCAGTTTGCATAATGCATTCCCTTAATTGATAGTGTTTAGCGTAGTTTGTTATAACTCTTGTTGAAATTTGGGTGTATATTTCTTTGATGTCTCATGTGAGAATTAGATTATCATGCCACTTGAAAATTGTTTTTCAGCATGATGTTGTAAATTATAGTTTAGTTTGCTTTTATATTTTTCTCTCTCCTTTATTGCTAAGGGACTAGCAATATGTCGGTTGGGGGGAGTGATTACTACTCAAAAAGTGCTCTTTGATAGCTTATAATAAACTCTTGTAAACACTTTTGAGTAGTAGTTATTGCCTTTTAACCCAATTAACATGTTAAGGACCCTTGCAATCAATTCTAATCAAATTATGTTAAGTTTTGGTGTTTTGATAGCCTATGGATCACCAAAGCAATCCGAGATTGAGGAGAGTTATATGGAATCTTGGGCAAAGCAATTGGAAGCTCAAAAACATGAAGAACCGAAGCTTTGAAGTCCTTTGCCATAAGTAAATCCGGAATGCAAGGAGAAGAAGTAAAGAGAATCTGCCATGAAGCATATTCTTGATGACAGTTGTGTCAGCCACTTTTGGAGCACTTTCTAAAGTGCAATTGATGCATGCTATGTGTCATTGCAAAGCTCAGGAAGTAAAAAATCCAATGCTTCAAACGGTACGCAATTTGGAGTTGAAACGAAGAAGTTACAACCACTGCAAGTCAATCACTCTAAGCTGAAGAAAGCATTTTGCAAAAGTGTTGCGAAATCACCCTTTTGTTGCGAAGTGATTTCGCAGTCTTTTTGTACAGTGTGGTGGATTTCCTCTTGAAGTTGCCCGATATATGCGACAAGTTGGAAGTTGAGAACCTCAAGATGAAAGCCAACTTCACAGCCCTGTGAGAATAACCTTTTGCTACGAAGTGATTTTGCAGCCCTTTTTGTATGTCTGCGAAATCTCGCAGACATCATTTTCTCTTGCGAAATGGTCCTTAGTGCGTCCCGATATTTGCTACCGACATGGGGAGATATTTTCCATCAGATTTTTGTTGTCTAAATCCCAAAATTCTCCTTGTAAGCCACCAATTACAAGATTCCTTAGCTTTTAAGTTAGTAAAAAGAGTAAATATCCATGTAATAATTAGTTTTGTATTATGTTCATATATAAACCTCTCGAGAGCCTGTTCTGAGAGAGGAGACCTTTTGTAAAGTTTTGGAAAAGCGAGTAAAGTTCAGGTCCTTTGTTTTGCCTTACCTTCTCACTTTGTATTTTTTATTTCTTACTAAGTTATGCACTCTCTGAGGAATTTTCCCCAGAGAATGAGTAACTAAACCTTTAGTTCCTTGGAGCTAAGGTTGCCGGGGAAGGTTCCAATTGCAAGAATGCAAAGCTTTGTGGTTTCAGCCATGAATGAAGAGGAAGTGAAATCCTTTAGTGATTTCTATGTTTTTAGTTAACTTAAAACACCTTAGAGTCACCTGGGCCAACACTTGGTAAGGCAAGTGATCTCCAACCATGAAGCTGCACTAGTTTACCCCTTGCGAGCCTCTGGGAGGTGACTTGTAGGTAGGATTTTTTGGAATTGCCAACACTTGGTAAGCTTTTGGACTCCAAGGAGACATCCATTAATTATCTCTTGCGAGCTTGAGAAGGGAAGTCCAAGGTTAAAGATCACCTTGAATGGTTAAGGGTTAGTGAGAGGTTTGAACCATTGCAAGTTGTATCAGTGAGAGAATTAAAGCTGAAATCTAATTAAAGGATGTATCTGTACAACACCGGTTAGAGAATTGACTATATGTTGATTCTCTCACGCGAGGAAATGAACCAACTGACCTGAGCTATGTCTTTTGCATGAGGAACCTCCCTAGTGAACCTGACCCTCCAAGGAATGTTTTTCTTCCTAAGTAATTTCCATCACTTGCTTTGTAGTCATTTTAAATCTAAATCTTTACCAATCAAAGTTTTTGTTTTATTTCGTGAGCTAACCTTGAAATGAAAAAGTACCAATTCACTTTGAATTGGTATCATTTGTAATTTGGAAGCCCTTCCCAGTGAACGATCCTAGAGCCGCTATACTATGGTAGCTTTGTCTTTGCTACCCTAGTATATGGTGTAATAGGTTATAAATTTTGTTGATTAATCCCTCAATCAGAGCACCAGCTGGACACGAATCAGCTGAGACACCAATTGGGCACTAATCAAATGCCACACGAGTGCCATCACCTCAAGTAGCGAAACGGTTTCGCACGGTGCGAATTCGAGTGCGAAAATCAAATCATGGTGCGAAAATTTCGCACCTTGAAATCTAAAGTGCGAAAAATCCTTTCCAAGGTGCGAAATTTTTTTTAAAGTGCGAAAATGACCAATTGTCTTTTAAACCCATTTTTAAACACCCAAGACTCTGTTTTTCATTCCTAAAAGCCATTTCGACTTCCGAAAGAGTTTTTAAACGTGTGACCATCCAAAATCCGCCCCTCCCTCTCTATTTGAAGCCTTAGGAACATGCATTAGAGGAGAGAACACCCCTGTGCACCATTTGAGAACTCTCTGGAAATCATGAACATCCACCTCTCTCCATTTGAGCCATGGCCAAGACTAGAGGAGAGCCCCGCGCACCAGCTAAGTACCCTCTGGAACTCATGAACAACCACCTCTCTCCATTTCAGCCATGGTCAAGACTAGAGGATAACCCCATGCACCATGGGATCACACACATGAAGCCTCTCACTCCATTTTTGACCTCCCTAAACCATCACAACCCATAGCTCCAACTGAGAGCTCCAATTGAGAAGACTACGCCACCTAAGGAGACTACCAGAGTAGAGGTCAATGTCTTAACCCAACCCACTCAGAAGGCCACCACAGAGCCATTATCTCCACAGGACCCTACCACTACTTGATCATCTCTTTAATTTTTGTATTTACTTATTATATTAGTATAGACAATTCCATGTTTTAATGTTTTATATTCTGGGATTGGATGTATTGCATGATCATATATTATATTCTATTTTCTCAGATTAATATATAGACATCATTTTTGTTTAAACTTGACATTTTTGTATTTCCTCTACTCACTGAATCTTTTGTTTTTTTTTTAAACATGTGGTTTCTCCTATACGACTCAGACTCTATGCCACTCAGGAGGTACCACTTCCTCACTTTATTTTTTTAATCGCTCTTGAAACATTGAGGACAATGTTCAGCTTGGTTGTGGGGAGAGTTGAGGAAGGAGGTTTTGTTATTAATGCTAAGTTATTTTGGTAATTTACTTGCTTTTGGCTTAATTTTTAAAATTTTTTAAAGTTTTTTTAATACTCTCCATGGTTATTAAGAAAAAAAAATTCAAAATGAAATGGGAGAAATTAAATTTTTGTCTTTTTACTTGAAACTTAGAGTTTGTATTATGTTATTAAAAGTTGATGAATTATTGAACTCCTATTGATTTCAACCTTATTTCTTCCACTTTAAGCTTATCACACACCGTGCACACTAGGTTCCATTTATAAGATGAAAAACTATTTTCCCCCTTGACTTAGGAAAATTTAGACTTGGTACCTTTGACCTCATTTTAATAATGTTGAGACACCTTATAAAAGGCCAATGAGCCTTTGGAAAAAGAAAGAAAAAGAAAAATGTTTTACTTCCCTTGAAACCCGAGCAAGGTCTGAGGGGTATATGGTGAAAATCTTTAAAACTTGGTGCCCTAAGCCTTCAATGGTTGGGAGTCACCGACCTCAATGCTCGTTACATGGGTGAATAGGTGGAGTTTAACATATTGTAGGTGCTTGGGTATTAAAAATTCATTCTCAAAAGTCCGGGGTGAAATCCGAGGAGTTAGTGGTTGAAAAATCCTTAAAGCTTGATGCCCTAAACCTTGATTGGTTGGGAGTCATCGATGGACCCCCATTACATGGACAATTTAGAAAAGAATGCCTTTAAGCTTTGCACTCCTACAAGAAAAAAATTGTGAAAGAAAAGAGGTACGTTCTTAGCCTATTGGAGGTTGATTAGTTTGCTAAGCTTTGAAAAGAACTAGGTTGAGGGGAGAGATTAGTTTGACATACTATATCCGGAAACTAATAAATAACACTTACATTTTTGTGGAAGATTAAGGATTGGACCTTTGGGAGTGGAAATTATTTTGAAGCTTAAATTTGCATGATGCCTACTCTTTATGAATTGTGACTAGGCAAATTATTTGATAGCTCCTATTGAAGTTTGAGTTTTATATCTTTCATGTTCCATGTGAGAGTTTGATCAGTCATGCCACTTAAACATTTTTTGGAGTGATCAGCATGATTTTGTAAACTTATTACTTTTATTTTTATTTTTTCTCTCCTTCATTGTTAAGGGACTAGCAATATGTCGGTTGGGGGGAGTGATTACTACTCAAAAAGTGCTATTTTGTAGCTTGTAATTAACTCTTTTAAACACTCTTGAGTAGTAATTATTACCTTTTAACTCAATTGACATGTTAAGGACCCTTGCAATCGTTTCTAATCAAATTGTGTTAAGTTTTGGTGTTTTTGATAGCTTTTAGCTACACCAAAGCAATCCAAGAATGAGGGAGAGCTGTATATAGTTCATGGCAAAGCTTTTGGAAGCTCAAATTCATCAAGAACCAAGCTTTGGAGCTCCATAGCCCTTTGCCAAAGTCGTTCAAAGTAAGCAAGGAAAGAACAACGGAGAGAGGAAAAACAGAGTGAAGAAAACAGAGGACAGCAGCTACAGTCTTCTTTTGCACTTTTGGACCACTTTCCGAAGTCTATTTTATACATGCTATATACCATTTCAAAGCTCAGAAAGTCAAGAATTCAACGCTTCAAACGGTGTACGAATTGGAGCTGAAATAAGGAAGATATGGCCTTCTCAAGACAACTGCATCCAGCTGAAGGACAAATTCGCATCTTGTGAATTTGGAACTCCAACGTGCGAAATTAAATCCTACCTTGTGAAATGGAAATGGAATATGGCCGCACAGTCACAGAGAAGCCCAACTTGCGAAAGTGATTTTGCAACTTGTGAACTTGGAGCTCAACGTGCGAAAATGGATTCCAAGTTGCGAAATCAACTTGCGAGATTTTCGCAAGTCACCATGCAACGTGCGAAATCTACATGCGAACTGGGATATTTGTGCACCGACTCTTTTAGATCTTTTCTTCAGATATTTTTGTATAAATTTCCATTATTCTCCTTGTAATCCACCAACCATAAGATTTCTTAGCTAGGAAGGTTGGAAAAACTTCTCTATATATATTCCCTTGCATCCATTGTAAAAGATATAGATATAGATATATAAATATGTAGAATCGATCAATATATAGAATATACAGAGCCTTGCTCTGTTTTTCCTTCCCTTTCATTTTCATTTTCTTGCTAGCCAAACATTCTCTGAGATGTTTTCTCAGAGGATGAGTGGCTAGGCTTTTTGTTTCTTGGGTGAAGGAAGCTAAGTAAGGTTCCGGCTACATAAGTGTGAGACTTTGTTGTTTCCGTTTTTAATGAAGAGAAAGTGTGATCCGTTTTTGGTTTTTATATTTTTAGTTAACTAGGATTACCATGAATAGCCAATACTTGGTAAGCTTTCGGATTCCATGGATTCTTATTGCTTGCAATCTTGCTCCATGGAGGTCTAATTGTTATCTCTTGTTCGCTTGTGAAGGATGATCCGATGGTAAGGATCACCTTGAATGGCAAATACTAGGTGAGAGGTACAAGCCATTGCAAGGTGTATCAGTGAGAGGGATTTAGCGTTGAAACCATTAATGGCAAGAATCTGTATCACACCGGTTCGGGAAATAACTATAGGTTAAATTTCGAATGCGAGGAAAAGATTCAAGTGATTGGAATCTCCCTCTTTGTAGTTGACATCTGATCCTAGTAACCTGAAATCCCAAGAAACACCTTTCTTTCTAATTTCTTTCTAGTTAATTTTAGTTACTTTATGTTAGGTTAGCTTAATACCATCCGTTTTCATTCAAACTTATGTCTTCTTTTAAAGCTAACAAAGAAAAGAAAAAACACCAATTCAGTTTTTGAACTAATATCAATTGCGAAGTGAAAACCCATCTCTCTGGACTATCCTAGAGCCACTATATTATGCTAGCTAAATGCTACCTCTGTATATGGTGAAATAGGTTTATAAATTTTGTTGATTACTCATGTCTGAGGATTGAGATCAAAGCACATCAATTGAGTTGAATCAATTGGAACACTAATCGGGCATGAATCAATCACCTTGAATGAAAAATGCCAAGTGAGAGGCACGAGCCATTGTAAGATGAATCAGTGAGAAGGAGTTAGTGTTTGAATCCATAAAAGGGAAGCATTTGTACCGCACCAGTTAGAGAAATAACTATATGTTAATTCTCTAATATGAGGAAAATATTCAAGTGATCGGAACTCTGTTTTTGTATTGGGAACCTAAAACTCCAAGAAACGCTTTTCTTTATAAGTAATTCCCATTACTTTATTTTAGTTAGCTTAAAACCAATCCTTTTTAAACCAAAGTTTATGTTTTCTGTTGAAACTAACCTTGAAATGAAAAAATATCAATTCAACTTTGAATTATTATCAGTTGTAAGTTGAAAACCCTTCCTAGTGAACGATCCTAGAGCCACTATGCTATGCTAGCTGAGGCTATCTTAGCACATGGTCATATAGGTTATAAATTTTGTTGATTACTCCTGTCTAAGGACCGAAATCAAGGTACACCAACTGGGCACAAATCAAACAACCATGAGTTGTTCATAGAATCTAAAGACCTGAGCTCATAACCTAGATTTGTTCATGTATCCATAGCCTTGAGTTGCTAATAGCATCAAGAGGCCTTAGCCGATGATCTGGAGTCACTCATGTCAACAACAACCCTAAGTTGTTCATAGCATCTAGAGCCCTAAGCTCACGAGTCAGAGTCTTTCATTTCATTGACAACATTAAGTTGTGCATAACTTCTAGAGCCTTGAGCTCATAAATTGGAGTCTTTCATGTCAACCATAGCCCTTAGTTGTTCATAGAATCTAAAGGTCTAAGCTCATGACCTGGAGTCGTTCATGTTATCCACCAGTTTGAGTTGCTAATAACATCTAGAGCCTTAAGCTCACGACCCGAATTTGTTCATGTCATCCATAAGCCTAAGAAGTTCATAGCATCTAGAGGTTTGAGTTCATGACATAGCATCACTCATATCATCAATAACCCTTAGCGGTTCATAGCATCTAGAGGTTTGAGCTCACGAGATCCCGAGTCATTCATATCATCCGCAACTTTGAGTTGTTCATAGCATCTAGAGCCTTGGGTTCACGACCCGTAGCAGCTCATGTAATCAACAACCTAGAGTTGTTCATAGATTTTTGAGCCTTGAGCTCATAATCTCGAGTCATTCATGTTAACCACGGCCTTGAGCTCGCAACCTAAAGTCATTCGTGTCATCCACAACCCCGAGTTGTTCATAGAATCTAGAGGCCTAAGCACACGAGATCGTAACTCATTCATTTCATCAACATATCTGAGTTGTTCATAGCATTTGGAGCCCTGGCCTCACTACTTGGAGTCGTTCATGTTAAAAGATTTGAGCAATTCATAGCTTCTAGACAACTTTGCTCACAGGATCCCAAGTCATTCATATAATTCACAACTCTAGATTGTTCGTAACATCTAGAGTCTTAAGCTCATGACTTTGAGTAGCTCATGTCATCCATAGCTCTAAGTTATTCATAGCATCCACAACCTTAAGCTCATGACTTGGAGCAGCTTATCTCACCCACACCCTTGATTTTTTCATAACATTTAGAGTCTTGAGTTTAGGACCCAGATGATTCATGCCTAATTGGTGTCTCAGCTGATTCGTGTCCAGCTGGTGCTCCTTGATTGAGGGAGTAATCAACAAAATTTATAACCTATTACACCATATACTAGGGTAGCAAAGAAAAAGCTACTATAGTATAGTGGCTCTAGGATTGTTCACTGGGAAGGATTAACAAGCTATCAATGATACCAATTCAAAGTGAATTGGTCTTGTTTCATTTCAAGGTTAGCTTAAGAAATAAAACACAAACTTTGATTGGTAAAGATTAAGACTTAAACTAACTAACACAACAAGTAATGGGAATAACTTAGGAAGAAAAGCATTCCTTGGAGAGTCACGTTCACTGGGGTGGTTCCTCATGGAAAAGACATAGCTTCGGTCAGATGGTTCATTTCCTCGCGTTAGAGATTCAACATATAGTCAATTCTCTAACCAGGGTTGTACAAATACATCCTTTAATTAGATTTCAACTTTAATTCTCTCACTGATGCAACTTGCAATGGTTTAAGCCTCTCACTAAGCCTTAACCATTCAAGGTGATCTTTAACCTTGGACTTCCCTTCTCAAGCTCGCAAGAGATAACTAATGGATGTCTCCTTGGAGTCCAAAAGCTTACCAAGTGTTGGCAATTCAAGAAAATCCTACCTTAAAGTCACCTCCCAAAGGCTCGCAAGGGGTAAACTAGTGCATTTCCATGGTTGGAAATCACTTGCCTTACCAAGTGTTGGCCCAGGTGACTCTACAGTGTTTTAAGTTAACTAAAAACATAGAAATCACTAAAGGATTTCACTTCCTCTTCATTACTTGCTAAAACCACAAAGCTTTGCATTCTTGCACTTGGAACCTTCCCCGGCAACCTTAGCTCCAAAGAATTAGAGGTTTAGTTACTCATTCTCTGGGGAAAACTCCTCAGAGAGTTCATAACTTAGTAAGAAAATAAAAATACAAAGTGAGAAGGTAAGGCAATACAAAGAACTGAACTTTAATTGCTTACCCAAAACTTTACAAAAGGATCTCCTCTCTGAGAACAGGCTCCCGAGAGGTACTTATATGAACATAATATAAAACTAATTATTACATAGATATTTTCTCTTTTTACTAACTTAAAAGCTAAGGAATCTTGTAATTGGTGGCTTACAAGGAGTATTTTGGGATTTAGACAACAAAAATCTAATAGAAAATATCTCCAAATGTCGGTAGCAAATATCGGGATGCTCCAGGAACCATTTCGCAAGAGAAAATGGTGTCTGCGAGATTTCACAGACACTCAAGAAGGGCTGCGAAATCACTTCGCAACAAAAAGCTATTCTCGCAGGGTTGCGAAGTTGGCTTCCACCTTGAGGTTCTCAGCTCCCAGCTTGCGGCATATATTGGGCAACTTCAAAAGGAAATACACCCTACTGTACAAAAGGGCTGCAAAATCACTTCGCAACAAAAGGGTGATTTCGCAGCACTTTGCAAAATGCTTCCTTCAGCTTGGAGTGATTGGCTTGCACTGTCTGCAACTTCTTCGTTTCAACTCCGAATTGCACACCGCTTGAAGCATTGGATTGTTGACTTCCTGAGCTTTGAAATGGTATATAGCATGCATCAATTGGACTCTATAAAGTGCTCCAAAAGTGGCTGCTACGACTATCATCAAGAATATACTTCATGGCAGATTCTCTTTACTTTTTCTCCTTGCATTCCGGATTTACTCTTGGCAAATGACTTCCAAGCTTTGCCCAAGATTCCTCAAAATTCTCCTCAATCTTGACTTGTTTGGATGATCAAATTACTAACAAAAACACCAAAACTTACACAAAGTGATTAAAATTGCTTTCAAGGGTCCTTAACATGCCAATTGAGTTAAAAGGCCAAAACTACTACTCAAAAGTGTTTAAAAGGATTAATTATAAGCTATCAAATAGCACTTTTTGAGTAGTAATCACCAGAGTCATCCATAACCTTAAGTTGTCCATAGCATCTAGAGGCTTGAGTTCATGATGCAAAATCGTTCATATCATCAATAGCCCTGAGTGGTTCATAGTATATATGGGCCTGAGCTCACATGATCCTAAGTTGTTCATATCATCCATAACTCTTACATGTTTATAGCATCTAAAGCCCTTGGCTGATGACCTAAGGTTTTTGAGGACAACCACAACCCTATGTCATTAATGTTATCCACAACCCTAAGTTGTTCACACTGTCCAGAACCTAGAGCTTATGTCCCATAGTCGTTCATGTAAACCACAACCCTAAAACTATTCATCGCATCTAGAGCCCTAAGCTCACGACCTGAATTTGTTCATTTCATCTACAACCCTTATCCATTCATAACATTTAGAGGCTTGAGCTAAAGATATAGAATTGTTCATATCATCCATTGCCCTTAGCGATTCAAAGTATCTAGAGGCTTGAGCCACGGGATCCCAAGTCATTCATATCAACCATAACTTTTACCTATTCATGGCATCTAGATCCCTAAGCTCGTCCTAGAGTTATTCACCTTAACCAAAGCCTTGAGCGGTTCGTATCATCTAGAGACCTGTGCTCACAGGATCCTGAGTTGTTCATATAATTCATAACTCTAAGTTGTTCATAACATCTAAAGCCTTGAGCTCATGACCCGGAGTAGCTCATGTCATCCACAACCTTGAGCTGTTCATATCATCCAGGCCTTGAACTCACGACTTAGAGTAGTTCGTCTCATCCACACCCTTGAGTTTTTTATAGCATTTAGAGCCTTAAGCTTATGACCCAGAGTCATTCATGTCAACGACAACCATGAGGTGTTCATAGTATCTAGAGCATTAAGCTCATGACCTAGAGTTGTTAATGACATCCATAATCCTAAGCAGTTCACAACATCTAGAGGCATGAATTGATAAGATCTTGAGTCATTCATATCATCCATAGCTTTAAGTTGTTCATTTCTTCTAAAGCCTAGAGCTCACAACCCAAAGTCTTTCATGTCATCCATAGCCCTGACCCATTCATAGAATTTAGAGGCTTCATCTCATGATGTAGAATCTTTCATAGAATCCACAAACTTGAGTAGTTAATAACATCTAGAGACCTAAGCTCATGAGATCCTGAGTCGTTCATATTATCCATAATTTTGAGTTGTTTATAGCATCCAAAGCCTTGAGCTCACCACCCAGACTAGCTCTTATCATCCACAGCCTTAAGTTGTTTAAAGCATCTAGAGCCCTCAACTCACGACTAGAAGTTGGTCATGTCAACCATAACACTTGGTTGTTCATAGTATCTAGAGCCCTAAGCTTCCATCCAGAGTCGTTCATGTCATCCACAACCCTGAGTCGTGCATATCATCTAGATCTCTGAGCTCATGACCCGGATTCTTTCATGACATCGACAAAGCTAAGCTATGCATAGCATTTAGAGCCCTAACCTCACGACTTGGAGTCTTTCATGTCATCGATAGCCCTGAGTTGTGCATAACATCTACAGGTCTGAGCTCATGTCCCAGAGTATTTCATGTCAACCACAACCCTGAGCTATTCATAGTATCTTGAGGCCAGAGCTCATCACCCGGAGTCATTATTATCTTTCACAGCCTTGAGTTCTTCATATCATTTAGAGCCCTGAGGTCACGAACCGGATTCGTTCATGTCCACCATAAGCCTGAGCTGTTCATAACATCTAAAGCCTAGAGCTCATAACCCTAAGCTATCAATGATAACCCTAAGCTATTCATAGCATCTAGAGCCTTAAGCTTATAACTCAGAGTTGTTCAACTCAACCAGAGCAAAGAGTTGTTCATTACATCTAGAGCCTTGAGCTCATGACCAGGAGTTGATCATGTCATCCATAGCACTTAGAGGCTTGATCTAATAATGTAGAATCATTCATATCATCCACAACCCTAAACGGTTCATAATATCTAGAGGCCTGAGCTGACAAAATCTAAAGTCGTTCTTATAATCCACAACTCTAAGCTATTCATAGCATCTAAAGCCTTAAGCTCACAACCTAGAGTCGTTCATGTCAACCAAAGCGCTGAGTGATTCATAGCATCTATAGGCTCGAGATCATAGGATTATGAGTCATTCATATCATTCACAACTCTAGGTTGTTCATAGCATCCATAACGTTTACCTCACGATCCAGAGTAGCTCATGTCATCCACTACCCTGAGTGGTTTGTATCATCCAAAGCCCTATGCTCGTAACCTAGAATATCCCATCTCATCCACAACCATGAGCAGTTCATAGCCTCAAAAGCCCTAAGCTCACAACTCAGAGTCATTTATGCCAACCACAACCTTAAGTTATTTATAGTATTTCGAGCCTTGAGCTCATGACTAGAAATCATTCATGTTATCCATACCCCTAAGTTGTTCATAGCATCTAAAGGCTTAAGCTCATGGTGAAGAATCGTTCATATCATTCACAACTTTTAGTGGTTTATAGCATTTTGAAGCGTGAGCTCATAGGATCTTGAGTCATTCATATCATTCACAACTCTTAGCTGTTCATTGCTTTTAAAACACTGAGCTTAAGACTTAAAGACTTTAATGTCGACCACTGCCATGTTCATAGCATTTAGAGCCCTTAGCTTGTCACTTGAAGTTGTTCATGTCATTCATAGCTCTGAGTTATTCATAGCATCTAAAGCCTTAAGCTCACAACCTAGAGTCATTCATGTCAACCAAAGCGCTGAGTGATTCATAGCATCTATAGGCTCGAGATCATAGGATTATGAGTCATTCATATCATTCACAACTCTAGGTTGTTCATAGCATCCATAACGTTTACCTCACGATCCAGAGTAGCTCATGTCATCCACTACCTTGAGTGGTTCGTATCATCGAAAGCCCTATGCTCGTAACCTAGAATATCCCATCTCATCCACAACCATGAGCAGTTCATAGCCTCAAAAGCCCTAAGCTCACAACTCAGAGTCATTTATGCCAACCACAACCTTAAGTTGTTTATAGTATTTCGAACCTTGAGCTCACGACTAGAAATCATTCATGTTATCCATACCTCTAAGTTGTTCATAGCATCTAAAGGCTTAAGCTCATGGTGAAGAATCGTTCATATCATTCACAACCTTTAGCGGTTCATAGCATTTTGAAGCATGAGCTCATAGGATCTTGAGTCATTCATATCATCCACAACTCTTAGTTGTTCATTGCTTTTAAAACACTAAGCTTAAGACTCAAAGACTTTAATGTCGACCACTGCCATGTTCATAGCATTTAGAGCCCTTAGCTTATCACTCGAAGTTGTTCATTTCATTCATAGCTCTGAGTTATTCATAGCATCTAAAGCCCTAAGCTCATTACCTGGAGTCATTCATATTAACCACAACCTTGAGCTATTCATAGGATGTAGAGCCTAGAGCTCCCAAACCATAGTCTTTCAAGTCAACAACAACCTTGAGCTGTTCAGAGTATCTAGTGGCCTCATCTCATGACCCAGAGTCGTTCATGGCATCCACAACCCTGAATTATTCATAGGATGTAGAGCTTGTAGCTCACAATCTTAAGTCGTTCATTTCAACCCCAACCTTGAGCTGTTCATAGCATCTAGAGCCTTGACCTCAAGACCTAGAGTCTTTGAAGTAAAAAAGCAGCCCAAAGCTTGTCATAGTATCTAGAGACTTGAGCTCAAGAGCCGGAGTTGTTCATGTCATCCATAACCCTGAGTTGTTCACAACATCTAGAGCCTTGAGATCATGAGCTAGAGTTGTTCATGTCAATTGTAGCCCTGAGCTTTTCATAGCATCTAGAGCCCTGAGCTCACGACCCATAGTCATTCATGTCAACCGTAGCCTAGAGTTATTCATAGCATCTATAGACTTGTCCTCACGACTTGGAGTCATTCATGTCAACTATAGCCTTGAGTTGTGCATAGTATCTTAAGCCCAGAGCTTAAGACCCGTAACGGTTCATGTCAAGCATAACCCAGATCTATTCATATCATTCAGAGCCCTAAGCTCATGACCTAGAGTTGGTCATGTTAACCACAACCCTTAGTTGTTCATAGCATCTAAAGCTTTGAGCTCACAACTTGTAGTCACTCATGTCAATCACAACCTAAAGTTGGTTGTAGCATTTAGAGCCTTGAAATTATGACCTATAGTCATTCCTGTCAACCACAACCTAAAGCTATTTGTAGCATCTAGAGCCTTGAAATCATGACCTATAGTCATTCATGTCAACCGCAACCCTTAGTGGTTGATAGCTTCAATAGCCTTGAGCTCATAACCCGTAGTCGTCCATGTCAACCACAACCTAAAGTTATTCATAATTGCTAAAGCTTTAAGCTCATGACCTGGAGTCGTCATGTTAACCACAACCGTAAGCTCTTCCTAGTATCTAGTAGCCTAAGCTCATGACTTGGAGTCGTTTAAGACATCTACAAGCTTGAATTATTCCTAGGATCTAGAGTCTTGAGATCATGACTTGAATTTGTTCATGTCAACCATAGCTCCAAGTTGTTCACAACATTTAGAGCCTTGAGCTCATGAGCTAAAGTCTCTCAAGTCAATAACAACCCTAAGTTGTTCATAGTATTTAAAGGCCTAAGCTCATGAGTCGTAGTTGTTCATGTCATTAAGCACCCAGAGTTGTTCATAGCATCTAGAGCCTTAAGCTCATGACCTATAGTCATTCATGTCAACCATAGCATAGAGCTGCGCATTGCATCTAGAACCCTCCACTCACAACCTAGAGTCATTCATGTCAACCACAACCCTAGCTTGTTCATAGCATCTAGAGCCTTGAGCTCATGAGCCAAAGTCATTCAAGTCATTAATAGGCTTGAGCTCATGAGTCGAAGTCGTTCATGTCATCCACAATCCTGAGTTGTTCATGACATCAAGAGCCTTAAGATCACAAGCTGGAGTTGTTCATTTCAACCAAAGCCCTCAATTGCTTATAATATCTAGTGCCTTGAGCTCGCGACCCATAGTTGTTTATGTCAAACACACCTAGAGCTATTCATACCATCTAGAAACCTAAGCTCATGACATGGAGTCATTCATGTCATCTATAATCTTGAGCTCACGACCTATAGTTGTTCATGTCAACCACAACCAATAGTTGTTCATAACATCTAGAACTCTAAGCCAACGACCTGGATTCGTTCTTATCAACCATAGCTCTAAGCTCTTCATAGTATCTAAAGGCCTGAGCTCATGACCCGAAGTCGATCATGTCATCCATAACCCTGAATTATTTATAGGACTAAGATCCTTGTGATCATAACTCGGAGTTACTTATGTCAACCACAACCTTAAGTTATCAAAGCATCTAGAGCCTTGAGCTCACAACCTAGAGTCTTCCAAGTCAATAATAGCACTAAGTTGTTCATAGTATCTAAAGGCCTTAGTTCATAAGCCAGAGTCATTAATGTCATCCATAATCTAGAGTTGTTCATAGAATCTAGAGCCCTAAGTTGAGTGTTGTTCATGTCAACCACAATCCTGAGGTGTTCATAGTATCTATAGGTCTGAGTTCATGACCTAGAATAGTTCATGTTATCCACTTCCCTAAATTAATTGTAGGATCTAGAGCCTTGAGCTCTCGACCTCGAGTCATTCATTTCAATGACAACATTGAGTTGTTCATTTCATCTAGAGCCATTAGATCACAACTCAAAGTCTTTCAAGTCAATAAAGGCCTTGAGGATTTCATAGTATCTAGAGGCTTGAGCTCTTAAGCCAATATCATTCATGTCATCCACAACCCTGAGTTGTTCATAACCAAGAGCTATATATAACATCTAGTGCCTTGAGCTAATGAACAAGAGTAGCTCATGTCATCTATAGCCTTGAGCTTTTAATAGCATCCAAATTCATGAGCTCATGACCTAGAGTCCTTTATATCAACTACAACCTAGTGTTATTCATAGCATCTAAAGCCTTCAGTTAAAGACCCAAAGTGGCTCATGTCATTGACAACATTGAGTTGTTCATAGCATTTAAAGCCCTAAACGCATGACCTATAGTCATTCATGTCAACCACAACCTTAAGATGTTATATTATTTGTAGCCCTTAACTCAAAATCCTGAGTCATTCATGTCATCCACAACCCTAAGCTCATGATTCAGAGTCTTTCATATCATTAACAACCATGAGCTATTCATAACATCTAAGTCAAGAGCTCACGACCTGAACTCATTCATGTCAACCATTACTCAGACTTGCTAATAGTTTATAGAGCCCTGATCTGACGACTTAGAGTCATTTATGTAAACCACCGCCTAGAGTTGTTCATAGCATCTAGGGCCTTGAACTCATGAAATAAAGTCATTTATGTCAACCACAACCCAATGTTGTTCATAGCATCTAGAGCCACGAGCTCACGACCTAGAGTAGCCCATGTCATGCACAACCCTAAGCTATTCACAACATCCAGAGCCTTGATCTCACGACCCAGAGTTGTTCATGTCAAACACTACCCTGAGTTGTTCATAGTATCTAGAGCCTTAAGCTTACAACCCATAGTCTTTTATGTTATTGACAGCCTTGAGCTATTAATTGCATTTAGATCCCGGAGTCTCTTATGTCAACCACAACCAACCTTTTTTCATAACAATTTTGAGTCTTGAGCTCACAACCCAGATTAGTTGATGTTATTCTCATCCCTGATCCATTCTTTGGATTTAGAGTCCTCATCTCATGACCTAGAGTCGTTCATGTCAACCATAAGCTAGATTTGTTCATAACATCTATAGCCTTGACCTCATGACCTAAAGTATTTCATGTCATTAATATGTAGACCCTCAATTTTGTCCTTCGACACTTGAATTTATCTTAGGGGTGTCACATGCACCCAATTTTTTTTGTATGGCACCGCCATGACCCTCTTTTGGGCTTGATCGGCTTTTAAGCCTTGTGTAGGTTCATATGCGGTTCAATGTAGTGCGAGGGTGTAGTTAATTTTAGAGTATTGTCATGGCCAATTTCCTAGTCATTCACATTATGCTAAAGAAAGGAAGTGAGGTCTCCCTGAAACTTCAGTTTAGTTGGAGTTCATATGAGCGGATTTGAATACGGAGCACTTGGGATTGTTTCAATCATATCTCCATCATCCGAACTTAGAATCATGCACAATTTTTTTTGTTGGTTCCTTATTCTTCAAGAAATATTGTGTCAAAATTTGACAATTTTTATCAATCGATTGACCATTTTTTAAGGCGGTTGGCCTGTTCGTCGGGGCTGCTTGGAAACAGCTCTGTTTTTGGCATTTTTGGTGCCCTTGTCCATGTTGGTTCGAGCCCTGGTGCTCTAGATCGGATAGGAGGATGGTTTTATGTCTGATTTGGGCCATTTTTTGGGTTGATTGCAACCCACCTTGAATCCATGTGGATTCTTGGTGGGCAAGGAATTATGAAGTAATGAGAGGGCAGCCGCCCACCTCAAGAAATGGGGGAACTGAATGTGTTGGGGGGTTCCAAAGCTGAAGGTAATTTTCCCAAAGCTGAATGGGAAGAAAATGGTGTGGTGTGGATGCTGAGAGGGAGAAGTTTGAGAGGTTTTTGGAAAATAGAGGACGTTGGGAAGAGAAAAGGGGTTTTTTGGAGAGATCCTAAAGGAGACTCTATAGAAGAAAAACTGAAGCATGGGGAAAGAGTCTGGAGGTCTTGGAGGGTTTGGCACCTAGAAAGAAAGACAAAAACACAGTTGGGAAGAGAAGTTTGAGGGGTTTTAAGGAAAACAAAGAGGACGGGAAAAAAAGAAAAGAAAAAAAAGACAAAGGTATGAGAACAGGGGAGGTTTTGAGAGAAAGGCTGAGAAAGCAAGAAGTGGAGAGAAAGAAAGTAGAGTTGGAATTCGAACGTGTTCTTGCTTGAGAGGAGAACCTGCAGGTATATTTGTTATGTTTCCCTTACTTGCTTCCATTTATCGCTCTATTTTTCATCCGCTCTTGTGGTTCTTGGACATTTCTGGATAGTTTGGTTGTGAAATTGTTTTACTATTATGCTTTCTTCCCTTTTGATTTTGATTTTCATCAAACGGTAAGCTTGGATGTGGCTTCAGTTGTGCCACTGATCATGGATCTCATCGACTTCTACATGAAATGGGTGTCCATTTGATAGGTCATTTATTCGTTTTCCATGACTTTCTCTATTCTTTTTTTTTTTTTTTTTTTAATTTTGGGCTACCCATTAATAATCCAAACTTAAACCCTATGTCTTATGGCTACATGTAAAGGTTCCATGTGGCCGAAATTTTGGTTTGCTTCTTAGTGATTCTAGTAGCTGCATTGGGGGGACTTTAGGTGGTTGAATTTCAGCTGGATTCATAGGCTATAGAAGGATGAAATTTCAGTTTGTTTCATGGGATTGAAGTAGCTATAAGTGGGAGGCTTCAGGTGCATGAAATTTCAGTTCGGTTTTAGGGGATTTAGGTGGTCGTATGTGGATGTCCCTGTGACTGAACTTTCATATGGGTTTCCTGAGTTCAAGGGGGCTGCATTGTTCGTTGATTAATGAGCCCCATGGCCTTAGTTTTAATAAGGTTGGGTGGCTCGGGCTTGGCCTTCTACAAGGAACACATTGTATTGTTTCGGCCGGTTCTCCCTCATTTGGGATCGGAATTGAGCTCCATTTTTTTTTTTTTGGATTCCTTATTGTTTAAAGAATCTGTTGTTAAAGTTTCAAAATTTTTATCAATCGATTGAACCAGCTGGGAATCGGTTCAACGGGTCCCGTTAGGCAGTCCCGTTAAATAAACACGTTGCATTGTTTTGGCCGTTTGTCCCTCATCCGGGCTCAAAATTGAGCACCATTTTTATTTTTTTTGGATTCCTTATTCTTCAAAGAATTTGTTGGTAAAGTTTCAGAATTTTTCCTAATCAGTTGAATCGGTTGGGAGCCGATTCAACAGGTTCTGCTAGGCAACCCCAGTTTTAGCATGTTTTGACCCCGATTTTTGTTGTGGTTTGAGCCCTTAGGCCCCAAGGCACTTGTGGGCCACCATTAAGGTTGGAGTTCGGTTTGGTTAGATGTCATGTGAGCCCACTTCATTGATGGGAAGAATGTGGGTTAAGCGAGCATGGTTTAGTTTGATGGAATTTTTGTGTGCAAAAGAAAGCAAACCATTTATTTCATTTCGACCTGCTTCCCTCCCTTATGGGTATGAGATTTGATGTTTGATCGAGAGTGCATGTTGTATGCTTGTATTACTTGCCTCACCTTTTCCTTGCACCGCATGGTTAGGGACCACAGGTATACACTTCGGCTTTGGATAATGAAATTCACATGAATGCTTGGTGCATGATTGCTATGTATATTTTTTGTGCATTTGAGCTTATTGACTGACCTCTTATGCAGCGCTTGGCTGGGGACCTTAGGTATGCACTCTGATTTTGACTTGTTGAGTGTATGTGCATGCTAAATACTAGGCGGGTCCATGTGATTCATGTCATTTGTTTAGCTTAAGGTTTGTTTGGTCTTTGACCCATATGCTCCCATATACCCAGTTCATTAGTAGAGATCGAGTTCCGGGCCTAGAGGGGTGCTACCTCGTGTGAGGTACCTTCCCAATAGGTAACCTGATCCCCAAACCCAGAATCTAGTTTTCGTAGACCGTTTTTTCCTGACTGGAGTCATGTTAGGGTTTTTGTTCTTACTTAAATTTTCCCCATTTAAAAATAAAAATAAAAAGTAAGTGGTGACTCTAAACAAAACCATTCCTCACTAGGACGAATTTTTCAAAACTCAAAAACCAGCTTTCCCTTTCACCTTTAAAATAGTGAGTCATGCCGGTTGGTGGATCGGTTGAGGGTCCACACAATAACCTAGAGTTGTTCATAACATTTAGAGCCCTGAGCTCATGGCATAGATTCATTCATGTCAACCACAACCCAACATTGTTCATTGCATCTATAGTCCTAATCTCATGACCTAGAGTAGCCCGTGTTATCTATAGCCCTCAATTGTTTATAACAACTAGTCCCTTGAGCTCACAACTTGGAGTGATTCATGTCAACCACAACTTTGAGTTGTTTATAGTATCTAGAGCCCTAAGCTTATGAGTTGTAGTCTTTCATGTCATCGACAACCTTGAGTTGTTCATAGCTTCAAGAGCCCTAAGGTCATGACCTGGAGTAATTCATGTCAACCACAACCTAGACTTGTTCATAGAATCTTGTGCCCTAAGCTCACAAGTAAGAGAAGCTCATTTCATCCACAACCTTGAGTTGTTAATAGTATCTAGAGCCCTAATCTAACAACCCAGAGTCATTCATGTCAACCACAACCCAGAGTCGTCCATAGCATCTAAAGCCTTAAGCACAAGACCCAAAACGACTAATATCATCAAAAGCCTTTAGTGTTCATAGCATCTTGAGCCCTAAGCTTAGGACCTAGAGCCTTTCATCTCAACCATAGCCCAAACCTGTTCATAGAATCTAGAGCTCTAACCTCACAACCTAAAGTACCTCATGTCTTCCACAGCCCTGAGCTATTAACAACATCTAGAGTCTCGAGCTCATGACTCAAAGTCGTTCATGTCAACCACGAATGAGAGTTTTTCATAGCATTTAAAGCCCTAAGCTCAAGACCTACAGTGGGTAATGTCATCTATAGCTCTGAGTTGTTCATAACATCTAGAGCCATGAGCTCACAACTCGGAGTCTTTCATGTCAACCATAACCTAAAGCGGTATATTGAATCTAGGGCCTTGAGCTCACGACCTAGAGTTGTTCATGTCATCCATAACTCTGAACTGTTCATAGCATCTAGAGCCCTAAACTCACGACATAGAGTCATTGATGTCAAACACAACCCAATGTTATTCATGTCATTTAGAGCCCTTATCTCACAACCAAGAGTATCCCATGTTATCCACAACCCTTAGTTGTTCATAGCAACTAGAGCCTTGAGCTCACGATTGAGAGTCGTTCATGTCAACCATAACCCTGAGTTGTTCATAGTATCTACAACGCTGAGCTCATGACCCATAGTCTTTCATGTCATTAACAATTTGAAGTTGGTCTTAACATCAAGAGCCCTGTGCTCACGACCCTGAGTCGTTCATCTCAACCATAGCCCGAAGTTGTTCATAGCATCTAGAGCCCTGAGTTCATGACCTAGAGTACCTTATGTCTTCCATATAGAATCTAGTGGCTTGAGCTCATGACCCAGAGTCTTTCATGTCTTCGACCGCCTTGATCTGTTCATAGCATCTAGAGCCTTAAGGTCATGACTCGAATTGGCTCATGTCATTGACAACCCTGAATTGTGCAAAACATCTAAAGCCTTGAGCTCACGATCCAAGGCCATTCATGTGCCTCACAACCCTGAGATGTTCATAGTATCTATAATCCTTTGTTCATGACCTCGAGTCATTCATGTCAACCAGAACCTTAAGTTGTTCATAACATCTAAAACCATAAGCTCACGACCTAGAGTCTTTCATGTCATCCACAACCCTAAGTTGTTCATAGCATCTAAATTCCGAACCTCACAACCCAAAGTCGTTCCAGTTAACCATAGCCTAGAGTTGTTCATATCATCTAAATCCTTAAGCTCACGACCCAAAGTAGCTAATGTGATCCACAAACCTAAGCTATTTATAGCATCTAGAGCCCTCAGCTCATGACCCAGAGTATGTCATGTCATCCACAACCTTGAGTTGTTCATAATATCAAGAGCTCTGAGCTCACAAACTATAGTATTTCATGTCATCAACAACATTGAGTTGTTTATAACATCAAGAGGCCTAAGCTCATAATCGGGAGTCGTTCATACCAAATCCTAGAGTTGTTCATAGCATCTAGAGCCTTCAGCTCATGACCCATAGTAGCTCATGTCATCCACAATCGTGAGCTCTTAATAGCATCTAGAGCCATGAGCTCATGACCCAAAGTTGTTCATGTTAACCACAACCCAAAGTTGTTCATAGCAGCTAAAGCCCTAAGCTCATGACCTAGAGTAGCCCATGTTATCCATAGCTTGGAGCAGTTCATAGCATCTAGAGACCTAAGTTCACGACTTAGAGTCATTCAAGTCAACCACAACCTAGAGCTATTCATAGCATCTAGATTTCTAAGCTCATGATCCATTATAGCTAATGTGATCTACAGACCTAAGTTGTTCATAGCATCTAGAGCCTTGAGCTCACAACCCAGTGTAGATCATGTCATCCATAACCTTGAGTTGTTCAAAACATCAAGAGCCTTTAGCTCATGACCTATAGTCTTTCATGTCATCAACAATCCTGAACTGCTCATAGCATCAAGAGGCCAAAGCTCATGATGAAGAGTCGTTCACGTCTACCAAAGTCTAGAGTTGTTCATAGCATTTAGAGCTTTGAGCTCATGACCCATAGTTGCTCATGTCATCCACAATCGTGAGTTGTTAATAGCATCTAGAGCCTTGAGCTCATGACCCAGAGTTGTTCATGTCAGCCACAACCCAGAGCTATTCATATCTGCTAGAGCCCTAAGCTCACGACCTAGTACTACCCATGTTATCCATATCCTGAAGTAGTTCATAGCATCTAGAGGCATAAGCTCACGACTAAGAGTCGTTCAAGTCAACCACAGCCTAGAGTTATTCATAACATCTAGAGTCCTAAGCTCATGATCCATTGTAGCTAATGTGATCCATAGGCCTAAGTTGTTCATAACATCTAGAGCCTTGAGCTCACAGCCCAATGTAGATCATGTCATCCACAACCTTGAGTTGTTCATAACACCAAGAGCCTTGAGCTCACGACCTATAGTCTTTCATGTCATCGACGACCCTAAACTATTCATAGCATCAAGAGGCTAAAGATCACGATTGGGAGTCATTCACGTCTACCAAAGTCCAGAGTTGTTCATAGCATCTAGAGCCTTAAGCTCATGACCCGTAGTTGCTCATGTCATCCACAATCGTGAGGTGCTAATAGCATCCAGAGCCTTATGCTCCCAACCCAGAGTTGTTCATGTAAGCCACAACCTAAAGCTATTCATAGCAAGTAGAGCCTTCAGCTCACAACCAAGAGTAGCCCATGTTATCCATAGCTTAGAGTTATGCATAGTATCTAGAGCTTTGACCTTATGACCCAAATTCATTCATGTCAACCATACCTTAGAGTTGTTCATAGAACCTAGAGCCCCTGAGCTCATGACCCAGAGTAGCTTATGTCATCCACGATCCTGAGTTATTCATATCATCGAAAGCCTTGAGCTCACAACCTAAAGTCATTCATGTCAACCATATCCCTGAGTTGTTCATAGTATCTAGAGCCTTGAGCTCATGACTCTGAGTCGTTCATGTCATCCACAATCCTAAGTTGTTTATAGCATCTAGAACCCTTAGCTTAAACCCTAAGTCTTTAGTGTCATCAATAACCCTGAGTTGTACATAGTATCTAGAGCCTTAAGCTCATGACCTGGAGTTGTTCATGTCCACCATAGCCCAGGGTTGTTCATTGCATCTAGAGCCCTGAGCTCATAACCCAGAGTAGCTCATGTCATCCACAGCCTTGAGTTGTTCATAGCATTTAGAGCCCTGTGATTATACCCCAAGTCGTTCATGTCAACCACAACAGAGAGTTGTTTATAGCATCTAGAGCCTGAGTTAATGACCCATAGTAGCTCAATTTATCTACAACCTTGAGTTTCTCGTACCATCTAGAACCCTAAGCTCTTGACCTGGAGTCATTCATGTCAACCATAGCTCTAAGTTGTTCATAGTATAATGAGCCTTGAGCTCATGACCTGAAGTCATCCATGTTAACCATAACCATAGCTATTCATAGCATTTAGAGCCCTTATCTCACGACCCAGAGTTGCTTATGTCATCCATAGCCCTAAGCTATTTATAGTATCCTAAACATTGAGCTCATGGGATCCTGAGTTGTTCATATCATCTACAACTCAAAGTTGCTCATAGCATTTAGAGCCCTAAGCTCATGATCCAGAGTCATTCATGTTATCCACATCCCTAAGCTCATGACACAAAGTCATTCATATCATCCAAATCACTTGAACTACTCATAGCATCTAAAGGCTTAAGTTAACGGGATCCTTAGTTGTTCATATCATCCACAATGTTGAGTTGTTCAAAGCATCCATACCCTTGAGCTCACGACCTGGAGTGGCACATATCATCCATAGGCTTGAGCTTTTCATAGCATCTAGAGCCCTAAGAACACGACTCAGAGTTGTTTATGTCATCAATAGCCCTAAGCTATTCATAAAATTTAGACCCCTAAGCCCATGACCCGAAGTTGTTCATGTCATCATAAACCTTGGGCTATTCATAGCATCTAGAGTCGTGAGTTCATGACCCGAAATCATTATGTTATCCACAATCCTGAGCTATTCATAGAAATTAAAGCCATAAGCTCATGACAAAGAATCATTCATATTATCCATAGCTCTAAGTTGTTCATAGTATCTTGTGGCCTGAGCTCACAGGATTCTAAGTCATTCATATCATCTACAACTCTGAGCTGCTCATAGCATCTAGAGCCTTGAGCTCACGACCCAAAGTCGTTCATGTCAACCAGAACCTTAAGTTGTTCATAGTATCTTAAGTCATGAGCTCATAACTCAGAGTCATTTATGTCGTCCACCACCCTTAACTCGTGATGCAGAATCATTCATATCATCCATAGTCCTAAGCTACTCATAGCATCTAGAGGCCTTAGCTCACGGGATATCAAGTCATTCATATAATTCACAATGCTTAGTTATTCAAAGCATCCATAGGCTTGAGCTCATGACCCGGAGTGGAACATATCATCCATAGCCTTGAGTTGTTCATAACATCTAAAGCCCTAAGCACACAACCTAGAATCGTTCATGTCATCAACAACCCTAAATTATTCATATAATTTAGTCTACTAAGCCCATGACCCTAAATCTTTCATGTCATTTATAGCCCTAAGATTTTCATAAAATTTAGAGCCCCGAGATCACAGCCTGGAGTCCTTCATGTCATCCTTAACCTTGACTTTCCATATAATTTGAAGCCTTAAGCTCATGACCCAGAGTCATTCATGTCCACCACAACCCTGAGTTATTATAGCATCTAGAGCCTAGAGCACACCACTAAAAGTATTTAAAGTCATCCATAACCCTAAGCTATTCATAGTATAAAGCCCTAAAATTGTAACCTGAAGTAGTTCATGTCATCCACAACCTTGAGTTGTTCATAGCTTCTAGTACCCTAAGCTCACAACTCGAAATCGTTCATGTAATCCATAACCTTGAGTTTTTCATAGCATCTAGAGCCTTGAGCTCATGCCAAAGTTGTTCATGTCCACCATAGGCTTGATCTACTAATAGCATTTAGAGCCCTGAGCAGATGACCTTGAGTCATTCATGTCATCAATAGGTCTAGGATATTCATAGCATCTAGAGCCAGAAGCCCACGACCCAAAGTTATTCTTGTCATACATAGCCTTGAGTTGTTCATAACATCCGGAGCCTTAAGCTCACGACCTAGAGTCATTCATGTCATCCATAGCTTTGAGCTATTTATAGCAATTAGAGCCATGGGCTCATGACCAAGATTCATTAATATCATTCTCAACCATGAGTTGTTAATAGCATCTTGAGGCTTGAGCTCACAACATCCCAAGTTGTCCATATCATCCACAACTTTGAGTTGCTCATAACATCTAGAGCCTTGAGCTCACAACCTTGAGTCATTCACGTCAACCATAACCTTTAGTTATTCAAAGTATTTGCAACTGTTAGCTCACGACCCAAAGTCATTCATGTCATCCATGACCCTCAGCTCATGATGTAGAATCATTCATATCATCCACGACCCTAAGCTACTCATAGCATCTAAAGGCCCGAGCTTATGGGATCCCAAGTCATTCATATCATCCATAATGTTGAGTTTTCCAAAGCATCCATAATCTTGAGCTCACGACTCAGAGTAGCACATATCATCCAAAGCCTTGACTTGTTTCTAATATTTAGAGCCCTAAGCTCATGACACAAAGTCATTAATGTTATCCAAAGTCGTGAGCTATTCATAGCATCTTGACCCCTAAGCTCACAACCCGAAGACATTTATGTCCACCATAACCTTGAGTTGTGCATAGTATCTAGATTGCTAAGCACACAACCCAAAGTTGTTCATGTCATCCACAAACATGAGTTGTTCATAGCATCTCGAGTGATTACTACTCAAAACATGCTATTTTGTAGCTTGTAATTAGCTCTTTTAAACACCATTGAGTATTAATTATTACCTTTTAACCCAATTAGCATGTTAGGAGCCCTTGCAATCGTTTCTAACAATTATGTTAAGTTTTGGTGCTTTTTGATAGCTTTATGCTCACCAAAGCAATTTAAGAATGAGGGAGAGCTATTTATAGTTCAGGGCAAAGCTTTTGAAAGCTTAAATTTATGAAGAAATCAAGCTATGGAGCCTCATAATCCTTTGCCTTAATCGTTCAAAGTTTACAAGGGAGAAACAATGGAGAAGAAGAAAACAGGGGATGAAAACAGGGGACACAGCTGCAGTCTTTTAGTGCACTTTTGGAGCACTTCCCAAATTCCATTCTTTACATTCTATATACCATTTCGAAGCTCAGAAAGTCAAGAATCCAATGGTTCAAACCACGTATGATTTGGAGCTGAAATGAGGAAGATATGGACTTCGGAAGACAACTGCATCAAGCTGAGGGACAATTTCGCACACCACTGTTTAAGGTGCGAAATCCTCAGTCCACTGTGCGAAATTTTCGCACACCTCAAACCAACATGCGAAATTGGAACTCAGCGTGCGAAAATTGGATATTTTTGCCGACTCTTTTTCTTCTGATATTTTTGTGTTTAAATTTCCATTTTCTCCTTGTATTCAACCAACCATGTAATTCCTTAGCTAGGAAGTATCCAAGGAAGGGTAAAACTACCTTCCTATATAAATTCTCTTGTAATCACTGAATATATATCTTCGTCGGGGAGCTTTCTCCAGGAGACCAACTAATGTAACTTTGTTATACAGAGATCTCTTTTGTTTATTTTCTCTCTTCTATTTTCTATTTTCTTGCAAGCCAAACACCCTCTGAGGATGTTTTCCCAGAGGATGAGAGGCTAAACCAATAGTTTCTTGGATTAAAGGAAGCTAGGTGAAAAGTCCAGATTAAAAGGTGGAAAGTTTCCGTGCATTGAATTCAGGTGGTTGGAGTCCATAAATGGCTTTTAAAGCCAAGGTTTTGCCTTAAATCCCTTCGGATCACTTTGACTGGCCAATACATGGTAAGCTTAAGGTCTCTGTGGATGCTTATTGCTAGATCCATATCAGTCCATTAGTTATCATGTACGAGCCATTGGAAAGTGATTCAAGGTGATAGCCCATAGTGTCTTAAGCCATTAATGGATCTTGACTACCATCTCTAGTGACTTTTTATGGATTAAAACTTCATTGTCAAACCTATACCGGTTCGGGAAATAACTATAGGTTAAATCCCCAATGCGAGGAGAAAAATCCGGAATTTTCCACTTTGCATCTGGAACTTAAACCTAGCAACCTTTAGCTCCGGGAGACTTTCTTTCTTCCGCTTTTTACTTAGTTCTATGTGAGTTTAGTTTAAATCACCACTTTCAAAACAATTTTATTTTCTTTTAAACTTCAAGTTTGTGCTATAGGAAATCATCAGAATCAATTTCTAATTTAGAGTCTATCATTGGTAGAGTGAAAACCCATCCCTGAGTTCGACCCTAGAACTGCTATACTATAGTAGCTTTGCTACTCCAGTATAAGGTCATAGGTTTTATAAATGTTTTTGATTAAAAGATCCGGCTGGGGAAGTCAAGCTCAAAGAATCAAATGGCGCCGTTGCCGGGGATGGTGCCACAATACAGTGATACAACCTTTTAGAGGCTACTTGTGATTTTTATCACAAGTTAGGTGAATTCCTTTTTCACTAATTTCATTTTCTTTCATTTCCCTGTTGTTAATATTATTTTCATTTTCTTCCTAACTTTAACCTTTTTTCTAGATTCCTTTTGTTTTTGTTGTTTTTGTCTTATTTCAGGTATTGTAACTTGTGCATGCCCTATTGGATTAGGGACCAAGAGGGAAGATTAGTAAGGATTGAGAATCCTCAAGACACAGAGTTGGATATCTGTGTAAATATCATGGACCCTCCACCAGAGGATCAGAATTCTCAACAAGGTCAAGGGGGTAATCCTAATGCATACCTATCCATGAGGGATAGAATGCATCCCCCAAGGATGAGTGCACCCTCATGCATCCTGCCCCCTCTTGAGCAGTTGGTTATAAGACCCCATATTGTACCCCTCCTACCAACTTTCCATGGAATGGAGAGTGAGAATCCATATTCTCACATTAAGGAGTTTGAGGAGGTATGTAATACTTTTAGAGAGGGAGGAGCTTCAATAGACTTGATGAGACTCAAGCTATTCCCTTTCACTTTAAAGGACAAGGCAAAAATATGGCTTAATTCTTTAAGGCCAAGGAGCATAAGGAATTGGGTTGATCTTCAAGCTGAATTTCTGAAGAAATATTTCCCTACCCATAGGACTAATGGGTTGAAGAGACAAATCTCAAACTTTTCTGCAAAAGAAAATGAGAAGTTCCATGAGTGTTGGGAAAGGTATATGGAGGCTATCAATGCTTGTCCTCATCATGGTTTTGATACATGGCTCTTAGTGAGCTATTTTTATGATGGAATGTCTTCTTCCATGAAGCAAATTCTTGAGACCATGTGTGGGGGAGATTTTATGAGTAAGAATCCTGATGAAGCCATGGACTTTTTAAGTTATGTGGCTGAGGTGTCAAAAGGATGGGATGAGCCCAACTCAAGAGAGAAAGGAAAATTCCCCTCTCAACAAACCCAAAATCCAAAGGCTGGAATGTACATGTTGAGTGAAGACGTGGACATTAAAGCTAAGGTGGCAACAATAGCAAGGAGGTTGGAAGAACTTGAGTTGAAAAAGATGCATGAAGTCCAAGCTATTTCCGAGACTCAAGCCCATGCCATGCCATGCACCATTTGCCAATCATGTGATCATGTGGTAGATGAGTGTCCAACCATGCCAGCTGTGAGAGAGATGTTAGGTGATCAAGTGAATGTTGTGGGGCAATTTAGGCCTAACACCAATGCACCATATGGTAACACCTATAATTCAAGCTGGAGAAACCACCCAAATTTTTCTTGGAAACCAAGACCACCTCCATACCAACCACAAGGCCAAACCCAAGCACCTCAACAACCATCTTCAGTGGAGCAAGCCATTGCAAACCTAAGTAAAGTCATGAATGACTTTGTGGGTGAACAAAGGGCAATCAACTCCCAATTGCACCAAAAGATAGAGAATGTTGAGAGTTCTCTAAATAAGAGAATGGATGGGATGCAAAATGATCTATATCATAAGATAGATAATATTCAGTACTCCATCTCTAGACTTACCAACCTCAACACAGTGAATGAGAAAGGAAAATTCCCCTCTCAACCAAGCCAAAATCCTAAGGGTGTTCATGAAGTTGAAACCCAAGAGGGGGATTCTTCAAAGTTGAGGGAGGTTAAAGCTGTGATAACCTTGAGGAGTGGAAAGGAGGTTGATCAACCCTTGCCTAAGGTGAGGCAAGATGAAGAACTCATGTCAAAGGGACCCTTGATTAAAGAGGGCAAAAACCAAGAAGAGCAGAGTGGGAAGAAAAGTGCATCCAAATCAAGCATTGAGGAAGAACCAAGGATAGTGATTAAGGAGGATATGATGAAGAAACATATGCCTCCCCCTTTTCCTCAAGCTTTACATGGAAAGAAAGAAATCAAGAATTCATCAGAAATTCTTGAAGTACTGAGGCAAGTGAAGGTGAATATACCTTTACTTGATATGATCAAGCAAGTCCCCACATATGCAAAGTTTCTAAAGGACTTGTGCACAGTCAAGAGAGGTTTACAGGTGACAAAGAATGCATTCCTCACTGAGCAAGTGAGTGCTATCATTCAAAGTAAGTCCCCAGTTAAGTATAAAGATCCGGGATGTCCCACCATATCAGTCAACATTGGAGGGACACATGTGGAAAAAGCTTTACTAGACTTGGGAGCAAGTGTGAATTTGCTCCCATACTCTGTCTATAAACAACTGGGACTAGGAGGATTAAAGCCTACAACCATGACTCTCTCTTTAGCTGATAGGTCAGTCAAAATCCCAAGGGGTGTGATAGAGGATGTTCTAGTTCAAGTGGACAAATTCTACTATCCTGTGGATTTTGTGGTGCTTGATACTGATTCCTCTGTCAAAGAAGAAAATTATGTGCCAATCATCTTAGGGAGGCCTTTTCTAGCTACCTCAAATGCCATCGTTAACTGTAGGAATGGGGTGATGCAACTCACATTTGGAAACATGACTTTGGAAGTAAACATATTCCACTTATGTAAGAGGCATCTTTACCCTGAAGAGGAAGAAGGATTTGAGGAAGTATGCTTGATCAACACTTTGGTTGAAGAGCACTGTGACAAGAGTTTAGAGGAGAGCTTGAATGAAAACCTGGAAGTCCTTGAAGATGGGTTCCCTGAACCCTCTGATGTGCTAGCCATTATGTCTCCTTGGAGGAGACGGGAAGAGATCTTACCACTGTTCAACCAGGAAGACTCACAAGGAGCAACTGTGGAGGACCCTCCAAAGCTAGCTTTGAAGCCACTTCCTGTTGATTTAAATGCAAACTTCATATGGGATCCGGGCAAGCTAAATCCGGATCCAATTTTTTTTTTATGGACTTAGTCTTTCTAAAGACTAGCTAGTCCATATCTTTTTGTTTTATTTTTAAACTTGTTTTAATTTTGATTTCTTGCTTTAATTTTATTTTGGTTTGATTTAACTTAGTTTTTTTTATGATCTTGCTATGGGGGCTGTTTTGGAACAAAGAGTCTTGCTTTATGACTCTAAGCTTCATCTTTTTCCGGGAAAATTGAAATCCAGGTGGACGGGTCCTTTCATAATTCATGAAGTACATCCCAACGGAGTGGTGGAAATATTCAATTCCACAGGCAATCAAACCTTCAAAGTCAATGACCATCGTCTCAAGCCATTCTTAGAGCCTTACAGTACAGACAAGGAGGAGATCAACCTCCTTGAGCCACCACAACTCTGAGGGAAAGCAGGGTATCATGGGCTAAATAAGTCCATGAATTTTTTGTTATAGTTTTATAGTTATATCATTAATTTTATTTCTTTTTATTTTAATTTTTCCTTAATCTTAGTTTATTTTGTCTTAATTCAAGTCAATTTTCATGATAAATTTCAGAAAAAAAATCATGAAAGGTGAGGAGAGCTCTTCAAAAGCAGAACAGGGGAGTAAAATCAAGGAAGCAGAGCACCCAATTTCAAGGTGCCAAAATTTTCGCACACTTGATTTCAAGGTGCGAAAATTTCGCACACCCCAAAACCAAGGTGCGAAATCCTTGGGCCAAAAGAAGCCATTTTCGCACACCCCTACCTCAAGGTGCGAAATCAATTTCAAGGTGCGAATTTCCTAAAATCCAATTTCGCACACCACTGTGGAAGGTGCGAAAATTTTCGCACTGTGCGAAATCATCTCCAGGCACACGTGTGCCAATTTCGCACACCTCAAGCTGATTTTCGCATTGTGCGAAATAGTGTGCGAAAATTTCGCACACCACTATTCAAGATGCGAAAATTTCGCACACCTCCTTTTAACGTGCGAAATCATCAGCCAAAGGGGTGCCATTTTCGCACACCTAAATCCAAGGTGCGAAATTTGCAGGCCAAGGTGCGAAAATTTCGCACGGTAAAATTTTAACTTCTAAAAATTTAAAACCGACTTTTAAATTAAAATTTTACCCCCGAAATTGTGCCTAACGTCCAAAAAACGACTTTTCGGTTGCCTTGGAAAATTTTAAAAGATCAGAAACCCCTTAAACCTCATTCCTATATAAACCCCTGAAGTCCAGAAGCTCAAAGGACTCTCCTAAGCACCAGCTGAAAAACCTCTGGAATCCCGAACACCCATCTCCCTTCATTTCGGCCATGGCAAAGACCAGAGGAGGCCATTCCGCCTCCCCGTCCTCACCGACACCTCGACCACAGCGAGCCGCCATGGGAGCCGCGCCTTCACCTCCTGTTCAGGGCCCGGCCATTCCCCCAACTGAGGGGGAAGTTCCTTCTCAGCGCCGTTACCCCACTCGGAGGCCACCCGCGGACCCTGTGCCACCAGTCGAACAGGCCACGAGCCCTGTTTCTCGGCCCCCTGCGAAGAGGACCAGGTTCTTGGGTCCTGGAGAGCCATCCCACGCACCTCAGCCAGAACCAGCTACAGAGGAACCTCGGATTCCATTCGACATGCCTCTCGAGGCCATTATCAGGCGTCCCATGATAGCCGGACCACCGATTGAGGGCAACCTGGATTGCAGAGATCGACCCTTCCATTCCGAGACCTATTTTGATATAGAGGCCCTCAGACAGCAGCCAGAGCTCAGAGATTCATTCCGACTGCTGTAGAGGTATCACATGGAGTCTTTTCTTACTCCTAGGCAATTCTACTATCCCAGAGTAGTTTTAGATTTTTATCAATCTATGACTACTCGAGGTCTCCGCAATCCTACCCTCATCCAGTTTACTATAGACGGACGTCAGGGCGCCATTGGAGCTCATCACATTGCTGAGGCCCTCCATATACCTTATGAGCCCGTATTTCAGGCAGATTTCAGGGAGTGGTCCTCATTCTCTCAGAGTGACATGGTCCGCATTTTGTCCAGGGGGACTTCTACAGCCTCGGTATTGACCAGGAGAGAGCTTCCATCTGGGATGCTCCTCATTGATGTGCTCCTGCGTGCCAACCTATTCCCCCTTCAGCATAAGGTTCAGAGGAGAGGAGCTATACTTGAGGCGTTATTCAGGATTTCTGAGGGCTATTTCTTCGGCCCTCATCATTTGATTATGACTTCTCTTCTTCATTTTGAAGAGAAAGTCCATCAGAAGAAGCTTCAGAGGGCAGATGGCATCCCATTACTATTTCCGAGGCTCCTCTGCCAGATTTTAGAGCACTTGGGCTATCCTGAAGAGCCCCGTCTTGAGAGGCGCCGCCATTGTCGAGAGGACTTCTCTCTCGACAAATGGCATCACTTGGTAGCCTATTTTGCACCCCAGGGAGCCCCAGCTGTGCCTACACCTCCAGAGCTACCCCGAGATGAGCAGATACCTCAGGCCGAGCAGGATGAGATTCTCACAGAGACACCACCTCCTGCCCCAGCAGCACACCCCTCAGTGCACATGCCCGAGGCTATACATTCTACCTCCCCTATCACTCAGGGTGCTCCACCAGTCGTGCCAGCTACCCCAGCACCTCCTCCTCCATCTGAGCCCACTGTCACCATTTCTCTTACAGAATTCAGAGGCTTAGAGCGTTCATTGCGGACACTGAGCACTGCTCGGGATTCTATTATCCACCAGATGGCCACTATTCGGGCACACCAGGATCAGATCATCGCTACTCAGGCCCAGCATACCACGATCCTTCATCAGATTCAGCAGCATCTGAGTTTGCAGACCCCTCTTGGGCATGATAGGTCTGCACCATCCGAGCCTCTAGTGCCAGATGAGGAGAGCTTGCCAGCTGAGCAGCCTATACCCGAGGAGGAGATCAGAGCAGAGCCATCACATGACCCCACTCATATCTGATCTTTTTATGTTTTACTTGTTTTTTATTTTAGACTTGTAAATCCCAGCTTTTGCATGTGTTATAAACTGGGATTGGAAATAGTACTTGAAATCATACATTGTATTTTTTTTTTCAAGTAATATATATATATATCCTTTTTGATTATATTCCCTTTTCTCATTACTCTTTTGTCCTTGGAACATGTGGTTTAAGGTACTCCATACCTCCTTTACACTCAGACTTTATCTCACTCAGGAGGTACCACTTCCTCCCTCTATTTTTAATCGCTTTTGAAACATTGGGGACAATGTTCAACTTGGTTGGGGGGGAGAATTGAGAAAGGAAGTTTTGTTGTCAATATTAAGTTATTTTGGTATTTTAGTTGATTTTTGCTTAAAATTTAAAATTTTTAAAAGTTTTTTGAATCATTCTCTCTGGTTGTTAAAGATAATTTCTCAAAAATAAAATAGGATAAGTCGAGTTTTAACTTAATTATTTAAGTCTTAGAGTTTTTTTTATGCTTTCAAAGTTGATAATCTATTGACGCCTCTTTGATTTTGAACTTTCTTCTTCCATTTCGAGCTTTACACACACTGTGCACATTAGATCCCGGATTTAAGATGTAAAACTTTCTCACTTTCTAAGCTTAGGAAAATTTTGACTTGGTTTATTACTTAACCTCTTTTTAATAGTGTTGGGACACCTCATAAAGACCAATGAGTCTTAGAAAAAGACCAATGAGTCTTAGAAAAAGAAAAAGAGAATAAGCTTCTATTCTTTCCTTGAAACCTAAGTATGATCCGAAGGGGTGGCGAAAGCCTTTAAAACCCGATGCCCTAAACATTAATTGGTTGGGAGTCATCGATCCTTTGCTTGCTACATGGGTGAATTGGTTAAGTTTAGTAAGTAAAAAGAATTGTGAATAAGAAGGTGCGTTCTTAACCTATTAAGAGTTGGTTAATGTTACCAATATCCGAGAAAAGCTTAGGTTGGAAGGTGAGGATAGTTGTACATACTATATCCGGAAGCTAATCTCATTAACACTTAGCTTATTATGGAAGAGTTTGATTTGGAACCTTGAGAGTAGAGATTCTTTTGATACTTAATTGCATAATCTCCACTCTTTGTACTTTTTGTTTAAGTTTAAGCTTTGACAACTCCTATTGCATTTTGAATCTTCATATCTTTAGTTCACCATATGAGATGTGTTTTGATATCAGTCATGCCACTCAATTATTTTTTGGAATGAATTGCATGACTTCTTTTATGTATATTATTACGTTTGCTTAGTTTTTCTCTCCTTAATTGCTAAGGGACTAGCAATATGTCGGTTGGGGGGAGTGATTACTACTCAAAACATGCTATTTTGTAGCTTGTAATTAGCTCTTTTAAACACCAGTGAGTAGTAATTATTACCTTTTAACCCAATTAGCATGTTAGGAGCCCTTGCAATCGTTTCTAACAATTGTGTTAAGTTTTGGTGCTTTTTGATAGCTTTATGCTCACCAAAGCAATTTAAGAATGAGGGAGAGCTATTTATAGTTCAGGGCAAAGCTTTTGAAAGCTTAAATTTATGAAGAAATCAAGCTATGGAGCCTCATAATCCTTTTGCCTTAATCGTTCAAAGTTTACAAGGGAGAAACAATGGAGAAGAAGAAAACAGGGGATGAAAACAGGGGACACAGCTGCAGTCTTTTAGTGCACTTTTGGAGCACTTTCCAAAGTCCATTCTTTACATTCTATATACCATTTCGAAGCTCAGAAAGTCAAGAATCCAATGGTTCAAACCACGTATGATTTGGAGCTGAAATGAGGAAGATATGGACTTCGGAAGACAACTGCATCAAGCTGAGGGACAATTTCGCACACCACTGTTTAAGGTGCGAAATCCTCAGTCCACTGTGCGAAATTTTCGCACACCTCAAACCAACATGCGAAATTGGAACTCAGCGTGCGAAAATTGGATATTTTTGCCGAATCTTTTTCTTCTGATATTTTTGTGTTTAAATTTCCATTTTCTCCTTGTATTCATCCAACCATGCAATTCCTTAGCTAGGAAGTATCCAAGGAAGGGTAAAACTACCTTCCTATATAAATTCTCTTGTAATCACTGAATATATATCTTCGTCGGGGAGCTTTCTCCAGGAGACCAACTAATGTAACTTTGTTATACAGAGATCTCTTTTGTTTATTTTCTCTCTTCTATTTTCTATTTTCTTGCAAGCCAAACACCCTCTGAGGATGTTTTCCCAGAGGATGAGAGGCTAAACCAATAGTTTCTTGGATTAAAGGAAGCTAGGTGAAAAGTCCAGATTAAAAGGTGGAAAGTTTCCGTGCATTGAATTCAGGTGGTTGGAGTCCATAAATGGCTTTTAAAGCCAAGGTTTTGCCTTAAATCCCTTCGGATCACTTTGACTGGCCAATACATGGTAAGCTTAAGGTCTCTGTGGATGCTTATTGCTAGATCCATATCAGTCCATTAGTTATCATGTACGAGCCATTGGAAAGTGATTCAAGGTGATAGCCCATAGTGTCTTAAGCCATTAATGGATCTTGACTACCATCTCTAGTGACTTTTTATGGATTAAAACTTCATTGTCAAACCTATACCGGTTCGGGAAATAACTATAGGTTAAATCCCCAATGCGAGGAGAAAAATCCGGAATTTTCCACTTTGCATCTGGAACTTAAACCTAGCAACCTTTAGCTCCGGGAGACTTTCTTTCTTCCGCTTTTTACTTAGTTCTATGTGAGTTTAGTTTAAATCACCACTTTCAAAACAATTTTATTTTCTTTTAAACTTCAAGTTTGTGCTATAGGAAATCATCAGAATCAATTTCTAATTTAGAGTCTATCATTGGTAGAGTGAAAACCCATCCCTGAGTTCGACCCTAGAACTGCTATACTATAGTAGCTTTGCTACTCCAGTATAAGGTCATAGGTTTTATAAATGTTTTTGATTAAAAGATCCGGCTGGGGGAAGTCAAGCTCAAAGAATCATCGAGCCCTAGGCTGATGACCTGATGCTATTCATGTCATCTATAACACTAAATTGTTCATAGAATATAGAGCCTTGAGCTCACGACCTGAATTCATTCATGTCAGCGATAAGCCATTCCTATTCATAGCATTTTAAAGCCATGGTCTCATAACCAAGAATTGTTCATATCATCCACACCCTTGAGTTATTCATACCCTCTAAAGGCCTGAGCTCAAGGGATCCCGAGTCGTTCATATCATCCACAACCTTGAGTTGTTCATACCATCTGAATTCGTGAGATCATGACTTGGAGTCGTTCATGTCATTTATAACCTTGAGCTCATGATGCAGAATCGTTCATATCATCTACATTCCTAAGTTGTTCATATCATTTAAAGGCCTAAGCTCATGGGATCCTGAGTCATTCATATCGCCCATAATGTTGAGCTATTCAAAGTATCTACAACCTTAAGCTCATGACCCAGAGTAGCACATATCATCCACAACCTTGAGTTGTTCATAACATCCAGAGCCTTGAGATCACAACCTAAAGTCATTGATGTCAACCACAACCCTGAGTTGTTCATAGAATTTAGAGCCCTTAGCTCACGACCTTGAGTCATTCATGTAATCTATAACCTTAAGTTGTTTATAACATTTAAAGTCTTGGGCTCACGACCAAGAATCATTCCTAAGTGGGCTTAAGTTACTTGAGCCCACCACATGGGCTTGGGTCACTTAATCTAACTAAAATGGGTTATAATTGATTAATGAGCCCAATAGAGCCTACTAATTAATCACTTAATCCAATCCAGAGACCTTGTTCGCTTACCCCTATGCAACCTTACATAATTACCAAAACACCCTTATGCACAAAAGTGAGCTTAAAGCCAACTCGACTCTAATAACCCATGCCAACAAGGTATATGAGCTCAAAGTAGGGACCACTGGGACTTATAGGAATACTGGCTCCCTTAGAATCCAATTCTAAAGTTGATTCAACATCCCACTATAGAGAATTAACTGAACTCTAGTATCCCATGTAAATAACAACGAGAAACCAAGACCTCGAGTTTGTGACCTGGTATCCACTGTGTTTAGTCTCCCCATGAACTAGTGTCTGTAGTCTAACAAAGTGAAAGCTATCAGTATTTCAAGTCTACCTCTACCATCCTTGAGTTACAGATCCTTCTATTATGTGTTCAATTGACATATCATAGCTCTTAAAGAGCCTATGTCGAGTTCCACTTAAGGAACTACTATGGCCATAGTTTCCATGAATACACCTCCTTAGGATTTCTCATTGGGACACTCTATCTCAATCCCAAGAGATATCATGGTGCCTTTATTGAGAATACCTATTTCTACCGGTTTCCATTAATAGTGTGTCGATCCATAGGGAATATATGATCAGATTGCAATCTCACCCATAGGTCAAAGCCACTACTAACTTCAGCACAAGCTCAATATCCCTTCAAGGTTGAGAGATAATACAATGAAGCATCTTGGTGGAAATGTACTTAAGTCATGTACAATGCAAACGGTTGAGGCATGAATGCTCATAGTGTATAATACATGGAATAAGGATCGATAATAGTGAAACTGGAACATCATTAAATAAATAATGAAATTCAAATTTATTACATCATGTCATGCTTTTAAGGGCCCTATCCTAACACTAGAGCCCTTATCTCATGACCTAGACTAGTTCATGTTAACCACAAACCTAAGTTGTTCATATCATCTAGAGACTTGAGCTCACGACCATGAGTTGTTCTGTCATCCATAACCTTGAGGTGTTCATAACGTTTAAAGCCTAGTTCTCATGAGCAATAATCATTCATATCTTCTAGAGCCCTGATTCGTTCATAATATCTAAAGGCCTGAGCTCACAGGATCATGAGTTATTCATATCATCCATAGCTTTGAGTTGTTCATAGCATCTAGAGCCTTGAGCTCATGACATGGAGTCTTTTATGTCCTCCACATCCTTAAACTATTCATAGCATCTAGATCCCTTAGCTCATGTCCCAAAGGAGTGCATGCCAATCACAATCCTAAGTTGTTCATAGCATCTAAAGCCTTGAGCTCACGACCCAGAGTTGTTCATGTCATCCACAATCCTGAACTATTCCTAACATCTAGAGCTTTGAGCTTACGACCTTAAGTCATTCATGTCATCCATAGCTTAGGGTCATTCATAACATTTAGAGCCTTGACCTCACGACCTGGGATCGTTCATGTCATCTACAACCCTTAGCTATTCATAGCATCTATAGGCCTAAGCTCAGGGGATCCTGAGTCATTCATATCATCCACAACTCTGAGTTGTTCATAGAATCTAGAGCTCTGAGATATTCACAGCATCCAGGGCCCTGAGCTCACGACCGTTAGTCATTCATGTCATCTAAAGCCTAAAGTTGCTTATGACCAAGAATCATTTATATCATCCACAACCTTGAGCGATTGATAGCACCTAGAGGTTTGAACTCATAGGATCTCAAGTCATTCATATCATTCACAACCTCAAGCATTTCATAGCATCCAAAGCCATGAGCTCACAACATGGAGCAACTCATATCATCCATAGGCCTACGCTGTTTATAGCATCTAGAGCCCTAAGTTCACAACCCGGAGTTGTTCATGTCACCCATATACTAAGTTGTTTATATCATCTAGAGCCTTGAGATCACAACCTTGAGTAGTTCGTGTCCTCTATAGCCCTGAGTTGTTCATAACATTTAGTGCCTTGTGCTCAAAACAAAGAATAGTTCATATAATCTAAAGCCTTGAGTTATTCATAACATCTAAAGGCCTGAGCTCATGGGATTCCGAGTTGTTCATATCATCCATAACTTGGACTTGTTCATAGCATCAAGAGCCTTGAGCTCACAACATGACATCATTTATGTCATCCACATCCGTGAACTGTTTATAACATCTAGAGCCTTGAACTCATGACTTGGAGTCATTCAGGTCATCCACAGCCTTGAGCAGTTCCTAACACCTAGAGCCTTGAGCTCACGACCTTGAGACATTCATGTCATGCATAGTTGAGAGTTATTCATAGCATCTAAAGCCCTAAGCTCACGACCTTGAGTCGTTCATGTCATCCATAACCCTAAGTTGTTCATAACATTTGGAGCCTTCTCCTCATGACCAAGAATCATTCATATCACCCGAAGCCCTAAGCTGTTCATAGCATCAAAAGGCCTGAGCCCATGGGATCCCAAGTCATTCATAACATTTAAAAATTTGAGATGTTCATAGCATCTAAAGCCCTGAGCTCACCAAACAGAGTCGTTCATATCATCCATATCCCTAAACTATTCATAGTATATGGAGCTGTTAAGTCATGACCCAGAGTCGTTCATGTTAACCATAGCCCTAAGCTGTTCATAACATCTAAAGCGTTGAGCTCACGCCTAGAGTTATCCATGTCATCTAAAGCCCTGAGTTGTTTTTAACATCCAGAGCATAGATCTTACGATCTTGAGTCATTCATGTCATCCATAGCCTTAAGTTGTTCCTAGAGCTCACATCTTAAAGTCGTTCATGTTTCCACAACCCTGAGCTATTCATAGCATCTAGAGGCTTAAGCTCATGGGATCCTGAGTCATTCATATCATCCACAACTTTGACTTGTTCATAGATTCTAGAGCCCTAAGCTCACAACGCGACGTCGTTTATGTCATCCACATACCTGAGCTATTCATAGCATCCAGAGGCTTGAGCTAATGGGATGTCGAGTCATTCATATCAGCCACAACTTTGGCTTGTTCATAAAATCTAGAGCCCTAAACTCACAACACGGCGTCGTTTATGTCATCCAATTCCTTGAACTAGCCATAGCATCTAGAGCCTTGAACTCATGACTCGAAGTCATTCAGGTCATCCACAACCATGAGTTGTTCCTAACATTTAGAACCTTGAGCTCATGACCTTGAGATGTTCATGTCATCCATAGTCTAGAGTTGTTCATAGCATCTAAAGCCTTAAGCTCATGACCTTTAGTCATTCGTGTTATCCATAACACTGAGTTGTTCATAACATTTGGAGCCTTCTTCTCATGACCAAGAATCGTTCATATCACTTGAAGTTCTAAGTTGTTCATAGCATCTCAAGGCCTGAAGTCATGGGATCTTGAGTCATTCATATCGTCCACAACTTTTAGTTGTTCATGCCATTTGGAGCCTTGAGCTTATCACATAGAGCCATTCATATCATCCACATCTTTAAACTATTCATTGCATCGGAAGCCCTTAACTCACGACCCAAAGTTATTCATGTCAACCATAGTTATAAGCTATTCATAACATCTAGATCGTTGACATCACAACCTAGAGTTGTTTATGTCATCCAAAGCTCTGAGTTGTTTTTAACATCTAGTTCCTAGAGCTCACGATCTTGAGTTGTTCATGTCATCCACGACCTAAAGTTGTTCATAGAGCTCATGACTTGGAGTTGTGCATGTTTCCATAGCCCTGAACTATACATAGCATCTAGAGGCCTAAGGTTAGGGGATCCCAAGTCATTCATATCATCCACAACTTTGAGCTATTCATAGCATCTAAAGCCCTGAGTTGTTCATGGCATCCAAAGTGTTAAGATCGCGACCCTTAATCGTTCATGTCATCCATAACCCTTAGTTGTTCATACCATTTAGAGCCTTAGGCTCATGACCAAGAATCATTCATATCATCCACAACCATGAGCTATTCATAGCACCTAGAGGCTTGAGCTTATAGGATCTTAAGTAATTCATATCATCCATAACCCCGAGTTATTGATAGCATCCAAAACCATGAGCTCATGGCATGCATATTAACCATAACCTTGAGTTCTTCATAGCATCTAGAGCCCTAAGCTCATGACTTGGAATCGTTCTTGTCATCCACACACCTGAGTTGTTCATAACATCTAAAGCACTGAGCTCATGTCCTTGAATCATTCATGTTATCCATAACCCTAAGTTGTTCATAACATTTAGTGTCATAGGCTCATGACCAAAAATCGTTCATATCATCCTCAGCCTTGAGTTGTTCAAAGCATCTAGAGACCGTACCTCACGGGATCCCAAGTCGTTCATATCATCCACAACTCTAAGCTGTTCACAACATCTAAAGCCCTAAGCTAACAACATAAATTCATTCATGTCAATCACAACCCTGACCAGTTCATAACATTTAGAGCCTTGGGCTCATGACTAAGAATCATTCATATCCTCTACAACCCTAAGCTATTCATAGCTCCTAGAGGCTTGACCACATAGGATTTTGAGTCATTCATATTATCCACAACCTTAAGCTATTCATAGATTTTAGAACCATGAGCTCAAGACATGGAGCAACTCATGTCATCCATAGGCCTGAGATGTTGATAGTATCTAAAGCCTTGAGCTCAAGATTTGGTGTCGTTCATATCGACCATAAACATGAGTTGTTCATAGAATTTAGTGCCCTAAGCTCATGACTTTGAGTCATTCCTATCCTCTACAGTCCTGAGTTGTTCATAAGATTTAGAGCCTTGGGCTCATGACTAAGAATCAATCATGTCATCCACAATATTGACTTGTTCATAGCATTCAAAGCCCATAGATCAAGACTCGGAGTAGCTCATGTCATCCACAAGCCTGAGCTGTGCATGGCATCGTTCATGTCATTCACAATCCTAAGTTGTTCATAGCATCTAAAATACTAAGCTCATAACCCGAAGTCATTCATGTCAACTACTATCTTGAGCTATTCATAGCATTTAGAGCCCTAAGCTCATGAGCCAAAGTTGTTCATGTCATCCACAACCTTGAGCTATTAAAAAAATCTAGATCATTAGGCTCATGACTAAGAATCATTCATATCATCTACAACCTTGAGTTGTTAGTTGTTCATGTCAACCACAACCCTTAGTTGTTCATAGCATCTAGAGTCCTCAACTCACAGGATCCTGAGTTGTTCATATCATACACAAAGCTCAGTTGTTCATAGCATCCAGTGCCTTGAGCTCATGATTCAAAGTAGCTCATGTAGTTAAATGCGTTGATTTATTCATAGCATGTTGAGCCCTAAGATCACAACCCAAAGTCATTAATGTCAACCACATATCTGAGTTGTTCATAGTATCTAGGATACTAAGCTCACGAACCCGATTCATTTATGTCATCCATAGCTCTGAGCTCATGAGGCAGAATCGTTCATATCACTTACAACCCTAAGATTTTCATAACATATAGAGGCTTGAGCTCACGACCTAGAGTTGTTTATGTCAACCACGACCTTTAGTTGTTCAGAGTTTGTAGAGCCTTGAGCTCATGAACCAAAGTCATGAACCAATCCATAGGGAATATATGATCTCACCCATAGGTCCAAGCCACTACTAACATCAGCACAAGCTCAATATTCTCTCAAGGCTGAGAGACAATACAATGAAGCAGCTTGGTGGAAATGCACCTAAGTCATGTACAATACAAAAAGTTGAGGCAAGAATGATCATAGAGTATAATACATAGAATAAAGATGGATAAGAGTGAAACTAAAACATCATTAAATAAATAATCAATTCTAAATTTATTACATCATGTCATGCTTTTAAGGGCTCTATCCTAACATTAGATCCCTTAGCTCACGACCCAGAGTGGTTCAGGTCAACTACAGACCTGAGTTGTTCATATCATCTAGAGCCTTAAGCTCATGATCATGAGTTGTTCCTGCCATCCATAACCTTGAGGTGTTCATAATGTTTAGAACCTGGTGCTCATGACCAAAAATCGTTCATATCTTCCAAAGCCCAAAGCCATTCATAAGATCTAGAGGCTTAAGCTCATGGGATCATGAGTTGTTCATATCATTCACAACTTTTAGTTCTTCATAACATCTAGAGCCTTTAGTTCACGATACGGAATCGTTCATGTCATCCACATCCTTAAACTGTTCATAGCATCTAGATCCCTTAGCACACGACTCAAAGTAGTTCATGTCAACCACAACTCTGAGTTGATCATAACATTTAAAGCCTTGAGCTTAAGACCCGGAGTTGTTCATGTCATCCATAATCCTAAACTGTTCTTAACATTTAGAGCTCTAAGCTTACGGCCTTGAGTTGTTCATGTTGTTGGACCTCCATATCTCAAAGGAACATGTTTTGCATTTTATCACGAGGGACTTCTAAAGATACATGCTTGCTACGCAAGGAGCTTCCATCTGAGATGCTCCTAGTAGATGTATTGTTGAGGTCCAACATTTTTCCTCTCCAGCATTTAGTGCAGAGGTGAGGACCTATTTTGGATGCATTATACAGGACATATATGTATATGGGTTTCTATTTTGGTCCACACCATGTAATCATGGACGCTCTCCTATACTTCGAGGAGAAAGTGCATAGGAAGAAGCTACAGTGAGCTGTCGCGATTCCATTACTATTTCCGAGGCTTCTCTGCCATGTCTTGGAGCATATAGGCTACCCTACTGAGCCACATCTCGAGCGCCGCCACCATTGCTGAGAGCATTTCACTCTCGACCAGAATGGACATAGTTAGTAGAGGGGAATTCAGCCGAAGCAGCCCTACCCAAGCCAGTACCTCTAGTACCAGCACAACCTGACCGGGCACTGCAAGACGAGCATCCCACAGATTTTATTCCATCCACCCCTGCTGCACCATCTATTCCTCAGGCCGCCTCTACTGATCCTCCAGTTACACCACCTGTTCCACCAGTTGTACCTCCTCCATCATAGGACTTTATCACCATTTCTGGCTTAGAGTTTCATGGCATGGTATTATTATTTAGAACACTCAACGCCACACACGACACTTTATTCCGGAAAATGAGAGACATCTGAGATCAGCAAGATAGGCATTCTATTATCCTTGACCAGCATACTGCTATCCTTTGTTAGATACAACAACATCTAGGCCTTGATCCACTTTAAACTGATATTCCTGGGCCATCAAAGCCGAGAGTTCCAGTTGAGGAGACTATGCCACCTAAGGAGACTACCAGAACAGAGGCCAAAGTCCTGATCCAACCCACTTAGGAGGCCACCATAGATGCATCAGCTCCACAAGACCCTACCATTGCTTGATCATCTCTTTACTTTTGTCTTTACATATTATATAGATAATTCCATATTTTGATGTCTTATATTCTGGGATTGGATGTATTATTGATGATACATCACATATAGACATCATTTTTGTTTAAACTTGGCAATTTTTCTATTTCCTCTACTCACTAACTCTTATGTTTTCATTGAAACATGTGGTTTCTCCTACATGACTCAAACTCCATGTCACTCAGGAGGTACCACTTCCTCCCTATTTTTGAATCGCTGTTGTCACATTGAGGACAATGCTCAACTTGGTTGGGGGGAGAGTTGAGGAAGGAAGTTTTTGTTATTAATGCTAATTTATTTTGGTAATTTAGTTGTTTTTTTCTTAATTTTTAAAAAAAAATTTAAAGTTTTTTATTCTACTCTCTATGGTTATTAAGGAAAAATTTTCAAAATGAAAAAGGAGAAATTGAATTTTTGTCTTTTTACTTGACTTAGAGTTTGTATTATGTTTATTAAAGTTGATGAATTGTTGAAGTTTCTATTGAATTCAAACTTATGTCTTCCACTTTAAGCTATTCACACACTGTGCACAATAGGTTCCGATTATATGAAAAACTATTTCCCTCTTGACTTAGGAAAATTTTAGACTTGCTACCTTTGACCTCAATTAATAGTGTTGGGACACCGTATAAAAGGCCAATGAGTCTTTGAAAAAAAAAAAGAAAGAAAGAAAAAATCTTTTACTTACCTTGAAACCCGAGCAAGGTCCGAGGGGTATATGGTGAAAATCTTTAAAGCCTGGTGCCCTAAGCCTTCATTGGTTGGGAGTCACCGACCTCAATGCTCGTTACAAGGGTTGATAGGTGGAGTTTAATGATTACTACTCAAAAAGTGCTATTTCATAGCTTGTAATTAACTCTTTTAAACACTTTTGAGTAGTAGTTATTGCCTTTTAACCCAATTAACATGTTAAGGACCCTTGCAATCACTTCTAATCAATTTGTGTTAAGTTTTGGTGTTTTGATAGCTTTTTGATCACCAAAGCAATACAAGATTGAGGAGAGTTATTTGGAATCCATGGAAAAGAAATGGAAAGCTCAGAAACATGAAGAACCAAAGCTTTGAAGTCCTTTGCCATAAGCAAATCCGGAATGCAAAGAGAAATCTGCCATGAAGTATTCTTGATAACAGTCATGTCAGCTACTTTTGGAGCACTTTCCGAAGTCTATTTTATACATGCTATATACCATTTCAAATATCAGGAAGTCAAGAATCCAATGCTTCAAACGATGCATAATTCGGAGTTGAAACGAAGGAGTTACAGCCATTGCAAGCAGATCACTCCAAGCTGAAGGAAGATTTTTGCACGGTTGTGAAATCAGCCTTTTGTTGCGAGAATTTCGCAGCCATTTTGCACAGTGCACGGGTGTTCTCCTGAAGCTTCCCAATAGTTGCGACTGACACTTTTGGATATTTTCTTCAGATATTTTTGTATAAATTTCCATTCTTCTCCTTGTAACCCACCAATTATAGGATTCCTTTGTTATTAAGTTTGGAAAAATGGTGAATAACCTCAGATATTTTGTTTTGTAATTTTCTTTATATATAGCTCTCGGGAGCTTGTTCTTGGAGGAGACCTTTTGTAAAGTTTTGGAAAAGCAAGTAAAGTTCAGGTCCTTTGTTTTGCCTTACCTTCTCACTTTGTATTTTTTTTATTTCTTACTAAGTTATGCACTCTCTGAGGAATTTTCCCCAGAGAATGAGTAACTAAACCTTTAGTTCCTTGGAGCTAAGGTTGCCGGGGAAGGTTCCAATTGCAAGAATGCAAAGCTTTGTGGTTTCAGCCATGAATGAAGAGGAAGTGAAATCCTTCAGTGATTTCTATGTTTTTAGTTAACTTAAAACACCTTAGAGTCACCTGGGCCAACACTTGGTAAGGCAAGTGATCTCCAACCATGAAGATGCACTAGTTTACCCCTTGCGAGCCTCTAGGAGGTGACTTGTAGGTAGGATTTTTTGGAATTTCCAACACTTGGTAAGCTTTTGGACTCCAAGGAGACATCCATTAGTTATCTCTTGCGAGCTTGAGAAGGGAAGTCCAAGGTTAAAGATCACCTTGAATGGTTAAGGCTTAGTGAGAGGTTTGAACCGTTGCAAGTTGCATCAGTGAGAGAATTAAAGCTGAAATCTAATTAAAGGATGTATCTGTACAACACCGGTTAGAGAATTGACTATATGTTGATTCTCTCACGTGAGAAAATGAACCAACTGACCTGAGCTATGTCTTTTGCATGAGGAACCTCCCCAGTGAACCTGACCCTCCAAGGAATGTTTTTCTTCCTAAGTAATTTCCATCACTTGCTTTGTAGTCATTTTAAATCTAAATCTTTACCAATCAAAGTTTTTGTTTTATTTCGTGAGCTAACCTTGAAATGAAAAAAGTACCAATTCACTTTGAATTGGTATCATTTGTAATTTGGAAGCCCTTCCCAGTGAACAATCCTAGAGCCGCTATACTATAGTAGCTTTTTCTTTGCTACCCTAGTATATGGTGTAATAGGTTATAAATTTTTTTGATTACTCCCTCAAACAAGGAGCACCAGTTGGACATGAATCAACTGAGACACTAATTGGGCACGAATCATTTAACATACTGTAGGTGCTTGGGTATTAAAATTCATTCTCAAAAGTCTGGGGTAAAATACGAGGAGTTATTGGTTGAAAAATCCTTAAAGCTTGATGCCCTAAACCTTAATTGGCTGGGAGTCATCGATGGACCTCCATTACATGGACAACTTAGAAAAAAAAAACCTTTAAGCCTTGTACTCTTACAAAGAAAAAATTGTGAAAAAAGAGGTGCGTTCTTAGCCTATTGGAGGTTGACTAGTTTGCTAAGCTTTGAAAAAGAACTAGGTTGGGGGGAGAGATTAGTTCAACATACTATATTCGAAAGCTAATAAATAACACTTAGATTTTTATGGAAGAGTAAGGTTTGGTCCTTTGGAAGTGGAAATGATTTTAAAGCTTAAATTTGCATAATGCCTTCTCTTTAAGAATTGTGATTAGATAAGTTATTTGATAACTCTTGTTGAAGTTTGAGTTTTATTTCTTTAATGTTCCATGTGAGAGTTAGATCATCATGCCGCTTGGAAATTATTTTTTGATCAGCATGATGTTGTAAATTATAGTACTGTTTATTTTTATTTTTCTCTTCTTCATTGCTAAGGGACTAGCAATATGTCGGTTGGGGGGAGTGATTACTACTTAAAAAGTACTATTTCATAGCTTGTAATTAACTCTTTTAAACACTTTTGAGTAGCAGTTATTACCTTTTAACCCAATTGGCATGCTAAGGACCCTTGCAATCAATTCCAATCAAATTGTGTAAAATTTTTGGTGTTTTGATAGCTTTTTGATCACCAAAGCAATCTGAGATTGAGGAGAGTTCTTTGGAATCCATAAGCAAATCTAGAATACAAGGAGTATGGAATTCCATCTGACTGCCGCCAGATTCCACCCAGGTAGGAATTCCATCCAACTGTCGCCGCCATTCCATCCGGCTGCCGCCACTTTCCACTAGGATGTATCACATCCAAAAATTGGCCGCGCCGCCAGTACATCCGGCTGCTGCCACATTCCACCCGGGTAGGAATTCCATCCGGCTGCCACCACCATTCCATCCAGATGTCTTACATTGGGAATTCTGACACCGGATGGGAGAGGAGGGCATTTCAACTTCTCCAGATATACATATCTGGATCCTCTAATAGTGCTCACTCGGAGAGTATCGCATCCAATTTTGCACAGTGTCGTAGTGTTCTCTTGAAGCTTCCCGATATTTGCGACCGACATCTTTAGATATTTTTCTTTAGATATTTTTCTTTAGATATTTTACTTTAGATATTTGATGTCTAAATACCCAAAGTATCCTTGTAACCCACCTATCATAGGATTCCTTAGTCTTTAAGTAAGTACAACGGGTAAATAACCCCTTATATATAGTTTGTAATTTCCTTTACAAAAGAGATCGATGATAGATCGATCATAATCGGATCTCGGGAGCTTGTTCCCAGAGACGCATCCTTTGTACAGTTTTGGGAAGGAAGTAAAATACAGAGCACTTGCTCTGCTTTTGTTTTCTCGTTATTTTCTTTCTAGCTAATCAAACTCTAAGGATTTTTCCTTAGAGGATGAGAGGCTAGGCTCTTTGTCTCTTGGAGTGAAGAAAGCCGGGTAAATTTCCACATGCATAAATTGGAAGTTTTGTTGTTTTAGTTTTTAATGAAGAGAAAGTATGACCCGTTAACGGTTTTTATCTTTTTAGTTAACTTAAAACGCCTTTAAATCACCTAGGCCAACACTTGATAAGGCAAGTGATCTCCATCCATAGAGATGCACTAGTTTATCTCTTGCGAGCCTTTAGGAGGTGATTTGAAGGTAGGATTTTCTAGAATAGCCAACACTTGGTAAGCTTTTGGACTCTAAGGAGACATCCATTAGTTATCTCTTACGAGCTTTTGGCGGGTAATCCAAGGAAAAAGATCACCTTGAATGGCAAGTGCTAGGTGAGAGGTATGAGCCATTGCAAGGTGCATCAGTGAGAGGGATTTAGTGTTTGAACCCATTAATGGGAAGCATCTGTACCACATCGATTCGGGAAATAACTATATGTTAAATCCCCAATGCGATGAAAATAAACAAGTGACCTGAACTCTCCTTTTTGTATGAGGAATCTGAACCTAGTGATCTAAACTCCAAGAGACACTTTTCTTTATAAGTAAAATCAGTTACTATTTTTTGTTAGTTTAAAACCAAATATTTTTCCGCTAAAGATTATGTTTTCTTTTAAAGCTGACCTTGAAATGAAAAGACACCAATTCATCTTTGAATTAATATCAATTGTGAAGTGAAAACCCATCCCAATGAACGATCCTAGAGCCACTATGCTATAGTAGCTTTGTCTTTGCTACCCTAGTTCATGGTGTAATAGGTTATAAATTTTGTTGATTACTCCCTCGATCAAGGAGCACCAGCTGGACATGAATCAGATGATACACCGACTGGGCACGAATCAATGGACGACTTTGGGTCGTGAGCTCAAGGTTGTGGATGACATGAACGACTCCGGGTTGTGAACTAAAGGCTTTGGATACTATGAATAGTAAAGGGCCTTAGATTCTATGAACAACTTAGGTTCGTGGATTATATGATCGATTCTAGGTTATGAGCTAAAGGCTTCATAAGCGATGAACACCTCTGAGTTGTTTATGACATGAATGACTTCGAGTCATCAATTGAGGGCTCTACATGCTATGAACAACTTAAGACGGTTAAGGACATGAACGACTTTGTGTGTAGAGTTTAGGTCTCTAAATGTGATAAACAACTTAAGGCTATGAATGATATAAATGACTTAAGGTCATGAGCTCAAGACTCTAGATGTTATGAAAAACTCAAGGCTATGGATGACATGAACAACTCCGTGTCATGAGCTCAAGGCTCTAGATGCTATGAACAACTCAGGGTTATGGATGAAATGAACTACTCTGGACCGTTAGCTTAATGTATTAAATGCTATGAATAGTAGAGGAATATGGATGGCATGAATGACTTAGGGTCTCGTGCACTCAGGGTTCTTGATGCTATGAACAACTTAGGGATGTGGATGACATGAACGACTCTAGGTCATGACCTCAAGCCTCTAGATGTTATGAACAACTCAAGGTTGTTGTTGACATGAACGATTTCAGGCTGTGAGCTCAAGGCTTTAGATGCTATGGACAACTCAAGGTTGTGGATGATATGAACAATTCTAGTTGTGATCTCAAGGGTCTAAATGGTCCAACCAGCTTTGGACGGTGGAGGACATGAAAAACATTGTGTCATAGGCTCAGGTCTCTAAATGCTATGAACATCTTAAGGTCATGGATTATATAAATGACTTGGGGTCCTGAGCTTATGACTATAGATATTAGGAACAACTTAGGGCAGTAGATGACATGAATGACTATGAGTCATGACCTCATGGCTTTAGATGTTGTAAACACAATAGAGTTATGGTTGACATGAATGTCTATGAGTAGTGAGCTCTGGGCACTAGATGCTATGAACAACTCGGGGTTGTGGATGATATAAACGATTATTGGTTGTGATGTCAAGAGTTTGGATGTTATGAGCAACTTAAGGCAATGGAGGACACAAATGATTCCGCGTCATGAGCTCAAGTCTCTAAATGCTATGAACAACTTAGGGTCATGAGCTAATGAGTCTTAATGTTATGAATAACTTAAGGATGTTGATGACATAAATGACTCCAAGTTGTGAGCTTAAGGCTTTAAATGTAATGAACAACTTAAGGTTGTGGTTGACATGAACGACTAGGGGTCGTGAGCTTATAACTTTGGATGCTATGATTAACTCATGGCTATGGATGACATGAACTACTCTAGGTCGTGAGCTTAGGACTCTAAATGTAATGAATAGTAGAGTGTTGTGGATGATATAAATGACCGGGGGTCCCATGAGTCCAGGGCTCTAGATGTTCAAAATAGCTCAGGCTATGGATGATATGAACGATTCTTGGTAGTGAGCCCAATGCTTTAGATGCTATGAATAGTTTAAGGTTATGGATGACATGAACAAATTCAGGTCGTGAGCTCAAGGCTCTAGATAGTATAAACAACTCAGGATTGTGGTTGACATGAACGACTCTGGGTCATGAGCTTAAGGCTCTAGATGTTTTGAACAACTTAAGCTTGTGGATGATATGAATGATTCTTATTATGATCTTAAGGGTCTAAATGCTACAAACAACTTCTGGTAGTGGACGACATGAATGACCACATGTTATGAGCTTAGGGCTTGATTCATGCCTAATTGGTGTATCAACTGATTCATGTCCAGCTGGTGCTCCTTGATTGAGGGAGTAATCAACAAAATTTATAACCTATTACACCATGTACTAGGGTAGCAAAGACAAAGCTACTATAGCATAGTGGCTCTAGGATCGTTCACTGGGATGGGTTTTCACTTCACAAATGATATTAATTCAAAGTTGAATTGGTGCCTTTTCATTTCAAGGTTAGCTTTAAAAGAAAACATAAAGATGAGTTGGAAAAGGTTTGGTTTTAAACTAACCAAAAATAGTAACTGATTTTACTTACAAAGAAAAGTGTTTCTTGGAGTTTCAAATCACTAGGCTCAGATTCCTCATGCAAAAAGGGAGTTCCGGTCACTTGCTTCTTTTCCTCGCATTAGAGAATTAACATATAGTTAATTCTCTAACCGGTGTGGTACATATGCTTCCCATTAATGGGTTCAAACACTAAATCCCTCTCACTGATGCACCTTGCAATGGCTCATACCTCTCACCAAGCACTTGCCATTCAAGGTGATATTTAACCTTGGATTACTCGTCAAAAGCGAACAAGAGATAACAATTAGACCTCCATGGAGCAAGCTTGCTAGCAATAAGAATCCATGGAATCCGAAAGCTTACCAAATATTGGCTATTTCTAGAAAATCCTACCTTCAAACCACCTACCAAAAGCTCCCAAGAGATAAACTAGTGCATCTCCATGGACGGAGATCACTTGCCTTACGAAGTGTTGGCTCAGGTGAATTGAAGGCGTTTTAAATTAACTAAAAAGATAAAAACCATTAATGGGTCACACTTTCTCTTCATTAAAAACTAAAACAACAAAACTTCCAATTTATGCATGTGGAAACTTACCCGGCTTTCCTCACTCCAAGAGACGAAGAGCCTAGTCTCTCATCCTCTGAGGAGAAATCCTCAGAGTTTGGTTGGCTAGAAAGAAAAAGAAAATGAAAAATGAAAGAGAAGGAAAAACAGAGCAAGGCTCTATATATTCTATATATTTATCTATCTATATCTATATATCTATATCTCTATATTTTTTTACAATGGATGCAAGGGAATATATATAGAGAAGTTTTTCCAACCTTCCTAGCTAAGAAATCTTATGGTTGGTGGATTACAAGGACAAGAATGGAAATTTATACAAAAATATCTGAAGAAAAGATCTAAAAGAGTCGGTGCACAAATATCCCAGTTCGCATGTAGATTTCGCACGTTGCATGGTGACTTACGAAAATCTCGCAAGTTGATTTTGCAACTTGGAATCCATTTTCGCACGTTGAACTCCAAGTTCGCAAGTTGCAAAATCACTTTCGCAAGTTGGGCTTTAATTTCGCACGTTGGAGTTCCAAATTCGCAAGATGCGAATTTGTCCTTCAGCTAGATGCAGTTGTCTTGAGAAGGCTATATCTTCCTCATTTAAGCTCCAAATCATACATGGTTTGAAGAGTTGGATTCTTGACTTCATGAGCTTTGAAATGGTATATAGAATGTAGAAAATGGACTTCGATAAATGCTCCAAAAGTGCGAAAGAAGACTGCAGCCGCTGTCCTCTATTTTCTTCACTATGTTTTTCCTCTCTCCGTTGTTCTTTCCTTGCATACTTTGAACGACATTGGCAAAGGGCTATGGAGCTCCAAAGCTTGGTTCTTGATGAATTTGAGCTTCCAAAAGCTTTGCCATGAACTATATACAGCTCTCCCTCATTCTTGGATTGCTTTGGTGTAGCTAAAAGCTATCAAAAACACCAAAACTTAACACAATTTGATTAGAAACGATTGCAAGGGTCCTTAACATGTCAATTGAGTTAAAAGGTAATAATTACTACTCAAGAGTGTTTAAGAGAGTTAATTACAATCTACAAAATAGCACTTTTTGAGTAGTAATCACTCCCCCCAACCAACATATTGCTAGTCCCTTAGCAATGAAGGAGAGAAAAAATAAAAATAAAAGTAATAAATTTACAAAATCATGTTGATCACTCCAAAAAATGTTTAAGTGGCATGACTAATCAAACTCTCATATGGAACATGAAAGAAATAAAACTGAAACTTTAATAGGAGCTATCAAATAATTTGCCTAGTCACAATTCATAAAGAGTAGGCATTATGCAAATTTAAGCTTCAAAAGAATTTCCACTCCCAAAGGTCCAATCCTTACTCTTCCACAAAAATCTAAGTGTTATTTATTAGTTTCCAGATATAGTATGTCAAACTAATCTCTCCCCTCAACCTAGTTCTTTTCAAAGCTTAGCAAACTAATCAACCTCCAATAGGCTAAGAACGCACCTTTTTTCTTTCACAATTTTTTTCTTGTAGGAGTGCAAAGCTTAAAGGCATTCTTTTCTAAATTGTCCATGTAACGGGGGTCCATCGATGACTCCCAACCAATCAAGGTTTAGGGCATCAAGCTTTAAGGATTTTTCAACCAGTAACTCCTTGGATTTCACCTTGGACTTTTGAGAATGAATTTTTAATACCCAAGCACCTATTCACCCATGTAACGAGCACTGAGGTCGGTGACTCCCAACCATTGAAGGCTTAGAGCATCAGGTTTTAAAGATTTTCACCATATACCCCTCAGACCTTGCTCGGGTTTCAGGGCAAGTAAAACATTTTTCTTTTTCTTTCTTTTTCCAAAGGCTCATTGGCCTTTTATAAGGTGTCTCAACACTATTACAATGAGGTCAAAGGTACGAAGTCTAAATTTTCCTAAGTCAAGGGGGAAAATAGTTTTTCATCTTATGAACGGAACCTAGTGTGCACGGTGTGTGATAAGCTTAAAGTGGAAGAAATAAGGTTGAAATCAATAGGAGTTCAATAATTCATCAACTTTAATAAACATAATACAAACTCTAAGTTTCAAGCAAAAAGACAAAAATTGAATTTCTCCCATTTCATTTTGAAATTTTTTCCTTAATAACCATGGAGAGTATTAAAAAAAACTTTAAAAAAATTTAAAAATTAAGCAAAAAACAACTAAATTACCAAAATAACTTAGCATTAATAACAAAACTTCCTTCCTCAACTCTCCCCCCAACCAAGTTGAACATTGTCCTCAATGTTTCAAGAGCGATTAAAAAATTAAAGGGAGGAAGTGGTACCTCCTGAGTGGCATGGAGTCTGAGTCGTATAGGAGAAACCACATGTTTAAAAAAAAAAACAAAAGATTCAGTGAGTAGAGGAAATAGAAAAATGCCAAGTTTAAACAAAAATGATGTCTATATATTAATCTGAGAAAATAGAATATAATATATGATCATGCAATGCATCCAATCCCAGAATATAAAACATCAAAACATGAAATTATCTATACTAATATAATAAGTAAATGCAAAAATTAAAGAGATGATCAAGTAGTGGTAGGGTCCTGTGGAGATAATGGCTCTGTGGTGGCCTTCTGAGTGGGTTGGGTCAGGACATTGACCTCTGCTCTGGTAGTCTCCTTAGGTGGCATAGTCTTCTCAACTGAAGCTCTCAGCTGGAACTATGGGCTGTGATGGTTTAGGGAGGTGAGAAATGGAGTGAGAGGCTTCATGTGTGTGATCCTAGGGTGCATGAGGTTGTTCTCTCCTCTAATGCATGTTCCTGAGGCTTCAAATAGAGAGGGAGGGGCGGAATTTGGATGGTCACACGTTTAAAAACTCTTTCGAAAGTTGAAATGGATTTTAGGAATGAAAAACAGAGTCTTGGGTGTTTAAAAATGGGTTTAAAATATAGTTGGTCATTTTCGCACTTTAAAAATTTTTTCACACCTTGGAAAGGATTTTTCGCACTTTGGATTTCAAGGTGCGAAATTTTCACTCAACTTTGCGCAGTCTGTCTTCAAATGGCCATAACTTCTTCGTTTCAAATCCAAATCATGCACTGTTTAAAGCTCTGGATTCCTAACTTCCCAAGATTCAAAACGACATATCGTATGCATAATTTGAGCTCCAGGAAGTGCTTCAAAAATGTGTCCAACAGTAGTGAATTTTTCATACTTGAATTCGCACGTTGGAATGAATTTCGCACCTTGAATTGTGGTGTGCGAAATTTTCGCACCTTGTTTCGCACGGTGTGAAAATTGGTTTGGGCTGTGCGAAATGCCACTCGTGTGTCAGGAGAGTGTTTCGCACCTTGATTCGCACTGTGCGAAATTTTCTTTCAGCTCGGTGTAGTTTTCTTGTAATGACCATAACATTTTCGTTTCAACTCCGATTTGGACACCGTTTGAAGCGTTGGACTCCTGACTTCCCAAGCTTCGAAACGGTATATAGTATGTATAAAATGGAATCGAGAAAGTGCTCCAAATATGTCCCGAAGTGGCAATAGAACCAATGGCCAGAATTCTCTCTTCTCTTCCTTTTCTTTCATCATTTGATTTTTGATAGTACACCCAACTATTTTGTAGTCCCTCCTGCAATGATCATCCAAAAACTTATGTTAAATAAAAACTAATTAAAATTTAAGCATTGAAATCAAAATTAAAACAAGTAATAAAGCAAAAAGATATGGACTAGCTAGTCTTTAAAAAGACTAAGTCCATCAAAAAAATGTTGTCCTGTTTCAGCTTGCCCGGATCCCATATGAAGTTAGCATCCTTCATTAGAGATTTGCATTGTATGATGGCAATGGAAACAATTCCCTTTCTCTTTCCTTTAATTTCCTCCCTCTTCTTTTTCTCTGTTTCATTCTCTGTTTCATGCTCTTGTTTGGATGTGGCCAAATCAACCTCTTTACCACTCCTTAGAGTGATCACGACTTTAACGTCTCTCACTTGTGAAGATTCTCTCTTATGAGCCTTGAGATTGAGTATTGGAGATTATCTATCTTTTGAGATAGATCATTTTGTATTTCATCCATCCTTTTATTCAATGAACTCTCTACACTGTCAATTCTTTGACTGAGCTGAGCATTGATGGATTTTAGAGCTCCAACAAAGTCTCCCCCGACCTTGCTAAGATTCACTATAGCTTGTTCAAGGTTCAAGGCTTGCTAAGGTGCTTGAGCAGGTTGCTGGTACTGAGGTGGCTGTGGTTTCCAAGAGAAATTTTGATGGTCCCTCCAATTAGAATTGTAGGTGTTGCAATCACCAAACATTTCCCTCACCACTGGAATGGTAGGACACTCTTCCACCAAGTGCTCATAAGATAGACAAATGGCCCAAGGCATAGCTTGCAATGGTATCCGAGAGATGGCTTGCATTTCTTGTATTTTTTTCATTTCTAGCTCTTCCAATCTCCTTGCCATAGCTGCAATCTTTGCCTTAATGTCGATTTCTTCCTTCAAAATATACATCTCAGCCTTAGCATTAGGTTGAGATGTCATTCTTCCCATATCTCTAGCATTTGGTTCATCCCATTCTCTTGAAAGTTTAGCCACATAACTCAAGAAGTTCATAGCTTCCTCTGCTATCTCGTATTCAATATGACATGCACAACTAGCAATTTGTGAATTAAAAACAGAGAAAACAAAAGAAAAACAATTCTAAAAAAAAAATTAAGACTAACTAAAACTAGTTGAAAGGTAAACTAAAACATACATAAAGAAAAAGAACAATTAAAAAGAGTTAGTAAAAGAAAAGAAAAATCACCAAACTTGTGATGAATATCACAATTGTTCTCAAAAGATCATATCACTGCAAAGTGGCACCATCTCCCGCAACGGCGCCATTTGATTCATGCCTAATTGGTGTATCAGCCGATTCATGTCCAGCTGGTGCTCCTTGATTGAGGGAGTAATCAACAAAATTTATAACCTATTACACCATGTACTATGGTAGCAAATACAAAGCTACTATAGCATAGTGGCTCTAGGATCGTTCACTGGGATGGGTTTTCACTTCACAAATGATATTAATTCAAAGTTGAATTGGTGCCTTTTCATTTCAAGGTTAGCTTTAAAAGAAAACATAAAGATGAGTTGGAAAAGGTTTGGTTTTAAACTAACCAAAAATAGTAACTGATTTTACTTACAAATAAAAGTGTTTCTTGGAGTTTCAAACCACTAGGCTCAGATTCCTCATACAAAAAGGGAGTTCCGGTCACTTGCTTCTTTTCCTCGCATTAGAGAATTAACATATAGTTAATTCTCTAACCGGTGTGGTACAGATGCTTCCCATTAATGGGTTCAAACACTAAATCCCTCTCACTTATGCACCTTGCAATGGCTCATACCTCTCACCTAGCACTTGCCATTCAAGGTGATCTTTAACCTTGGATTACCCGTCAAAAGCGAACAAGAGATAACAATTAGACCTCCATGGAGCAAGATTGCAAGCAATAAGAATCCATGGAATCCGAAAGCTTACCCAATATTGGCTATTCTAGAAAATCCTACCTTCAAACCACCTACCAAAAGCTCGCAAGAGATAAACTAGTGCATCTCCATGGACGGAGATCACTTGCCTTACGAAGTGTTGGCTCAGGTGAATTGAAGGCGTTTTAAGTTAACTAAAAAGATAAAAACCATTAACGGGTCACACTTTCTCTTCATTAAAAACTAAAACAACAAAACTTCCAATTTATGCATGTGGAAACTTACCCGGCTTTCCTCACTCCAAGAGATGAAGAGCCTAGCCTCTCATCCTCTGAGGAGAAATCCTCAGAGTTTGGTTGGCTAGAAAGAAAAAGAAAATGAAAAATGAAAGAGAAGGAAAAACAGAGCAAGGCTCTATATATTCTATATATTTATCTATCTATATCTATATATCTATATCTCTATATTTTTTTACAATGGATGCAAGGGAATATATATAGAGAAATTTTTCCAACCTTCCTAGCTAAGAAATCTTATGGTTGGTGGATTACAAGGACAAGAATGGAAATTTATACAAAAATATCTGAAGAAAATATCTAAAAGAGTCGGTGCACAAATATCCCAGTTCGCATGTAGATTTCGCACGTTGCATGGTGACTTGCGAAAATCTCGCAAGTTGATTTTGCAACTTGGAATCCATTTTCGCACGTTGAGCTCCAAGTTCGCAAGTTGCAAAATCACTTTCGCAAGTTGGGCTTTAATTTCGCACGTTGGAGTTCCAAATTCGCAAGATGCGAATTTGTCCTTCAACTAGATGCAGTTGTCTTGCGAAGGCTATATCTTCCTCATTTAAGCTCCAAATCATACATGGTTTGAAGAGTTGGATTCTTGACTTCCTGAGCTTTGAAATAGTATATAGAATGTAGAAAATGGACTTCGAGAAGTGCTTTAAAAGTGTGAAAGAAGACTGCAGCTGCTGTCCTCTATTTTTCCTCTCTTCGTTGTTCTTTCCTTGCATACTTTGAACTACTTTGGCAAAGGGCTATGGAGCTCCAAAGCTTGGTTCTTCATGAGTTTGAGCTTCCAAAAGCTTTTCCATGAACTATATACAGCTCTCCCTCATTCTTGGATTGCTTTGGTGTAGCTAAAAGCTATCAAAAACACCAAAACTTAAAACAATTTGATTAGAAACGATTGCAAGGGTCCTTAACATGTCAATTGAGTTAAAAAGGTAATAATTACTACTCAAGAGTGTTTAAGAGAGTTAATTACAAGCTACAAAATAGCACTTTTTGAGTAGTAATCAGGGCTCTAGACCGTATGAACAACCAAGGAATGTGGATGACATGAACTACTCTAGGTTATGAGCTCAGGTCTCTGGATGCTATGAACAGCTCAAGGTTGCGGCAAACATGAACTACTCAATGTCATGAGCTAAGGCCATTAGATGCTATGCATAGGGTAGGGTTGTGGATGATGTGAACAATTCATGGTTGTGAGTCTAAGGCTTTAGATTGTATGAACAACTCAGGGTTATAGATGACATGAAGGACTCTAGTTCATTAGCTTAGCGCTTTAGATGTTATGAACAACTTAGGGTTATGGTTGACATGAATGATTCTAGGTCATGAGCTCAAGGCTTTAGATGTTATGAACAAGTCAATGCAGTAGATGACATGAACAATTCTATGTCGTGATCTTATGGGTTTAGATGTTGTGAACAGCTTAGGGCGGTGGAGGACGTGAATGACTCCGCATTATGAGCTCAAGTCTCTCAATGCTATGAACAATTTAAGGCTGTGGATGATATAAATGACTCAGAGTCTTGAGCTTAGGACACTAGATACTATGAACAGATCAGGGTTATGGATGACATGAACAAATCAAGGTCGTGAGCTCAGGGCTCTAGATACTCTAAACAACATAGGGTCATGGATGACATGAACAACTCCGAGTCATCAGTTGAGGGCATTAGATGCTATGAATAATAAAGGGTCGTGGATGATATGAATGTGTCGAGGTCCCATGAGCTTAAGGCTTTAGATGTTATCAATAGCTTAGGGTGCGGGATGATATGAACGATTTTGTGTTGTAAGGTCAATGCTCTAGATGTTATGAACAATTTAGCACTCTGGATGACATGAATGACTCCGAGTTATAAGCTTATGGGTTTAGATGCTATGAACAGTAGAGGGTTGTGGATTATATGAATGACTAGGTGTTCTATGAGCTCATGGCTCTAGATGCTATGAAAAACTCAAGGTTGTGGATGATATGAATGATTTAAAGTCCTTAGCTAGAGCCTCTAGATAGTGTGAACCACTCATAGTTGTGGATGACATGAACGACTCTAAGTCATTAGTTGTGGGCTTTAGGTGCTATGAACAACTCGAGGCTATAGATGACATGAGTGACTTTGGGTCATAAGCTCAAGGCTCTAGATTCTATGAATAATAGAGAGCCATGAATGATATGAATAACTCGGGGTCTTGTGAGTTCAAGGCTTTAGATGACCTGAATAGCTCGAGATTACGGATTATATGAATGATTCTGGTTTGTGTGCTCAAGGCTCTAGATGCTATGAATAATAGAGGGCTTGAGATGCCATGAACAACTCAAGGTATGGAAGATATGAATGGTTCAAGGTCCTTGCTCAAGGCTCCAGATGTTGTGAACAACTCAAAGCAATGGATGACATGAACGACTCCTGGTCGTTAGTTGAGGACTCTAGGTGCTATGAACAAGTCAAGCTTATAGATGACATGAACAACTCCAAGTTGTGAACTCAATGTTCTAGATGCTATAAATAACTCAAGGCTATGGATGATATATACGATTCGAGGTCCCATGAGCTTAAGGCTCTAGACGTTATGAACATCTCATGGCTGTGGTTCACATGATCAACTTCAGGTCATGAGCTTAGGGCTTTAGCTGCTATGAACAACTTAGGGTTGTGAATGATATGAACTATTGTAGGTCATACCTCAAGGCTCTAAATTCTATGAATAATAGAGGGTTGTGGATGATATGGACAACTCAAGATCCCGTGAGCTTAGGGCTTTAGATACTATCAATAGCTCAAGGTCGTGGATCACATGAACGACTCTAGGTTGTGAGCTCAAGGCTCTAGATTTTATGAATAACTTAGAGTTATGGTTGTTTTGAATGACTCCGAGTCATGTGCTCAAGGCTCTAGATGTTATGAACAACTCAAGGCCATGGATGATATGAACAATTCTTGGTCCTGAACCTATGACTCTAAATACTATGACAACTCAATGCTGTGGATGGCATGAGCTACTCCAGGTCGTGAGCTTAGGGCTCTAGATGCTACGAACAACTTAGGGTTGTGGTTGACATCAATGACTCTTGGTCATGAGCCTAGGGCTCTAGATGCTATGCACAACTTAGTGTTGGGGATCATATGAATGATTCTCGATCTTGATCTCAAGGGTCAAGATGTTATAAACAACTTAAGGCAGTTGAGGATGTGAACGACACCTCGACATAAGCTCAAGTCTCTAAATGCTATGGACAACTGAGGGTCATGGAAGATATAAATGACTTAGGGTTGTGAACTCAAAACTCTAGATGTTATGGATAGCTCAGGGCTATAGATGACATGAATGACTATGGGTCATGAGCTCCGAGCTTTAGACCATATGAACAACTTAGGACTTTCGATGACAAGAACTATTCTGAGTCTTTAGCTCAAGGCTCTAAATACTATGAATATCTCAAACCTTTGGATGACATGAATAACTTTAGGTCATGAGCTTAGGGTTTTAGATGCTATGAACATTAGAGAGTTGTGGATGATATGAACGACTCGGGGTCCCGTGAGCTCAGGGTTCTAGATGTTGTGTACAGCTTACCACTATGGATGATATGAGTGATTCCTCATTGTGTGCCCAAGTCTCTAAATGCTTTGAACAACTCAGGGTTGTGGATGGTATGAATGACTCTAGATCGTGAGCTCAGGGCTCTAGATGCTGATTACTACTCAAAAAGTGCACTTTTATAGCTTTTTATAAACTCTTTTAAACACTTTTGAGTAGTAATTAACACCTTTTAACTCAATTGGAACATTAAGGACCCTTGCAAGTGTTACAAATCAAGTTTTGGCTAGTTTTGGTGTTTTTGGTAGCTTTTTTATCATTGAAGCAAGTCATGAATAAGGGAGAATTTTGTGCAAACCTTGGAAATAGGTTTCTACATGCACTTCGCATAGCTATGAAGAGATGCAAGGAAGAAAATCAAAGAGAGAAATCCAACATGAAGCAATTTCTCATAGCTATGCGAAATATTCGCATGCTATGCAAATTATTCGCATGTTATGCAAAATATTCGCATGCTATGCGAAATCTTCGCATGCTATGAGAAATCTTTGCATGCTATGCAAAATTCAAAAGGACGTCAGCTTCAAGACAAATTTAGAGCACTTTCCGGAGTCCATTATATACATACTATATATCATATTCAAGCTCAGGAAGTTAGGAGTCCAACGCTTTAAACAATGTGCAAATCGGAGCTGAAATGAAGAAGTTATGGCCACTTGAAGACAACTACAACAAGATGAAAATGAATTTCGCAACCCCTTTTCAGCCTTGCGAAAGTTTTGCAAGCCCATCTACCCCTTGCGAAACTGAAGAATTTCGTAACCCCTTTTCAGCCTTGCGAAATTTTCTTGAAATCTTTAGATATTTTTGCACTGATTCCGTTAGATTTTGTATCTCAAGATATTTTGTATAATTATCTAGTCTCTCCTTGTAATCAACTAAAGATCTTTGTAGATATTAGAATATTTAATTGAGGGATTAAAAATATCTCTCTATATTTGTCTTAACGTATCTCTTTTTGTAATATCTATCTATCTCAAAATCTTGAAAAAAATTATGAGGGGAGGATCACTTGTACATTTTTAGTAAGAAATATTTAGAGCTTTGCTCTGCCTTACCTACTCATTTTGATTGTATTTTCTTTCTAGCCAAACAACCTCTGAGGATGTTTTCTCAGAGAATGAGTGGCTAGGCTTTTTGTTTCTTGGGCTGAAGGAAGCTAGGTAAGGGATCTAGATACAAAAGTGGGAGTTTTCCTTGTTTTAGTTTTTAATGAAGAGAAGGCTGTGTCCCGTTAATGGTTTTTATATTTTTAGTTAACTTAAAATCCCTTATAATCACCTGGGCCAACACTTGGTAAGCTTTTCAAACTCAATCCATAGAGATCCATTAGTTATCTCTTGCGAGCCTCTAGGAGGTGGTTTAAAGGTAGGATTGCCTAGGATAGTCAACACTTGGTAAGCTTTTGGACTCCTTAGAGACATCCATTAGTTATCTCCTGCGAGCTTTTGAAGGGTAATCCAAGGTTAAGGATCACCTTGAATGGCAAATACTAGGTGAGAGGTACGAGCCATTGCAAGATGCATCAGTGAGAGGGATTTAGCATTGAAACCATTAATGGGAAGTAACTGTAGCACACCGGTTGGGAGGATAACTATAGGTTAAATCCCCAATGTGAGGAAAAGATCCGGAATCTCCCCTTTTGTATAAGGAACCTGAACCTAGTGACCTGAAACTCCAAGAAACCTTTTCTTTATAATTAAACTCGGTTACTATTTATGCTTAGCTTAAAACCAAACCTTTTTCAACCATCATTATGTTTTCTTTTAAAGCTAAGTTATAAAAGAAAAAGCACCAATCCAATTCTTTAAACTAATATCAGGTGTAAAATGAAAACCCATCCCTATGGACGATCCTAGAACCACTATGCTATGCTAGCTATGCTACCCTAGTATATGGTGAATTAGGTTTATAAATTTTGTTGATAACTCCCATCTGAGGACTGAATCAAAGGTACACCAATTGGGGACGAATCAAATGGCGTCGTTGCCGAGGATAGTGCCACTTCACAGTGATATGATCTTTCCAGAACACTTGTGCTCTTCATCACAAGTTTGGTGATTTTTCTTTTCTTTTACTAACTCTTTTTATTTGTTTCTCTTTTTAGTTTATCTTTTGATTAGCTTTTAGTTAACCCTAATTTTTTCTTTCTAAAATTTTTTTTCTTTTGTTTTCTTTGTTTTTATTTTTTTCAGTTATTCCTAGTTGTGCATGCCATATTGGATACAAGACAGTGAGGGAAGACTTGTGAAAATAAAAAATCCTCACGAAACAAAGTTAGAATTAAGTGCGAAAGTCATGGAAACTATACTTGAAGATCAACATAGTCAACATGCTCCAAAAGAGAATATCAATGCATACCGATCCATGAGGGACCGCATGCATCCACCTCGTATGAGTGCACTGTCATGTATAGTGGCACCTATAGAGCAGCTAGTGATCCGACCACATATTGTGCCACTCATAACTACTTTCCATGGGATGGAAAGTGAGAATCCCTACACGCATATCAAGGAATTTGAGGACATTTGTAATACTTTCTGAGAAGAAGGAGTTTCAATCAACTTGATGAGGCTCAAGCTATTTCCTTTCACTTTAAAGGACAAGGCCAAAATTTGGCTTAATTCTTTAAGGCCAAGGAGTATCCGAGCTTGGACTAATTTGCAAACCGAATTCCTTAAGAAATTTTTCCCAACTCACAGGACCAATGGCTTGAAAAGGAAAATTTCAAACTTCTCAGCTAAGGAGAATGAGAAATTCTATAAGTGTTGGGAGAGATACATGGAAGCTATTAATGCTTGTCCTCACCATGGCTTTGATACATGGCTATTGGTGAGCTATTTTTACGATGATATGTCTTTCTCAATGAAGCAACTCTTAGAAACGATGTGCGGAGGAGACTTCATGAGTAAGAATCTGGAGGAAGCCATGGATTTCTTGAGTTATGTGGCTGAATTTTCAAGAGGATGGGATGAGCCCTATGCCAGAGAAGTGGGAAGAATGAAATCTCAACCAAATGCTTTTAATGCTAAGGCTGGGATGTATACTTTGAATGAAGATACCGATATGAAAGCAAAATTTACAACTATGGCAAGAAGATTGGAGGAGCTTGAAGTAAAGAAGATACAAGAAGTGCATGCCATTTCAAAAACACCAGTGCAAACTAAGTCGTGTTCAATTTGTCAATATTTTGAGCACTTGGTGGAGGAGTATCCTATGATGCCAGATGTGAGAGAAATGTTTGGGGATCAAGGAAATGTTATTGGACAGTTTAAGCCCAATAACAATGCTTCATATGGCAACACCTACAATTCAAATTGGAGAAACCATCAAAATTTCTCTTGGAAGCTAAGGGCACCCCAGTACACGCAACCTGGCCAAGCACCCCCGCAAGCCCCAAGTCTTGAACAAGGCATTATGAATCTTAGCAAGGTTGTAAGAGATTTTGTTGGAGACCAGAAATCCATCAATGATCAAGTCAAGCAAGAAAATGCTCAACTCAGTCAAAGAATTGATAGCCTAGACAGAAAGATGGATGAGAAGCAAAATGATCTATCTCGGAAGATAGATAATCTCCAATACTCAATCTCAAGGCTCGCCAATCTCAACACAGTGCAAGTTAAAGGAAAATTTCCTTCTCAACCTCATCAGAATCCCAAGGGTATCCATGAAGTGGAGGCTCAGGAGAGAGAATCTTCAAGGCTGAGGGAAGTAAAAGCAATGATCACTGTAAGGAGTGGTAAAGAGGTTGATCTGTTTACATCCAAGCCAGAACATGAACCAGAGAGTGAATCAGAGAAAGAGAAGAGGGAGGAAATCAAAGGAAAGAGGAAAGGGAACAATACAAAGAAGGAGGACCTTGAAGCTATTGTGAATGAAAGACCAAAGAGGACCATCAACCAAGAAGAAGTGATAAAGAAGCACATGTCTCCACCATTCCCCCGAGCTTTGCATGGCAAAAAGGGAATCATCAATGCATCAAAAATTCTTGAAGTGTTGAGGCAAGTAAAAGTTAGCATCCCTTTGCTAAACATGATCAAACAAGTTTCGACTTATGCGAAATTCCTGAATGACTTATGCACTATAAAAAGAGGGTTAAATGTGAGTAAGAAAGCCTTCTTAACTAAGCAAGTAAGTTCCATTATACAGTGCAAGTCTCTAGTGAAATACAAAGATCTAGGCTATCCTACCATCTCAATGATGATTGGAGAGACGTGTGTGGAAAAAACTTTGTTGGACTTGGGAGCAAGTGTAAATTTGCTTCCCTACCCTGTCTATAAGCAATTGGGACTTGGAGAGTTGAAGCCAACATCAATCACTCTATCTCTAGCAGATATATCTGTGAAAATTCCAAGAGGTATGATTTAAGATGTCTTAATTCAAGTTGACAAATTATGCTACCTAGTGGATTTTGTTGTTCTTGATACGGACTCGATTGCTAAAGGAACTAACTGTATTCCTATCATACTTAGAAGACCATTCCTAGCTACATCAAATGCTATCATCAATTGTAGGAATGGAGTCATGCAACTTACATTTGGCAACATGACGTTGGACCTCAATATCTTCTATATGTATAATAAACAATTCCATCCGAGAGAAGAAGAATGACCAAAAGAGGTGTGCATGATTGACAACTTAGTGGAGGAGCATTGTGATTAGAAGATGGTAGAAGATTTGAATGAGATTTTTGGTGATCTTGATGAAGGGTTGCTTGAACCCTTAGTTTTGCTTGCTACTCTGCCTCCTTTGAAAATGAGAGAAGAAATTCTCCCTTTATTCAATGAGGAGGAGACACAAGAAGCCGTTAAGGAGGAGCCCGCAAAGATTATTTTGAAGCCATTACCCACGGAGTTGAAGTATGCATACCTGGAAAAGAACAAGCAGAGCCCTGTTGTTATTTCTTCATCTCTTACCAATACTCAGGAGGATTGTCTACTTAAAATCCTCAAGAGATGCAAGAAGGCGATAGGGTGGAAAATTTCTGATTTGAAAGGGATCATCTCTTTAGTCTATACTCATCTTATATACATGGAAGAAGAAGCTAAGCTAGTTCATCAACCCTAGAGAAGGTTGAACCCTCACATGAAAGAGATGGTGCGAGCTGAAGTGCTTAAGCTACTTCGGGCCAGTATTATCTATCCCATATCAGATAGCCCATGGGTGAGTCCTACGCAAGTCATGCCAATGAAATCAGAGATCACAGTGGTGCAAAATGATAAGGGAGAGGAAGTTTCTACATGCCTCACTTCAGGTTAGAGGGTGTGTATTGATTATAGAAAGTTGAATGTTGTAACAAGAAAGGACCACTTCTCGTTGCCGTTTATTGATCAAGTGCTTGAGAGGGTCTCAGGCCATCCATTCCACTATTTCTTGGATGGCTACTTCAGGTATTTTCAAATAGAAATAGTTGTTGAAGATCAGGAGAAAACCATTTTCACATGTCTATTTGGAACCTACGCATATAGAAGAATGCCTTTTGGCTTATGCAATGCACCAACAACATTCCAAAGATGCATGTTAAGCATTTTCAGTGATATGGTGGAGTGATTACTACCAAAAAGTGCTATTTTGTAGACCTAATCATAATGGTTTTAAGCACCTTTGAGTATTAATCATATTCATTTAACCCAATTAATTCATTAAAGTCCTTAGTAATTGGTTCTAACCATTTTGTGGTAAGTTTTGGTGCTTTTTGATAGCTTTTTGCTCACCAAAGCAATCCAAGAATGAGGGAGAGCTGTATACTCTTCATGGCAAAGCTTTTGGAAGCTCAAATTCATGAAGAAACCAAGCTTTGGAGCCTCATAGTCCTTTGCCTTAGTCGTTCAAAGTATGCAAGGAAAGAACAATGGAGAAGAGGAAAACAGAGTAAGGAAAACAAGGGACAGCAGCTGCAGTCTTCCTTCACACTTTTGGAGCATTTCCCGAAGTCCATTTTCTACATTCTATATACCATTTCAAAGATCAGGAAGTCAATAATCCAAAGCTTCAAACCGTGTACAATTTGGAGCTGAAATGAGGAAGATATGGCCTTCGGAAGACAACTGCATCAAGCTGAGGGACAATTTCGCACCTTGCGAAATTGGAACTCCAATGTGCGAAATTTAAAGTGGATGGCAGCTGTGAAGTCGCGGTGAAGCCCAACATGCGAAGTTGATTTTGCAACTTGTGAACTTGGATCTCAACGTGTGAAAGTGAATTCTAAGTTGCAAAATCAACTTGCGAAATTTTCGCAAGTCACCATGCAACGTGCAAAACTAGGATATTTATGCCGACTCTTTTTCTTCTGATATTTTTGTGTCTAAATTTCCATTTTCTCCTTGTATTCAGCCACTCATGTAATTCCTTAGCTAGGAAGTATCCAAGGAAGGGTAAATTACCTTCCTATATAAACTCTCTTGTAAACACTGAAAAAACACTCTCGGGGAGCTTTTTCCAGGAGACCAACTTATGTATATTTTACACTTAAGGAAATACAGGGATCTCTTTTGCTTTACTTTTTCTCTATCATTTTATTGGAAGCCAAACAACCTCTGAGGATGTTTTCCCAGAGGATGAGAGGCTAACTTTTTGGTTTCTTGGAGTGAAGGAAGCTAGGTGAAAAGTCCAGATGCTAAAGTGGAAAACTTTTGTGCCTTAAATACAAGTAGTTGGAATTCATAAATGGCTTCTAAATCTAAAGTTTTACTTTAAATCCCTCAGAATCACTTTGAATGGCCAATACATGGTAAGCTTCAGGTCTCTGTGGATGCTTATTACTAGATCCATATCAGTCCATTAGTTATCATGTACGAGCCATTGGAAAGTGATTCAAGGTGAAGACTCATAGTGTCTAAAGCCATTAATGGAATTTAACTACCATTTCTATTGACTTTCTATGGATTAAATCTTCATTGTTAAACCTATTCCGGTTCGGGAGATAACTATAGGTTAAATCCCCAATGCGAGGTGAAAAATCCAGAATTTCCACTTTGCATTCTGAACTTGATCCTAGCAACCCTTAGCTCCAGGAGACTTTATTTCTTCCATTTTTACTTAGTTCTATGTTAGTTTAATTTCAGTCACTACTTTCAAAACAAATTTTATTCTCTTTTAAACTTTTAAGTTTATGATAAAGGAAATCATCAGACTGAATTTCTAATTTAGAGTTTATCACTGGTAGAGTGAAAACCCATCCCTGAGTTCGACCCTGTAGCTGTTATACTATAGTAGCTTTGCTACGCCAGTATAAGGTTATAGGATTTATAAATATTTTTGGTTAAAATACTCAACTGGGCATGAATCAAATGGCGCCGTTGCCGGGGATGGTGCCACTTTGCAATGATATGATCTTATGAGAACACTTATGATTTCCATCACAAGTTTGGTGAATTCCTTTTTCACTATCTTCATTTCCTCTCTTTTAATTGTAGAATTTCTTTTGTTAAGTTTACTTTCATTTTTTTTTCTAACCTTAACTTTCGTCTAGCTTTCTTTTCTTTTTGTTATCTTTGTTTTGTTTTTCAGAGAAGTTACAACTTGTGCATGCCCTATTGGATTCGGGACCAAGAGGGAAGGCTAGTAAGGATAGAGAATCCTCAAGACACAGAGTTGGATATCTGTGTAAACATCATGGACCCTCCACAAGAGGATCAGAATTCTCAACATGGTCAAGGGGGTAATCCAAATGCACATCTATCCATGAGGGATAGAATGCACCCACCAAGGATGAGTGCACCCTCATGCATCGTACCTGCTCTTGAGCAGCTGATTATAAGGCCCCATATTGTGCCCCTCCTACCAAATTTCCATGGAATGGAGAGTGAGAATCCATATGCCCACATCAAGGAGTTTGAGGAGGTGTGCAATACCATTAGAGAGGGAGGAGCTTCAATAGACTTGATGAGACTCAAGCTATTCCCTTTTACTTTGAAGGACAAGGCAAAAATATGGCTTAATTCTTTAAGGCCAAGGAGCATAAGGAATTGGGTTGATCTTCAGGCCGAATTTTTGAAGAAAATTTTCCCCACCCATAGGACCAATGGGTTGAAGAGACAAATCTCAAACTTTTCTGCCAAAGAAAATGAGAAGTTCCATGAATGTTGGGAAAGGTATATGGAGGCCATCAATGCTTGTCCTCATCATGGCTTTGATACATGGCTCTTGGTGAGCTATTTTTATGATGGGATGTCTTCCTTCATGAAGCAAATTCTTGAAACCATGTGTGGGGGAGATTTTATGAGTAAGAATCCGGAAGAAGCCATGGACTTTTTAAGTTATGTGTCTGAGGTGTCAAGAGGATGGGATGAGCCCAACTCAAGAGAGAAAGGAAAGTTTCCCTCTCAACCAACCCAAAATCCAAAGGCTGGAATGTACATGTTAAGTGAAGACATGGACATGAAAGCTAAAGTGGCAATAATGGCAAGGAGGTTGAAGAACTTGAGTTGAAAAAAATGCATGAAGTCCAAGCCATTTCCGAGACACAAGCACATGTCATGCCATGCACCATTTGCCAATCATGTGATCATGTGGTAGATGAGTGTCCAACCATCCCAGCTGTGAGGGAGATGTTAGGTGATGAAGCCAATGTTGTGGGGCAATTTAAGCCCAACAACAGTGCATCTTATGGAAACACCTATAATTCAAGTTGGAGAAACCATCCAAATTTTTCTTGGAAACCAAGGCCACCTCCATAACAACCACAAGCCCAAACCCAAGCACCTCAACAAACCTCTTCAGTGGAGCAAGCCATTGTGAACCTGAGTAAAGTCATGGGAGACTTTGTGGGTGAATAAAAGGCAATCAACTCCCAATTGCACCAAAAGATTGAGAATGTTGAGAGTTCTCAAATTAAGAGAATGGATGGGATGCAAAATGATCTATCTCAGAAGATAGACAATATTCAATACTCCATCTCTAGGCTTACCAACCTCAACACAGTGAATGAGAAAGGAAAATTTCCCTTTCAACCAAGCCAAAATCCAAAGGGTATTCATGAAGTTGAAACCCAAGATGGCGAGTCTTCAAAGTTAAGGGAGGTTAAAGCTGTGATCACTTTGAGGAGTGGTAAAGAGGTTGATCAACCCTTGCCTAAGGTGAGGCAAGATGAAGAACTCTTGTCAAAGAAAACCTTGGTTAAAGAGAGCAATAACCAAGAAGAGAAGAGTGGGAAGAAAAGTGCATCCAAATCAAGCATTGAAGAAGAGCCAAGGATAGTGATTAAAGAGGATATGATGAAGAAACATATGCCTCCCCCTTTTCCTCACGCTTTACATGGAAAGAAGGAAATCAAGAATTCATCATAAATTCTTGAAGTCTTGAGACAAGTAAAGGTGAATATACCCTTACTTGATATGATCAGGCAAGTCCCCACATATGCAAAGTTTCTAAAGGACTTGTGCATAGTCAAGAGAGGGTTACATATGACAAAGAAAGCATTCCTCACTGAGCAAGTAAGTGCTATCATTCAGAGTAAGTCTCCAGTTAAGTATAAAGATCTGGGATGTCCCACCATTTCAGTCAACATTGGAGGGACGCATGTGGAGAAAGCTTTGCTAGACTTGGGGGCAAGTGTGAATTTGCTCCCATATTCTGTGTACAAGCAACTGGGACTTGGAGGATTGAAGCCCACAGCCATCACTCTCTCCTTAGCTGACAGGTCAGTTAAAATCCCAAGGGGGGTGATAGAGGATGTTCTAGTTCAAGTGGACAAATTCTACTATCCTGTGGATTTTGTGGTGCTTGATACTGATCCCACTGTCAAGGAAGCAAACTATGTATCAATCATCCTTGGGAGACCTTTCCTAGCTACCTCCAATGCCATCATCAATTGTAGAAATGGGGTGATACAACTCACATTTGGAAACATGACCTTGGAATTGAATATATTTCACCTATGCAAGAGGCATCTTCACCCAGAAGAGGAGGAAGGATTGGAGGAGGTGTGCTTGATCAACACTTTGGTTGAAGAGCATTGTGACAAGAATTTAGAAGAGAGCTTGAATGAAAGCCTTGAAATGTTTAAAGAAGGGTTACCTGAACCCTCTGATGTTCTAGCCATCATGTCTCCTTGGAGGAGACGGGAAGAGATCTTACCACTGTTCAATAAGAAGGACTCACAAGGAGCAACTGTGGAGGACCCTCCAAAGCTTGTTTTGAAGCCGCTTCCTGTTGATTTGAAATATGCATATTTGGAGGAAGATGAGAAATGTCCAGTGGTGGTTTCTTCAACTCTCACTAGTGATCAAGAGGATAGCCTTTTGGGAGTCCTCAGGAAATGCAAGAAAGCCATTGAATAGCAAATTTCTGATCTGAAAGGGATTAGCCCTTTGGTATGCACCCACCATATCTACATGGAGGAAGATACAAAACCAGTGAGGCAACCCTAGAGGAGGTTGAATCCTCACATGCAAGAGGTGGTAAGGGGTGAAGTTCTGAAGCTACTTCAAGTAGGGATCATATATCCCATTTCAGATAGCTTGTGGGTAAGCCCAACCCAAGTAGTCCCAAAGAAATTTGGAATTACTGTGATCCAGAATGAGAAAGGGGAGGAAGTCTCTACACGTCCTACCTCAGGATGGAAGGTGTGTATAGACTACAGGAGGTTGAATGCAGTGACTAGGAAGGACCATTTCCCATTGCTTTTCATGGATCAAGTCCTTGAGAGAGTCTCAAGACATCCTTTCTACTGTTTTTTGGATGGATACTCAGGGTACTTCCAAATAGAGATCGATTTGGAAGATCAAGAAAAGACAACCTTCACTTGTCCCTTTGGTACTTTTGCCTATAGGAGGATCCCCTTTGGTCTATGTAATGCACCTGCAACTTTCCAAAGATGTATGCTAAGCATCTTTAGTGATATGGTGGAACGCATCATGGAAGTCTTCATGGATGACATCACTGTATATGGAAGTTCTTATGAGGAGTGTTTGTTGGATTTAGAAGCTATTCTCCAAAGATGTATTGAGAAAGACCTAGTGCTAAATTGGGAGAAGTGCCATTTTATGGTACAACAAGGAATTGTCTTAGGACATATCATCTCCAAGAATGGCATTGAGGTAGATAAGGCAAAGGTGGAGCTAATTGTTAAGTTGCCACCTCCCACAAATGTTAAAGGAATTAGGCAATCCTAGGACATGTCGGGTTCTATAGGAGGTTCATTAAGGATTTTTCAAAAATCTCAAAGCCTCTTTGTGAACTCTTGGTAAAGGATGCCAAGTTTGTGTGGGATGAGAAGAGTCAGAAGAGTTTTGAGGAACTAAAGCAATTCCTCACAACTGCACCAATAGTGAGAGCCCCAAATTGGAAATTACCTTATGAGGTAATGTGTGATGCAAGTGATCTTGCTATGGGGGCTGTTTTGGGGCAAAGAGAAGATGGAAGGCCCTATGTGATTTATTATGCAAGCAAAACTTTGAACGAGGCTCAAAGGAACTACACAACTACTAAGAAGGTGTTGTTGATAGTAGTTTTTGCCTTGGATAAGTTTCGTGCTTATTTGGTAGGGTCCTCTATAGTGGTGTTCACTGACCATTCCGCTTTGAAGTACTTGCTAACCAAGCAAGATGCCATGGCAAGATTGATAAGATGGATCCTTTTGCTCCAAGAATTCAATCTCCAAATCCGAGATAAAAAGGGGGTAGAAAATGTGGTAGCTGACCACTTGTCAAGACTTGTGATAGCACATGACTCACATGGTCTACCTATCAATGATGACTTCCCTGAGGAGTCTCTCATGTCAATAGAGGTAGCTCCATGGTATTCTCAGATTGCAAATTTCTTGGCTAATGGAGAAGTTCCAAGTGAGTGGAGTGCCCAAGACAAGAGGCATTTCTTTGCTAAGATCCATGCCTATTATTGGGAGGAGTCTTTTCTTTTCAAATATTGTGCGGATCAAATCATAAGGAAATGTGTTCCTGAACAAGAGCAATCAGGAATTCTTTTCCATTGCCATGATAGTGCATGTGGAGGTCATTTTGCCTCATAGAAAACAACTATGAAAGTGATCCAATCAGGTTTTTGGTGGCCCTCTCTTTTCAAGGATGCCCACTCTATGTGCAAGGGATGTGATCGGTGTCAAAGGCTTGGTAAGCTAACATGCCGAAATATGATGCCCTTGAACCCCATCTTGATAGTGGATGTCTTTGATGTGTGGGGAATAGACTTCATGGGACCATTTCCAATGTCATTTGGACATTCCTACATTTTGGTGGGAGTGGATTATGTCTCTAAGTGGGTAGAGCAATGATCATAAGGTGGTTCTTAAATTCCTCAAGGACAACATCTTTGCAAGATTTGGAGTGCCTAAGGCCATTATCAGTGATGGAGGAACCCACTTTTGCAATAAACCTTTTGAGACTCTTCTAGCCAAATATGGGGTTAAGCACAAGGTAGCTACACCTTATCACCCTCAAACAAGTGGCCAAGTTAAGTTAGCCAACCGGGAGATCAAGAATATATTGATGAAGGTGGTGAATGTGAATAGGAAGGATTGGTCTATTAAGCTCCTGGATTCCTTATGGGCTTATAGGACCGCTTATAAGACCATTCTCGGTATGTCTCCTTAACGCCTTGTTTATGGCAAAGCATGCCATCTCCCAGTGGAGATTGAATATAAAGCATGGTGGGCAATCAAGAAGCTCAACATGGATTTGACAAGAGCCGGGTTGAAGAGATGTTTGGATTTGAATGAATTGGAGGAAATGAGGAATGATGCTTACCTCAATTCAAAAATTGCAAAAGCAAGGTTGAAAAAATGGCATGATCAGTTGGTAAATCAGAAGAATTTTACCAAGGGACAAAGATTCTTGCTTTATGATTCTAAACTTCATCTTTTTCCAGGAAAATTGAAATCCAGGTGGACGGGTCCTTTCGTAATTCATGAAGTGCAACCCAATGGAGTGGTGGAAGTATTCAATTCCAAAGGCAATCAAACCTTCAAAGTCAATGGCCATCGTCTCAAGCCATTCATAGAGCCTTACAATGCAGACAAGGAGGAAATCAACCTCCTTGAACCACAACAACTTTGAGGGAAAGCAGGGTTTCACGGACTATATAAGTCCATGAATTTTTGTAGTTTTATAGTTGAATTTTTGTTTTCTATTTCTTTTGATTTTAATTCTTGCTCAAACTTGGTTTATTTTGACTTAATTCAAGTCAATTTTGATGTTAAATTTCAGAAAAAAAATCAAGAAAAAATGTGGAGAAGCTTTCAAAAGCAAGACAAGGGAGCAAAACAATGGAACAAAGCACTGCAATTCAAGGTGCGAAAATTTCGCACGATGGAATCCAACATGCGAAAATTCATTTCAAGGTGCGAATTTCTAAAACTTCAATTTCGCACACCTCAAGGCCATTTTCGCACCGTTCGAATCAAGGTGCGAAAATTTCGCACACCACTGTCCAAGGTGAAAAATTCATTCCAGTGTGCGAAACAAGGTGCGAATTCCTTAAATGTCAATTTCGCACACCACTGTTCAAGGTGCGAAACTCCCTCCTGGCACACGAGTGCCATTTTGCACACCACAAGCCACTTTTCGCACCGTGCGAATCAAGGTGCGAAATTTTCGCACAGTGCGAAATTGAGTGCGAAATTCAATTTAAGGTGCGAAATTCTCAGTTTTGAGTGCGAAAATTTCGCACGATGCAATCCAAAGTGCGAAATTCTCAATTCAAGGTGCGAAAATTTCGCACAGTGAAATTTTAAGCTGCGAAAACTCCTAACTGACTTTTAAACATAAATTTTACCCTTGGGATTTTGCCTAACGTCCAAAAACGACTTTTCAGTTGCCTTGGAAATTTTTAAACATCAAACCCCCCCAAACCCCATCTCTATATAAACCCTTGAAGGCGAGAAGCTGAAGAGACCAGCCCGCGCACCACTTCCGAGCCTCTGGAACTCTCGAATAGCCACTCGCTCCATTTCGGCCATGGCAAAGACTAGGGGAGGTCTTTTCGCATCCCCATCCTCGCCGATGCCTTGACCAGAGCAATCTGCCATTGGAGGCGCCTCTTCGCCACCTGCTCAGGACTCCATCGTTCCCCCATCTGAGGGTGGAACGCCTTCTCAATGCCGATATCCCACCAGGAGGCCACCCACTGACACTGTGCCACCCGCCGCCAAAGCCAAGAGGCCTGCTCCTCGGCCACCTGCGAAGAGGACCAAGTTCGCGGGTCCTGGTGAGCCATCGCAGACACCTCAGGCAGAGCCGCCTACAGAGGACTCTCAGATTCCCGTGGGGATTCCTCTCGAGACCGTCATCAGGCGTCGTATGATCGTAGGACCGCCTATAGAGGGCAACCTGGATTGCAGAGATCGATCTTTCCATGTAGAGACCTGGTTTGATGTCGAGGCTCTCAGACAGCAGCCAGAGCTCAAGGATTCATTCCGTTTGCTGCAGAGGTATCACATGGAGCATCTTCTCACCCCTAGGCAATTCTATTATCCCAGAGTAGTTTTAGACTTTTATCAGTCTATGACTACTCGAGGCGTCCGGAATCCTACTCTCATCCATTTTACCATAGATGGACGCCAAGGTGCCAATGGAGCTCGTCACATTGCTGAGGCCCTCCGTATACCTTATGAGCCTATGACTCAGGCAGACTTCAGGGAGTGGTCCTCATTCTCTCAGAGGGACATGGTTCGTATATTGTCCAGGGGGACTTCTACAGCCTCAGTGTTGACTAGGAGAGAGCTTCCATCTGGGATTCTCCTTATTGATGTGCTCCTGCGTGCCAACATCTTCCCGCTTCAGCATAAAGTTCAGAGGAGATGAGCTATACTTGAGGCATTATTTAGGATTTCTGAGGGATATTACTTCGGCCCTCATCATTTGATTATGACTTCTCTTCTTCATTTTGAAGAGAAAGTCCATCAGAAGAAGCTTCAGAGGGCAGATGTCATCCCATTATTATTTCCGAGGCTCCTCTGCCAGATTTTAGAGCACCTGGGCTATCCTGGAGAGCCCCGCCTTGAGAGGCGCCGCCATTGCCAAGAGGACTTCTCTCTCGACAAATGGCATCACTTGGTAGCCTACTTTGCACCTTAGGGAGCCCCAGCTGTGCCTCCACCTCAGGGAGTCCCAGCTGTGCCTTCACCTCAGGGAGCCCTAGATATGCCCCCACCTCCAGAGCTACCCTAAGATGAGTAGCTACCTCAGGTCCAGCAGGATGACATTCTCACTGACACTACACCTCCTGCCCCTGCAGCACACACCTCAGTGCACATGCCTAAGGCTACACTTCCTGCTGCTCCTATCACTCAAGGTGCTCCACCAGTCAGGCCAGCTACCTGAGCACCTCCTCCTTCATTTGAGCCCACTGTCACCGTTTCTCTTGCGGAATTCAGAGGCTTAGTGCATTCATTGCAGACACTACTGAGCACCGCACAGGATTTCCTTATCCAGCAGATGGCCACTATTCGTGCACACCAGGATCAAATCATTGCTACTCAGATTCAACACACCACGATCCTTCATCAGATCCAACAACATCTGAGTATGCAGGCACCTCTTGGGCATGTTAGGTCTGGACCATCTGAGCCTCCAATGCCAGATGAGGAGATCATACCAACTGAGCAGCCCATACCAGATGAGGAGATCAGAGCAGAGCCATCACATGATCCCACTACTATCTGATTTTTTTTTATGTTTTGTTTTACTTACTTTTTATATTCGTCTTGTGAATCCCATCTTTTTCATGTTTTATAAACTGGAATTGGATGTATTACTTGAACATCATGCATAGTATATTTCTTTTCCGAGTAATACATATATATATATATATCCTTTTTGATTATATTCCCTTTTCTCATTACTCTTTTGTCTTTGGAACATGTGGTTTAAGGTATTGCACACCTCCTATACACTCAGACTTTGTCTCACTTAGGAGGTACCACTTCCTCTCTTTATTTTTTTTAATCACTCTTGAAACATTGAGGACAATGTTCAGCTTGGTTGGGGGGAGAATTGAGGAAGGAAGTTTTGTTACTAATGCTAAGTTATCTTGGTAATTTAGTTGATTTTTGCTTAATTTTTAAAATTTTTAAAAGTTTTTTTTTTTGAATCATTCTCTATGGTTGTTAAAGTTAACTTCTCAAAATAAAATAGGATAAGTCGAGTTTTAACTTAATTACTTAAGTCTTAGAGTTTTTTTTATGCTTTCAAAGTTGATAATCTATTTTAGCCCTCTTTGATTTCGAACTTATTTCTTCCATTTCAAGCTTTGCACACACCGTGCACATTAGATCCTGGATATATGATGTAAAACTTTCTCACCTTCTAAGCTTAGGAAAATTTTGACTTGGTTCATTACTTAACCTCTCTTTAATAGTGTTGGGACACCTCATAAAGACCAATGAGTCTTTGAAAAAAAAAAAACAACAAAAAAAAAAAAAAAAAAAACAAAAAGAATAAGCTTCTATTCTTTCCTTGAAACCTAAGCATGATCCGAAGGGGTGGCGAAAGCCTTTAAAACCTGATGCCCTAAACCTTGATTGGTTGGGAGTCATCGATCCTCTGCTTGCTACATAGGTGAATTGGTTAAGTTTAGTGAGTAAAAAGAATTGTGAATAAGAAGGTGCGTTCCTAACCTATTAAGAGTTGGTTAATTTTGCCAATGTTCGAGAAAAGCTTAGGTTGGGGGGAGAGGATAGTTGTACATACTATATCCGGAAGCTAATCTCATTAACACTTGGCTCATTATGGAAGAGTTTGATTCGGAACCTTGAGAGTAGAGATTATTTTGATACTTAATTGCATAATCTCCACTCTTTGTACTTTTTGTTTAAGTTTTAGCTTTGACAACTCCTATTGCATTTTGAATCTTCATATCTTTAGTTCACCATGTGAGATGAGTTTTGATTTCAGTCATGCCGCTCAATTATTTTTTGGAGTGGTTTGCATGACCCCTTTTATGTATATTATTATAGTTTAATTAGTTTTTATCTCCTCCATTGCTAAGGGACTAGCAATGATTCGGTTGGGGGGTGTGATTACTACCAAAAAGTGCTATTTTGTAGAACTAATCATAATGGTTTTAAGCACCTTTGAGTAGTAATCATATTCATTTTAGCCAATTAATTCATTAAGGTCCTTAGTAATTGGTTCTAACCATTTTGTGGTAAGTTTTGGTGCTTTTTGATAGCTTTTTGCTCACCAAAGCAATCCAAGAAGAGGAAGTCCATTTTGGAGAAGAGAAAAACAGAGTAAGGAAAACAGGGGACAGCAGCTTCAGTCTTCCTTTGCACTTTTGGAGCACTTCCCGAAGTCCATTTTCTACATGCTATATACCATTTCAAAGCTCAGGAAGTAAATAATCCAAAGCTTCAAACCGTGTACTATTTGGAGCTGAAATGAGGAAGATATGGCCTTTGGAAGACAACTGCATCAAGCTGAGGGACAATTTCGCACCTTGAGAAATTGGAACTCCAATATGCGAAATTTAAAGTGGATGGCAGCTGTGAAGTTGCGGTGAAGCCCAGCATGCGAAGTTGATTTTGCAACTTGTGAACTTGGATCTCAACGTGCGAAAGTGAATTCTAAGTTGCGAAATCAACTTGCGAAATTTTCACAAGTCACCATGCAACGTGCAAAACTAGGATATTTATGCCGACTCTTTTTCTTCTGATATTTTTGTGTCTAAATTTCCATTTTCTCCTTGTATTCAGCCACTCATGTAATTCCTTAGCTAGGAAGTATCCAAGGAAGGGTAAATTACCTTCCTATATAAACTCTCTTGTAAACACTGAAAAAACACTCTCGGGGAGCTTTTTCCAGGAGACCAACTTATGTATATTTTACACTTAAGGAAATACAGGGATCTCTTTTGCTTTACTTTTTCTCTATCATTTTCTTGGAAGCCAGACAACCTCTGAGGATGTTTTCCCAAAGGATGAGAGGCTAACTTTTTGGTTTCTTGGAGTGAAGGAAGCTAGGTGAAAAGTCCAGATGCTAAAGTGGAAAACTTTCGTGCATTAAATACAGGTAGTTGGAATTCATAAATGGCTTCGAAATCTAAAGTTTTGCTTTAAATCCCTCAGAATCACTTTGAATGGCCAATACATGGTAAGCTTCAGGTCTCTGTGGATGCTTATTGCTAGATCCATATCAGTCCATTAGTTATCATGTACGAGCCATTGGAAAGTGATTCAAGGTGAAGACTCATAGTGTCTAAAGCCATTAATGGAATTTAACTACCATTTCTATTGACTTTTTATGGATTAAATCTTCATTGTTAAACCTATTCCAGTTCGAGAGATAACTATAGGTTAAATCCCCAATGTGAGGTGAAGAATCCAGAATTTCCACTTTGCATTCTGAACTTGATCCTAGCAACCCTTAGCTCTAGGAGACTTTCTTTCTTCCATTTTTACTTAGTTCTATGTTAGTTTAATTTCAGTCACTACTTTCAAACAAATTTCATTCTCTTTTAAACTTTTAAGTTTATGATAAAGGAAATCATCAGACTCAATTTCTAATTTAGAGTTTATCACTGGTAGAGTGAAAACCCATCCCTGAGTTCGACCCTAGAGCTGCTATACTATAGTAGCTTTGCTACGCCAGTATAAGGTTATAGGATTTATAAATATTTTTGGTTAAAATAATCAACTAGGCATGAATCATGGAGCGTATTATGGAAGTCTTTATGGATGATATCACCATATATGGGAGTGCATTTGACAAATGCTTAATCAATTTGGAAGCTGTGTTGAACCGATCCATTGAGAAAGACTTGGTGCTTAACTGGGAGAAATGTCATTTCATGGTACTCCAAGGAATTGTCCTTGGGCATATTATCTCATAGGAAGGTATTGAAGTGGACAAAGCAAAAGTTGAACTTATTGTCAAGTTGCCATCGCCAACAACTGTCAAAGGAGTAAGGCAATTCCTTGGCCACGTTGGGTTCTATAAGAGGTTTATTAAAGATTTCTCTAAACTTACAAGACCTCTTTGTGAGCTATTGGTAAAGGATGCTAAATTTGTATGGGATGATTGATGTCAACGGAGTTTTGAAGAATTGAAGTTATTGCTGACAACCGCTCCAATAGTGAGAGTTCCCAATTGGCAATTGCCTTTTAAAGTGATGTGCGATGCCAGTGACTTTGCTATAGGAGTTGTTCTTGGGTAAAGAGAAGATGGAAAGCCCTATGTGATCTACTATGCGAGCAAAACATTGAATGAAGCGCAAAGAAACTACACAACCACAAAGAAAGAATTGTTGGTTGTAGTTTTTGCCTTAGACAAATTCCACGCTTACTTAGTGGGGTCTTTCATTGTGGTTTTCATGGACAACTCGGCCTTGAAATATTTGTTGACTAAACAAGATGCAAAATCAAGGATGATTAGATGGATTCTCTTGCTTCAAGAATTCAATCTTTAGATCAAAGACAAGAAAGGAGTGGAGAATGTGGTAGTTGACCATCTGTCAAGGCTAGCCATCGCACATAGTTCCCATAGTTTGCCAATTAATGATGATTTTCCAAAGGAGTCACTCATGTTGATAGAAACCGCTCCTTAGTATGCTCATATTGCTAACTATTTAGTTACCGGAAAAGTTCCAAGTGAGTGGAAAGCACAAGATAAGAAGCACTTATTTGCAAAAATTCATGCCTACTATTAGGAAGAGCCATTTCTATTCAAATATTGTGTGGATCAAATAATACGGAAGTGTGTCCCCGAGCAAGAGCAATAGGGGATCCTCAGTCATTGCCACAAAAGTGCATGTATAGGCCACTTTGCTTCTCAGAAGACAGCTATGAAGGTGTTGCAATCAGGTTTTTGCTGGCCATCACTTTTCAAAAATGCTCACACCATGTGCAAGAGCTGTGACAGATGCCAGAGGCTTGGAAAATTAACACGTAAGAACATGATGCCTTTGAACCTCATTTTAATAGTTGATCTTTTTTATGTATGGGGCATTGACTTCATGAGACCTTTTCCTATGTCCTTTGCCTATTCCTACATCTTGGTGGGAGTCGATTATGTTTCTAAATAGGTTGAAGCGATCCTATGCAAACGAAATTATCATAGAGTTGTTCTCAAATTTCTCAAAGAGAACATCTTCTCTAGATTTGAAGTACCCAAATCCATAATTAGTGATGGGGGTACTCATTTTTGCAACAAGCCATTTGAAATTCTCTTCGCCAAGTATGGGGTGAAGCATAAGGTAGCTACACCTTACCACCCTCAGACTTCTGGGCAAGTTGAGTTAGCCAATCGGGAGATCACAAACATACTAATGAAGGTGGTGAAAATGAGCAGAAGCGATTGGTCTGTTAATCTTCATGATTCACTATGGGCTTACAGAACAACTTACAAGACCATTCTTGGAATGTCCCCTTATCGCCTGGTCTATGGCAAAGCATGTCATCTCCCTGTTGAAGTGCAATACAAAGCTTGGTGGGCAATCAAGACGCTCAACATGGACTTAAACAGAGTCGACATGAAGAGATTTCTAGACCTTAATGAGATGGAGGAATTGAGAAATAAAGCATACAATAACTCAAACATTGCAAAATAAAGATTGAAAATGTGGCATGATCAGTTAATCTCCCACAAGGAATTCTAGAAAGGACAAAGAGTCTTGCTTTATGACTCTAAGCTCCACATCTTCCCTAGAAAGTTGAAGTCAAGGTGGATAGGTCCATTTACTATCTAACAAGTGTATTCAAATGGAGTAGTAAAGCTACTCAACAACATCGAGAGTTTCAAAGTCAATGGCAAACATCTCAAGCCATTCTTAGAGCCATTTTCTAAAGACAAGGAGGAAATCAACTTCCTTGAGCCAAATCAAGCTTAAAAAGACAAATGGTTAGATGGACTTAGTCTGTTGGAACACACTAAGTCCATATTTTTTGCTTTAATGATAATTTTAAGTTGTATTGATTTAGTATATGTTTTAAATTGAAATTTCTTGCCTTAATTTTATTTTGTTATGATTTAATTAAATTTTTTATGATCAATTGCAAGTGAATTCCAAAGTAGATGGAAAAACAGAGCATTTCTCAGGGTATGTGAAAATTTCGCAACCCTATACCTGCCTTGCGAAAATTCTGCAACCCTATACCTACCTTGCGAAAATTTTGCAAACCCAAATCAGCCTTGCAAAAATTTTGATAGGGCTGCCAACAATTGGCAAACCCGTTTTTGCCTTGCAAAACCCATGCGAAATTTGAAAGAGGTTGTGAATGCCAACGGTCAGCAAGAAAACCAAAGGTCATTTAAAAATCCTATTTAAAGACCTTCAAAACCTCTATTTATTTCGCACGACCCATTCTCTATTGTGAAAAGCTTAGCACCACCTTGTGAAGTTGTTTTCTTGCCATTCCACGCCCCGTGGCCACCAATTTGAAGAAGCTACCTCTGCCTCTCGCCCCATTTCAGCCATAGCGCGCATCAAAAGAGGCCATACAGACCCATTAGTATATTGCGAGGCCAGGCCAAGCTCCTCCACTCCTCGGGATTCATCTTAGGCCTTTCAGGCCCCGACTGTTCCATCTTCTGAGGGCGACATGCCCTCTAGCCCTCCTCAGCGCTGATACTTAACACGGAGACCACCGACTTCTCCACCCCCTGAGTCATCAGTATGCCGTATTCCACCAAAGAGAGCCAAGACCTCAAGCCCTGGAGAGACATCTAGGCATGCACATCCTGATTCTCAGGCCCTAACGGATTCTCAGCGTCCTTCCGGCTTGCTCCAGAAGCCATCATCAAGAGGCCTATGGCCATTGCGCCACCTATTGAGGGCAATTCAGATTGAGCCAAGTCATTTCATTCTAAGCTTTATTTCGACATTGAGGCTATGCGACAGTAGCCAGAGCTTCGGGATTCATTTGGACTGCTCTAGAGGTACCATCTCGAGCACTTTATGACTCCCAAGGAGTTTTTCTACCCCAAAGTGGCGATGGACTTCTATCAATCCATGACTACTCAGGGCGCCCAGAGTCCCACCGCCATTCATTTCAGCATTGACGGGCGCCAAGGTATCTTAGAGGATAGGCACATTGTTGAGGCTCTCCATATTCCATATCAGCCAGAGGATCCAACACATTTCAGGTAGTGATCCCCTATTTCTCAGCGAGACATGGTCTGCATCCTATCCAGGGGGACTTCTGGAGATTCATTCCTTTTATGTAAGGAGTTTCCATCTAGGATGCTCCTAGTAGATGTACTGTTGTGGTCCAATATTTTCCCTCTTCAGCATCTAGTGTAGAGGCGAGGAGCCATCCTGGACGTGTTATTTGATTACTACTCAAAAAGTGCTATTTGATAGCTTGTAATTAACTCTTTTAAACACTTTTGAGTAGTAGTTATTGCCTTTTAACCCAATTAACATATTAAGGACCTTTGCAAGCACTTCTAATCAATTTGTGTTAAGTTATGGTGTTTTGATAGCTTTTTGATCACCAAAGCAATAGGAGATTGAGGAGAGTTATTTGGAATCCATGGCAAAGCAATGGAAAGCTCAGAAACATGAAGAACCAAAGCTTTGAAGTCCTTTTCCATAAGCAAATCCGGAATGCAAGGAGGAGAAGCAAACAGAAATCTGCCATGAAGTATTCTTGATGACAGTCATGTCAGCAACTTTTGGAGCACTTTTTGGAGTCCAATTTATGTATGCTATATGTCATTTTTAAGCTAAGGAAGTAAACAATCCAATGCTTCAAACGGTGTGCAATTCAGATTTGAAACGAAGAAGTTACAGCCACTGCAAGTCAATCACTCTAAGCTGAAGAAAGCATTTTGCAAAAGCGTTGCGAAATCACCCTTTTGTTTCGAGATCATTTCGCAGCCTTTTTGAACAGTGTGGTGGATTTCCTCCTGAAGTTGCCCGATATATGCGTCAAGTTGGAAGCTGAGAACCTCAAGATGAAAGCCAACTTCGCAGCCCTGCGAGAATACCCTTTTGTTGCGAAGTGATTTCGCAACCCTTTTTGTGCGTCTGCGAAATCTCGCAGACCTCGTTTTCACCTGCGAATTGGTCCTTAAGTGCTTCCCGATATTTGTGACCGACACTTTTAGATATTTTTCTTCAGATTTTTGTGTCTAAATTTCCATTTTCTCCTTGTATTCAACCACTCATGTAATTCCTTAGCTAGGAAGTATCCAAGGAAAGGTAAATTACCTTCCTATATAAACTCTCTTGTAAACACTAAAAAATGAGACTCTTGGGGGACTCTCGGAGGAGCTTGTTCCAGGAGATCCATCATATAGAAGTATGTAATATATAGATATATCATATATAGAATCAATGAACAGAGCACTTGCTCTGTTTTTCATATATATTCTTGTTTTCTCGTTAGTTTTCTTTCTAGCCAATCATTCTCTAAGGATTTTTCCTCAGAGGATGAGAGGCTAGGCTTTTCGTCTCTTGGAGTGAGGAAATCCGGGTAAGTTTCCACATGCATAAATTGGAAGTTTTGTTGTTTTAGTTTTTAATGAAGAGAAAGTGTGACCCGTTAATGGTTTTTATCTTTTTAGTTAACTTAAAATGCCTTTAAATCACTTGGGCCAACACTTGGTAAGACAAGTGATGTCCGTCCATGGAGATGCATTAGTTTATCTCTTGCGAGCCTCTGGGAGGTGACTTGAAGGTAGGATTTTCTAGAATTGCCAACACTTGGTAAGCTTTTGGACTCCAATGAGACATCCATTAGTTATCTCTTGCGAGCTTGAGAAGGGAAGTCCAAGCTTAAAGATCACCTTGAATGGCAAGTGCTAGGTGAGAGGTATGAGCCATTGCAAGGTGCATCAGTGAGAGGGATTTAGTGTTTGAACCCATTAATGGGAAGCATCTGTACAACACCGGTTGGAGAAGGAACTATATGTTAATTCTCTAATGCGAGGAAAAGAAACAAGTGACCGGAACTCTCTTTTTTGTATGAGGAACCTGAGCCTAGTGATCTGAACTCTAAGAAACATTTTTCTTTGTAAGTAAAATCAGTTACTATTTTTGGTTAGTTTAAAACCAAACCTTTTTCATTCAAACATTTTTATGTTTTCTTTTAAAGCTAACCTTGAAATGAAAAGGCACTAATTCAACTTTGAATTAATATCATTTGTGAAGTGAAAACCCATCCCAGTGAACGATCCTAGAGCCACTATGCTATAGTAGCTTTGTCTTTGCTACCCTAGTGAATGGTGTAATAGGTTATAAATTTTGTTGATTACTCCCTCAATCAAAGAGCACCAGTTGGACACGAATCAGCTGAGACACCAATTGGGCATGAATCAAATGGCGCCGTTGCCGGGGATGGTGCCAACCTACAATGATATCACCTTTTCAGAGTACTTGTGATCTTCATCACAAGTTTGGTGACTTTTCTTTTCTTTTTACTAACTCTTTTTATTTGTTTCTCTTTCTTTGTTCATATTTTAGTATACATTTTATTTAGTTTTTAGTTTACCTTAATTTTCTTTCTTTGAATTGTTTTTCTTTTGTTTTCTTTTGTTTTCTCTGTTTTTAATTCACAAATTTCTAGTTGTGCATGCCATATTGAATACGAGATAGCAGAGGAAGCCATGAACTTCATGAGTTATGTGGCTGAAGTCTTAAGAGAATGGGGTGAACCAAATGCTAGAGATAAGGGAAGAATGATGTCTCAACCTAAAGCTAAGGGTGAGATGTATATTTTGAATGATGGTATGAACATGAAGGCAAAGATTGCAGCTATGGAAAGGAGATTGGAAGAGCTAGAAATGAACCAGATGCAAGAAGTGCAAGCCATATCTCAGACACCATTGCAAGCTATGCCTTGTGCCATTTGTCTATCTTATGAGCACTTAGTGGATGAGTGTCCTACCATTCTAGCCGAGAGGGAAATGTTTGGTGATTGCAACACCTACAATTCCAATTGGAGGGACCATCCAAATTTCTCTTGGAAACCACAGCTGCCTAAGTACAAGCAACATGTTCAAGCACTTTCGCAAGCCTCAAGCCTTGAACAAGCTATGGTGAATCTTAGCAAGTTCGTGGGAGACTTTGTTGGAGCTCAGAAATCCATCAATGCTCAGCTCAATCAAAGAATTGACAGTGTAGATAGTTCATTAATTAAAAGGATGGATGAAGTGCAAAATGATCTATCTCAGAAGTTAGATATTCTCCAAGATTCAATTTCAAGGCTCACAAATCTCAACACAATGCAAGAGAAAGAAAACTCTCCTTCTCAACCTTATCAAAATTCCAAGGGTATCCATGTAGTGGAGGCTCAAGAGGAAGAATCTTCAATGGTGAAGGAAGTTAAAACGGTTATCACTTTGAGTGGTAAAAAGGTTGATCTGCCCACATGCAAGCTAGAGCATAAGGTAGAGAGTGAAACAGATAAAGAAAAGAGGGAGGAAAGAAAAAGGAAAGAAAAAGGGGAAAAGCATAGAGAAAGATGACTATGATCTACGTATAGATGAAAAATCACAGAGGATAGTCATCAAGGAAGAAATGATGAAACACATGCCTCCACCTTTTCTCCAAGCTTTGTATGGGAAAATCATACAAACCAAGTCTCAAGTGAGGAATGAAAACTTCATATGGGATCCGGGCAAGCTAAATCAGGATCAAAATTTTTGATGGACTTAGTCTTTTTAAAGACTAGCTAGTCCATATCTTTTTGTTTTGTTAATTTCTTGTTTTAATTTTGATTTCAATGCTTTAATTCTAATTGTTTTGATGTAATATAGGTTTTTGGATGATCAAAATCAAGAGGAAATGCAAAGAAATTGAAAGGAAGTCTTTCGGAGTCAAACGGAGCGAAAACATAGCAAAAATAGGGGTCTGCGAGATTTCGTAGCCTCTGCGAAATCGACACTTTGCTGCAAAACCAGTTCGCAGCCTTAGACCCCTCTCTGCAAAAATTTTCGTAGCTGCAAAACCACTTTTGGCACACGAGTGCCACTTCGCAGCACAGGAGCTCCCATTTCGCAGCTGCGAAACGGCTGCGAACCACCAAAGCATGAAAGATCCCATTTTCGTAGGGAAAGCTCCATTTCGCAAAGGATTTCACAGCTGCGAAGCCACTTTTTGGCACACGAGTGCCATTTTGCATCACAGTGATCCTCATTTCGCAACTGCGAAACGGCTGCGAAATGCAAAAACGCAAAAACTTCCAATTTCGCAGCCAAAGCTTCATTTCGCAGGGTATTTCGAAGCTGCGAAACCACTTTTTGGCGCATGAGTGCCATTTGGAAGCCCCATACACTCATTTCGCATCTGCAAAATGGTTGCAAAACCTCAACACCTTAAAATCCTTCAGCGCGCACACCATGCACAGACATGTCACAGCCCCACCTCCATTTCGGCAATTGTTAGACACATCTCGATCACTTTCCAAAGTTAAAATTATACATAAAATATTTTGTTTCAAATATTGGGAAGTCAGGAGTCCATAGCTTCAAACGGTGCTCGATTTGGATTTGAAACAGAAAAGTTATGGCTGTTTGAAGATGACTATGCAAACCATGAGCGGAAATGTCGCACCTCCATTTTGCTACTGTTGGACACATTTTTGAAGCACTTCTTGGAGCTCAAATTATGCATACCATATCTCGTTTCAAAGCTTGGGAAGTCAGGAGTCCAGAAATTCAAACGATATGTGATTTTGAGGTAAAATGAAGAAATTATGGTCTTTTGAAGACGAGCATGCAAAGCTGAGCGGGAATTTTTTTTTTCTTTCCCATTTGGCTGCGAAATCATCTCCAAGCTTCGAAATGGCTACGAAATGACCTCCAAGATTCAAAATGGCCTTCAAATTGCGATATTGACTTGCGAAATGGAGGAAGGTTTGCAAAAACACCTTGCAAAGCCAAGGGAAGTTGCTAAAATGCCAATAGAGCCTTGCGACCATGCATTTGAAAAGAAGAGCCCCGCGCACCCTGGGATCACACACACTAAGTCTCTCACTCCATTTTTTACCTCCTAAAACCATCAGAGCCCATAGCTCCAATTGAGGAGACTATGCCACCTAAGGAGACTACCTGAACAGAGGCCAAAGTCCTGATCCAACCCATTCAAGAGGCCACCACAGATGCATCAGCTCCACATGACCTTACCATTACTTGATCATCTCTTTACTTTTTGGTCTTTACATATTATATTAGTATACATAGCTCCATGTTTTGATGTCTTATATTCTGGGATTGGATGTGTTACTGATGATACATCATATATAGACATCATTTTTTTGTTTAAACTTGGCATTTTTTTATTTCCTCTACTCACTAACTCTTATGTTTTCTTTGAAACATGTGGTTTCTCCTATATGACTCAGACTCCAGGTCACTAAGGAGGTACCACTTCCTCCCTATTTTTCAATTGCTTTTGTCACATTGAGGACAATGTTTAGCTTGGATGGGGGGAGAGTTGAGGAAGTAAGTATTGTTAATAATGCTAAGTTATTTTGGTAATTTAGTTGCTTTTTGCTTAATTTTAAATTTTTTAAGTTTTTTTTCTCTACTCTCCATGGTTATTAAGGAAAAATTTTCAAAATGAAATGGGAGAAATTGAATTTTTGTCTTTTTACTTGACTTTGATTTTGTATTATGCTTATTAAAGTTGATGAATTGTTGAAACTTCTATTGAAGTCAACCTTAGTTCTTCCACTTTAAGCTATTTACACACTGTGCACAATAGGTTCCGAGTAAAAGATGAAAAACTATTTCCCTCTTGATTTAGGAAAATTTTAGACTTGGTACCTTTGACCTCATTTTATAGTGTTAGGATACCTTATAAAAGGCCAATGAGCCTTTGGAAAGAAAAGAAGAAAAAAAGAAAAAAGAAAAAATGTTTGCTTGCCTTCAAACCCGAGCAAGGTATGAGGGGTATATGGTGAAAATCTTTAAAACTTGGTGCCCTAAGCCTTAATTGGTTGGGAGTCACCGACCTCAATGCTCGTTACAAGGGTGAATAGGTGGAGTTTAACATACTGTAGGTGCTTGGGTAATAAAATTCATTCTCAAAAGTCCGGGGTAAAATCCGAGGAGTTAGTGGTTGAAAGATCCTTAAAGCTTGATGCCCTAAACCTTAATTGGTTGGGAGTCGTCGATGGACCCCCGTTATATGGACAATTTAAAAAAGAATACCTTTAAGCCTTGTACTCCTACAATGAAAAAAATTGTGAAAAAAGAGGTGTGTTCTTAGCCTATTGGAGGTTGATCAGTTTGCTAAGCTTTGAAAAAAAAAAAACTAGGTTTGGGGGAGAGATTAGTTCAACATACTATATTCGGAAACTAATAAATAACACTTAGATTTTTGTGGAAGAGTAAGGTTTGGTCCTTTGGAAGTGGAAATGATTTTAAAAGCTTAAATTTGCATAATGCCTTCTCTTTAAGAATTGTGATTAGACAAGTTATTTGATAACTCTTGTTGAAGTTTGAGTTTTATTTCTGTAATGTTCCATGTGAGAGTTAGATCATCATGCCACTTGAAAATTGTTTTTTGATCAACATGATGTTGTAAATTATAGTACTTTTTATTTTTATTTTTCTCTCCTTCATTGCTAAGGGACTAGCAATATGTCGGTTGGGGGGAGTGATTACTACTCAAAAAGTGCTATTTGATGGCTTGTAATTAACTCTTTTAAACACTTTTGAGTAGTAGTTATTGCCTTTTAACCCAATTAACATATTAAGGACCTTTACAAGTACTTCTAATCAATTTGTGTTAAGTTATGGTGTTTTGATAGCTTTTTAATCACCAAAGCAATAGGAGATTGAGGAGAGTTATTTGGAATCCATGGCAAAGCAATGGAAAGCTCAAAAACATGAAGAACCAAAGCTTTGAAGTCCTTTTCCATAAGCAAATCCGGAATGCAAGGAGAGGAAGCAAAGAGAAATCTGCCATGAAGTATTCTTGATGACAGTCATGTCAGTCACTTTTGGAGCACTTTATGGAGTCCAATTTATGTATGCTATATGTCATTTTTAACCTCAGGAAGTCAACAATCCAATGCTTTAAACGGTGTGCAATTCGGATTTGAAACGAAGAAGTTACAGCCACTGCAAGTCAATCACTCTAAGCTGAAGAAAGCATTTTGCAAAAGCGTTGCGAAATCACCCTTTTGTTGCGAGATCATTTCGCAGCCTTTTTGAATAGTGTGGTGGATTTCCTCCTGAAGTTGCCCGATATATGCGTCAAGTTGGAAGCTGAGAACCTCAAGATGAAAGCCAACTTCGCAGCCCTGCGAGAATACCCTTTTGTTGCGAAGTGATTTCGCAACCCTTTTTGTGCGTCTGCGAAATCTCGCAGACCTCGTTTTCACCTGCGAATTGGTCCTTAAGTGCTTCCCGATATTTGTGACCGACACTTTTAGATATTTTTCTTCAGATTTTTGTGTCTAAATTTCCATTTTCTCCTTGTATTCAACCACTCATGTAATTCCTTAGCTAGGAAGTATCCAAGGAAGGGTAAATTACCTTCCTATATAAACTCTCTTGTAAACACTAAAAAATGAGACTCTTGGGGGACTCTCGGAGGAGCTTGTTCCAGGAGATCCATCATATAGAAGTATGTAATATATAGATATATCATATATAGAATCAACGAACAGAGCACTTGCTCTGTTTTTCATATATATTCTTGTTTTCTCGTTAGTTTTCTTTCTAGCCAATCATTCTCTAAGGATTTTTCCTCAGAGGATGAGAGGCTAGGCTTTTCGTCTCTTGGAGTGAGGAAATCCGGGTAAGTTTCCACATGCATAAATTGGAAGTTTTGTTGTTTTAGTTTTTAATGAAGAGAAAGTGTGACCCGTTAATGGTTTTTATCTTTTTAGTTAACTTAAAATGCCTTTAAATCACTTGGGCCAACACTTGGTAAGACAAGTGATGTCCGTCCATGGAGATGCATTAGTTTATCTCTTGCGAGCCTCTGGGAGGTGACTTGAAGGTAGGATTTTCTAGAATTGCCAACACTTGGTAAGCTTTTGGACTCCAATGAGACATCCATTAGTTATCTCTTGCGAGCTTGAGAAGGGAAGTCCAAGGTTAAAGATCACCTTGAATGGCAAGTGCTAGGTGAGAGGTATGAGCCATTGCAAGGTGCATCAGTGAGAGGGATTTAGTGTTTGAACCCATTAATGGGAAGCATCTGTACAACACCCGTTGGAGAAGGAACTATATGTTAATTCTCTAATGCGAGGAAAAGAAACAAGTGACCGGAACTCTCTTTTTTGTATGAGGAACCTGAGCCTAGTGATCTGAACTCCAAGAAACATTTTTCTTTGTAAGTAAAATCAGTTACTATTTTTGGTTAGTTTAAAACCAAACCTTTTTCATTCAAACATTTTTATGTTTTCTTTTAAAGCTAACCTTGAAATGAAAAGGCACTAATTCAACTTTGAATTAATATCATTTGTGAAGTGAAAACCCATCCCAGTGAACGATCCTAGAGCCACTATACTATAGTAGCTTTGTCTTTGCTACCCTAGTAAATGGTGTAATAGGTTATAAATTTTGTTGATTACTCCCTCAATCAAGGAGCACCAGCTGGACACGAATCAGCTGAGACACCAAAAGCTTACCAAATATTGACAACTCAAAGTCATTCCAGGTGATAAACTCACCTTTCAATGCCCATTGAAATTGGTTCTAACGGATTAATGCAAAACTTGGAATTGAAAACCTCACCTTCCAATAGCTCGTAAGAGATAACTATTGGATAGAAATCCAAAAGCTTATCAAGTATTGGCCGTTGGAAGTTGTCCAAAGGAAGTAAAAACCAAACTTTGCATTAATGAACCTTTAATGAAAAACGACTACCTTACCTTCCAGGTGCGAGAAATTTCCATGGGATTGCATCAAAGTCATCACATAAGATCCATACTTTGAGAAACTAAAATTTTTAGCCAATCATCCTCTGAGGAAAAGCCCTCAGAGGCTGTTTGGCTACTAAGAAAATAGAAATGGGGAAGAGAAAAGGGAAACGAGAGAGAAACAGAGCTTTATATATTTCTAAGTTAATGTACAGAGGATCGATCCCCCAATCATCCAATATCTTTTGGAGGCGTTGTGCACCTCTATATATAGCAAAATTACAAGATAAAGCCTTATGTCGGTTGAATACAAGGTTACAAAAGGAATTTACACGAGAAAATATCAAGCTAAAAATATCTGGGAAGTCGGTGGTGCGTGCGTGGAGAAACAGAGGAAAATTCGCACCACGCATGGGCTGTGCGAATGTTGTGCGAGTTTCGCAAAAGCTTCGCACAACCAACGTGTTGTGCGAGTTTCGCACAAGGTTCGCACAAGCCTGGAGCAGTTGTCTTCCGAAGGCCATATCTTCCTCATTTCAGCTCTAAATCGTACACGGTTTGAAGCGTTGGATTCTTGACTTACTGAGCTTTGAAATGGTATATAGCATGTAGAAAAATGGACTTCAGGAAGTGCTCCAAAAGTGCGAAAGAATACTGCATCTACTGTCCTCTTTGCTTCTCTTCACTTTGCTTGCTTTTCCTCTTTGCTTCTCTCCTTTACTTGGCTTGTCTTAATGATCCAAAAGGCTGTCAAAATACTAAAACTAGCCACAAATATGATTAGAAGTCATTGCTAGGTCCTTAACATGCCAATTGGGATAAAGATGAAGAACTACTACACAAAAGTGCTTAAAACATAATGAATTAAAGGCGTAAAATGACACTTTTTGGGTAGTAATCAGCCGCTCTCCTATACTTTGAGGAGAAAGTTTACATGAAGAAGCTATAGCGAGCAGACGCTATTCCATTGTTGTTTTCAAGGATGCTCTGCCATATATTAGAGCACATGGGCTATCCTACTGAGCGCCGCCAGCATTGTCGATAGCATTTCACTCCCGACCAATGGACATAGTTGGCAGGTTATTCATCACCTGAAGCAGCCCCACCCAGGCCAACATCTCCAATGCCAGCACCGGCTGAGCAGGCATAGCAGGACGAGATTCCCACAGAGTTTGTTCCACCCGCCCCTGCTGCACCATTTATGCCTGATGCCACTTCTACTTATCTTCCTGCTACACCTCCTATTCCACCAGCTGCACCTCCTACATCGGAGGCTCCTTAATACCATATATGCCATGGAGTTTTGTGCCATGATAAATTTGTTCAAGACACTAACCATTACGCACAATGCTCTATTTCGGCAGATGGCAGACATACGTGCTTAGCAGGACCAGCATATTGCTATCCTTCGTCAGATTCAGCAGCATCTGGGACTTTCACCACCTCAGACTGACATTTCTGGACCATTAGAGCCCATAGCTCCAGCTGAGAAGATGACTCCAACTGAGGAGACCATCAGAGCCGATGTCCCACCCCAAGTCACTCACTAGGTAGCCACATAGCCATCATCTCCACCAGAGAACCCTGCTCCTTGATCATTCCTTTATTTTGTATTTACTTAGTATATTAGTAGACATTATTACTTATGTTGATAATTTATATTCTAGGATTGGGTGTATTGCATGATCATCTCATTGTACTTTTTCAAAGTAATATATATATATATCATTTTTGTTTATACTTCGCATTTTTTCTATCTCTTTTACTTATTAATCTTTTGTTTTTTTTGAATCATGTGGTTTCTCTTATACGACTCAGACTTAATGTCACTCAGGAGGTACCATTTTCTCTCTTTATTAACAATCGTTCTTGCCACATTGAGGGTAATGTTGATCTTGGTTGGGGGAAGAGTAAAAGAAGGAAGTTTTAGTAATAATGTGAAGTTATATTGTTAATTTATCACCTTTTTGTTTAATTTTAAAATTTGTAATAATTTTTAAAGTTTTTACTCTACTCTCCATGATTATTAAGGAAAAATTCTCAAAATGAAATGGGAGAAATTGAATTCTTACATTTTTTACTTAAATATTAGAGTTTGTATTATGCTTATGGAGGTTGATGAATTATTGAAACTCCTATTGATTTCAACCTTATTTCTTCCACTTTAATCTTAACTTAGTCTATTAGTAGACATTATTACTTATGTTGATAATTTATATTCTGGGATTGGATGTATTACATGATCATCTCATTGTACTTTTTCAGAGTAATATATATATATATCATTTTTGTTTATACTTCGCATTTTTTCTATCTCTTTTACTCATTAATCTTTTGTTTTTTTTGAATCATGTGGTTTCTCTTATACGACTCAGACTTAATGTCACTCAGGAGGTACCATTTCCTCCTTTTATTAACAATCGTTCTTGCCACATTGAGGGTAATGTTGATCTTGGTTGGGGGAAGAGTAAAGGAAGGAAGTTTTAGTAATAATGTGAAGTTATATTGTTAATTTAGCACCTTTTTGTTTAATTTTAAATTTTGTAATAATTTTTAAAGTTTTTACTCTACTCTCCATGATTATTAAGGAAAAAATCTCAAAATGAAATGGGAGAAATTGAATTCTTACCTTTTTTACTTAAATATTAGAGTTTGTATTATGCTTATGGAGGTTGATGAATTATTGAAACTCCTATTGATTTCAACCTTATTTCTTCCACTTTAATCTTACCACACACTGTGCACTTTAGATTCCATTTATAGGATGAAAAACTATCTCAGCCCCTGAACTTAGGAAAATTTAGACTTGATACCTTTGACCTCGTTTTCATAGTGTTGGGACACCTTATAAAAAACCAATGAGCCTTTGAAAAAAAAAAGAAAAAGAACAAAGTGTTTCGCTTGCTTTGAAACCCGAGCAAGGTTCGAGGGGTATATGGTGAAAATCTTTAAAACCCGGTGCCCTAAACCTTAATTGGTTGGGAGTCATCGACCTCAATACTCGTTACAAGGGTGAATAGGTGGAGTTTAATGATACGTTCCCAATTGGTGTCTCAGTTGATTCATGTCCTCTCAATGGTCCCTGACAGTGGTGCCATTTGATTCGTGTCCAGCTGGTGTCCCTTGATTGTGGTCCTCAGAAGGGAGTAATCAACAAAATTTATAACCTATTACACCATGTACTAGGATAGCCTTAACTAGCATAGCATAGCATAGTGGCTCTAGGGTCGTTCACTGGGATGAGTTTTCACTTCACAATTAATATTAATCCAAAGCTAAATTGGTGCTTTTTCATTTCAAGGTTAGCTTTAAAAGAAAACATAATCTTTGGTGGAAAAAGGATTGGTTTTAAGATAACCAAAAATAGTAGTAATTGATTTTAATTACAAAGAAAAGTGTTTCTTGGAGTTTAGATCACTAGGCTCAGGTTCCTCATACAAAAAGGAGAGTTCCGATCATTTGTTTCTTTTCCTCGCAATAGAGAATTAACATATAGTTAATTCTCTAACCGGTGTGGTACAGATGCTTCCCCTTAATGGGTTTAAACACTAATTCCCTCTCATTGATGCATCTTACAATGGCTCATGCCTCTCACCTAGCATTTGCCATCCAAGATGATCCTTAACCTTGGATTACCCGTCAAAAGCTCACAAGAGATAACTAATGGATGTCTCCTTAGAGTCCAAAAGCTTACCAAGTGTTGGCTATTCTAGAAAATCCTACCTTTAAACCACCTCCCAAAGGCTCGCAAGAGGTAAAATAGTGCATCTCAATGGATGGAGACCACTTGCCTTATCAAGTGTTGGCCCAAGTGAGTTAAAGGCGTTTTAAGTTAACTAAAAAGATAAAAACCATCAACGGGTCACACTTTCTCTTCATTAAAAACTAAAACAACAAAACTTCCAATTTATGCATGAGGAAACTTACTCGGATTTCTTCACTCCAAGAGACGAAGAGCCTAGCCTCTCATCCTATGAGAAAACATCCTCAGAGTTTGATTGGCTAGAAAGAAAAATAACGCGAAAACAAAAATATGAAGGAAAAACAGAGCAAGTGCTCTGTAAAATATATTTCTTCCTTTCCCCGATTACATGATTCTTTGTAAAGAAAATTACAAAACTATATATAAGGGGTTATTCACCCTTTGTTCTTACTTAAAGACTAAGGAATCCTATGATAGGTGGGTTACAAGGAGAGTTTGGGGATTTAGACATCAAATATCTAAAGCAAAATATCTCAAAATGTCGGTCACAAATATCGAGAAGCTTCAAGAGAACACTGCAGCCGTGCGTGCAAGAGGGTTGCGAAATTTTGCAGCAAAAGGACAACATTTCGCAGCCCAAGTTTATTTCGCAATCGTGCGAATTTTTCCTTTATCTTGGAGGGATCAGGTTCCAATGGTTGTAACTCCTTCATTTCAACTCCGAATCATGCACCGTTTAAAGCATTGGATTGTTGACTTCTTGAGCTTTGAAACGACATATAGCATGCATAAATTGAACTCCAAGAAGTGCTCCAAAAGTGGCTGACACGACTTTCATCTAGAATGCTTCATGTTAGATTTCTCTTTGCTTCCCCTCTTTGCATTCCGGATTTGCTTATGGAAAAGGACTTCAAAGCATTGGTTCTTCATGTTTATGAGCTTTCCATTGCTTTACCAGGGATTCCAAATAACTCTCCTCAATCTTGGATTGCTTTGATGATCAAATTACTAACAAAAACACCAAAACTTACACAAAGTGATTAAATATGATTGCAAAGGTCCTTCATATGTTAATTGGGTTAAAAGGTGATAACTACTACTCAAAAGTGTTTAAAAGAGTTAATTACAAGCTATAAAATAGCACTTTTTGAGTAGTAATCATTTAACATATTGTAGGTGCTTGGGTATTAAATTCCAATCTCAAAAGTCCGGGGTAAAATCCAAGGAGTTAGTGGTCGAAAGATCCTTAAAGCTTGATGCCCTAAACCTTGATTGGTTGGGAGTCATCGATGGATCCCCGTTACATGGACACTTTAGAAAACAATACCTTAAGCATTGCACGCCTACAAAAAAAAAAATTGTGAAATAAAAGAGGTGCGTTCTTAGCCTATTGGAAGTGGTCGGTTTGCTAAAGTCTGAGAAAGAACTAGGTTGGGGGGAAAGATTAGTTCAGAGTACTATATTTGGAAACTAATAGGCTTAATACAGATTTTTGTGGAAGAGTATAGATTGAGCCTAGGAGAGTAGAAATCCTCTTAATACTTAAATTTGTATAATACCTAGTCTTTATGAATTATGATCAGGAAAGATATTTGATATACTCTTATTGAAGGTTGAGTTTTTCTTCTTTAATGTCCCATGTGAGAGTATGCTTTGTAATCATGCCACTTATGATTTTTTTGAGTGATCAGCATGATTTTGTAAATTATTTTACTATCTTATTTTTGTTTTTCTCTCCTTCATTGCTAAGGGACTAGCAATATATTGGTTGGGGGGAGTGATTACTACTCAAAAAGTGCACTTTTATAGCTTGTTATAAACTCTTTTAAACACTTTTGAGTAGAATTAACACCTTGGCGCATTAAGGACCCTTGCAAGTGTTACTAATCAATTTTTGGCTAGTTTTGTGTTTTTGGTAGCTTTTTTATCATTGAAGCAAGCTATGAATGAGGGAGAATTTTTTGCAAACCTTGGCAATAGGTTTCCAAGCCAATCAAGAGATGCAAGGAAGAAAATCAGAGAGAGAAATCCAACATGAAGCAATTTCGCATGGCTATGCGCAATTCAAAAGGACAGCAGTTGCAAGACAAATTTAGAGCACTTTATAGAGTCCATTATATACATACTATCTATCATTTCGAAGCTCGGGAAGTCAAGAGTCCAACGCTTCAAACAGTGTGCAAATTGGAGCTGAAATGAAGAAGCTATGGTCATTTGAAGACAACTACAACAAGCCGAAAATGAATTTCGCAACCCTTTTTCAGCCTTGCGAAAGTTTCGCAACCTTGCGAAATCTTCTTTAAATCTTCAGATATTTTTGCATCAACTTCGTTAGATTTTTTATCTCAAGATATTTTGTATAATTATCTAGTCTCTCCTTGTAATCATCTAAAGATTTTTTTAGATATTTAGGATATTTAATTGAGGGGTTAAAAATATCTCTCTATATTGTCTTAACATATCTCTTTTTGTAATATCTATCTATCTCAGAATCTTGAAAGAAATTATGAGGGGAGGATCACTTGTACATTTTTAGTAAGAAATATACAGAGCTTTGCTCTGCCTTACCTACTCACTTTGATTGCATTTTATTTCTAGCCAAACAACCTCTGAGGATGTTTTCTCAGAGAATGAGTGGCTAGGCTTTTTGTTTCTTGGACTGAAGGAAGTTAGGTAAGGGATCTGGATACAAAAGTGGGAGTTTTCCTTGTTTTAGTTTTTAATGAAGAGAAGATTATGACCCGTTAATCGTTTTTATATTTTTAGTTAACTTAAAATCTCTTATAATCACCTCGGCCAACACTTGGTAAGCTTTTTAGACTCAATCCATAAAGATCCATTAGTTATCTCTTACAAGCCTTTGGGAAGTGGTTTAAAGGTAGGATTGCCTAGGATAGCCAACACTTGGTAAGCTTTTGAACTCCCTGGAGACATCCATTAGTTATCTCCTGCGAGCTTTTGAAGGGTAATCCAAGGTTAAGGATCACCTTGAATGGTAAATACTAGGTGAGAGGTAAGAGCCATTGCAAGATGCATTAGTGAGAGGGATTTAGCGTTGAAACCATTAATGGGAAGTAACTGTACCATACCGATTGGGAGGATAACTATAGGTTAAATCCCCAATGCGAGGAAAAGATCCGGAATCTCCTCTTTTGTATAAGGAACCTGAACCTAGTGATCTGAAACTCCAAGAAACCTTTTCTTTGTAATTAAACTCAGTTACTATTTTTGGTTAGCTTAAAACCAAACCTTTTTCAACCATCATTATGTTTTCTTTTAAAGCTAACTTATAAAAGAAAAAGCACCAATCCAATTCTTGAAACTAATATCAGGTGTGAAATGAAAACCCATCCCTATGGACGATCCTAGAACCACTATGCTATGCTATCTATGCTGCCCTAGTATATGGTGAATTAGGTTTATAAATTTTGTTGATAACTCCCATCTGAGGACTGAATCAAAGGTACACCAATTGGGGATGAATCAGATGCTATGAACAACTTAAGGTGGTGGTTGACATGAACGACTCTGGGTTGTGAGCTCAAGGCTCTAAATGTTATAAACAAGTCAGTGTTGTGAATGATATGAATGATTTTGGGTCGTGATCTCAAGGGTCTAGATGTTGTGAATAGCTTAGGGCCATGGATGATATAAATGTTTGGGGGTCATGAGCTCAAGACTCTAGATGCTATGAACAACTCAAGGCTCTAAACGACATGAATGACTCCAACTCGTGAGCTCAGGGATTTAAATGCTATGAACAACTCATGACTGTGATTAACATGAATGAATGTGGTTCATGAGCTCGGGGTTCTAGATGCTATAAGCAGCTTAGGGCTATGGATCACATGAACTACTCCAACTTATGGAATCACAACTCTTGATGCTATGAACAACTAAAGGCTATGGATGGTATGAATAACTCAGGGGTGTTGATGATATGAATGATTCTGGGTCATGAGCTCAAGACTCTAAATGTTGTGAATAACTTAGGGCAGTGTATGACATAGATGACTCTAGATCATGAGCTAAGGTTTATGCATGACATGATCAACTCTGGGTCATGGGCTGAGGAGTCTAGATGCCATGAACAACTCAAGACTATGGATAAAATTAATGACTCTAAGTCATGAGCTTAGGGCTCCAGATGTAATGAAATGCTTAGGGTTGTGATTGACATGAACGACTACGGGTCTTGACCTCAAAGCTCTAAGCCCTATAGACAGCTCAAGGCTTTGGATGCTATGAACAACTAAGGGTTATAAATCACATGAACTACACCAGGTGGTGAGCTCAGGGCTCTAAATGCTATGAACAACTCAGGGTTGTGGATGATTGAATGATTCCTCATTGTGTGGCCAAGGCTCTAGATGCTTTTAGCAATTCAAGGCTATGAATGACATGAATGACTCCTAGTCATAGGCTCAAACCTCTTTACACTATGAATAACTCAAGATTGTGATTTACATTAATGACTCCGGGTTATGAGCTTTGAGCTCTAGATGTTGTGAACAACTCAGTTTTTTGGATGATATAAACGATTGTAGGTCATGAGCTCAAGGCTCTAGATGCTATAAATAGTAGAGGGTTGTGGATGATATGAACAACTCAGGATACCATGAGCTCAGGTCTCTAGATGCTATGAACAACTTAGGGTTGTGCATGACATGAATGATTCTAGGTTATGAGCTTAGGGCATTAGTGGCTGTGAACAACTTAAGGTTGTGGTTGACATCAATGATTCCAGGTTATGAGCTCAAGGATCTAGATGCTATTAACAGCCCTGGGTTATAGATGATATAAACAATTCTAATTTGTGATCTCAAGGGTCTATATGATATAAATGACTCAGGGTTGTGAATGACATGAACAACTCCGGGTCATAAGCTTAGGACTCTAGATGTAATAAGTAGCTCAGGGTTGTGGTTGACATGAATGATTATAGGTCAAGAGTACAGGGATTTAAACCCTATGAAAAGCTTAGGGTTGTGAATGATAAGAACTACTCTAGGTCGTGAGCTTAGGGTTTTGGAAGCTATGGACATCTTAGTGTTATAAATGACATGAAAAGTTCTGGTCATAAGCTCCAGGTTCTAAACACCATGAAAAATAGAAGGTTGTGGGTGATAAGAACGACTTAGGTTCCTGTGAGCTCAACACTCTAGATGTGATGAACAACTTAGAGCCATGGATGATATGAATGTTTCCTTGTCATGACCCCAAGGCTTTAGATGTTTGGAATAGCTTCGGGTACTGGATGACATGAATGACTCTAAGTCATGAGCTTAGGGCTATGAACAGCTCAGGGTTGTGGTAAATATGAACAATTCTAGGTCATGATCTCAAGGATCTAGATGCTATGAAAAGCTTAGCATGGTGGAGGGCATGAACGACTCTATGTCATGAGCGTAGGTGTCTAAATGCTATGAACAATTCAGGGCCATGGATGATATAAAAGATTTTGGTTCATGGGTATAAGGCCTATAAATGCTATGAAAAGCTCAAGGTTATGTATGACATGGACAACTCTGTATCATGGGCTCAAGCCTCTAGATACTAGGATCAACTCAAGGTTATGTATGGCATGGATGATTGTGAATCTAGAGCTCAAGGCCTTAGATGCAATGAACATCCCGATGTTATGGATGATATAAATGATTCGAGGTGATGAGCTCAAGCCTCTAGATGCTGTGAACAATTTAGAGTTATGGATGATATGAATGACTTTGGGTCGTTAGTTGAGGGCTCTAGGTGCTATGAACAGCTCAGGGCTATAAATGACATGAACGACTCCGGGTCATGAGCTCAAGGCTCTAGATGTTATGAATGGCTCAAGGCTGGATGATATCAACATCTTAGGGTCCCGTAATATCAAGCCTTTAGATGCTATGAATAGCTTAGGGCTGTGGATGACATGAACGATCCTACATTGTGAGATCAAGCCTCTAGATGCTATGAATAGCTCAAGGCTGTGGATGATATGAAGGATTCTACATCATGAGATCAAGTTAGAGCTATGGATTACAATAACAACTCTGGGTTGTGAGCTCAAGGCTTTGGATGCTATGAACTACTCAAGATTATGGATAATATGAACGATTGTAGGTCATGAGCTGAAGGCTCTTAAAGCTGTGAATTATATGAAAAACTCAGGGTCTTGTGAGCTAAGGGATTTCGATGCTATGAACAACTCTAGGTTGTGGATGGCATGAATGAGTTCAAATCATGAGCTCAAGACTCTAGATGCTATGAACAAGTTAGGGTTATGGATGACATGAACGACTATGAGATGTGAGCTTAGGGCTCTCGATGTTATGAACTGTTCAAAGTTGTGCTTGAATAGTTTAAGGCGGTGGAAGACATGAAAGAATCCACATTGTGAGTTCAGGCCTTTAAATTCTATGAATAACACAGGTTCATGTATGTCGTAAACTATTCGGGGTCATGAGCTTAAGACTCTATATGCTATTAATAGCTCAAAGTTGTGAATAACATGAAGAACTCCAGATCATGAGCTTAGGGCTTTAGATGCAATGAAGAACTCAGGGTTATAGATGATATAAACAACTCAAGGTCAGGAGGTTAAGACTCTACATGTTATGAACAACTCACAATTGTGGTTGACATTAATGACTCTGGGTCGTGAGCTTAGGGATCTAGATGTTATGAATATGTCAGGGTTGTGGATGATATGAACGATTGTAGGTCATGAGCTCGTGGATCTAGTTGTAATGAATAGTAGGAGGTTGTGGATGATATGAACAACTCGAGGTCCCATGAGCACAAGGCTCTAGATGCTATGAACAACTCAATGCATTAAATGACATGAATGACTCTAGGTTGTGAAATCAAGGCTATAGATACTATGAACAACTTAAGGCAATTATTAACATTAATGACTTTGGTTTTGAGCTCAAGGCTCTAGGTGCTATGAACAGCTTAGGGCTATGGATGATACGAACGATCCTGGGTCATGATCTTAAGGGTTTAGATGCTATGAATAGCTTAAGGTGGTTGAGAACATGAACGACTCCATGACATTAGCTCAGGTCTCTAAATACTATGAATAGCCTATGGTTGTGGATGATATAAATGAGTAAGGGTTGTGAGCTCAGGACTTTAGATACTATGTAGAGCTCAAGGCTATGGTTGACTTGAACCACTCCAAGTTATGAGCTCAGGGATCTAGATGCTATCAAAAGCTCAGGTTGTGGATGACTTGATTCACTCTAGGTCGTGAGCTTAGGGCTATAGATACAATGAATAGCTCAGGGTTGTGGTTGACATGAACAACTATAGGTCGTGAGCTCAAGGCTCTAGACTCTATGACCAGGTCAGGGCCGTTGATGATAAGAACTATTATGGGTTGTGAGCTCAGGGTTCTAGATGTTATGAACAGTAGAGGGTTGTGGATGATTTGAATGACTTGGGGTTTCCATTAAGGGCTCTAGGTGTTATGAACAACTTGGGGCTATAGATGAAAAGAATGACTTTGGTTTGTGAGCTCAAGGCTCTAGATGCTTCGAATAACTCAAGGCTATGAATGATATCAACGAATCAAGGCCTTGATAGCTTAAGGCTCCAAATGCTACAAACAACTCAAGGCTTTGGAAGCTAGGAATAGTCAAGGCTATGGATGACATGAACGATGTCAGGTTGTGAGTTAAGGGCACTAGATGCGGTTAACAGCTCAGGGCTATGGTTGACATGAACGACTCTGAATTATGAGCTTTGGGCTCTAGATGCTATGAAAAACTAAGGGGTGTGGATAACATGAGCTACTTTGGGTTGTGAGCTCAAGGCTCTAGATGCTATGAACAACCCAAGGTTGTGGATGCTATGAATGACTATTCTATGAGCTCGGGCCTTTAGATGCTATGAACAACTCAAGCCTTTAGATGATGTGAATGATTCATGGTCTTTGTCCTAAGGCTCTAAATGCTATGAGCAACTCAGGCTTATGGATGACATGAATGACTACAGGTCGTGAGCTTAGGGCTTTAGATGTTATGAACAGTAAAGGGCCCTAGATACTATGAACAACTGGGGGTTATGGATGAGATGAACGAATTAGGGTCCAGAGCTTAAGGCTTCAAATGCTATGAACAACTCAGAGTTGTGGATGACATGAACGACTTTGGTCATCAGTTGAGGGTTATAGATGATATCAACAACTCGAGGTTTTAGATGACATGAGTAACTCTAGGTCATGAGCTCAAGGCTTTAAATGCAAGAAATAGTTCAAGGTTATAGATAATATCAACGACTTAGGGTCTCGTGAGCTTAGAGCTTTATCCGCTATGAAGAACTTAAGGTTGTTGATGATATGAATGATTCTCCCTCGTAAGATCAAGCCTCTTGATCCTATAAATAACTCAGATCTAAGGATAATATGAGGAACACAAGGCCGTGACCTTAAGGCTCTAGATGCTATGAACAACTCATGGTTGTGGATGACATGAATGACCTCGGGTCCCGAGCTTAGGGATCTAGATGTTATGAACAACTCAAGGTTCTAGATATTATAAATAATTGAAGGTCATTAGCTCAAGGCTCTAGATGCTATAAATAGTAAAGGGTTATGGATGATATGAACAACTCAGGGTCCAGTGAGTTTAAGGCTCTAAAACTATGAGTAGCTCAGGGTTATTGATGATACAAACGATTTTGCATCATAAGCACAAGTCTCCATATGCTATGATCAGCTTAAGGCTGTGGATGACACGAACAACTCTAGGTCGTGAGCTTAGTGCTCTAGATGCTATGTATAGCTTAGGGCGGTAGTTGACATGAACGATTCTGGGTTATAAGGTAAGGGCTCTAGACACTATGAACAACTTGGGTTTGTAGATGACATGAGTTACTATGAGCCGTGAGCTCAGGGCTCTAGATGTTATGAACAACTCAAGGTTGTGGATAATATGAATAAATCGGGATCTAATGAGGTCGGGTCTCTACATGTTATGAACAACTTAAGGATATGGATGATATGAATGGTTCCTGGTCGTGAGCCCATGACTCTAAATGTTATGAATAACTCAGGGCTATAGATGACATGAATGATGATTACTACTCAAAAAGTGTTATTTGATAGCTTGTAATTAACTCTTTTAAACACTTTTGAGTAGTAGTTATTACCTTTTTACCCAATTAGCATATTAAGTACCTATGCAATCATTTCTAAGCAAATTGTGTAATTTTTGGTGCTTTTAAGAGTAGTTTGATCACCAAAGCAATCCAAGATGAAGTAGAGCTCTATGGAATCCATGGCAAAGCAATTTTGCCATAAGCAAATCAAGAATGCAAGGAGGAAAAACAGAGGAATCTAACATGAAGAATCCAAGAGGACATTATCTGTTTCGAAGCTCGGGAAGTAAGTAATCCAATGCTTCAAACGGTTCACAAATCGGAGTTGAAATGAAGAAGTTAGAGCCATTGGAAGCCTATCACATCAAGCTAAAGGCCAATTTCGCAGGGCTGCGAAATCAGCCTTTGGCTGCGAAATGATTTCGCAGCCATCTTGTACATCTGCGAAATTTCACAACCATTTTGTGCGCCTGCGAAATTCTCCTGAGTGCTTCCAGATATTTGCGACCGACATTTTTTGATATTTTGCTTTAGATATTTGATGTCTAAATCCCAATTTTCTCCTTGTAATCCACCAATTATAGGATTCCTTAATTGTTAAGCAAGAAAAAAAGGGTGAATAACCTCATATATATTGTTTTGTAATTTTCATTATAGAGACATCTCGGGAGCTTGTTCTCAGAGAATCAACTTTTTGTATAGTTTGAAAGGAAGTAAAATACAAAGTTTTGCTCTACCTTACCTACTCAATTTGATTGTACTTTTCATTACTAGCCAAACAAGCTCTGAGGATGTTTCCTCAGAGAATGGGTGGCTAGGCTTTTTGTCTCTTGGAGCTAAGGTAGCCGGGTAAGGTGCCGAATGCAAGAATTGAGAGTTTTATTGTTTCAGCTGTTAATGAAGAGAAAGTGTAACCCGTTTATGGTTTCTTTGTTTTTAGTTAACTTAAAATGCCTTCAATTCACCTGGGCCAACACTTGGTAATGCAAGTGATCTCCACCCACTGAGATGCACTAGTTTACCTCTTGCGAGCCTTTAGGAGGTGACTTGAAGGTAGGATTTTCTAGAATTGCCAACACTTGGTAAGCTTTTGGACTCTAAGGAGACATCCATTAGTTATCTCTTGCGAGCTTGAATAGGGAAGTCCAAGGTTAATGATCTCCTTGAATGGCAAATGCTAGGTGAGAGGCACGAGCCATTGCAAGATGCATCAGTGAGAGGGAATTAGTGTTGAAATTCATAAAAGGGAAACATCTATACAACACCAGTTGGAGAATGAACTATATGTTAATTCTCCAATGCGAGGAAAAGAACCAAAGTGACTGGAACTCTAATTTTGCATGAGGAGCCTGACTCCAGTGATCCTGAAACTCTAAGAGACGCTTTTTCTTTAAAAGTAATTCCCATTACTTTCTTTTTAGTTAGAGTGAAACCAAACCTTTTTCAACCAAAGTTTATGTTTTCTTTTGAAGCTAACCTTGAAATGAAAAGGCACCAATTCAACTTTGAATTGGTATCAGTTGTAAGTTGAAAACCCTTCCCAATGAACAATCCTAGAGCCACTATGCTATACTAGCTTATGCTATCCTAGTGCATGGTGATATAGGTTATAAATTTTGTCGATTACTCCCATCAGAGGACCAAAATCAAGGTACATTAGGAGATGACAACTCTTCGTGCTCATCAGGAGCAGATAATCGCCACTCAGACTCAGCATACTGCCATCCTGAGGTAGATTCAGCACCATCTTGGTATTCCATCAGCTCCTGAGCACCCCATTCCTATCCTCTCAGAGCACACAGATCCATCACAGGCCTCTCCTTTCGAAGAGCAGGCTTTGGCCTCTGAGGAGCTGACTACAGGAGATGCAGAGACATCCACCTGAGCCATCATCATCCTCCCACTATTTGATCATTTCCATAATTTTCTTTATGTATTTTCTTTATGCATTTCCTTATTATCATAGCACTTTTAATCCCATGCTTTTGATATTTTATATATTGGGATTGGTTGGATTACTTGTTTCCTTTATATTGTACTTTCATGAAGTAATATAAATCTATCAATTTTTTAGCACTCTTAGCATTATTTTATTTTAATTCCTCTACTCATATCTTTTGTTGTTTTTGAAACATGTGGTTTCTCCTATTCTACTCGAACTTCATATCATTTAGGAGGCACCACTTCCTCCCTATAATCTCAATCGCTCATGCCACATTGAGGACAATGTTCAACTTGGTTGGGGGGAGAGTTGAGGAAGGAAGTTTTTTGTTGTTAATACTAAGTATTTTGGTATTTTATTTTATTTTTGTTTAATTTTAATTTTTTTTCTAATTTTTATTCTACTCTCCATGGTTATTAAGGAAAAAATTGCAAATTAAAATAAGAGAAATTGAATCTTTGTTTTTACTTGGCTTAGAGTTTGTATTATGCTTACTAAAGTTGATGAATTGTTGAACTTCCATTGAATTCAACTTTAGTTCTTCCACTTTAAGCTACTCACACACTGTGCACAATAGGTTCCGATTATAAGATGAGAAACTATTTCCCTCTTGACTTAGGAAAATTTAGACTTAGTACCTTTGACCTCATTTAATAGTGTTGGGGCACCTTATAAAAGGCCAATGAGCCTTTGAAAAAAAGAAGAAAGAAAGAAAAATGTTTGCTTGCCTTGAAACCCGAGCAAAGTCTGAGGGGTATATGGTGAAAATCTTTAAAACCTGGTGCCCTAAGCCTTTATTGGTTGGGAGTCACCGACCTCAATGCTCGTTATAACGGTGAATAGGTGGAGTTTAACATACTGTAGGTGCTTGGGTATTAAAATTCATTCTCAAAAGTCCGGGATAAAATCCGAGGAGTTAGTGGTTGAAAGATCCTTAAAGCTTGATGCCCTAAACCTTAATTGGTTGGGAGTCATCGATGGACCCCCGTTACATGGACAATTTAGAAAAGGATACCTTTAAGCCTTGTACTCCTACAATGAAAAAAAAAAGTGTGAAATAAAGGAGGTGCGTTCTTAGCCTATTGAATTTGGTCAATTTGCTAAGTGTTGGAAAAGAACTAGGTTGGGGGAAAAGATTAGTTTAGCATACTATATTCGGAAGCTATCAAATGACTCCAGGTCATGAGATCAAGGCTCTAAATACTATGAATAACTCAGGTTTATAGTTGACATGAACAACTCCGGGTTATGACCTTTGGGTTATAGATGCAATGAACAACTTAGAGTTGTGAATGATATGAACAACTCAGGATCCTATGATCTTAGTCCTCTAGATGCTATGAATAGCTCAAGGTTATGGATGACATGAACAATTCTTGATCATTAGCTCAAGGCTCTAAATGCTATGAATAACTCAAGGTTATGGATGACATGAACAACTATGGGTCATAAGCTTTAGGCTTTAGATGTTATGAGTAGTAGAGGGTTGTAGATACTATGAACAACTTAGGGTTATGGATGATACAGATGATTCAATGTTTGGAGCTCTAGATACTATGAATAACTCAAAGGTGTGGATGACATGAATGACTCTGGGTCGTCATTTGAGAGATTTTGATGTTATGAACAAATCAGGGCTGCAACTGACATGAACGAATCTAGGTCGTGAGCTCAAGGCTTAAGATGTTATACATAGTAGAGGGTTGTAAATAATATAAACAACTTCGGGTCATCAGATGAGAGCTCTTAATGTTATGAACAACTTAGGGCTATAGGTGACATGAATGAATCCGAGTCATGAGCTATGAGCTTTGGTTACTATGAACAACTTAGAGTTGTGGATGATGATGATATGAACTATTGGGGATTCAGTGAGCTTAGTCCTCTAGATGTTATGAACAACTCAAGGATATGGATTACTTAAATGATTCTTGGTCGTAAGGCCAAGACTCTAAATTCTATGAACAACTTAGGGTTTAAATACATGAACAACTATGGGTCATGAGCTTTAGGCTCTAGATGGAATGTACAACTCAATGTTGTGGATGATATCAATGACTCAAGGTCCCATGACCTCGGGGCTCTAGATGTTATGAACAGCTTAGAGTTGAGATTGATATGAAGGATTCTTCATTATGAGCTCAAGCCTCTAGATGCTATGAACAACTTAGGGTCGTGAATGACATGACAGACTCTGATTTGGGAGCTTAGGGCTCTAGATGCCATGATCAGCTCAAGTCTATGGTTGATATGAACAACTACGAGTCGTGAGCTTAGGGCTTTAGATGTTATGAATAGTAGAGGGCCACAAATTTTATGAACAACTCAGGGTTGTGGATAACATGAATGACCCTAGGACATGAGCTTAGGGCTCCAAATGCTATGAACAACTCAGGGTTGTGGATAGTATAAACGCTTGTAAGTCATCATCTCAAGGCTTGAGATGCTATGAATAGTAGAGGGTTGTGGATGATATGAACAACTTGGGGTCTCATGAACTCAGGGCTCTAGATACTATGAGCAGCTCAGGGTTATGGATGATATGAACAATTTTGCGTCATGAGCTCAAGCCACTAGATGTTATGAATAGGTCAGGGCTATGGATGACATAAATAACTTTGGGTCATGAGCTTAGGGCTTTAGATGCTATGTATAACTTAGGGTTGTTGGTGACATGAATGACTCTAGGTTGTGAGCTCAAGACTCTAGACGTTATAAAGAACTTAAGGTTGTGGATGACATAAGCTACTCTGGGTTGTGAGCTCAAGGCTCTAGAGGCCCTGAATAGCTCAAGGTTGTGGATGATATGAACGAATTAGGATCTCATGAGCTAACGCCTCTAGATGCTATGAATAGGTTAGGTCTATAGATGATATAAACGATTCTTGGTCGTGAACCCATGGCTCTAAATGCCATGAACAGCTAAGGGCTATGGATGACATGACAACTCTAGGTTGTGAGCTCAAGGCTATAGATGCTATGAAAAACTCAAGGTTGTGGTTGACATGAACAACTTCGGGTTGTGAGCTGAAGGCTCCAGATGCTATCAATAGCTTAGGGTTGTGGATGACATGAACGACTTTGGATCGTGAGCTCAAGACTTAAGATACTATGAATTGCTCAAGGTTGTTGTTGACATGAGTGACTTTAAGTCATGAGCTTAAAGTTATAGATGCTATGAAAAGGTCAGGGTTGCTGATGACATGACTTATGGGTTTTGGATACTATGAACAACTTAGGGTTGAGGATGATATGAACAACTAGGAATCCCATGAGCTCAGTCATCTAGATGTTATGAACAACTCAGGGTTATAGATGACATTAACGATTCTTGGTCATGAGCCCAAGGTTGTAAATGTTATAAACAACTCAGGGTTATGGATGGCATGAACAACTATGGTTCATAAGCTCTAAGCTTTAGATGCTATGAATTGTAGATATGAACGATTCTATCTTATGAACTCAAACATCTAGATGTTATGAATAGCTAAGACCTGTGGATGACATGAACGAATCTGAGTCGTGAGCTCAAGGATCTAGATGTTATGAATAGCTAAAGGCTATAGATGACATGATCTACTCCAGGTTATGAGCTCAAGGCTCTGGATGCTTTAAACAACTTAGGGTTGTGGATGATATGAACGACTTAGGATCTTTTAAGCTCAGGCCTTGAGATTCTATAAACAACTCAAGGTTATGGATGATATGAATGATTCTGGGTAGTGAGCCCATGGCTCCAAATGCTATGAACAACTATGGGTTGAGGATGACATAAACAACTCTAAGTCATGAGCTTAGGGTTTTAGATGCTATGAACAGCTCAAGGTTGTGGTTGACATGAATGACTCTAAGTCATGAGCTCAAGGCTCCAGATGCTATCAATAACTTAGTGCTTTGGATGACATGAAGGACTCTGGGTCGTGTACCTATGAATTCCTCAATATTGTGGTTGATATGAACAACTTCGGGTCTTTAACTTAGAGTTATAGATGTTATGAACAACCTAGGGCTATGGATGACGTAAGCTACTTTGGATCGTGAGCTAAGGGATTTAAATACTATGAACAACATAGAGTTGTGGGTGATATGAATGACTAGGAATTCTATGAGCTCAGTCCTCTAAATGCTATAAACAGCTCAAGGTTATGGATGACTTGAATGATTCTTAGTCGTGAGCCCAAGGCATTAAATGCTATGAACAACTTAGGGTTGTGGATGACATGAACAACTATGGGTCATGAGCTTTGGGTTCTAGATGCTAAGAACATCTCAGGGTTATAGATGATATGAATGATTCAGGTTCCTGAGCTCTAGATGTTGTGAACAACTCGGAGGTGTGGATGAAAGGAATAAGTCTGAGTCATCATTTGAGATCTCTTGATGCTATCAACAACTTAAGTCTATAAATGACATTAACGAATCCAGGTCGTGAGCTCAGGGTTTTAGATTCTATGAATGGTAGAGGGTTATGCATAATATGAATAACTCTAGGTCAACAGTTGAGAGCTCTTGATGCTATGAATAGCCAAAGGTTGTAGGTGACATGAACGAATCCAGGTCATGAGTTCAAGGCTCTAGATGCAACTAACAATTCAAGGTTGTGCTTGATATAAATGAGTGAGGGTCCCATGAACAACTCAGGGTTGTGGATGATATGAACAATTCTACATCAAAGACTCAAGCCTCTATATGCTATGAACAACTTAGGGTTGTGGATGACATGAACTACTTTGAGTCGTAAGCTCAAGGCTCTAAATGTTATGTCAACTCAGGGTTGTGGTTGACATGAACGACTACGGATCGTGAGCTTAAGGCTTTATATGTTATGAACAGAGAGGGCTCTTGATAAGCCATGAATAACTCAATATTATGGATGATATGAATGATTCAGGGTCCTCAGATCAAGACTATAGATGCTGTGAATAGCTCAGAGTTTGGATGACACAAACAACTTTAGGTGGTCAGTTGAGGGCTCTAGGTGCTATGAATAACTTAAGGCAGTAGATAAGATGAACGACTACGGGTCATGACCTTAAGGCTCTAGATGCTAGGATTATCTTAATGTTATGGATGATATCAATGACTTAGGGTCACGTGAGCTCAGGGCTCGATATCCTATTATGAACATCTCAGGGCTGTAGATGACATGAACAACTCCAGGTCATGATCCGAAGGCTCTAAATGTTATGAACAACTCAAGGTTATGGATAATATAAATGATTATAGGTCGTGAGCTCATGGCCCTAAATGCTATGAACAGTAAAGGGTTGTGGATAATATGAACAACTATAGGTGTCGTGAGCTCAAGGCTCTAGATGCTATGAACAACTTAGGGTTGGGAATGATATGAACGATTCTATGTCAAAAGCTAAAGCCACTGGATGTTATGAAAAACTTAAGGCTATGGATGACATGAATGACTCTTAATTGCAAGCTTAGGGCTCTAGATGCTATGTACAGCTCAGGGTTGTAGTTGACATGAATGATTCCATTTGTGAGCTCAACACTATAAATAGCTTAGAGCTCTACATGACATGAGCTACTCCAAGTCGTGAGCTTAGGGCTTTAAATGCTGTGAACAACTCAGGATTGTGGATGATATGAATGATCTAAGATCTTGTAAGCTTCATCCTCTGGATGCTATAAATAGCTCAGGGTTATGGATACTATGAATGATTCTTAGTCGTGAGTTGATGGCTTTAAATGTTGTAAACAACACAGATTGTAGATGGCATGAACGACTCTGGGTCATGAGCTTAGGACTTAAGATGTTATAAACATATTAGGAATGTGGTGGAGATGAAGAAATTTGGATTGTGAGCACAAGGCTCTTTATGTTATGAACAACTCAGTGATGTGGACAACATGAATGACTTTGAGTCATGAGCTTAGGGCTCTAGATAGTATGAATAGCTTAGGTTATGGTTGACATGAACGACTCTAGGTCATGATCTGAGGGTCATAAATGTTATGAATAGCTCAAGCTTGTGGATGACATGAGCTACTCTAGGTTGTGAGCTATGGGCTTTGGATGTTATGAACATGTTAGATTTGTGGGTGATATGAACAACTCCAGATCCTGTTATCTCAGCCTTTTAGAGGCTATGAATAGTTTAGGGTCATGGATGATATGAATGATTCTTGGTCGTAAGCCCAATGTTCAAAATGCTATGAAGGACTCAAGGCTATGGATGACACAAACAACTATGGGTCATGAACTCTAGGCTCTTGATGCTATGAATAGTAGAGGGCTTTGGATGCTATGAACAACTCAGGGTTATAAATACTATGAGTAGCTCAAGGTTATAGATGCTATGAGTAGCTCAAGGTTATAGATGCTATAAGTAGCTCAAGGTTATGGATGACATAAACGACTCCGGGTCATGAGCTTAGGGCTCTAAATGGTATGATTAGGTCAGGGTTGTGGTTAAGATGAATGACTCAAGGTCTTGAGCTCAGGAATTTAAATGTTATGAACAACTCAAGGTTTTGGTTGACATCAACAACTCTGAGTCGTGAGCTTAAGATTCTAGATGATATGAACAACTTAGGCTAGTGGATGACATGAATGACTCTAGGTCATGAGCATGAGGCTATAGGTACTATGAATAGCTTCAGCTTATAGTTGATATGAACGACTCTGGTTCAAGATCTTAGGGCTCTAGATGCTATGAATAGCATAGCATTGTGGATGGCATGAACTACTATTGGTTATGAGCCCAAGTCTCTAAATTCTATGAACAGTTGAGGGTTGTGGATGATATGAATGATTCTTAGTTGTGAGCTCAAGCTTCTAGATTCTATGAACAATTTAGGGTTGTGGTTTATATGAACAATTATGGGTCCTTAACTCAACGCACTAGATGTTATGAGTAACTCAGTGTTATGGATGACATGAACGACTTTGAGTTATGAGCTCAAGGCTCCTGATAGTATGAACAACTCAGGGCATTGGATGATATGAATGATTCTGCATCATGTGCTCAAACCTTTAGCAACTATTAACAGCTTAGAGCTGTAGATAACATGAATGACTCTAGGTTGTGAGCTCAAGGCTCTATATTCTATGATTAGCTTAGGATTGTGGTTTATATGAACAACTTCGGGTTGTGAGCTTAGTACACTAAATGTTATGAACACCTTAGGGTTATGGATGAAAGAAGTTACTCTGGTTCGTGAGCTCAAGGCTCTAGATGCTATAAACAACTTATGGTTGTGGATGATATGAATGACCCAGGATCTCGTGAGCTCAGTCCTTTAAATACTATGAATAACTTAAGGCATTGGGCTATATGAACAATTCTTGGTTGGGAGCTCGTGGTTTTAAATTTTATGAACAACTCAGGGCTAAAGACATGAACGACTCTAGGTCGTGAGCTCAAGGCTTTATATGTTATGAACAGCTCAAGCCTATGGATGACATGAACAACTCCAAATTATGAGCTCAAGGCTCTAGATGTTATTTATAGCTTAGGGTTGAAGTTGACATGAACGAATTCGGGTTGTGAGCTCAAGGCTCTAGATGTTATGAACAACACAAGGCTGAGGATGACTTGAGCTACTCCGGGTCATGAACTCAAGGTTATGGATGCTATGAACAACTTAGGGTTTTGGATGATATGAATGACTCGGGATCTTGTGAGTTCAAGCCTCTAGATGCAATCAATAGCTCAAGACAATGGATGATATGAATGATTCTAAATCGTGAGCCCATGACTACAAATGTTATTAACAACTTAAGGCTATGGATCACATGAATGACTCTAGGTCGTGAGCTTAGGCCTCAAGATGTTATGTACAACTAAGGGTTGTAGTTGGCATGAAGGACTCTTGGTTGTGAGCTCAAAGATTTAGATGCTATGAATAACTTAGATTTGAGGATGACATGAATAACTCGGGATCTCATGAGCTCAGTCCTTTAGACACTATGAACAACTCAGAACTACGGTTGACGTGAACGACTTTGGGTCATGAGCTTAGGGCTCTAGATGTTACGAACAACTTAGCATTGTGGATGACATGAACTACTCTAAATCATGAGCTCAGATCTTTAGGTGTCATGAACAATTGAGGGCTGTGAATGCTATGCATGATTATGGGTTATGAGCTCAAGGCTTTAGATTCTATGAAAAGCTTATGGCTATGGTTTGTAAGAACAATTCTAGATCTTGAACTCAAGGCTTTAGATGCTACGAATAACTCTGGATTGTGGATGACATGAATGACTTCAGGTTGCGAGCTCAAGGATTTAGATATTATGAATAACTCAGGGCATTGGATGATATGAATGATTTTGCATCATGTACTCAAGCCTCCAACAGCTATGAATAGCTCAAGGCTATAGATGACAAGAACTACTCCAGGTCGTGAGCTTAAGGCTCTAGATGCTATGAACAACTCAGGGCTGTGAATAACAGGAAGTACTCTAAGTCATGAGCTCAAGGCTCTAGATGTTGTGAATAGTAAAGGGTTAAGGATGATATGAACGATCAGGGTCCCATGAGCTCACGACTCTAAATTTTATGAACCACTCAATCCATTGGATGATATGAACGATTCTTGGTCGTAAGCTCAAGGGTCTACATGCTATGAATAGATCAGGGTTGTGGATGACATGAATAACTCCGAGTCATGAGTTAGGGTTATAGATGCTATGAACAGTAGAGGGTTGTGGATAATATAAACAACTTCGAGTCATCAGTAGAGACCTCTTAATGCTATGAACAACTCAAGGCTATAGGTTACATGAACAAATCTAGGTTATGAGCTCAAGGCTTTAGATGCATTAAACAACTCAAGGTTATGGATGATATCAATGACTAGGGTTCTCGTCAACTCAAGGCTCTATATACTATGAATAGCTGAGGGATGTAGCTGACATGAAAGACTCTAGGTTATGAACTCAAGGCTCTAGATGATACGAATATCTCAAGTTAGTGGATGATATGAACAACTCTTCGTCATGAGCTCAAGCCTCTAGATGCTATAAACAACTCAAGGCTACGGACAACATGAATGACTCTAGGTTGTGAGCTTATGACTCTAGATGCTATGATTAGCTTAGGGTTATGGTTCACATCAACAACTCTAGGTCATGAGCTCAGGGCATTAGAGTCTATGAACAACTTAGGGTTGTGGATGACAAGAACTACTTGGGGTCGTGAGCTTAAGGCATTGGATGCTATGAACAACTCAGGGTTGTGGATGTTATGAACTACTTGGGATCACGTGATCTCAGTCCACTAAATGCTATGAACAATTTAGGGTTGTGGATGATATGAATGATTCTTGGTCGGGAGCCTATGACTTTAAATGCTATGAATAACTCAGGGTTGTGGATGACATGAATGACTCCAGGTCATGAGCTTAGGACTCTAGTTGATATGAACAACTAAAGAATGTAGATGAGATGAATGACTTTGGGCCGTGAGCTTAGGGCTAGATATGTTATGTATAGCTCAAGGTTGTAGTTAACATGAATGACTCTAGGTTGTGAGCTCAAGGCTTTAGATGTTATGAGCAACACCAGGCTATGGATAACATGAGCTACTCTAGGTTGTGAGCTCAAGGCTCTTGATGTTATGAACAACCTAAGGTTTTGGATGATATGAACAACTCAGGATCTAGTGAGCTCAAGCCTCTAAATGCTATGACCAACTCAAGGCACTAGATGATATGAATGGTTCTTGATCGTGAGCTCGGGGCTCTAAATGTTATGAATGGCTTAGGGCATTGGATGATGTGAACAATTCTACATTATGTTCCTAAGCCTCTAGTTCTTATAATAGCTTAGGGTTGTGGATGACAAGAACAACTATGGGTTATGATCTCAAGGCTCTAGATGCTATGAATAGCTAAGGGTTGTGGATGACTTAAACGACTTTGGGTCATGAAGTCAGGGTTCTAGATGCTATGAATAGCTTAGGGTTGTGGATGACATGAACGAAATTGGGCCATGAGCCAAGGGCTTTAAATACTATATACAACTAAAGGCTATGGTTGACATGAACAACTCCAAGTCATGAGCTTAAGGCTTTTGAGGCTGTGAATAGCTTAGAGTTGTAGATGATATGAACAACTTAGGATCTTGTGAGCTTAGGTGTCAGGATTCTATAAATAGCTAAGTGTTATAGATCATATGAAAAATTTTGCATCACGAGCTCAAGCCTTTAAATTCTATGAATAGTTTTAGGTTGTGGATGTCATAAATGACTCCAATCATGAGGTTAACGCTCTAGATACTATGATCAGCTCAGGGCTATGGTTGACATGAATGACTCTAGGTCGTGAGCTCAAGTCTCTAGATGTTATGAAAGCTAAAGGTTGTGGATGACATGAACTACTCTAGGTCTTAAGCTCAAGGCCCTTGATGCTATGAACAACTTAGGGTTGTGGATGATATGAATGACTCGAGATCCCATGAGCTTAGTCCTCTAAATGCTATGAACAGCTCGGGGCTATGGATGATATGAACAATTCGTGGTCGGGAGCCCATGGCTCTAAATACTAAGAACAACTCAAGGCTATGGTTGACATGAATGACTCTAGGTTGTTAGCTCAAGGCATTAGATACAATGAATAGCTCAGGGTTGTTGATGACATGAGTTACTTTGGGTCATGAGCTCTAGGATCCAAATGTTGTAAATAACTAAGAGTTATGGATGACCTGAATGACTCGACATCTCATGAGCTCAAGCGTCTAGATGCTACGAATATCTCAAGGTTGTGGATTACATGAATGACTAAGGGTTGTAGCTCAAGGCTCTGGATGCTATAAACAAATTAGGATTATGGTTAATATGAAGACTCCGGGTCGTGACCTCAGGGCTGTAAATACTATGAACAGTTCTAGGCTGCGGATGACATGAATGACTCCAAGTCATGAGCTTAAGGCACTAGATACAATGAATAACTCAAGGTTGTGAATGATATCAATGACTCAGGGTCCCGTGAGCTCAGGGCTATAGATGCTATGAGCAACTTAGGGTTGCAGATGATATAAAGGATTCTGTGTCATGAGCTCAAGCCTGTAGATTCTATGAACAACTCAAGGTCATGAATGACATGAATGAATCTGGGTCATGAGATCAAGGCTCATGATGCTATAATCAGCTCAGGGTTGTGTTGACATGAACAACTCTAGGTTGTGAACTTAGATTACAGGGTTGTGGATTACATGAATGACTACAGGTCGTGACCACAGGGCTTTAGATCCTATGAACAACTCAAGGTTGTGGTTGACATGAATGACTCAGATTCATGAGGTTAGGGCTCTAGATGATATGAACAACTCAGCATTGTGGATGACATGAACTACTCTAGGTCATCAGCTTAGGTATCTAGATGCTATGAATAGCTTAAGATTGTAGATGATATGCAGGACTCTAGGTCATGAGCTCTAGGCTTTAATTAATATGAACAACTCAAGGTTGTGGATGATATGAACGATTTTGGGTTGTGAATTGAAGGCTCTAGATGCTATGAACAACTCAGGGCTGTGGATGATATGAATGACTTCAGGTCTTAAACTCAGAACTCTAGTTGCTATGAACAACTCAAAGTTGTGGATACTATGAATGATTTAGGGTCATGACCTCAAGGCTCTAGATCTTATGAACAATTTAGGGTTTTGGATGACATGAACGACTTCATGTCTTAAACTCGAGACTCTAGATGCTATGAATAGCTTAAGGCATTGGATGATGTGAACAATTCTATGTTGTGTGCTCAAGGTTTTAGATGCTATGAACAACTCCGGGTTTTTGGTGATATGCATGACTCTGGGTCATGAGCTCAAGGCTCTGAATGCTATGAATAACTTAGGGTTATGGATGATATGAACGATTTTTAGTAGTGAACTCAAGGCCCTAGATGCTATGAAGACCTATGAGCTATGGATGACATGAACAACTTTAAGTCTTTCACTTAAGACTTTCAATGCTATGAACCACTTAGGGCATTGGATGATGTGAACAATTCTATGTCATGTGCTCATGCCTTTGGATGTTACGAATAGCTCTGGGTTATTAATGACACGAATGACTTTGGGTTATGAGATTAGGGCTCTAGATGCTATGAATAGCTCAGGTCTGTGGTTGACATGAACGACTTATGGTCGTGAGCTCAAGTCTCTAAATACTATGAAAAGCTCAAGCCTATGGATGGCATGAGCTACTCCAATTCATAAACTCAAGGCTCTAGATGTTATGAATGACTCAAGATCCCACTATATCAAGCCCTTAGATGCCAAGAACCGCTCAAGGTTATAGATGATATGAACAATTCTTGGTCGTGAGCCCAAGGCTCTTAATGTTTTGAACAACTCAAGGTTGTGATTGACATGAATGAATTTGGGTCATGAGCTCAAGGCTCTAGATGTGATGAACAATTCAGGGATGTAGATGATATGAAAGAGTCCGACTCATGAGCCCAGATCTCTAGATAGTATGAATAGCTCAAGGTTGTGGATGACATGAAAGACATCGGGTCATTAGTCAAGGCCTCTAGATGCTATGAATAGCTCAGGGCCGCCAATGACATGAACTACTCTTGGTCATGAGCTCAGGTCTATGGATGCTATGAAAAACTCAAGGTTGTGGAAGACAAGAACGACTCTAAGTCATGAACTAAGGGCTCTAAATGCTATAAACAACTCAAGGTTATGGTTGACATGAATGACTATTGGTCGTGAGCTCAAGGCTCTAGATGTTATGAATAGGTTAGGGATGTGCTTGATATGAACAACTCTAGGTCATAAGTCTAACACTCTAGATAGTATGAACAACTTAGGGATATGGTTGACATGAAAGACTCCAGGACGTGAGCTCTGGGTTATAAATGCTATGAGGAACTCAATCATCTTGATGACATGAACTAATCTTGGTCATGTGTTCAAGTCTCTAGATGCTATGAATCGCTCCGGGCTATGGATGATATGCACGATTCTAGGTCGTGAGCTCAAGGATCTAGATGTTTTGAACAATATAGGGATTTGGATGATATGAACGATTCTAGGTCGTGAACTAAAGGCTTTAGATGCTATGAATAGCTCAATTCTACGGATGATATTATTAATTCTTGGTCATAAGTTAATGGCTCTAAATGCTATGAACAACTCTGGGCTATGGATGAAATGAACAACTCTAGGTCATGAGTTGAGGGCTTTAGATGCGAAGAAAAATTTAGGGTTGTGGATGTGATGAATGACTCTAAGTCATGAGCTCAGGGCTCTAGATGCTTTGGACAGCTGAGAGTTATGGATGATATGATTGATTCTTGGTCGTGAGATGAGGGCTCAAAATGCTATGAATAGCTCCGGGTTATGGATGACATGAATGAATCTGGGTCGTGAGCTTAGGGATCTAGTTGCTAAGAATAACTCAGGGTTGTGGATGACATGAATGACTCCTAATCATGAGTTATGGGCTTTAGACACTATCAACAACTCAAGGCTGTGGTTGACATGAATGACTCCAGGTCATAAACTTAAGGCTCTGGATGCTATGAACAACACAGAGTTATGGATGATATGAACAACTTGGGATCCCATGAGCTCAAGCCTTTAGATGCTATGAATAACTCAAGGCTATGGATGATATGAGTAATTTTACGTCATGAGCTGAAGCCTGGAGATGCTATGAATAACTCAGAATATTGGATGATATGGACAATTTTGCATCATGTACTCAAGCCTCTAGATGTTGTGAACAACTCAACACTATGGATGATATCAATGACTCGGGGTCCCATAAGCTCAGAGTTCTAGATGCTATAAGAAACTAAGGATTGTTGATGATATGAATGATTTTATATTATAAGCTCAAACCTCTAGATGATATGAACAACTCAAGGTGGTGGATAACATGAACGAATATGGGTCATGAACCTAGGGCTTTTGATGCTATGAACAACATAGGGTTGTGATTGCTGTGAATGCCTTTGGGTCATGAGCTTAGGGAAATAGATGTTATGAACATCTTAGAGCTATGAATGACATGAACTCAAGGTTCTAAATGCTATCAACAACTTAGGGTTGTAGATGATATGAACAACTTGGGATATTGTTTGCTCAGACCCTTAGATGCTATGAACAGCTTAGGGCTATGGATGATATGAACAATTCTTGGTTGTGAACCCATGGCTTTGAATGCTTCAAATAACTCAAGGTAGTAGATGACATGAATGACTTCAGTCTGTGAGCTCAAGGCTCTAAATTCTTTAAAATGCTCAAGGTTATGGTTAACATGAATAACTCTAAGATATGAGTAGAAGTCTCTAGATGGTATGAACAACTCAGGGTTGTGGATGACTTGAATGACTTCGAGTCATAAACTCATGGCTCTAGTTGATATTAAATGCTCAAGGTTGTGGTTGACATGAACAAATCTTGGTCATGAGCTCAGGTCTCTAGATGTTATCAACAGCTCAGGACTGTAAATGACATGAACGACTTCAGGTTGTCAGTTTAAGGCTTTTGATGTTATAAACAACTCATGTTTGTAGTTGACATGAATGACTCCAGGTCATAAGCTCAAGGCTCTAAATGCTATGAATGGCTTAGGGCTGTGGTTGACATGAATGAATCTGGGTCGTGAGGTCAGCGTTATGGATGCTATGAATAGCTCAAGGTTGTGGATGATATGAACAACAAGGGATGCTATGAGTTCAATCCTCTATATGCTATGAACAACTCAAAGTTGTGGATGGCATGAGCTACTCCAGGTCATGAGCTCTAAGCTTTGGATGCTAGCAACAACTCAGGTTTGTGAATAATGTGAATGACTTGAGATCTCATGAGCTCAGGCCTCTAGATGCTATGAACAACTCAAGGCTTTGGATGATATGAACAATTATTGGTTGTTAATGCATGACTCTAAATTTTATGAGTAGCTCAAGGTTGTGGATGATATAAACGACTCTATTTCATGAGCTCAAGAATCTAGATGCTTTGAAATGCCCAAGGTTGTGGTTCACATGAATGACTCCAAGTCATGAGCTTAGGGCTCTAGATGCTATGAACAACTTAGGGTTGTGGATGACATGAATGACTTTAGGTTGTGAGCTCAAGGATATAGATACTAATAACAACTCAAGGTTGTAGATGACATGAACAACTCATGTTCATCAGCTCAGGACTCTAGATGCTATGAATAGCTCATGGTTATGAATGACATGAACAATTCTAGGTCATGAGCTCAAGGCTCTAGATACAATGAATAGCTCAAGGCTGTGGTTGGCATGAACAACTCCATGTCATGATCCTAGGGTTGTGGATGCTATGAACAACTCAAAGTTATGCATGATATGAATGACTCAAGGTCTTATGACCTCAGTCCTATAGATGCTATGAATAGTTTAGGGCTATGGATAATATGAGCGATTTTGCATCATGAGCTCAAGCCACTAGATGCTATTAATAATTTAAGGTTATGGATGTTATGCGTGACTTAGGGTTGTGAGGTCAGGGCTCTAGATGTTATGAACAACTTAGGGTTGTTGTTGACATGAATGACTCTAGGTTGTGAGCTGAAGGCTCTAGATGTTATGAATAACTCAAGGCTATGGATGACATGAATGACTCTGGGTCGTGAGCTCAAGGATCTAGATACTATGAGTAACTCAGGGTTATGGTTGACATAAACGACTCCAGGTTGTCAGCTCAAGGCTTTGGATGCTATGAACAACATAGGGTTTTAGGTGATATGAATGACTTGGGATTCCATGATCACAAACCTCTAGATGTTGTGAACAACTCTGGGTTGTGGATGGCATGAGCTACTACGGGTCGTGAGCTCAAGGCTCTAGATGCTATGAACAACTTAGGGTTATGTATGATATGAACGACTCTTGGTCGTGAGCCAAAGGCTTTAAATATTCTGAATAACTCAAGATTATGAATGACATGAACAACACAAGGTCGTGTGGTCAAGGCTTTAGATTCTATGAATAGCTAAGGGTTAGGGTTTACATGAACGACTTTAGGTCATGAGCTTAGGGCTCTAGATGCTATGAACAATTCAGGTTTATGGTTGACATGAATGACTTCGAGTCGTGAGCTCTAGGCTCTAGATGCCATGAATAACTAAAGCCTATGGATGATATAAGGTACTCTAAATCGTGAGCTTATGGCTTTGGATGCTAGGAATAGCTAAAGGTTATTGCTGATATGAATGACTTAGGATCCCATGAGCTCAGGCCTTTAGAAGCTATGAACAACTTAGGGTTGTGGATGATATGAATGATTCTTAGTCCTTAACCCAGAGTGCTAAATGTTATGAACAACTTATGGCTATGGATGACATGAATGTCGTAAGGTCACAAGCTCAAGGCTCTAGATGCTATGAATAGCTTAGGGTTGTGCTTGACATGAATGACTCCGGGTTGTGATTAGGCCATTAAATGCTATGAACAACTCAAAGCTATGGTTGACATGAACAACTCTAGGTCATGAGCTCGGTCTTCTAGATGCTGTGAACAATAAAAAGTTGTTGTCAACATGAACGACTTTATGTCGTGAGCTCGGTGCTCTAGAAGCTATGAACAACTCAAGGCCTTGGATGATATGAATGATCCTACATTGTGTCTTCAACCTTCTAGATGCTATGAACAACTCAAGGCTATGGATGACATTAATCACTCCTAGATGTGAGCTCAAGGCTCTAGATGCTATGAATAACTCAGGTCTATGGTTGATTACTACTCAAAAAGTGTTATTTGATAACTTGTAATTAACTCTTTTAAATACTTTTGAGTATTAGTTATTACCTTTTAACTTAATTAATTAGCATATTAAGTACCTTTGCAATCGTTTCTAATCAAATTGTGTAAGTTTTGGTGCTTTTGATAGTAATTTGATCACCAAAGCAATCCAAGATATCTGAGGGATTCTAACATGAATGCAAGGATACTAACCTAAGCTTTTAAGCTTTATAGTCCTTTGCCATAAACAAATCATGAATGCAAGGATGAAAGCAAAGAGAGAAATCTAACATGAAGAATTCAAGAGGACATCAACTGTTTGACACTTTTGCAGCACTTCCTGAAGTCCATTTGATGCATACTATATGTCATTTCGAAGCTCGAGAAGTTAGAAATCCAACGTTTCAAATGGTTTGTGAATCGGAGTTGAAATGAAGAAGTTAGAGCCATTGGAAGCTAATCACACCAAGCTAAAGGCCAATTTCGCAAGCTGCAAAATCAGCCTCTGGCTACGAAATCATAAGGTGATGGCTGCGAAATCAGCCTTTGGCTACAAAATTTCGCAGCCATCTTGCACGCCTATGAAATCCTCCTGAGTGCTTCCAGATATTTGCGACCGACATTTTTAGATTTTTTGCTTCAGATATTTGATGTCTAAATCCCCATTTTCTCCTTGTAATCCACCAATTATAGGATTCCTTAGTTATTAAGTAAGAACAAAATGGTGAATAACCTCATATATATATTGTTTTCTAATTTTCATTATAGATATATCTCTTGAGAAAGGAAAAAAAGTCTTACTCTATGATTCAAGGCTCCATATCTTTCCTGGGAAGCTCAAGTCAAGGTGGATAGGCCCTTTCATTATTCACCAAGTGCATCTAAATGGAGTGGTGGAATTACTGAATTCCAATAGCACTGACACTTTTAAGGTCAATGGTCATCATCTCAACCCATTCATTAAGTCATTCAAGCAAGAAAATGAGGAAATCAACCTCCTTGAGCCACAGAAAGCCTAATCAGAAAAGGGTTAGATAAGCTTGGTTTCACCAAAGTCCATATTTTTTGTTTAATTTTGTTAATTTAAAAGCTTTATTAATTGTTTTGATTTTAATTTTGGTCTTAAGTTTTATTATTTATATGTAACTTAATCTTTTTGAATGATTTAATTTAGGAGGAATTGCAAAGAAATTGAAGGAAGGTCTCAGGGAGCTAAAAGGAGCTCAAAAGCATGAAAATTCAGTGGTCTGAGAAATTTCGCAGCCAAAAATAACCCCCTGTGAAAATGGCCCTTGGCTGCGAAATCAGGCCTCCGCTGTAAAATAGCCCCTTGGCTGTGAAATGATTTCGTAGCCTCATAGCCCCCTCTAGGAAAATTTTCGCAGCTGCGAAACACCCCCTTGGCACACAAGTGCCATTTTGCAGCCCCTCACCTCATTTCGCAGTTGTGAAATGGGCTGTGAAATACCCAAAGCTTTAAAACTCCAATTTTCGAAGCCAAAGCCCCATTTCGCAGGGTGTTTCACAACTGCAAAACCACCCTTTGGCACACGAGTGCCATTTCGCAGCCCCCACTCCTCATTTCACAGTTGCAAAATGGGCTGCAAAATGGGCTGTGAAAATGCCCCTTCACTGCGAAATCGACCTTCCGCTGCGAAATCGACCTCTAGCTACGAAAATTAAAACCATCCCTTGGCATCCATTTTTAAACGTTATAAATTCCACATTTCGTTTTAAACCGGTCATTTGAACTTCAAATAGGTACCAAAGAGGAGCTAAACCAGAGCAACCTTCTGTCTTCTCCCTCCCATCTAAACCCAAGCCGCGCGCGCACCTTCGGCTATCTTCTCTGAGATAGCCATGGCAAAAACCCGAGGAGCTAAGTCCTCGTCTCCTTCAAGCCGTTTGAGAGCCCCAAGAGAGACCTCTGTTTAAGGCTCCATACCCGAGCCTCCACGGCCACTGGTCATCCCATCTCCGGTTGAGGACGCACCGTTGAGTCCTCATTCGAGGCGCTATGAGACAAGGAGACCTCCCACCATACCTGGGGCAAGCTCCTTTCGTCCTAAAAAGTCAAGTAGTCGTCCCCTAAAGAAGAAATCCAGAGTATCCGAGCCAATTGACTTATCAGAGCCGTCTTCAGAGCCTCCGCCAGAGCCTCAACCGTCTCAGCCACCAGCCATAGAGTCTCAGATTCCCTCAAGCATGACCCCTGAGGTGCTTATCAGGCGTCCCATGGTCACTCACCCGCCCATTGAGGGTAATTTGGATTGCAGGGCTAGGCCATTCCATTCCGAGCTCTACTTTGACACAACCACTTTCAAACTTCAGCCAGAGCTTAGGGACTCCTTCCATCTGCTGCAGAGGTACCATATGGAGCACTTGATGACTCCCAGGGATTTTTTCTATCCCCGTGTAGTAGTGGATTTTTCTCAGTCCATGACCACACACCAGGTCCGAGATCCTACTGTCATCCACTTCACCATAGATGGACGCCATGGTATTTTGGGAGCTAGACACATAGCAGAGGCATTGCATATTCCCTACGAGCCAGCCCATCCAGAGGATTATCGAGTCTGGACTCATCCTTCCCAGAGTGACATAATTCATATTCTGTCCAGAGGGGCATCCACATGCCAGTATCTGTTGGGGAAGAGCTCCCTTCTAGCATGTTTTTCATAGATGCACTCCTACGCCATAACATCTTTCCACTTCAGCATTGGGTGCAGAGGAGAGGAGTATTGCTAGAGGCATTGTTCAGGATATTTGAGGGATTCTTCTTTGGCCCTCATCATCTCATTATGGCCGCCCTTCTGTACTTTGAAGAGAAGGTCCATAGGAAGAAGCTGCTTAGAGCGGATGCTATTCCACTTCTCTTCCCCAGATTGCTATGTCAGATTTTGGAGCACTTGGGGTACCCATCAAAGCCTCAGCTTGAGCGCAGGTGCATTTGCCGAGAGATATTCACTCTCGACAAATAGATGAGTATGATAGCCTATAGTGCAGAGCCGGGAGCCCCAACTGGAGCAGAGCATCCAGAGATTCCACATCCAGATCAGCCAGAGGAGCCACAGCCAGTTGAGATACTAGCTGACATGAGAGCACCTGCCCCTACAATGCCCTCTACAAAGCCTATACCTGAGGTTGCACCCTCTGCTCCTCCTGCCACACCACGGACTCCCCCTATTATTCCATCTATATCAGAGCTCTCTCCTTCATCTGAGCCTAGGATCGCCATATCCATTTCCGAGTACAGAGGCCTATGTCACACTTTGCAGGCATTGACCACTTCTCAGAGCATCCTTACTCAACAGATGATATCTCTTCGTGCTCATCAGGAGCAGATTATCACCACTCAGACTCAGCATACTGCCATCCTTAGGCAGATTCAGCACCATCTAGGTATTCCATTAGGTCCTGAGCACCCCGTTCCTATCCTCTCAGAGCCCACAGAGCCATCACAAGCCCCTCCTTTCATAGAGCTGACTATGTCCTCTGAGGAGCCGACTATAGGAGAGGCAGAGGCATCTAACCCCAGCATTCCGTCCTCTGCAGCTGAGCCATCATCTTCACATCATCATCCTCCCACTATCTGATCATTTGCATAATTTCCTTTATGTATTTCCTTTATGTATTTCCTTACTATTAGCACTTGTAATCCCATGCTTTTGATATTTTATATATTAGGATTGGTTGTATTACTTGTTTTCCTTTATATTGTACTTTCATGAAGTAATACAAATCTATCAATTTTTTAGCACTCTTAGCATTATTTTATTTTATTTCCTCTACTCATATCTTTTGTTGTTTTTGAAACATGTTTTTTCTCCTATTCCTCTATTCATATCACTCAGGAGGCACCACTTCCTCCCTCTAATTGCAATCGCTCATGCCACATTGAGGACAATGTTAAGCTTGGTTGGGGGGAGAGTTGAGGAAGGAAGTTTTTTGTTGTTAATGCTAAGTATTTTGGTAATTTAGTTTATTTTTGTTTAATTTTAAAATTTTGTAAGTTTTTTATTCTACTCTCCATGGTTATTAAGGAAAAATTCTCAAATTAAAATAAGAGAAATCGAATTTTTGTTTTTACTTGACTTAGAGTTTGTATTATGCTTACTATAGTTGATGAATTGTTGAACTTCTATTGAATTCAACCGTAGTTCTTCCACTTTAAGCTACTCACACACTGTGCATAATAGGTTTCAATTATAAGATGAAAAACTATTTCCCTCTTGACTTAGGAAAATTTAGACTTGGTACCTTTGACCTTATTTTAATAGTGTTGGGACACCTTATAAAAGGCCAATGAGCCTTTGGAAAAAAAAAAGAAAGCAAGAAAAAATGTTTTACTTGCCTTGAAACCCGAGCAAGGTCTGAGGGGTATATGGTGAAAATCTTTAAAACCTAGTGCCCTAAGCCTTCATTGGTTGGAAGTCACCGACCTCAATGCTCGTTACAAGGGTGAATAGGTGGAGTTTAACATACTGTATGTGCTTGGGTATTAAAATTCATTCTCAAAAGTATGGGGTAAAATCCGAGGAGTTAGTGGTTGAAAGATTTTTAAAGCTTGATGCCCTAAACCTTAATTGGTTGGGAGTCATCGATGGACCCCCGTTACATGGACAATTTAGAAAAGAATACCTTTATGTCTTGTACTCCTACAATGAAAAAAATTGTGAAATAAAAGGGTGCATTCTTAGCCTATTGAATTTGGTCAGTTTGCTGAGTGTTGGAAAAGAACTAGGTTGGGGGGAGAGATTAGTTTAGCATACTATATTCGGAAGCTATCAAGTAACACTTAGATTTTTGTGGAAAAGTAAGGTTTGGTCCTTTGGAAGTGCAAATGATTTTAAAGCTTCAATTTGCATAATGCCTTCTCTTTATGAATTGTGATTAGGTAAAGCATTTGATAACTCTTGCTGAAATTTGAGTTTTATATCTTTAATGTCCCATGTGAGAGCTTGATCATCATGCCACTTAAAATTTTTTGAAGTGATCAACATGATTTTGTAAAGTATATTACTGTTTAGTTTATTTTTTCTCTCTTTCATTGCTAAGGGACTAGCAATATGTAGGTTGGGAGGAGTGATTACTACTCAAGAAGTTCTATTTGATAGCTTGTAATTAACACTTTTAAACACTTTTGAGTAGTAGTTATTACCTTTTAACTCAATTAGCATATTAAGTACCTTTGCAATCGTTTCTAATCAAATTGTGTAAGTTTTGGTGCTTTTGATAGTAATTTGATCACCAAAGCAATCCAAGATTAAGAAGAGCTCTATGGAATCCATGGCAAAGCAATTGGAAGCTCATTTACATGAAGAACCTAAGCTTTGAAACTTTATAGTCCTTTGCCATAAACAAATCATGAATGCAAGGATGAAAGCAAAGAGAGAAATCTAACATGAAGAATTCAAGAAGACATCAACTATTTGACACTTTTGAAGCACTTACTGAAGTCCATTTTATGCGTACTATATGTCGTTTTGAATCTTGGGAAGTCAGAAATCCAATGCTTCAAACAGTTTATGAATCGGAGTTGAAATGAAGAAGTTAGAGCCATTGGAAGCCAATCACACCAAGCTAAAGGCCAATTTCGCAGGCTGCGAAATCCTCCTAAGTGCTTCTAGATATTTGCAACCGACATTTTTAGATTTTTTGCTTCAGATATTTGATGTCTAAATCCCCATTTTCTCCTTGTAATCCACCAATTATAGGATTCCTTAGTTATTAAGTAATAATAAAAGGGTGAATAACATCATATATATATATTGTTTTGTAATTTTCATTACAGATATATCTCTCGGGAGCTTGTTCTCAAAGACAACTTTTTGTATAGTTTTGAAGGAAGTAAAATACAGAGCTTTGCTCTGCCTTACCTACTCAATTTGATTGTATTTTTCTTACTAGCCAAACAAGTTGTGAGGATGTTTCCTCAGAGAATGGGTGGCTAGACTATTTTTCTCTTGGAGCTAAGGTAGTTGGGTAAGGTGCCGAATGCAAGAAATGGTAGTTTTTTTATTTCAGTTGTTAATGAAGAGAAAGTGTAACCCGTTTATGGTTTCTATGTTTTCAGTTAACTTAAAACGCCTTCAATTCACCTGGGCCAACACTTGGTAAGGCAAGTGATCTCCGTCCATTGAGATGCACTAGTTTACCTCTTGCGAGCCTTTGGGAGGTGACTTGAAGGTAGGATTTTCTAGAATTGCCAACAATTGGTAAGCTTTTGGACTCTAAGGAGACATCCATTAGTTATCTCTTGCGAGCTTGAGAAGGGAAGTCCAAGGTTAATGATCACCTTGAATGGAAAATGCTAGGTGAGAGGCACGTGCCATTGCAAGATGCATCAGTGAGAGGGAATTAGTGTTGAAATCCATAGAAGGGAAGCATTTGTACAACACCGGTTGGAGAATTAACTATATGTTAATTCTCCAATGCGAGGAAAAGAACCAAAGTGATCGGAACTCTGTTTTTTTGCATGAGGAGCCTGACCCCAGTGATCCTAAAACTCCAAGAGACGCTTTTTCTTTATAAGTAATTCCCATTACTTTCTTTTTCGTTAGCTTGAAACCAATCCTTTTTCAACCAAAGTTTATGTTTTCTTTTGAAGCTAACCTTGAAATGAAAATGCACCAATTCAACTTTGAATTGGTATCAGTTGTAAGTTGAAAACCCTTCCCAGTGAACAATCCTAGAGCCACTATGCTATATTAGCTTATGTTATCCTAGTGCATGGTGATATAGGTTATAAATTTTGTTGATTACTCCTATCTGAGGACCAAACTCAAGGTACATTAACTGGAAATGAATCAATGGTTGACATGAATAACTCTAAGTCATGTTCTTAGAGCTCTAGGTGCTATGAATACCTTAGGCTTGTGGATGACATGAGCTACTTTAGATCGTGAGCTCAAGAACTTGGATGCAATGAAAAACTTAAGGTTGTGGATGATATGAATGACTCGAGACCCTATGAGCTAAGACCTTGGGATGGTATGAACAATTCTTGGTCATAAACCCAAGGCTCTAAATGTTATAAACAATGTATGGTTGTCGATGACATGAAGGACTGAAAGTCGTAAAGTCAAGGCTTTAGATGCTATGAATAACTAAGGTTATGGTTGACATGAACAACTTTGGGTTGTTAGCTCAATGCTCTAGATTTATGAATAGCTCAGGTCTATTGTTGACAAGAATGACTTCATGTTATGAGTTCTAGGTTTTGGATGTTATGAAGAGCTCAGGCCTATTGATGACATAAGCTACTCTAGGTGATTCGTCCCCAATTGGTGTATTCTTGATTCAGTCCTCAAATGGGAGTTATCAACAAAATTTATAAACCTAATTCACCATATACTAGGGTAGCATAGCTAACATAGCATAGTGGTTCTAGGATCATCCATATAGATGGGTTTTCATTTCACACCTGATATTAGTTTAATGAATTTGATGGGTGTTTTTTCTTTTCTAAGTTAGCTTTAAAAGAAAACATAATCTTTGGTTTGAAAAAGGTTGGTTTTAAACTAACCAACAATAGTAACTAATTTTAATTATAAAGAAAATGTTTCTTGGATTTTCAGGTCACTAGGTTCAGGCCCCTTATACAAAAAAGGAGATTCTAGATCTTTTCCTCGCATTGGGGATTTAACCTATAGTTATCCTCCCACCAGTATGTTATAGTTGCTTCCCATTAATGGTTTCAACACTAAATCCCTCTCACTGATGCATCTTGCAATGGCTCGTACCTTCCACCTAGCATTTGCCATTCAAGGTGATCCTTAACCTTGGAATACCCTTCAAAAGCTCATAAGAGATAACTAATGGATGTCTCTAGGGAGTCCAAAAGTTTACCAAGTGTTGGCTATTCTAAGTAATACTATCTTTAAACCACCTCCCAGAGGCTCTCAACAGATAACTAATGGATCTCTATGGATTGAGTCTGAAAAGCTTACCAAGTGTTGGCCCAGGTGATTATAAGGGATTTTAAGTTAACTAAAAATATAAAAACCATTAACGGGTCACAACTTCCTCTTCATTAAAAACTGAAACAAGGAAAACTCCCACTTTTGTAGCTAGGTCCCTTACCTAGCTTTCTTCCGTCAAAGAAACAAGAAGTCTAGCCACTCATCTTATGAGAAAACATTCTTAAAGGTTGTTTGGCTAGAAAGAAAAATACAATCAAAGTGAGTAAGTAAAGCAGAGCAAAGCTCTATATATTTCTTACTAAAAAATGTACAAGTGATCCCCAAGAATGTCTTCCGAGATTCTGAGATAGATATTACAAAGAGATGTCTTAAGATATATAAAGAGAGATATTTTCAACCCCTCAATTAGATATCCTAAATATCTTAAAAGATCTTCAGCTGATTACAAAGAGAGAATAGATAATTACACAAAATATCTTAAAGTAAAAATCTAACGGAATCGGTGCAAAATATCTGAAGATTACATGAAGCTTTCGCAAGTGAGAAATGGAGCTACGAAAATTTCGCAAAAGGAAAAGAAGGTGGGAAAATTTCGCAAGTGATTGAGAAATTCTTTAGTGTTAGATTCCTCCTTTGATTCTCTTCCTTGCACACTTGACTGATTTGGCAAAGGCTTTGAAGCTCTCCAAAACTTGGATTCTTCATGTAATTTAACTTTAATCTTACTTTGCCATGGATTATACCAAGTTATCCCTCATTCTTGGCTTTGTTTTAATGATAAAGAATCTATCAAAAACATCGAAACTTGCCAAAAATTGATTAGTAATGTTTGCAAGGGTCCTTAATGTGCCAATTAAGTTAAAAGGTAATAAATACTACTCAAATGTATTTAAAAGAGTTTATAAGAAGCTATGAAAGAGCACTTTTTGAGTAGTAATCACTAGGTCAATAGCTTTGGGCTTTGGATGCTATGAACAACTCAGGATTGTTGAGGATATGGGGATGTCATGGGCTCAGGCCTTTAGATGCTATGAACAACTCCGGGATGTGGATGATATGAACAACTCTTGGTCATGAGCCCAAGGCTCTAAATGTTATGAATAGCTTAGGATTGTGGAAGACATGAATGACTCAAGGTCGTAAGCTTAGGGCTTAAGATACTATGAATAACTTAGGGCTTTAGCTGACATGAATGACTCCGACTCATGAGTTTAGGGCTACAAGTGCTATAAACAGCCCAGAGTTGTGGATGACATCAACAATGTTGAGTCATAAGCTCAAGGCTCTAGATACCATGAACAACTCAGGGTTGTGGTTTGATTACATGCCTAGTTGGTGTTCCTTGATTTTGGTCCTCAGACAGGAGTAATCAACAAAATTTATAACCTATATCACCATGCACTAGGATAGCCTTAGCTAATATAGCATAGTGGTTCTAAGATCGTTCACTGGAAAGGGTTTTCAACTTACAACTGATACCAATTCAAAGTTGAATTGGTGCTTTTTCATTTCAAGGTTAGCTTCAAAAGAAAACATGAACTTTTGTTGAAAAAGGATTGGTTTTAAGCTAACTAAAAGAAAAGTAATGGGAATTACTTATAAAGAAAAACATTTCTTGGAGTTTTAGGATCACTAGGGTCAGGCTCCTCATGCAAAAACAAAGCTTCGGTCACTTGAGTCTTTTCCTCACATTAGAGAACTAACATATAGTTAATTCTCTAACCGGTGTTGTACAGATGCTTCCCTTTAATGAGTTCAAACACTAAATCCCTCTCACAGATGCAACTTGCAATAGCCTGTGCCTCTCACCTATCATTTGCCATTCAAGGTGATCATTAATCTTGGATTTCCCTTCCCAAGCTCGCAAGAGATAACTAATGGATGTCTCCTTAGAGTCTAAAAGCTTACCAAGTGTTGGCAATTCTAGAAAATCCTACCTTCAAGTCACCTCCCAAAGGCTCGCAAGAGGTAAACTAGTGCATCTCAATGGACGGAGATCACTTGCCTTACCAAGTGTTGGCCCAGGTGAATTAAAGGTGTTTTAAGTTAACTAAAAACATAACCATTAACGGGTCACACTTTCTCTTCATTAATAGCTGAAACAACAAAACTACCAATTCTTGCACTCCGCACCTTACCCAGCTACCTTAGCTCCAAGAAACAAAAAGTCTAGCCACTCATTCTCTGAGGAAACATCCTCAGAGTTTGTTTGGCTAGTAAGAAAAATACAATCAAATTGAGTAGGTAAGGTAGAGCAAAGCTCTGTATTTTACTTCCTACATGCTCTCGAGCGATATATGTAATGAAAATTACAAAACAATATATATGCGGTTATTCACCCTTTTGTTCTTACTTAATAACTAAGGAATCCTATAATTTGTGGATTATAAGGAGAAAATGGGGATTTAGACATCAAATATCTTAAGCAAAAAATCTAAAAATGTCGGTCGCAAATACCTGGAAGCACTCAGGAAGGATTTCGCAAGCGTGCAAGATGGCTGTGAAATTTTGCAAGCTGAAGGTCACCATTTCGCAGCCATCCTCTTGTGATTTCGCAGCCTGCGAAATTGGCCTTTAGCTTGGTGTGATAGGCTTCCAATGGCTCTAACTTCTTCATTTCAACTCTGATTTATGCACCATTTAAAGCGTTGGATTGATGACATATAGTATGCATCAAATGGGCTTCAGGAAGTGCTCCAAAAGCGTCCAACAGTTTCTGTCCTCTTGAATTCTTCATGTTAAATTTCTCTCTTTGCTTTCCCTCCTTACATTCATGATTTGCTTATGGCAACGGACTATAAAGCTTCAAAGATTAGGTTCTTCATGTTAATGAGCTTCCACTTGCTTTGCCATGGATTCCATAGAACTTTCCTCAATCTTGGATTGCTTTGGTGATCAAATTACTATCAAAAGCACCAAAACATACACAATTTGATTAGAAACGATTGCAAAGGTACTTAATATGCTAATTGAGTTAAAAGGTAATAACTAATACTCAAAAGTGTTTAAAAGGGTTAATTACAAGCTATCAAATAGCACTTTTTGAGTAGTAATCACTCCCCCCAACCGACATATTGCTAGTCCCTTAGCAATAAAGGAGAGAAAAAAATAAACTAAACAGTAATATACTTTACAAAATCATGCTGATCACTTCAAAAAATTTTAAGTGGCATGATGATCAAGCTCTCACATGGAACGTTAAAGATATGAAACTCAAATTTTAGCAAGAGTTATCAAATACTTTACCTAATCACAATTCATAAAGAGAATGCATTATGCAAATTAAAGCTTTAAAATCATTTCTATTTCCAAAGGACCAAACCTTACTCTTCCACTAAAATCTAAGTGTTACTTGATAGCTTCCGAATATAGTATGCTAAACTAATCTCTCTCCCCAACCTAGTTCTTTTTCAACACTTAGCAAACTGACAAAATTTAATAGGTTAAGAATGCACCCTTTTATTTCACAATTTTTTTCTTGTAGGAGTACAAGGCTGATTACTACCAAAAAGTGCTATTTTGTAGACCTAATTATAATGGTTTTAAGCACCTTTGAGTAGTAATCATATTCATTTAAACCAATTAATTCATTAAGGTCCTTAGTAATTGGTTTTAACCATTTTGTGGCAAGTTTACATGTTTTTATCAGCTTATGAATCGATTCAAGCATGCCAAATGATGGAGGATCTACTTGGACAAGTTAAAGCAAGGATTTTGGACATTTAAAAGCTTGAATTTCAAGTGGAAACACGAGCACAAGCAAAGAGAAGCAAAGAGGAAAAGCAAGCAAAGTGAAGAGAAGCAAAGAGGACAGCAGCTGCAGTCTTCTTTCACACTTTTGGAGAACTTTACGAAGTCCATTTTTTTCATACTATATACCATTTCAAAGCTCTGGAAGTCAAGAATCCAACGCTTCAAACCATGTACGATTTGGAGCTGAAATGAGGAAGATATGGCCTTCGGAAGCCAACTGCTCCAGGTTATGCGAAAATTTCGCATTCCACAAGGTGTTATGCGAAATTCGCATAACATTGGCATAACCCATGCGTGTTGCGAATTTTGCTCTGTTTTTGCCGACTCCACTTTAGATATTTTCCTTTGTATTTTGTGATGTAATTTCCTTTCTTATCCTTGTAACTAACCAATCACAAGCTTTTGCTTTTGTAAAGACTATATAAGGGGTGGAAATCACCTCTTGGAATATATAGAATATAGAACATAGGTTACGTTTTACACGGAGCTCTCTCATTTCTCTTTTCTCTTCCCCATTTCTATTTTCTTGGAAGCCAAACATCCTCTAAGGGCTTTTCCTCAGAGGATGATTGGCTAAAACTTTTAGTTTCTCAAAGTATGGATGTTATGTGATGGCTTGGATGCAATCCCATGGAAATTTCTCACACCCGGAAGGTAAGGTAGTCGTTTTTCATTAATGGTTCATTAATGCAAAGTTTGGTTTTTATTTCCTTTGGACAACTTCCAACGGCCAATACTTGATAAGCTTTTGGATTTCTATCCATTAGTTATCTCCTACGAGCTATTGGAAGGTGAGGTTTTCAATTCCAAGTTTTGTATTAATCCATTAAAACCAATTTCAATGGGCATTGAAAGGTGAGTTTATCACTTGGAATGACTTTGAGTTGCCAATATTTGGTAAGCTTTTGGCTTTAGACCATTAGTTATCTCTTACAAGCCATTCAAAGGAAGTCTAAGGTGAATAACCATTGATGAAATTCACTACCATCTGTTTTGTCATTTTAAAGGATTAAAACTTGATTTGCTAAATCCATACCGGTTCGGGAAGCAAGCATCACCATAGTTGCAACCCCAACGCGAGGAGCCTATCCTGAGATTTCCAATTTGCATAAGAGCCAGAGCATAGCTATCCTGTCTTTGAGAAACTTGTTTTTACACCCTTTCATTTTAGTCTTTAATGTTAGCTTAGATTTGTTTAAATCTTTCTAAAACATTTACATCTTCTTTTAAAGCTAACATCCATAAGAAAATCACCTATTTTCCTAATTTGAATATCACTTGTGTTTGCGAAAACCCTTCCCAGTGAACGATCCTAGAACCACTATGCTATAGTAGCTTGGCTACTTTAGTAATAGTATTCAAGGTATAAATTTTGTTGATACGCCTTTAAAGCTAAGCTACCATGAGTTGCATCAAAGGCTTAAAGGTTTTCTTTTCTAAATTGTCCATGTAACAGGGGTCCATCGATGACTCCCAACCAATTAAGGTTTAGGGCATCAAGCTTTAAGGATCTTTCAACCACTAACTCCTCGGATTTTACCCCGGACTTTTGAGAATGAATTTTAATACCTAAGCACCTACAGTATGTTAAACTCCACCTATTCACCCTTGTAACGAGCATTGAGGTCGATGACTCCCAACCGATGAAGGCTTAGGGTACCAGGTTTTAAAGATTTTCACCATATACCCCTCAGACCTTGCTCGGGTTTCAAGGCAAGTAAAACATTTTTTCTTGCTTTTTTTTTTTTTTTTTCCAAAGGCTCATTGGCCTTTTATAAGGTGTCCCAACACTATTAAAATGAGGTCAAAGGTACCAAGTCTAAATTTTCCTAAGTCAAGAGGGAAATAGTTTTTCATCTTATAATCAAAACCTATTGTGCACAGTGTGTGAGTAGCTTAAAGTGGAAGAACTACGGTTGAATTCAATAGAAGTTCAACAATTCATCAACTATAGTAAGCTTAATACAAACTTTAAGTCAAGTAAAAACAAAAATTCGATTTCTCTTATTTTAATTTGAGAATTTTTCCTTAATAACCAAGGAGAGTAGAATAAAAACTTTAAAAAAAAAATTTAAAATTAACAGAAAGCAGCTAAGTTAACAAAATACTTAGCATTAACAACAAAAAACTTCCTTCCTCAACTCTCCCCCCAACCAAGCTGAACATTGTCCTCAATGTGGCATGAGCGATTGAAATTACAGGGAGGAAGTGGTGTCTCTTGAGTGATATGAAGTTCAAGTAGAATAGGAGAAACCACATGTTTCAAAAACAATAAAAGATATGAGTAGAGGAATTAAAATAAAATAATGCCAAGAGTACTAAAAAATGATAGATTTGTATTACTTCATGAAAGTACACTATAAATCAAAACAAGTAATACAACCAATGCTAATATATAAAATATCAAAAGCATGGGATTACAAGTGCTACTATAGTAAGGAAATACATAAAGGAAACTATGCAAATGATCAGATAGTGGCGGGAGGATGATGTGAAGATGATGGCTCAGCTGCAGAGGATGGAATGCTCTGGGTGGATGTCTTTGCCTCTCCTGTAGTCGGCTCCTCAGGGTGCATAGTCTGCTCTACGAAAGAAGGGGCCTGTGATGGCTCTGTGGGCTTTCAGATGATAGGAATGGGGTGCTCAAGAGCTGATAAAATACCCATATGGTGCTGAATCTGGCTTAGGATGGTAGTATGCTGGGTTTGAGTGGCGATAATCTGCTCCTGATGAGCAAGAAGAGCTTTCATCTATTGAGTCAGGATGCTCTGAGAAGTGGTTAATGCCTGCAAAGTGTAACATAGGCCTTTGTACTCGGAAATGGATATGACGATCCTAGGCTCAAATGAAGGAGGGGGCTCTGATATAGATGGAATAACAGGGAGAGTCCGTTGTGTGGCAGGAGAAGCAGAGGGTGCAACCTCAGGTATAGTCTCTGTAGAGGGCACTATAGGGGCAGGTGCTCTCATGTCAGCCGGTATCTCAATCGGATGTGGCTCCTCTGGATGCTCTGGATGTGGAATCTCTGGATGCTCTGGTCCAGCTGGGGCTCCTGGCATTGCACCATAGGCTGTCATACTCGTCCATTTGTCAAGAGTGAATATCTCTCGGGAAATGCGTCTACGCTCAAGCTGAGGCTTAGATGGGTACCCCAAGTGCTCCAAAATCTAGCATAGCAATCTGGGGAAGAGAAGTGGAATAGCATCTGCTCTGAGCAGCTTCTTCCTATGGACCTTCTCTTTAAAGTACATAAGAGTGGTCATAATGAGATGATGAGGCCTAAAGAAGAATCCCTCAGATATCCTGAACAATGTCTCTAGCAAAACTCCTTTCCTTTGTACCCAATGCTGAAGTGGAAAGATGTTATGGTGCAAGAGTGCATCTATAAAAAACATACTAGGAGGGAGATCCTTCGTCAACAGATATTGGCTTGTGGATGCCCTTCTGGACAGAATATGAACTATGTCGCTTTGGGAATGATGAGTCCAGACTCGATAATCCTCTGGACGGGCTGGCTCATAGGGAATGTGTAAGGCCTCTACTATGTGTCTAGCTCCCAGAATACCATGGCGTCCGTTTATGCTGAAGTGGATGACAGTAGGATCTCAAATCTGTTGTGTGGTCATGGACTAATAAAAGTCCAATGCCACACAGGGATAGAAAAAATCCCTGGGAGTCATCAAGTGCTCCATATGGTACCTTTGTAGCAGATGGAAGGAATCCCTGAGCTCTGGCTGAAGTCTAAAAATAGTTGTGTCAAAGCAAAGCTCGGAGTGGAATGGCCTAGCCCTGCAATCCAAATTACCATCAATGGGTGGCTGAGTGACCATGGGACGTCTGATAACCACCTCAAGAGTCATCCTTGAGGTAATCTGAGACTCTATGGCTGGTGGCTGAGACGACTAAGGCTCTGATGGAGGCTTTGAAGATGGCTCTGATAAGTCAATTGGTGTTGATACCCTGACTTTCTTTTTTGGGGGACGACTACCTGACTTTTTGGCTCGGCAAGAACTTGCCCCGGGTGTGGTGGGTGGCCTCCTCGTCTCATGGCACCTCGAAGGAGGACTCAACGGTGCATCCTCAATTGGAGGTGGGACGACCAGTGGCCGTGGAGGCTCGGGTATGGAGCCTTTAACAGGGGTCTCTCTTGAGGCTTTCAGACGACTTGAAGGAGATGAGAACTTAGCTCCTCGGGTTTTTGCCATGGCTATCTCAAAGAAGGTAGCCAAAGGTGCGCGCGAGGCTTGGGCTCAGATGGGGGGGGGTGGGCAGATGAAAGGTTGCTCTGGTTTGACTCCTCTTTGGCACCTATTTGAAGTTCAAATGACTAGTTTAAAACGAAATGTGGAATTTATAACGTTTAAAAATGGATGCCAAGGAACGGTTTTAATTTTCACAACGGAGAGGCGATTTCGCAAAGGAGGGGCATTTTCTCAGTTGCGAAATGAGGAGGGGGGGCTGCAAAATGGCACTCGTGTGCCAAGAGGTGGTTTCACAGCTGCGAAACCACCTGCGAAAATGGGGCTATGGCTGCGAAAATGGGATTCTCAAGGCTTTGGGGATTTCGCAGAACATTTCACAACTGCGAAATGAGGGGGGGGGGGGGGGGGGGGCTGCGAAATGGCACTCGTGTGCCAAGGGGGTGTTTCGCAGAGGGGGGCATGGGGTTGCGAAATCATTTCGCAGCCAAGGGGGTTTTAGCAGCCAAGGCCTGATTTCGCAGCATGCTTCTTGGGGCTGCAAAATCTCGTAAGCCATGAATTTTCTCTTGCTTTTGAACTCCTTTTGGCTCCAAGAGACCTTCCTTCAATTTCTTTGCAATTCCTCCTAAATTAGATCATTCAAAAAGATTAAGTTACATATAAATAACACAACTTAAGACCAAAATTAAAATCAAAAGAATTAATAAAGCTTTTAAATTAACAAAATTAAACAAAAATATGGACTTTGGTGAAACCAAGTCCATCTAACCCTTTTCTGATTAGGCTTTCTATGGCTCAAGGAGGTTGATTTCCTCTTTTTCTTGCTTGAATGGCTGAATGAATGGCTTGAGACGATGACCATTGACCTTAAAAGTGTCAGTGCTATTGGAATTCAGTAATTCCATCACTCCATTTAGATGCACTTGGTGAATAATGAAAGGGTCTATCCACCTTGACTTGAGCTTCCCAGGAAAGATATGGAGCCTTGAATCATAGAGTAAGACTCTTTGTCCTTTCCAGAATTCTTTGTTGGAGATTAATTGATCATGCCACCTCTTCATCCTCTGTTTTGCAACTTTGGAATTGATGTAAGCATCATTTCTTAATTCCTCCATCTCATTAAGGTCTAAGCACCTCTTTGCCCCGACTCTGATCAAGTCCATGTTTAAATTCTTGATTGCCCACCAAGCCTTATATTCAACTTCCACAAGGAGATGGCATGCTTTTCCATACACTAGGTGATAGGGAGACATGCCAAGAATAGTCTTGTAAGATGTTCTATGTGCCCATAGTGAATCATGAAGCTTAATAGACCAATCTCTTCTGCTCGTGATCACCACCTTCATTAATATGTTCTTGATTTTCCTGTTTGCTAGCTCAACTTGCTCTGAAGTTTGAGGGTGATAAGGTGTAGCTACCTTATGCTTCACTCCATACTTGGCTAATAGGGTTTCAAAAGGCCTGTTGCAAAAATGAGTACCTCCATCACTGATTATGGCCTTGGGCACCCCAAATCTTGAGAAAATGTTCTCTTTAAGAAACTTGAGAACCACCCTATGATCATTGTGTTTACAGGGGATTGCCTCAACCCATTTAGAAACATAGTCCACCCCCACGAAGATATAAGAGTTACCAAAAGACATTGTGAAAGGTCCCATGAAGTCAATGCCCCAAACATCAAAGAGATCAACTATTAGAATGGGGTTCATGGGCATTTGATTTCTTCTTGTTAGCTTCCTGAGCCTTTGGCATCTATCACAGCTCCTACACATGATGTGGGCATCTTTGAAGAGTCATGGCCAACTAAACCCTGATTGCAACACCTTCATGGTTGTTTTCTGAGAGGCAAAATGGCCTTCACATGCACTTTCATGGCAATGGCTGAGGATTCCTTGTTGCTCTTCTTCAGGGACACACTTCCTTATTATTTCATCTACACAATACTTGAAAAGGAAAGGCTCTTCCTAATAATAAGCATGAATCTTTGCAAAGAAGTGCTTCCTATCTTGTGCTTTCCACTCACTTGGAACTTCACCAGTAACTAGATAGTTAGCAATATGAGCATACCAAGGAGTTTTTGCTATCAACATAAGTGATTCCTCAGGAAAGTCATCATTAATAGGTAAGACATGGGAATTGTGTGCTATAACCAACCTTGAAAGGTGGTCAGCTACCACATTCTCCACTCCTTTCTTATCTCTGATTTAGAGATCGAACTCTTGTAGTAAAAGAATCCATCTAATCAACCTTGTTTTTGCATCTTGCTTTGTTAATAAATACTTCAAGGCTGAATGGTCAGTGAAAACAATGATGAAAGACCCTACTAGATAAGCACGAAACTTGTCTAAGGCAAACACTACAGCTAACAATTATTTCTCTATAGTTGTGTAGTTCCTTTGAGCTTCGTTCAATGTCTTGCTTGCATAGTAAATCACATAGGGCTTTCCATCTTCTCTTTGGCCAAGCACAACTCCTATAGCAAAGTCACTGGCATCACACATTACTTCAAAGGGTAGTTGCCAGTTGGGAGCCCTCACTATTTGAGTTGTTGTCAAGAATTGCTTCAGTTGATCAAAACTCTTTTGACATCTTTCATCCCATATAAACTTAGCATCCTTAGCCAAAATTTCACAAAGAGGCTTTGAAAGCTTAGAGAAGTCTTTTATAAACCTCCTGTACAATCCTGCATGGCCGAGGAATTGTCTTACTCTTTTTACAGTTGTTGGGGATGGCAATTTGACAATAAGTTCCACCTTTGCTTTATCAACTTCAATGCCTTTCTCGGAGATGATATAGCCAAGGACAATTCCTTGATGTACCATAAAATGACATTTCTCCCAGTTGAGCACCAAGTCCTTTTCAATGCATATGTTTAGAATTGCTTCCAAGTTGACTAAGCATTCTTCAAATGTACCTCCATATATGGTGATGTCATCCATGAAAACCTCCATAATTCGCTCTACCATATCACTGAAGATACTTAGCATACATCTTTGGAATGTAGCAGGTGCACTACATAAACCAAAAAGCATTCTTTTGTAGGCATATATTCCAAATGGACATGTCAAAGTGGTCTTCTCCTGATCTTCAACATCAATTTCAATTTGAAAATATCCGGAGTACCTATCCAAGAAACAATAGTAAGGATGGCCAGAGACTCTCTCTAACACTTGATCAATAAATGGCAATGGAAAATGATCTTTCCTTGTCACAACATTCAATTTTTTCTAATCAATACACATTCTCCAACCTGAAGTGAGGCGTGTAGTAATTTTTTCTCCTTTTTCATTTTGAACCACAGTAATCCATGACTTCTTTGGTACCACTTGAGTAGGACTCACCCAAGGGCTATCAGATATGGGGTAGATAATACCTGCTTGAAGTAGCTTCAACACCTCAGCTCGCACCACCTCTTGCAAATGAGGATTCAATCTTCTTTGAGTTGGCGAATTAGTTTAGCTTCTTCTTCCATATATATATGATGTGTGTAGACCAAAGGACTAGTGCCTTTCAAGTCAGATATTTGCCATCCTATTGCTTTCTTACACCTCTTGAGAACTTCAAGTAGACATTTCTCCTAAGGACTAGCAAAAGATGAAGATATAACAACAGAGCATTGTTTATTTTCTCTCAGGTATGTGTATTTCAACTCCATGAGCAGAGGCTTCAAATTGAGCTTTGTGGTCTCTTCTTTAGTAGCTTCTTGTGCCTCCTCTTTATTGAACAAAGGTAGAATCTCTTCTCTCCTCCTCCAACCTTGTAGAGTAGCAAGCACATCAGAGGGTTTAGGCAACCCTTCTTCAAGATCACCAAGACTTTCATTCAACTTGTCTTGCATATTCTTATTACAGTGCTCCTCCACTAGAGTGTCAATAATGCATACCTCTTCTAGACCTTCTTCTTCTTCTAGAGTGATTAGCTTTTTAGGCATATAAAAGATATTGAGCTCAAGTGTCATGTCGCCAAAAGTGAGTTGCATGAGTCCATTCCTAAAATTTAGAATTGCATTTGAGGTAGCAAGGAATGGCCTTCCAAGGATGATAGGAACATAATTAGCTTCCTTGACAATGGGGTTCGTATCAAGAACAACAAAATCTATTGGATAGTAGAAATTATCAACTTGAACTAAGACATCTGCAATTATCCCCCTTGGAATTTTCACTGATCTATCTCCTAGAGATAGAGTGATTGATGTTGGCTTCAATTCACCAAGTCCCAATTGCTTGTAAACAGAGTATGGTAGCAAATTCACACTTGCTCCTAAGTCTAACAAAGCTTTCTCCACTACCTTTCCTCCAATCATGACTGAAATGGTAGGACATCCCGGATCTTTGTACTTCAAAGGAGACTTGCATTGTATGATAGCACTTACTTGCTCAATCAATGATTACTACTCAAAAAGTTCTATTTGATAGATTGTAATTAACTCTTTTAAGCACTTGTGAGTAGTAGTTGTTGCCTTTTAACTCAATTAGCATATTAAGTACCTTTGCAATCGATTCTAATCAAATTGTGTAATTTTTGGTGCTTTTGATAGTAATTTGATCACCAAAGCAATCCAAGATTAAGGAGAGCTCTATGGAATCCATGGCAAAGCAATTGGAAGCTCATTTACATGAAGAATTCAAGAGGACATCAACTGTTTGACACTTTTGGAGTAATTCCTGAAGTCCATTTGATGCATACTATATGTCGTTTTGAAGCTCAGGAAGTCAGCAATCGAACGCTTCAAACGGTGCATGAATCAGAGTTGAAATGAAGAAGTTAGAGCCATTAGAAGCCAATCACACCAAGCTGAAGGCCAATTTCACTGGCTGCGAAATCAGCCTTTGGATGCGAAATCACAAGGTGATGGCTGCGAAATCAGCCTTTGGCTGTGAAAGTTTGCAGCCATCTTGCACGACTGAAAAATCCTCCTGAGTGCTTCCAGATATTTGCGACCAACATTTTTAGATTTTTTACTTCAGATATTTGATGTCTAAATTCCCATTTTCTCTTTGTAATCCACCAATTATAGGATTCCTTAGTTATTAAGTAAGAACAAAGGGTGAATAACCTCATATATATTGTTTTTGTAATTTTCATTAAATATATCTCGGGAGCTTGTTCTCAGAGACAATAAACTTTTTGTATAGTTTTGAAAGGAAGTAAAATACAGAGCTTTGCTCTGCCTTACCTACTCAATTTGATTGTATTTTTCTTACTAGCCAAACAAGCTCTGGGGATGTTTCCTCAGAGAATCGGTGGCTAGACTTTTTGTCTCTTAGAGCTAAGGTAGTTGGGTAAGGTGCTGAATGCAAGAATTGGTAGTTTTGTTGTTTCAGCTGTTAATGAAGAGAAAGTGTAACCCGTTCATGGTTTCTATGTTTTTAGTTAACTTAAAATGCCTTCAATTCACCTGGGCCAACACTTGGTAAGGCAAGTGATCTCCGTCCATTGAGATGCACTAGTTTACCTCTTGCAAGCCTTTAGGAGGTGACTTGAAGGTAGAATTTTCTAGAATTGCCAACACTTGGTAAGCTTTTGGACTCTAAGGAGACATCCATTAGTTATCTCTTGCGAGCTTGAGAAGGGAAGTCCAAGGTTAATGATCACCTTGAATGGCAATTTCTAGGTGAGAGGCATGAGCCATTGCAAGATGTATCAGTGAGAGGGAATTAGTGCTAGAATCCATGGAAGGGATACATCTGTCCAACACCGGTTGGAGAATGAACTATATGTTAATTCTCCAATGCGAGGAAAAGAACCAAAGTGACCGGAAATCTGTTTTTGTATGAGAAGCCTGACCCCAGTGATCCTAAAACTCCAAGAAATGCTTTTCTTTATAAGTAATTCCCATTACTTTCTTTTTCGTTAGCTTGAAACCAATCCTTTTTCAACCAAAGTTTATGTTTTCTTTTGAAGCTAACCTTGAAATGAAAAAGCACCAATTCAACTTTGAATTGGTATCAATTGTAAGTTGAAAACCCTTCCCAGTGAATGATCCTAGAGCCACTATGCTATACTAGCTTGTTTTGGGAGACAACCTTTTGTATAAGTAAGAAATATATCTATAGAGCACTTGCTCTATTTTTCCTACATATTTTTGTTCTCATTCTTTTTCTTTCTAGCAAATCAAACTCTGAGGATTTTTCCTTAGAGGATGAGAGGCTAGGCTCTTCGTCTCTTGGAGTGAAGAAAGCCGGGTAAGTTTCCACATGCATAAATTGGAAGTTTTGTTGTTTTAGTTTTTAATGAAGAGAAAGTGTGACCCGTTAATGGTTTTTATCTTTTTAGTTAACTTAAAACGCCTTTAAATCACCTGGGCCAACACTTGGTAAGGCAAGTGATCTCCATCCATTGAGATGCACTAGTTTATCTCTTGTGAGCCTTTGGGAGGTGGTTTGAAGGTAGGATTTTCTAGAATAGCCAACACTTGGTAAGCTTTTGGACTCTAAGGAGACATCCATTAGTTATCTTTTGCGAGCTTTTGACGGGTAATCCAAGGTTAAAGATCACCTTGAATGGCAAATGCTAGGTGAGAGGCACGAGCCATTGCAAGATGTATCAGTGAGAGGGATTTAGTGTTTGAACCCATTAAAGGGAAACATCTGTACCACACCGATTAGAGAATTAACTATATGTTAATTCTCTAATGCGAGGAAAAGAAACAAGTGACCGGAACTCTCCTTTTTGTGTGAGGAACCTGAGCCTAGTGATCTGAAACTCCAAGAAACACTTTTCTTTGTAAGTAAAATCAGTTACTATTTTTGGTTAGTTTAAAACCAAACCTTTTTCACTCAAACATCTTTATGTTTTCTTTTAAAGCTAACCTCTAAATGAAAAGACACCAATTCATCTTTGAATTAATATCAATTATGAAGTGAAAACCCATCCCAGTGAACGACCCTAGAGCCACTATGCTATACTAGCTGAGGCTATCTTAGTACATGGTGTAATAGGTTATAAATTTTGTTGATTACTCCCTGAATACCAAAATCAAGGGACACCAACTAGACATGAATCAGCTGAGACACCAATTGGGAACGAATCAAATGGCGCCGCTGCCGGGGATGGTGCCACTTTACAGTGATATGACCTTTTCAGAGTACTTGTGATCTTCATCACAAGTTTGGTGACTTTTCTTTTCCTTTTACTAACTCTTTTTATTTGTCTATTTTCCTTTGTTCATATTTTAGTATACTTTTTATTTAGTTTTTAGTTTACCTTAATCTTTTTATTAGAATTATTTTTCTTTTATTTTCTTTTGTTTTCTCTGTTTTTAATTCACAAATTGCTAGTTGTGCATGCCATATTGAATACGAGATAGCAGAGGAAGCCATGAACTTCATGAGTTTTGTGGCTGAAGTTTCAAAAGGATGGGATGAACCAAATGCTAGAGGTATGGGAAGAATGATGTCTCAACCTAATGCTAAGGGTGAGATGTATATTTTGAATGATGGCATAGACATGAAGGTAAAGATTGCAGCTATGGCAAGGAGATTGGAAGAGCTAGAAATGAAGAAGATGCAAGAAGTGCAAGCCATCTCTTAAACACCATTGCAAGCTATGCCTTGTGCCATTTGTTTATCTTATGAGCACTTGGTGGATGAGTGTCCTACCATTCCAACTGTGAGGGAAATGTTTGGTGATTGCAACACCTATAATTCCAATTGGAGGAAACATCCAAATTTCTCTTGGAAACCACAGCCACCTCAGTACCAGCAACCTACTCAAGCACCACAACAAGCTTCAAGTCTTGAACAAGAAATAGTGAATCTCAGCAAGGTTGTGGGAGATTTTGTTGGAGACAAAAAATCCATCAACTCTCAACTCAGTCAGAGAGTTGATTTGTTGAACAAAAAGATGGATGGAATACAAAATGATCTATCTCAGAAGATAGATAATCTCCAAGATTCAATCTCAAGGTTTGCCAACCTTAACACGGTGCAAGAGAAAGAAAACTTTCCTTCTCAACCTCGTCAAAATTTCAAGGGTATCCATGAAGTGGAAGCTCAAAAGGGAGAATCTTCAATGGTGAAAGAAGTTAAAACAGTTATCACTTTGAGGAATGGTAAAGAGGTTGATCTACCCACATGCAAACTAGAGCATAAGGTAGAGAGTGAAGCAGAGAAAGAAAAGAGGGAGGAAATCAAAGGAAAGAAAAAGGGGAAAAGTACAGAGAAAGATGACTATGATCTTAATGTAGACGAAGAATCACAGAAGATAGACATCAAGGAAGAATTGATGAAGAAACACATGCCTCCACTTTTCCTCCAAGCTTTGTATGGGAAAATCATACAAACCAAGTCTCAAGTGAGGGATGCAAACTTCATATGGGATCCAGGCAAGCTAAATTAGGACTTAGTCTTTTGATGGACTTAGTCTTTTTAAAGACTAGCTAGTCCATACATTTTTGTTTTATTTATTACTAGTTTTAATTTTGATTTCAATGCTTTAATTTTGATTTTAATGCTTTAATTTTACTTTGTTTTGATGTAATATAGGTTTTTGGATGATCAAAATCAAGGGGAATGTAAAAAAAAGGTGAAAGAAGGAAGTTGGGAATCAAGAGGAGCTCAAAAAGCAATTCTTGATCCAACCCACTCAAGAAGCCACCACAGATGCATCAGCTCCATAGGACCTTACCATTATTTGATCATCTCTTTACTTTTTGTCTTTATATATTATACATAGCTCCATGTTTTGATGTCTTATATTTTGGGACTGGATGTGTTACTGATGATACATCACATATAGACATCATTTTTGTTTAAACTTGGCAATTTTTTTTTATTTCCTCTACTTTCTAACTCTTATGTTTTTTTTGAAACATGTGGTTTCTCCTATACGATTCAAACTCCATGTCACTTAGGAGGTACCACTTCCTCCCTATTTTTCAATCGCTTTTGTCACATTGAGGACAATGTTCAGCTTGGTTGGGGGGAGAGTTGAGGAAGTAAGTATTATTAATAATGTTAAGTTATTTTGGTAATTTAGTTGCTTTTTGCTTAATTTTAAATTTTTCAAGTTTTTTTCTCTAATCTCCATGGTTTATAAGGAAAATTTTTCAAATTAAAATAAGAGAAATTGAACTTTTGCTTTTCACTTGACTTATAGTTTGTACTATGCTTACTAAAGTTGATGAATTGTTGAAACTTCTATTGAATTCAACCTTAGTTCTTCCACTTTAAGCTATTCACACACTGTTCATAATAGGTTCCGATTATAAGATGAAAAACTATTTCCTTCTTGACTTACGAAAATTTTAGACTTGGTACCTTTGACCTCATTTAATAGTGTTGGGACACCTTATAAAAGGCCAATGAGCCTTTGAAAAAAAAATGTTTGCTTGCCTTGAAACCCGAGCAAGGTCCGAGGGGTATATGGTGAAAATCTTTAAAACCTGGTGCCCTAAGCCTTCATTGGTTGGGAGTCACCGACCTCAATGCTCGTTACAAGGGTGAATAGGTGGAGTTTAACATACTGTAGGTGCTTGGGTATTAAAATTTATTCTCAAAAGTCTGGGGTAAAATCCGAGGAGTTAGTGGTTGAAAGATCCTTAAAGCTTGATGCCCTAAACCTTAATTGGTTGGGAGTCATCGATGGACCCCCATTACATGGACAATTTAGAAAAGAATACCTTTAAGCCTTGTACTCCTACATTGAAAAAAATTATGAAAATAGAGGTGCGTTCTTAGCCTATTGGAGATTGATCAGTTTGCTAAGCTTTGAAAAAAAGAACTAGGTTGGGGGAAGAGATTAGTTCAACATACTATATTCGGAAGCTAATAAATAACACTTAGATTTTTTGTGGAAGAGTAAGGTTTGACCCTTTGGGAGTGGAAACTCTTTTAGAGCTTAAATTTGCATAATGGCTACTCTTCAAGAATTGTGATTAGACAAGTTATTTGATAACTCTTGTTGAAGTTTGAGTCTTATTTCTTTAATGTTCCCTGTGAGAGTTAGATCATCATGCCACTTGGAAATTGTTTTTTTGATCAGCATGATGTTGTAAATTATAATACTTTTTATTTTTATTTTTCTCTCCTTCATTGTTAAGGGACTAGCAATATGTCGGTTGGGGGGAGTGATTACTACTCAAAAAGTGCTATTTCATAGCTTGTAATTAACTATTTTAAACACTTTTGAGTAGTAGTTATCACCTTTTAACCCAATTAACATATTAAGGACCCTTGCGATCAATTCTAATCAAATTGTGTTAAGTTTTCGTGTTTTGATAGCTTTTTTATCACCAAAGCAATCCGAGATTGAGGAGAGTTCTTTGGAATCCATGGCAAAGCAATGGAAAGCTCAGAAACATGAAGAACCGAAGCTTTGAAGTCCTTTGCCATAAGCAAATCCGGAATGCAAGGAGTATGGGCATCCGGACACACCATCGAAGGGCGGCGGAACATGGGCTGTGGTAGGCTGTTGGAATGACATAGCAAGGCTTGTGCACTTTAGTCAATGATCCGGACAACATATCCGGATAGGATATGCTATCGTTCGAGTGTGATGATCGCGAGTGCCGTCTGCGTCTCCCTGAGGGAGTTTGGATAGGGGAGCGCACCACGTGTCCTCTTGGGGAATCCGGATGGAGTTGCTCTAGATAGCGATACGCGCTCTGTGTCATCAAAGGGAGGGGTCCCTACACCATGCACACGCAGACGGGAACCCTTGTAACGTTCCATCTTCTTCGGATATCCAACATTCGGAATTCTGTCCGGGCAACGTTCCACCTTCTCCGGATATTTCACATCCGACGCTTGACGCAGGATGGGAAAGGAAGGCGTTTCAACTTCCCTAGTCAGACATATCCAGATCCTCTGATAGCGCTTACCCGGAGAGTTTCGCAGCCATATTGCACAATGCCGTGGTGTTCTCCTGAAGCATCCCGATATGTGCGACCGATATTTTGAGATATTTTGCTTTAGATATTTGATGTCTAAATTCCCGATATGTGCAACCGACATTTTGAGATATTTTTCTTTAGATATTTGATGTCTAAATCCCCAAACTCTCCTTGTAACCCACCTATCATAGGATTCCTTAGTCTTTAAGAAAGAACAAAGGGTAAATAACCCCTTATATATAGTTTGTAATCTTCTTTATATAATCAGATATCTCGGGAGCTTGTTCTGGGAGACAATCTTTTGTATAAGTAAGAAATATATCTACAGAGCACTTGCTCTGTTTTTCCTACATATTTTTGTTTTCTCATTCTTTTTCTTTCTAGCTAATCAAACTCTGAGGATTTTTCCTCAAAGGATGAGAGGCTAGGCTCTTCGTCTCTTGGAGTGAAGAAAGTCGGGTAAGTTTCCACATGCATAAATTGGAAGTTTTGTTGTTTTAGTTTTTAATGAAGAGAAAGTGTGACCCATTAATGGTTTTTATCTTTTTAGTTAACTTTAAATCACCTGGGCCAACACTTGGTAAGGCAAGTGATCTCCATCCATTGAGATGCACTAGTTTATCTCTTGCGAGCCTTTGGGAGGTGGTTTGAAGGTAGGATTTTCTAGAATAGCCAACACTTGGTAAGCTTTTGGACTCTAAGGAGACATCCATTAGTTATCTTTTGCGAGCTTTTGACGGGTAATCCAAGGTTAAAGATCACCTTGAATGGCAAATGCTAGGTGAGAGGCACGAGCCATTGCAAGATGTATCAGTGAGAGGGATTTAGTGTTTGAACCCATTAAAGGGAAACATTTGTACCACACCGATTAGAGAATTAACTATATGTTAATTCTCTAATGCAAGGAAAAGAAACAAGTGACCGGAACTCTCCTTTTTGTATGAGGAACCTGAGCCTAGTGATCTGAAACTCCAAGAAACACTTTTCTTTGTAAGTAAAATCAGTTACTATTTTTGGTTAGTTTAAAACCAAACCTTTTTCACTCAAACATCTTTATGTTTTCTTTTAAAGCTAACCTTGAAATGAAAAGACACCAATTCATCATTGAATTAATATCAATTGTGAAGTGAAAACCCATCCCAGTGAACGACCCTAGAGCCACTATGCTATGCTAGCTGAGGCTATCCTAATACATGGTGTAATAGGTTATAAATTTTGTTGATTACTCCCTAAGGACCAAAATCAAGGGACACCAGCTGGACATGAATTAGCTGAGGCACCAATTGGGAATGAATCAGTACCAAAGAAGTCAGGGATTACTGTGGTTCAGAATGAAAGAGGAGAAGAAATTGCTACACGCCTCACTTCAGGTTGGAGGGTGTGTATTGACTATAGGAAATTGAATGTTGTGACAAGGAAATATCATTTTCCACTCCCGTTTATTGATCAGGTGCTGGAGAGAGTCTCCCGCCATCCTTTCTATTGTTTCTTGGACAGGCACTCAGGGTATTTCCAAATTGAAATTGATATTGAAGATCAGGAGAAGACCACTTTCACATGTCCATTTGGAACATACGCCTATAGAAGAATGCCTTTTGGTTTATGCAATGCACCTGCAACATTCCAAAGATGTATGCTTAGTATCTTCAGTGATATGGTGGAGCAAATTATGGAGGTTTTCATGGATGATATCACCATATATGGAGGTACATTTGAAGAATGCTTAGTAAATTTGGAAGCGGTTCTTAAAAGATGCATTGAAAAAGACTTGGTGCTCAACTGGGAGAAATGCCATTTTATGGTACATCAAGGAATTGTCCTTGGCCATATCATCTCCGAGAAAGGCATTGAAGTTGATAAAGCAAAGGTGGAACTTATTGCCAAATTACCATCCCCAACCACTATAAAAGGAGTAAGGCAATTTCTTAGCCATGCAGGGTTCTACAGGAGATTTATACAAGACTTCTCTAAGATTTCAAGGCCTCTTTGTGAACTTTTAGCTAAGGATGCTAAGTTTGTTTGGGATGAAAGATGTCAAAAGAGTTTTGATCAATTGAAGCAATTTTTGACAACCGCTCTAATAGTGAGAGCTCCTAACTGGAAACTACCCTTTGAAGTAATGTGTGATGCCAGTGACTTTGCTATAGGAGCTGTACTTGGCCAAAAAGAAGACGGGAAGCCCTGTGTGATCTATTATGCAAGCAAAACATTGAACGAAGCTCAAAGAAACTACACAACTACAGAGAAAGAATTGTTAGCTGTGGTGTTTGCCTTAGACAAGTTTCGTGCTTATTTGGTAGGGTCTTTCATCATTGTTTTCACTGACCATTCGGCCTTGAAGTATTTATTGACAAAGCAAGATGCAAAAGCAAGGTTGATTAGATGGATTCTTTTGTTACAAGAGTTTGATCTCCAAATCAGAGACAAGAAAGGGGTGGAGAATGTGGTAGCTGACCACCTTTCAAGGTTGGCTATAACACACAATTCCCATGTATTACCTATTAATGATGATTTTCTTGAGGAATCACTTATGTTTCTAGAGAAAGCTCCTTGGTATGCTCATATTGCTAACTATTTGGTTACTGGTGAAGTTCCAAGTGAGTGGAAAGCGCAAGACAGGAAGCACTTCTTTGCATAGATTCATGCTTATTATTGGGAAGAACCCTTCCTTTTCAAGTATTGTGCAGATCAGATCATAAGGAAGTGTGTCCCTAAAGAAGAGCAATAAGGGATCCTCAGCCATTGCCATGAGAATGCATGTGGAGGCCACTTTGCCTCTCAGAAAACAACCATGAAGGTCTTGCAATCAGGGTTTACTTGGTCATCGCTTTTCAAAAATTCGCACATCATGTGTAGGAGTTGTGATAGATGCCAAAGACTCGGGAAGCTTACGAAAAGAAATCAAATGCCCATGAACCCCATCCTTATAGTTGATCTTTTTTATGTTTGGGGTATTAACTTCATGGGACCTTTCCCAATGTCTTTTGGTAACTCTTATATATTAGTGGGGGTGGACTATGTTTCCAAATGGGTGGAGGCAATCCCCTGTAAACATAATGACCACAGGGTGGTTCTCAAATTTCTTAAGGAGAACATCTTCTCAAGATTTGGGGTGCCCAAGGCCATAATCAGTGATGGAGGTACTCATTTTTGCAACAAACCTTTTGAAGCCCTATTAGCCAAGTATGGAGTGAAGCATAAGGTAGCTACACCTTATCATCCTCAAACTTCCAGGCAAGTGGAGCTAGCAAACAGGGAAATCAAGAACATACTGATGAAAGTGGTGATTACAAGCAGAAAAGATTGGTCTATTAAGCTTCATGATTCATTATGGGCATATAGAACAACTTATAAGACTATTCTTGACATGTCTCCCTATCGTCTTGTCTATGGCAAAGTGTGCCATCTCCATGTGGAAGTTGAATATAAGGCTTGGTGGGCAATCAAGAGGTTGAACATGGACTTGATCAAAGCTGGGGCAAAGAGGTGCTTAGACCTTAATGAGATGGAGGAATTAAGAAATGATGCTTACATCAATTCCAAAGTTGCAAAACAGAGGATGAAGAGGTGGCATGATCAACTAATCTCCAACAAAGAATTTAGGAAAGGACAAAGAGTCCTATTCTATGACTCAAGGCTCCATATCTTTCCTAGGAAGCTCAAGTTAAGGTGGATAGGTCCTTTCATTATTCACCAAGTACATCTCAATGGAGTGGTGGAATTACTGAATTCCAATGGCACAGACACCTTTAGAGTCAATGGTCATCGCCTCAAGCCATTCATTGAGTTGTTCAAGCCAGAAAATGAGGAAATCAACCTCTTTGAGCTACAAAAAGCTTGATCAGAGAAGGGTTAGATGGACTTGGTTTCACCAAAGTCCATAATTTTGTTAAATACGTTAATTTTTAAGCTTTGTAAATTATTTGATTGTAATTTTGGTCTTGCATTATGTTAATTGTAACTAACTTAATATTTTTCAATGATTAAAATCAAGAGAAATTGCAAGAAAATCGAAAGAAGGAAGCTAGGGATTAAAAGAAGCTCAAAAGCAAGGAGAAAGCTTAGGCTGCGAAATTTCGCAGCCAAAAGGGGGTCGCTGCGAAAATCGCAATCCGCTCCGAAAAAATTTCGCAGCCCTCAGGAGCAGCTGCGAAAATCCCTCTTCTCGCTGCGAAAATCGATCTCCGTCGTGAAACCATTTCGCAGCTGCCTTGCGCCCGCTGCGAAAAGTTTCGCAGTTGTAAAAACCCTCCTTGGCACACGAGTGCCATTTCACAGCCGGGTACACCGTTTCGCAACTGCGTATTGGCTGCGATTTTTTCCACGCCTGGAGAGCCACAGTTTCGCAACTGAGGCACCATTTCGAAGGGTGTTTCGCAGCTGCGAAACCCCCCTTTGGCACACGAGCGCCATTTCACAGAGTCGTACGCCTATTTCGCAGCTGTGAAATGGGCTGCGAAATCGATGCCGAATTTCCCCTTGTTGCGAAAATGCCTAGCCGCTGCAAAATCCACGTCTCCTCATTGCGAAAAAACCCCTCTACTACGAAAAGGAACAATGACCCTTCATGTTCTTTTCAAACGGTATAAATTCCATTTTTCCTATTTTTAAACCTTTATTTGAACTTTAAAAAGTGGCCAAGAGGAGCCAAGCCAGAGCACCCTCTCGTTTGCCTCCTTCGCCTGAGCAAGCCGCACGCATTTTCGGCCATCCGCTGACATCGCCATGGCTAGAACACGAGGAGCAAAGTCTTCGTCTCCATCGACTCGCCTGAGAATCCCAAGAGGCGCGCCTGTCCAAGACTCCACCTCTGAGCCGCCGCGGCCTCGCCTCGTCCCACCGCCAGTTAAGAGTGCACCTACCAGTCCTCCGGCCAGGCGCTATAATACCGTTGCTGGTGCGAGCTCTTCTAGAGGCCAAAAATCAGGTACTGGTCTCCCAATGAAGAAAGCAAAGGTCTCAGAGACAATCAATCTGACCGAGTCCTCTTTGGAGCCTGAATTAGATCCTACGCCATCTCCACCGCCTGCTAAAAAATCTCCACCGCCTGCTAAGAAGCCTCAACCATCTCAGGCGCCAGCAAAAGAATCTCAAATTCCCTCGGATATGACTCCTGAGGAAGCCATCAGACGCCCCATGGTGACACAACCGCCAATTGCAGGAAATCTGGATTATAGAGCAAGGCCATTTCATTTCGAGCTCTGTTTCGACATAGCCACCTTCAGAATTCAGCCTGAGCTCAGGGAGTCTTTTCGTCTGCTACATAGGTATCGTATAGAGCATTTGCTAACTTCCAAGGATTTTTTCTATCCTCGAGTGGCCTTGGACTTCTATCAGTCCATGACCACAAACCAGGTCCGCGATCCTACAGTCATCCATTTTACCATAGATGGACGACATGGGATTTTGGGAGCTCGACATATAGCAAAGGCACTCCATATCCCCTATGAGCCAGCACGTCTAAAGGATTTTCGAGCCTGGACTCGCCTTTCATAGAGTGACATGGTTCATACTCTGTCTAGAGGGGCATCCTCACGCCATTACATCTTGAGGAAGGAACTCCCCCCCAGCATGTTCTTCATTGATGCACTCCTGCGCCATAACATTTTTCCACTTCAGCATTGGGTGCAGAGGAGAGGAGTGTTGTTGGAGGCCTTGTTTAGGATCTCTGAGGGATACTTCTTTGGCCCTCATCATCTCATCATGGCTGCTCTTCTATACTTTGAAGAGAAGGTGCATCAAAAGAAGTTGCTCCGAGCGGATGCCATTCCACTCCTCTTCCCCAGGCTATTATGCCAGATATTGGAGCATCCGGGATACCTAGTAGACCCTCAGCTTGAGTGTAAACATTTTTGTCGAGAGATTTTTACTCTCGACAAATGGACCAGTATGACAGCTTATGGTGGTGCAGACCAGGGAGCACCAGTTGGACCAAAGCAGCCAGAGGAGCCAGTCGAAATACCTGTTGACACTCAGCCACCTGCCCCTGCAGTAGCCCCTAGTGAGCCTACACCAGAAGTTCCATCCTCTATTGCTCAGGCCACACCACAGCCTCCCCTTGTCATTCCACCTCAATCAGCACCATCTCCTTCAGCTGAGCCAAGGGTAGCTATTCCCATCATCAAATATAGAGGCCTATCCCACACTTACCAGGCATTGGCCACTTCTTAGAGCATTCTCACTCAACAGATCACAGGCCTTCGTTCTCAGCAAGAGTAGATTCTTGCCACTCAAGCCCAGCACACTGCCATTCTGAGGCAGATCCAGCATCATCTCAGCATTACATCAGCTCTTGAGCATGCCATTCCCAGTCCACCAGAGCCATCACAGGCCCATCCTTTTGTTGATCAGCATATGTCTCATGAGGAGCCTCCTACAGGAGAGACAGTTGAGTTATCATTTCCACAGCATCATCCACCCACCATCTGATCATTTACACATTTCCTTTATATTTCTTTTATGTATTTCATTTATGTTGGTCTTTTATGAAATCCCATCATTTTGATATTATATATTGGGATTACTTGTATTGCTTATTTTCCAATTGTACTCACATGAATTAAAGTAATACAACTTTAGCACTTTTTGATCCCTCTTAGCATTATTTTATTCTTATTTCCTCTACTCACATCTTTTATTATTTTTGAAACATGTGGTTTCTCCAATCAATATTCAAAATTTATATCCCTCAGGAGGTACCACTTCCTCCCTATAATCTCAATCGCTCATGCCACATTGAGGACAATGCTCAGCTCGGTTGGGGGGAGAGTGGAGGAAGGAATTTTTTTGTTACTTATCCTAAGTTATTTTGGTAATTTAGTTGATTTTTGCTTAAGCTTCATGGTTTCTAAGGAAAAATTTTCAAATTAAAATGGGAGAAACTGAACTTTTGTTTTTCACTTGACTTAGAGTTTGGATTATGCTTACTAAAGTTGTTCAATTGTTGAAGCTTCTACTGAATTCAAGTTTAGTTCTTCCACTTTAAGCTATTCACACACTGTGCACAATAGATTTCGATTATAAGATGAAAAACTATTTCCCTCTTGACTTAGGAAAATTTTAGACTTGGTACCTTTGACCGCATTTAATAGTGTTGGGACACCTTATAAAAGGCCAATGAGCCTTTGAAAAAAAGAAAGAAAGAAAGAAAGAAAGAAAAATGTTTGCTTGCCTTGAAACCCAAGTAAGGTCTTAGAGGCATATGGTGAAAATCTTTAAAACCTGGTGCCCTAAGTCTTCATTGGTTGGGAGACATCGACCTCAATGCTCGTTACAAGGGTGAATAGGTGAAGTTTAACATACTGTAGGTGCTTGGGTATTAAAATTCATTCTCAAAAGTCCAGGGTAAAATCCGAGGAGTTAGTGGTCGAAAGATCCTTAAAGCTTGATGCCCTAAACCTTAATTGGTTGGGAGTCATCGATGGACCCCCATTACATGGACAAGTTAGAAAAGAATACCTCTAAGCCTTGCACCCCTAAAAAAAAAAAAAACAGAAATGGTGAAACAAAAGGGTGTGTTCTTAGCCTATTGAATTTGGTCAGTTTGCTAAGTGTTGAAAAGAGCTAGGTTGGGGGGAGAGATTAGTTTAGCATACTATATTCGGAAGCTATCATCTCACATTTAGACTTTTGTGGAAGAGTAAAGTTTGGTCCTTTGGAAGTAGAAATGATTTTAAAGCTTCAATTTGCATAATGCCTTCTCTTTATCAATGGTGTTTAGCAAAGTTTTTGATAACTCTTGTTGAAATTTGAGTTTTTATTTCTTTAATGTTCCATGTGGGAGTATTATCATCATGCCACTTAAAATTTTTTGGAAGTGATAAGCATGATCTTGTAAAGGTTATTACTTTTTAGTACTTTTTATTTTTATTTTTCTCTCCTTCATTGCTAAGGGACTAGCAATATGTCGGTTGGGGGGAGTGATTACTACTCAAAAAGTGCTATTTGATAGCTTGTAATTAGCTCTTTTAAACACTTTTGAGTAGTAGTTATCACCTTTTAACCCAATTAACATATTAAGGACCTTTGCAAGCATTTTTAATCAAAGTGTGTAAGTTTGGTGTTTTTTTTAGTAATTTGATCACCAAAGCAATCTGAGATTGAGGAGAGTTCTTTGGAATCCATGGCAAAGTAGTGGAAAGCTCAGAAACATGAAGAACCAAAGCTTTAAAGTCCTTTGCCATAAGCAAATCCGGAATGCAAGGAGGGGAAGCAAAGAAGAACCAGCTATGAAGCATTCTTGATGACAGTCATTTCAGCCACTTTTGGAGCATTTCCTAGAGTTCAATTTATGCATGCTATATGTGTCGTTTCGAAGCTCAGGAAGTCAATAATCCAATGCTTCAAATGATGCATGATTCGGAGTTGAAATGAAGGAGTTACAGCCATTGCAAGTAGATCACTCCAAGCTGAAGGAAGATTTTTGCACGACTGGGAAATCAGCCTTGGGCTGCGAAAATCTTGTCCTTTTGTTGCGAAAATTTCGCAGCCATTTTGCATAATGCAATGGGTATTCTCCTGAAGCTTCCTGATATTTGTGATTGACATTTTGAGATTTTTTGCTTTAGATATTTGATGTCTAAATCCCCAAACTCTCCTTGTAACCCACCTATCATAGGATTCCTTAGTCTTTAAGCAAAAACAAAGGATAAATAAACCCATATTTAATGGTTGTAAGTTTCCTCAGAGACGGGACGGACGAAAAAAAGGCTTGTACACAGACGCTTTGTATAATTTTTGAAGGAAGTAAAATACAGAGCTTTGCTCTGCCTTACCTACTCAATTTGATTGTATTTTTCATTTACTAGCTAAACAAGCTCTGAGGAAGTTTCCTCAGAGAATGAGTGGCTGGACTCTTAGTTCCTTGGAGCTTAGGTTGCCAGGAAAGGTTCCAAGTGCAAGAATTAGTAGCTTTGTGGTTCAGCCATTAATGAAGAGAAAGTGTGATCCTTTAATGATTTCTATGTTTTTAGTTAACTTAAAACACCTTCAATTCACTTGAGGCAACACTTGGTAAGGCAAGTGATTCCGTCCATAGAGATGCACTAGTTTACCTCTTGCGAGCTTTTGGGAAGTGACTTGACGGTAGGATTTTCTAGAATTGCCAACACTTGGTAAGCTTTTGGACTCCAAGGAGACATCCATTAGTTATCTCTTGCGAGCTTGAGAAGGGAAGTCCAAAGTTAATGATCACCTTGAATGGAAAATGCTAGGTGAGAGGCACGAGCCATTACAAGTTGCATTAGTGAGAGGGGATTAAAGCTGAAATCCATTTAAAGGATGCATCTGTACAACACCGATTAGAGAATTGACTATATGTTAATTCTCTAATGCGAGGAAATTAACCAAATGACCGGAGCTCTGTTTTTGCATGAGGAACCTCCCCTGTGAACCTAAACCTCCAAGGAATGTTTTTCTTCATAAGTAATTTCCATTACTTTCTTTTTAGTTAGCTTCAAACAAAACCTCGTTCAACCAAAGTTTGTGTTTTATTTCTTAAGCTAACCTTGAAATGAAAAAGCACAAAATTAACTTTGAATTGGTATCAATTGTGAGTTGAAAACCCTTCCCAGTGAACGATCCTAGAGCCACTATGCTATACTAGCTAAAGCTAGCCTAATGCATGGTGATATAGGTTATAAATTTTGTTGATTACTTCCTCAATCAAGGAGCACCAACTGGACATCAATCAGCTAAGACACCAATTGGGCATGTATTAATGGGTTTTCAAATTACAACTGATATTAGTTCAAAAGCTGAATTGGTGCTTTTTCTTTTCAAGCTTAGCTTTAAAAGAAAACATAAAAATGGTTGAAAATGTTGGTTTTAAGTGACACCAATAATAAATTAACGGGAATTACTTACAAAGAAAAGTGTTTCTTGGAGTTTTAGATCACTAGGCTCGAGTTCGTCATACAAAAAGGGAGTTCCAATCACTTGAATCTTTTCCTCACATTGGGGATTTAACATATAGTTATTTCCCGAACCGATGTGGTACAAATGCTTTCCCTTAATGGGTTCAAACACTAAATCCCTGTCATTGAATCATCTTGCAATGGTTCATACCTCTCACCTAGTATTGGCCATTCAAGGTGATCCTTAACCTTGGATTACCCATCAAAAGCTCGCAAGAGATAACTAATGGATGTCTCCTGGGAGTTCAAAAGCTTACCAAGTGTTGGATATTCTAGATAATCCTACCTTTAAACCACCTCCTAGAGGCTCACAAGAGATAAACTAGTGTATCTCAATGGACGGAGACCACTTGCCTTATCAAGTGTTGGCCCAAGTGATTTTAAGGGATTTTAAGTTAATTAAAAAGATAAAAACCATTAACGAATCACAATTTCTCTTCATTAAAAACTGAAACAACAAAACTTCCAATTTTTCTTTTGGAACCTTACCTATCTTCCTTCACTCCAAGAAACAAAAAGCCTAGCCACTCATCATCTAGGAAAACATCCTTAGAGTTTGATTTGCTAGAAATAAAAATAGAAGAGAAAACAAAATGAGTACGTAAGGCAGAGCAAAGCTCTGTGTATTACTTTCTTGAAAAACTATACAAAGTGTCATTTTTGAGAAAAACTCCCGAGAGATCCTTTAAAAGAAAATTACAATAGATTATATAGAGAGGCTATTCACCCCTCCTTCTTACTTCTTAACTAAGGAAACTTGTCATTGGTGGGTTACAAGGAGAAAATAGGGATTTATACACAAATATCTAAAGATAAATATAAAACGGAATCGCTATGCAAATATCTCAAATTATAGGTGGATTTCGCAAGTTCAAATGCAACTTGCGAAATTTTTGCAAGTTGAAATTATCCATTTCGCAAGTTGCGAAAATCTCCTGCAACTCATCAGCTCTCTTTCCTACAACGATTCCTTTCCCTTTTCTATTTCGCAAGTTGGATTCCACAACTTGCGAATTTGTTGCATGGTTGATTTCTTTTGTGTTTTTCCTCCTTGCATCCTCGTTCAGCTTTGGCAAAAGGTTATGAAGCTCCAAAGCTTAGTTTCTTCATGAATTTGAGCTTAACTTGCTTTGCCATGAACTATACAAAGATCTCCCTCATTCTTTGATTGCTTTGGTGATCAAAAAGCTATCAAAAACACCAAAACTTAACACAATTTGATTAGAAACGATTGCAAGGGTCCTTAACATGCCAATTGAGTTAAAAGGTAATAACTACTACTGAAAAACATTTAAAAGAGTTAATTACAAGCTATCAAATAGCACTTTTTTAGTAGTAATCACTCAAGCATCTAGATGCTATGAACAACTAAGGGTTGTGGATGATATGAACGATTCTGAGTCGTGAGATCAACGCTCTAAATGCTATGAATAGCTCAGGGTTGTGTATGATGTCGATGACTTTGGTTCGTGAGCTTAGGTTCATGAGCTCAAGGCTATGGATGACATGATCGAATCTAGGTCATGAGCTCAAGGCTTTAGATACTATGAACAACTCACAGTTGTGGTTGACATGAACGACTCCGATTAGTGAGCTCAAGGCTCTAGATGCAATGAATAGCTCAGGGTTGTGTATGACATGGATGACTCTGATTCGTGAGCTTAAGGTTATGGATGACATGATCAAATGTAGCTCATGAGCTCAAGGCTTTAGATGCTATGAGCTGCTCATGGTTGTGGTTGACATGAACAACTCTGATTCATAAGCTCAGGGCTCTAGATGCTATGAACAACTTAGGGCTATGGATAGCATGAACTACTCTCGATCATGAGCTCACAACTCTTAATGCTATGAACAACTCAAGGTTTTAAATGATATCAACAACTCAGGATCCCATGAGCTCAGGCCTTTAGATGCTATGAATAGCTCAAGGCTATGGATAAAATGAAAGATTTTGGGTCATAAACTCAAGGTTTCAAATGCTATGAACAACTCAAGGTTGTGTATGACATGGATGACTCTAAGTCGTGAGCTCAGGACTCTAGATACTATGAATAGTAGAGGAATCTAGATGCTATCAATAGTTTAAGGTTATGGATGATATGAACAATTCAAGGTCCTGAGCTTAAGGATCTAGATGTTGTGAACAGCTCATAGTTGTGGATGACATGAATGACTCTAGTTCATCAGTTAAGGGCTTTAAGTACTTTGAACAGCTCATGGAATAGATGACACAAACAAATCTGAGTTATGAGCTCAAGACTCTAAATGCTACAAATAACTTAAGGCTACGAATGATACCAATGACTCAAGGTCTCGTGAGCTTAAGGCTCTAGATGCTATGAATAGCTTAGGGTTATGGACAATAAGAACGATTCTGCGTTGCAATCTTAAGCCTTTAGATGTTATGAACAATTGAGGGTTGTAGATTACGTGAACGACTCTAGGTCATGAGCTTAGGGCTCTAGATGCTATGAACAAATCAGGGTTGTGGATGATATGAATGATTTTAGGTTGTGAGCTTAAGGCTCTAGATGGTATTAATAGTAGAGGCTATGGATGATATGAACAATGTGGGGTCTCTTGAGCTCAGAGCTTTAGATGCTATGTGATTACTACTCAAAACATGCTATTTTGTAGCTTGTAATTAGCTCTCTTAAACACTCTTGAGTAGTAATTATTACCTTTTAACTCGATTAACATGTTAGGGACCCTTGCAATCAGATTTCTAACAATTGTGTTAAGTTTTGGTGCTTTTTGATAGCTTTATGCCCACCAAAGCAATTTAAGAATGAGGGAGAGCTATTTATAGTTCAGGGCAAAGCTTTTGAAAGCTTAAATCTATGAAGAAATCAAGCTATGGAGCCTCATAATCCTTTGCCTTAATCGTTCAAAGTTTACAAGGGAGAAACAATGGAGAAGAAGAAAACAGGAGACACAGCTACAGTCTTTTAGTGCACTTTTGGAGCACTTCCCAAAGTCCATTCTTTACATTCTATATACCATTTCGAAGCTCAGAAAGTCAAGATTCCAATGGTTCAAACCACGTATGATTTGGAGCTGAAATGAGGAAGATATGGACTTCGGAAGACAACTGCATCAAGCTGAGGGACAATTTCGCACACCACTGTTTAAGGTGCGAAATCCTCAGTCCACTGTGCGACAATTTCGCACACCTCAAACCAACATGCGAAATTGGAACTCAGCGTGCAAAAATTGGATATTTTTGCCGACTCTTTTTTCTTCTGATATTTTTGTGTTTAAATTTCCATTTTCTCCTTGTATTCAACCAACCATGTAATTCCTTAGCTAGGAAGTATCCAAGGAAGGGTAAAACTACCTTCCTATATAAATTCTCTTGTAATCACTGAAAACATATCTTTTCGGGGAGCTTTCTCCAGGAGACCAATGTAAATTAGTTACTTAGTGAAATACAGAGATCTCTTTTGTTTTCTTTTTCTTTCTTCTATTTTCTCATTTTCTTAGTAGCCAAACATCCTTGGAGGATGAAATCCCCAAGGATGAGAGGCTAAAACCTTTTAGTTTCTTGAAGTAATGGATGCCATGTGAAGCTCCCGTGTCAGGATGGAGATTTCCAAGCCATGAATGTAAGTAGCTGAGCACCATAAATGTTTTCATTCAAAGTAAAGCTTTTAATCCCTCTGACTTGCTTTGAATGGCCAATACTTGATAAGCTTTTGGTCTCAGTGGATTCTTATTGTTAGATCTTCGTTAGTTATCTCCTACGAGCCATTGTATTGCAAGTCGAGGAGATGACCTATATCATTAAAAGGGCATTTATGAGGTTCAGCTACCCTTTTTGTAAGTTTTCAAGGACTAAAACTCAGTTGTTAAACTCATACCGGTTCGGGAAGTAAGCATCACCTTAGTTGCTTCCCCAACGCGAGGTGAAAAGTCCCAAAATCTCCATTTTTACATGGTGAGTTAAGCATGGCTATCCAAAGCTTTGAGAAACTTCTTTTTCCATCTTTTATCCTATTTTCATGTTAGTTTAGTTTACAACACCTTCATCTTTTTATGTTTTCATCTTAACCTAATTTTTATTAAGAAAAGTTCACTCCATCCTCTGAACTTCACTAGTTAAAGTAAAAACCCTTCCCAGTGTTCGATCCTAGAGCCACTATACTATAGTAGCTTTGCTACTTAAGTGTAAGGACCTTAGGTATAAATTTTGTTGATACCCTTACATGCCAAGCTACCAAGAGTCGGGTTATCAAATGGCGCCGTTGCCGGGGAAGGTGCTACTTCACTGTGAATATATCAGCCGGAGGTAACTTGTGAGACTTCTCATGAGTAAGGTGAATTCTATCTCCTTTTTCATTTACTAACTTTTTATTTTAGTTTTAGAACATTTTTAACTTAGTTTAGATAAGTTTCTTTTAGCTTTTAACTTTCATTTTTAGTTTATTTTTTCATACTCTGTTTTTCCTTCCGCATGCTCTGTTTTTTTTTTCTTTTTCTTTGTTTTGTTTATTTGTTTTGTTCCAGCTAAATCCGTGCATGCCCTATTGGATTAGAGACCAAGAGGGAAGGTTAGTGCGGATAGAGACTCCACGAGCTACTGAATTAGATATTATTTTGGAGGTCATGGAGAATCAACCAGAGGATCAACATTCACAACACGGGCAGGGGAATGATCCGAACTTGTATAGGTCCATGAGGGACAGGATGCACCATCTTGCATCATTCCTCCTACAGAGCAACCCTATGGCAACACGTACAACTCTAGCTGGAGGAACCACCCAAACTTTGCATGGAAACCAAGGCCAAACCCATATCAGTCACCAGCCCAATCAAGCCAACAGAGTCAAGGTCAATCCTCAGTTGAGCAAGCACTCGTAAGCCTTAGCAAGGTTATGGGTGACTTTGTGAGCGAGCAAAAATCCATCAACTCTCAACTAAATCAGAAGATTGACAACGTAGAGAGTACATTGAACAAGAAGATAGATGGGATGCATAATGAGTTGTCTCAGAAAATTGACAACATCCAATATTCCATCTCAAGGCTCACAAATTTGAACACTGTCAATGAGAAAGGAAAGTTTCCCTCTCAGCCCCACCAAAATCCTAAGGGGATACATGAAGTGGAATCCAAAGATGAGGATTCTTCAAAGGTGAGGGACGTGCAAGCTATTATCACTTTGAGAAGTGGTAAGGAAGTGCATCAGCCGGAGCATGATCAGAGGAAAGCCAAAGAAGACAAGGCTGATAGAAAAGAAGAAAAGAAGAAAGAACAAAAGGGAAAGGAAGTTCAGATGAAAGAAAGCATCATTCCAAGCATGGATGAGGAACCTCAAATTCTTTTAAAGGAAGAAATGATGAAGAATCACATCCCTCCACCTTTCCCCCAAGCTTTGTATGGCACCATCATACAAAGCAAGTCTCAAGGGAGGGATGCAAACTTCATATGGGATCCGGGCAAGCTAAATCCGGATCCAATTTTTTTTTTATGGACTTAGTCTTTCTAAAGACTAGCTAGTCCATATCTTTTTGTTTTATTTTTAAACTTGTTTTAATTTTGATTTCTTGCTTTAATTTTATTTTGGTTTGATTTAACTTAGTTTTTTTTTTTTTTTTTTTTTTTTTTATGATCTTGCTATGGGGGCTGTTTTGGGACAAAGAGTCTTGCTTTATGACTCTAAGCTTTATCTTTTACAAAAAAAAAAAAAATTGAAATCAAGGTGGACGGGTCCTTTCATAATTCATGAAGTGCATCCCAACGGAGTGGTGGAAATATTCAATCCCACAGGCAATCAAACCTTCAAAGTCAATGGCCATCGTCTCAAGCCATTCTTAGAGCCTTACAGTACAGACAAGGAGGAGATCAATCTCCTTGAACCACCACAAATCTGAGGGAAAGCAGGGTATCATGGGCTAAATAAGTCCATGAATTTTTTGTTATAGTTTTATAGTTATATTAGTATTTTTATTTCTTTATATTTTAATTTTTCTTTAATCTTAGTTTATTTTGTCTTAATTCAAGTCAATTTTCATGATAAATTTCAGAAAAAAATCATGAAAGGTGAGGAGAGCTCGTCAAAAGCAGCCAAGGGGAGAAAAACCAAGGAAACAGAGCACCTAATTTCAAGGTGCCAAATTTTCGCACACCTGATTTCAAGGTGCGAAAATTTCGCACACCCTAAAACCAAGGTGCAAAATCCTTGGGCCAAAGGAAGCAATTTTCGCACACCCCAATTTCAAGGTGCGAAACCAATTCCAAGGTGCGAAATCCGTTTTCAAGGTGCAAATTTCCTAAAATCCAATTTCGCACACCACTGTGGAAGGTGCGAAAATTTTCGCACTGTGCGAAATCCCCTCCTGGCACACGAGTGCCATTTTCGCACACCTCAAGCTAATTTTCGCACTGTGCGAAACAGTGTGCGAAAATTTCGCACACCACTGTTCAAGGTGCAAAAATTTCACACACCTCATTTCAAGGTGCGAATTCCACTGTCCAAAGGGGGCCATTTTCGCACACCTAAATCCAAGGTGTGAAATTTCCAGTCCAAGGTGCGAAAATTTCGCACGGTAAAATTTTCAGCTCTAAAAATTTTAAACTGACTTTTAAATTAAAATTTTACCCCCGAAATTGTCCCTAACGTCCAAAAACGACTTTTCGGTTGCCTTGGAAAATTTTAAAACATCAGAAACCTCTTAAACCTCATTCCTATATAAACCCTTGAGGTCCAGAAGCTCAACAGTCTCCCCCGCGCGCAACCTGAGAAACCTCTGGAATCCCGAAGGGTCATCTACCTCCATTTCAGCCATGGCGAAGACCAGAGGAGGCCTTTCCGGCTCCCCATCCTCACCGACACCTCGACCACATCGAGCCGCCATGGGAGCCGCACCCTCGCCACCTGTTCAGGCCCCGGCCATTCCCCCATCTGAGGGAGAACCTCCTTCTCAGCGTCGATACCCCACCAGGAGGCCACCCACGGACCCTGTGCCACCCGCCGACCGAGACCAGAGACCTGCTCCTCGACCCCCGGCCAAGAGAACCAAGTTCTCGGGTCCTGGAGAGCCATCCCACGCACCTCAGCCAGAGCCAGCTACAGAGGAACCTCGGATTCCAGTGGACATGCCTCCCGAGGCCATTATCAGGCGTCCCATGATAGCTGGACCGCCGATAGAGGGCAACTTGGATTGCAGAGATCGATCCTTCCACTCCGAGACCTATTTTGATATAGAGGCCCTCAGACAGCAGCCAGAGCTCAGAGATTCATTCCGACTGCTGCAGAGGTATCACATGGAGCATCTTCTCACTCCTAGGCAATTCTACTATCCCAGAGTAGTTTTAGATTTTTATCAATCTATGACTACTCGAGGCCTCCGCAATCCTACTCTCATCCAATTTACCATAGACGGACGCCAGGGTGCCATTGGAGCTCGCCACATTGCTGAGGCCCTCCATATACCTTATGAGCCCGTGTTTCAGGAAGCTCCCGTGTCAGGATGGAGATTTCCAAGCCATGAATGTAAGTAGCTGAGCACCATAAATGTTTTCATTCAAAGTAAAGCTTTTAATCCCTCTGACTTGCTTTGAATGGCCAATACTTGATAAGCTTTTGGTCTCAGTGGATTCTTATTGTTAGATCTTCGTTAGTTATCTCCTACGAGCCATTGTATTGCAAGTCGATGAGATGACCTATATCATTAAAAGGGCATTTATGAGGTTCAGCTACCCTTTTTGTAAGTTTTCAAGGACTAAAACTCAGTTGTTAAACTCATACCGGTTCGGGAAGTAAGCATCACCTTAGTTGCTTCCCCAACGCGAGGTGAAAAGTCCCAAAATCTCCATTTTTACATGGTGAGTTAAGCATGGCTATCCAAAGCTTTGAGAAACTTTTTTTTCCATCTTTTATCCTATTTTCATGTTAGTTTAGTTTACAACACCTTCATCTTTTTATGTTTTCATCTTAACCTAATTTTTATTAAGAAAAGTTCACTCCATCCTCTGAACTTCACTAGTTAAAGTAAAAACCCTTCCTAGTGTTCGATCCTAGAGCCACTATACTATAGTAGCTTTGCTACTTAAGTGTAAGGACCTTAGGTATAAATTTTGTTGATACCCTTACATGCCAAGCTACCAAGAGTCGGGTTATCACTATGATTACCTCAAGGTTGTGGATGACATGAACAAATTTAGGTCCTAAGCCCAAGGCTTTAGACGCTATGAATAGCTTAGGAATGAGGATGATATGAATGACTCTGGGTCGTGAGCTCAGGTCTATGGATGATATGAATAGTTGGGATCCTATGTACTTAGCCCTCTAGATGTTATGAATAACTCAAGGTTGTGAATGATATGAACAACTCAAGGTCTTGTGAGCTTAGAGCTCTACATACTATGAATAGATCAGGGTTGTGGACGACATGAACGACTCCGAGTTGTGAGCTAAAAGCTCTAGATGATATGAATAGCTAAGGGTTATGGTTCACATGAATGAATATGGGTTGTGATATCAGGGCTTTAGATTCTATGGACAACTCAATGTTGTTGATGATATGAACAATTCTGAGTCGTGATCTCAAGGATCTAGATGCCATTAACAAGCGAGAAAGGTAGAGGACATGGACAACTCTACATTGTGCATGTACGTCTCTAAATGCTATGAACAACTCAAGGCCATGGATGATATAAATGACTCAGGGTCGTGAGCTCAAGGCCCTAAATGCTTTAAACAACTCAAGGTTGTGGATGGCATGAATGACATTAGATCATGAGCTCGGGGCTTTAGATGCTATGAAGAACTCAAGACTATGGTTGACAAGAGCAACTCTAGTTTGTGAGCTCAAGGCTCTAAATGCTATGAATAGCTCAAGCCTATAGATGATATCAATGACCTAGGGTTGCGTGAGCTCAGGGCTCTAAATTCTATAAACAACTTGGGGTTGTAGATGATATGAATGATTCGGCATCAAGAGTTCAAGCCTCTAGATGCTATGAACAGCTTAAGATTATGGATGACATGAACAACATTGGGTCGTAGGTTTAGAGCTCTAGATGCTATGAACATCTCAGGGTTGTGGTTGACATGAATGACTCTAGGTTATGAAATTAGGGCTCTAGATGCTACAAACAGCTTAGGGTTGTAGATGACATGAACAATCGTAGGTCATGAACTCAAGGCTCTAGATGTTATGAATAGTAGAAGGTGGTGGATTATATGAATAACTTGGTGTCCCATGAGCTCAGGGCTCTAGATGTTATGAACAACTCAAGGTTATGGATGACATGAATGAGTCTAAGTCGTGAGCACAGGGTTGTAGATGATATGAAGGACTTCAAATCCTATGTACTCAGGCCTCCAAATGCTATGAATAACTTAGAGTTGTGGGTGATATGAATGATTATAGATTGTGAGCTCAAGGCTCTAGATGCTATGAACAATAGAGGGTTATGGATGATATGAACAACTTGGGGTCACCTTAGCTCAGGGCTCTAGCTGTTATAAATAGCTCAAGGTTGTGGATTATATAAATGATTCTTGGTTGTGACCTGAAAACTCTAGATACTATAAATAACTTAGGGTTGTGGATGACATGAACTACTTCAAGTCATGAGCTCGGGGCTCTAGATGCTATGAACAACTTAAGGTTATGCCATAAAAGAAATGCTTTCTTTAATCCATAAATGGATTTATGGAACTTGCATACCATATGCTCTTGACCCTTTGCTACGAAACCATCCGGTTGCATCATAAAGACGCTCTCATCAATATTTCCATTGAAGAATGTAGTTTTGACATCCATTCGCCATATCTCATAATAAAGATGTGTTGCAATGGATAAGAGTATTCTGATGGACTTAAGCATGGCTACCAGTGAGAAGGTCTCCTCATAGTCGAAATCGGGTTTCTAACTATAACCCTTCGCTACAAGCCTAGCCTTAAAAGTCCCAACCTTTCCATATACTCCCTTCTTCTTTTTGTAGACCCACTTACACCCTATGGGTTTTATCCTTTTAGGTGCTTCTACAAACTCCCAGACTTTGTTAAAATACATAGATTCTAACTCTGCTTCCATAGCCTTTTGCCAAAGATGTGCATCCACATCGCTTATTCCCTTAGCATAATTTGTAGGATCAATCTCATGTTCCATTGGGATGGCCCCAAAAGACTCTCCCAAATACATGAATCTATCTGGTTGTGCAACAACCCTCCCATTACAACGAGGTACTGGTGTACTAGAAATAGGAATAGTTGGTATTAGATCTATAGTATTCTATGTTGTTATGGGAGTCTTATCTACATTTCTTAAATCGACCTTACTCTTAACATTATTACTCATCATATAGCAATCTTCCATAAATTTTGCATTTGTACTCACAAATATCTTCTAGTTGACCTAACTATAAAAGTAATAACCCTTAGTTCCTTTTGGATACCCAACAAACTGACAAACTTCTAACCTTAGTTCCAACTTATCTACCTTTGGTTTCAACATGTGTACAAGACACCCCCATATGCGAACATGGTGTAAACCAGGTTTACGACCATCCATATCTCCATAGGAATCAAAGGTACTGATTTAGATGGAACTAGATTAAGAAGATATCCTACAATTTCTAAGGCATATCCCTAAAAGGATGTGGGAAGTGTTGAAAAACTCATCATAGATCTCACCATGTCTACTAGAGCTCGATTTCTTCTTTTTGCCACTCCATTTTGTTGTGGAGTACCAAGAGCAGTCAACTGGGACATAATCCCATGCTCCTTAAGGAAAGAATCAAACTCATTAGACATAAACTCTCCACCTTGATCAGATCAAAGTGCCTCGAGGTGTTTACCTAACTAGTTATCCGATTTCACCTTAAATTCTTTGAATTGATCCAAGGCATCGAATTTCCTATGCATAAGGTAAACATAACCATACCTAGAGTAATCATCTGTGAAGGTGATGAAATACTCATACCCCTCACATGCTTGGACATTAAAAGGTTCACATGTATCAATATGCACTAACTCCAGACATTCTTCGACTCTAACCCCTTTAGTAGTAAAGGGTCTCTTGGTCATTTTACCTTCTATACAGGGTTCTCATATTAGAAGATCTTTTAGAACTAATGAGTGTAATGTTCCAAACTTGACTAGTCTTTGGATCCTATTTAGATTAATATGGCCTAGGCGTAGGTGCCATAGATAAGTTTGATTAGTGCTATGTACTTTCCTCTTAAGTGAGACGTGATTATTCTCAACAATAGATAACAATGATTTAGGAGTAATACGAAACAAATTGTCAACCAATATACTTGAGCCAATAAATAAATCATTATTTCTAATAAAAACATTTTTATTGAAATAAATTGAACAATCCAATTTATTTAAACTACAAATTGAAATTGTATTCTTTCTAAACTCATGTACATAAAGGCAATCCTTGAGTTATAGATAATTATTATTCTCTAATACTAAGGTAACATCTCCTATGACCCGCACAACTATCCTCACAATAGATGCTAGAGTCAGGTACATCTCTCCTTCATTCATCATTCTCCTTAATTGAAACCTCTATAATGAATTATAGATATGGTCAGTGGCCCCGGAATCTATCCACCAGGATTTGGTGGAATCCACCACTAAACAAGATTCAACTAAAATTGAATGGGATATACCTTCCTTTTTCTTCAAGAAATCAAGGCATTCTTTCTTCCAGCGACCTTTCTTTCCATAAATGAAACACTTGCCCTTACACTTGCTCTTTCCTTTCCCAGCCTTATTCTTTCCCTGTTTGGAATTCTTGAATGAATTCTTCTTCTTCTTATTACGAGAAGAACATGAGGACTCTTTTATAGCCATGTGAACACTCATAAGTTCCTTGATAATCTCCTCAGCCATCTAGAGTTCCTTCATCAGTTCTGGCAAGCTCATCATTAACTTATTCATATTGTAATTGGGCTTAAACATCTTGAAGGAGTCTGGTAAGGTCTCTAGAATCATAGCAACTTGGGTTTCTCCATCAATTTTATCTCTAAGGATCTCCATTTCATTAAGGAGTGAAATCATACAAATCATATGATCTCTAACCGGAGTTCCTTTTGTCATCTTGGTGCTCATGATGGTCCTTAGAGCAACTTGCCTAATTGGCCCATCCTTATCACCAAACATCTCTTGCAGATTCAAGAAAATCTCGTAAGTAGTGGCAATGCCCATGTGTTGTTGATGCAATACATTACTAAGAGACCCAAGTATGATACAACGAGCCTTCTCATCTGCCATTTGCCACTAGGAATGAGAATCTTTCTCTTCCTATGTGGAAAACTCATTGGGAATGGGTGGAGCAACCTCCTGAGTTACCCATTTTAGTTGTTCTGATGTGAGCACTATAACTAGATTTCTTTTCCAGTCAACATAATTAGGTCCAATTAACTTATTATCAGTGAGAATAAGGGTGATCGGATTATAAGACATGATTCCTATAATAAACAAAAAATTTCCATGCATTAACAAAGGAACCAAGCACTCAAGACAAATATGGTAATTAATTTTGCAAAAAGTAGTTCTCTCAAACTACATATATCCATGCAAGGTATCCCAGTATCATAAGAATCAAGCCTACTTTAGGCAAGTCATGATTTTTATTACTAGGTAGAGAGCCTCTCTAATTAATTAACTTGTCTTAAACCTTTAAAGGTTATCCTAAGACATTGATTTACATACCTTTGCGTTCAGCCCTTAGCATATGCAAGTGGGACCACTTTAGGTGATTCTACCTCTTCGTGTCTAAGTGTATAACCAAGACCCTTGACATCAATGTCACTAAGTGAAGAGGTCCATCTTTAGGATTGGCCATTCCCACTATAAACATGTATAGTCTTATCCTTTTAGGATAGTCCATATCTATTGATTCCTAGGGTCACCCCATATTTAGGATGGTGATAGGCCCAAAATCAAGATGGGATCGATCTTGGGGGCTATGGGCTTGCTTATGTCCCACTCCCACGTATTATTTGGAAAGATCATCCTTAAGATAATTTTTAAATTCAATTTTCCAATATTCCAAATTTTAAAATTAATTTTCCGAAATTCCATTCTCGAAATTCAATTTTCCAAGATTCCAAATTTTAAAATTAATTTTCCAAAATTCCATTGTCGAAATAATTTTTCAAGATTCCAATTTTGAAATTTAATTTTCCAAAATTCCCTTCTTGAAATTCAATTTTCCAAAAGTCCAATTTTGAAATTTAATTTTCCAAAATTCCATTCTCGAAATTCAATTTTCCAACATTCCAATTTTTAAAATTAATTTTCCATAATTCCAAATTTTAAAATTAATTTCCTGAAATTCCATTCTCAAAATAATTTTCCAATATTCCAATATTGAAATTTAATTTTCTAAAATCCCATTCTCGAAATTCAATTTTCTAATATTCCAATTTTTAAAATTAATTTTCCTAAATTCTATTCTCGAAATTCAATTTTCCAAGATTCCAATTTTTAAAATTAATTTTCCATAATTCCAAATTTTAAAATTAATTTCTTGAAATTCCATTCTCGAAATATTTTTCCAAGATTCCAATTTTAAAATTTAATTTTCTATAATTCCATTCTAGAAATTCAATTTTCCAAGATTCCAATGTTTAAAATTAATTTTCCAAAATTCCATTGTCGAAATAATTTTCCAAGAGTCCAATTTTTAAAATTTCATTTTCCAAAATTCCATTCTTGAAATTCAATTTTCCAAAATTCCATTCTTGAAATTCAATTTTCCAAGATTCCAATTTTTAAATTTAATTTTCCAAAATTCCATTCTCGAAATTCAATTTTCCAACATTCCAACTTTTAAAATTAATTTTCCATAATTCCAAATTTTAAAATTAATTTCCTGAAATTCCATTCTCGAAATAATTTTCCAATATTCCAATTTGGAAATTTAATTTTCTAAAATCCCATTCTCGAAATTCAATTTTCCAATATTCCAATTTTTAAAATTAATTTTCCAAAATTCCATTCTCGAAATAATTTTTCAAAATTCAATTTTTGTAAAACAATTTAATTTTCTAAAATTCCATTCTTGAAATTCAATTTTCCAAGATTCCAATTTTTAAAATTAATTTTCCAAAATTCCATTCTCGAAATAATTTTCTAAGATTCAAATTTTTAAATTGAATTTTCTAAAATTCCATTCTTGAAATTCAATTTTCCAAGATTAAAATTTTCAACAATAATTTTCCAAAGTTCGTAATTTGAAAATTAATTTCCCGAAATTTCATTCTCGAAATAATTTTCTAATATTCCAATTTTTAAATTTAATTTTCTAAAATTCCATTCTCGAAATTCAATTTTCCAAGATTCAAATTTTCAAAAATAATTTTCCAAAATTCAAAATTTTAAAATTAATTTCCCGAAATTCCATTCTCGAAATAATTTTCCAAGATTCTAATTTTCAAATTTAGTTTTCTAAAATTCCATTCTCAAAATTTAATTTTCCAATATTCCAATTTTTAAAATTAATTTTCCGAAATTCCATTCTCGAAATATTTTTTCAAAATTCCATTTTTGTAAAAAAGTTTAATTTTCTAAAATTCCATTCTCGAAATTTAATTTTCCAAGATTCAAAATTTAAAAATTAATTTTCCAAAATTCCAATTTTTAAATTGAATTTTCCAAAATAATTCAAGTGAACTATGCAATTGATTTTGTTTGATTTTGATTTGGTTTTGTGTGAGATTTTTTACACTTGTCATTATGCACTAACCTTGTTTTTATGACAACGCTTTATTACCTACTACTAAGGTACGCTCTCACCCTCACTTTGTTTATTATTTCGTTATCCTAACTTGTTTTTTAACTAAAATCATTTTGGTATACATTGTTCTCCTAGTTAATTGTCATGTCTGCTTCTCCTTATTTAGTAGAGACCCATTTTTAGGGGCTTAGAGGGGTGCTACGGTCTTTAGCGTACCTTCCTAATATGTAACCTAATCCCTGAACCCAGTTTTGGTTTTTCACAGACCGTCTTTTCCAAATAAGGAGTCACACTTAGGGTTTTCTTTCTTATTTTGTTTTCCCTTAAAAAAAAATAAAAATAAATAAGTGATGACTCCAAGTCTTTTATAAAAATCATATTTTTCACCAAATAAACAAAAAGCGAGTCTCGCCAATCGCGTGGGAACACATCGTGCTAAAATACGGGGTCCACAATATGAATGAGTCAAAATCCTGTGAGCTTATGCCTATAAATGTTATAAACAACTCTAGGCTATGGATGATATGAACGATTCTTCATCGTGAGGCCATGGCTCTGAATGCTATGAATAGATCAGGATTGTGGATGACATGAACGCCTTCGGGTCGTGAGCCGTGAACAACTCAAGGTTGTGGTTGTCAGGAGTGACTTCGGGTCGTGAGCTCAGGGCTTTAGATGCTACGAACTGCTTAGGGTTGTGGATGACATGAACGATTCATAGTTGTGAGCTTAGGGCTCTAGATGTTATGAACAATTCTAGGCTACTATTGATGTGAACAACTCTGAGCCATGAGCTCAAATCTCTATATGTTATGAACAGCTTAAGGATGCCAATGACATGAACGACTCCAAGTCATAACCTCAGAGCTCCAGATGCTATGAACAACTCAATGTTGTGGATAACATGAACTACTCTAGGTCATGAACTCAGGTCTCTAGATTCTATGAATAACTTAGGGTTATAGAAGATATGCACGATTCTAGGTCGTGAGCTCAAAGCTCTAAATGCTATGAACAACCCAAGGTTGTGAATCACATGAAAAACTTTAGGTCATGAGATTAGGGCTCGAAATGCTATGAACAACTTAGGGTAATGGATGATTTGAATGATGCTTCCTCGTATGCTCAAGCCTCTACATGCTATGAATAGTTGAGGGTTGCGAATGACATGAACTACTCTAAGTTATGAGCTTAGGACTCTAAATGCTACGAACAACTTAGGTTTGTGGTTGACATGAATGACTTCGGGTTGTGAGCTTAGGGATCTAAATGCTATGAACTACTCAAGGCTATGGATGACATGACCTACTCCAAGTCCTAAGCTTAGGACTTTAGATGCTGTTAAAAGCTCAAGGTTGTGTATGATATGAATAAATAGGGATCTCATGAGCTTAGGCCTCTAAATGTTATGAACTGCTCAGGGTTGTGGATGATATGAATGATTCTTGGTCATGAGCCTAAGGGTCTAAATGTTATGAACAACCTAGGACAGTGGGGGACATGAATGACTCAAGGTCGTTAGCTAAGGGCTCTAGATGTTGTGAACAATGCAAGGTTGTGGATGGCATGAACACCTTCAGGTCATGACCTTAGAACTCTAGATGTTGTGAACAACTTGATTCGTGCCCAATTGGTGTCTCAGCTGATTCATGTCTAGCTGGCGCTCCTTGATTGAGGGAGTAATCAACAAAATTTATAACCTATTACACCATGAACTAGGGTAGCAAAGACAAAGGTACTATAGCATAGTGGCTCTAGGATCGTTCACTGGGATGGGTTTTCATTTCACAAATGATATTAATTCAAAGTTGACTTGGTGTCTTTTCATTTCAAGGTTAGCTTTAAAAGAAAACATAAACTTGAGTTGGAAAAGGTTTGGTTTTAAACTAACCACAAATAGTAACTGATTTTACTTACACAGAAAAGTGTTTCTTGGAGTTTCAGATCACTAGGCTCAAATTCCTTATACAAAAAGGGAGTTCCGGTCACTTGTTTCTTTTCCTCACATTAGAGAATTAACATATAGTTAATTCTCTAACCGGTGTTGTACAGATGCTTCCCATTAATGGGTTCAAACACTAAATCCCTCTCACTGATGCACCTTGCAATGGCTCGTGCCTCTCACCTAGCATTTGCCATTCAAGGTGATCTTTAACCTTGGATTACCCGTCAAAAGCTCGCAAGAGATAACTAATGGATGTCTCCTTGGAGTCCAAAAGCTTACCAAGTGTTGGCTATTCTAGAAAATCCTACCTTCAAGTCACCTCCCAAAGGCTCGCAAGAGATAAACTAGTGAATCTCCATGGACGGAGATCACTTGCCTTACCAAGTGTTGGCCCAAGTGACTTCAAGGCGTTTTAAGTTAACTAAAAAGATAAAAACCATTAACGGGTCACACTTTCTCTTCATTAAAAACTAAAGCAACAAAACTTCCAATTTATGCATGTGGAAACTTACCCAGCTTTCTTCACTCCAAGAGACGAAAAGTCTAGCCTCTCATCCTCTGAGGAAAAATCCTCAGAGTTTGGTTAGCAAGAAAATGAAAATGAAAGAGAAGGAAAAAACAGAGCAAGGCTCTGTATATTCTATATATTTATCTATCTATATCTTTTTACAGTGGATGCAAGGGAATATATATAGAGACGTTTTTCCAACCTTCCTAACTAAGAAGTCTTATGGTTGGTGGATTACAAGGAGAAGAATGGAAATTTATGCAAAAATATCTGAAGAAAAATATCCAAAAGTGTCGGTCGCAAATATTGGGAAACTTCAGGAGAAATTTCGTTGCACTGTGCAAAACGGCTACGAAATCATTTCGCAGCAAAAGGGTGATTTCGCAGCTGTGCAAAATTCTTCCTTCAACTTGGAGTGATCGGCTTGCACTGGCTGTAACTCCTTTATTTCAACTCCGAATTACACACCGTTTAAAGCATTGGATTTTTGACTTCCTGAGCTTCGAAACAACATATAGCATGAATAAATTGGACTCCAAGAAGTGCTCCAAAAGTGGCTAACATGAATGTCATCAAGAATGCTTCATGGCAGATTTCTCTCTACTTCCCCTCCTTGCATTCCGGATTTGCTTATGGCAAAGGACTTCAAAGCTTTGGTTCTTCATGTTTCTGAGCTTTCCATTGCTTTGCCATGGATTCCAAAGAACTCTCCTCAATCTTGGATTGCTTTGGTGATAAAAAAGCTATCAAAACACCAAAACTTAACACAATTTGATTAGAATTGATTGCAAGGGTCCTTAACATGCCAATTGAGTTAAAAGGTAATAACTACTACTCAAGAGTGTTTAAAAGAGTTAATTACAAGCTATCAAATAGCACTTTTTGAGTAGTAATCACAACTCAAGGTTGTGGTTGACATGAATGACTTCGGGTCGTGAGCTTAAGGTTTAAATGCTATGAACAACTCAACATTGTGGATGACATGAACGACTCCGAATCGTGAACTCAGAGCTCTAGATACTATGAATATCTCAGAGCTTTGGTTGACATGAATGAATCCGAGTCGTGAGCTTAAGGATCTATAAATTATGAACAACTTAGGGTTGTGGATGACATGAGCTACTGTGGGTTGTGAGCTCAAGGTTCTTGCTATTATGAATAACTTCGAGTTGTTAAAGATATGCACGATTCTAGGTCCTCAGCTCAAGGCTCTTGATGCCATTAATAGTTCAGGATTATGGCTGACATGAATGGCTTCAGGTTGTGAGCTTAGGGATTTAAATGCTATGAACAATTGTAGGCATTGGATGATATGAATGATTTTGTGTTGTATGCTCAAGCCTCTAGATGCTATGAACAACTCAGGCCTATAAATGACGTGAATGAGTCTGGGTCGTCATCTTAGGGCTCTAGATGCTATAAACAACTCAGGTCTTTGGTTGACATGAACAACTCTGGGTCATGTGCTCAGGGCTCTAGATATTATGAACAGTTAAGTCCTGTAGATGACATGAGCTACTCGAGGTCGTGGGCTCAGGGTTCTGGATGCTATGAATAACTCAAGGTTATGGATGATATGAAGGACTCAAGATTCCATGAGTTGAGGCCTCTAGATGCGATGAACAACTCAGGGTTGTGGATAACATGAATGACTCAAGGTCATGAGTTGTGGGCTCTAGATGATATGAATAGCTTAGGGTTGTGGTTCACATGAATGACTTTGAGTTATAAGCTTAAGGCTTTAGATGCTATGAATAATTAAGGGCTATGGATGACATGAACCACTCCAGGTCATGAGCTTAAGGCTCTAGATACTATGAGTAGCTCAAGACTGTGATTGACATGAATGACTTCGTGTTGTGAGCTTAAGGCTTTAGATGCTATGAACAACTTAGGGTTGTAGATGACATGAACGACTCTAAGTCATGAGCTCAGGTCTATAGATGCTTTGTATAACTAAGGGTAGTGGATGATATAAACGATTTTAGGTCATGACCTTAAGGATTTAGATGCTATGAATAACTAAAAGTTGTGGATGATATGAACAACTCAGGATTATGGATGATATGAACAATTCTGGCTCATGAACTCAAGACTTTAGTTGCCATTAACAACTAAGGGTTGTGGATGACATAAATGACTACGGGTTGTGAGTTCAAGGCTCTGAATACTATGAACAACTCATTGTTGTGGTTGAGATTTACAACTCTGAGTTGTAAACTCAAGGCTTTAGATGCTATGAATAGCTCATGATTGTCGATGATATGAACTATTCTTCGTTGTGAGCCCATGGCTCTAAATTCTATGAACAACTCAAGGTTATGGTTGACATGAATAACTCTAGATCATGAGTTAAGGTCACTAGATGTAATGAACAACTCAAGGTTGTGGATGACATGAGTGACTCTAGGTCATGAGCTTGGGACAGTAGATACTATGAGCGACTTAGGGTTGTGGATCACATGAGCTACTCCAGGTCGTGTGCTAAGGGCATTAGATGCTATGAATAGCTCAAAGTTATGAATGGTATGAATGACTCAGGATCTGTGAGCTCAAGCCTCTAGATGCTACAAACTACTCAAGGCTATGGATTATATGAATGATTTTATGTCATGAGGTCAAGCCTTTAGATGCTATGAATTGCTTGGGGCTGTGGATGAAATGAATGGTGCTATCATGAGCTCAAGACTTTAGATTCTATGAATAGCTGTGATTGATATTAATAACTTTGGATCATGGGCTCAAGGTTCTAGATGCTATGAATAGGTTTGGTCTGTGGTTGACATGAACAACTCTAGGTTGTGAGCTTAGGGGCTATGGTTGACATGAACAACTCTAGGTCATAAGCTTAGGACTCTAGATGCTATGAACAACTCCATGAGTTGGATGACATGAGTTACTCTAGGTCGTGAGCCCAAGGTTCTAGATGTGTTGAAAAACTCAGAGTTAGAGATGATATGAACGACTTGGGATCCCATGAGCTTAGGCCTCTAGATGTGATGAACAACTCAGAGCTATGGATGACATGAATGACATAAGCTCGGGAGCTCAGGGATCTAGATGCTATGAACATCTTAGGGCTATGGTTTACATGAACAACTCCAAGTCATGAGATCAAGGCTCTAGATGCTATGAACAACTTACATGAAAGACACCGGTTCATGAGCTTAGGGCTCTAGATGCTATGAACAACATAGGGTTATGGATAACATGAACAACGTCAAGTAATGAGCTCATGCCTCTAGATACTATGAATTGCTCAGTGTTATGGTTGATACGAAAGACTCCAAGTCATGAGCTTAGAGCTCTAGACGTTATGAACAACTTAGGGTTATGGATGACATGAATGACTTTGGGTGGTGAGCTCAAAGCTCTAGATGTTATGAATAGCTCAGGGTTGTGGTTAACATGAACGACTCCAGATTGTGTGCTGGGGGCTCTAAATGCTAACCATAACATATAATGAAAAGATAGTTTTACCTTTTACTACTACAAGTAACATGACTCTTACATATCGAGATTTAAGAGTATCATTTATCCATCCTTTACTCGCATTGTAGTAAGTGGCACAAAATAACTCCACTTCCTTTTCAACTCTTCAATGGCAAGACTCTTTTACATGCACACAAAAAATAATTAAGTTAAAACTCCCTTTACAACTTTCTAGGTAAGACATGTTTTTTTTACATAAATAGAATAAAATAAAATTATTATTTTAAAGATATAATTAAGAAGTATATATTATATCAATGAGTTATGGTGATGATGAAACACAAATGGTTTACATCCATTACAATGATTGAATGAAAGATATTCATTATTTATAGGGACCATTTTCTACACAATAATATTACTAAAAGAGTAAGTAAAATGAAAATGAAAAAATTATAGTAACCTAAGAATTAGATAAATATTAGACAAACAACCAAACATATAATAAAGTAAAGTCTTTCTACCATGTTTTAAGTAGTCTCCTTCATTAATCAGACTATATATACACCTATGTACAATATTTGAATTTTTCATAATAAACCAACATTCCAACATAGCATTTTAATTATTCATAATAAACGAACATTCTAATAGAACACTTCAATTTTTCAAAATGAATCAACATTATGACATAAATTTTAATTTTCAACTTGTTTCAAGTGAGAAACTCCTACTTTTTACTTCAAAATAATATACCAATTAACGAAAAATTCACATTTTATTTTTTATCTTTCCAACTTTTAACTTCTACAACACTTAAACCTGATTTTTCAATCAGGTAGAACCAAATTCTTAACTTAAAAATAAATTAAATTTATGAGCTTTCATTCAATACTTTGACAAATTAATTTATTATCAACTAGTAATAATTATTAATACAAATCAAATATAATTTATATTTTTCTATTTTTTTTAAAGAATTTCTTCCTTACTTCTTAAGTAAATTTAGATATATAATTTTGTCAAGAATATTTATTGAATATGAATAAAAAAAATATAAGAACAAATTAATTTTAGTATGAAATAAATTTAAACTCATATATTATTACTAGACAATATAAAAACATTTACTAATTTCCAAACAAACATAATTAAATACATCAAAATGATAATGAATTACCCACACTAAGACCTACAAAATATATCTAGTAATTACAATTTTGTTTTAAAATAAATATCTTAACATCACTATTTAATAATTTTAGACACAAAAAAAAATATATAATTTTTACCTTATAAAATAAATAATAATACATAAATTCTCAAACCAAATTCCACATAATAACAAACCAATTGGGCGAAAAAAGAGGGAAAATACACAATTTCTCAAACAAATTTCTGCTAAATATCAAACTTCTCAAAAAAAGCAAAATAAAATCAATAATTTTAGAATAAAAAAATTATGTATAATAAAAAACAAACAAATGGGAATCTTAAAAATAACAATCAAACCAGAATTATGTATAATAAAAAAAATCAGAAAAATATAAAATAAAAATAAATAATGTATTACGTGATGTGCAAAATACACCAAATACCCATAAAATAATATTTAATCAAATATCTTCTCCAACAAAATTATGTATAATAACAAAAAAATTTGAAATAAAAGTGACCAATAACAATCAGCAAAATAAACAGAAACAAAATCATGGGCCACAACAATTCTAAAATAAAATAAAATAAAAATATAGTGTTATAATAACCCCACACTTGTGTTATGTGTGGTGTTGTGCAACGACAACAACATCGGCGACATCAGAGTGACCAATAGTAGTAAGCGACGTCACTTAATGGCAAAGAAGGCAACAACTAGCCACAACAGGTATGGTGATGAGTTTGGAATAATTGAGGAGAAGTAAGAGCAAGGGTTTTTGTAGGGAGTTTAGGAAAGTTTTTAATTTTAGTTTTTTTTTCTTCTTCTTTTTACGTTTCCATTTAACATCCCATAATATTACTTTATAATTCCTTATATAAATATTTGCCAATTATAAAATAGTTTTTGGGATTGTTTTTTATTTTGGTTTTTTGTTTTTAATTTTTATTCTTTTAAAAGATTTTCAAGATTACTTTAAAAATATTAGATTAAATAGTTTTAAAATTTTAAATAAGATAAATGTAAAGTAACTAGTTTCTTTTAGTCCTACAAAAATGTAACATTCTAATAATTAAAACTATTAAAAGAGATTATATTTAAAAATTTAATAATTATTAATATAATTTAAATTTTCAAATTAATTTGGATAATTATTTAAGATAGTTTAGAATATTGAGATTAAAATTAAATACTTAGAGATAAAGCCATGAGGTGGTTTTATGGCAAGTACAAGATTAAGTAAATTGCCAAAAGTTTTAGAAATTTTTTATAAAGGATTAATTTAAAAAAAATGTTAATTTATTGTTTTATATATTTAACATTAGTTTTTTTTTTTCTCTAAAGAATATCAATAAAAAATACCTATAAAAAATTTGAGGAGATAGAGATCGATGATTTTATAGAAAGGTAAAACATTATGTGGTTAAATTATTTTAAAACAAAAGAATTTTTTTGTATCAATTTCAAGGGATCTATAACTTTTTATATATGTCTAAAAATAGTCAAGGAGATAAATTATAAAAAGATATAACTAAATTATCGTTAAAATGTCATTATTTCATAAATTTATATATAAAATTATAATAAAATATAATATTATAAAAATTAAAATAAATTACTATTTTTTTTTTGTCTTATACATTCACAATTTAGATTTATTTTTATGTTTCATATAAAAAAAGACTAACAATGTTAGGTTCTCACATGATAAACCAATTTTTTTATTTTTTATAATCAATATAATCCAAATTAGACTTTAAATATATATATAATAAAAGTTATAAACAAAATAAATGATTTTAACTTAATATTTTTTTTTATATAATTTAATTTTTATTTTATTATAAGTTATGAATGATAGTGTAAAATATTGACATTAAAATCAAATACCTATAGATAACGACATAAGGTGGTTTTATGGAATGTATAAGATTAGGAAATATAGAATTTACTAAAAGTTTTATAAAAATCTTTATAAAGGATTTATTTTTGAAAATTTAAATTTATTGTCTTACATAGTTAATATCAGGATTTTTTTTTTTTCTAAAAAATATCCATAAGAAATACCTATAAAAAAATTAAGGAGATAGATGATTTTGTAGAAAACATGAGATTAGTAAAACATTATACGGTCGAAGTATTAAAAAAAATGACTTTTTTATTTTTATATTTTATCAACTTTAAGTGATCTATAAATTTTCCTATGTCTTTAAAAAATCAATTAGAAAAAAAATAGAAGAATTGAAATAAATATATTTATAAATTTCATTATCTTATAAATTTATATATGAATTATAATAAGATATAATACTATTAAAAATTAAAGTAAGTTACTTTTAAAGTTTTGTTATATTTTACATTCACAATTTAGATTTTAATAAGAAGAAGACTAATAGTGCATTTTATTGGGGATGAAATATTTTCATCTCCAATATTGTGTTTTTACAACAAAACAATTTCTTTATTCCTCCATGTAATGGTATTAGGACAATAATTTTATCCCTCATTGTGAGGTTTTTCCTCTCCAAAACTATTTAACAACAAAATAATTTTTATTGCCCATTATTTACCTTTGGGGACGACATTAAGTTTTCATCTCCCAATATATTTTCTACCACAAAATATTTTGTTGCTAAAATTTATAATGTCGTCACAAATAATTTGGCCTAATTTCACATTCAATTAAATTTTTAGACACAATTTTTGTAAAAAAAATCAAATTTTGTCTCCCAAAATCATCTTTGGAGACAAAATTATATTCATGTCCAAAAAAATTGTGCCAAAAGGTAGAATTTCTTGTAGTAAATCCTAAGCTGCTCATAGCATCTAGAGCCTTGAGCTCATGGGACCCCAAGTCATTGATATCATCTATAATCTTAAGTTGTTCACAACATCTAGAGGCTTGAGCACACAACACAAAATTGTCCATATCATCTAATGGATTGAGCTGTTCATAGCATCTAGAGCCCTGAACTCACGAGTTGGATTTGTTCATGTTAACCACAACTTTGAGCTATTCATAGCATTTAGAACCCTTAGCTCACGATCTAGACTCATTCATGTAATCCACATCCCTGAGTTGTTCATAACATTTATAGCCATAAGCTGACATCTTAAAATCATTCATATCATCCACAATCTTGAGTTGTTCATAGCATCTAGAGGCCTGAGCTCATGGGAACCCAAGTCATTCATATAATCCACAACCCTAATTTGTTCATAGCATCTAGAGACCTAAGCTCATGACCTAGAGTAACTCATTTCATGTAGAGCCCTTAGTTGTTCATAACATTTAGAGCCCTGAGCTCACAACCCAGAGTCATGTATGTCATCCATAACCCTGAGGTATTCATAGCATCTAGAGCTTCAACTCATGACGTAGAATCACTCATATCATCCATAGCCCTAAGCTATTGATAACATCTAGAGGTCTGAGCTCACGGGATCCCAAGTTGTTCATATCATCCACAACTTTGTGTTGTTCGTAGCATCCAGAGCCTTGAGTTTATGACCTAGAGTCATTCATGTCAACCATAGCCTTGAGTTGTTCATAGTATCTAAAACCCTTAGCTCACGACTAGGAGTTGTTCATGTCATCCACAACCCTAAGTTGTTCTTAGCATCTAGATCCCTAAGCTCACTACAAGGATTCGTTCATGTCATCCACAACCTAGAGTTGTTCTTAGCATTTTGAGCCCTCGTCTCATGACCAAGAATCAATCTTATTATCCATAACTCTCAACTGTTCAAAGCATTTGGAGCCTTAGGCTCATGACCTAGAGTTGTTCATCACATCCACAACCTTGAACTGTTCTTAGCATCTAAAGCCCTTAGCTCACTACCTAGAGTCATTCATGCCATCCACAACCTAGAGTTATTCATAAAATTTAAAGCCATTGACTCACGACCAAGAATCAATAATATCATCCATAGCTCGGAGTTGTTCATAGCATCTAGAGCCATGAGTTCATGACCTAGAATCTTTCATATCATCTAAATCCCTATGTTGTTCAGAGCATCTAGATCCTTAAGCTCACAACCTAAAGTCGTGCATATCATCCACAACCCTAAGTGATTCATAGCATCTAGAGACCTGAACACATGACCAAGAGTAGTTTATGTCATCAACAACATTGAGTCATTCATAGCATTTATAACCTAGAGCTCACAACTTGGAGCATTTCATGTCAACCCCATCCTTGAGCTATTCATACTATCTAGAGTGTTGGGCTCATGACCCAGAGTTGTTCATGTCAAGCACACCCCTGAGGTGTTCATAATATCTAGAGCCTTGAGCTCACGACCCGTAGTCGTTCATGTCAACCATAACCTTGAGTTGTTTATAGCATTGAAAGCCCTCAATTCACGACTCGGAGTCATTCATGTCATCCACAGCCCTAAGCCTTTCATAGCATCTAAAGACCTAAGCTCATGACCAAGAGTAGTTCATGTCATCGATAACCCTGAGTTGTTCATAGCATCTAGAGGACTCAATTAACGACCTAATGTCTTTCATGTCAATCACAACCTTGAGTTGTTCATACTATCTAAAGCCCTAGGCTCATGAGCCAAACTCTTTCATATCATGCACGTTCCTAAGTTATTCATACCATCTAGATCCTTGAGCTCATGACCCGTAGTCATTCATGTCAATCATAGCCTTGAGTTGTTCAAAACATTTAGAGCCTTGGGCTCCGGCCAAGAATCGTTCATATCATCTATAACCCTGAGTAGTTCTTGGCATCTAAACGCTTGAGCTCACGGGATCCTGAGTTGTTCATATCATCCAAAACCTAGAGTTGTTCATAGCATCCAGAGCCCTGAGCTCACGACCTGGAGTAGCTCATGTCATCCATAGTCCTAAGCTTTTCATAGCATCTAGAGACTCGAGCTCATGACCAGAAGTTGTTCATGTCAACCACAAACCTGAGTTTTTCATAGTATCTAAAGCATTGATCTCACAGCCCAAAGCCATTCATGTCATCAACAACCCTGAGTTGTTCATAACATCTAAAGGCTTAAGCACATGATGTAGAATTCTTCACATCATCTAATGCCCTAAGCGATTCATAACATCGAAAGTCTTAAGTTAAAGACATGAAGCCGTTCATGTCGTCCATAGACATAACTCTACATAGCATCTAAGGCCATGAGTTCACGACTCAGAATCGTTCATATCATCCACAACCTTGAGCTATTCATAGCATCTAAAGCCTTGAGCTCACGACCCAGAGTCATGTATACATCCAAAACCCAAAGTTGTTCATAACATCTAGATCCTTGAGCATACGACATAGAATTGTTCACATCATCCAATGACCTAAGCTATTCATAGCATCTAGAGTGCTGAGTTTAAGACCTAAATTTGTTCATGTCATACACAACCCTAAGTTGTTCATAGCATCTAAAGCCTTGAGTTCACGACCCAAAATCATTCATATCATCCACAACTCTGAGTTGTTCAAAGCATCTAGAGTCCTAAGTTAAAGACCTGAAGTCGTTCATGTCATCTACAGTCCTAAGCTATTCATAGCATCTAGAGCCTTCAATTCATGACCCAAAATTGTTCATATCATCCACAACCTTGAGTTGTTCATAGCAACTAGAGCCTTGAGCTCACGACCTAGAGTCCTGCATATCATCCAAAACCTTGAGCTATTCATAGCATCTAGAGACCTAAGTTGATGACTTAGAGTAGTTCATGTCATCCACAATACTGAATTGTTCATATCATCTAGAGCCTTAAGCTCATGACTTGGAGTCATTCATGTCAACCACAACCTCGAAGTGTTCATAGGATCTAGAGCTCTCAGCTCATAACCTGTTGTCATTCATGTAATCCACAACCCTGATTTGTTCATAAAATTTATATCTCTAAGTTCACAACCCAGAGTTGTTCATGTCAACCACAACCCTAAGCTGATTATAACATCTAGAGCCTTGAGCTCATGACCCAGATTCATCCATGTCATTCACAACCCTGAGTTGTTCATAGAATCTAAAGGCTTGAGCTCATGACATAAAATAATTCATATCATCCACAACCCTAAGTTGCTCACAGCATCTATAGCCTTAAGCTCACGGGACCCCGAGTCATTGATATCATCCACAACCTTGAGTTGTTTATTACATCTAGAGCCTTAAGCTCATGACCTGGAGTCATTCATGTCATCCACAAGCTAGAGTTGTTCATAATATCTACAGCCCTAAGGTCACGATTTGGAGTCGTTCATGTCAACCACAATCCTGAGTTGTTTATAGCTTCTAGAGCCCTGAGCTACAACCCTTAGTCGTTAATGTCATCAGCAACCTTGAGATATTCATAGCATCTAGAGGCTTGAGCTCACGAGATGCCGATTTGTTCTTATCATCCAAAACTCTTAGCTATTCATAGCATTCAGAGCTCAAAGCTCATGACCTAGTGTAACTCATGTCATCAACAACCCTGAGCTATTCATTCCATCTAGAGCCTTGAGCTCATGACCTAGAGTCGTTTATGTCAACCATAGCTGATTACTACTCAAAAAGTGCTATTTGATAGCTTATAATTAATCCTTTTAAACACTTTTGAGTAGTAGTTTTGGCCTTTTAACTCAATTGGCATGTTAAGGACCCTTAAAAGGGATTTTAATCACTTTGTGTAAGTTTTGGTGTTTTTGTTAGTATTTTGATCACCCAAGCAAGTCAAGACTGAGGAGAGTTATGAGGAATCTTAGACAAAGCTTAGAAGTCATTTGCCAAGAGTAAATCCGGATTGCAAGGAGAAAAAGTAAAGAGAATCTGCCATGAAGAATATTCTTGATGACAGTCGTAGCAGCCACTTTTGGAGCACTTTCTGAAGTCCAAATGATGCATGCTATATACCATTTCAAAGCTCAGGAAGTCAACAATCCAATCTTCAAACGGTTTGCAATTCGAAGTTGAAACGAAGAAGTTGCAGCCATTGCAAGCCAATCACTCCGAGCTGAAGGAAGCATTTTGCAAAGTGCTACGAAATCACCCTTTTGTTGCGAAGTGATTCCGCAGCCTTTTTGTACAGTGTGATGTATCTCCTTCTGAAGTTGCCCGACATATACCGCGAGAAGGAAGCTTGGAACCTCAAGGTGGAAGCCAACTTCGCAGCCCTGCGAGTTTAGCTTGTTGTTGCGAAATGATTTCGCAGCCCTCTTAAGTGTCTGCGAAATCTCGCAGACACCATTTTTCTCATGCGAAATGGTTCCTGAAGCCTCCCGATATTTGCTACCGACATTGGGAGATATTTTACATCAGATTTTTGTTGTCTAAATCCCAAAATACTCCTTGTAAGCCACCAATTACATGATTCCTTAGTTTTTAAGTTAGTAAAAAGAGTAAATATCTATGTAATAATTAGTTTTAAATTATGTTCATATATATACATCTCGGAAGCCTGTTCTCAGGGAGGAGTTCCTTCTATAAAATTTTGGGTAAGCAAGTAAAGTTCAGTTCTTTCTACTGCCTTACCTTCTCACTTTGTATTTTTATTTTATTTCTAAGTTATGAATTCTCTGAGGAATTTTCCCCTGAGAATGAGTAACTAAACCTCTAGTTCCTTGGAGCTAAGGTTGCCGGGGAAGGTTCCAAGTGCAAGAATGCAAAGCTCTGTGGTTTTAGCTATTAATGAAGAGGAAGTGAAATCCTTTAATGATTTCTATGTTTTTAGTTAGCTTAAAACACCTTAGAGTCACCTGGGCCAACACTTGGTAAGGCAAGTGATTTCCAACCATGGAAATGCACTAGTTTACCCCTTGCGAGCCTCTGGGAGGTGACTTCAAGGTAGGATTTTCTAGAATAGCCAACACTTGGTAAGCTTTTGGACTCCAAGGAGACATCCATTAGTTATCTCTTGCGAGCTTTTGACGGGTAATCCAAGGTTAAAGATCACCTTGAATGGTTAAGGTTTAGTGAGAGGCTTAAACCATTGCAAGTTGCATCAGTGAGAATTCTTAAAGTGAAATCTAATTGAAGGAGTCTCTGTACAACACCGGTTAGAGAATTGACTATATGTTGAATCTCTAACGCGAGGAAATGAACCATCTGACCAGAGCCGTGTCTTTTGCATGAGGAACCACCCCAGTGAACCTAACTCTCCAGGGAATGCTTTTCTTCCTAAATTATTCCAAACTTCTGTTGTGTTAGTTAGTTTAAGTCTAAACCTTTACCAATCAAAGTTTGTGTTTTACTTCTTAAGCTAACCATGAAATGAAACAAAACCAATTCACTTGGAATTAGTATCATTGAGAGCTTGTTAATCTTTCCCAGTGGACGATCCTAGAGCCACTATACTATAGTAGCTTTTTCTTTGCTACCCTAGTATATGGTGTTATAGGTTATAAATTTTGTTGATTACTCCCTCAATCAAGGAGCACCAGCTGGACATAAATCAGCTGAGACACCAATTGGGCACGAATCAAATGGCGTCGTTGCCGGGGAATGAGTCAAGTTTATATTGATACCATTTTTGAGCACTTGTGATTTTCATCACAAGTTGGTAAAGTTTCTTTCACTTTACTAATTCTCATTCTTTCTTTATTTATTCATAATCTAAGTTTATCTTTTAAAATTTAGCCTAGTTTAATTTTGTTGTTGTAGCCCTATTTCTCTTGTTGTCCTCTGTTTTTATTTAAGTTGCAGATAGATACTAGTTGTGTATGCCAAAGTGGATACGAGACAGTGGAGGAAGGCTTGTTAAGTGTGATACACCTCAGAAAAAAGAATTCGAAGTGATCTTGAATATCATGGAAGCTACACCTGAAGATCAGCATAGTCACCAAGGTCGTCAAGATAATCTCAATGAATTCAGATCAATGAGGGACCACATGCATCCACCTCGTATGAGTGCACCATCATGTATAGTGCCCCCTACAGAGCAGCTAGTGATCAGACCGTATCTTGTTCCACTTCTACCAACTTTCCATGGAATGGAAAGTGAGAATCCGTATGCACACATCAAGGAATTTGAAGATGTTGGTAATACATTCCAAGAGGGAGGAACTTCAATTGATTTGATGAGGCTTAAGCTATTTCCTTTTACTTTAAAGGATAAGGCCAAAATTTGGCTTAATTCTTTAAGGCCAAGGAGTATCCGCTCTTGGACTGATTTACAAGCTGAATTCCTCAAGAAATTTTTTCCCACTCATAGAACAAATGGCTTGAAAAGGCAAATTTCAAACTTCTCAGCTAAAGAGAATAAGAAATTCTATGAGTGTTGGGAAAGATACATGGAAGCTATAAATGCTTGTCCTCACCATGGCTTTGATACTTGGCTATTGGTGAGTTAATTTTATGATGGTATGTCCTCCTCAATGAAGCAACTCCTTGAGACAATGTGTGGAGGAGATTTCATGAGCAAAAATCCAGAGGAAGCTATGGATTTCTTGAACTATGTAGCTGATGTTTCAAGGGGATGGGATGAACCAACTAAAGGAGAAGTGGGAAAGATGAAGTCTCAGTTGAATGCTTACAATGCAAAGGCTGGGATGTATACTTTAAAAGAAGATGATGATATGAAAGCAAAGTTGGCAGCTATGACAAGAAGATTGGAGGAGTTGGAGCTGAAAAGAATACATGAAGTGCAAGCTGTTGCTGAAGCACCAGTGCAAGTGAAGTTGTGTCCTAATTGTCAATCATATGAACATTTGGTGGAGGAATGCGCTGCAATTTCAGCTAAAAGGGAGATGTTTAGAGATCAAGCAAATGTTGTTGGACAATTCAGGCCCAATAACAATGCGCCTTATGGAAATACCTACAACTCAAGTTGGAGGAATCATCTAAATTTCTCATGGAAGGCCAGAGCAACTCAATACCAACAGCCGGATCCACCATCTCAACAATCTTCAAGTATTGAACAAGCAATAGCCAATCTCACTAAGGTAGTGGGAGATTTTGTTGGAAAGCAAGAAGCCACCAATGCTCGAGTCGATCAAAGAATTGATAGAGTGGAGAGTATGTTGAATAAAAGGATGGATGGAATGCAAAATGATATGAACCAAAAATTTGATAACATCCAGTATTCAATTTCAAGGCTTACAAATTTGAATACACTGCAAGAAAAGGGAAGATTTCCTTCTCAACCTCACCAAAACCCCAAAGGTGTCCATGAAGTGGAAAGCCAAGAGGGAGAATCATCACAGATGAAAGATGTCAAAGCCTTGATCACTCTAAGGAGTGGTAAAAAAATTGAGCAGCCAACACCCAAGCCACATGTTGAGAAAGAAGAAGAGATAAAGAAAGGGAAGGAAATGGAAGATAAAGAGAGTGAGATCAGTGAAGAAAAGAAGGACTCTGATTCAACAAGGAAAGTAATTCCAGAGAAGGAGTTTCTGAAGGAAGAAATGCTGAAGAAATCAACTTCTCCACCTTTTCCTCAAGCATTACATGGGAAAAAGGGGATTAGAAATGCAGCTAAAATCCTTGAAGTATTGAGATAAGTGAAAGTTAATATTCCATTGCTGGATATGATTAAACAAGTTCCAACATATGCAAAATTCCTAAAGGACTTGTGTACTATCAAGAGAGGGTTGACTGTAAACAAGAAAGCCTTCTTGACTAAGCAAGTAAGTGCAATCTTACAATGTAAGTCTCCTTTGAAGTACAAAGACCCTGGAAGTCCTACCATTTCAGTCATGATTGGAGGAAAGGTAGTGGAGAAAGCCTTGCTAGATTTGGGAGCAAGTGTGAATTTGCTTCCATATTCCGTCTACAAGCAATTGGGACTTGGAGAGTTGAAGCCAACAACAATCACTCTATCTCTGGCAGATAGATCAGTGAAAATTCCAAGAGGGGTAATTGAGGATGTATTGGTTCAAGTGGATAATTTCTATTATCCAGTAGATTTTATTGTTCTTGATACAGATCCTACTGTAAAGGAAGCTAATTTAGTTCCTATCATCCTTGGAAGGCCATTTCTTGCAACTTCAAATGCAATCATCAACTGCAGGAATGGGCTTATGCAACTCACTTTTGGCAACATGACACTGGATCTCAATATTTTCTATATGTCTAAAAAGCAAATCACTCCGGAGGAAGAAGAAGGACCAGAAGAGCTGTGCATTATTGATACTTTAGTGGAGGAGCACTGTAATCAAAATATGCAAAACAAGTTGAATGAAAGTCTTGTGGATGCTGAGGAAGGTTTGTCAGAACCCCCAACTGTGCTAGCTACTCTACAAAGTTGGAGAAAGATAGAAGAGATTCTACCTTTGTTCAATGAAGAAGAGGAGGCAGCTGCTGAAAAAGAAATTCCAAAACTCAATCTGAAGCCTTTACTTGTGGAGCTGAAATATATATATCTTGAGGAAAATAATCAATGTCCTGTTGTGATATCTTCATCTCTGACTAGTCATCAAGAGAATTGTTTAATGGAAGTTCTCAAGAGGTGTAAGAAGGCAATAGGATGGAAAATATCCGACTTGAAAGGCATCATTCCTTTAGTTTGTACTCATCATATATATATGGAGGAGGAAGCAAAGCCAATTCGTCAATTTCAAAGAAGGTTGAATCCTCATCTACAAGAGGTGGTACGAGCTGAAGTGCTGAAGCTACTTCAAGCAGGAATCATTTACCCTATATCTGATAGCCCTTGGGTAAGTCCTACTCAAGTGGTACCAAAGAAGTCAGGGATCACGGTGGTTCAAAATGAAAAAGGAGAAGAAGTTACTACAAGCCTCATTTCAGGTTGGAGGGTGTGTATTGATTATAGAAAGCTGAATGTTGTAACCAGGAAATATCATTTTCCATTGCCATTTATTGATCAAGTGCTGGAGAGAGTCTCTGGACATCCATTTTATTGTTTTTTGGATGGGTATTCAGGGTATTTTCAAATTGAAATTGATTTGGTAGATCAGGAAAAGACCACTTTTACATGTCCATTTGGAACATATGCTTATAGAAGAATGCCTTTTGGTTTATGCAATGCACCTGCTACATTTCAAATATGTATGTTGAGCATTTTCAGTGATATGGTGGAGTGAATTATGGAGGTTTTCATGGATGACATCACCGTATATGGAGGTACATTTGAGGAATGCTTAGTTAATTTGGAAGCAGTTCTTCACAGATGCATTGAAAAAGATTTGGTGCTCAACTGGGAAAAATGCCATTTTATGGTACGACAAGGAATTGTCCTTGGCCATATCATCTCTGAAAAAGGAATTGAAGTTGATAAAGCAAAGGTGGAGCTTATTGTCAAATTACCATCTCCAACAACTATAAAAGGAGTAAGGCAGTTCCTTGGCCATGCAGGGTTCTATAGGAGGTTTATAAAAGGTTTTTCAAGTCTTTCAAAACCTCTTTGTGAGCTGTTAGCTAAGGATGCTAAGTTTATATGGGATGAAAGGTGTCAGAATAGCTTTGATCAACTGAAGAAATTTTTAACAACAACTCCAATAGTAAGAGCCCCTAACTGGCAACTACCTTTTGAACTGATGTGTGATGCCAGTGACTTTGCTATAGGAGCTGTGCTTGGCCAAAGAGAAGATGGGAAGCCCTATGTGATTTACTATGCAAGTAAAACACTGAATGAAGCTCAAAGGAACTACACAACTACAGAGAAAGAATTGTTAGCTGTGGTATTTGCTTTGGACAAATTTCGTGCTTATTTAGTGGGGTCTTTCATCATTGTCTTTACTGACCATTCAGCCTTGAAGTATTTATTGACAAAGCAAGATGCAAAAGCAAGGTTGATTAGATGGATTCTTTTGTTACAAGAATTCGATCTTCAAATCAAAGATAAGAAAGGAGTGGAGAATGTGGTAGCTGACCACCTTTCAAGGTTAGTTATAGCACATAATTCCCATCCCTTGCCTATTAATGATGATTTTCCTGAAGAATCACTCATGTTCCTAGTGAAAACTCCTTGGTATGCTCATATTGCTAATTATTTAGTAACTGGAGAAATTCCAAGTGAGTGGAATGCACAGGACAGGAAGCACTTCTTTGCCAAAATTCATGCTTATTATTGGGAAGAGCCCTTTCTTTTTAAGTATTGTGCAGATCAGATAATTAGGAAGTGTGTCCCTGAAGATGAGCAGCAAGGGATTCTATCTCATTGTCATGAGAATGCATGTGGAGGCCACTTTGCCTCTCAGAAAACAGCCATGAAGGTATTGCAATCAGGGTTCACTTGGCCATCTCTTTTTAAAGATGCCCACATCATGTGTAGAAGTTGTGACAGATGCCAAAGGCTTGGAAAGCTAACAAAAAGAAATCAAATGCCTATGAACCCCATTCGGATAGTTGAGTTATTTGATGTATGGGGCATTGACTTCATGTGACCTTCCCAATGTCTTTTGGTAATTCTTACATCTTGGTGGGGGTGGATTATGTTTCTAAATGGGTTGAGGCAATCCCCTGTAAACAAAATGATCACATGGTGGTTCTCAAGTTTCTTAAAGAGAACATTTTCTCAAGATTTGGGGTGCCCAAAGCCATAATCAGTGATGGAGGTGCTCATTTTTGCAACAAACCTTTTGAAGCTCTATTATCCAAGTATGGAGTGAAGCATAAGGTGGCTACACCCTATCATCCTCAGACTTCCGGGCAAGTTGAGCTAGCTAACAGGGAAATAAAGAACATATTGATGAAAGTGGTGAATTCCAACAGAAAAGATTGGTCTATTAGGCTTCATGATTCATTGTGGGCATATAGAACAGCTTATAAGACTATTCTTGGCATGTCTCCCTATCGTCTTGTCTATGGCAAAGCATGCCATCTCCCTGTGGAAGTTGAATACAAGGCTTGGTGGGTAATAAAGAAGCTGAATATAGACTTGATCAAGGCAGGAGAAAAGGGATATCTAGACCTTAATGAGATGGAGGAATTAAGAAATAATGCTTATATCAATTCCAAAGTTGCAAAACAGAGGATGAAGAAGTGGCATGACCAACTCATCTCCAACAAGGAATTTCAGGAAGGGCAAAGAGTTTTACTGTATGACACAAGACTCCATATCTTTCCTGGGAAGCTCAAGTCAAGGTGGATAGGCCCGTTCATAATTCACCGAGTATGGTCCAATGGAGTGGTGGAATTATTGAATTCAAATGGCAAGGATAGCTTCAAAGTTAATGGATATCGTCTCAAGCCATTCATGGAGCCATTCAAACCAGAAAAGGAGGAGATCAACCTCCTTGAGCCTCAAAAAGCCTAAGCAAAGAAGGGTTTGCTGGACGTGGTTTACCACAGTCCAACATTTTTGTAAATTTTGTAAATTTTCAAGTTGATTCCATACTTTTGATCTTAGTTTTTGATCTTAAATCATGTTTTTAGGTGAGTTTTAATCATTTTAAATGATCCCAGGTGGAAGAAATTTCAAGGAAATTGAAAGAAAAAAAATCGGGAAGAAATCGGAGCAAAAACAGGGGAAAACAGAGCTCTGCGAAATTTCGCAGGCTAAAGAAAGCCTCTGCGAAATCAGCATTATGCTGCAAAACCATTCCGCAACACTGTAGAAGTCTCTACAAGGGTATTTCGCAGCTGCGAAGGCGAGTTTGGCACACGAGTGCCACTTCGCAGCACAGGAGCCCTCATTTGGCAGCTGCGAAATGCATTGCGAAGTGGTAAAGCCCAGATTTCGCACCAAAAGTCCCATTTCGCAGGGTATTTCGCAATTGCGAAGGCGTTTTTGGCACACGAGTGCCACTTCGTAGCACAGGAACTCTCATTTCGTAGCTGCAAAACGCATTGCGAAGTTGCTGCGAAAATAGCATTTTGCTGCGAAATTGACGTTTTGTTGTGAAACTTAAACTGACCCTTAGGCTTCCGTTTTTCCTATTTATACCTGTCATTTGAGCTGCGAAAAGGGTTTCAAAAATCAGAGCGCCATTCTCGCAAGCTGTTCGTCTTCTTCAGTGAGCCACGTCGTCCAAGCCTCCGGTCATCTTCTCCGATCAGCAACGTCGGCCAAAGTTCGGTATCCCGAAATGGCGCGAACACGAGGGGCTAAATCTTCATCTCCTTCGAATCGCAAGAAGAGTCTGCGAAAGGAGCCAGTTCCAGATTCTGCTCCAGAGTCTTCGCCGTCGAAAGCAATTCCTCCCCCGGTGAAGCCAGCGCCGCCAAAGCCTTTGGTAAGACGATACCTTTTCAGGTCAGGGGGTCGGCCACTGTAGAATAGACCCAGGGTGGAGAGCTCAGAACCCATCGATTTAACTGAGCAATCTCCAGAGCCTTCACCAATTCCATCACCGGTTCCAACTCCAGTTCCCTCGCCGATTCCCATGCCAGTTTCGTCGCAGGTACCATCTCTGGCGCTGCAAGAAAAATCTCAGGAGCCTCAAGCGCCACTTCCTGAGCCCCAAATTCCATTCGAAACAGCTCTGGAAGAAGTAATTAGGCGGCCAATGCTACCTCAGCCCCCAATTGAGGGAAACTTGGATTGTAGAGCTCGGCCATTCCATTCCGAGCTATGCTTCGACTTACCGACATTCAGAGTGAGGCCGGAGCTTGCCCAATCATTCCAGCTGCTGAGGAGGTATCACATGGAGCACTTGCTGACTCCAAGAGACTTTTTCTATCCCCGGGTAGCCACGGATTTCTACCAATCCATGACAACCAACCAGGTCAGGGATCCAACCTTGATTCATTTCACTATCGATGGGAGACATGGCATATTGGGAGCACGCCATGTTGCTGAAGCCCTGCAAATTCCCTATGAGCCAACCCAATTCGATAATTTTAGAGCTTGGGCAAATCCTACTGAGCTGGAGATGGTGCGCACCCTTTTCAGAGGAGCTGCAAATCGATCACATCTGCTGAGGGGGGAGCTTCCTCCAGTTATGTTTTTGATTGATGCATTTTTGCGTCATAATCTGTATCCATTGCAGCATTGGACTCAAAGAAGGGGAGTCCTCTTAGAAGCTCTTTACAAGATGTCAGAAGGATTTTTCTTTGGGCCTCATCATCTGATCCTGGTAGCCCTTCTCTATTTCGAAGAGAAGGTTCACAAAAAGAAGCTTCAAAGAGCTGATTGCATTCCCCTCCTCTTTCCAAGGCTGCTATGCCAAATTTTAGAGCATCTGGGATACCCTTCTGAGCCTCAGCTGGAGAGAAAGAGAATTTGTCGTGAGCCATTCACTCTTGATAAATGGAACAATATGACGGCCTACAAAGTTGATCAGCCTGAGCAGCCTTAGCCAGCTGCAAGGAGAGCATCCCCAAGACATATACCTGAAGGTATAACAGTTGCTGCTCCTGCCATTTCTAGAGCTCCACCAGCTGCATCAGCTTCATCTCAGCCATCCACATCAGCTGAGCCGAGGATGGCCATTCCTATATCTGAATATCGAGAGTTGTGCCGTGCATTGGAGACTCTTACAGCTTCTCAGAGCAGTCTTGCTCAGGAGATGGCAGCCATCAGAGCATGCCAAGAGCAGATGTTGGCCACTCAGGCTCAACAAGCTACCATCTTAAGGCAGCTCCAAGTCCATTTCGATCTGCCACAAGTTGTAGAGCCCTCCACTGATACACCAACAGAGCCACACTCTCATCCTTCAGAGTCTCATTCTCCAGAGCCCCAAGCCCCAACTGATGCACCTACTGAAGAGGCAGACCCATCTGCCTAGCCCCAGCACACCCCACTCATCAGACTATTATATATATCTAATATTTTTATGTATTTGTTTTTTTTAGTTGAAAAGAAGTCCCAGTATTTTCGTACTATATTTGGGATTCCTTGTGTTACTTGTCTTTTGCATTGTAATCAAATGAATTTAAAGTAATACAAGTTTAATATTTCTTATTAACAGTTAGCATTAAGTTATCTTTATTTCCTTTTCTCACATATTCTATTCTTTTTGAAACATGTGGTTTCCTCCAATCAATATTCGAATTTGATTTCAGCAATGAGGTACCACTTCCTCCCTTTAATTACAGTCACTCATATCACATTGAGGACAATGCTCAATTCGGTTGGGGGGGAATGAGGAAGGAAGTATGCCAAATCTTTTTGGGTAATGAAATTATTTTGGTAAATTAGTTGTAATTTTTACTTTTTACTCTTGTTACTCTATTCTCCATGAATTTTGAGGAAAAATTTTAATTAAACCAAGAGAAATTGAACTGTTGTTTTTCACTTAACTTAGAGTATGGATTATGCTCACTAAAGTGGTTCAATTGTTTAAACTTCTATTGAAATTGAATTTAGTTCTTCCACTTTAAGCTATTCACACACTGTGCACATTAGATTCCGATTATAAGATGAAAAGCTATTTCCCTTTTGACTTAGGATAATTTTGGGACTTGGTACATTTGACCTCATTTGATAAAATTGAAACACCCTGCAAAAGGCCAATGAGCCTTTGAAATAAAGAAAGTTGTTTGCTTGCCTTGAAACCCGAGCAAGGTCTGAGGGGTATATGGTGAAAGCCTTTAAAGCCTGGTGCCCTAAGCCTTAATTGGTTGGGAGTCACCGACCTCAATGCTCGTTATAAGGGTGAATAGGTAGAGCTAACATATGGTAGATGCTTGGGTATTAGAAATTCATTCTTAAAAGTCCGGGGAAAAATCCGAGGAGTTAGTGTTTGAAAGATCCTTAAAGCTTGGTGCCCTAAACCTTAATTGGTTGGGAGTCATCGATGGACCCCCATTACATGGACAAGTCAGAAAGAGTACCCCATAAAGCTACCTTAAAAAAATATATATATATATATATGAAAGTGTGTTATTTTCTTATTGATTTTGGTCAGTTTGCTAAGTGTTGAAAAGAGATAGGTTGGGGGGAGAGATTAGTTTAGCATATTATTTTCGGAAGCTAAGGAACCAATACACATAGATTTTTGTGGAAGATTGAAGTTTGGTTCTTTGAAAGTGGAAATGATTTTAAAACTTCAGTTTGCATAATGCACTCCCTTGATTGACAGTGTTTAACATAGTTTGTTATAACTCTTGTTGAATTTTGGGTTTGTATTTCTTTAATGTTTCATGTGAGAATTAGATCATCATGCCACTTGAGAATTGATTTTGATCAGCATGATGTTGTAAATTTTAGTATAGGTTGCTTTTTATTTTCATTGTTCTCTCCTATATTACTAAGGGACTAGCAATATGTCAGTTGGGGGGAGTGATTACTACTCAAAAAGTGTTATTTTATAGCTTATAATTAATCCTTTTAAACACTTTTGAGTAGTAGTTTTGGCCTTTTAACTCAATTGGCATGTTAAGGACCCTTAAAAGGGATTTTAATCGCTTTGTGTAAGTTTTGGTGTTTTTGTTAGTATTTTGATCACCAAAGCAAGTCAAGACTGAGGAGAGTTATGAGGAATCTTGGGCAAAGCTTAGAAGTCATTTGCCAAGAGTAAATCTGGATTGCAAGGAGAAAAAGTAAAGAGAATCTACCATGAAGCATATTCTTGATGACAGTCGTATCAGCCACTTTTGGAGCACTTTCTGAAGTCCAAATGATGCATGCTATATACCATTTCAAAGATCAGGAAGTCAAAAATCCAATGCTTCAAACGGTTCACAATTCGGAGTTGAAACAAAGAAGTTCCAGCCATTGCAAGCCAATCACTTCGAGCTGAAGGAAGCATTTTGCAAAGTGCTGCGAAATCACCCTTTTGTTGCGAAGTGATTCCGCAGCCTTTTTGTACAGTGTGATGTATCTCCTTCTGAAGTTGCCCGACATATACCGCGAGAAGGAAGCTTGGAACCTCAAGGTGGAAGCCAACTTCGCAGCCCTGCGAGTTTAGCTTGTTGTTGCAAAATGATTTCGCAGCCCTCTTGAGTGTTTGCGAAATCTCGCAGACACCATTTTTCTCATGCGAAATGGTTCCTGAAGCCTCCCGATATTTGCTACTGACATTGGGAGATATTTTACATCAGATTTTTGTTGTCTAAATCCCAAAATACTCCTTGTAAGCCACCAATTACATGATTCCTTAGTTTTTAAGTTAGTAAAAAGAGTAAATATCTATGTAATAATTAGTTTTAAATTATGTTCATATATATACCTCTCGAGAGCCAGTTCTCAGGGAGGAGTTCCTTCTGTAAAAGTTTGGGTAAGCAAGTAAAGTTCAGTTCTTTCTACTGCCTTACCTTCTCACTTTGTATTTTTATTTTATTTCTAAGTTATGAATTCTCTGAGGAATTTTCCCCAGAGAATGAGTAACTAAACCTCTAGTTCCTTGGAGCTAAGGTTGCCGGGGAAGGTTCCAAGTGCAAGAATGCAAAGCTCTGTGGTTTTAGCTATTAATGAAGAGGAAGTGAAATCCTTTAATGATTTCTATGTTTTTAGTTAGCTTAAAACACCTTAGAGTCACCTGGGCCAACACTTGGTAAGGCAAGTGATTTCCAACCATGGAAATGCACTAGTTTACCCCTTGCGAACCTCTGGGAGGTGACTTCAAGGTAGGATTTTCTAGAATAGCCAACACTTGGTAAGCTTTTGGACTCCAGGGAGACATCCATTAGTTATCTCTTGTGAGCTTTTGACGGGTAATCCAAGGTTAAAGATCACCTTGAATGGTTAAGGCTTAGTGAGAGGCTTAAACCATTGCAAGTTGCATCAGTGAGAGAATTAAAGTGAAATCTAATTGAAGGAGTCTCTGTACAACACCGATTAGAGAATTGACTATATGTTGAATCTCTAACGCGAGGAAATGAACCATCTGACCAGAGCCGTGTCTTTTGCATGAGGAACCACCCCAGTGAACTCTCCAGGGAATGCTTTTCTTCCTAAATTATTCCAAACTTCTGTTGTGTTAGTTAGTTTAAGTCTAAACCTTTACCAATCAAAGTTTGTGTTTTACTTCTTAAGCTAACCATGAAATGAAACAAAACCAATTCACTTGGAATTGATATCATTGAGAGCTTGTTAATCTTTCCCAGTGGACGATCCTAGAGCCACTATACTACAGTAGCTTTTTCTTTGCTACCCTAGTATATGGTGTTATAGGTTATAAATTTTGTTGATTACTCCCTCAATCAAGGAGCACCAGCTGGACACAAATCAGCTGAGACACTAATTGGGCACAAATCAATAGCCTTGAGCTATTCTTAGTATTTAGAGCCATGGCCTCCCAACTAAGAATTGTTCATATCATCCACAACCTTGAGATATTCATGGCATTTAGAAGACTAAGCTCGTAGGAACTCGAGTCATTCATGTCATCCACAACCTTAAGTTGTTCGTAGTGTTGAGGGCCCTTAGCTCAAGATCCAAGGTAGCTTATGTCATCCACAACCTTTAGCTTTCATAATATTTAGAGACTTGAGCTCATGACCTAGAGTTATTCATGTCAACCACAACCCTGAGTTGATCATAGTATCTACAGTCTTAACCTCATGACCCAGAGTCGTTCATGTCATCCACAACCTAGAATTGTTCATAGCATTTAGAGGCTTGAGCTCATGATGCAAAATCATTCATATCATCCACAACCCTAAGCTATTCGTAGAATCTAGACACCTGAGCTCACAGGATCCCAGTCCTTCATATCATCCATAACTTTGAGCTATTCATAGCATCCAAAGCCCTGAGCTCATGACCTGGAGTCGTTCATGTCAACCATAACCCTAAGTTGTTCATAGTATTTAGAGCCCTTGGCTCATGACCGAGAGCCATTCATGTCATCCATAACCCTAAGCTATTCATAACATCTAAATCCTTTTCCTCATGACCTAAATTGTTTGAGTCATCCACAACCCTGAGCTATTCATAACACCTAGAGCCCTAAGATCATAACCCGTAGTTATGAATGTCATCCACAACCCTGAGCTGTTATAATAACTAGAGGCTTGAGCACATGATGCAGAATTGTTGATATAATCCAATGCCTTAAGCCGTTAATAGAATCTGTAGCCTTAAGCTCATAACCTGAAGTCGTTCATGTCATCCATAGCCTTGAGTAGTTCATAGCATCTAAAGCCTTGAGTTCAGGACCAAGAATCATTTATATCAACCATAGCTCTTAATTGTTCATAACATCTAAACCCTTAAGCTCAGGAACTAGAATTGCACATATCATCCTTAACACTGAGCTATTCATAACATCTCAAGACCTGTTCTCATGACCAAGAGTAGTTCATGTCATCCACAATGCTAAGTTGTTCATAGCATCTAGTACTCTAATCTCATGACTCGAAGTCATTCATGGCAACGACAACCCTGATTTGTTTATAGTATCTAGAGGACTAAGCTCACGAGATCTTGAGTCGTTCATATGATCAACAACTCTAAGCTCTTCACAGCATCTAGGGCCCTGAGCTCACAATCAGGAGTCATTCATATCAACTATAGCCCTAAGTTATACATAGCATCTTAAGCCTTGAGCTCATGACTTGGAGTTATTCATGTCATCCTAAGCTTTGAGCTATTCATAGCATTTAGAGTCATGGGCTCATGATTAAGAATCATTCATTTCATCCACTACCTTGAGTTATTGATAGCATCTAGAGGCATGAGCTCATGATATCTTGAGTCGTTCATATCATCCACAACCTTGAGTTGTTCGTAGCATCCACAGACCTTAGTTGTTCATGACATCTAGAGCCTTGAGCTCACAACCTTGAGTCATTCATGTTAACTACAACCTTGAGTTGTACATAATATCTTGAGCCTTAAGTTCATGACCTAGAGTAGCTCATGTCCTCCATAACCTTTAGCTATTCATAGCATCTAGAGCCTTGAGTTCATGAACTAGAGTCGTTCATGTCATCCATAGCCTTGAGCTAGTCATAACATTTAAAGTCATAGGCTCCTGATCAAGAATCATTCATATCATCCATAACCCTAAATTGTTCATAGCATTTAGTGGACTAAGCTCATGGGATCCAGAGTCATTCATATCATCCACAACCATGAGTTGTTCATATCATCCAAAGCCTTGGGCTCATGATGCAGAGTCACTCTTGTCATCCACAACCCTAAGCTATTCATAGCATCTAATGCCCCGAGCTCACGACCTAGAGTCGTTCATGTCAGCCATAACCCTATGCTAATCATAGCATCTAGAGCCCTAAGCTCACGACCTGGAGTCGTTCATGTCATCCTAAGCTCTGAGCTATCCATCGCATTTAGAGACATAGGCTCATGATTACTAATTGTTCATATCATCCACTGCCTTGAGTTGTTCATAGTATCTAGAGGCCTAAGCTCTTGAGATCCCAAGTCATTCATATCATCCACAACCTTGAGATAATCATAGCATCTAGAGCCCTGAGCTCACGACTCATAGTAGATCATGTCATCCATAGCTCTGAGTTGTTCATAACATCTAGAGCCTTGAGCTCGTAACCTGGAGTAGTTCATGTTAACTACAGCCTAGCTGTACATAACATCTAAAACCCTAAGCTCACGACCTAGTGTCATTCTTGTCATACATGGCCTTGAGTTGTTCATAGTATTTAGAGCCCTAAGCTCATGACTTGGAGTCGTTCATGTCATCCATAGCCCTAAGTTGTTCATAGCCTTTAAAGTCATAGTCTCCCGACCAAGAATCATTCATATCATCCATAACCTTAAATTGTTCATAGAATTTAGTGGACTGAGCTCACGGGATCCGGAGTCATTCATATCATCCATAACTGATAACCCGACTCTTGGTAGCTTGGCATGTAAGGGTATCAACAAAATTTATACCTAAGGTCCTTACACTAAAGTAGCAAAGCTATTGTAGCATAGTGGCTCTAGGATCGAACACTGGGAAGGGTTTTTACTTTAACTGGTGAAGTTCGGAGGATGTAGTGAACTTTTCTTAATAAAAATTAGGTTAAGATGAAAACATAAAAAGATGAAGGTGTTTTAAACTAAACTAACATGAAAATAGGTTAAAAGATGGAAAAAGAAGTTTCTCAAGGCTTTGGATAGCCATGCTTAACTCACTGTGTAAAAATGGAGATTTTGGGACTTTTCACCTCGAGTTGGGGAAGCAACTAAGGTGATGCTTACTTCCCGAACCGGTATGAGTTTAACAACTGAGTTTTAGTCCTTGAAAACTTACAAAAAGGGTAGTTGAACCTCATAAATGCTCTTTTATTGATATAGGTCATCTCCTCGACTTGCAATACAATGGCTCGTAGGAGATAACTAATGAACGTCAGGGGATCTAACAATAAGAATCCACTGAGACCAAAAGGTTATCAAGTATTGGCCATTCAAAGCAAGTCAAAGGGATTAAAAGCTTTACTTTGAATGAAAACATTTATGACGCTCAGCTACTTACATTTATGGCTTGAAAATCTCCATCCTGACACGGGAGCTTCACATGGCATCCATTACTTCAAGAAACTAAAAGGTTTCAGCCTCTCATCCTTGGGGATTTCATCTTCCAAGGATGTTTGGCTACTAAGAAAATGAGAAATAAAAGAGAAAAGAAGCGTATGAACAAAAGTGCTCTTATAACTTATAAAGTTACAGGTTACAAGATATTTTTGTCTGAGGCTCTTCACCTCTATTTAAAGACAATAACAAGCTAAATTACAAGAGCTATTACAAAAGCAACCTATTCATTGGTTGATTACAAGGGTAAAATAGGTATTTACAAAGCTAAAAATCAAGCAAAATATCTTGGAGAACTGGCAGTGGAATGGAAAGATGAAGGGTCCAAATTTCGCACCATGAAGAAAATCTCCTTGCGAAATGGTGTTCCCATGGCATGATGCAGTTGTCTTCCGAAGGCCATATCTTCCTCATTTCAGCTCCAAATCGTACACGGTTTGAAGTGTTGGATTCTGGACTTCCTGAGCTTTGAAATGGTATATGTCATGTAGAAAATGGACTTCTAGAAGTGCTCCAAAAGTGCAAAATAAGACTGCAGCTGCTGTCCTCTATTTTCCTCTTCTCCATTGTTCTTTCCTTGTAAAATGGTGTTCGCATGGCTTGTGCTCGTGTTTCCACTTGAAATTCAAGCCTGTAAATGTCCAAAATCCTTGCTTAACTCGCCCAAGTAGCTCCTCCATCAATTGGGATGCTTGAATTGGTTCATAAGCTGATGAAAAACATGCAAACTTGCCACAAAATGGTTAAAACCAATTACTAAGGATCTTAATGAATTAATTGGGTTAAATGAATATGATTACTACTCAAAGGTGCTTAAAACCATTATAATTAGGTCTACAAAATAGCACTTTTTGGTAGTAATCAATAACCCTAAGTTGTTCATAGCATCTAATGCCCTGAGGTCACAACCAGGAGTTGTTCATGTCAACCATAGCCTTGAGATAATCATAACATCTAGAGCCTTGAGCTTACGACTCGTAGTCAATCATGTCAACCATAACCCTAAGCTAATCATAGTATCTAGAGCCTTGAGCTCATGACAAGAGTCATTCATGTCATCCATAGGTTTTAGCTATTCATAGCATCTAGAATTTTGAGCTCATAACACAAAATCATTCATATCATCCATAACCTTGAGTTGGTCATAGGACCTTAAGTCGTTTATATCATCCATAGCCTTGAGCTATTCGTTGCATCTAGAGCCTTGAGCTCAAACCCGAATTCGTTCATGTCACCTACAGCTCAAGGTTATGGATGATATGAACGATTTTGCTAAGCTCAAGGGATCCTAAGTTGTTCCTATCGTCTACAATTCTGAGGTATTCTTAGCTTTTAGAGTCTTGAGCTCACGACCCAAAGTCATTCATGTCATCCACAACACTACACTACCCATAGCATTTAGAGCCTTGAGTTCATACCCAAAATCGTTCATATCATCCACAGGCTTGAGTTGTTCATAGAAACTAGATCCTTGAGGTCATGACCAAGAATCATGCATTTCATCAACAACCTTCAGTTGTTCATAGCATCTAGAGCCCTAAACTCATAATCTAAAGTCCTTCAACTCCACCACAACCCTAGCTTGTTCATAGTATTTAAAGGCCTGAGCCCATCACCTGAAGTCGTTCATGTCATTCACAGTCTTGACTTGTTCACAACATCTAGAGCCTTGAGCTCACAACCTAAAGTCGTTCATGTTATCTATAGCCTTGAGCTGTTTATAACATCTAGAGACCTCAACTCATAGGATCCCGAGTCATTCATATCATCTAGAACTCTGAGTTGTTCATAGCATCTAGATACTTGAGATCAGAACTCAGAGTCTTTCATGTCATCGACAGCCTCAAGCTGTTCATAGCATTTAAAGCCTTGAACTCTTAACCCAGAGTGTTTCATGTCAACCAAAGGCCTGGCTTGTTCATAATATTTAGAGGCTTAAGCTCCTGACTAGAATTAATTCATGTCATGCACAACCTTGAATTTTTAATAGCATTTAGAGCCCTAAGCTCATGACCTAGAGTTGTTTATACCAACCACAACCTTGAGTTGTTCATAGCATCTAAAACCTTAAGCTGACAACTCAAAGTCATTCATGTCAACCACAACCCACAATTCTTCATAACATCTAGAGCCCTAAGCATAGGACCCAAAGTTGTTCATGTCATCCATAGCCCTAAGTTGTTCATTGCATCCAAAGGCTTAAGTTCATGATGTAGAATTGTTCATATCATCCACAGCCTTAAACGGTTCATAGCATTTAAAGGGTTGAGCTCATGGGATCTCGATTCATTCATATCATCCACAACTCTAAGCTCTTCTTACCATCCATAGCTCTGAGTTCATGACCCGGAGTAGCTCATGTCATCCACAGCTCTGAGTTGTTCATAACATCTAGAGCCTTGAGCTCACAACCCGCAATTGTTCATGTCATACATAGCCTTAAGTCGTTCATAGCATCTAGAGGCTTAAGCTCATGATGCAGAACCTTCAGATCATCAATAGCTCTGAGCGGTTCATAGCATTTAGAGGCCTAAGCTCCTAGGATCCCAAGTCATTCATATCATCCACAATTCTGACTATTCATAGCTTCTAGTGCCATAGGCTCAAGACCCGGTGTCTTTCATGTCAACCACAACCCGAGTATCACATAGTATCTAGAGCCTTAAGCTCACAACCCAGAGTTGTTCATAGCATCTAGAGGCTTTAGCTCATGATGTAGAATTGTTCATATCATCCACTACCATGAGCGGTTTGTAGCATGTCATGAGGTCAAGCCTCTAAATGTAATGAAAATCTCAAGGCTCTAAATATTGTTAACTGTTTAGTGTTGTGGATGACATAAACTACTCTTTATCATGAGCTCAGGTCTCTAGATGCTATGACCAGCTCAAGGATCTAGATGCTATGAACAATTTAGGGTCATGGATGATATGAACAATTCTGGGTCTTGAACTCAACCCTCTAAATGCTATAAACACCTCAGGGTTATGGATGACATAAGTGACTCCTGGTCATGAGCTTAGGACTCTAGATACTATGAACAACTTAGGGTTGTGGGTGACATGAACAAATCATGGTCATGAACTTAAGGCTCTAGATGCTATGAACAGATCTGTATAATGGATGACATGAACTACTATGGGTCATGAGCTTAGGTCTCTAGATGCAATTAACAGCTTAGTGTTGTGGATGATGTGAAGGACTTTGGATCATGAGCCCAGGGCTCTAGGTGCTATGAATAGCTTGGGGTTGTGGATGACATGTACAACTCTAGATTATGAGCTCAAGGCTCCAGATGCAATGAATAGTTGAGAGTTGTGGATAATATGAATGACTACAAATCCAATGTGTTCAAGCCTCTAGATGCTATTAATAGCTCAGGGTTATGGTTGACATCAACGACTTCAAATCATGTGCTTAAGGCTCTAGATGAAATGAATAACATAGGGTTGTGGATGACAAAAGCTACTCTAGGTCGTGTGCTCATAGCTCTAGATGTTTTAAACAGCTCAGAGTTGTGGATGATATGAATGACTTGAGATCCCGTGAGCTCAGGCCTCTAAATGCTATGAACTAATCGGGACTATAGATGATATGAATGATTCTTGGTTGCAAGCCCATGGTTCTAAATGCTTTAAACAACTCAAGGCTATGGATGGCATGAATGACTCCGTGTGGTGAGCTTAGGGCTCTAGATGCTATGAACAACTCAGGGTTGTGGATTACATGAAAACTTTAGGTCATTAGCTAATGCTCTAAATGCTATGAATAGCCTATAGTTATGGGTGATATTAACTACTTTTGATCATGAGCTCAAGTGTTTAGACACTATGAACAGCTCAGGGTTGTGGATTATATGCATGATTCTGGGTCGTGAGCTCAAGGATCTAGATACAATGAACAACTGATGGTTGTTGATGATATGAATGATTCTAGGTCATGAAATCAAGGCTTTAAATGCTATGAATAGCTAAGGGCTATGAAGGAAATAAACGACTTTAGGTTGTGATCTCCGGGTTCTAGATGCTATGAACAATTCAGAGTTATGAATGGTAGAAACGACATGGGATCCCATGAGCTTAGGCCTTTAAATGCTTTGAATAGTAGGGGTTGACGAGGATCTGAACCATTGATTCATGCCCACTTGGTGTATCAGCTAATTCATGTTCTCTGATGGGAGTAATCAACAAAATTTATAACCTATTACACCATGAACTAGGGTAGCAAAGACAAAGCTACTATAGCATAGTGGCTTTAGGATCGTTCACTGGGATGGGTTTTCACTTCACAAACGATATTAATTCAAAGTTGAATTGGTGCCTTTTCATTTCAAGGTTAGCTTTAAAAGAAAACATAAACTTGAGTTGGAAAAGGTTTGGTTTTAAGCTAACTAAAAAGAAAGTAATGGGAATTACTTATGAAGAAAAGTGTTTCTTGGAGTTTTAGGATCACTAGGATCAGGCTCCTCATACAAAAATAGAGTTTTGGTCACTTTGGTTCTTTTCCTCACATTGGAGAATTAACATATAGTTCATTCTCCAATCGATGTTGTACAGATGCAGCCCATTTATGAATTTCAGCATTAATTCCCTCTCACTGATGCATCTCGCAATGGCTTGTGCCTCTCACCTAGCATTTACCATTCAAGGTGATCATTAACCTTGGACTTCCCTTCTCAAGCTCGCAAGAGATAACTAATGGATGTCTCCTTAGAGTCCAAAAGCTTACCAAGTGTTGGCAATTATAGAAAATCCTACCTTCAAGTCACCTCCCAAAGGCTCGCAAGAGATAAACTAGTGAATCTCCATGGACGGAGATCACTTGCTGTAGACGCTCAATTTTGTCCCTTTAGCACATGTCTTTAAAATTCGTTTTCAATGCTTCAAAATAGTTCCTTGGTGGCCCATTACTACTCGTACAACTTACCTTTTTTTGAGTCACCTTGGAGACTTTGGTTAAGGGATTATCTGACCCTTTATTGTGACCCTCGGCAGCCCTAACTTAGACTTAGGCTTTTCTTGTTTTTTAGGATAGCTTTTAGATACACTTGGCCCATTCGGATATTTTTAGTGTGACTTATATGACTTGCATGTTTGCATCGCTCGTAGGGCCCATTTTTTGTTAATTTGTTTATTTTTATTTTATTTTATTTTATTTTCCTCTTTATATTATTTTCCTTAACTTATTTATTTATTATTTTTACCATTTTCTAATTTATTTACCTATTTATCTATTAATGCAATTATTTAACTTCTAAAATTTCATGTTTTTGCAAGGAAACTTACTATTGAAGTTTAAGGAAGGCGGGGCTCTCCTTGGAAGGTTTGGGAGAGGAATTTGAAATTATGAAGATTGCTTTTGAATTGGAAGATTTAAAAAAGGATAAGGAGAAAAGAAGAGAGAAAATATGGGATTTTTTCCTTTCGGAACGGATTTAGGATTTAGGGGGTGATATATATATGGGGGAGATTCTTTTTTTTCGTGGAGAGGACGCATTGGATGATTGGGAGAAATTCTGAGGATTTTTGGGAGTGAAGAACACAAGAACGAGAAAAGGGTGATTGCAGCCAAGATTGTCCAGGGCCACAATTTGTTTTGATGATATTGGTTGCTTATTTGTTTGCCTCAAACCCGTTGTGATCTTTCCCACGAGCCTGAGCCCATCTAAAAATCATGAGATGTGGCTTTATCGGCTTTCTTCTATTTTTATCATTTTTATTTTATGATGTCTATTGGTTCTCTCCTCGTTTTCTCTGTTTTGGATCATTCCTCCAAGTTTCCTGATGATTGTCTATAAGCATTCCATATGAGCCGATTCTTTTGGGAAGATAAAAATAGAGAGGACTCTGTGTTCCATCTAGCAGAAATCGTTTCAGAAACGCCTTTTATAATAATTAGAAATCGATACTGAAATTGAAGCACCGTGGTGGAGTAGAGTGGGAAAATCAGAGCCAAAGACGGCTCCCTTCATTTTAACCTCAGGGTTTTCTTGTGGGAAAAAGAGGAACAAGAGTGGCAGAAAAATAATCTACGGAGCATTTTGAAAGATCAGCCAAATTAAATCCGCAGAAAGGGAACACTTTTAGATATTTGGGACATTATTATGCAAGGATATCCGTTAATATCCAGAGAGCTTTCAAGTGTTACTGGAGATTGATCACCCTTAATCCCAATTATTCCGATTCTGGGCAAACAAATGTTGAAACTCCCATGCCTGCTCCGTTTGTGTTGTTCTCTTGATGTCTACTCATCTAATGTTCTGGCTCTGTTTGTGGTTCTGTCACCGATTCTTGATGTAGAGGGATCAATCTCCGGAAGCATTTGCCTCCAACAAAGATCTGGTTTGTTTTCTTTTAATCTTTTAGGGTTTTGATATCTTTGAGCATCAGAAAAGTGTACTGAGCATATGGAAATATTTGGGGCGTTTGGGTCAGTGTGTGCTGCCAAGTTCCTATTTGTGCTTTGCATAGTGGTGATTTTTCATGACATTGATGTTGGGTTGCTATCTCGTTTCGCCATGAATGGTCTGGTTCGAATTTGCTGATTGAAAGCCCAACAACCCTTTAGCTGAGTTTGCATGAATTTTAGATTACAATGATTGCAGGCCACGTTTTGTTCACTGCATTAAGCTTTGCAATTTCACTTCACTGAGCTCATTAAGGTTAATGATGGAGCTCTGTACACTTCTGTTGGTGTCCCTACTGTTTGTATCTGCAATGGGGCAGCTTCCATCACAGGACATTGTGGCACTGCTCGAATTCAAGAAGGGAATCCAGCATGATCCAACTGGTTATGTGCTTAATTCATTGGAATGAGGAGTCTATAGATTTCAATGGGTGCCCTTCCCCTTGGAAAGGCATTGTTGGTAATGGTGCCAATGTTGCTCGGGTGTCTCTTGATCACCAAGGTCTTTCTACTGATGTTGATTTGAGTGTATCTTTGAATCTCACAATACTGGTGAAACCTCATCGAGAAAAGGCCTCATCCAGAATTGTTGATAGGAGGCAATATCCTATGTATTACAGTCCACACTTCATTGATAGGGATACTAAGTTCCAGTCAATTACTAGAATTTGTGATGATTCAAGATTACTTGGGAAGCATCAATTGATGGAAGAACATGGATGGGTTCAAACAGTATTTTGGTGAACAAGCTGAGTCCTTGTCTGCGCAGAGCACTTCAACTACCTCTCAGAGATCCTGAATAAGGGTTTCACCAGTAATGACAAGGTTCTCTTGGTCCACATTCCAGGCCCGGATTTCATTGATGCCTACTTTGGGTGCCTAAAGGCAAAACTCTTATCAATTCCGGTTCTTCCTTTGGATCTACTGTAAAGAAGTGGGCAAACAATTCCAGAAAGTTTCTCATTGCCTTTCGTGTTTTCTACATTTGCTCTATTGTTGTTGGAATAATTATCGAGATCACTGTCATGTACCTAATACAAAACCGTGAGTACGGGGAAGGAATTGATAACCTACTGGTTCTCTTGTTTGGAGGAATTCCTATTGTTGTACTTGCTGCCTTGTCTGCTACTATGGCTATTGATTCCCATATGCTCTCCTAGCAGGGTGCAATCACTAAGAGAATGACGACCATTGAGGAGATGGCAGGCATAGATGTTCTCTGCAGTGACAAGGCAAGAACACTGACCTTGAACAAGTCGACTATTGACAAAAACCTTGATAAAGTGTTTATAAAAGGTATGGAGAAAGAATACGTGATTCTGCTTGCAGCTGGGGCTTCTAGGATTGAAAATCAGGATTCCATTGATGCCGTCATTGTAAGAATGATTGCGGATCTGAAAGAGGCACAGGCTGGAATCAAAGAGGACCATTTCTCTACATTTAATCTTGTAGACAAAGCGGGCTACTGTCATTGTATGGTTGTATTGCAGTGATAAAGTTGCAGAATCCAGCTGGTATGGAGATGTGATCCTTGATACAGGTTGTCAGAATATCGTTCCTAACTTGGTTTCTGTTCAGCCCCCGTCGACAATAGTTCATCCAAGTGAGACTAGGCAAGATCTTGTAAGATGAGGCAATGAGTTTTTTTTAAGACAAATGGGAGCAGGCCTGTACAAGTCAGGTGGATTAGGAACAGAGCAGGTGTCACTTGTTAGTGCTTCTGCTGATAATATAGGGGCCTCTTCTGGAAGTTCTGGTTCTTTGATTGAGAAGACTAATGGTGGATCAGGTTCCTTTTTTGGGCAGTTGGGGCCTATCCTGCAAGAGAAAGGCCCTTGAAGGTACTTCTGGACAGTTTTATCCTGGTAGAGGTTCAAGGTATTCTCCACAAGCTGAACCCATTGCTTAGCTTGCTGTTCTCTGGTTTCAAATAAGGATCAAAGGAGAATTGAAGACACTAGCTTCCAAGTTGAAATCTTCCAACGTTACATCTGTCCAGAATAAATCATGCTCTGAGAGCAACCTGAATACCGACACCAATTTTGTAAACACTGTGCAAGCAAAGACTGTGGTATCCATTGATCCCGAGAATATTAGATCTTCTAAAGAGAGTTTATGGTTGTTCCGACAGATAATTTTCTTTCATCAAAACTGCTGGTTAAAATTTTAAACAAACACCCCCAAGAGTTCAATGAGGTGTGCCTTTACCCGTCTTGGAGCCATGAATGAAAGCCCCCATGCTATTCAGCAAATGTTTCTCGAATGTCATAGTCCTCTTTGATCCAGCATTCAGCTTTGAGTGATCCTCTTCGTAGGAAAGAAAAAGGGAAGTGACAATTCAGCTTCTTTTGGTATGAATGAAGATGAGGATTCTGGTATTCAGATGATATTCTCAGAGAATGACCCTCCAAATTTTGATTATGATATTTTATCATGCTCTTGTAATGGTTTGAATGAAGATTGTGATATCCAAACAAAAAGTAGTTCGCAAACAGAATCCATTTGCCTTATACAAAGTTCTGGAAAAATTGTGATGAATAATTTAAGGGACATAGGATGGTTCAATCAATTCTGACCTCCTTTATAGCTACCAGAAAATTGCATTACAATAATAAGAATCCTACTTCACCTAAGGAAACTGATGATGGGAATACTATGCCCTGCGTATCGAAATCCAAGAGAGTCATTCAGATTCTTCAATTACCCTACTGTCATGTTTTTAAATCTGCACATCTTTGCACCATGCAAGGCGGTTATTTCAGTCTCAGTTTCAAGAGTGAACGGATGTAGTATTTCCAGTACCTCCAATAGTGATTCAAGCTCTTCATCAAGCGATTCAGGCTCAGGCACTTCTTCAAACGGTAAATCAGAATGTGATTCCTCAATTTCGGTAATGGCCCCGCTGAAGATAGCCAATGTAGTCTTATAATGAGGACTCCCTATTTTGTATAAAGAGAAGGTCTTGATCCAAGGTAGAAAGAGACATGGTTTAATCGGTGACCAAGAGATACCTGGTTTTCGAAATGGCTTGGTTCAGATTCTGCAGCTGTCAGTAGAGACATTCTGACCAGAATTATGTATTCCAAACATTTGGGCACGCGGATATGGCCTTCGGAAAATGAGAAGGGCAGTTTTAAATAGAATGAAGACTGACATTGAAAGGCGAGCTGGCAGTGGTAAATCAACCCTCACGTTCCAAAACCCATCTGCTCAACTATACAGTGCAATGGCACAACTGAGTCCATTGACTCAATACGCCGAATTGTATGTCGACTCATCTCGCCCTTCGATTCAGCAGGCTGCAAGTGTGGACGCTGTTGCTTACCTTTTGAAGAACGATATATTAACTTTAGAGGCACTTGTCGAAGAGATGGGGATGTATTTGCCCACTACAGATAATTTAATCCATGCAAGAGATGGACTGGCAGATTGGAGAGCTTTGTGAGGTACACTCATTGGTTGCCTGGCATTAATGAAGGAGAAAAGAGCTGCTTGGAAGACTATACAGTCGCTGTTTATCCTTGAATCTGGAGAGCAGAAATGCCATCATAATCTGTAGGTAGAAAAGATGAAATCAGAGACGCTCAACCTACAATTCCAGCTTCAGAGTATGAGCACCAATTCAAACCGTGGTAAAACTTCTCCCAGGAATGAAAATCTAGAAGAGGCAGAATCTGGACAAGTGGATGGAAATTCTTAGAGGGGTGACCTGGGAAAAGTAATGAAGAGAAAGCTGACATGGATTTAGAGGCACCAAGGGAAGATGTCTTGAGATCTGGAAATTTTGACTTCACTAGTGATCATGTGCTCAATACAGAATTTGTGACACAACTAAAGGATGACATGCAGGCTGCAGATTTAAGAAACAACGGCACCAGAACTCTAATAGCAGTAATATTCACAATAACCTTGCACCTGTAAATAGCTTACCTCCCAATGATAGTTCTGAGATGGAGATATTGGTGGCTGACTCATCTATGGACGGGAAACTCATCAATGATCAATCCAAAACTCAATTGCCTCAGCAAGATTCTTCATCTATCCAGAAAACCCAAGCCAACCTTTACCATAATGTTGAGGATGCAATTGAAGAGTGGAGAGAAGGAGCCGGAGTTGTCTTCTGATCTGCAGGAGGATAACACAGAGTCTCTGGATAATGTGGACGATGAGAATGCAGATGGATACGGATATTTTTCTGAGTTTGAGAAAGGAACTGCCTAGGCATTAGGACCTGCAACATTTGACCAGATTGACAAGAACATCACTCAAAATGAACCTGATGTTGATGGAATTATGACACAAAAAGAACACCTCACTAAGGAGAATGATAAATAAAATTCTGAAACAGAGAAAAGAATGAAGGAGCAGATGCAAGTCTCAAATTCAGAGGTCTCACTTAAAGACTCATCCCCATAAACCCTTTCTGCCCCCTCAGTTTTCATGTTGGTTGCAGTTTCAAAGAGTATTGCTACTTTTTTTACATATTCAGCAATTAGGTGTAAGATCATGATTCGGACAGCAGTTTCAAATGATGATGAAGACAAGAAAGCTCTACAGAAATCCCACAAAACAGTACATGGTGCTCTCTATGTTATTTGGAGAAGAGAAATGGGACCGAGGTTCTTTAAGGAATTGCAAGCTTAGATCCTGAAAGTCGTACTAAGCTCAGCATTGCTTTTGATGATCAAGGAGAAAATTGTAGCAGGCACTTGAGTACTAATACTTGCAGCCGCCCCAAATTAAGCAAGAGCTGGAATTGTCACTTCCTGTCAGTTCCCACAGTTGCCCATGATTAAATGAAGCCCTCAAGCTCTCTTCCAGCAATATCTTTGACATCAAATGCCCACCAGAATCTCCATTCAATAACTGCTTCAATTTGAGCTCATGGATCCAAGGAAAACATGGATAGGGAAAGTTGGTTGGGCCAAGAAGCCCTAGAAAGTGCCAAGAGAGCGAGAGAGGGCAGAATGTATTTGGGGATTCAACACCAGCAAGATAGTCTCAAATCTCATTCCTAGGCTCCAGTCCATTATGGCTACCTTGCTACACACTTTCCCCTTTTCTTGCTTCTTTGCTTGGGAATTTACTGTTTTAAATTGAATTTTTGAACCATTGTTTAACTAAACATTCCCGGCTTTGAAAAATTCATCTTAGGTCATTTCTAGGTATAAAATCCATATTCGAACACACTCTTGCTGCCATTTTCCTTCCGGCATGCATTTTCACTATTTTATTTGATTTTCAACCGATTTTCTTGAGTTTTCTTGATTTTCTTAAGCATGAACAAACTCCATAATTCCAAGTCATGGAATTTATGGAATCAACTCATGCGAGATTAATTAGGGCTTTGGTGGGGGCCCGACATTCATGATACTTTCTTCAATATTGTTTGCTTGATATGTTGATTTTTGATTCTTCTTGATGATATACATGAATGTTTTTCATATTTATTGTTGAGGTGCTCTTGATCCCCATAGAGGAGTACTAGCTTGCTATTCAGGTACGCTCTCTTCTCATCTATTTTTTTTAGAACTCTATAGACTTGTATGCCATTGATAACCATATCCATATTTGACGTGATTCTTGGATGACTTGATATATGCCTGACTTGCTTGAATAAAACAAATGTTGTGTGCTACATTCCTACACTAACTTTTATGTTTTATGATAGCGCTTGAAGAGCGGTTCAGGTACGCATCCTAACTCTCCTTTATTGTGATTTGATCTTGTTTAACATGCAATTTTTTGAAATCACCTAGCCTACTTAGGTATCCATAATTAACCGATTAATTGTCATATTCCCCTTAACTTAGTTAGTAGAGACCTTTATAGGGCTTAGAGGGGTGCTACCTTTCAAAGGTACCTTCCCAATAGGTAACCTGATCCCCGGACCAAGACTTGGGTTTTCAAAGACACGCTTTTCCAAAAATTATGGAGTCATTTTTTTTAGGGTTTTATTTCTTGTTTTATTTTCCCTTCAAAAATAAAAATAAAATAAGTGGCGACTCCAACTTTTTTTCAAAAATCAATTTTTTCACAAATAAATAAAAAGCGAGTCTCGCCGATCGAGTGGGGACGCACGTGAAAAATGCGGGTCCACACTTGCCTTACCAAGTGTTGGCCCAGGTGACTTCAAGGCGTTTTAAGTTAACTAAAAAGATAAAAACCATTAATGGGTCACACTTGCTCTTCATTAAAAGTTGAAACCACAAAACTTCCAATTTTTGCATTTGGAAACTTACCCGGTTACCTTAGCTCCAAGAATCAAAAAGCCTAGCCTCTCATCCTCTGAGGAAAAATCCTCAGAGTTTGATTGGCTAGAAAGAAAAATAACAACAAAACAAAAATATATAGAAAAAACAAAGCAAGTGCTCTGTAAAATATATTTCTTCCTATTACAAAAAGTTGTCTCCGAGAACAAGCTCCCGAGAACTATTTAAATGAAAATTACAATAATAATTATTACATGGATATTTACCCTTTTTCCTAACTTAATAGCTAAGGAATCCTATAATTGGTGGCTTACAAGGAGAGTTTGGGGATTTAGACAACAAAAATTTGAAGAAAAATATCTCAAAGTGTCGGTCGCAAATATTGGGAAGCACTAAGGACCATTTTTCAGGTGAAAACGAGGTTTGCGAGATTTCACAGACGCACAAAAAGGGCTGCGAAATCACTTCGTAGCAAAAGGTTGATTTCGCAGCGCTGCGAAGTTGGCTTTCAGCTTGCAGTGTTCGGTTTCCAACAGCTGTAACTCCTTCATTTTAGCTCCGAATTGCACACCGTTTGAAGCATTGGATTGATGACTTCCTAAGCTTTGAAACTACATATAGCATGCTTAAATTGGACTTCATGAAGTGCTCCAAAAGTGTCTAACATGACTTTCATCAAAAATGCTTCATGGCAGATTTCTCTTTACTTCCCCTCCTTGCATTCCGGATTTGCTTATGGAAAAGGACTTCAAAGCTTTGGTTCTTCATGTTTCTGAGCTTTCCATTGCTTTTCCATGGATTCCAAATAACTCTCCTCAATCTCGGATTGCTTTGGTGATCAAAAAGCTATCAAAAGACCAAAACTTAACATAATTTGATTAGAATTGATTGCAAGGGTCCTTAACATGCCAATTGAGTTAAAAGGTAATAACTACTACTCAAAAGTGTTTAAAAGAGTTAATTACAAGCTATGAAATAGCACTTTTTGAGTAGTAATCAACCATTCTTAGTCGTGAGCCCATGGCTCTAAATACTATGAACAACTCGGAGCAATGGATGACATGAATTACTTTGGGTCGTGAGGGCTGTAGATGCTATGAAAAACTCAAGGTTGTGGTTGACATGAATGACAATGGGTTGTGAGCTCAAGGCTCAAGATGCAATGAAAAACACAAGGCTATGGGTGACATGAGCTACACCGGGTCATGAGCTTAGGGTTCTAAATGCTAAGAACAACTTAGGGTTGTGGATGATATGAACGACTCGGGATCCTGTGAGCTCAAGCCTCTAGATGCTATCAATAGCTCAGGATTAATGATGAAATTAATGATTCTTGGTCATGAGCCCATGGCTCTAAATGCTATGAACAACTCAAGGATGTGGGTGACAATGACGACTTCAGGTCGTGAGATAAGGGCTCTAAATGTTATGAATAGCTTAAGGTTGTGGATGACATGAGTGACTCAAGGTTGTGAGCTTAAGACTCTAGATGCTATGAACCGCTCATGGTTGTGGATGACATGAGCGACTCAAGGTTGTGAGCTTAAGACTCTAGATGCTATGAACCGCTCATGGTTGTGGATGACATGAGCGACTCAAGGTTATGAGCTCAAGACTCTAGATGCTATGAATTGCTCAAAGCTATTATTGACATGAACGACTCTAGATCGTGAACTAAGGCTTTTAGATGCTATTAACAACTCAAGGTTGTCAATGACATGAACTAATCTAGGACACAAGCTTAGGTCACTAGATGCTATGAACAACTTTGGGTTGTGGATGATATGCATGATTCTAGGTTGTGAGCTTAAGGATCTAGATTCTATAAACAACTCAGGGTTGTGGATGATATGAACGATTCTGAGTTATGAATTCAAGGCTCTAAATGTTGTAAACAACTCAAGGTTGTGGATGAAATGAACGACTTCAAGTCCCTATCTCATGGCTTTATATGCTTTGAACAGCTTGGAGTTGTGGATGATATAAATGACTCAGGGTTGTTGATTCATGCCCAGTTGAGTATTTTAACCAAAAATATTTATAAATCCTATAACCTTATACTGGCGTAGCAAAGCTACTATAGTATAGCAGGGATGGGTTTTCACTCTACCAGTGATAAACTCTAAATTAGAAATTGAGTCTAATGATTTCCTTTATCATAAACTTAAAAGTTTAAAAGAGAATAAAATTTGTTTTGAAAGTAGTGACTGAAATTAAACTAACATAGAACTAAGTAAAAATGGAAGAAAGAAAGTCTCCTGGAGCTAAGGGTTGCTAGGATCAAGTTCAAAATGCAAAGTGGAAATTCCGGATTCTTCACCTCGCATTGGGGATTTAACCTATAGTTATCTCCCGAACCGGAATAGGTTTAACAATGAAGATTTAATCCATAAAAAGTCAATAGAAATGGTAGTTAAATTCCATTAATGGCTTTAGACACTATGAGTCTTCACCTTGAATCACTTTCCAATGGCTCGTACATGATAACTAATGGACTATATGGATCTAGCAATAAGCATCCACAGAGACTTGAAGCTTACCATGTATTGGCCATTCAAAGTGATTCTGAGGGATTTAAAGCAAAACTTTAGATTTAGAAGCCATTTATGAATTCCAACTACCTGTATTTAATGCACGAAAGTTTTCCACTTTAGCATCTGGACTTTTCACCTAGCTTCCTTCACTCCAAGAAACCAAAAAGTTAGCCTCTCATCCTCTGGGAAAACATCCTCAGAGGTTGTTTGGCTTCCAAGAAAATGATAGAGAAAAAGTAAAGCAAAAGAGATCCCTGTATTTCCTTAAGTGTAAAATATACACAAGTTGGTCTCCTAGAAAAAGCTCCCCGAGAGTGTTTTTTCAGTGTTTACAAGAGAGTTTATATAGGAAGGTAATTTACCCTTCCTTGGATACTTCCTAGCTAAGTAATTACATGAGTGGCTGAATACAAGGAGAAAATGGAAATTTAGACACAAAAATATCAGAAGAAAAAGAGTCGGCATAAATATCCCAGTTCGCACGTTGCATGGTGACTTGCGAAAATTTCGCAAGTTGATTTCGCAACTTAGAATTCACTTTCTCATGTTGAGATACAAGTTCACAAGTGGCAAAATCAACTTCGCATGCTGGGCTTCACCGCGACTTCACAGCTGCCATCCACTTTAAATTTCGCACATTGGAGTTCCAATTTCGCAAGGTGCGAAATTGTCCCTCAGCTTGATGCAGTTGTCTTCCGAAGGCCATATCTTCCTCATTTCAGCTCCAAATCGTACACGGTTTGAATATTTGAATTTTTGCCTTCCTGAGCTTTGAAATGATATATAGCATGTAGAAAATGGACTTCGGGAAGTGCTCCAAAAGTGCGAAGGAAGACTGCAGCTGCTGTCCCTTGTTTTCCTTACTATGTTTTCCTCTTCTCCATTGTTCTTTCCTTGCATACTTTGAACGACTAAGGCAAAGGACTATGAGGCTCCAAAGCTTGGTTTCTTCATGAATTTGAGCTTCCAAAATTTTTTCCATGAAGAGTATACAGCTCTCCATCATTCTTGGATTGCTTTGGTGAGCAAAAAGCTATCAAAAAGCACCAAAACTTACCACAAAATGGTTAGAACCAATTACTAAGGACCTTAATGAATTAATTGGGTTAAATGAATATGATTACTACTCAAAGGTGCTTAAAACCATTATGATTAGGTCTACAAAATATCACTTTTTGGTAGTAATCAGTTGTGGATCACATGAATGACTCTAGGTCATGAGCTTAGGGCTCTAGATGCTATGAATAGCTCAAGGTTGTAGTTAACATGAATGACTTCGTGTCATGAGCTTATGGTTCTAGATGCAATGAATTGCTTAAGGTTGTGGATGACATAAGCTACTCCAGGTCATGAACTCAAGGCTATAGATGATACGAACCGCTCAAGGTTGTGGATGATATGAATGACTTAGGGTCGTGAGCTAAGGCACTAGATGCTATAAACAACTTAGGGTTATGGATGTCATGAGAGACTAAAGATCGTGTGCTTAGGGATCTACATGCTATGAACCACTTAGGGCTGTGGTTGACATGAACGACTCAAAGCCATGAGCTTAGGGCTCTAAATGCTATGAAAATGTCAGGATGTGGATGACATAAACAACTCCAAGTCATGAGCACAGGGCTCTAGATACTATGAATAGCTCAGGGCTATGATTAACATGAATGACTTTGGGTCATCAACTAAGGGTTCTAGATGCTATCAACAACTCAATGTTGTGGATGACATGAATAAGTCTAGGTCATGAGCTCAAGGCTCTAAACACTATGATAAGCTTAGGGTTGTGATTGACATGAACGACTCCAGGTCGTGAGCTCAAGGCTCTAGATGCTATGAACAACTCATGGTTGTAAATGACATTAACTACTCTAGGTCATGAGGTCAAGCCTCTAGAAGCTATGAACAACTCAAGTCTATGGATGATATGCATGATTCGACATCATGTGCTCAAGTCTCTAGATGCAATGAAAAACTGAGAGTTCTGGATGACATGAGCGACTTCATATCGAGATCGTAGGACTCTGGATGCTATAAACAGCTCAAAGTTATGGATGATACGAACAACTCGAGTTCCTATGACCTAAGGCCTCTAGATGTTATGAACAACTCAAGGCTAAGGAGCATCTGAATGGTTCTTAGTCGTGAGCCCAAGGCTCGAAATGCTATGAACAACTAAGAGCTATAAATGACATGAATTACTCTGGGTTGTGAGCTCAAGGCTTTAGATGCTATGAACAATCAAGGTTGTGGTTGACATGAAGGACTATGGGTCATGAGCTCAAGGCTTAAGATACAATGAACAACTCAGGGCTCTAGATGACATGAGTTACTTCGCGTTGTAAGCTTATGGCTCTAAATGCTATGAACAACTCAAGGTTATGGATAATATGAACAAATTGGGATCCCATGAGTTGAGGCCTTTAAATGCTATGAACTAACTATGGATGACATGAATGACTCTTGGTTGTGAGCACATGGCTCTAAATGCTATGAACAGCTCAAGGCCATAGGTGACATTAATGACTCTAGGTCATGACTTAAGGGCTCTAAATGCTATGAAAGCTCAAGGATATGGATGATAGGAACAACACAAGGTCTTGAGCTCAGGGCTCTAGATTCTATGAACTGCTAAGGCTTTTGGTTGACATGAACAACTCTAGGAAGTGAGCTTAGGCTTTAGATGCTATGAAGAACTCAGGGTTATGGATGGCATGAATGACTCTGAGTCATGAGCTCAAGGCTCTAAATACTATGAACAAATAAGAGTTGTTATTGACATAAAAAACTTCAGGTCATGAGCTAAGGCTTTTAGATGCTATGAATAACTTAGGCTTGTTGATGACATTAACTACTCTAGGTCATGAGCTTAGGTCTCTAGATGTTATGAACAACTCTCGATAGTTGAAGTTATACGCCATTCTAGGTTGTGAGCTTAAGGATCCAGATGCTATGAACAACTTTGGGTTGTGAATGATATGAAAGATTCGAGGTCGTGAACTTAAGGCTCTAAATGCTATGAACAGATCAAGGCTATGGATAAAATGAACGACTTAAGGTCGTGAGCTCAAGGCTCTAGATGCTATGAATAACTTAAAGTTATGGATGATATGAACGACTCAGGGTTCAAGGAGATCAGTTCTCTAAATACTATGAACAACTCAAGGCTTTGGATGATATGAACGATTCTTGGTCGTGAGCCCATGGGTTTAAATGCTATGAACAACTCAAGATTATGGATGACATGAATGACTTCGGGTCATGAGCTGAGGGGTGTAGAAGCTAAGTATAAATCAGGTTTGTGGTTGACATGAATGACTCTATGTCATGAGCTCAGGGCTCTAGATGCAATGAATAGCTCAAGGTTGTGGATGAGATGAGCTATTTTAGGTCATAAGCTCAGGGCTCTAGATGCAATGAACAATTCAAGGTTGTGGATCTAATGAACGACTTAGATTTGTGAGTTAAGGCTCTAGATGCTATGAATAGATCAAGGTTGTGGATGACATGAGTGACTCAAGGTCGTGGGCTCAAGGCTCTAGATGCTATGGACCACTTAAGGTTGTGGTTGGCGTGAACGACTCCAAGTCATGAGCTCAGAGCTTTAGATGTTATGAAAAACTCAAGGCTATGGAAGACATGAATGAGTATGGGTTATGAGCTTAGGGCTTTAGATACTATGATAAGCTCAGGGTTGTGGTTGGCATGAATGACTCCAAGTCGTGAGCTCAAGCCTTCGGATTGTATGAACAACTCATGGCTATCAATGACATGAACTACTCTAGGTCATGAGCTGAAGTCTTTAGATGCTATGAACAGCTCAGGGTTGTGGATGATATGAACGATTTTGGGTCGTGAGCTCAAGGATCTAGATGTTATGAATAACTCAATGTTGTGGATAATATGAACGATTCTAGGTCATGAAATCAAGGCTCTAAATGTTATGAATAGCTTAAGGCTTTGAATGAAATGAAAAACTTTAGGTCGTGATCGTAGGACTCTAGATGCTATGAATAGCTCAAGGCTGAGGAAGATATGAATGATTCTTGGTCGTGAGCCTAAGGCTCCAAATGACATGAACAACTCAGGTTGTGAATGACATGAACGACTCTTAGTCATGAGGTCAAGGCTTTAAATGCTATCAACTTCTCAAGGCTATGGTTGACATGAATGACTTCAAGTCATGAGCTCAGGGCTCTAGCTACTATGAACAACTTAGAGTTGTCGTTGACATGAAATACTCTAGGTCATGAAATGAGGTCTCTATATGTTATAAACAGTTCAGAGTAGTGGATGATATGCACGCTTCTGAGTCATGGGCTCAAGGATCTAAATGCTATGAACAACTCATGGTTGAGGATGATATGAACTATTTTGGGTCCTAAACTCAAGGCTTAAGATGTTATGAGCAACTTAGGGTTGTTAATGACAATAATGACTCCAGGTCATGAGCTTAGGGCTCTAGATGCCATGAACAACTAAGGATTATGGTCGACATGAATGACTCAAAGTTATGAGCTCTAAGGCTCTCGATGCAATAAATAGCTTATGGTTGTGGTTGACATCAGCTATTCCAGGTCATGAGCTCAGGGTTGTAGATGATATGGACTATTCTGGGTCATGAACTCTAGGCTCTAAATGATATGAACAACTTAGGTTGTGGATGAAATGAATGACTTCGGATCGTGAGCTTAGGGCTCTAGATCCCATGAACAACTTAGACTTGTGGATGATATGAACAACTTAGAATCCCGTGAGCTAAGGCCTCTAAATGCTATGAACAGTTTAGGGTTGTGGATGATGTGAATGATTTTGCATCATGAGCTCAAGCCTATAGAGGCTATGAACAGCTCAAGGTTGTTGATAACACAAACGACTTTGAGTCATGAGCTTAGCACTCTATATGCTATGAACAGCTTAAGGTTGTGGTTAACATGGAAAAACTCCAAGTCGTGACCTCAGGGCTCTTGATGTTATGAACAGCTCAAGGCATTGGATGATATGAATGATTCTTGGTTGTGAGCTCATGGCTTTAATGCTATGAACAGCTAAGAACTGTGGATGATATGAACAACTCTAGGTCATGAGTACAAGGCTCTAGATGCTATAAATAGCCCAAGGTTGTGTTTGACATGAATGACTATGGGTCATGAGCTCATGGTTTTAGATGTTATAATCAACTTAAGGCTATAGATGACATGAATTACTCTGGGTTGTGAACTTAAGGCTCTAGATGCTATGAACAGCTCAAGGCTATAGTTGACATGAATGACTATGAGTTATGAGCTCAAGGATCTAGATGTTGTGAATAGCTTAGGCTATGGATAACATGAACTACTCTAGGTCATGAGCTCAGGGCTTTGGATGCTATGAATAACTCAAGGCTATTGATGATATGAACTACTCTAGGTTGTAACCTCAAGGCTCTAGATGCTATGAACAGTAAAGAGTCGAGGATGATATGAATGACTCGAAATCCTGTGAACTCAGGGCTCTAGATGCTATGAATAGCTCAAGGTTGTGGATGATATGAACAATTCTTGGTAGTGAGCTCAAGGCTCTAAATGCTATGAACAACTCAGGGTTGTATATGCTATGAATAGGCCAGGGTTGTGGTTGACATGAATGACTCCAACTAGTAAGATAGGGGTTGTAGATGCTATAAACAACTTAGGGTTGCGGTTGGTATCAACGATTCTAGTTGTGATCTCAAGGGTCTAGATGTTACGAACAAGTTAGGGCGATGAAAAACATGAACGACTTCGTGTTGTGAGCTCAGGTCTCTAAATTCTATGAATAGCTCAAGGTGATGGATGATATAAATAACTTGGGGTCGTGAGCTCAGGACTCTAGATGTTATAATCAACTTAAGGTTATAGATGACATGAATGACTCTAAGTCGTAAGCTCAAGGCTCTAAATGCTATGAACTGCTCAAGGTTATGGTTGACATGAATGATTATGAGTTATGAGCTCAAGGCTCTAGACTCTATGAATAGCTTAGGCTGTAGATAACATGAACTACTTTAGGTGATGAGCTCAGGGCTTTGGATGCTATGAACAACTCATGGCTATTGATGATATGGACTACTCTGGGTTGTAAGCTCAAGGCTCTAGATGCTATGAACAGTAAAGAGTTGCGGATGATATGAATGACTTGAAGTCCCATGAACTCAGGGCTCTAGATGCAATGAATAGCTCAAGGTTGTGGATGATGTGAACAATTATTGGTCGTGAGCTCAAGGCTTTAGATGCTAGGAACAACTCAGGGTTGTATATGCTATGAATAAGCCAGGGTTGTGGTTGACATGAATGACTCTGACTAGTAAGCTCAAGGTTGTATATGCTATAAACAACTTAGGGTTGCGGTTGGTATCAACGATTCTGGTTGTGATCTCAAGGGTTTAAATGTTACGAATAGGTTAGGGTGGTAAAGGACATGAACGACTTCGTGTCGTGAGCTTAGGTCTCTAAATTCTATGAATAGCTCAAGGTCATGGATGATATAAACAACTTGGGGTCGTGAGCTTAGGACTCTAGATGCTATGAATAGCTCAGAGTTATGTATGACATGGATGACTTTAGGTCGTGAGCTCAAGGCCTTAGATGCTACAAATAGCTTAAGGTTGTGGATTATGTCAACGACTAGGGATTCCATGAGCTTAGGGCCCTAGATGCTATGAACAACATAAGGTTGTGCCTAATAAGAACAATTCTACGTTGTGAACTCAAGCCTCTATATGTTATGAACAGTTCAAGGTTGATGACAGGAACGAATCTAGGTCATGAGCTCGGGGTTATAGATGCAATGAATAGTAGACGACTTTAGATAGAATGAATATCGTAGGGTTATGGATGATATGAATGATTTTAGGTCATGAGCTTAAGGCTCCAAATGCCATGAACACCTCAGAGTTGTGGATGACATGAACGACTCAGGGTCCCATGAGCTATGGCCTCTAGATGCTATGAACATCTCAGGGTTGTGGATGATATGAACGATTCTAAGTCGTGCGCTCAAGACTTTAAAAGCTATTAACAACTCAAGGTTATCTATATCATCGATGACTCCATGTCACGAGCTCAGGCTATGGATGACATAAATGACTTCGGGTCATCAGTTGAGGGCTCTAGGTGCTTTGAACAGCTTTGGGCTATAAATGACATGAATGATTCTAGGTCATGAGCTTATGCCTCTTAATTCTACGAATAGCTCAAGGTTGTGGATGATATTAATGACTCAGGATACTATGAGCTCAAGAATCTAAATGCTATGAACAACTCAGGGCAATGGATAAAATGAATGACTCCAAGTCATGAGCCTAGGGTTCTAAATGCTATGAATAGCTTAAGGTCATGGATGATATAAATGATTGTAGGTCATAAGCTTAAGGCTCTAGATGCTATGAACAGTAGAGGGTTGTAGATGATATGAACAACTCATGGTGTCATGAGCTTAAAGCTCTAGATGCTATGAACAAGTCACGATTGTGGATGACATGAACGACTTCAGGTCGTGAGCTCTGGGCTATGAATGATATGAAAGACTAGGGATCCTATGTACTCAGCCCTCTAAATGCTATCAATTTCTCAGGGATGTAAATGTTATGAAAGATTATAGGTCATGAGCTTAAGGCTCTAGATGCTATGAACAATAGAGGGTTGTGGATGATATGAACAACTCGGGGTCCCATGAGCTCAAGGCTCTGGATGTTATGAACTGCTCAGGGTAGTGGATGATGTGAATGATTCTCGATCATAAGCCCAAGGCTCTGGATACTTTAATTAGCTCGGGCCTATGGATGACATGAACGACTATTGGTTGTAAGCTCAAGGCTCTAGATGCTATGAATAACTTAAGGTTTTGGTTGACATTAATGACTCTAGTTCCTAAGCTCAGGGCTGTAGATGCAATGAATAGCTCAGGGTGATGGAAAATATAAATGATTCAGGGTCATGATCTCCAGGGTCTAAAGGCCATGAACCACTTCACATAGTGAGCTCAAGTCTCTAAATGCTATGAACAACTCAAGGTCATGGATGATATAAATGATTTAGGATCATGAGCTCAAGGTTGTGGATTACATGAATGACTCTGGGTTATGAGCTTAGGGCTCTAAATGCAATGAAAAGCTCAAGATTATGGATGATAAGCACCATTCAGGGTCTTGAGCTCAAGACTCTAAATTTTATGAACAGCAAAGGGGAGTGGATGATATGAATGATTATGGCTCGTGAACTCAAGGTTGTAAATGCTATAAACTACTCAGGGTAACAGATTACATGAATGACTTCAAGTCTTGAGCTCAAGGCTCTAGATGCTATGAAGAACTTAGATTTATGGATGATATGAATGACTCGAGATCAAGTGAGCTCAAGCCTCTAGATGTTGTGAACAACTCAAGACTGTGGTTGACATGAATGACTATGGGTTGTGAGCTCAAGGCTCTAAATGCTATGAATAGCTTAACATTGTAGATAACATGAACTACTATGGTTCATGAGCTCAAGTCTCAAGATGCTGAGAAAAGCTCAGGGTTGTGGATGATATGCACAATTGTAGGTCGTGAGCTCAAGGCTCTAGATGTTATGTACAACTCAAAGTTGTGGATGATATGAATGATTCTAAGTCTTAAACTCAAGGCTCTAGATACTATGAACAGCTCAGCATTGTGGATGAAATGAACTACTCTAGTTCATGAGCTCAGGTCTTAAGATACTATGAAAAGCTTAAGGTTTTGGATGATATACATGATTTTGGGGCTTAAGCTCAAGGCTCTTGGTGCTATGTACAACTCAGGGTTGTGGATGATATGAATGATTCTAGGTCGAAAACTCAAGGCTTTAGATGTTATGAATGACTCAAGGTTGTAAATGACATGAACGACTTCGGATTGGGAGATCAAGGCTCTAGTTGTTGTAAACAACTCAGGGCATTGGATGATATGAATGATTATGTGTCGTGTGCTTAAGCCTCTTGATGTTATGAACAGATCAAGGCTATGAATGACATGAACGACTCTGGGTTGTGAGCATAGGGCTTTAAATGCTATGAACACCTCAAGCCTCTGAATGGCATCAATGACTTCAGGTCGTGAACTCAAGGCCCTAGATTCTATGAACAAGTCAAGGTTGTGGATGATATGAACAACTCAAGATTACATGATCTTATGCCACTAGATGCTATGTATAGCTCAACACTATGGATGATGTCAATAATTCTTAGTCTAAATCCCAAGGTTCTAAATGTTATAAACAACTCAGGGGTTTAGATGACATGAACGAATCAAGGTCCTAAACTCAAGGCTCTAGATGCTATGAACAACTTAGGGTTGTGGTTTACATGAACAACTCTAGGTTGTGAGCTCAAGGTTCTAGATGTTATGAACAACTCAAGCCTATGGATGATATGAGCTATGCTAGGTCATGAGTTCAAGGCTCCAGATGCTACAAACAACTTAGGATTATGGATGATATGAACGACTCGGATCCCATGAGCTCAGGCCTCTAGATGCTATGAATAGCTCAGGGTTAAGGATAATATGAATGATTTTTTATCGTGAGCCCAAGAATTTAAATGCTTTAAACAGGTTAGTATTGTGGATGACATAAACGACTCTAAGTCGTGAGTTAACGACTTTAGATGCTATGAACAGCTCAAAGTTGTGGTTAACATGAACGACTCTAAGTCGTGAGCTTGAGGCACTAGATGTTATTAACAGCTCAGACCTATGGATGACATGAACAAATCTAAGGTTGTGAGGTCAGGGCTCTAAATGTTATGAAATGCTTAGTGATATAGATGACATGAACTACTCTAGGTGTTGAGCTCAAGCCTCTAAATGCTATGAACATCTTAAGGTTATGGATGATATGAACAACCTAGGATCCCGTGAGCTCAGGGTTCTAGATGCTATGAATAGCTCAAGGTTGTGGAAAACATGAATGATTCTTTGTCATGAGCCCAAGGCACTAAATGCTTTGAACAACTCAAGGTTGTAGATGACATGAACGGCTCAGGTTCATGAGCTTAGGGCTCAAAATGGTATTAACAAATCAGGGTTGTGGTTGATATACACGATTTTGGATCATGAGCTCAAGGATCAAGATGCTATGAAGAGCTTAGGGTTGTGGATGGCATGCATGATTCTGGGTCGAGAACTCAAGGCTTTAGATGCTATGAACAACTTAAGTCTATGAATGACATGAACAACTTCTTGTCATGAGCTTAGGGGTCTAGATGCTATAAATAGCCCAGGGTTCTAGATGTTATGAACTGCTCAGGGCAGTGGATGACATGAACGATTCCAGGTCATGAACTAAAGGCTCTAGATGCTATGAATAGCTTAGTGTTGTGGATGACATGAAGGACTTCAAGTCGTGAGCTTAGGGCTCTAAATGCAATCAAAAGCTCAAAGTTATGGATGATATGAACTACTCGAGATCTAGTGAGCTCAAGCCTCTAGATGCTATGAAAAGTTCAGGGCTAAATATAATATGAGTGATTCTTAGTCATGAACCCAAGGCTTTAAATGCTTTAAACAACTCAGGGTTGTGGATGACATGAACGAATCATGGTCGTGAGCTCAAGGCTCTAGATTCTATGAATAGTTGAGGGTTGTGGATGACATTAGCTAGTCTGGGTAATGAGCTCAGGGCTCTGGATGCTATGAACAACTCAAGGTTGTGGATGATATGAACGATTCGGGATCCTATTAGCTCAAGCCTCTAGATTATATAGACAACTCAAGGTTGTGGATGATATGAGTGATTCTATGTCATGAACTCAAGGCTCTAAATGCTAAGAACAACAAAGGGTTATGGATATAATGAATGACTTCGGGTCATGAGCTCAAGGCTCTAGATGCTATGAACAGCTCAGCGTTATGGCTAACATGAACGACTCTAGGTCATGAGCTCAAGGCTTTAGATGCTATGACTGCTCAGCGTTGTGGATGACATGAATGACTTAGGGTCGTGAGCTTAGTATTCTAGATGTTATGAATAGCTCTGAGTTGCAGTTGATATGAATGCCTCCGAGTCATGATCTCAAGGCTCTAAATGTTATTAAGAGCTCAAGGCTATGGATAACATGAATGACTCTTGGTGGTAAGCTTAGGGCTCAAGATACTATGAACGGCTAAGGCCTATTGTTTACATGAACAACTTTGAGTTGTGATCTTAGAGCTCTAGATGCTGTGAACAGCTCAACATTGTTAATGACATGAACTACTCTAGTTCATGTGCTCAGGTCTCAAGATGCTATGAAAAGCTCAAGGTTGTGGATGATATGCATAATTCTAGGTTATGAGCTTAAGGCTCTAGATGCTATGAAAAACTTAGGGTTATGGATGATATGAATGATTCTAAGTCGAGAACTCAAGGCCTTAGATGCTACGAGCAGCTAAGGGTAATGGATGACATGAACGGCTTCGGGTCATGAGCTCAAGGCTTTAAATTCTATGAATAACTCAAGGCATTGGATGATATGAACGATTCTTCTTCATGTGCTTGAGCCTCTAGATGCTATTAACAGCTCAGGGTTGTGAATGACATGAATGGCTTCGAGTCGTGAGCTCTAGGCTCTAGATGCTATGAATAGCTCAAGGTTGTCGATGACATGATCTACTCTCAGTTATGAGCTCAGGTATCTGAATGCTACGAACAACTCTGGGTCATGAATGATATGCACAATTTTAGGTCGTGAGCTCAAGGATCCAAATGCTATGAACTTCTCAGGGTTGTGGATGATATGAATGATTTTGGGTCGTGAACTGAAGACTCTAGATGGTATGAACAACTTAGTGTTGTGGATGACATGAAAGACTTCAGGTCATGGGCTCAGGGCTCTAGATGCAATCAACAACTCAAAGTTATGGATCATATAAACAACTCAAAATCTAATGAGCTCAAGCCTCTGGATACTATGAATAGCTTAGGGCTAAGGATGATATGAACGATTCTTAGTCATGAGCCCAAGGCTCTAAATGCTTTGAACAGCTTAGAGTTGTGGATGACATGAACAAATCATGGTCATGAGCTTAAGGCTCTAGATGCTATGAACAAATCAAGGCTATGGATGATTAGCTACTTCGGGTCGTGTGATCAAGGCTCTGAATGCTATGAACAACTTAGGGTTGTGGATGATATGAACGACTCAAGATCCCATGAACTTAAGCCTCTAGATTCTATGAATAGCTCAAGACTATGGATGATATGAATGATTCTTAGTCATGAACTCAAGGCTCTAAATGCTAAGAACAATTGAGGGTTGTGGATGAAATGAACAACTTCAAGTTGTGAGCTTAAGGCTCAAGATGTTATGAACAACTCAGAGCTATGGCTAACATGAACGACACTAGGTCATGAGCTTAAGGCTTTAAATGTTATAACAGCTCAGGGTTGGGGATGACATGACCGACTCAGAGTTGTGAGTTTAGTGCTCTAGATGCTATGAACAACTCAAATTTACAGTTGACATGAAGCATCCAAGTCGTGATCTGAAGGCTCTAGATGCTATTAATAACTCAAGGCTATGGATGCCATGAATGACTCTGGGTCATAAGCACAAGACTTTAGATACTATGAACAATTCAGGGCTATTTTTGACATGAATGACTCGGAGTCATGAGCTCAAAGCTCTAGATGCTATAACTAACTTAGCATTGTGGTTGACATGAACTACTTTGGTTCATGAGCTCAGGTCTCAAGATACTATGAAAAGCTCAAGGTTGTGGATGATATACACAATTCTGGGTCATGATCTCAAGGCTTTAGATGCTATAAACAGCTTAGGGTCGTGGATGATTTGAAAGATTCTAGGTCAGGAACTCAATGCCCTAAATGCAACGAATAGCTCAGGGTTGTGGATGACATGAATGACTTCAGGTAGTGAGCTCCAGCTTTAGATGCTTTGAACGCCTCAAGTCTATGGAATACATGAATGACTTCAGGTCATGATCTCAGGGCTCTAGATTCTATGAACAACTCAGGGTTGTGGATGATATGAATGACTTAGGATCTCATGAGCTAAGGCCTTTAGATGCCATGAACAACTCAAATATGTAGATGATATGAACTATTCTTAGTCGTGAGTCCAAGGCTCTAAATGTTATGAATAGCTCAAGGATGTGGATGACATGAACAACTCAAGGTCGTGAACTCAAGGCTCCAAATGCTATGAACAACTCAGGGTTATGGTTTACATAAATGACTCTAGGTTGTGAGCTTAGGGCTCTAGATGCGATGAACAACTCAAGTCTGTGGATGACATGAGCTACTTCGAGCCATAAGCTCAGAGCTTTGGATGTTATAAACAGCTTAAAGTTGTGGATGATATACACGATTCTTGGTCGTGAGCCCAAGGCTCCAAATGTTATGAACAACTGAAGGCGCTAGACTACATGAATGATTGAAGTTCATAAGCTCGGGGCTCTAGATGCTATGAACAACTCAGGGCTGTCGATGACATTAACTAATCTTAGTCATGAGCTCAGGTGTCTAGATGCTATGAACAACTCCAGGTAGTGGATATACACGATTCTGAGTCATGAGCTTAAGGATCTAGATGTTATGAATAACTTAGTGTTATGAATGATTCTGGGTCGTGAACTCCAGGCTCTAGATGCTATGAATAGCTTAGGGTTGTGGATGACATGAAAGAGTTTAAGTCGTGAGATCAATGCTCTAGATGATATCAACAACTCAGAGTAGTGGATGATATGAATGACTCGAGATCCAGTTAGCTCAAGCCTCTAGATGCTATGAATAGCTTAGGTTGAGGATGATGTGAATGATTCTTGGTCGTGAGCCTAAGGCTCTAAATGTTTTTAACAGCTCAAGGCTTTGGATGACATGAATGACACAAGGTCGTGAGCTTAGGGCTTTACATGTCATGAATAGCTTGAAGTTGTGGTTGACATGAATGACACTGAGTTGTGAGCTCATGGTTGTAGATGTTATTAACAGATCAGGGGTATGGGTGATATGAACAACTTTGGGTCATGATCTCAAGGTTCTAAACACCATGACCAATGCAGGGTTTTTGCTGACATGAAATACTTTGGATCATGAGCTTACTAAATGCTATGAACAGCTCAGGGCTATGGATGAAATGAGTTACTCTGGGCCGTGAGCTCAAGGCTTGGATACTATGAATAGCTTAGGGTTTTAGACGATATGAATGACTCTAGATCCTGAACTCAAGGGTCTAAATACTAAGAACAACTAAGGGTTGTTGATGAAGGGAATGACTTCGGGTCGTGAGCTTAAGGCGATAGATGCTATGAACAATGAGGTATTTGCTGACATGAATGACTTTAGGTCATGAGCTTAGGGTTCTAGATGCTATGACTGCCCAAGGTTATGGATGACATGAACGACTCTCAATCATGAGCTTAAGGTTCAAGATCTTATGAATAACTCAGAGCTACGTTTGATATGAACACCTCTAAGTCATGATCTCAAGGATATAGGTGTTATTAATAGCTCACGGCTATGCGTGACATGAACGACTCTAGGTCGTGAGCTCAAGGCTCTAGATACTATGAATAACTCAAGGTTGTGGATGACATGAACAACTCAAGGTCGTGACTTCAGGACGCTAGATGTAATAAACAACTCAAGGTTATGGTTGACATGAATGACTCTAAGCCTTGAGCTTAGAGCTTTAAATGCTATGAACAGCTCAGCCCTATGGATGACATAAGCTACTCTAGGTCGTGAGCTCATGGCTTTGGATGCTATAAATAGCTCAAGGTTGTGGATGATATAAACAACCCAGGATCACATGAGCTTAGGCCTTTAGATGTTATGAACTACTCAGAGTTATGGATGATATGAACGATTAATGGTCATAAGGCCACAACTCTAAATGTTATGAATAACTCTAGGCGATAGACGACATGAACAACTCAAGTTCGTGAGCTAAAGGCTCCAAATGCAATGAATAGCATAGGGTTGTGGTTGATGTGGATGACTCTGTGTTGTGAGATCAAGGCTCAAGATGTTATGGACAAGTCAAGGCTATGGATGACATGAATGACTCCGGGTCATGAGATCAGGGTTTTAGATACTATAAACGGCTTAGGGTTGTGGTTGACATGAACGATTTCGGGTCGTGAGCTCGGCACTTTAGATGTTATGAACAAGTCACGGTTGTCGATGACATGAACTACTCTCGGTCATAAGCTCAAGTCTCTAGATGCTATGAACAGCTCTAGGTTGTGAATGATATACACAATTCTAGGTTGTGAGCTCAAGGATCTAGATGTTACAAACAACTCAGGGTTGTGGATGATCTAAACAATTCTGGGTCATGAACTCAAGGCTCTAGATGCTATGAATAGCCCAAAGTTGTGGATGATATGAAGGACTAGGGATCCAGTGAGCTCAGGCCCCTATATTCTAAGAACAACTCAGGGTTGAGGATGGTATGAATGATTCTTGGTCGTGAGCCCAAGGCTCTAAATAATTTGAATAGCTTAGGGTTGTGGATGACATGAATGACTCAGGGTCATGAGCTTAGGGCTCTAGATGCTATAAACAGCTCAAAGTTATGGTTGACATGAATGACTCCAAGTCATGAGTCATGGCTCTAGATGCTATTAACAGCTCAAGGTTGTGGATCACATGAACGACTTTGGGTTGTGAGCTCAAGGCTTTAGATACCATGAATAACTTAGGGCTTTTGTTGACATGAACGACATCGAGTCGTGAGCTCAAACCTTTAAATGTTATGAATAGCTCAAGGTTATCAATGACATGAGCTACTCCGAATCGTGAGCTTAAGGCTCTTCAATCCATGAAAAAATCAGGGTTGTGGATGATATGAACAACTTGGGATCCTATGAGCTCAAGCCTTTAGATGCTATGAACATATCAAGGTTGTGGATGACATAAATGATTCTGGCTCGTGAACTCAAGGGTCTAAATGCTCAGAACAGCTCAGGGTTATGGATGACATGAATGGCTTCGAGTCGTGAGCTTAGTACTCTAGATGTTATGCACAACTAAGGGCAGTGGCTGATATGAACGAATCCGATTCGTGAGCTCAGGACTCTATATGCTATGACTACCTTAAACCTGTGGAATACATGATGACTTTGGGTTGTGAGATAAGGCTTCTAGATGCTATGAACAACTCAGGGTTGTGGATTATATGAAAGATTCTTAGTATTGAGCCAAAGGCTCTAAATGCTTTTAACAGCTCAAAGTTATGGATGACATGAACAACTCAAAGTCATGAGCTTAGGGCTCTAGATGCCACGAACAGCTCAGAGTAGCGGTTAACATGAACAACACCGAGTAGTGAACTCATGGCTCTAGATGATATTAACAACTTAGGGCTGTGGATGACATGAACGAATCTGGGTCATGAGCTCAGGGCTCTAAATACCATGAATAGCTCAAGCCTTTGGTTGACATGAACAACTCCGAGTTGTGAGCTCAAGGCTCTAGATGCTATGAACAACTCAAGGCTATGGATGACATTAGCTACTTTGAGTCGTGAGCTTAAGGCCCTAGATGCTATGAATAGCTTAGGGTTGTAAATGATATGAACGACTCGGGATCTCGGGATCTCATGATCTCAAGCCTCTAAATGCTATGAACAGGTCAGGGTTGTGGATGATATGAATGGTTTTAGGTCGCGAGCTTAAGGCTTTAAATGTTGTGAACAGCTCAAGGCTGTGGTTGACATGAATGACTTCGAGTCATGAGCTCAAGGCTCTAAATTCTATTAACAGCTCAAAGCTATGGATGACATGAATGACTGCAGGTCGTGAACTCAAGGCTCTAAATGCTATGAAAAATGTAGGGTTGTGGTTTACATGAACAACTCCAGGTGGTGAGCTCAAGGCTCTAGATGCTATGAATAGCTTAGCGTTGTGGATGACATGAATAATTATGGTTCATGAGCTCAAGTCTCAAGATGCTATGAAAAGCCTAAGGAAAAAAGAGCTTGGTCGTGTAGGTTGGCCGGAAAGACCTTTCACAACAGTGCATCATTCCCTGTATCGAGAGTCATAAGCTACCTACCATAACTCATCTGACAAATGCAACTTTCTGTCACGCCTCCTCTTCATTGATGCCTGGGTAGAGTCGGTGCCTCGTCCAGTTGCATTTGGCGAGCTGGCAACAACTCCTCCTTAGATCGTGTCGTATAGCTGCTAGAGGAGAACTCAATGCTCTTGGGGAAAGGTGCCTCATCAATCTGTCTTGAGGCTATTTGTTGGCTTTGAGGGTATCGACTTTGAGAGGGGCCTAATGCTGACATTTGTGCCCGTAACTCTTCATTCTCTTGTTTGAGTCTCTTCGTTTAGCAGAGTAGAGAGTGCATCTAACAATCACTCTATCGTTAACGTCTCTCCATCTTTTCACGGGTGGCAATGTAATCTTCGCCACCCATGGCTGATGATCGACTTTTAGAGGGTGTTAACATCCTTAGTCATTCCCATAGACAGCACCAATCTTGGTGTCGAGCCAACTTGAGTCAGGTCTGTCCAGCTTCACTAGAGTCAGGCGGACTTCTTCCCTTGTTCTTACTTCTTGAGGAGTCCATTTAGCTTCACTGGAGTCATACAGACTTCTCCCTGCACAAAAAAATGTCTGAATAGGCGGTCTGAGCACGCCCCTCCTAAGCTTAAGTGAGATGAGGATAACTCTACCTATTTTTGGGGGAAAGAATGAGCGTATGTGTGTGTGTACCTGGTTCGTGCTTTTTTAGGGGTTTATATAGAGGAGCTAATGGCACCGTCCTTATCTTGTAATGATGATTGCGTGGATTGTCAATGTCGTTAATGCGGCGTGGACTGGGCAATCATATCAAGTAATGGCGACTGACTGGTGCCATTTGCTGATTGTCGTGCCAAAATCTCGGACTGTGTAGTTGATTGTCCATTTAGCTTGCCAATGTTTGGGATTGTGTAATAATTAATTGACATTGACTTTTGGGTGTAAATGGTGTCTAGTCCATTGCTCAAACATCATGCGGCTAGTCCGGTGCTCAAACATCAAGCGGCTAGTTTGGCACTTAAACATCAGTCGTCTAGGCGACACTTAGACATCAGCCGGCTAGTCTGACGTTCAAACATCAGTTGTCTAGGATGACACATGTTAGAAATCCTGAGGATTTGATTGGATGGATTTGCTCGTCTAATAGGTCCAATCGGCTTGATCTGTCTATTCCATCTGACATTGTAAGCCCATCTGAAAGGTTAGCCGGCTCGATCTATCCATCCGTCTGACATTGTGGAAGAAGGAAAGCTTCTCACTTCTGGTGCCAAACGGAGCTTATCTTAGTCTAGATGGAGTGATCCTAGATGGGTTATATGTCTGCCCCTGGTCGGCCAAAGGGTCTTGAGTCCGGAAAGGACACGTGGAGGGAAGCCCCTCACACTAGATATAAAAATTATTTTTAAAAATATTAAAAATATGTTAAAAACATTTTAAGTTTCCCAATAGACTTTTGTTATACAAAAATTAGAGAATAATTTTTTAAAAATTTTCTTAAAAATTATTTTTTAGAATTGTTTTAAAAAACAATTATCAAACTGACCTAAAATATTCATTTTCACTCTTCATTCACCGGTAATAAACTTGAGGTAAAGGTGGTGGGTAATAATATATGTTAGAAAGATTCAAATAATGGCATTGACCTAATAATGGCATTGACCTAATTTATTCATATGCCGAATGGCAAGAACACTAGTGTAATGGTAAAATATGAGAGGAATAAAAAAATAAAATAAAATAAAATAAAGCCAACGTTGAAGCCCAAGGTATTTCTGGGTATTAGGCCCAACATCAGCCGATTTCAGGCCCATGCTCTAAGCAGCCGGCGTCATTTTACTTCTTTATTAATTTTATTTCTTAAATTGAAATTAGGGGCTTAAGTTTGATGGGTAACTCACAATAAAATTAAAACAAACCATTAAGATTAATCGAGATGAAGAGAAAAAAGCATAGAAAAATAAGATTTGCATATGATAGTATTAGAAATTCAAAAAGAAACAAAAAAAAAAAAAAAAAAGACACAATAAGGTGTTATTCTTGTAAAATCGCCCCACAAAATAAATGATATACTTGAGTCGAATAAAACATGTTAGAAGTGCCGCAGTCAGATCATCCCAAAATTATAATACTAATTTCAGTAAGCATAAAAATCATTTGAACATCTGTTGAGAAGGAAAGAATGAAGGTAAAAGTAAATAAGAGTAGAGGGAGGGGTGGGGTATATGCTAGTGTGGTGTTGATATATTTGTGCACATTTCCAAGTATGTGTGGTCCAGGAGAAAGCGTCGAAGCCACATGAAGAGGAATTCAATAGGAAGGGATGATGATGATATGAACAAGTCTTTCTTACAATTGCAAGAGCCTCCATATCCCCTCCATTCTACACCCTCCACCCCTCAGGCCTCATCCTCAACTGCCCACCATCTTAATGCCACGTGGTTCCACTAATATCCAAAACTCCAACAAATCACCACCACGCTTCTCCATGCCTCTTTGGTTATCACAAACATCACCTCATCATCAACAATTCAATTCTCCCCTGCCTTTTCTTTTCTTTTTTTCTTTAATGACACATGAATTTCAATATCCCCAAGTAATTAATAGTTTCTCTACTATGTTTTCCCTTTTCCTTTTTTTCCTTTTTTTCTTTTGTAATTTTGAAAGGATGATATTGCCCTTATGATGGTGAGTTTAATACCACTATGCCCCCTTTCATCCCACCTTAAAATTACCACCAAATTTGTCCAAAACAAAAGGGTAGCCATAGAAACCAGAGACGCGAGCATCAGCCCAACATCATCAAATCAAACACTTTCCTATCTTTTGAAACTGCCCCTTGTTTGTCTTTTTAGTGTGTTCCTCTGGTTCCAAAGGAGAAAAAGGCCAAACCCCCATTTCATCCTCATGTCTCCTCCTCACAAATCCTTCTGAGAATCATTTCACTTCAAGAAGCTCTTCCATTTCTCCCTTGAGAAAATTCCCTTGTAGGAACAGGTAGAGGGAACAAACTAACGAAAAATGGCAATCTGCACCGTGTACACAACCCAATCTCTCAACTCAACATGCTCAGTCTCTAAACCAGCGAAACCTCAATTGGGTTTCCACCAGAAGCAGGTGGTTTTCTTCACCAAAAGCAGGAGAAGATCGGGCATGAGCAGCTGCGGCAGCAGTGTGATAACGTGCTCAGCTGGAGAGCAACGGACAGTGGTCATAGGGTTGGCTGCAGACTCTGGGTGTGGGAAGAGCACCTTCATGAGGAGGCTGACCAGTGTGTTTGGAGGAGCTGCGGAGCCTCCAAGGGGTGGGAACCCAGACTCCAACACACTCATCAGTGACACCACCACTGTCATATGCTTGGATGACTATCACTCACTTGACAGAACTGGAAGGAAGGAGAAGGGTGTGACTGCGCTTGACCCTAGAGCCAACGATTTTGACCTCATGTATGAGCAGGTTAAAGCTATCAAGGATGGAATTGCTGTTGAGAAGCCCATCTACAACCATGTCACCGGCCTCTTGGATCCTCCCGAGACCATCAAGCCTCCCAAGATCCTCGTCATTGAAGGTTTGCACCCCATGTGAGTTCCTTTCCTAACAACCAATTTTTATGGCTGTTTATTAGATTTTGGTTGATTAACATCAGATTTATACACACAACTGGCGAATTATTCATTTCCTCCATCATACTTTTTTTTTTCGAAAAATATATTCCATGCTTATGGGTAATATATTTAATTAATAAAACATAATAATTTTCATTATTCTATGTTTGATGATTACCTAGCATAATATATGCTAATGGAGAGTGATGATGAATGGTTTTTTTTTTTTTTTATGTTTTTTTTTTCAATTGAATTTCCATATTGTCTCTTGTCATTTTCATTTTTATTTTTATTTTTATTTTTTTGCCTTTTTTTGTTCTATAAAGATAAATGAACCGAGACATTAAGGATTGTTTATTAATGTGTGGTGAGCAGACGGATACTGGATGGGGATATGGATAGGGAAGAGAGAGATATTGAGCGGATGCCTAGGAATTGTGACTATCTTTTTCAGTTTTTTCTTGTCGGGCCTCATATGATCCCGGCCCATTATTATTATTTTCTTTCTAAGAGAACTCCTAAGTAAAATAAAAATAAAATAAAATAAAAAATCAAACAAAAAATTACTTTTTTCAATAAAAAAAAAAAAAAAAAACCAGCATCTAATGTATATTATGAATTAAAAAAATATATTATAAATTTTTTTATCAACATGTTTAGCCAAACCCAAGATAATTTCACATAACATTTAATAATTAGAAGCCCAACTTGCACAAAGGGCAAGAGTCCATAGAAATGCAGGTGAAATAGCAACAAAATGTAAATTGAAGAAAAAAAAATCATTAAAATCTATTAAAATATAAAACAACAATATTTTTAACACCGTATTGATCATTCAACAAAAATGTTATTGATTCATTATTCAATGATCAAACTAGTGGTTGAATTTCGGTTGAACTAGTGATATAATAATTATATAATTTATATATTATTAAAATTTAAAATAATTATAAAAAATTAAAATCTACATAAATAAATTAAAATTCAATAATTTTTATATTTATCATTGATATTATTAAATTAAATCATACATAAACATAAATGTATTATTATTTAAATAATATTAAATAATATATGTGTAATTTTAAAATGCAAATTTATTAAAAATGGAAAAAAATCAATTATTTAATTTTAACTATATAGTAGAAGTTAAATATTCTAGTTTTGTATGATTTTAAAAGAAGCTATATTATTTAAATATAAACATTACAAATTTGGTTGTAATTAATATATTTTATTTTTGTTTGCAACATTTAATGAATAATGTAATCTTTTGAGTGATGTTTCTTCTATGTTTAGCTCCCTCGTCGTAACTTGTTTTAGAGTGCATTTGACAATGACTATGGAAAATGTTTCTAGCATTTTTAATATTCAAATAATAAAAATTTGGGGGTATTTCGAAGGCTACAAGTGCTTTAAACTCGCTAATGTTGTAGTTGCTTGTGGGCTTAAAGTGCAGCTCACAAAGTGACACAATGGGCTGGGCTTTAATGTTTTACTTGCATACTTGGGCTCAAAGCGGGCTAATGTTTACTAATTTCATTAAATTATATCTGCATTTCAATTATTTAAAAGCAAATTTATATGATTAAAAACAGTGTTGGATTGATCATTAAATGGGATGGGAAAGAAAAGCATTTAACATATTACGATTGACGATATTAACAAACAAAATGAGATTGAAATGTGGTGTCATGAATGGGCAAAATGCAGGTACGATGCTCGCGTAAGAGACCTCTTGGACTTCAGTATCTATTTGGACATTAGCAATGAGGTTAAATTTGCTTGGAAAATTCAGGTAACCTGTCTCCCTCCTTCTCCTCCTCTACTGATTAATCCAACCAACTTCATCAAAATCTTCTCCCAACCACTTTTCTCCTGCCTTCGTGTAGAGGGACATGGCTGAGCGAGGACATAGTCTTGAAAGCATCAAAGCCAGTATTGAAGCCCGAAAGCCTGATTTTGATGCTTATATTGGTAACTTGTCTCATTTTTCTATAATCGATTGATAGCTTAGTTTTAGTTTTAACATAATCCATCATCACCCAGCTAATTGAAGGTTTTTTTTTATTTTTTATTTTTTGAGTTCGTTTCTGGGCGGTGCAGATCCACAGAAGCAGTACGCGGATGCAGTGATAGAAGTGTTACCCACTCAGCTCATTCCCGATGACAACGAAGGCAAGGTTTTGAGAGTTCGATTGATCATGAAAGAAGGGGTGACGTATTTCAGCCCGGTTTACTTGTTCGATGAAGGCTCCACCATCTCATGGATCCCCTGTGGGAGGAAGCTTACATGCTCTTACCCTGGCATCAACTTCTCCTACGGCCCCGACACTTACTACGGCCATGAGGTACTACACCCTCCCATCTCTATTATTTATAACAAAAAAAAAAAAAAAAAATATCAGAATTTTAATCTCATCTGTCCCCACCAGGTTTCTGTTTTGGAGATGGATGGACAATTTGACAGATTAGATGAGCTCATTTATGTTGAAAGCCATCTGAGCAACATCTCGACCAAGTTCTACGGTGAAATCACCCAACAGTTGTTGAAGCACTCCGATTTCCCAGGAAGTAACAACGGAACTGGCCTCTTCCAAACCATAGTTGGGTTGAAGATAAGAGACCTCTTTGAGCAAATCGTCGCCAGCCGGGCTGCAACTCCCTTAGAAGCAACAAAAGCCTAAACCCACTGCCTTACATATTGGACAAATGTCTTCTTACTCATTCAGCATTTCCTTTTTTCCCCACCTCCCTCACTAAGCTCTTTCTCATGTTTCAACTTTGGGTGTTAGCCTATTCCTCATAAGAATGAGAACACTCTCATATGTATTTGTTTCCTCATGGGATTCTGTGGAGATATGTAGTATAGAGAAGCTAAAACAGTCAAGAACATCATTCAACATTCAACACTTCTTGGAATTTTCTATGAGCAACCAGGATAGAAGAATAAAAGACGACTCTAAATGTACAAATTATGATATTTCCTTTCATTTTTTACGAAGCCAAACTCACAACACAAACCTACCGGAGAAAAAACTAAACAGTAAGATGATATTTTCACCTGATCAATGAGATTAAAACCAGTTATGGCTTGATTCGTTCCCAATTGGTGTATCAGCTGATTCATGTCCTCTCAATGGTCCCCGACAACGGTGCCATTTGATTCGTGCCCAGCTGGTGTTCCTTGATTGCGGTCCTTAGAAGGGAGTAATCAACAAAATTTATAACCTATATCACCATGCATTAGGATAGCTTTAGCTAATATAGCATAGTGGCTTTAGGATCGTTCACTGGGAAGGGTTTTCAATTTACAATTGATACCAATTCAAAGTTAAATTTGTGCTTTTTCATTTCAAGGTTAGCTTAAGAAGAAAACATAAACTTTGGTTGAAAAGGTTTTTGTTTTAAGCTAACTAAAAAGAAAGTAATGGAAATTACTTATGAAGAAAAACATTCCTTGGAGTTTTAGGTTCACAGGGGAGGCTCCTCATGTAACAACATAGCTCCGGTCACTTGGTTCTTTTCCTCGCATTAAAGAATTAACATATAGTTAATTCTCTAACCGGTGTTGTACAGATGCTTCCCTTTAATGGATTTCAGCACTAATTCCCTCTCACTGATGCAACTTGCAATGGCTCGTGCCTCTCACCTAGAATTTGTCATTCAAGGTGATCATTAACCTTGGACTTCCCTTCTCAAGCTCGCAAGAGATAACTAATGGATGTCTCCTTAGAGTCCAAAAGCTTACCAAGTGTTGGCAATTCTAGAAAATCCTACCTTCAAGTCACCTCCCAAAAGCTCGCAAGAGATAAACTAGTGCATCTCCATGGACGGAGATCACTTGCCTTACCAAGTGTTGGCTCAGGTGAATTGAAGGTGTTTTAAGTTAACTAAAAACGTAGAAATCATTAATGGGTCACACTTTCTCTTCATTAATGGCTAAAACAACAAAACTACCAATTCTTGCATTTACGGCTTTACCCGGGCAACCTTAGCTCTAAGGAACTAAAAGTCTAGCCAACCATTCTCTGAGGAAACATCCTCAGAGCTTGTTTGGCTAGTAAGAAAAAAATATATAACACAATACAATCAAATTGAGTAGGTAAAGCAGAGCAAAAGCTTTGTATTTTACTTCCTTTCAAAACTATACAAAAGATGCGTCTCTGAGAACAAGCTCCCAAGATATCTGTGTAATGGAAATTACAAGCATTATATAAGAGGCTATTTACCCTTTGTTCTTGCTTAAAGACTAAGGAATCTTATGATAGGTGAATTACAAGGAGAGTTTGAGGATTTAGACATCAAATATCTAAAGCAAAAAAATCTAAAAAAATGTCGGTTGCAAATATCGGGAAGCTTCAGGAGAATTTCGCAGCCGTGCAAGATGGCTGTGAAATTTCGCAGCATAAAGGACACCATTTCGCAGCCAAAGGCTGATTTCACAACCCTGCGAAATTGGCCTTTAGCTTGGAGTGATCGGCTTCCAATGGCTGTAACTCCTTCATTTCAACTCTGAATCATACACCGTTTGAAGAGTTGGATTGCTAACTTCCCGAGCTTCGAAACGACATATAGTATGCATAATTTGAGCTCCAGGAAGTGCTCCAAAAGTGGCTGACATTGACTGTACTTTTGGATGCTTCATGGTGGATTTCTCTCTTTGCTTTTCCTCCTTTCATTCATGATTTGCTTATGGCAAAGGGCTCTAAAGCGTCAAAGATTTGGTTCTTCATGTTTCTGAGCTTTCCATTGCTTTGCCATGGATTCCAAAGAACTCTTATCAATCTCGGATTGCTTTGGTGATCAAATTACTAACAAAAACACCAAAACTTACACAATTTGATTAGAAATGATTGCAAAGGTCCTTAATATGTTAATTGGGTTAAAAGGTAATAACTACTACTCAAAAGTGTTTAAAAGATTTAATTACAAGCTATCAAATAGCACTTTTTGACTAGTAATCACTCCCCCCAACCGACATATTGCTAGTCCCTTAGCAATAAATGAGAGAAAAAGTACTAGAAAGTAATATACTTTACAAGATCATGCTGATCACTTCCAAAAAATTTTAAGTGGCATGATGATCAAACTCTTACATCGAACATTAAAGAAATATAAACTCAAATTTCAACAAGAGTTATCAAATACTTTGCTAAACACAATTCATAAAGAGAAGGCATTATGCAAATTGAAGCTTTAAAATTCATTTCCACTTCCAAAGGACCAAACCTTACTCTTCCACAAAAATCTAAGTGTTATTTGATATTTTCCAAATATAGTATGCTAAACTAATCTCTCCCCCCAACCTAGTTCTTTTTCAACACTTAGCAAACTGACCAAATTCAATAGGCTAAGAACGCACCCTTTTGTTTCATAATTATTTTATTTTATTTTATTGTAGGAGTACAAGGCTTAAAGGTATTCTTTTCTAAATTTTCCATTAACGGGGGTCGATCAATGACTCCCAACCAATTAAGGTTTAGGGCATCAAGCTTTAAGGATCGTTCAACCACTAACTCCTCGAATTTTACCCCGGACTTTTAAGAATGAATTTAAATACCCAAGCACCTATAGTATGTTAAACTCCACCTATTCACCCTTGTAACGAGCATTGAGGTCGGTGAATCCCAACCAATTAAGGCTTAGGGCACCAGGCTTTAAAGATTTCACCATATACCCCTCAGACCTTGCTTAGGTTTCAAGGCAAGCAAACATTTTTCTCTTTCTTTTCTTTTCTTTTTCAAAGGCTCATTGGCCTTTTATAAGGTGTCCCAACACTATTAAAATAAGGTCAAAGATAGCAAGTCTAAATTTTCCTAAGCCAAGAGGGAAATAGTTTTTCATCTTATAATCGAAACCTATTGTGCACAGTGTGCGAATAGCTTAAAGTGGAAGAACTAAGCTTGAATTCAATAAAATCTTCAACAATTCATCAACTTTAGTAAGCATAATACAAACTCTAAGTCAAGTGAAAAACAAAAATTCAATTTCTCCCATTTCAATTTGAAATTTTTTCCTTAGTAACCATGGAGAGTAGAATAAAAAACTTTTAAAAAATTTTTTAAATTAAACAAAAATCAACTAAATTACCAAAATAACTTAGCATAAATAACAAAAACTTCCTTCCTCAACTCTCCCCCCAACCAAGCTGAACATTGTCCTCAATGTGGCATGAGCGAATGAGATTATAGGGAGGAAGTGGTGCCTCCTGAGTGATATCAATTTCAAGTATTGATTGGAGAAACCACATGTTTCAAAAACAATAAAAGATATGAGTAGAGGAAATAAGAATAAAATAATGCTAAGAGTGATCAAAAAGTGATAGAATTGTATTACTTCAATTCATGTGAGTACAAAATGAGAGCAAGTAATACATGTAATCCCAGTATATGATATCAAAAGCATGGGATTTCATAAAGGACATACATAATCAAAATATATATAAAAGAAACTATCAAAATGATCAAATGGTGGGTGGAGGATGCTGTGGAGATGATGGCTTAGCTGCCTCTGCCTCTCCTATAGTGGGCTCCTCAAGAGGTATAGGCTGATCGATGAAATGAGGGGCCTATGATGGCTCTGGTGGGCTAGGAATGGCATGCTCAGGAGCTGATATAATACCCAGATGATGCTGAATCTACCTCAAGATGGTAGTGTGCTGGGTCTGAGTGGCGATAATCTACTCCTGGTGAGCATAAAGAGTTGTCATCTGCTAAGTGAGGATGCTCTGAGAAGTGGTCAATGCCTGGAAAGTGTGGCATAGGCCTCTATACTCGATAATGGGTATAACTATCCTTGGCTCAGCTAAAGGAGATGGCTCTGATAGGGGTGGAATAACAAGGGGAGTCCGTGGTGTGGCCTGATGAGCAGAGGGTGGAACCTCTGGTATAGGCTCAATAGAGGCCACTGTAGGGGCAGGTGGCCGAGTGTCAGCAGGTATGTCAATTGGCTCCTCTGGCTGCTCTGGATGCTCTGGTTTAGCTGGGGCTCCCTGGTTTGTACCACCATAAGCTGTCATACCGATCCATTTGTCAATAGTGAATATCTCTCGACAAATGCGTCTACGCTCATGCTGAGGGTCTGATGGATATCCCAGGTGCTCCAATATTTGGCATAATAGTCTGGGGAAGAGAAGTGGAATGGCATCTGCTCGGAGTAGCTTCTTCCGATGCATCTTCTCTTCAAAATATAGAAGAGGGGCCATGATGAGATGGTGAGGGCCAAAGAAGTATCCCTCAGAGATCCTAAACAATGCCTCCAACAAGACTCTTGTCCTCTGCACCCAATGCTGAAGTGGGAAAATGTTATGGCAGAGGAGTGCATCAATGAAGACCATGCTGGGAAGAAGCTCCTTCCTCAAGATATAATGGCGTGAGGATGCCCCTCTGGACAGAGTATGAACTATGTCGCTCTGTGAAGGATGAGTCCACGCTCGAAAATCCTCTAGACGTACTGGCTCATAGGGGATATGGAGTGCCTCTACTATATGTCGAGCTCCCATAATACCATGGCATCCGTCTATGGTGAAATGGATGACTGTAGGATCCCGGACCTGGTTTGTGGATATGGACTGATAGAAGTCCAATACCACGCGGGGATAGAAAAAATCCTTGGGAGTCAACAAGTGCTCCATATGATACATCTGTAACAGACGAAAGGAATCCTTGAGCTCAGGGTGAAGTCTAAAATTGGCTATGTCGAAACAGAGCTTAGAGTGGAATGGCCTTGCCCTGCAATCCAAATTTCCTTCAATTGGTGGCTGAGTGACCATGGGGCGTTTGATAACGACCTTAGGGCTCATGCCTGAGGGAATGTGAGACTCTTTTGCTGGTGTCTGAGATGGCTGAGGCTTTTTGGCAGGTGGTGGAGACTTTTTGACAGGTGGCAGAGATGACGTAGGCTCGGATTCAGGCTCTGAAGATGACTCCGTTAGATCAATGGGCTCAGAGACCTTGGCTTTCTTCTTTGGGGGACCGGTACCTGATTTTTGGCCTCTAGAATAGCTTGCACCGGCTATGGTAAGTGACCTTCGCGTGTTATAACGCTTGGGTGGAGGACTGATGGGTGCATCCTCGACCGGAGGTGGGATGACTCGAGGCCGCAGCGGCTCGGAGGTGGAACCTTAGACAGGCGTGTCTTTTGGGATTCTCAGGCGAGTCGATGGGGACGAAGACTTAGCTCCTCGAGTTCTAACCATGGTGGAGTCAGCGAAAACGGCCGGAGTTGTGCATGAGTTACTCAAACGAAGGGGCAAACGGGAAGGTGCTCTGGCTTGGCTCCTCTTGGTACCTTTTTGAAGTTCAAATGACCGGTTTAGAATAGGAAAAATGGAATTTATACCGTTTAAAAGGATGCCAAGGGTCACTGTTCAGTTTCGTAGCAGGCGGGAATTTTCGTAGCAAGGAGGGGTGGATTTCGCAGCAGTTGGGCGTTTTTGCAGAGGGGAGAATTTCGGCAACATTTTCATAGTCCATTTCACAGCAGCGAAATGGGGGTACGGCGCTGTGAAATGGCACTTGTGTGCCAAAGGGTGGTTTCGCGGCTATGAAACACCCTTCGAAATGGAGTCTCGGTTGTGAAATGGGGGATTTCAAGGCATGGAGGTTTCGCAACAATTTCGCAGCTGCGAAATGGGTGTACGGGGCTATGAAATGGCACTCGTGTGCCAAAGGGTCACTTCGTAGCTGCGAAAATTTTCGCAGAGGGCGCTACGAGGCTGCGAAACCATTTCGTAGCAGAAGGCGATTTTCGCAGTGGCTCTTGGGGGGCTGCGAAATTTCGCAGACCATTTTTTCTTTATGTTTTTGAGCTCCTCTTGATTCCTAGCTTCCTTCTTTCAATTTCCTTGCAATTCCTCCTAATTTTGATCAATCAAAAAGATTAAGTTACATATAAATAACACAATTTAAGACGAAAATTAAAATCAAAACATTTTACAAAGCTTATAAATTAACATAATTAAACAAAAATATGGATTTTGGTGAAACCATATCCATCTAACCCTTCTCTGATCAGGCTTTTTGTGGCTCAAGGAGGTTGATTTCCTCATTTTCTTGCTCGAATGGCTCAATGAATGGCTTGAGACGATGACCATTGACTTTGAAGATGTCTGTGCCATTGGAATTCAGTAATTCCACCACTTCATTGAGATGCACTTGGTGAATAATGAAAGGACCTATCCACCTTGACTTGAGCTTCCCAAGAAAGATATGGAGCCTTGAATCATAGAGTAAGACTCTTTGTCCTTTCCGGAATTCTTTGTTGGAGATTAGTTGATCATGCCACCTCTTCATCCTCTGTTTTGCAACTTTGGAATTGATGTAAGCATCATTTCTTAATTCCTCCATCTCATTAAGGTCTAAGCACCTCTTTGCCCCGACTCTGATCAAGTCCATGTTCAACCTTTTGATTGCCCACCAAGCCTTATATTCAACTTCCACAGGGTGATGGCATGCTTTGCCATAGACTAGGCGATAGGGAGACATGCTAAGAATAGTCTTGTAAGATGTTCTATATGCCCATAATGAATCATGAAGCTTAATAGACCAATCTTTTCTGCTCGTGATCACCACTTTCATCAATATGTTCTTGATTTCCCTGTTTGCTAGCTCCACTTGCCCGGAAGTTTGAGGGTGATAAGGTGTAGTTACCTTATGCTTCACTCCATATTTGGCTAATAGGGTTTCAAAAGTTTTGTTGCAAAAATGAGTACCTTCATCACTGATTATGGTCTTGGGTACCCCAAATCTTGAGAAGATGTTCTCCTTAAGAAATTTGAGAACCACCCTGTGATCATTGTGTTTATAGGGGATTGCCTCAACCCATTTAGAAACACAGTACACCCCCACCAAGATATAAGTGTTACCAAAAGACATTGGGAAAGGTCCCATGAAGTCAATACCCCAAACATAAAAAAGATCAACTATTAGGATGGGGTTCATGGGCATTTGATTTCTTTTTGTAAGCTTCCCGAGCCTTTGGCATTTATCACAACTCCTACACATGATGTGGGCATCTTTGAAAAGTGATGGCCAAGTAAACCCTGATTGCAACACCTTCATGGCTGTTTTCTGAGAGGCAAAGTGGCCTCCACATGCATTCTCATGGCAATGGCTGAGGATTCCTTGTTGCTCTTCTTCAGGGACACACTTCCTTATGATCTGATCCGCACAATACTTGAAAAGAAAAGGCTCTTCCCAATAATAAACATGAATCTTTGCAAAGAAGTGTTTCCTGTCTTGTGCTTTCCACTCACTTGGAACTTCACCATTAACCAAATAGTTAGCAATATGAGCATACCAAGGAGTTTTCTCTAGCAACATGAGTGATTCCTCAGGAAATTCATCATTAATAGGCAAGACATGGGAATTGTGTGCTATAGCCAACCTTGAAAGGTGGTCAGCTACCACATTCTCCACTCCTTTCTTGTCTCTGATTTGAAGATCGAACTCTTGTAATAAAAGAATCCATCTAATCAACCTTGCTTTTGCATCTTGCTTTGTCAATAAATACTTCAAGGCTGAATGGCCAGTGAAAACAATGATGAAAGACCCTACCAAATAAGCACGAAACTTGTCTAAAGCAAACACCACAGCTAACAATTCTTTCTCTGTAGTTGTGTAGTTCATTTGAGCTTCGTTCAATGTCTTGCTTGCATAATAGATCACATAGGGCTTCCCATCTTCTCTTTGGCCAAGTACAGCTCCTATAGCAAAGTCACTAGCATCACACATTACTTCAAAGGGTAGTTGCCAGTTAGGAGCCCTCACTATTGGAGCGGTTGTCAAAAATTGGTTCAATTGATCAAAACTCTTTTGACATCTTTCATCCCATATAAACTTAGCATCCTTAGCTAAAAGTTCACAATGAGGCTTTGAAAGCTTAGAGAAGTCTTTTATAAATCTCTTGTAAAACCCTGCATGGCCAAGGAATTGCCTTACTCCTTTAACAGTTGTTGGGGATGGCAATTTGACAATAAGTTCCACCTTTGCTTTATCAACTTCAATGCCTTTCTCGGAGATGATATGGCCAAGGACAATTCCTTGATGTACCATAAAATGACATTTCTCCTAGTTAAGCACCAAGTCTTTTTCAATGCATCTGTTAAGAACCGCTTCCAAATTGACTAAGCACTCTTCAAATGTTCCTCCATATATGGTGATATCATCCATGAAAACCTCCATAATTCGCTCCACCATATCACTGAAGATACTAAGCATACATCTTTCAAATGTTGCAGGTGCATTGCATAAACCAAAAGGCATTCTTCTGTAGGCGTATGTTCCAAATAGACACGTGAAAGTGGTCTTCTCCTTATCTTCAACATCAATTTCAATTTGGAAGTACCCTGAGTACCCATCCAAGAAACAATAGAAATGATGGCCAGAGACTCTCTCCAACACTTGATCAATAAGCGGGAGTGCAAAATGATCTTCTTGGCACGACATTCAATTTCCTGTAGTCAATACACACCCTCCAACCTGAAGTGAGGCGTGTAGCAATCTCTTCTCCTTTTTCATTTTGAACCACAGTAATCCCTGACTTCTTTGGTACCCTTTGAGTAGGACTCACCCAAGGGCTGTCAGATATGGGATAAATAATACCCACTTGAAGTAACTTCAGCACTTCAGCTCGCACCACCTCTTGCCAATGAGGATTCAATCTTCTTTGAGGTTGACGAATTGGTTTAGCTTCTTCCTCCATATATATGTGATGTGTACAAACCAAATGACTGATTCCTTTCAAGTCAGATATTTTCCATCCTATTGCTTTCTTACACCTCTTGAGAACTTTAAGTAGAGAAATCTCTTGATGAGTAGTAAGAGATGAAGATATAACAACAGGGCATTGTTTATTTTCTTCCAGGTACGTGTATTTCAACTCCATGGGTAGAGGTTTCAGATTGAGCTTTGGGATCTCTACCTTAACAGCTTCTTGTGCCTCTTCTTTATTGAACAAAGGTAGAATCTCTTCTTTCCTCCTCCAACCTTGTAGAGTAGCAAGCACATCAGCGGGTTCAGACAACCCTTCTTCAAGATCCTCAAGACTTTCATTCAACTTGTCTTGCATATTCTGATTACAGTGCTCCTCCACTAGAGTGTCAATAATGCATACCTCTTCTGGACCTTCTTCTTCTTCTTCTGGAGTGATTAGCTTCTTAGACATATAAAAGATATTAAGCTCAAGTGCCATGTTGCCAAAAGTGAGTTGCATAAGTCCATTCCTACAATTGATGATTGCATTTGAGGTAGCAAGGAATGGTCTTCCAAGGATGATAGGAACATAATTAGATTCCTTAACAAAGGGATCCGTATCAAGAACAACAAAATCTACTGGATAGTAGAAATTATCAACTTGAACTAAGACATCTTCAATTATCCCCCTTGGAATTTTCATTGATCTATCAGCTAAAGATAGAGTGATTGATGTTGGCTTCCATTCACCAAGTCCCAATTGCTTGTAGACAGAGTATGGTAGCAATTCACACTTGCTCCCAAGTTTAACAAAGCTTTTTCCACTACCTTTCCTCCAATCATGATTGAAATGGTAGGACATCCCGGATCTTTGTACTTCAAAGGAGACTTGCATTGTATGATGGCACTTACTTGCTCAGTCAAGAAGGATTTCTTATTCACATTCAACCCTCTTTTGATAGTACACAAGTCCTTTAGGAATTTTGCATATGTTGGAACTTGCTTAATGATATCCAGCAATGGAATATTGACTTTCACTTGTCTCAATACTTCTAGGATTTCTGATGCATTTTTTATCCCCTTTTTCCCATGCAAAGCTTGAGGAAAAGGTGGAGATGTGTGTTTCTTCATCATTTCTTCCTTAATAAGCTCTTTCTCCGGATTCGAATTCACTGTTGAATCATGGTCCTCTTTCCCTTCACTGATATCTTTCTTCTTTCCTTTCATTTCCTCCCTCTTCTTTGTCACTTCTTCTTCTTCCTCTTCAACATGTGGATTGGGTGTTGGTGACTCAACCTTTTTACCACTCCTTAGAGTGATCAAGGCTTGACATCTCTCACCTGTGAAGATTCTCCCTCATGAGTTTCCACTTCATGGATACCCTTGGGGTTTTGGTGAGGTTGAGAAGGAAATCTACCCTTCTCTTGCACTGTGTTCAAATTAGTGAGCCTTGAGATTGAGTATTAGAGGTTATCTATCTTCTGAGATAAGTCATTTTGCATCCCATCCATCCTTTTATTCAAAGTATTCTCTATACTGTCAATTCTTTGACTGAGTTGAGCATTGATGGATTTTTGGCCTCCAACAAAATATCCCACAACCTTGCTGAGATTCACTATTGCTTGTTCAAGACTTGAAGCTTGTTGAGATGGTTGAGCTGGCTATTGGTACCGAGGTGCTCTTGGCTTCCATGAAAAATTTGGATGATTCCTCCAACTTGAGTTGTAGGTGTTTCCATGCGAAGTATTGCTATTGGGCTTGAATTGTCCAATGACATTTGCTTGATCTCCAAACATTTCTCTAGCAACTGGAATTGTAGGGCACTCCTCCACCAAGTGTTCATAAGATTGACAAATAGAACATGGTTTTACTTGCACTAGTGTTTCAGCAACAGCTTGCACTTCATGCATCCTCTTCAGTTCTAGCTCCTCCAATCTTCTTGTCATAGCTACAAATTTTGCTTTCATATCAACATCTTCATTCAAGGTGTACATCCCAGCCTTAGCATGAAAAGCATTCGATCGAGACTTCATCTTTCCCACTTCTCCTTTGTTCGGTTCATCCCATCCCCTTGAGACTTTAGCCACATAACTCAAGAAATCCATAGCTTCCTCCGGATTCTTACTCATGAAATCCCCTCCACACATTGTCTCGAGGAGTTGCTTCATTGAGGAAGACATCCCATCATAGAAATAACTCACCAACAGCCATGTATCAAAACCATGGTGAGGACAAGCATTCATGGCTTCCATGTATCTTTCCCAACACTCATAGAATTTCTCATTCTCTTTAGCTGAGAAGTTTGAAATTTGCCTTTTCAAGCCATTTGTTCTATGAGTAGGAAAAAGATTTTTGAGGAATTCAGCTTGTAAATCAGTCCAAGTACAGATACTCCTTAGCCTTAAAGAATTAAGCCAAATCTTGGCCTTATCCTTTAAAGTAAAAGGAAATAGTTTAAGCCTCATCAAGTCGATTGAAGCTCCTCCCTCTCAGAATGTATTACAAACATCTTCAAATTCCTTGATATGTGCATAGAGATTCTCACTTTCCATCCCATGGAAAGTTGGTGGAAGTGGAACAATATGCGGTCTGATCACTAGCTGCTCTGTAGGGGGCACTATACATGATGGTGCACTCATACGAGGTGGATGCATGTGGTCCCTCATTGATCTGAATGCATTTGGATTGTCCTGATGACCATGGTGACTATGCTGATCTTCAGGCGTAGTTTCCATGATGTTCAAGCTCAACTCCAATTCCTTGTTATGAGGTGTTTCATGTTTAACAAGCCTTCCTCCACTATCTCATATCCAATTTGGCATACACAACTAGTATCAATTGTAACAAAAAAAAAAAAAAGAGGAAAACAAAAGAAAACAAGGCTACAAAAAGACTTAGATTAACTAAAACTAAATTAAAAGATATACTAGAATATGAACAAGTAAAAGAAACAATTAAAAGAGTTAGTAAAATAAAAGAAAATTCACCAAACTTGTGATGAAAATCACAAGTACGCTGAAATAATATCACTTGGAAGTTGGCACCTTCCCTAGCAACGACGCCATTTGATTCGTTCCTAATTGGTGTATCAGCTGATTCATGTCCTCTCAATGGTCCCCGACAACGGTGCCATTTGATTCGTGCCCAGCTGGTGTTCCTTGATTGCGGTCCTTAGAAGGGAGTAATCAACAAAATTTATAACCTATATCACCATGCATTAGGATAGCTTTAGCTAATATAACATAGTGGCTCTAGGATCGTTCACTGGGAAGGGTTTTCAACTTACAACTGATACCAATTCAAAGTTAAATTGGTGCTTTTTCATTTCAAGGTTAGCTTAAGAAGAAAACATAAACTTTGGTTGAAAAGGTTTTTATTTTAAGCTAACTAAAAAGAAAGTAATGGAAATTACTTATGAAGAAAAACATTCCTTGGAGTTTTAGGTTCACAAGGGAGGCTCCTCATGTAAAAACATAGCTCCGATCACTTGGTTCTTTTCCTCGCATTAGAGAATTAACATATAGTTAATTCTCTAACCGGTGTTGTACAGATGCTTCCCTTTAATGGATTTCAACACTAATTCCCTCTCATTGATGCAACTTGCAATGGCTCGTGCCTCTCACCTAGCATTTTCCATTCAAGGTGATCATTAACCTTGGACTTCCCTTCTCAAGCTCGCAAGAGATAACTAATGGATGTCTCCTTAGAGTCCTAAAGCTTACCAAGTGTTAGCAATTCTAGAAAATCCTACCTTCAAGTCACCTCCCAAAAGCTCGCAAGAGATAAACTAGTGCATCTCCATGGACGGAGATCACTTGCCTTACCAAGTGTTAGCTCAGGTGAATTGAAGGTGTTTTAAGTTAACTAAAAACGTAGAAATCATTAATGGGTCACACTTTCTCTTTATTAATGGCTGAAATAATAAAACTACCAATTCTTGCATTTGGGGCCTTACCCGGCAACCTTAGCTCCAAGGAACTAAAAGTCTAGCCAACCATTCTCTGATGAAACATCCTTAGAGCTTGTTTGGTTAGTAAGAAAAAAATATATAACACAATACAATCAAATTGAGTAGGTAAAGCAGAGCAAAAGCTTTGTATTTTACTTCCTTTCAAAACTATACAAAAGATGCGTCTCTGAGAACAAGCTCCCGAGATATCTGTGTAATGGAAATTACAAGCATTATATAAGAGGCTATTTACCCTTTGTTCTTGCTTAAAGACTAAGGAATCTTATGATAGGTGGATTACAAGGAGAGTTTGGGGATTTAGACATCAAATATCTAGAGCAAAAAAATCTAAAAAAATGTCGATTACAAATATTGGGAAGCTTCAGGAGAATTTCGCAGCCGTGCAAGATGGCTGCGAAATTTCGCAGCATAAAGGACACCATTTCGTAGCCAAAGGCTGATTTCACAGCCCTGCAAAATTGGCCTTCAGCTTGAAGTGATCAGCTTCCAATGGTTGTAACTCCTTCATTTCAACTCCGAATAGCACACCATTTGAATCGTTGGATTGATGACTTCCGAGCTTCGAAACGACATATAGTATGCATAATTTGAGCTCTAGGAAGTGCTCCAAAAGTGGCTGACAGTGACTATCCTTTTGGATGCTTCATGGTGGATTTCTCTCTTTGCTTTTCCTCCTTTCATTCATGATTTGCTTATGGAAAAGGGCTCTAAAGCTTCAAAGCTTTGGTTCTTCATGTTTCTGAGCTTTCCATTGCTTTGCCATGGATTCCAAAGAACTCTTCTCAATCTCGGATTGCTTTGGTGATCAAATTACTAACAAAAACACCAAAACTTACACAATTTGATTAGAAATTATTGCAAAGGTCCTTAATATGTTAATTGAGTTAAAAGGTAATAACTACTACTCAAAAGTGTTTAAAAGAGTTAATTACAAGCTATCAAATAAAACTTTTTGAGTAGTAATCATGGCACCACCTTAGGAAAAAGGAAAAAAAAAAAAAAAACAGAATGGACCAATGTGAGTACATTAAGCAAGTCAAACACAAAAAGATTAGATTGAGTAAAGCTGAGTGAACCAATGTGCATGCAATGCAAATAGTTAATGAATAGAAAAGAGTTGAAAGCCATGAAAGTACATAAGATCAATATTAAACACACTCAAGACATTAATCTCATATGAATATCTACAAAATGGATTTATCTAATATGAGTATACAAGAAGTGTATCTCATATAATACAAGATGCACTAATGTGCATATAACCCAACCTTCTCTTAATGCTAGCCATATGAAAATCACCAAAGAAATAAGATTAACAATGTTCAACTATCCAATGTTAGCATATTTTGTGCAGTAAATTAGGCAGTGTTAAGCCAACATGATAAATTGGCTTCCTTCTGTGTCATTGCATTTTTCTGTTATTTTGTTAGAATATTTTTTTTGTTTAATTTTTGTGTGTAAAGCTACAACATTTTATTAGGAGCTTACACGCACTACAAGAAAAAAGAGAATTAATGACACTTTTTAAGCGTCATTAAAAGTATAAGATGACGCTTCTTTAAAGTGTCCTTTTCTCCCCTGTCATTATATGTTTTAGCCAATAATGACGCTTTTAGGAAGCGTCATCTTTGATTTATACTTTCAATGACACTTAAAGAAGTGTCATCTTTGAGTAATTTCTACTAAAATAATTTTTATAAAATTGTCATTGTTGACACTCATACGGGGCGTCATCTTTGGATTATTTTTCAATGACACTTAATAGAAATGTCTTCTTTAAGCATTTTATTTTAATAATAATATTGCTATTATGTTTTTAAAATAACGAATTTCCTATATAATTAAATAAAAGCAAAAGCAATTATAAATCATAAAATTAAATTGAATTGTACAAATTAAAATATCTCCAAATATTAATATAAAATGGCTTAATTTGAATAATTAGTATAATTACTTGTATACAAATTATAAATTTGTTCATTAGATCAAAATATTTCAATGAGAATTTTTAAATCCAATAGAAGAACAAATACCGGTGCAATAACTACAAAAAGAAACCATCATCAACAAATGCCTAGTTCAACCTCCTAATGATTTAAATGATATCATCTTCATGATTTTCAGTATCGCTTCATTGTAATAATTTCTCTTCTTCTTGTAAGCCAATTTCCTTTACAAGCTGTAAATAAAAAAATATATAAAACTTTTAATTTATACATATAACATCCAATATAATTGAAAAAAAGAAGATATAAGAATAGAAAATAATCTAACACATTAATTAGCTTTTGTTCAAGTAAAGCAATAAAACAAACATACTAATATTCTTCTTATTGGGTCAAAGGTAAGAAGTTTTACTAGAGTATATAAATTATTAGTGTTAAAAAATACTACTACTAAGTACGATAATTATCTCAATTATTAAGTGTAAAACCACATGAATATGTCTTAGTTCCCTTAATTATTGAAAAGATCCATTTAAAAATGATTTATACTATGTTGATAGTGAAGAAAAATAAATATTCATTTACCTTGTCATTGGCATCATCCCCATCAAAGTCTTCTTCATTAGGCTCTTGCTTCAGAGAGGTTATCAATAACATTAGAGTAATATAAAGCAAAAGAGGTTAATTAAAAAAAATTAAAAATAAACATTGATAGATTTACCTTTTCACAAAATAGCTATATTCTAAGATGCCTTAAAAATTAAAAGAGATTATTTATGTAGCTCACCCATGTAAAGTTATTCAATTCATGTTTAAAGAGAGGTGAATAAAAACAAAAAACAAAAAATAAAGATTGACATGTTTACCTTTGTTCACAAGATAACTATATTCTAAAATTCCTTAAAGATGCCTAAAAATTAAAAATTAACACAGATTGTTTATGTAGCTCACTCATGCAAAGTTATTCAATTAATGTTCACACATGCAAATAGGTTTCAACATGCATTTATGTTCCACGACCTATGTAATACATTAATTTGCCATCAATTTTGAATTTAGGGATGTAGGCAATGGGGGGCCAATATCCCATGATTTCAAGACTTGCTAGTGTTATTGGCAGCCTTAAGAACTGAAGCTTAGGTTAGGAAACAATATATAGGTGCTGAAGAGAGATACGTTTTGGGGATCCAAGGAAGATATGGATTCTAGCTCATTTATCTGAAAATTAATCATAGGGGTATCTAGATTTCAAATTATATTAAAAAGGAAAAAACACTTAATTATTACCTTAATAAAAAAAATACACAAGCGTTTCCACAACTACTAATGTTGCAAGTTAAAACTCGTGTGACCTTTGACTTTTAGTTGCCTACCATCACTATAATTTTTTCTAATAAATTTTCCAACTAAACTTGAATTTGAGAGTGCCTATTATCTTATTTGTTGTTTGTAAAGTCCTAGCCCCATTCCCATGGTAGTTGTGCGTAGTTTATCTATAATTGTTTTGTGAATATTCCAATATACCTTTTACATATATCAAGAGTGTCATACTAACTTTCAACATAGATAAAACATCTACTTTAAAATGGAAACTAAAAGAATTTAATTACCTTTCTCATTTCGAAACTCCAAGCTCATGGCTAACTACTTGTCCTCACCAATGGCCAGCGTTGTAATCCCCTTGGGAAAGCTAACATCTAGAAAGGATAGATGCACTTTGATCTTATCATGGAGCAAGTAACTCATTTTTTTTGTGGTCATCATTATGCTAAAAAATTGAAAAATTGAAAATTGAAATTTTTACTTAAAACCAAAGGAAAGTAATTAATAATGATTATATACTTTAGAACCATAATGAAATTGCTATTAAACTAAAGGAAAGTAATGGTAAGCTAGCAAGCACTAACCAAGCGGGGTTAGGTGAAATCTCATCTACAAGTTTAGGAAATTCAATTCCAAAGAGTTTGAGAGATGAAGAGTTTGATGGGGCTTTGGTAAAATATATTTCTACTTCACAAGAGGTAAATATTGGTTTGATACATTTTTATAGAATGTATTTAGGTTTATTTGCTTATTATTTAAGACTCTTATATTAATTTTAATGTTTATCAAAAAGGGCTACATAGAGTTATAAAAGAAATGGGATATTTGTGTGGTTGTTCAACATGCAATTTCTCCAAAATAAGTTATTCATATATAATTTGATTTGTTCTCATCATTGTAGTGTTTGGCACATATTCAGGTTTACTGAACAATATCACATTTAATTAGTTTCTTACTGCCTATAAGTTTGAGCAACATGCTTGATAAAACAAAGGCTATGAATAATTAAGGAAAATACCCAAAAGGGGGGGTGAATTGGATTTTTCAAAATCTTTTTCCACACAATAATATATGCACAAAATAAATAAAGGAAAGAGATAAAGTTAGAGAATTCAAACTCGGGTTTATAGTGGTTCGACACTCCCTTGCCTACGTCCACTCTCCTCAATCTCCTAACCGAGTGAGGGTTCTACTAACTTGAAGCTTCAATCAAGCTTTCAATCTTCTTACACTTGGATTTCGGCTCCAATGGGCTTTTACACAATCTCTTCAAGATTTGAACCACTTGAAGGCTTTCACACTCAGTTTACACAAAGATAAAACTCTCAACCTAGCTTAAGGATTGGCTCAAGTACAAGAGAAAGCTAGGATGATTTACAAGAGTGCACTAAGAATACACAAGTGATGGTTTTATGCACTAAGAAATAAATGAGAGCTTTTTGATCAAGAATAGGTAGGTAGACAATTGATTGCAAAGGTTCTCTTAGTCATAAATGAAGTGGAGCTCTCAATTTATAGGTTTCTAAGCTCGAGAGTCAAAAACAACAAAAGGCAACCTCGTCCGGTTGATCTAGGGTCAACCGGTTCACTAGCCGTTGGAGCATTTAATGCATGACAGGTTACCGTTGCCTCAATCGGACCTCGACCAGTCCTCGACCGATAAAGGAATCACCTCGATTGGGAATAGAAGGCTACTGGGAAAGAGAGAAGGTTTTTAACCTTCCTCGACCGGTCCTCGACCGGACGACCTCAGCCAGTCGACCGGTTCCTCAACCGGTTGACCGGTTGAGCCTTTTTGGCCCCGAAAACCTATTTTTTGATTCCTTTCTTTTCTAACACTTAGGCAAGGTCTTTAGGTGAGTTAATATGCCAATTTTGAATCAATTTGCCTAAGGTATATTTGATAAAACTCGGGTTTTAAAGAAAATCAAGTTTTAAAGAATAAACCGAGTTTTCTAAGATGTATGAAAAGGTATGAACATCCTAAGTGCACTCATGCTATCATCTTACATTCATTTCCTATGATCTCAAGTCCTCCAAGCGTCTCGATCTTGTATCCATTTGGTCATTTGATGAATTTTCGAGTTTATACTTGAGATTCTTAAACATTAAACCAATTAGTTACTTAACCATGGTTTGTTATCATCAAAACCCGATTAGGAGAACCCTTGGGCTAACAATCTCCCCCTTTTTGATGATGAAAAACCTTGGTTATCTAGGAGATAGAGAAATCTCCCCCTCAAACCAACCATGGGATAATCAACACAAAATTTAGGAAATTTAAGGCGAGAAGACAATGTAAATCAATAAGAGTGTCATATCATATATAAGAAAGAGCAAGAATACATGAAAGCATAAGTATGATATGCATGAAAATGAAAAAGTCTCCTAAGGTCCCTATCCTAACATATCTCCCCCTTTGGCAACATAAAAAAGAAACGAAGGGGGATCCCAAACAAACTCAAGGCTGAGGAGGTGGTGGTGGAAACACAGAACGGAGGTAAGCCATCATCTCCTCGTGCTGACTCTCCTGGCGGCTCTCAAGACGCTCAATCCTCTATACGAGATGCTCAAACTGAGAGGTGAAATCGGCCTGATACTGATCGAGATGCCCCTTTATAGAGTAGAAGCGGGAGTCATGGACTAGGACAAGCTCCTCCATACGAGTCCCAAGAGAACTAATCTGCGCGGAGAGATCCATCCAAGGCGCATGATCAGGAACATGAGGTGCCTGAGATGGTAGCTCGGTGAATGATGGCTAAGATGAAGGGCCTGTTGTGAAGGACGACTTAGTCATCATAGGCTCAGAGAAGGTAGCCTCAACATGAATGCCCTCTGACTTATGTGGAGGCAGAATGTCAACCTCGGGCCCTCTCTACTCAAAGTCCCTCTGAGGGTCCAACCCATCCTCCATCTCTCTGATCTCAGCCTCCTCCTCTACTCCGGGGTGCATCTGATCATGTCCCCGAGCCTGTCGCTCGGCTTTCCTAACCCAAGAGCCATCGGGTACCTTCTCGAACTTCATGCGCCTTAGAGACTGCTCATCATACGTGTCATAAGTGGTGGGGGCCTCAAAATCCATCTCTCTACTCAAGTCGACCCCGGCATCCTTGAAAGCACGGGTAAGGAAGCGGCCGTAGGGGAGTACACGTGTCGAGCTCTCAACACAGGAGATCATGTGCATCATCATAAGGTAGCCAACATGAATCCGTCTCCCGATGAGGATCGAGTCAACAATGAAAGCCTCGTGGTAGGAGACCTCGTCTTGATGTCCTCCATGTGGCAAGAGAATTGAACAAATCATATGGTGAAGGACTCGGCTAGTCACTGTCAAGCTTTGAGCCAATGGTTTGCCCATCTCCTGAGGATCGGCAAGTCCACACAACCTCTGAACAGCCTCTCTAGGCTCAAATCCTGGCACAATGGGCCACACCTTGGCCTTATAAACACGGAGTCCAACCGAAGGAATGTCGAGAATGCGGTAGATGCTCTCGGGACTCAAATGGATCTCAACGCCTCTCACAGTGGATAATACGGGTCCTCCAAGCCCGTAGGTCGCCCGAGAATAGAAAGCCTGCACCAGAGTCGGGAAAAAACGGCTCAGGTAGCCATCCCATCCATCCGAACAACTACTCAAAGCCAAAATGCTGAAGTTGGGAGAAATTGACACTTCTCCCTAGGACGACTTTCCTCTGAGCAAATTTTTGCTTGTAGCGCTGATAGTCCTCACTCGAACTGAAGAGTGTCGTGTCAAACCTCGCCTTTCGGCGAGCCTCTGTCTGCTCGGGCTGAGATGGCTCAACAAGGCGCTTTCCCTGAGCCTTAGAAGTGCCCGTCTCTCTCCGTGGTGCCATCAATGAAGCGAAAGAGGTGAAGAAGGAGTCCAAACAGAGAATGAAAGCAGAAAGGAAGATGCAACCACAAACCTGAAACCCTAGATGCTTGGAGATGGAGCTGAACAGCCTTGAGACGCGCGGTGCAGAGAGGAGACACCCTCAAGAGGTGAAACCCTGGGTTTCAAACCAAAACTGTGGCCCAAATCCGTCAAGAGATGAAACCCTAGGCTCAAAATCGTGTCAAAAATCACTCAAAAACCTGAAATCGGTCCAAGGAATAGCCCAAACTGGTCTCTAAAGGCGGGAAGATGAAGAGTTTTCAAGAAACGGTGGAGAACAGTGGAAAAAACTGACGCGCGGGGGCCTTTTAAATTTCCAGCCCCGACGAACCGGTTGACCAGTTCCCCAACCGATCGACCGCCTGGTCAACGGTCAACGGCCATAGTCAACGATCAGATTTTCCAAATTTTCTTGCATTTTCTTGTCTCGTGATCCTCCCCCTGCCTTTTTCAATTGAAATCCCCAATTTTTTATGTTCAATGCCAAGGGAATTTTGAATTTTGGTAAAAAATTGACCTATTTCCTAAGGAATTGCTATATGATGCATATGAGATGAAATTTATGCAATCATAATGCATTTCCAACAAGAATTCATTATACAAACATCAGATCAAAGAGAAATAACCCTTAGTTGTCTTCTAATATCGGAAAATTGTTCTTCACTTAGAGGTTTTGTAAAAATATCGGCAAGTTGATATTTTGTGCTTACAAATTCAAGTGTAATGTCACCCTTTTGTGCATGATCTCTAAGAAAATGGTGTCTAATTTCTATATGCTTGGTCCTAGAGTGTTGCACGGGATTTTTTGAAATATTTATGGCACTAGTGTTATCACATTTGATAGGAACATGCTCAAAAGACAAGTTAAAATCACTAAGTGTTTGTTTCATCCAAAGGATTTGTGCACAACACAAACCGGCTGCTATGTATTCAGCTTCCGCCATTGACAAAGCTACCGAATTTTGCTTCTTACTATGCCATGAGACAAATGAGTGTCCTAGGAAATGACAAGTCCCACTAGTGCTCTTTCTTTCAACTCTACAATCGACAAAATCGGCATCCGAGAAACCAATCAATTCAAAGTTATCACCCTTAGGATACCACAAACCAATATTCATTGTCCCTTTCAAATATCTAAGAATTCTTTTAACGACACTTAAGTGAGATTCTTTAGGACAAGATTGAAATCTAGCACACAAGCATACACTATAAATGATATTGGGTCTACTAGCGGTCAAATAAAGCAAGGATCCTATCATGCCTCTATACATAGTTGAGTCAATAGATTTACCTTTTTCATCCATGTCAAGCTTGATGGATGAGCTTATTGGAGTTTTCATCACCTTGGCTTCTTCCATGTTGAACCTCTTGAGAAGATCCTTTATATACTTTGCTTGATTGATGAAGGTACCTTCCTTTAGTTGCTTGATTTGAAGTCCAAGGAAGAAATTGAGTTCTCCCATCATGCTCATTTCAAACTCACTATGCATACACTTAGAGAAATCTTTACAAAGAGAGTCATTAGTAGCTCCAAAAATAATATCATCAACATATATTTGAACTAGGAGCATATCCATATATTTGGTTTTTATGAAAAGAGTTGTGTCAATTTTTCCCATTTTAAAACCCTTTTTCAAAAGAAATTTACTTAGTCTTTCATACCAAGCTCTAGGTGCTTGTTTCAAACCATAAAGAGCCTTTTTAAGTTTAAAAACATGGTTTGGAAAGTTAAAGCTTTGAAAACCGAGTGGTTGTTCAACATATACTTCCTCATTTATGAAGCCATTTAGAAAAGCACTTTTCACATCCATTTGATATAGAATAAAGTCTTTGAAGCATGCAAAAGCAAGCAACATTCTAATTGCTTCCAATCTAGCTACGGGGGCAAAAGTCTCTTCATAGTCTATTCCTTCTTCTTGATTATACCCTTGGGCTACCAATCTTGCCTTATTTCTTACTATGATGCCATTTTCATCCATTTTGTTTCTAAAGACCCATTTGGTTCCAATAACACTTTGATTTGAAGGTCTTGGTACTAGTTCCCATACTTCACTTCTTTCAAATTGATTTAATTCTTCTTGCATAGTAATCATCCAATTTTCATCAACTATAGCATCTTTTATGTTTTTAGGTTCAATTTGAGAGATGAATGCAAGATTATTACAAATATTTCTAAGGGATGATCTAGTTCTTACCCTATTTGATTGATTACCAATGATTTGATCTTGTGGATGGTTGATAACAAACTTCCAATCTTTTGGAAGGTCTTGGCTTGATTCACTTTGCACTTGTTGAGGAAGAGATAGTGCCAAAGGTGATTCTTCTTTCTTGGGATCCTCTCCACTTTCTTCTTGTTGTCTTTTGTCTTCAATTTGCAATTTTCCCATGGAGGTCTCCAATCCTAAATCATCATCAAAACTTTCTCTTTCTTGAAGAGAATTGTTAGATTCATCAAAAATGACATGGATGGACTCTTCTACAACCATGGTTCTTTTGTTGAAAACTCTAAAAGCTTTACTTGAAGTTGAGTAGCCAAGAAAAATTCCAACATCGGATTTTACATCAAACTTTCCAAGATTATCTTTGGTGTTTAATATAAAACATTTGCACCTAAAGACTTTGAAATAGCTAATGTTGGGTTTCTTGTTTTTCCAAAGCTCATAGGGAGTTTTCTTAAGAATGGGCCTCAACAATATTCTATTTAAAACATAGCAAGAAGTGTTTACCGCTTCGGCCCAAAAATATTTTGGCAAATTATTTTCATTTAGCATGGTTCTAGCCATTTCTTAAAGAGTTCTATTTTTCCTTTCAACTACCCCATTTTGTTGAGGAGTTCTAGGAGCCGAAAAATTGTGATTGATACCACGCTTATTGCAATAATCCTCAAAGTCAAAATTCTCAAATTCTCTCCCATGATCACTTCTAATGCAAGTGATTGTAAAGCCTTTTTCATTTTGAACCTTGTTACAAAATTTTGAAAACTCATAAAAAGCTTCACTCTTTTGACTTAAAAACAAGACCCATGTGTATCTAGAGAAATCATCCACAATGACATAAGCATAAAATTTTCCTCCTAGACTAGGTGTCGTAGAATGACCAAATAAATCCATGTGTAGCAATTCAAGAGGTCTAGATGTTGAAATGAAATTTTTGTTTTTAAAAGAGTTTTTGATTTGCTTTCCCATTTGACAAGTTTCACAAACTTTGTCTTTTTGAAAATTAATTTTGGGAAGGCCTCTAACGAGTTCATCTTTGTTGAGTTGGAAAATGAGGTACATGTTAGCATGTCCCAACCTCCTATGCCACAACCAACTTTGATCATGCATGCTTGAAAAACATCTATCATGGCCATCATATTTTGAAATATTTATAGCATATACATTTTCACATCTATGGCCCATGAAGATGGTTTTGTCATTTTGAATATCCTTGATGATACAATGAGATGCTTCAAAAATTACTTTAAAACCTTTGTCACAAAGTTGACTAATGCTCAAAAGATTGTGTTTTAAACCATCTACTAATAAAACACTTTCAATAAGGGAGGATGTACCATTACCTATGTTACCTTGACCAATGATTCTTCCTTTTGTATTGTCTCCAAAGGTGACATATCCTCCTTTTCTCTTTGTAAGGAAGGCAAACTTGGATTCATCCCCGGTCATGTGTCTTGAGCACCCACTATCCAAGAACCACTTATCCTCCTTTGAGCCTTACAAAATAGAATTCAAGTTGGTTTAGGTACCCATGTCTTTTTGGGTCCTTGAGGGTTAGTGACTTTGGATTTTTCAATCCAAATGTTTTTAACCTTAGCATTTGAATTCTTTTGAGCACCATTTCTTAAGGGACATGTACTACTAATGTGTCCTCCTCTTCCACAAAAGTTACAAATAGTGGAAGGACATTCATTTGAGGATTCTTTTACAAAATAGTTTTTAAAATACTTTTGGTTCTTTGAAGATTTGAATCCTAGTCCTTGTTTGTCAAAATCACATTTTTGGCTTGCTAAAATCATTTCAAAGGACTTTTGTCCACAAGAGAAAATTGAAAGAGAGGAGGTCAACCATTCATTTTTCTTTTTCAAAATTTCATTTTCATTTCTTAAAATCTCATTCTCTTTTTCAAAATGAGTTTTAGAGATTTCATCAATTGAAAACTTTTCTTTCACTTCCTCAAGTTCTTTTTCAAGTTCTTGAATTCTCTTTTTAAGAGAATTATTTTTCAAACTAAGTTTTTCAAAATCCTCATATAGTTCTTCAAAAATAACATGCATATCTTCATCACTAGAGTTAGAGTTTTCCTCATCAAGATCATCTATTGCCATGAAGCACATGTTTGCCACTTCTTTCTCCTTTTCTTCCTCGGAAGATTCTTCACTCTCACTCCAAGTGGCCATCATTGCCTTCTTCATTCTTCTCTTGGCTTCAATTTTGTAGAGAGGACAATCATATTTAATGTGTCCCAGCTTTTTGCATTTGAAGCATATCAAATCTCCTTTCTCTTCCCATTTTTCCTTGTCACCATGTGATGAGGATTCCCTTCTTGAGGGATTTCTTCTAGAGGTAAACTTTTTCCCTCTAAACCTTTCACCTCTCATGTACTTGTTGAGCTTTCTTGTGATGAGAGCTAAATCATCATCTTCTTCACTTGGTTTTTCTTCTTCAACATCTTCTTCTTCCTTGGTTGTAGCTTTGAGAGCTATGTTTTTCTTCTTTTTGTCTTCACTCTCTTGTAGTTGCTTTGTCAAACTGATTTCATAAGTCATTAATGACCCTAAGAGTTCTTCCATAGGTAGCTTGGTCAAATCTTTAGCTTCTTTAATAGCGGTGACCTTTGTATGCCACTTTGAGGGGAGAGACCTCAATATCTTCATCACCTTTTTGGATTCATTTATGACCCTTCCCAATGCTTCAAGGCCATTGACAATTTCAGTGAACCTAGTGATCATCTCAACAATAGATTCAGTTTCTTTCATTGAAAACAATTCATAGTTATGGACAAGTATATTAATTTTTTACTCTTTCACTTGATTAGTTCCTTCATGAGTTATTTCAAGCAATCTCCAAATTTCCTTAGCAGATTTACATTGGCATATTCTATTATATTCATTCCTATCCATAGCACATTGCAAAGTAAAAACGACTTTAGCATTTAATTGAAAATTTCTTCTATCAAGCTCATTCCATTCTTGCTTGAGTTTTGGAACCAAAACTCCATCAACTAATTTAGTGGGAAAAGTTGGGCCATCTTCAATGACATCCCATACATCTAAATCAGTTGATTGTAAGTACCAAGTCATTCTAACTTTCCAATAGGGATAGTCGGTTCCCGTAAAGAATGGAGCTCTATGTTTTGAACAATTTTCAGTTTGAGATGAGCTTGATGGAACAACCATTTTCCTCTTAGATGATTAAGTCTTAAGCAAGAGGTCTAGCTCTGATACCAATTGATAAAACAAAGGCTATGAATAATTAAGGAAAATACCCAAAAGGGGGGGTGAATTGGGTTTTTCAAAATCTTTTTCCACACAATAATATATACACAAAATAAATAAAGGAAAGAGATAAAGTTAGAGAATTCAAACTCGGGTTTATAGTGGTTCGGCACTCCCTTGCCTACGTCCACTGTCCTCAATCTCCTAACCGAGTGAGGGTTCCACTAACTTGAAGCTTCAATCAAGCTTTCAATCTTCTTACACTTGGATTTCGGCTCCAATGGGCTTTTACACAATCTCTTCAAGATTTGAACCACTTGAAGGCTTTCACACTCAGTTAAGGATTGGCTCAAGTACAAGAGAAAGCTAGGATGATTTACAAGAGTGCACTAAAAATACACAAGTGATGGTTTTATGCACTAAGAAATAAATGAGAGATTTTTGATCAAGAACAAGTAGGTAGACAATTGATTGCGAAGGTTCTCTTAGTCATAAATGAAGTGGAGCTCTCAATTTATAGGTTTCTAAGCTCGGGAGTCAAAAACAGCAAAATACAACCTCGTCCGGTCGATCTAGGGGTCGACCGGTTCACTAGCCGTTGGAGCATTTAATGCATGACAGGTTACCGTTGCCTCAATCGGACCTCGACTGGTCCTTGACCGGACCTCAATCGGTAAAGGAATCACCTCGACTGGGAAGAGAAGGCTACTGGGAGAGAGAAAAGGTTTTTAACCTTCCTCGACCGGTCCTCGACCGGACGACCTCATCCCGTTGACCGGTTCCTCAACCGGTTGACCGGTTGAGCCTTTTTGGCCCCGAAAAACCTATTTTTTGATTCCTTTCTTTTCTAACACTTAGGCAAGGTCTTTAGGTGAGTTGATATGCCAATTTTGAATCAATTTGCCTAAGGTATATTTGATAAAACTAGGGTTTTAAAGAAAATCAAGTTTTAAAGAAAAAACCGAGTTTTCTAAGATGCATGAAAAGGTATGAACATCCTAAGTGCACTCATGCTATCATCTTACATTCATTTCCTATGATCTCAAGTCTTCCAAGTGTCCCGATCTTGTATCCATTTGGTCATTTGATGAATTTTCGAGTTTATACATGAGATTCTTAAACATTAAACCAATTAGTTACTTAACCATGGTTTGTTATCATCAAAACCCAATTAGGAGAACCCTTGGGCTAACAATGCTGATGATAGAACTAGACACCTAAATAATCATATATACTTGGAGAATGGCTAGCCAATTTATAGTATCATTAATCAATAGCTTAAGATCACCCTACTCAATGAATTACATGAAGTGATAAAACTAACAGCTTTTAGATAGATAAATGCAATCTGCCGATAGAAATAAGGCAACAAATAAAAATCAAAATTCATTGCTAGTATTGAAAAACTCACAATTTATCCTTATCACTTCATCCCTAAGCCTTTTTATGGCAACTTGAATTCCACTCCATGATGCAATGAGGTAGGTTCCCTGGGATATTACTTTGTCTTGTCAAATTACTAATTAAAGGATGAAAATTAACTAAATAACTAAGGTATAGTGTTATGACATTTGGAATGTAAGTATCAACCCACTATAAGAATATTAAACTAATTTGTTTAAAAGTTAAAGTGCATCACTTGCTAAAAGGAAATAATCTTAGCCACTGTTGGTTATTTCCGTCCATCCTAGGTAAGAAGTTTGACTTACATGCTATTATTATATTAGGCTAATTTTTAATTACTATATTCTAGTTAACATAATTCCTAATGGAGCAGCTTCTTTAAAAAGGAAAGTATGAAAATGTGTATAAACGTTTATTTAAAAAAATATATTAAATGGAAAATTTTAAAGTTAATATTAAATCAAATTAATCTCCATAAATAGAAAAATATTGTCTTGCTTTTCAAACACTATCCAAATTACCTTTCTAAGTTGATAAGATAGTCATGAATAACTTTTAAATATTAAAATCATTGAATTTTTAAATGATAAAATTTGATTTTTGAATATTAAAATCATTGAGTTCTTAAAAAAAAAAAAAAAAAAAAATTCAATTAATATTTATTAACTATCATTATACAAAAAAATTCCCAAAAATAAGTATTAAGACTTCAACCGGTAGGGTCTAAACTACCAAGTATTTATTATATTAAAATCATTGAATTTTTGAAATGATGAAATTTTGAAATTTGATTTTTGAATATTAAAATCATTGAGTTCTTTAAAAAAAAAATTTAAAAGAAGTCAATTAATATTCTTTAAATATCATCACGCAAAAAAAAATCCCAAAAATATATATTAAGACTTCAAAGTGTAAGCTACCAAGTATTTGATATAAATAAAAAAATAAAAAAACCAACTTAGAGACAAGGTTCTACCATTCAACTTTGCCTCTCCTAATAAGACAATACAAAAAAAATAGAGGATTAAAAAAAGGGATAAATATGAGTTCAGTTAGCAAATAAAAGATAATGCAAATTAAAACATATAAAAACCTTGTGAGTTGATGTCTCAAAGGCTTACAGGATTGTCACAATCCAAAATTAAAGGAATCTATTTAAGCTAAATTGTAAGCAAGAAGGTAATGCAGAATGGGATTCCATAGTTTTCAAGTCACAACCTTGAAAGTTAACCACCCAACATAGATCAAGACAACCCCCACGCAGTCAACTGGAAGCTGAGACCCAAAGCCTTATTGAAAGGCATAACACCAAAGCCCTACAAGAAGCTAAGACACTTAAAGCTTTCCTAGGATTGGATAAAACCAGTGTGCCCGACTTCTCTACGATTGGAAAAGCTTCGATGATGGATTGTTCAAAGGGTTAGGGTTCAAGAGTGGGGCTCTTGCTTTCTCAGATCCCTCTAACCCTCTTCTCAATCAACTGTAGAAAACCAATAAATCATATATAACCGAAACAATTGCATCAACCAATTCAAGATTTAAGATTAAAAAATTTTCTATCTGATTTACGTCTTTTTTTCTAGCATTTCTAGGTAACCAAACAAACCAATAAGAAAATAAATGAGAGTACCTTCATTTTGTTGGTAACATTTTCTCATCGATTGGTTGTTGTTGGTGGCCGGCAACGTGGGTGATTGCCCTGGGTTAGGGCTCTAAGTGTTTGGAATATGAGTTAATGTGTTTAGATGGGAAAAAAGAATGAAATATATATCAGTAACTTCAATGACACTTGATAAAAGTGCCAATGTTGCTCTCCATTTCAATGACACTTATAAAAGTGCGCCAAGGTTACTCTCCACTTCCTACCATGATGCTTTTTAAAGGTGTCATATTAAAAGCGCCATTGAATCCAATATATGTATCACAAAAGCGCCAAGGTTTAAAAATATTCTATAAGCACCAAGGTTGACAAAATTCCTTGACATTTTTCTGAAGCGCCAAGGAATCAAGCGTCATAACTTACATTTTTTCTACTAGTGATGCGTTCAACTCTTCCTCTGTATACATTAAATAGGCAACCCTGCTCAGGAATATATTGAGCCATTCCAACATTTCCTCAATTCATCCTTTCTTATTTCTTCTTTACTCCTTTGTTTTGATTTGGTATAAGAGTCATTCAATCCAAATGGATTCTTCTCCTTCAACCCTTATTTTTTCTCAAGAAAACTCTCAAAACCCTAGCCAACAACCAAAACACCCAATTCAAGGTTCTTCTCCTCCACCGTTTCTTCATCAAGCTGGTCTCCAGATTCAAAATCAGTTTCCTTTTCCATATTTTCAACAACCTTCCAACTCTCAATCAACCCCTCAATATTAAGCTAGACAGAGACAACTACTTGCTCTAGAAAAATCAACTTCTGAATATCATAATCGCCAATGGGTTTGAAGATTTCATAGATGGAACTAATGTTCACTTCCTCGCTTCATAGATCCACAACAACAAATTGTCAATCCCCAATTTCGGATATGGCACCATCTGAATCGACTTTTGATGAGTTGGTTATATTCCTCAGTCACAAAAGGAATGCTCAACAAAATCGTCTAACTCACCACAACCTCGAAGATCTGGAACACTCTCGAGAGAACCTATGTTGCAGCATCTCATTCTCATGTTCGGGAGGTTCGCACTAAAATTCAATCAATCAAGAAAGATGGTCTCACTGTTGATGAGTATGTTTTTAAGCTTAAGAATATTGCAGATAAACTTGCTTCATTTGGTGAACCTGTCTCAAATAAAGACCAGTTGATCTACCTATTTCAAGGTTTAGGAGTCGAGTACAATCCTTTTGCAACATCCTTTAATGCTAGATCTAATCAACCAACCATAGAAGAAGTTCATAGTCTTCTTTTAAGCTTTAATCTTAGACTATAGAGGCAAAATGTTGTTGAACTATTGAATGTGAATATGGCTCAAGCTAATCTTGTTGCATTTGCTAACAAAAATCCTTCAAGACAAACCAACAAAACTTTCAAAACTTCTTTGCAAAATCTCTAACTCAGTCTTACTACAACCCATAGAACCAGAATCCCCTCCCACATGGTTATAAAAATTTCTTCACTCCATAGAACAACCAATTTAGTCCCCAATCTCAAGCTGGAATTCTTGGAAAACCTCAAGGACCACAAGTTCAAGGACAATGGCAGCAACGTCAAATTTTTCAAGCTATAAAAGAAAGACCCAAATGCCAAATTTGTAAAAAATTTGGTCATGAAAATCTTAACTGCTATTATCGTGCTAATTTCAGTCAATATAGTCCCACTTCTGGTGTTTAGAACTCAAGCCCCATGGTTGTCATGATGGTAAGCTCCTTTGTTGTTTCTTCAAGCTCAATGACGGATGGCACCTAGTACATGGATTATGGAGCAACACTCCACTTGACTCCTGACTTGAGCTCTATGTCCTCTCCAATACCTTTCCAATGGAATGAAAATGTCATGGTAGGCAATGGTAAGACCATTAACATTTCTCACATTGGTAATATTTCAATTCCTACACACTCTAAATTTCTGAAACTCAGGCATGTCCTACACACACTTGAAATTTCAAAACAATTAATCGGTGTAACCAAACTTTGTTTTGATAATAATGCCTATGTTCAACAATTCCATCCTACTTTTTTCTTGGTGAAGGATCAATGTTCGAAGAAGGTGCTACTTCAAGGTCATCTTGATCATGGACTATAGAAACTCAACATTGCTACTGAGCTTCTTCCACCAAGTTCCACTCTCAACCCTTCAAGTTCTTCTTCAGTCCAAGTTTTCATGTCTAAAAATAAGTTGTCCAATTTGTGGCATAGTAGATTATGACACCCATCTTCTAGAGCTTTTTCATTGGTTTTGAATTCCTGTAATGGCAGTGTTTCATCTAAGAATGTTCATGACTTTTGTACTTCATGTAAATTGGCTAAGAGTCATCCAAGAATAAAAATATCTATAAATATGGATATATCAGTACTTCAATTTTTCGGATATGTCGGATATATCGGCGGATATTTTGACATAAAATATCGATGGACCTAAAATTGATCAAAACTTAAAAAGAAAAAAAAAAGACTCTTAAAAATGAAATTAGAAGTATAATAGATATTTTAAAGTTATTTTGTTCAAGAAATTGATATATGTATAATGTAATTTATCATATTTCATAATAACATTGTATACATTGATAAAAAATATAAATTTCATAAATATACATTTATTATTAAATTATATAAAATATTATTCGATAATAATGTTGTGATATTTGATTATACTTTGTCTAATTTAAAAATATATGTAATATTAAAATTATAATTCATTTAATATATGTATATTTTTTAATATTTAATTAATATATTAATGATATTAAAAACACTATGAAGAAAATTATCATGATAATTTTATATTTTTGGTAATCAATTAAATGAAAATTTTCATTTAATTATAATTAATTTGTTCATTAAAATATTATTTTAATATTATGTTTATATGATGAGTTTTAGTTATATATGTTTGGTGGGGTATAAATTATAAGAAGCAAGCTTGGCCTAATGGTTGGCCTAGCTGCATATTGAATCTTTTGGTTGGAGTTCGACCCCTCTCAATTGCAAAAAAAATCAGGTGAGTTTTTACCTTTGATCGCACCGTCCCATGTTGACCTCGACAAATTATCGCGATAAATCACCGAAAAATTGATAAAATGATGATAAATTACGAAATATCGGGGAAATTCCCGATAAATTGATGAAATATTGGAGTATCGATATTTCTCTCCTATATATTGTGTCAAGGTCCGTCGAAATATCATGATATTTTAATCCATGGAGTCATTGATTGACTTTTGTAAATTCATCTTCAAGACCAACAAAACTGTTTGATTTAGTACATTCTGATCTTTGGTGTGCTTCTCTTGTACCTTTTGTGACTAGTGCTCGTTATTTTCTACTATTTATTGATGATCATACTTGGTTCAACTAGCTTTATTTACTCAAAACAAAGGACGTAACATTTTCCACTTTTCTAAAATTCAAGGCTATATTTGAAATAAAATTTTATTCTAAAATTAAAGCTCTCCAAAGTGATTAGGGAGGTGAATATAGATTTATTTTAACTCATTTGCATAATCTTGGTATTAAACATAAAGTCTCTTGTCCTTACACTCCACAATAGAATGGTCGTGCTGAAAGGAAAAACCACCATGCTGTTGAAATGGGTCTCACACTCCTTGTTCATTGTCATGCTCCTTTGTCTTTTTGGCTTTTTGCCTTCCAAACTAGTGCTTTTCTTATCAACCGGTTTCCCACTTATGTTCTATCTAACAACACACCATATGAATTACTCTATAAAAAAACCACTTAAGTATGATTTTCTCAAGACCTTTGGTTGTGTTTGCTATCCTTTGTTATGTCCTTATAATAAGCATAAATTGGAATATCGTTCAGCTGAATGTATCTTCATAGGATATAGTTCCGATCACAAAGGGTTTCTATGTCTTCATAAACTCACCAGTTGAGTCTATGTTACTAGGCATGTTGTTTTTAATGAATCTCACTTCCCCTTTTGTGATTTTCTTACTTCATCATCTTTTACACCTAATTCTTTGTCCTCTTCTAAGGTTTGTTCCACTCTTCCCTCTACTATAGTCCTTCCTTTTCCTTCCCCTTCATTACCTTCTACATCAACTTCCTCTCCATCGTCATCTTCACCTTTCTCTTCATTTCAATCTCAATCCTCTCCTCCATCAGCATCTTATTCTCTTTCACTCTCTCTTAGAGCCTCTACTATGTCCACTTCCCCTTCATTTGTTGTCCACACTTCACAAGATATTCCTAATGTTTTAGAATTGGTTAGTATTATTTCTTATGCTTTTTCAGGATATAACATTCATAGGAAACCCGAGGACACTAACACTCAAGCTATGGTGACTCGTGCTAAATGTGGTGTTTTTCAACTTAAAGCTCTCACCAGCATTTTTTTCATCTACTATGGAACCCATTTCTATCAAACAGGCCTTACAATCACTAGATTGGACTGCAACTATGCAGGCTAAAATTGATGTTCTTCATAAAAATAATACTTGGACTCTGGTTCCTTTACCACCAAATTAGAAAATTATTGGTTGTTGATGGTTTTATAAAATCAAACTTCTACTTAATGGATCCATTGAACGCTACACAACACGACTCATGGATAAGGGTTTTTCTTCAAACTTTGAGACTTGATTACTTTGAGACCTTTAGTCATGTGGTCAAGCCTACTACTATAAGGATTGTGTTGGTTCTTGCTCTCTCACATAAGTGGCCGATTCGTCAACTTGATATCCACAATGCATTTTTAAATGGTGATTTGGAAGAAGAAGTTTACAAGGAGCAGCCACTTGGTTTTGTTAATTCCCATGTCCTTACTTATGTTTGCAAACTTACAAAAGCTTTATTGACCTTAAGTAATCACCAAGAGCCTGGTTCCATAAAATCAGCACTTATCTTCAACATCTTAGGTTTACTAGCTCTTACTCTAACTCATAAACGTTTATTTGGTTTTTTGGAGCAACTATTGTGATCTTTTTGGTTTATGTGGATGATATCATCATCACTAGTAGTACCTCTTCTTTGGTGCACTCTCTTATCACTACTTTTAACACTCAGTTTGAACTCAAAGACTTGGGTCTTTTGTCTTATTTCCTTGGGCTTGAGGTTCAACCGACACCATTAGGTATCCAATTACATCAATTAATATATGTTTGAGATCTTCTCCAATGTGCAACTATGTTGGATTGTAAGCATTGCTCTACTCCCATGGCATCTGGTCCTACTCTTTCTCTTTGTGATAGAGAACCCTTCAATGATCCTTCTCTATACTGAAGCATTGTTGGTACTTTGCAGTACTGTACTCTCACCAAGCCAGACGTCTATTTTTCTGTAAACAAAGTGTGCCAGTTTATGCATGCTCCAACTCCTACTACTTGGCAAGCTATGGAATGTATCTTACAATACCTTAAAGGCATAAGTTCTTATGGTCTTTCTATCAATACTTCCAATGATCTCTCTCTTCTCTATTATACTGATGCCGATTGGGCTAGCTGCCATGATGACAAGCGTAGTACCAGTGGATACTGCACTTTTCTTGGTCCTAATCTCATATCTTGGGCATCTTCAAGATAAAAGGTTGTGTCTCGCTCTAGTGCTGAATTTTAATATAGGGGACTTGATAATGTTGCTTCTGAGGTCACTTGGATTAAATCTCTTTTGCATGAATTACGTGTTTGTCTTTCTCATCCACCACTTTTGTTGTGTGACAACATTAGTGGTACATACTTGGTTGCTAACCCTATGTTACATGTGAGGACAAAGCATGTCGAAATTGACTATCATTTTATTCATGAAAGAGTTGTGCGCCCAACACTCAGAATTCAATACACTCCTTCTACGAACCAACTAGTTGATGTTATGACCAAGACTCTTTCTTCATCTCGCTTTTGTAATATTCGATGCAAGCTAACTGTTCTTCCTAGCCGACTTAGCTTGAGGGAGGATCTTAAGCCAGCATGATAAATTGGCTTCCTTCTCCATCATTGCATTTTTTTGTTAGTTTGTTAGAATATTTTTCCGTTTAATTTTTGTTTGTAAAGCTACAACATTTTATCATGAGCTTACATGTGTACAACTCTTCCTCTGTATATATTAAATAGGCAGCCCTACTCAAAAATATATTGAGCCATTCCAACATTTCCTCTATTCATCATTTCATGTTTCTTCTTTACTTCTCTATTTTGATTGGTGGTTGGTGCAATATATTATGAGAGATAGGAGGGACTTTTGAAATTATCTCCTATGATTTCTAAATGTAGTAGTTCCCATTTTTTTAGGATAATCAATAAGCTAAATTACCTATGTACATAGAATTTGTCACACACGCAATTTCTGGGTTACGTTTTTATGTCTAGGCAGCGCCTACACATGCTTTAGGCCAATCTTCCTCTTTGCCACAAAGCACACACAATATTTACAAGGTTCTCCCCAACTTGAATCTTATATATTCAAACAGATTACAAGAACTATCTAGAAGGACTCCCATAATATCACCGGGTAGTTCACTTGCTTTTCAGAAGGCACACAGGCTTTCCTTTTATAAAGGTTGCACCAAGCAGTCCTAATCCTACTCGGAAACTAGCTTTTGATTCCTAGTCTGACTTTGATTCAAGCTCAACAAACACCACCTTGAGTAAGACTCTGAGTCCTACTCAATCTCAAACTCCTTAGCCATAGGTGGTCTCCTAGTGCATGAAGACTTGGTTTCCCACTTTGATTAGGAGTCTTTGCCTCTCAGGAGGCCCTCTCCTCCTACATCAGGTCTTAGTCTCCCACTTTGACTAGAAGTCCCATGCCAATAGGAGTCTCTCGTTCTATATATATCAGCCCATAATGCTTGCTGCTACAGATGACCACACCTTTCTCGGGCTCATCCCAATGCCAAGACATGTTTGACTCTATCTGCCTGCTCAAGACTCATGTTGTTGCATCAGTGCATGTTGTGCTCACGCATCAAGGCCCTTGTTTCTAAGGTCATGCTCATCCTTGTTGCAGCGAGGCTCCTTCATTGGAGGCATCCATCTAAGTTCCCTTTAGTCCCTGTGTCATTGTGCCCATAGGTTGCACCACATTGAGGCACCATGCCTGCGCATGTGTGCTAGTCTCAACATGTTGTCATGCCAGCCATGCTGTGCATTGCTGCTACTGAAGCATGTCAATAGCCATCTTACCATTCTAAGGTAATCTTCCCACACTTTTGCATCTTGCTTTGCTCATGGGCCACTCAAAGGGGTGCTGCCCACATGAAGCTCTAATGCCGCCAAGCTTAGTTTGAGGGGCTGGTAAAATTCCTCTATAGTAAGTGTTGTAAATAAATAGGATTGTAAACGATGAAAGTATTATGGGTAGAAAATATAAAGAAAATATTTTTCTCTTTAACTCTTCAACATGGTATCCTAGGACATTTTTTTTGTTTGCTAGTTCTTTAAATCAACAATATTTGCTTATTCTGGTTGTTTTCCGAATTTGTAGAAGACTATTCATCTATTGTTCTTCAATTTTATTTTATTATATATATATATATATTTTTTTTTTTTTTGTGTCTAATTGCCATGTTTGGAATTTTTTATGAGGAGTTCTTGGACAACTCGTTGAAGCAAACATCTACCCAAAATTCCTAGATCATATTGTCAAGTACAAGTTGCAATTGGACTATGCCAACTTATAGATTGAATGGACAAAACTTCTTAAGATGCTCTCAATTCATGAAGTTGTTTGTTATAGGAAAACCAAAGGTTGGTTATCTAGTTGGTGCAATAAAAGCTCCAAGAAGAGATGATCCAACCTATTCTATTTGAGGGGCTTGTTTGGTTTCCAAGAATTAAAATTCTTTCAATTCCTTTATAGCCAATGATTAATACTCAAAAAGTGCTATTTCATAGCTTGTAATTAACTCTTTTAAACACTTTTGAGTAGTAGTTATTGCCTTTTAACCCAATTAACATATTAAGGACCTTTGCAATCAATTCTAATCAAATTGTGTTAAGTTTTGGTGTTTTGATAGCTTTTTGATCACCAAAGCAATCCGAGGATGAGGAGAGTTATTTGGAATTCTTGGCAAAGCATTGTAAAGCTCAAATTCATGAAGAACCAAAGCTTTGAAGTCCTTTGACATAAGCAAATCCGGAATGCAAGGAGGGGAAGCAAAGAGAAATCTGCCATGAAGCATTCTTGATGACAGTCATGTCAGCCACTTTTGGAGCACTTCCTGAAGTCCAATTTATGCATGCTATATGTCGTTTCGAAGCTCAGGAAGTCAACGATCTAATGCTTCAAACGGTGCGCAATTTAGAGTTGAACTGAAGGAGTTACAGCCATTGCAAGCCAATCACTACAAGCTGAAGGAAGAATTTTGCACAGCATTGCGAAATCACCCTTTTGTTGCGAAATGATTTCGCAGCCTTTTTGTATAGTGTTGTGGATTTCCCCCTGAAGTTTCCCGTCACGATGGAAGTCAAATACCACAAGCTGAAAGACCACTTCGCAGCGTTGCGAAATCAGCCGTTTGCTGCGAAGTAATTTCGCAGCCCTTTGTGTTCATCTGCGAAATCTCGCAGACCTCGGTTGCACCTGCGAAATGGTCCCTAGTGCTTCCCGATATTTACGACCGACACTTGGAGATATTTTTCATCAGATTTTTGTTGTCTAAATCCCAAAATTCTCCTTGTAAGCCACCAATTATAAGTTTCCTTAGCTTTTAAGTTAGGAAAAAGACTAAATATCCATGTAATAATTAGTATTGTAATTTTTCATATAAATAGCTCTGAGAGCCTGTTCCCAGAAGAGACCCTTTTTGTAAAAAGTTTGGAAGAAAGTAAAATACAGAGCGTTGCTTTGCTTTACCTTCTCACTTTGATTGTATTTTTCATTTTCTTAGTTATGCACTCTCTGAGGAAGTTTCCCCAGAGAATGAGTAACTAAAACTTTAGTTCCTTGGAGTTAAGGTTGCCGGGAAAGGTTCCAAGTGCATGAATTAGTAGCTTTGTGGTTTCAGCCATGAATGAAGAGTAAGTGTGATCCTTTAGTGGTTTCTATGTTTTTAGTTAACTTAAAACGCCTTGAAGTCACCTGGGCCAACACTTGGTAAGGCAAGTGATCTCCATCCAAGGAGATGCACTAGTTTACCCCTTGCGAGCCTCTGGGAGGTGACTTGAAGGTAGGATTTTCTAGAATTTCCAACACTTGATAAGCTTTTGGACTCCAACGAGACATCCATTAGTTATCTCTTGCGAGCTTTTGAAGGGAAGTCCAAGGTTAAAGATCATCTTGAATGGTAAGTGCTAGTGAGAGGCATAAACCGTTGCAAGTTGCATCAGTGAGAGGGAATTAAAGCTGAAATCCAATTAAGGGATGCATTTATATAGCACCAATTAGAGAATTAACTATATGTTAATTCTCTAATGCGAGGAAATGAACCAACTGACCGGAGCTATGTTTTTGCATGAGGAACCTCCCCTGTGAACCTAGATCTCCAAGGAATGTTTTCTTCATAAGTAATTTCCATTACTTGTTTTGCCATTAGCTTAAATCTAAATCTTTTTAAACCAAAGTTTGTGTTTTATTTCTTGAGCTAACCTTGAAATGAAAAAGCACCAATTCACTTTGAATTGGTATCATTTGTAATTTGGAAACCCTTCCCAGTGAACGATCCTAGAACCACTATACTATAGTAGCTTTTTCTTTGCTACCTTAGTATATGGTGTAATAGGTTATAAATTTTGTTGATTACTCCCTCAATCAAGGAGCACCAGCTGGACATGAATCAGCTGAGACACCAATTGGGCACGAATCAGCCAAAACAGAGATTAGTATGTTTGCTAAGAAAATTTCTCCACAAGTAATTAAAGAGAAGATTTTACATAGAAAAAAAATGTTAAAAGTTTCTTAATAAGCCAACAACAGTATTACAATATAAGAGTTAGGCTTTACTTAAGAGAAAGATCATCCAAAGGTTGCTCACAGAAATACCAACCCACAACAATAGTATCGATCCAACTCTCACTGCATCTGTGTTGCTATTACTGTCTATAGGAGACATGATGTGCACCATTTTTTCTTTTAGAAGTTCAATTCCACCCTCCCTCCCCAATAGGAGTTCCACTATTTTCTTCTTTGGGACATGAAAGCATATGGCTTACCTTATTTCCTCTTCTTTCATTTTCTTTCCTCTTCTTTCTCTATTCTCCCACCTGTACCAACCAAGAGTTTCCTTTGCTTCCAAGCCATTATTCTTTTCATGTGTGAGTTATGGTGTTTAGTGACATTTTTTTTCAACTTTGGTAAAGTCATCTCTTGATTAATTTCTCTAAATTGTAGGGAACATACATTGAGTTCTCCTTTTTTGTAGTTAGGTCCTTGAAAGGGAAAAGATTTCTACTAGACTCATTGCAATTGCAGTCAATTAAAGATCCCAAGTTTGAGTCTCCTTCTATCTGGTGATCTAGTAGTGTAGGATAAAGCAAACTACTTGTAGTTGGGATAAATGTCTCCCAATCATAAGGACTTTCCATTATAAACAAATCTTTTAAATATAGTTAACAAAATTTAAAAAAAAAATTAAATATTAAAAATAGTTTTCTTAATTTATTCTTTGTGCATTGGCTCTAGCAAACAAGGACAAGGACTTATATAATACTTTTATTATTTTAGATAATAGTTATGGATCTTCCAACACCGTATAAATGTACTTGCATCATAGTAAATTATATTTTGTTTAAATTAAAAGATCAAGAAATGTTGGCCTATTTGGTGAGGTGTGTGTGTGGAGATGTCCTAAAGTAACTCTCACTTAGGTGAATCCTTCAAGGATACATGTGACCTATACCTCGTTGTAACACTTTTTGTTTCAATCTCATTTAGGGAAAACCCCTTCTTAACATCACATTAATAATAGTCTCACCATGACAATGGGGCAAAGACTCTGTTCAAAACTATAGAGAAATGACTCTTCAAAACTAATGCTACTTGCAAGTCTCACAGTGTGAATTGTTTCTACACGTTGAACCTTCCTAATAGATACTCCAATAAAAAAAGGTTGGATTATATCTAAAGGTGACTCTTATGTGGGTTTAACGCATCCTTACTTAATGAATTAACACTACAAGAAATAGGATTTTTGGTGACGGTCGCCAACCATCACTAAATCTTATATATCCGTGACCAAAACCTATTGTCATGGTCTTTTGAAACCGTGATCGAGCGTCACAATATGAGGCATAACTAAAGGTATTGGTCACGGTTTCCTAAGTGATCGTGACCATATAATTTCTTTTTTTGTGACAACCATACAAAAACTATGACAAAAAAGTTTAGAATACTTTGCTATTTATTAAGTTGATTTAGTCACGGTCAGGTAATAAACCGTGACCATAAATTTACATTTAGTCACAGTCATTTTTATTAACCGTGACTATAAACATACATTTACATTTAGTCACAGTTAATAAAATGATTGTGACTAAATGTGAACTTATGGTCACGGTCAATGCCCTAACCGTGAGTAAATGTATGTCTATAGTCACGGTTAATAAAAATGACTGTGACTAAATGTAAACTTATGGTCATGGTCAATTCCCAAACCATGAATAAATGTATGTCTATAGTCACGGTTAATAAAATGATTGTGACTACATGTAATCTTATGGTCACGGTCAATGGCCTAACCGTGACTAAACTAATCATATGGTCACAGTCAATTCATTAATCGTGACTAAATATAGGTATATGGTCACGATAATTAAGTGACCGTGGCTGAAATTAATCATATGATGGCCGCTATCCCCAAATTTTGGTGACAGTTCATTATTGAGCGTGACTAAAAGTACACTTATGGTCACAATTTTTTAGTGGTCGTGACTAAAATTTGTTATATTTGGATATTGGTTTTTTATACATTCAAATTTCCCAAACCTATTATAAACCCAAACAAACCCATTTTAGACCTGTATATGCAATTAAGCAATTAAACCAAGTTCAATATATTACAATCAATTATTCCAAGCTAGTTAAAAACTTATATATCAATATAAGTCATTAAATAAAAAAAAACATAATATAACAAAAAAAAAACCAAACAAACAAAAAAAAAGAGATTCAAATTTAGTTTCACATTCTAACATAATATAACAAATCAACCAACCAAACATCACATAATAGTCATAGAAAGCAAAAAAAGTTAGGAGAATCTATCATATAAATAAGTAGCATAATCTTCAAAAAAGTTAAGAGAATCTATCATATAAAGATGTAGCAAAATATTCAAATTTCTACTGCTTTTGCTGAAATTGTTGCATCATTTGCATCATCTATTCTTGAATTTGTGCTTGCATTTGTGATTGCATTTTTCTTTGCATTTCCATCATTTTTTCTTCAAACTCTTTTTTCACTTCTTCTCGTGTCTTCCTTTGAACTTCTATCAACTTCTCTTCAAATGTTTCTTTCACATTTGAGAGTTCTTCAGTTGCAGTTGTAAACTTTTGTTTTGCAGCTATTAGCATCTCTTGGGCGTTTTCAAGTTGTGTTGAAAGAATAACTCTTGATCGCCATCTACTAGTAGAACCAAAGACTGAGGTAGGAGTAGGACCAAATCCATACCCTTGAACACGACCATGCCTCTCTGGACCCATGACTTGAGTATATATCTCATCTACATATGTAGATGCTACAAATGTAGATGCTATAGATGTAGATGATACAAATGTAGATGATACAGATGTAGATGCTCCAGATGATGCAGAAGTAGAAGAAGATGTCCCCTCAAGTTGGGATAGTAATTGCTGAAATTGATCCTGGAATTATAAAAAAAAAAATTATTAGACTTTTAAAATAATTTAGTATGAGGCTATGATTGAAATACAAGTATATAAAATTTATTTACTTCATTACCATAATCTCCTTAAAATGATCATCAACAAGCATCCCATATTTTCTTGTGTGTGTTAGGGCAAACATCTCAATTCTATTGGGGTCACTTCGATCCTCCTTCTTTTGTGCCTATTCTTATAAGTAAAACAATTGAGTTATTTATGATCAATTATTTATGTACAAACAAATCATATTAATAATAAATTTCCAACCTGTTCATATCGAATTTGAGCATAACTTTTTGATCCCGATATATGCTTTATCACTTGCTTTGCCCTATTTGCCTTGTTTTTTTTTCTGAGATATCCTACATCAATTAAAAAATATCAAGTCACCTATATAGGTAATAGAAACATAATAAAAGTTATATACATGAAGTATTAGGTTAGATATAACTAATAAATATCATTTTATGTGAATATGAGTATCATAAGATACATTATCAAGAAAAGATCATTATCTTTACCTTGGCCTCAAGTGTACCCCAAAAGTGGATGAGCCACCTCCAATCATCATCCGATAAGTGTGGAGGTCGATGGCACAATCTCTCCTCATCTGTGTTATAAGGGTTATAATACTTGGCCTTCATTTTATTTCTATAGCTTCTAAACAAATTTCTACAACATTGCAGAATGTAGCTCTTACATGTTTCTTCTAGTTCATATTTTTCCTGTATTGCATTAAAATGTCATGTATAAATAAGAGGTATCATTTTTAAACAATAACATTACAATTTAGATTGAATAATAACTAGCATATACCAATACTAAGGCCCAAATCTTTTCCTTCACATCTTCACTAACATGATTCCAATCTTGAACTTGGATACATTGTGTTGAGATCGCACCATTGTTCCCATATAGCTTGACAACCTTTCCCATTTTCCATCATAAACAACTTGCCCTCTAGTATTTAATCGTGTAGTTATTTTTTCCCCAGATTTCATACTAAGTAAATCTAAGTTATGTGTTGGGCCACGTGTCCTCTTTTTGCTAGAGAATGAACCTATTAAAAGTAATAATGAAATTAAAAGAAACATAATTTACTTATCTTATATAAAATTAAACATTAAAAACCTATCATTCAAGAAATTAAACATATGTAAACACATTTATCATATGTAAAGTTAAACATAATCTTCTTAATCATACCAACAATAGAAGGATCTGAAGAATCAGAAGAATCAGAACTACTAGGAGTAGTAGTTGCAGTAGGTTGTATGTCTAAGAGTTGTTGTAGATTGTCCAACTCATCTTCTGGAGACACTATTTGTACTCTTCTTCTTCGATGTGACATTTGCTACATAATAAAGTAAATTAGAAAAAGTAATACAAAATAAGTTACATAAATAATATGAAATAAATTACAATTTGTATATCTGGTAAGTATATATTTATGTACTTACCAGTATTATTAGCTACACATCATCTATATCATCATCATGAATGAATTTATTATCTCTTTCAACAATGTTTTCTTGTCGTGATAGTAGAAAATCCATTTGGATAGTTTCTCCTGCAATATCATTTCTATCCCAATTGATTAAATCATTCTTGACCAACTCATGCACATCACGTTGACTATGAAGTGTTATAAGTTGTTGATATGGCTCTGGATCATTAGTAGATACTTTTTTATTCATATCATAAACCCCTCGAGTTTGTATCTCTGCAATGGTGTTCCAATTTTCCTCATTTGAATTTTGAACATAGAAGACTTGTTTTGCTTGAGATGCAAGCACAAATGGTTCATCTATGCATATGGTATGTTCAAAATTCAAACACGTGAACCCATATTCATCCTTCTTCATTCCCCTTCCACTATTGATTACATCCCACCAATCACACTTGAATAAAAAAAACTCTATTTCCACCAAGGTAATGTAACTCAATTACATCAGTTAGCACACCATAGTAAGAAATATGACTAGGAATTGGGTTCTTATCTCTTGCACTTGCAAAGCTCGATACTTATGCGGTCTCAACAACTTCACTATTTTGAGTTTTTTTTTCCCTTTTCTCTTTCTCTTGTGTGAAATCTGAACCCATTAATGATGTATCCTCTATAACATGTAACTGATGTACTTGGTCCATGAGACAATGATAGTATGTGTTCAGAAATTGGACCTTCATGTCGCATTTGTATAATCTATAGATTCAAATATAAGATGTACATGTGTATTAGATAATAGAACAATTTATGTAGTGAATGAACTTACACATTCTTCAAACCAACTAATGAATTCTCTGGTGTGAATCAAATCTACATCTTGTGCACGAATACGAGGCTTAACCCTTATAGATTGCTTATGCTCTTTGATAAAAAATAAAAAATTAATTATAATGCTCACAAAGACCAAAATTAAATTTTTGTATGAGAATTAATATAAAGCTTTATTCAAATAAGTGTCTTACTCAATAAATGACGTCACTTCCTCACAATTAGTCAACACATATAAATGTGCTTGGGACCATTCTTTTGTGCTAAGAACACGAGATGTTGACTTTCCTATTGTACATCCCATGCATTTGAAAATGGTTAACCCTCCACCATTTGTTATGTTATTTTCAATGACATAATTTCTTTCTTCACGGTCATGCTTCATTTCAACATCATGAAAATATCTTGAACAAAAGGTTGTACATTCTTCTGCTATGTACCCTTCTACAATAGAACCTTCTGGACGACTCTTATTACGGACATAAGACTTTAATGTACGTAAATACCTGTTGATTACTACTCAAAAAGTGCTATTTTATAGCTCGTAATTAACTCTTTTAAACACTTTTGAGTAGTAATTATTACCTTTTAACCCAATTAACATATTAAGGACCTTTGCAATTATTTCTAATCAAAGTGTGTAAGTTTTGGTGTTTTTGTTAGTAATTTGATCACCAAAGCAATCCGAGATTGAGGAGAGTTCTTTGGAATCCATGGCAGAGTAATGGAAAGCTCAGAAACATGAAGAACCAAAGCTTTGAAGTCCTTTTCCATAAGCAAATCCGGAATGCAAGGAGGGGAAGCAAAGAGAAATCTAACATGAAGCATTCTTGATGACAGTCATGTCAGCCACTTTTGGAGCACTTCCTGGAGTTCAATTTATTCATGCTATATGTTGTTTCGAAGCTCAGGAAGTCAACAATCCAATGCTTCAAACAGTGCATGATTCGAAGTTGAAATGAAGGAGTTACATCCATTGGAAGCCGATCACTCCAAGTTGAAGGAAGATTTTTGCACGGCTGTGAAAATGTTATCCTTTTGCTGCGAAATTTCGTAGCCCTCTTGCTGTGGAATTTCTCCTGAAGCTTCCCGATATTTGCGATCGACATTTTGAGATTTTTTGCTTTAGATATTTGATGTCTAAATCCCCAAACTCTCCTTGTATCCCACCTATCATAGGATTCCTTAGTCTTTAAGTAAGAACAAAGGGATGAATATCCTCTTATATATAGTTTGTAATTTTCTTTATAAATATAATCATGATGTAATCGGCAAAAGGAAGAAATATATTTTACAGAGCACTTGCTCTGTTTTTCCTTCATATTTTTGTTTTCTCGTTAGTTTTCTTTCTAGTCAATCAAACTCTAAGGATTTTTCCTCAAAGGATGAGAGGCTAGGCTCTTCGTCTCTTGGATTGAAGAAAGCCGGGTAAGTTTCCTCATGCATAAATTGGAAGTTTTGTTGTTTTAGTTTTTAATGAAGAGAAAGTGTGATCCGTTAATGGTTTTTATCTTTTTAGTTAACTTAAAACGCCTTCAATTCACCTGGGTCAACACTTGGTAAGGCAAGTGATCTCCATCCATTGAGATGCACTAGTTTATCTCTCTTGTGAGCCTTTGGGAGGTGGTTTGAAGGTAGGATTTTCTAGAATAGCCAACACTTGGTAAGATTTTGGACTCTAAGGAGACATCCATTAGTTATCTCTTGCGAGCTTTTGATGGGTAATCCAAGGTTAAAGATCACCTTGAATGGCAAGTGCTAGGTGAGAGGCACAAGCCATTGCAAGATGCATCAGTGAGAGGGATTTAGTGTTTGAACCCATTAAGGGGAAGCATCTGTACCACACCGGTTAGAGAATTAACTATATGTTAATTCTCTAATGCGAGGAAAAGAAACAAGTGACTGGAACTCTCCTTTTTGTATGAGGAACCTGAGCCTAGTGATCTAAACTCCAAGAAACACTTTTCTTTGTAATTAAAATCAGTTACTATTATTTTTGGTTAGCTTAAAACCAATCCTTTTTCAAACATCTTTATGTTTTCTTTTAAAGCTAACCTTGAAATGAAAAGGCACCAATTCATCTTTGAATTAATATCAATTGTGAAGTGAAAACCCATCCCAGTGAACGACCCTAGAGCCACTATGCTATGCTAGCTAAGGCTATCCTAGTACATGGTGTAATAGGTTATAAATTTTGTTGATTACTCCCTTCTGAGGACCACAATCAAGGGACACCAGCTGGACACGAATCAAATGGTACCACTGTCAAGGACCATTGAGAGGACATGAATCAGCTGAGACACCAATTGGGAACGTATCACCTATCATTCCACAACATGATAGATTTGTTTCATGAACTATACGAAACCTAATATACATAAGATTAATTGAATGAGAACATACCACTCGATAGGATACATCCATCGATATTGCACTGGTCCAGCAACCTTTGCCTCACTTGCAAGATGAATAAGTAAATGCACCATAACATCAAAGAATGATGGAGGAAATATTCTTTCTAATTTGCAAAGTGTGACTATTATGTCATTCTCAAGGTGCTCTAATTGATCAATCTTTAACACTTTAGAACACAACTGTTTGAAGAAACTACATAGTTCAACTATAACAGCACAAACATTCTTATGTAGAACTCCTCGAATTGCAAGTGGAAGGAGTTGTTGCACGAGAACATGACAATCATGAGACTTCAACCCAAATATCTTTCTTTCATTCACTTGTACACACCGAGAGACGTTAAAAGCATAACCATCTGGAACCTTTACTTCTTTAAAAAATTTACAGAATTCTTTTTTTTTTTTTCATTTAAAGTTAGTGAATAGCATGTAGCAGACAATATAACCCTATTCCCTCTTTGTATGGGGTGAAGTTGATCTCTGATACCCATAGCTTGCAAGTCAAGATGACTATTGAAGTTATCCTTCGATTTACCATCGGTACTCAACAAAGTGCCAACTATACTATCACATATATTTTTTTCAATATGCATTACATCCAAATTGTGACGCAAAATGAGGGTTTTCTAATATGGAAATTGGAAAAAAATGCTTTTTTTTTTTTCCAATTGTACTCAAGTTCAACATGTTCTCTTTTTCTTTTTGCCGACATCTTATTTTTTTATGTCTTCCCTAAAGTAATATGTTTCATTCCATCTAATTGATGTAGAACATCTTCCCTAGACAATTGTTTAGGTGCTGCTCTATGCTCTTCATTTCCATCAAAGGACTTTTTATCACGTCGAAATCTATGATCAATTGGAAAAAATCGACGATGACCCATGTAATAGCATTTTCATCCGTTTTGTAATCGAAATGAAGAACAATCCTTATTACAAATAGGACGAGCAAATTTCCCTTTAGTACTCCAACCTGAAAGATTTGCATATGCAAGAAAATCATTGGTGGTCCATAATATAGTTGCACGCATACAAAAATTTTGTTTTGTTGAAGCATCATATGTTTGAACTCCAACGTCCCATAAGTCATTCAACTCATCTATCAATGGTTGTAAGTATATGTCAATGTCATTCCCAGGTGCAGTTGGACCAGGAATAAGTAGTGACAACATGAAGAATGTCTGTTTCATACACATCCAAGGTGGTAAGTTATATGGAATAAGAACCACAGGCCACATGTTGTATGAAATTGACAGATTCCCAAAGGGATTGAACCCATCACTTGCTAAACCGAGCCTAACATTTCGAGGTTCTAGTGCAAATGAAGGGTACACGTTATCAAAGTTTTTCCAAGCCAAAGAGTCCACTAGATGCCTTATCATCTCACCTTCCATGCGACCATCAACATGTCATTTCATGTGGGAAGCTGTCTTAGATGACAAATATAACCTTTGAAGTCTTGGTTTTAAGGGAAAATAAAGCAAGACCTTAGTAGGAATTTTCTTTTTCTTTGCTGAATTAGTGAACTCATCTGTAGAATGATCATCACTTGATTTCCATCTAGAGACACCACAAACAACACACTCATTTGCATTTGCATGCTCTTTTGAATACAACATGCAATCTGAGGGGCATGCATCAATCTTGATATAATGAAGGCCAAGGTCATGAAGTATTTTTTTTTTTTTTTTTTGCTTCATAATAGTTGCTTGGCAATGTCTCACCCTCAGGAAATGTCTCCTTCAACAATTCAAGCAACATTGTGAATGACTTATTACTCCATCCATTAAGACACTTCATATGAAATAATCTTATGATAAAAGACAACTTTGTGAATTTTTTACACCCTAGATATGGTTCCTGCTCTACTTCTCTTAACAAATTGTAAAATTTGTTTGCATCCTCATTTGGTTTTTCAAATTCCTCATGCACATGTGGACTTCTTTCAGATTCCTCATTTGGCATTGGCATTCCAAATGCATCATTTAACATTTCTTGCATCTCATCATGCATATCAGACTCATTAGTGCTAGTATTTGTAGGTTCGCAAAACTCATATTCCCCATGCATCAACCATCGCACATAATTTCTAGCTATCCCATTGTCCAACAAATGGTCATACATGATTTCTCGCTTCTGCATAAGACAATTATTGCAACGAATGCAAGGACATGGGAGCACTTCTTTTCCAGGTGCATTGCTAAAGGCAAAGTCTGAGAACTCCAAAACTCCTTTATGATATTCACTACTTACTCTTGACTTCTGCATCCAACTCTTATCTATTGCCATTTTTCTCGTATTTCCGCAAATTAAACCCTTTAGTCACATAACAATGAATCTTCATATCAACTTATAATGAATGTGATATGCTTTTTATCATCTCAAATTCCTATATTTGGTAGTGGTTCCTATCCCATTTGGAAATACATAATCCCTACGAATCAATCACTAACATGCTTAGTTTCATTTTGATAAAATTTCAGCAGCATTTCCCCATAGTTCTCCAAGTACACGAATTAGCTAAGGTATAAACATACTATTAGCTAGCTTAACTAAGCTGCTAACAATATGTCACCTTCTCCAAATATGCACCCAAAGAACAAGGGGAATCACTATCAAAACTTATCAATATGCTAAAGCATAGGTGTGTGATTTTATAGATATTATGTATTTCCAAACTGTCCAAACAGACAATTCAAGCATCATTTGCAGACAATTCTATCAATCATATACAAAACATATAGGTTGAAAACTTGAATATGACCACAATAAATAATCATATCCACAATTCTACAACTTATATGTTTTTAGTATATGATAAAAGAGACATTTGTCAAGCAAGGATACTTGAACGGGATTTCTAGGGTTTTCTAAAATGAAAATGAGTAAATGATAAAATTAATGACAAATAATATTAGAAAAGAAATAGATAAAAACACCCAATGAGACTAACACATTCAATAATTTATAGAAATGAATTACTAATATTTCTATTGCATAAAATCAACGAGGGTTAGTACACAGATAACAATAATAAAATATAAAATCATAGATAAGGCCTCATAATAGATGCAACATATGCACATCTTAAATCATGAAGTAACGAAAGGGTAAGGTATGAATAAGATGAAACAAAATACAATAAACATGCTTAAAAATTCAGAATTGGCTAACAAGTATACTCTCAAAAAAATTAGTCTAAATAAAATACCAAATGAGAAATTCTAATCCTAAGTGTGAACAAAATTAAAATTTGGACTTAAAATCCTAACTCTTTATTACACCCCAAGTAGTTTCAAGAATCAAGATTATATTTTGGTATTATTCTTTTTTTTTTTCAATAATTTTGATTTAAAATCAAATTGTGAAAAGTGTACAAAGTTATAAGTATTTTCAAATTTTCAATATACACAAACTTGTAAGTAATTGGAAATTTCATAATTTTCAAATTTGGGTACAAAACAAAATTCTTTTAAATATTCCTATTCTTTTTCTAGAATAGGTTTGATATTATTTAACAAAAATATAGAAAAGCTAATGTCCTAAACCTCTAAATTTGTTCATTATGAATTTATTTTTATATTAAATTTATTCTCATTAATTATTTATTATATATTATTATTTTATGTATAAATGTACATAAATAATTGAAATTAATAAATATAAAAAAATGAAATATTTTAAAAAATGAAATTAAAAAGATTTTATAAAGCTAACATATTTAAAAAAACAAAAAACAAAAAGAAGATAGAGATTATACAGGTGGGGAAAAATAAAAAAGGAAAAATAATGTGGTATGGTGATTGAAACGTGCTGAAGTTTTTATTTAAAGAAAAACAATAATAAAGATGACCTCATTTGTCTTATCAAAATAATAAAATAAAATAAAAAGGAATTTAAAATATTATTTACCTGTTTTTAATTCTCAAGTTTATTTTTTAATTCTAATTAATTTTATTATAGTATGTTTATCATATAAAAAGGAATTTAAATTTAAATTTACAATTAATTATAAAATATTTTCAATTTTCATAATTAAATATATAAAATTTTATTTAATGTTAATTTGAATACACTTCCTATTTTTTTGTTTATAAAATAAAAATAATAATAATAAATTTTATATAAAAAGTATAGCCCTATATACAAAAGTATAAATTTACCTTTCCTTATATCTTTAAAAATTATTACAAAAAATTTTGAAATTTGAGGTTGATAGATATACTTTTTTAAAACTATTACTTTTTTAATATAAACCTCTAAAAGTTCTTATAACTTATATAAAAAAATTATTATTATTTTCTATTTTTAAAATACAAAAAAATGGGCACTTAGTCATTTAATTTTTTGTTTAAATTTCATAATATTTATAATTTTAAAATACTTAAAATTTTAAATTCTTAAATATTTAAAATTAATTAAATTTATATAAGTTAAACAAGTAACAAATTGATTGAGTTATAAATGGGTCAATTTATAATGGGAAAACTTTCTTTCCATCAAGGGGCCTTTTGGACCTATCACCGAATAATTTGAATCATTCTTTAGATAAGGAATTAAACTTTTGATGGCAACACTTTAAAAAGAAAGGGATGATAGGTGGAAAATCTTATGGTATTAATCATGGAGTATTTAATTCTTATCCATTTCTTGAGGTCGTGATTGGACGAAAATGGAAGATATGAACATGTTTTCATGCATATTAAAATCTTCTATGACATTAAATAAGAAAACTATATTTCATTGTGTGTGAGAAAGAAAAGAAAAGAAAAAGAAAAAGAAAGTCATATGATATATGATGGCCCATTAGCATTGTCATTTAAGCCCATAAGTACTACCACATCTCAGATGGTATTTAGTTTGGCTATTCTTGATTTTCTTTTTATTATTTTTCTATTTTTGAAATTTAAAAATAATAATAATAATATTCAACCACCAAACGCATTCTAAGAAATTAATGTACATTAGAAATTAACTTAGAAATAGGTTTTCTTGTAGGTATTAAATGCATTATAATCCAACCAAGATAGTCATATTTGTTGAAAGGACGTGAGTTTATTCCCTCAAAGAAAAAGGAAAGCATATTAATTTGAGAATGGTGACCATTGTGCGATGTGATTATGTGAGGAGGCAATGGGCATTATAAGTAACATTCATGATGTAATAAGACAATGGGCTATTACTGCACTTTCCAAATATTGACACTCGCCAAGGCAGAGAGAGATAGAGGGGGAGTAAGGATGAAGAAAAACCCCATCACCACCATCTACCTGATACTACTTTTGTTCCACGCCCATCTCTCAATCTGCAATGGGTTGGTCTCCATCTCCGTTGTAGGCCTGAATTCAGTGAAAAATAATGAAATCAAAGCAATCCCCAAAAGGAATTGCGGGGGAGAGGTGGGGCAATGCTTGGGGGAGGAGATGGATTGGGAGTGGGAGAAAAGCAACAGGAGGGTTCTAGTGATGTAGAAGAAGTACATAAGCTATGAGACACTCAAAAATGATATAAACCGCTTATAGATGTGCTATGTAATCACCCTAAGATTGAACTTAACTGCGAGTATGGCCTCTATTGTTTATACTGCGCAGCTTAGGTATGGTGCTATGGTGCAAAAGTGATGGGATGATTTTGAATGAGCCATGACAAACCCACCCCTATTCAAAACTAAACCCCAATCTGAAAACCAAATCAACAAGAAATAATCAAAACCCCAAAATCCAATCCATCTAGAGTGGATTTCAGATTTTGTTTGCACTCTTCCTCAAATTCCTCACCCTCGTGAAATACCCCACCAAAACACAACCCAAAATTCAAACCCGAGCCCTAAAGGACCTCCCATAAAAATCCAATTCAGAAAGAAAATAACTCAATCAATGGAGCAGAAATTGGAACCTAAGAAAAAAAAAAGAGATTACCAGAAGCGAAAAGGGCAAAATCTCCATCGTCATGTACTCCAAATGTGGACTCTAGAGGGGCGCTCTCTCGCTGCCTCTCCTGCTATCTCCTTCTCTCTTCCAATTTTTAACTTAAATAGTAAGCCATTTTTTCCATTTATTTAACCTATTTCGTGATATAAGTTGTTGGGCATTCGTTTGATTCTCAAAAATAAAAAAAAAATGAATGGAATTGAGGGATATAATTTTATCATTTTATAATTTTCTCTTTTTAATAAAATATTCTATAAAAATTCCACCAAAAAATTGAAATAAAAATTAAAATTAAAATTAAGAAAAATAAATTTACCCATAAATGAACCTAATTTATCAATTACAACTAATCCTATATATCATGGACATTACCTATTATAATTTCACATAAATTTTGTTTAATTTTTTAATCAATGATATCATTTCACCCTTTCAACTTTCCATTTCAATAGAAATATCTTGGACTATTAATTATAAAATTTTTTACAACTTATATGATACTTTGTAGTGTGCTTTAAAAACAATTTTTTATTTTTAAAAATAAAAAATTATTTTTAAAAGTATATAATTAGAAATTATTTTTATAAATATTTAAAATCTAAAGAAAGATATTTGTTCCACATATTTTCATAAACTTATTTTTAAATTAAAAAATAAAAATAATTTTTAAAAATAAATTTCAGACATGCCTTTAAGGAAAATTCCAAACTATAATTTTTTTATTATTATAATTTTTTATTTTAATAAATAAATGTTGTTGGCAACGTTCAAAAAAGTAAGACCAAGACTGACCTTTCTTCACACTGAAGCATAAAATTAAAGATTAGAAAAAGATTAATTTAAATTTTATTCCTTTTGCAAACCTCAATAAAATTTAATATAATTTAGTGACTTAGAAAAAAAATACACTATTTTCCAAAAGAAAAATTATTATTATTATTATTTAAAAATCATAATTTTCTCCTGCTATCTCATTCTCTCTTCCAATTTTTAACTTAAAGAGTAAGCCATTTTTTCCATAAATTTTCTCCCATATTTTGATTATTTAACATGAGGGCATTTTTGTCCAAAACAAATATATTTAGGGTTAAAAAAAAGAATGGAATTGAGGGATATAATTTTATCATTTTAATAAAATATTCTATAAAAATTCCACCAAAAAATTGAAATAAAAATTAAAATTAAAATTAAGAAAAATAAATTTACCCATAAATGAACCTAATTTATCAATTACAACTAATCCTATATATCATGGACATTACCTATTATAATTTCACATAAATTTTGTTTAATTTTTTAATCAATGATATCATTTCACCCTTTCAACTTTCCATTTCAATAGAAATATCTTGGACTATTAATTATAAAATTTTTTACAACTTATATGATACTTTGTAGTGTGCTTTAAAAACAATTTTTTATTTTTAAAAATAAAAAATTATTTTTAAAAGTATATAATTAGAAATTATTTTTATAAATATTTAAAATCTAAAGAAAGATATTTGTTCCACATATTTTCATAAACTTATTTTTAAATTAAAAAATAAAAATAATTTTTAAAAATAAATTTCAGACATGCCTTTAAGGAAAATTCCAAACTATAATTTTTTTATTATTATAATTTTTTATTTTAATAAATAAATGTTGTTGGCAACGTTCAAAAAAGTAAGACCAAGACTGACCTTTCTTCACACTGAAGCATAAAATTAAAGATTAGAAAAAGATTAATTTAAATTTTATTCCTTTTGCAAACCTCAATAAAATTTAATATAATTTAGTGACTTAGAAAAAAAATACACTATTTTCCAAAAGAAAAATTATTATTATTATTATTTAAAAATCATAATTTTCTCCTGCTATCTCATTCTCTCTTCCAATTTTTAACTTAAAAAGTAAGCCATTTTTTCCATAAATTTTCTCCCATATTTTGATTATTTAACATGAGGGCATTTTTGTCCAAAACAAATATATTTAGGGTTAAAAAAATGAATGGAATTGAGGGATATAATTTTATCATTTTAATAAAATATTCTATAAAAATTCCACCAAAAAATTGAAATAAAAATTAAAATAAAAATTAAGAAAAATAAATTTGCCCATAAATAAACCTAATTTATCAATTACAACTAATCCTATATATCATGGACATTACGTATTATAATTTCACATAAATTTTGTTTAATTTTTTAATCAATGATATCATTTCACCCTTTCAACTTTCCATTTCAATAGAAATATCCTGAACTATGAATTATAAATTTTTTTACAACTTATATGATACTTTGTAGTGTGCTTTAAAAACAATTTTTTATTTTTAAAAATAAAAAATTATTTTTAAAAGTATATAATTAGAAATTATTTTTATAAATATTTAAAATCTAAAGAAAGATATTTGTTCCACATATTTTCATAAACTTATTTTTAAATTAAAAAATAAAAATAAATTTTAAAAATAAATTTCAGACATGCCTTTAAGGAAAATTCCTAACTATAATTTTTTTTATTATTATAATTTTTTATTTTAATAAATAAATGTTGTTGGCAACGTTCAAAAAAGTAAGACCAAGACTGACCTTTCTTCACACTGAAGCATAAAATTAAAGATTAGAAAAAGATTAATTTAAATTTTATTCCTTTTGCAAACCTCAATAAAATTTAATATAATTTAGTGACTTAGAAAAAAAATACACTATTTTCCAAAAGAAAAATTATTATTATTATTATTTAAAAATCATAATTTTCTCCTGCTATCTCATTCTCTCTTCCAATTTTTAACTTAAAAAGTAAGCCATTTTTTCCATAAATTTTCTCCCATATTTTGATTATTTAACATGAGGGCATTTTTGTCCAAAACAAATATATTTAGGGTTAAAAAAATGAATGGAATTGAGGGATATAATTTTATCATTTTAATAAAATATTCTATAAAAATTCCACCAAAAAATTGAAATAAAAATTAAAATAAAAATTAAGAAAAATAAATTTGCCCATAAATAAACCTAATTTATCAATTACAACTAATCCTATATATCATGGACATTACGTATTATAATTTCACATAAATTTTGTTTAATTTTTTAATCAATGATATCATTTCACCCTTTCAACTTTCCATTTCAATAGAAATATCCTGAACTATTAATTATAAATTTTTTTACAACTTATATGATACTTTGTAGTGTGCTTTAAAAACAATTTTTTATTTTTAAAAATAAAAAATTATTTTTAAAAGTATATAATTAGAAATTATTTTTATAAATATTTAAAATCTAAAGAAAGATATTTGTTCCACATATTTTCATAAACTTATTTTTAAATTAAAAAATAAAAATAAATTTTAAAAATAAATTTCAGACATGCCTTTAAGGAAAATTCCTAACTATAATTTTTTTTATTATTATAATTTTTTATTTTAATAAATAAATGTTGTTGGCAACGTTCAAAAAAGTAAGACCAAGACCGACCTTTCTTAACACTAAAGCATAAAATTAAAGATTAGAAAAAGATTAATTTAAATTTTATTCCTTTTGCAGACCTCAATAAAATTTAATATAATTTAGTGATTTAGAAAAAAAAATACACTATTTTCCAAAAAAAAAAATATTATTATTATTATTTAAAAATCATAATTTTCTCCTGTTATCTCATTCTCTCTTCCGATTTTTAACTTAAAAAGTAAGCCATTTTTTCCATAAATTTTCTCCCATATTTTGATTATTTAACATGAGGGCATTTTTGTCCAAAACAAATATATTTAGGGTTAAAAAAATGAATGGAATTGAGGGATATAATTTTATCATTTTAATAAAATATTCTATAAAAATTCCACCAAAAAATTGAAATAAAAATTAAAATAAAAATTAAGAAAAATAAATTTACCCATAAATAAACCTAATTTATCAATTACAACTAATCCTATATATCATGGACATTACCTATTATAATTTCACATAAATTTTGTTTAATTTTTTAATCAATGATATCATTTCACCCTTTCAACTTTCCATTTGAATAGAAATATCCTGAACTATTAATTATAAATTTTTTTACAACTTATATGATACTTTGTAGTGTGCTTTAAAAACAATTTTTTATTTTTAAAAATAAAAAATTATTTTTAAAAGTATATAATTAGAAATTATTTTTATAAATATTTAAAATCTAAAGAAAGATATTTGTTCCACATATTTTCATAAACTTATTTTTAAATTAAAAAATAAAAATAAATTTTAAAAATAAATTTCAGACATGCCTTTAAGGAAAATTCCTAACTATAATTTTTTTTATTATTATAATTTTTTATTTTAATAAATAAATGTTGTTGGCAACGTTCAAAAAAGTAAGACCAAGACCGACCTTTCTTAACACTAAAGCATAAAATTAAAGATTAGAAAAAGATTAATTTAAATTTTATTCCTTTTGCAGACCTCAATAAAATTTAATATAATTTAGTGATTTAGAAAAAAAAATACACTATTTTCCAAAAAAAAAAATATTATTATTATTATTTAAAAATCATAATTTTCTCCTGTTATCTCATTCTCTCTTCCGATTTTTAACTTAAAAAGTAAGCCATTTTTTCCATAAATTTTCTCCCATATTTTGATTATTTAACATGAGGGCATTTTTGTCCAAAACAAATATATTTAGGGTTAAAAAAATGAATGGAATTGAGGGATATAATTTTATCATTTTAATAAAATATTCTATAAAAATTCCACCAAAAAATTGAAATAAAAATTAAAATAAAAATTAAGAAAAATAAATTTACCCATAAATAAACCTAATTTATCAATTACAACTAATCCTATATATCATGGACATTACCTATTATAATTTCACATAAATTTTGTTTAATTTTTTAATCAATGATATCATTTCACCCTTTCAACTTTCCATTTGAATAGAAATATCCTGAACTATTAATTATAAATTTTTTTACAACTTATATGATACTTTGTAGTGTGCTTTAAAAACAATTTTTTATTTTTAAAAATAAAAAATTATTTTTAAAAGTATATAATTAGAAATTATTTTTATAAATATTTAAAATCTAAAGAAAGATATTTGTTCCACATATTTTCATAAACTTATTTTTAAATTAAAAAATAAAAATAAATTTTAAAAATAAATTTCAGACATGCCTTTAAGGAAAATTCCTAACTATAATTTTTTTTATTATTATAATTTTTTATTTTAATAAATAAATGTTGTTGGCAACGTTCAAAAAAGTAAGACCAAGACCGACCTTTCTTAACACTAAAGCATAAAATTAAAGATTAGAAAAAGATTAATTTAAATTTTATTCCTTTTGCAGACCTCAATAAAATTTAATATAATTTAGTGATTTAGAAAAAAAAATACACTATTTTCCAAAAAAAAAATATTATTATTATTATTTAAAAATCATAATTTTCTCCTGTTATCTCATTCTCTCTTCCGATTTTTAACTTAAAAAGTAAGCCATTTTTTCCATAAATTTTCTCCCATATTTTGATTATTTAACATGAGGGCATTTTTGTCCAAAACAAATATATTTAGGGTTAAAAAAATGAATGGAATTGAGGGATATAATTTTATCATTTTAATAAAATATTCTATAAAAATTCCACCAAAAAATTGAAATAAAAATTAAGAAAAATAAATTTACCCATAAATAAACCTAATTTATCAATTACAACTAATCCTATATATCATGGACATTACCTATTATAATTTCACATAAATTTTGTTTAATTTTTTAATCAATGATATCATTTCACCCTTTCAACTTTCCATTTGAATAGAAATATCCTGAACTATTAATTATAAATTTTTTTACAACTTATATGATACTTTGTAGTGTGCTTTAAAAACAATTTTTTATTTTTAAAAATAAAAAATTATTTTTAAAAGTATATAATTAGAAATTATTTTTATAAATATTTAAAATCTAAAGAAAGATATTTGTTCCACATATTTTCATAAACTTATTTTTAAATTAAAAAATAAAAATAAATTTTAAATATAAATTTCAGACATGCCTTTAAGGAAAATTCCTAACTATAATTTTTTTTATTATTATAATTTTTTATTTTAATAAATAAATGTTGTTGGCAACGTTCAAAAAAGTAAGACCAAGACCGACCTTTCTTAACACTAAAGCATAAAATTAAAGATTAGAAAAAGATTAATTTAAATTTTATTCCTTTTGCAGACCTCAATAAAATTTAATATAATTTAGTGATTTAGAAAAAAAAATACACTATTTTCCAAAAAAAAAAATATTATTATTATTATTTAAAAATCATAATTTTCTCCTGTTATCTCATTCTCTCTTCCGATTTTTAACTTAAAAAGTAAGCCATTTTTTCCATAAATTTTCTCCCATATTTTGATTATTTAACATGAGGGCATTTTTGTCCAAAACAAATATATTTAGGGTTAAAAAAATGAATGGAATTGAGGGATATAATTTTATCATTTTAATAAAATATTCTATAAAAATTCCACCAAAAAATTGAAATAAAAATTAAGAAAAATAAATTTACCCATAAATAAACCTAATTTATCAATTACAACTAATCCTATATATCATGGACATTACCTATTATAATTTCACATAAATTTTGTTTAATTTTTTAATCAATGATATCATTTCACCCTTTCAACTTTCCATTTGAATAGAAATATCCTGAACTATTAATTATAAATTTTTTTACAACTTATATGATACTTTGTAGTGTGCTTTAAAAACAATTTTTTATTTTTAAAAATAAAAAATTATTTTTAAAAGTATATAATTAGAAATTATTTTTATAAATATTTAAAATCTAAAGAAAGATATTTGTTCCACATATTTTCATAAACTTATTTTTAAATTAAAAAATAAAAATAAATTTTAAATATAAATTTCAGACATGCCTTTAAGGAAAATTCCTAACTATAATTTTTTTTATTATTATAATTTTTTATTTTAATAAATAAATGTTGTTGGCAACGTTCAAAAAAGTAAGACCAAGACCGACCTTTCTTAACACTAAAGCATAAAATTAAAGATTAGAAAAAGATTAATTTAAATTTTATTCCTTTTGCAGACCTCAATAAAATTTAATATAATTTAGTGATTTAGAAAAAAAAATACACTATTTTCCAAAAAAAAAAATATTATTATTATTATTTAAAAATCATAATTTTCTCCTGTTATCTCATTCTCTCTTCCGATTTTTAACTTAAAAAGTAAGCCATTTTTTCCATAAATTTTCTCCCATATTTTGATTATTTAACATGAGGGCATTTTTGTCCAAAACAAATATATTTAGGGTTAAAAAAATGAATGGAATTGAGGGATATAATTTTATCATTTTAATAAAATATTCTATAAAAATTCCACCAAAAAATTGAAATAAAAATTAAGAAAAATAAATTTACCCATAAATAAACCTAATTTATCAATTACAACTAATCCTATATATCATGGACATTACCTATTATAATTTCACATAAATTTTGTTTAATTTTTTAATCAATGATATCATTTCACCCTTTCAACTTTCCATTTGAATAGAAATATCCTGAACTATTAATTATAAATTTTTTTACAACTTATATGATACTTTGTAGTGTGCTTTAAAAACAATTTTTTATTTTTAAAAATAAAAAATTATTTTTAAAAGTATATAATTAGAAATTATTTTTATAAATATTTAAAATCTAAAGAAAGATATTTGTTCCACATATTTTCATAAACTTATTTTTAAATTAAAAAATAAAAATAAATTTTAAAAATAAATTTCAGACATGCCTTTAAGGAAAATTCCTAACTATAATTTTTTTTATTATTATAATTTTTTATTTTAATAAATAAATGTTGTTGGCAACGTTCAAAAAAGTAAGACCAAGACCGACCTTTCTTAACACTAAAGCATAAAATTAAAGATTAGAAAAAGATTAATTTAAATTTTATTCCTTTTGCAAACCTCAATAAAATTTAATATAATTTAGTGATTTAGAAAAAAAAAAATACACTATTTTCCAAAAAAAAATATTATTATTATTATTTAAAATCATAATTTTCTCCTGTTATCTCATTCTCTCTTCCGATTTTTAACTTAAAAAGTAAGCCATTTTTTCCATAAATTTTCTCCCATATTTTGATTATTTAACATGAGGGCATTTTTGTCCAAAACAAATATATTTAGTGTTAAAAAAATGAATGGAATTGAGGGATATAATTTTATCATTTTAATAAAATATTCTATAAAAATTCCACAAAAAAATTGAAATAAAAATTAAAATTAAAATTAAGAAAAATAAATTTACCCATAAATAAACCTAATTTATCAATTACAACTAATCCTATATATCATGGACATTACCTATTATAATTTCACATAAATTTTGTTTAATTTTTTAATCAATGATATCATTTCACCCTTTCAACTTTCCATTTCAATAGGAATATCCTAGACTATTAATTATAAAATTTTTTACAACTTATATGATACTTTGTAGTGTGATTTAAAAACATTTTTTTATTTTTAAAAATAAAAAATTATTTTTAAAAGTATATAATTAGAAATTATTTTTATAAATATTTAAAATCTAAAGAAAGATATTTGTTCCACATATTTCATACACTTATTTTTAAATTAAAAAATAAAAATAATTTTTAAAAATAAATTTCAGGCGCGCCTTTAAGGAAAATTCCAAACTATAATTTTTTTTATTATAATTTTTTATTTTAATAAATAAATGTTGTTGGCAACGTTAAAAAAAGTATGACCATGATCGACCTTTCTTAACGGTGAAGCATAAAATTAAAGATTAGAAAAAGATTAATTTAAATTTTATTCCTTTTACAAACCTCAATAAAATTTAATATAATTTAGTGATTTAAAAAAAAACACTATTTTCCAAAAAAAGTATTATTATTTAAAAATTAAACATCTTCAAATATATATTTTTAAAATTATGTATATAAAAAATAACTAAAAATATGTCAAATTTATTTTTTTAAATAATATATTTTTAAAAAAATTAGTTTTCTAAAAATAATAAATTTTCACAATAATTATTAAAAAAAATAAGATCAAAAAGTTTTTCAAACATTATGGTAGAAAATAGTTTTGAAGGGCATATTGGTCTCTTTATATTTTATATTCTCCCCATCAATTGTGCAACTTTTTATAGGGCAAATCTAAATTTTTAGGTCCAACTAGATCCAAAAGACACTTGTCCCTACTTTAAATACAATAAGAATTATTTATCATATATAAAATCAAAATTGTTTTTAAATTTGCTAACTCACTTGCATTTAAACTTTTTATCAAATAATATCAAATTGAACCATCATATTTTTAAACTAATATATTAAACTTTATTTTACTTCTTATTAAAACATTAATCATAACAAGGAAATTAAATAATCTTAACTAAAGAAAAATAGGTAACACACTAATTTGTTTCTTAAATTAAAAAAAAAAATAATAATATAACTTTAAACTTTTTATAATTAATAAGAACTATTATTATTACTATTAATGATAATTTATATATATATATATAATATTATCTAAAAAATTATAATAGGTAACCCCAAAATGGTTTAAAATAAATAATAGACTTTGGTCACGATTGTATGTGAACCTCGTGACCATAGGTTTAAAATATTTAAAATAAACCTCTATGTATTTGGTCACGGTCAATGTGAAATTTGTGACTATAAGTTCTCATACAGTCACGGTCAATCAATGACGTGACCAAAAGTCACAAAATATATATATATAGTGACGGTTTCACAAAAAACCGTGACTAAAACATCATTTGTTACACTTTTTGTCACGAATGATAAAATTACCGTGACTAAAATTATTGGTGCCAAAATTTCCCTCCCTAAATTTACAAATAGTCACGGTTTCAAATAAATCCGTCAGTAAAATACCCTCTTATCAATCCTTTTGGTGACGGTTGATAAAATTACCGTGACTAAACATGTTTTTTTTTTCCACCAAATTGATTAACACATATAGTCACAATTTTACTCTGGTCGTGACAAAATAATATCTTTGGTCACGAAATTTGTGACCATGACTAAAGATTCATCATTAAAAACCTATTTTTTTTGTAGTGTAATTTGGATCTAAGTTACTTGCTAGTCCTCTTGAAGCAATTATTCATTAATAGAATGATCATTTTCTTTATTTTGCATATTTAGGCCAATTTATCACATGTATACCTTTGTTCGCTTTTCCTACATCAATATAGTACTATGAATTTCTACACATTTAAGAACAACATTAGTAGGACTTCTATGTAATATTCTCTTTTTTTTTTTCATATATAGATACATTAACTATACAAATATTCATATCTTTATTATATTATTTGTGAAACTCCCCACTTTTGGGTTATTTGATACACATAAATATTTCATCTATCATTAACCATTTAAGTTTGACATTCAAATTATTTGTATAACACCATGGTCCATTTGTTCCTACTTTGAGAAGGTAACATATTATCATTTTTTCTAAAAGATCAAAGAAGGAGGTTTGACCTATCTATTGAGGATAAATATACAATGTGTCTTTCATGAACTTTGATCACTGTAAGTGATTAATGTTGTAGTCCTCAAACCATGTTAATAGTAACATTCAATTGAGAATCCACTATTATAACAAATTGAGATGGGAAATTGAAGAAAAGCCTACTTCATTTCAATCTTAGTCACATTGGATTGGAATAAATTTATAGAATTCAATGTAAGTTAACAAAGTTTAGATATCATATAAATAGGAATTTCAAATTAGACAGTAGTATTAGTAAACATACAAAACAATAACAACATTAAACTTGCAACATTAAACGTACCATAATTTGAGTAGAAATAATGTAGCAAGTAAACTTTGTACAAAGTGTTGTTAAGTTGGTGCCTTACAAAAGAAACCTTAATGCGAACAATGACAATAGCAAAAGCAACTACCACAATAGTAATAATAATGATAATATATTTTCAAAGTACACTAACTAACTAGAATAAATTTCCAACAATAATTAAAACAAAATTCCATCAAGTATAATATATATATATAATTTAAACATGATTTCAAAGCTCTAATGAGTAATAAAAAGTGACTAAAAGCAAATTTTAAAAATCTAACAAATGAAATATCTACTCATGCAAAGTATTTTTCCTTATTTTTTCATCTCAAAGCTTATCTAGTCATGGAAAGAAAGGTTATGTGACAAGAAATATATGTTTTCAATAATTAAGGAAGGAACTATTACATCCTTATAAGATAGTGTGGACCCCGCATTTTGCTCGGTGCGTTCCCACTTGATGGCGAAACTCGCTTTTTATTTTATTTGATGAAAATTTGAATTTTAGAAAAAAGACTTGGAGTCGCCACTTATTTTTGTTTTATTTTTTTTTAAGGAAAAAACCAAATAAGAAAGAAAACCCTAAGTGTGACTCCTGAAGAAAAAAAAAACGGGTCTATGAAAAACCAAGTCTAGGTCCGGGGGTCAGGTTACTTATTGGGAAGGTACGGTGGTGAGCCGTAGCACCCCTCTAAGCCTGCATACGTACGACCTTTACTAAACAAATTGAGGAAATTGTGGCAATTAATTAATTAATTATGGATACCAAGAAAAATAATCAATATACAAGTCATGGTAAGAATTAATATGCACAAAAACAATGATGAAATCTAATTACAAAAATACACAAAATAAATAATAAGAGAATTATGCAAAATGATTTATTGAATTAAATAAATAAAAGATATTAAAAAAAATTTTAAAGAAATTTCAAAGGATTTTATTAAAAATGATTTTGAATTAATGATTTCCATTTATTTACTTATAAAAAGAAACAATTTATTTTCTCAATTTTAATTGTATTCAATTTTCAAAAAAAGCTATTTACACTTATTGTATCAAAAGAATTCATTACAAAATTTCAATTTGGGCACAAAAATTATTTTTTACTTGCTTTTACTAGAAAATAATGAATTTTTACAATTTTATTTACAAAAGTATTTATATTCATTTTCATTTAAAAGAGTGATTTTTACAAATTATTTAAAATGACATAACTTTATTTGCAAAAGAAATTTTAATTAAAAGGAAAAAATAAAAATAAAAATAAATAAATAAATCATCTATTTCTAAAAATGACTTTTTAATCCAATTTTAATTAAGTAAAAAGAATTTTTTTTCAAAAAAAACATTTTTTTGGATGATTTTATTAAAAATTAATTTTTGGGACAACTTTATTTACAAAACAATATTCGGAAAATTTTTGTTAAACAAAGAAATTTTTGGACTAATATTATTTAAAAACAAATTTTCAAATTCCATTAAAAACATTTCTTTTGGATTTTTCTAAATGCATTTTTTTGAATTTTTATAAATAAAAAATAAAATAAAATAAAAACTTTCTTTTATTAAAAATAATATTTTAAAATTGTTGTTTTATTAAAACACATTTATTGACTTCTTCCTCTCATTTAAACAAAATTTCTAGTTTGTTCGATGTTCAATTCTGTACACACTCAATAAATACATGTGAACGAATATTTATACAAACTAATAAAAATAAAACCAAATAAAAAGTGAGAAATAAAATATGTACCCAAATAAACTTACAATAAGTTCCACTTGTCATCAATTCGTACTCAACCAACAAGATTGCAGAGTGGGTCCATGCAAAAAACAATAATAACACAGATGTAAATATTCAGAGATGTATAAAATCTCAAACAAATATTCAAACCCAAATTCCAATTTCAAATTAGTCCCATAAATTTCGTCAATTAAAATGAGCCCAAATTATTATAGGTCTTAACCCAGAACATCCAAATTAATAACAAAAAATATAAACACAATCAACCAAACCTAAAATTGGATAAATTAAAATAAATTCTACTATACCTAAATTTAATATTTCATAATCTAAGCCTAGTTTAATATACACCAGAATTGTCCCATGTCCAAATTAAGTAATTCAAATTGGCCAAGCCCATATCAAATATTCAAATAATCCAACAAATCCCACCCACATTATGGGCCCCAAAATTCACATCAATTAACAAGCCCACATAAAAAAATACATGGTCAAGAGAAATAATATTCCAAGCCCAATCCAATAAGCCCAAACAAATAACAACTTAACAATAGGCCCAAGTCCAAATAAACAATATGCAATTGATAAAATCCAAATATCCCCAAATTAATCATCAAATACAATATGCCCACAAACCCAAATTAACAAATTTCAAATTAATTCACTAACAATAAATTAAATCAAATTACGTATTGATCTACCAACAACAGATTAACTCCAAATTTCATATTAATTCAACAATCCAAATTTCACAAACAACAATTACTATTGAAATAAAATAAAATAACAACAATAACAATAACAATAACAATAATAATAATAATAATGACAATAACAATAATAATAATAACAATAACAATGATAATAATAATAATAATAATAATAATAATAATAATAATAATAATAATAATAATAATGGGAAACGGATGAGATGGGAAGGGGGTCGCCGACTAGAAGTGACTCGCTGGCGACTGACCGGTGGCCCTACCGGCGACAATGAGGGTGGACGGGTTTTCGGGAAGCAAAATAAAATAAAATAAAAATGGGAGGAAGAAAATGAGGATGGAGGGAGGAAGAAGATGGAGAAGAAAAGAAAGAGAGAAAAAGAAAAAGAAAAAAAATGGAAGATCCCTGGGTGGGGTGCCGGCCATGTGAGAGGAAGAAGAGTGAATGGAGGGATGAAAAATAAAAAGAAATGAATCTGGGGCGCTTGTTGAGAATCGGAGTGGAGTTGTAGAGAGGGGGAAAAGAGAGAAAAAAAAATTGGGGGGCCGCTCGTTGGGAGTTCCCAGGAGGGGAGTGATTACTACCAAAAAGTGCTATTTTGTAGACCTAATTATAATGGTTTTAAGCACCTTTGAGTAGTAATCATATTCATTTAACCCAATTAATTCATTAAGGTCCTTAGTAATTGGTTTTAACCATTTTGTGGCAAGTTTACATGTTTTTATCAGCTTATGAATCAATTCAAGCATGCCAAATGATGGAGGAGCTACTTGGAAAAGTTATGGAAAAGCTTTTGGAAGCTCAAATTCATGAAGAACCAAGCTTTGGAGCTTCATAGCCCTTTGCCAAAGTCGTTCAAAGTATGCAAGGAAAGAACAATGGAGAAGAGGAAAACAGAGGACAGCAGCTGCAGTCTTCTTTCACACTTTTGGAGTACTTTCCGAAGTCCATTTTTTACATGCTATATACCATTTCAAAGATCTGGAAGTCAAAAATCCAACGCTTCAAACCGTGCATGATTTGGAGTTGAAATGAAGAAGATATGGCCTTCGGAAGCCAACTGCTCCAGGTTATGCGAAAATTTCGCATAACCCATGCGTGTTGCGAATTTTGCTTTGTTTTTGCCGACTCCACTTTAGATATTTTCCTTTGTATTTTGTGATGTAATTTCCTTTCTTATCCTTGTAACTAACCAATCACAAACTTTTGCTTTTGTAAAGACTATATAAGGGGTGGAAATCACCTCTTGGAAAATATATAGAATATAGAATACATATTACGTTTGACACTTAGAATTTTTACAGAGCTCTCCCGTTTCTATTTTCTTAGTAGCCAAACAGCCTCTGAGGGCTTTTCCTCAAAGGATGATTGGCTAAAACTTTTAGTTTCTCAAAGTATGGATGTTATGTGATGACTTGGATGCAATCCCATGGAAATTTCTCACACCCGGAAGGTAAGGTAGTCGTTTTTCATTAAAGGTTCATTAATGCAAATTTTGGTTTTTATTTCCTTTGGACAACTTCCAACGGCCAATACTTGATAAGCTTTTGGATTTCTATCCATTAGTTATCTCCTACGAGCTATTGGAAGGTGAGGTTTTCAATTCCAAGTTTTGCATTAATCCGTTAGAACCAATTTCAATGGCCATTGAAAGGTGAGTTTATCACTTGGAATGACTTTGAGTTGCCAATATTTGGTAAGCTTTTGGCTTTAGACCATTAGTTATCTCTTACGAGCCATTCAAAGGAAGTCTAAGGTGAATAACCATTGATGAAATTCACTACCATCTGTTTTGTCATTTTAAAGGATTAAAACTTGATTTGCTAAATCCATACCGGTTCGGGAAGCAAGAATCACCATAGTTGCAACCCCAACACGAGGAGCCTATCCTGAGATTTCCAATTTGCATAAGAGCCAGAGCATAGCTATCCTATCTTTGAGAAACTTGTTTTTACACCCTTTCATTTTAGTCTTTAATGTTAGCTTAGATTAGTTTAAATCTTTCTAAAACATTTACATCTTCTTTTAAAGCTAACATCCATAAGAAAATCACCTATTTTCCTAATTTGAATATCACTAGTGTTTGCGAAAACCCTTCCCAGTGAACGATCCTAGAACCACTATGCTATAGTAGCTTGGCTACTTTAGTAATAGTATTTAAGGTATAAATTTTGTTGATACGCCTTTAAAGCTAAGCTACCATGAGTCGCATCAAATGGCGCCGTTGCCGGGGATCGAATCATGAGTCGAATCAGGGAGCTGAGAAAAAAAATCTCCCCCGAAGCCTTAGGTCGGGTGTCGGTCGTGTGAGAGTGAATGGAGGGAGTAGTTAGGAGAGAGGAGAGAGGAGGGAAAAAAATGGGGGGAAAAGAAAAGTTGGGGGAGGGGGGGGGCAGCCAAAGAGAGTTTTTGAGGAAGAGAGAGAAGATAGTGGGAGGGAATTTTGGGGAAAAATTTAAGTGGCCGGTGGTGAGGAGTAGGGGAGGAGAGAGAAGAAGTGGGTGGGTGAGGGTAGGTGGAGGAGAAAAAAGAAGAGAGAGAAGAGAGAGAAAAAAAATAATAAATAAAAATATAAAAATATAATAATAATAATAGTAATAATAATAATAACAAGTAAAATTAATAAGTAAAAATAATAAAAAAAATCAAAATAAAAATAAAAAATAAATAAAAATAATAATTTACAAAATAATGAAAACTAAAAATTAAAGGGTGAGTGGGCCTAAAATAACACATGTAATCGGGATTTAAAATTGGACTTAAAATTAATGTAAAGATAAAATTGGGACAAATTTTGGGGTCTACAGATAGCTAAAAAATATTAGATTTGTTTGTTAACCATTCCCAATAATAATCTATTTTGAGAACCAAAAAATAGGAAAATATATTTGGCAATAAAGAAATAGAAAAAATTTTATTTCTGAAAACAAGAAATAGTGTTTTGCATAATATATTTAAGTTATTTTTACTTGTTTTATGAGAATTGTTTGAAAAAATAATAGAACAAATATGAAGAATAATTGATAATAAACTACTATATATAAAATATATTTTTTAAAAATATTTGGAAACATAGAAAGTAAATTGAAACTTTCCCAAGTTCCCAAACAAGCTTTTGTTCTAGAAAATATCAAAAAGATGTTTTTGAAAGTTGTTCTCAAAAATTATTTTTTGAGAATAATTTTTAAAGCATTCCCAAACAATCCCTTAATCTTCCTTCCTAATTGTCATCTCCTCCTCCATGAAAATTTAAAGAATGAATGTTTCATGGAATATAACTCTAAATAGATAGCTCATTCATTCATCTTATGGAATAATTGAAAGAGATATATAACCACCAATAGACTATGTTAAATCTCCCAAAGTTTAATGTAATAGAATGTATTTAAGAACGATGAGCTAAGGAAAAATAATATCATATTCAATGGGTGGCCATCATTCTTTAAGTAAATGCAACCAATAAAAAATGCGGACATATATGGATTAGGGTCATGATATAAAATAATTTCTAACATTTTGGTAGTCATTATTAAAGAACACCATACCTTACCATCATAAGTGATAAAATGATACAAAAAGAAAGATAGGTTTGCAAAATAAACCTATAAAAAGTGATTGTTAAAGGTGTGACATGCAACTATATTTGATGGTACCAATCATACAACCAGACATTTCATTTACCTTTACCAAATTTTTTTAAAAGTAAAAGAATAAAAGATAGAGATGAACTTTATTGATAAAAATGGTGGTTGACATTTTTCACCTAGATGATTATGCTTTTCTTTACAAATTTTAATGTTGAAATTGATTAATTGATTGGTTATAAAAATGTTTATTCTTAAATTCTTACTTAGAGTATTTACTTCCATATGTCACATGTTTGCTAATACACAGTGATGAAAAAAATCGAGAAATATCGGAGGTGGCCGAAATGAAATCGACCACCAATTATCAATTGGTAAAAAAATTGGAAATATCGATGATATATTGCCAATATTTTGGTAACAAAAAATAGAAAATTCGTCAAAAAATCGGAAGTGGGGAGCACATGTGAGTGGAGGGATTTTTTTCAAAAAATTGATGATTTTTTCACGATTTATCGGTGATTTTTCATAAAAATTACTGATTTTTTTGGGTGATGCCATTTTTTTCAGTGTTTTTTTTAAATTTTTTTTAATTATTTATTTTTTATTTATCTTTCATTTTCAATTTATATTATCATTTTATTTTATATTATCCTTTTATTTTTAACTACTTTTCATATCTGTCTCATTAATTCTATTTTTAAAAAGTATTATTACTTCACTCTTAATTTTTTTTTATCCTTTCAATTTTATTTAATTTTAAATGTTTTTATTTTAAAATATTAAAAATATAATTTTACCCAAAAAATAATTGCTACAATATAAAAAATTAAGTTCTAATATTTTATAAATAAAAATTAATTTGATAAGATAAATTATTAATAATTTTAATAATTTAAATAAATTGATGTTAATAGAAAAAGTTGTTACCACATATTTTTAATAAAATTTTAGAAATTAAATTTCAAATAAAATATTTTATATAAATTAATTTAATTTTTCATTTTAAATGTAATAAAACATGTTTTAATAAAAGTATTTAATTTTTTTTAAATAAATGAATATAAATATATTCAAAGAATTTAAGCTAATTTTTTTTATAAAAATTTGATAAATATTATTGTGGACCCCGCATTTCGGCTCAATGCGTTTCCCACTCGATGGCGAGCTCGATTTTTATTTGAAAAATTGATTTTTATTGATTATTTGAAAAAGACTTGGAGTCGCCACTTATTTTTGTTTTTTTTTTAAAAGGGTTTACAAAGTAAGAAAGAAAAACCCTAAGTGTGACTCCTTATTTTGGAAAAGGTGATCTACGAAAAACCGGATCAGGTTCGGGGGTCAGGTTACTTATCAGGAAGGTACGGTAAAGACTGTAGCACCCCTCTAAGTCCCTAAAGTCGGGTCTCTACTAATGAGATGAAGCTGACATGGCCATCAATGAGAAAATCAATGAATACTCGAATCAATCATGCACATTATGAGAGGCAAAGCATGTATAAGAGATGGACAAAGTGAGAGAAAATGCGTACCTTAGCAGTAAACAACAACGCGCTATCATGAAAATGAGATTAGTACAAAACAATGATCACAAGATATAGTATACATGTCACTAAGTTGAATACACAATCATCAATAGCACATGTGTCATTTCACTCAATTTTATTTTAAAGAAAATTTATTTGATGTTGGGCCCCCACCAAAGCCCAATTCATTTTTGTATGAATTAATCCCATGAATATCTATTATTTAGAATTACGGGATTTGATCCACACTTATTTCAAAACATTTTAAAATCAAGAGAAGTATGGAAAAGATGAAAAGGCTTGCCAAAGAGGAAAATGGCAACCAAAATTTTATTAAAAATGGAACCTTGGAACCTAGAGAGGCTTTCGGGATGAAAAGCTTGAGTGATTTGAAATTATTTGAAAATCAGAAATTATCAAACTATTCACAAAGTGAAGTTCAAGAAATTCATTTTCAAAATCAGAGGAGGGGGAATGAGAGGAGATGACACGAGGCCACTAAGATTTGCATGGTGAACAGGGCCATGCAAAGAAAATCCACTTCTTAGCCCATTTGAAAAACCAGTCAATTTCTGGATCTGTGGCTTCTCAGCAACCCTTGACCTGGGCAGGTATGTCAAGACCATGAACGTACCTCTCCCCTATATTTTGCCCCAGCAACCAAAGCACCCATATCCAATGCCATAGGTCTTACTTCAGCGAGATTACTGGGAACACCCCCCTCTTACAATTTTCTGAGCTAATCTTTCAACAACAGCAGTCTTACCCACACATGGTTTTTCAATAAGAACAGGGTCGTTCTAAGTCTCCCTTGGAAGAATCGTGATGACCCTCCGAATCTCTTCGTCTCGGCTAATGACAGGACCAAACTTTCCAGTTTACTCAACCAGGTCACACCCATAAGTCTTCAATGCTTGGAATGCAGTGTTCCCAGAAGCACTTTCCACCTTCGTACCTTCTTTCCTTCGAAACTTCTGAACCTTAGATTTCACTTTAGAAGTGATAACCCTAGCCTCTTTAAGCAGATCACTGATTTGGGAATCCTCAAGAAGGCCTAGAACCAATTGAACAACTGCTAAATGGATATCACACGTGACTTTTGTGAAGATTGGGCTCTTCGAACCACTTTGATTAGAGTAGTGTTTACTGGGATTCCATCTGGAAGAGGACTCTGAGTTAGGAGTACAGGGGATGCTAGCATGAAATTCAAGAGCTCCATGAGAGCAGCTTCCTCTGACACGTTAATTCGTAATGTATCATGCCTCTGCTCTGACTCTTTCATCTCAATGGTGTCGCCACCTTCTCACGTTCTTCTTCTGTATATTGCTGTGCTTTAACTAGCTGCCCATCAGCCAAAATGATTTCATGAGCCATAACAGTGTCAGAGAATAGGCCATAACTGTGAGAGCTTCCTTCAATTCCATAGCCATTGATGAGGCCACCAATAAGAACGTCAAGCTCAGCAACCACAACAAAGGCAAGATTCATTGGGACACTAACTCTGCTAATCTGCCCCGTGTTGACTAGGGGTTCACATCTGGCAATCATCCTCTCTTTGTCATTAAATTTTTAGCAGAGAGACCCTTCTTTTTCTCCTTGTGATCTCCACCAGTAACAGTGCTGTTTGCATTTGAGTTGTTGCGCCTTCTTGAAGCTGTGCATGAGACTCACTGTTTGCCAGTCGAAGTAGTTCAGGCACTCCACCGAAAACAAGGTGTGGATCCTCCATGGACTTCATGAAAAGGATGACACGCATGAAGTAGAAATTACAGGGAATACTCTGCCCAGCAACTTCAATGGATTCATGCAGAACTTGCGCTTGATGCACTCCATTAGCGGGAAGTGTGGGACTATAAATTCATGCATGTAAGTGGAATACTTGGGTTTCTGTAGGGTGCACCAGCAGGGTCTCCAAGTGGAAAGCATGCCCTGTAGAGCGTCAATTCTTCCAGCACAGGAGGATTGAGAATTGATGCAGAAGCATGATGCATCATATCAAAATCACTAGGGATGACCAAAGGTGGTGGGCATAAAATGTATGAGACATGGGTATGGCAACAGAGGGTGATAATTGGGGAGAGAGGTATAATTATGGGCATGCAAGGGCAAAGACATGTATGGACGAGCGGCCACGCACGTGGTGTAAGGAGATAAGGGTGGAAAAGAATAGGTAAATGGGATGTTGAGAAGTGGTGATGAAAAGACAAGTGGGCCAGGAGAGTGCTCAAATGAGGAATAGGGTTGTCAGTTTTAACCCTCTTTGACTGGTGATAGCATATTTAGAGTTCTAGTTGAGAGGGAAGGAAGGTAGCTGAAACCCAATTTTTCCTATTACCACTCAACAACTTATACCCAGAATAATCCCCGTAACATCACTTCCAGTGTATTCTCATAGGCCACTTCTTCGGCAATGGAATGAAAGCTCCCACTATGATGGCAATTTTAATCATTATAAACCACCCAATCGATTTTGGATACCTTGTCTTCAATTGGTTTTCTGCAGGCTGCCTGACCGAGTTAGTCTCATGGGTGTTCACTTGAGGGCATGTTGAGCCTGTGGATGCATGAGGCCTCGTGTGCCACCCATTTTGCTCAAATTAGCAATTGCAAATCCTGCCATTGCGGGTGGCGAAGGTGCATGCTCTAGTAGCAACTCTTTAAAGTGAGACTCATCCAATGCAACAGAGTATGATTCACTAGTCTCTTGACATAAATGTCTACATTATATCTCCTGTGTCACAAGCACTGAGAGCTGAATATAAGATCAGAACTTCACGATAGCCATATGATGGGATTAGATTCAGATACCCACGAACCAGATTTAGGGCGTTCTGTAGGGATGAATCACCAGAGCACTCCAACTTACCCATCAAAGCTTTAACATGGGAATCAATACTGCCACCAAGATCTGTTAAACACGGAGCCAACCCATCCTTTATGGTCACCAGGCCAATTTGACTAAATGGATCCTGGTCAAAGAACTCTCTATTTCAATCTGTTGCTGTTCTTTCAGGGACTGTGATACCCAACAATCAACGTTCTGACCTCGCAGACTGTAAATCTATGCATATCCTCTATAGAGCATGAGGTCAGTTCTTGGTTTCTCCCTTGGACAGCTTATTAAGGACCTTCTTGCATTTCAAATCATAACCTCCAAGCTTTGGAGGATGAGTAACCATGATTTGCGTCAAACAAATAGCCTATTTTCCATGAACAACAATAGAGCTCCTTGAGCTCTTTATCACCTTTTTCATTATCCAAGCTCTATGCATCTCCCCAAGATCATTGCAAGCAGCTGTCCAGAACTCTATACTCTTTCGGGAATACATTGGAGCACAATTTAACAATGTCAAATTTAGCGATGTCCCACATCAACCCAGATGTTGAATTCCACTTCATTCTTCCCATGCAATTCATTGAACCTCTCATTCACTTCCTTGTATGAACTACAAACTGCTTCATGGTCTGCAAAGCAGCTTCAAGTTTCTCCTGCAGATCCTCAATCACTTTGGTAGCAGCCTTAATGGAACTAGCAACAATATCACAAATACCGAAGCCATCATGAGGGCCAGATGAGATGGTAGAGAATCGATCAGCGTCAAGTCTTCCGGCGACGCGCGTCGACTGGAGAAATGGCGGTCAGAGTCGATAGCTGAGGGCACGACGCAGCCAGAGTGGAAGCGTTTCGCCGCCGGAGGCGTCATTCGGGGACAACTTTGCTTGCTTTTGTTTGACCTTGATATTAAGGATGCAATATCTGAGGAAAACACGCTTCATAGCTGAAACAACGTAATCCTTAACAAGTTGACCAAAGAAAATTAGGTACCCATCCTCAAAATTTTCTGACTTGGCACGCTGAATCATAGAGCTTTGCACACACATTAACCTCACGTCCTTTCATTCCATTTCCCACAACAAACCTCAAAGCACTACAGCGAACCCTCTGAGGAGAAGCATTTGAGTTTACCGAAATAGTGCAAAAGGTGGATTGGATACACCAATAACTGAGAGATTGGACAGAAACCCCAGCTGCAGCTTTACATAGCTCCTAATAAACCCTCCCAACTGAGATATCTCCTTAATCAAACCAGATGTGCCAAGTTCATACATGCACATGGAACGCGGGCCAATGTCTCCCAAGCTCGTATCCAGAACACCATGCATGACCATTCGAATACCACTGGATGGGGTAGTGGGTTTGAAAAGTGCAGGTTGTGATTAACGCGACGGATAATGAGAGAAAATGGTTGGGTGGTAGGATGATGAACGGAAGGTGATGGGCTTGACAATGGGCATGAATAGGGATGGAGTCATGTGGGCACGAGACGAGCATGAGCGCGGAATGAATGTGATGCAACCATGCAATAGTGGGATGAAATGGATGTAGAGGGCATTTGAGAAGAGATGGGTATATGGTGTGGTTTAGAGAGAGAAAAGGTGGTGGGGAGTATATGATGTGGTGTAGAGAGAGAGTGGTGGTAATAGAAATGGGTATGAAATGGGCAATGAGTGGAATGGCAGAAGGCTTTGGGTGGATTTTGGAGGTTATGCAGGGTGTGGGAAATGAACAGAGGGTGACGGGTATGAATGGGTTTAGTCATGCATATGAGGTTGAGATAGAGGCATAGAAATGATGAATGGTCACACTTGCATGGTTCTTGTGCATGTGGGTTAGAGGAACGGGACGCATGGCCCCTTTAGTTGCTGCCTTGATTTCAAGCCAATGCTCGTCATCTTCCTCCCTTGGAGCCCAGAAAGTCCAGAAATGGTCACTGCCTAGCACATTCTCAGTGCCATGAAGGAAAAATGCTTAAATCTCAATGGGATAACCATAAATACCCATTCTTCGGTCAACCATAGAGCATCCGTCAGCACAAAACAGAGTTGGAAATGCATCAGATACCTTGCATCATCTCATTCGGGGTTCTCACCACATGATAACTCCACTCGTTCGGCAACTTGATGATTCTATATTCATCTGGAACATTAGATGCACACTGCCCTATTCCTCCCGTTTCAAATGATGTGTTCGCAACGACGACGTTTTGGTGGTCAGTGAGCTGACGCAACTCAGGGATCTGACGAATGAGAGATCCACTAACACCAGAAATTTCTTACCATTTTATATCGGTCCAATGCAATGCTTATTTCAACACACCCAAGCAACTGGTGATGGATACCCAGAACGTGTAGACTCCTCAAAGGTTACTTTACCATAAATTCCGTATCATCACCCAGAGACATTGGAAACAGAGGAATACAGGGAAGGATGAAAACAAATGCAAGGCATAAACGAACAAATAAACCAAAACAACGAGTCTTGGCCCCATTTCACGGACTTTAAATGGGTTAGACTCAGGTGGAATCAAAAGAAATCCGTGGTGTGAACTTCAACGACCGAAATGAAACCAAACATAAAATATATAGAAATATGCCTCAGGTTCCACAAGCATGCATAGTATTCAACTCTCATAATCAAGTATCAAGCTGAACCCAGAAAATCAGTAGAAGATAGGATTGAAAATTATGAAATGAGAAACTATGGAGCATGTTATATTCATACCTCGACAAAACCGGTGAGTTCTTAATCTGCTTCCTTTCGCTTGCTGCTCTCCCCCCCCTTTCTTCTCCCCCAAGCTAAGCTTTCTTCCTTCTCCTCAACTGCTCCCTGTTCTCTCCTCCGGTAGCCTCTCCAAGCTCCTTCACCTCTCCTATGCTCCCAGCAGCTCGCACTTGCCCTCACAGCTCAACCCCAAAACCTCTCTCTCTCACTCTCTCCTCTTCCAAAATATCTCTCACAGTTTTCTCCTCTGCAGCCTCCTCAAGCTCCCAGAAAATTTCCCCCTCTTAACTCTTTCTCCCTCTCTCTCTCTCTGTTTTCTTCTTCACCTTCTCTCCGTTCCCCCTAAAAAAAAAGCAACTTGCTATCCAAAAATATCCCTATTTCTTTCCTCCCGGATTTGCCCTTCTAACCATATTTGTAGAGACAGCCACCTTCCAACCCCACTACTCTGCAGACTTCCAAAAAGCACTCCTCCAACGGCCAGACGACCTCCCCATGCAGCTGGCTTTTCTCCCTCAAATAACAGCCAAAATGATTTTTGTCTGATTCCATGATGACACATGTCGACCCCGGATTGGCCTTCAAAAGCACTACTCTGATTCCATGATGGCCAATCAGGGATTGACACGTGGGTGCTTAGGAGCGCGACACTTGGCTAAAAGCAAGCTGCAGAATGACTCCCAAATTGGGGGTCTACAATTATCTTTAATCTTACTTATGTCAATTACACTTATAAAATAATTTTAATATGTGTATTATTTCTTATTTTATCATTTTTTGAAAGTTCTCTAAGTATTTCCATTAATTTTGAATCATTTATGTTTAATTGATATTTGTGTAAAAATATTCACCGATATTTATCCGATTTTTTTTATATATCCGTAAAATCCAAATACCGATATATTTATATTTACCGATATTTTAAACCTTGCTAGTACATGTCATGTTTTTATCAATATATAATATTAATTATTTTTTATAAATATATTCAAAAATGTTTGTCTCATCAATTATACAACACTTCATGTCATTAGTATATTCAAAAATGTAATACCATATTAAAATTAATAACTTGATTAAAGACTCTAGAAAAGTTAATATCATGTCATTAGTGTTATATGATTTCATATGAACAACACTTCACTTTCTATCAAATTTAGAAAAATTTAACATGACCAACTTGGTCCTCATGGTAAACAATAATGCATCAACTAATTACAATGTCATGAATATCTACAAAAAAAAAAAAAAAAAAAACAACTAAAGATTTATTTACGTGGTTATTGGTGTATTTGTCATTTATTTAAGAAATTTAATTAATATATTACCAACTTTTTTACTATTTTTGGTAAATTAAAGAATTTTAGAATTTTGATTATTGTAGTAGAATTTTATTTCTATGAGTTTAATAAAAAGAAATAGATGTTTATGACTCTTATTATAACATTATATCTACATTCTTAGTTTAAAAAATTTCAATAGATAAAAGAAAGAAAATAACTTGAAAATGATTTAAAAGGAAAAAATAGAAACAAGGAATAATAACAAGAACTTAGATCATCTTAATCAACTATTCTACAATTAAATATGAAATTATTTTTATAAAAGTAGAGCTTTTATTATAATTTTCTAATAAAAATGGTTATTATTTTGCTTATCAAAATTATTTTAATTTGAACATGTATTTGAAGTAATTATATTATTCTTGAAAACAAGCATTTTATTAATGTTGTTTTACTTTCAAACTTTAGAATTAAAGTATTTCTACATTTATATGTACATGCTTTTATATACAAAAGTATAAAAAATCTGTGTGTTTTTCATACCCATAATTAGGGATGGCAATACAATAGGTTCATGACAATTGTCCCATCTCAATCCAGTCTTATTTATATAAATTTATTATCATCCTCATCCCAATTAAAAATTTAAATAGAACAGGTATGATAATTTCTTAACCCATCCCACCCTGCTCCACTTATTTTTATTTTAAAAAATTTATTATATTAAAAAAAAATATTTTTCATATATAAATAAATATTCTAAGTTTTTATAACTTATTTTATTTGCAAAGTATATATATTTTTTATTCTATATATGTTAAAAGGAGAAAAAAAATCGAACTCTTTTTAAATTTAATTATATATAATTAGGATAGAGCAGGACAGAACGAGACAAGGCAATATCCAAATCCTTTCCAAAAAAAAAAAAAGAAAAAAAGAAAGAAAGAACTATTCAAATAAGTTCTTATCTATTTATCTCATCATATTAAGGATAGTGTAGGATAGGTACAAAAAAAAAAAATAAATTGTCTCATTGTCATCTCTAATCAAAATGTTTTTACTGAATATCATTTTTACTCAAAATATCTATATGATATAATTTATATATTATTACTTATATACAAAACTTTTTAAACTTTTTTTCTTATTTTTATTTGTTATTTAAATTAAAATTTTGTTTAATTTAAAAGTTAAATACATGAATAAAAATATTATTATATACAATTTTTACGGAAGAGTAAACGAGACATTGCATTGAATATAACATTTATTAATTTATATATTTGGACTTCTTTTCTATTACCTCTCTTCTTTCCCTATGACTAAACAACCATCACTATTTGCATCACCCTCCTTTAATTCAAACACACACACACATATATATAGACCCCTTTTTTAATGTATTAGTATAAACATAAGAATTGGTATTAGAGCTTAGCATCTATGATAATTAGATCCCTTTTTTAATGGATTTTATTATAGTTTTTGGAACAATAAATGACATGGTTTATAAAATCTTTGGCTAATGAATTATGAAACATTATTGAAGATAGGGTATATGTTCTTTAAAAAATTATTAATGGGGTTAACATTCCAAAAAAGAAAAAGTGAGATGAGCTTGATTGGTTGCAACTCAATGCTAAAGCTAGTAATGTTTTATTTTCAGCATTTTATAAAAATTAGTAAAATAGAGTTTCAAATTGGAAATCTAACAAAAGAAATTTGGAAAATTTTAGAAGTCTCCCATGAGGGTACAAATTAGGTTAAAGAATAAAAAATCAACATGCTTATTCATAATTATAAACTTTTCAAAATAGAAAAATATGAATTAATTGTGGATATAGTTACTAAATTTATGGATATCACAAATGACCTTCATGCTCTAGGAAAGGCCTTCTCCAATGCTAAAAAAATGAGTTAAAAAACATTTCCCTCAAAAAACAAATCATTCCTCTTTCAAATAAACTTGAAGAATTGAAAAACAAGTATGATCTCATTGAAAAATCCAAAGTAGTTCTTAAAAAAGAAAAGAAGGATTGGGAAAAGAAGAATATTGACCTAAATTCTTGTCTTGAAAAATTTACTAAAGACCAAAAGAATTCCAAAATAATATTAGTAGCCAAAAATATGTTTTTGATAAATTTGGAATACACTATAATTTTTCTTTAAGAAACAAAAGTATTACAAGAACTATTTTGTCAAAGTGAAGCCTCTAGTACTATTTCAGGTATCATGTGTAATCTTTGTGAAAGGCATGGTCAGATTAGTGGTATTTGCACTCTTATAAAATCTATATATATAGATATATTGCATCTACTTCTAAATTTACTTGAATTCTAAAAGAAAGAAAAGTTAACCCTCAAGATCCAAGAAGGTATGCATACTTAAGGTAACGTAAATTGTTTTTGTAAAGAACCATCCAAGAAGAAGTGGGTGAGGATGAAAAACTTAATAAAATTGAGGGAAAAATCCACAACAAAGTGAGCAAGCAAACAAAGAACCTTCCAAAAAAATCAAGACATTGTCTTGTCTGGTTTTCCTCATAGACTGCACCATGTCAAATAGGTCCCGATAGTCCAGTTTCGATTTTGGTGTAGACCAAACCTATATGATCGATCACGTTGTTGTCCTATCTGGTTTTAGTGACTAACCGTGCCTGATCTGATTGATCACGATAGGTCAATTTCGTTTTAGGTGTAGACCGCATTTATACGATCAGTCACATAGTTTTTCTATCTAGTTTTGGTTAGAGTCGACACTCGATGTTATCGGTCACGACAGTTCAATATCGTTTTCAACGTAGACCACACTTGTAATAACAGTCATGTCGTTGTCCTTTCTTGTTTTTGTCATAGACTACACCTTGTCCAATTGATCTCAATAGTTCAATATTGTTTTTCAGCATAGACTATACTTGTATATCGGTCACGTCATTGTCCTGTCTAATTTTCATCACAAACCGCACACGGTCAGATAGGTCTCGACAGTTTAATTTCGGTTTCAACCTAGACCAAACCTATATGATTGATCACATGGTTATCCTGTTTAGTTTTTGTCACATACCGTACTTGTTTTGATTGGTCATGACAAATTTGTTTCATTTTTGGCGTAGACTGTATCTGTACGATCAATCATATCATTGTTCTATTTGGTTTTCATCACAATCGGCACCTGATTCGATCGATCACGATAGTTTAGTATCATTTTTGGTGATCGGTTATGTCATTATCCTATCTAGTTTTCGTCACAGATGACACCTAGTTCAATCAGTCATGATAACTTTCATTTTCAGTGTTGACCGCACTTATACTATTAGTCATGTCATTGTCCTATCTTGTTTTTGTGACAGACTGCACCCGCTTCGATTGATCACGACAACTTAGTTTCATTTTTGCTGTAGACCACATTTGTAAAATCGATTACATCATTGTCTTGTCTTGTTTTAATCACATAACGCACTCAATCACAAAGGTTCGGACAATTCAGTTTTGGTTTCAGTGTAGATAAGACATAAAACAATCAATCATGTCATTGTCTTGTATAGTTTTCGTCATAGATCATATCTGGTTCGATTGGCCATAACATCTTAGTTTCATTTTCGGCACAGACCGCATCTGTACGATTCGTCACATCATTGTCCTTTAAGGTTTTTGTCACAGTCAACACTCGATCCGATAGATCACAAAAGTTCAGTATTGTGTTTGGCGTATATCGTACATGTAGGATCAATCACATCATTATCCTATTTGGTTTTAGTGATAGACCATACCTAGTCTGATCGGTCACGACAGATTAGTTTAGTTTTTAGTGTAGACCACATCTATACGATCAGTCACGTAGTTTTCCTATCTGGTTTTGGTCAAAGTTGATACTCGATTTGATAGGTCATGAAGTTCAGTATCATTTTTCGGCGTAGATCGCACCTATATGATTGGTCACGTCTTTGTCTTATCTTGTTTTCATCACAAACTACACCCGATCCATTCGATTATAACAGTTTAACATCATTTTTTATGTAGACTGCACTTGTACGATCGGTCACGTGGTTGTCGTGTTTAGTTTTCATCATTCACTACTCATGGTCATATATGTCCTAACATTTCAATTTTGATTTTGCCTAGACCAGACCTGTATGATATGTCATGTCATTGTCCTATTTGGTTTTTGTCACATATTGTACCTGATCCGATCAATCATGACAACTCAATTTTGTTTTCGACATAAACTGCATCTGTATGATCAGTCACTACTTGTCTAATATGGTTTTCGTCATATTCGTCACCTGATTCGATTGGTCAAGACAATTTAGTATCATTTCCAAAGTAGAACACACCTACATGATCAATCACATCATTGTCCTGCCTAGTTTTCATCACAGACCTCACTTGGTAAGATAGGTCCCAATAATTCAGTTTTGATTTCAGCGTAGAACAAACCTATATGATTGATGACATCGTTATCATGTCTTGTTTTCGTCATAGACCATGCTTAGTCTGATTAGCCATGACAACTTAGTTTCGTTTTCATCATAGGCCGCATTTGTACGATAAGTCATGTCATTGTCTTATTTGGTTTTCGTCATAGTTGACACCCGATCTAATCGGTCATGACAGTTCAATTACATTTTCGATGTAGACTGGATCTATGCAATCAATCATGTCGTTGTCTTGCTTGGTTTTTGTCACAGACAATACTCAACCAGATTTGTCACAATAACTCAGTTTCGTTTTCAATGTAGATCACACTTGTATGATTGGTCACATCGTTGTTCTATTTGGTTTTCATCACAAACTGCATCCTGTTCAATCGGTCACAATAGTTAAATATAATTTTTGGTGTAGAACGTACCTATACGATTGATCAAGTCATTGTCTTGTCTAGTTTTTATCACAAAACGCACCTGGTCAGATAGGTCTTGACAGTTTAGCTTTGGTTTTGACGTAAACCATATTATATGATTGGTCACATCATTATCCTATCTGGTTTTCGTCACAGACTGGGGCCAGTCAGATCGACCATGACGACCCTGTTTTTTTTTTACGTAGACCATATCTATACGATACGTAGTTGTCCTATCTGGTTTTTGTCACAATTGGCACCTGATTTGATCAATCACAATAGTTTAGTATTGTTTTTACTTGTGCGATCCGTCACATGATTGTCCTTTTTGGTTTATCCCAAATGGCACCCGATTTGATCAGTCATGACAATTGAGTTTCATTTTCGGCGTAAACAATACCTGTACGATCAATCACGTCATAGTCCTGTTTGGTTTTCATCACATTCGACACCCGATCTGATCAGTCATAATAGTTCAGCATTGTTTTCAGTGTAGACAACACCTATATGATCATTTTTTTGTCTGGTTTTCATCATAGATGGCACCCAGTCTTATTAGTCATGACAACTTAGTTTCGTTTTTGGCATTGACTGTACCTATACAATCAATCATGTTGTTGTCTTGTCTTGTTTTTGTGACAAACCGCACCCGATCAGATAGGTCTCGATAGTTCAATTTGTGTTTTGGCGTACACCAGACTTATACGATCGATCATGTTGTTGTCCTGTCTAGTTTTCATCACAAAATGAACCTAATTCAATTGGTCACAGTAGCTCAATTTCGTTTTCGGGGAAGACTACATCTTACTATTACTCACATAGGTGTAGATCGCACCTATACTATGGGTCACATCATTCTCCTATTCGATTTTCATCACAGACCGCACCCGATCAAATAGGTTCCAGCAATTCAATTTCGGTTTTGGCATAGACCGGACCTTTACGATTGGTCATGTCATTGTCATGTCTGGTTTTCGTTACAATAGACACCCAATCTGATCAACCACGATAGTTCAACATTATTTTTGGTGTAGACGACACTTGTACTATCGGGTCATGTTGTTATCCTGTCTAGTTTTGTCACAGATGGCACTTGATTCAATCAGTCATGACAACTTAGTTTCATTTTCGGTGTTGATTGCACTTGTATGATGGGTCACGTCCTTATCCTGTCTGATTTTCATCATAGATCGCACCTAATCAAATAGGTCTTGACAATTCAGTTTCAATTACGTCATAGACCTATACTAAATAGGATGACGATGTGATCGACAATATAGGTTTGGTTTACGTCGAAATGGGAACTGAACTATCAAGACCTATTTGATTGGGTATGATCTATGATAAAAACCATATAGAACAACAATGTGACCCATTATATAGGTGCGATCTACGCCGAAAATGAAATTGAGTTATCATGACTGATTGGACCAGGTGCGGTCTGTGAGGAAAACCAATTAGGACAAAGACATGACTGATTGTACAGGTGTGGTCTACACTAAAAACGAAATTAAGTTATCGTGATCGGTCCAACCAGGTGCAGTTTGTGATGAAAACAAGACATAACAACATTGTGACTGAACGTACAGGTGTAGTCTACGCCGAAAAAGATATTGAACTATCATGACTTACCGACAGGGTGCGATCTATGACAAAAACCAAACAGGACAATGATGTGACTGAACGGACAGGTGAGGTATACACAAAAAAACAACATTGAATTGGTGTGACCGATGAGACCAGGTGTCGTTTGTGAAGAAAACGATACATGACAACGATGTGATAGATTGTATAGGTGTGATCTACACCGAAACAATACTGAACTTTTGTAATTGATTGGATTAGGTGCCGACTATGAAAAAAACCATATAGGACAACTACATGATTTATCGTATAAACGCGGTCTACATTGAAAAAGAAATTGGTTGTCATGACCAATCAGACTAGGTTTGGTAAGTGATGAAAACTAGACACGACAATGACGTGATCAATCATATAAGTCTGGTTTACACCGAAATTGAAATTGAATTGTTAGGATCTAACTGACTGGGTGTAGTCTACAATGCAAACTAGACAAGACAACAACATGAGTGATCATATAGGTGTGGTTTATGTTGAAAACGAAACTTAGTTATCGTGACTAATCAGATTGAGTGCCATCTGTGATTTAAACCGGATAGGACAATGACGTGATCACTCATATAGGTGCGGTGTAAGCCGAAAATGATATTGAATTGTTGTGACCAATTGGATTTGGTGTCGACCGTGATGAAAATGAGATAGCACAACTACGTGATTAACATACAGATGCAGTTTATGCCAACAACGAAACTGAGCTGTTGTGATTGATCAGATCAGGTAAGATATGTGATAAAAACATGACTGATCGTACAGGTCTTGTATATGTTGAAATTGAAATTGAACTATCGGGACCGATCTGACAGAGTGCAGACTATGAAGAAAACTAGAAAGGATAACGATGTGATAGATCATTCAGGTGCGGTTTACGTTGAAAATGAAACTGAGTTTTCATGATTGATCAGATCAAGTGCCATCTGTGACGAAAAATAGATAGGACAACGATGTGACCGATCGTAGAGGTGCGGTCTACGCCAGAAACGATACTGAACTATTGTGATTGATCAGATTGGGTGCCAATTGTGATGAAAACCATATAGGACAGCTACATGATTGATCATAATGATATAATCTACGTCGAAAATGACATTGAGCCATTGTGACCAATCTTTCCAAGTCTAGTCTATGATGAAAACCGGATGGGACAACTACATAATTGATTGTATAGGTGTGGTCCACATCAAAACCAAAACTGAACTGTCGGGATCTATTTGACTAGGTGTGGTCTATGATGAAAACCATATATGACATCGATGTGACCGATCGTACAAGTGTGGTCTATGCCGAAAACAAAATTGAGTTGTCATGATTGATTGGATGGGGTGTTGTATGTGATGAAAACCAGATAGGACAATGACATGATCGATCATACAAGTGGCACGTCTACGTAGAATACAAAACTGAGTTATCGTGATAGATCGGACCAAGTGTCGTCGTACAGGTGGAGTCCATACGATTAATCAGACCGAGCGTCATCTTTGACAAAAACCAAACATGACATCGACGTGACCAATCGTACAGGTGTAGTCTACACCATAAGGAATACTAAACTGTCGTGACTAATCAAATTAGGTGCTATCTGTGATGAAATCTAGATAGGATAACTACGTGATTTATCGTAATGATGCAATTTGTGATGAAAACCAGATAGGACAATGACATGATCGATCAAATAAGCACGACCTATGATGAAAATGAAACTGAGTTGTCATGATTGATCAGATCAAGTGTTATTTGTGATGAAAGCAAGATAAGACAATGACATGACCAATCATAAACGTGTGGTCCATGCCATAAATGATACTAAACTGTTGTGATTGATCAAATCAGGTGTTGAGTGTGACGAAAACCAAATAAGTTAACTACATGAGTGATCTTGCAGATGTGGTCTACGTCGAGCACGAAATTGAATTGTTGTGACCGATTGGACCAAGTACGGTCTGTGACGAAAACCAACCAGGATAATGACATGATTGGTCTGTGATGAAAACCAGATAGGACAACGATGTGACCGATCGTACAGGTGTGGTCTATGCCGAAAACGATAATGAATCGTTGTGACTGATTGAATAGGATGTAGTATATGATAAAAACTAGAGAGGACAACAACGTGACTGATCATACAGGTGCAGTCTACGTTGAAAACGATATTAAACTATCATGATCGATTAGATCGAGTGCGATTTGTGACGAAAACTAGACATAACAATGATGTGATTGATTATATAGGTGTGGTCTATGATGAAAACGAAACTAACCTTTCATGAATGATTAGACTGGGTGCAGTTTGTGATTATGACCATATAGGACAATGTCGTGACCAATCGTATAGGTCTCGTCTACGTTGAAACCAAAATTAAACTATTGAGACTAATCGAACATGGTGCAATCTGTTACGAAAACAAGACAAGATAATGACATAACCAATTATATAGGTGTAGTCTATGACAAAAATGTAACTGAGCTATCGTGACTGATCATATCGAGTACAACCTATGATGAAAACTAAACAGGACAACGATGTGATTGTTTGTAGAAGTACGATCTATGCCAAAAACAAAATTGAGTTGTTGTGACTAATCAGATCGGGTGTAGTCTATGACAAAAACTAGACTGGACAATGATTTGACTGAACGTACAGATGCGATCTATGCCATCAAAGATATTGAACTGTAGTGACCGATTGACCAATTATAGTGTATGATGAAAACTAGATAGGATAAGGGCATGAATGATCATACAGGTGCGTTCCACGTAAAAAACGACACTAAGCTGTTGTGACCAATTGGACCAGATGTAGTCTGTGACAAAAACCAGCCAAGACAACAACATGATCGATTGTAAAGGTCTAGTCTACGTAAAAAATGAAACTGAGCTATAGTGACGGATCGAATCGGGTACAGTCTATGATGAAAGCTAGATAACATAACGACATGAGCGATCTTATTAGTGCGGTCTACACCAAAAATGATACTGAGCTATCATGGTCGATTGGATCGAGATAGTTTGTGAAGAAAACTAGACAAGAGAATGATGTGATTGATCATATAGGTGTGATCTACGCCAAAACTAAAACTGAGTTGTTCTAACTAGTCAGATCGGGTAGGTTCTATCATGAAAACTAGACGAACAATGATGTGACTAATCGTATAGTCTAGTCTATGCTGAAATCGACATGGACCTATCAAGGCCTATCGAATCGGGTGTGGTTTGTTATGAAAACCAGATAGGACAATGAGATGATTAATTGTACAGGTGCGGTCAACGCCGAAAAATGAAATTGAGTTTATGTGTTCGATCGAACTAGGTGTGGTCTACATTGAAGCTGAAATTGAATTGTTGGGACCTATCGAATTAGGTGAAGTTTGTTACGAAAACCAGACATGACAATGACATGACCGATTGTATAAATGTTGTATACATCGAAAACAGAACTGAGTTATTGTGTTCTATCGGACCAGGTGCTGCCTGTTACGAAAAACAAGACAAGACAATGATGTGACCAATCTATAGTCTGGTCTATGCTGAAACTGAAACTGAACTATTGAGACCTATCTAACCAGGTGTAGTTTATGATGAAAACCAGACAATATAACGATGTGACTGATCGTATAGGTGCGGTCTGCATTGAAAACAAAACTAAGTTGTTGTAACCAATTGAATTGGGTACATTTTATGATGAAAACCAGATAGGACAATGACGTGACTGATCGTATAGGTCTAGTCTACTCCAAAGCTGAAACTTAGGGTGTGGTCTATGATGAAAACCAGATAGGACAACGATGTGATCAATTGTATAAGTGTGGTCTACTCCAAAAATGATAATAAACATTCATAACCGATCAAATAGGGTATAGTTTGTGATGAAAACCAGATAGGACAACAATGTCACCAAATGTACAAGTGTGGTCTATGCTGAAAATGAAACTAAGTTGTTTTAACCGATTAGACCAAGTGTAATTTATGACAAAAACCAAACAAGACAACAACATGACCGATTGAATAAGTGAGTTTATGATGAAAATGAAACTGAGTTATCGTGATCAATCAGATTGGGTGCTATTTGTGACGAAAACAAGATAGGACAACGACATAACCAAACATATAGGTGTGTTAAGACTGATCGGACTGAGTGTCGTTTGTGACAAAAACCATATAGGAGAACGATGTGACCAATTGTAAAAGTGTGGTCCATGCCAAAAATGATATTGAACTGTCATGACCGATCGGATCAGGTGCTGAGTGTGATGAAAACCAGATAGGTCAACTACATGAAAAATCTTATAGATAAGGTTTACGCCAAACACGAAACTAAACTGTCTTGACTGATCGGACTAGGTATAGTCTATGACAAAAACTAAACAGGATAATGACACGACCGATCGTATAAGTCTGGTTTACACCAAAAGCGAAACTGAATTGTCGGTACCTATTTGACCAAATGTAGTCTGTGATGAAAGCCAGACAGGACAACGATGTGATCAATTGTATAGATGTGATCTATGTTGAAAATGATAATGAACAATCATGACTGACTGAGCTGGGTGTAGTCTATGGCGAAAACCAAAGAGGACAATGATGTGAGCGATCATATAGGTGTAGTCTACATAAAAAACGATATTGAACTGTCATGACCAATTAGATTGGGTGTGGTATTAGATGAAAACTAGACATAATAATGACATGACCGATTGTATATGTGAGGTCTACACCAAAAATGAAATTGAGCTGTCGTGAACCATCAGACCAAGTGTGGTATGTGATTAAGGCCATACAAGACAATGTCATGATCGATTGTATAGGTCTCGTTTACGCTGAAACCAAAATTGAACTGTTGAGACCTATTGAATAGAGTCCGGTCTGTTATGAAGACCAGACAGAACAATGACATGACTGATAGTACAATTGCGATTTATGCCAAAAACAAAATTGAGCTACTGTGTCTAATTGGACTAAGGGCGGTCAATGACAAATCTTTAGTGACTGCTGCATTCCATACCATAAATCCAAAATTCTTTAAAGACTATTACATTTTATATCACAAATCTCGAATTCTAGACTACTACATATCCTATATAAAATTATAGACTAGTTCATTTTTTTAAAGGTTTATTATATACCATTCCATAAATCTAGAATTCTAAAAGAGACTACTTCATACATGCACCCTAAAATTGAAAAGAGACTACTCTTGACAAGGATTATCATAAATGTTTATAATTCTCCTCACAATACTATTACCTTCAATTAAACCATATGTGTATATGCCTCGAAACTTTCTTATAAGCTTTGTAATAAATTTAAAATTTAATCGAACAAATTTATTTAGGATATAATTATCGCTTGTAACCTGTGTGCGCGACTTTATGCACCTTCCCAAGTGCAGGAGCCCTGTAAACAATAGGAGTATTTCCTACGTACAATTATTCAAGTAAATTTTGAGTTTATTTCGAAGCCTATAAGAAAATCTAGAGGCATCTATAAATATTCACGGATTAATGGAAGTTAATATAAGATTGTATGTAGAATTATAAAGATTTTTTTTGGAATTCTTGTCATGAGTAACTTCTCTATAATTTTAGGTCTTATGTACAAAGTAATCTCTTTTAGAATTCTTGATTTGTGGTATGATGTGTAGTAGCCTCAAAATAAAATGGAGTAGTCTAGAATTTTAGACAGAATATGTAGGGGTCTAAGATTCTTGATTTGTGGTATGATATGTAATAGTTTCTAAAGAAATCTAAAGATAAAGATGAACAAAGTAAGTAACACTCAAAGAATTTAGAAGAATAAAAGCTTTATTAATAAAAAATACACTTAGTGTCAAATAGGCTCATTGTCTTTTTGTGGATGAATTCTATAGCATGGTTCATCAAATCTAAAATTCTTTAGAGACTGTTGCACTCCATACCATAAATCTAAATTCTTTAAAGACAATTACATTCCATATCGCAAATGTTGAATTCTAGACTACTTCAAATTTAATATAAAATTATAGACTACATTTTCTTTAAAGGTTATTATATATCATGCCACAAATCTAAAATTCTAAAAGATACTACTACTTCATACATGCACCCTAAAATTGAAAAGAGACTACTCTTGATAAGAATTATCATAAATATTTATAATTCTCCTCACAATACTATTACCTTTAATTAAACCATATATATGTGCAGAAGCCTCGAAACTTTCTTATAAGCTTTGTAATAAATTTAAAATTTAATTGAATAAATGTGTTTAGGAATTAATTGTCGCGTGTAGCCTCCATGCACGATTCAATGCACCCGCCTAAGTGCAGTAGCCTTGTAAACAATGCATGTTTTTCCTAAGTACATTTATTCAATTAAGGTCAGAATTTATTCCAAAGCTTATAAGAAAATCTGGAGGCATTTGCAAATATCCATTGATTAATGGAAGCTAATATAAAATTGTATAGAGAATTATAAAGATTTTTTAGAATTTCGTTCATGAGTAGCTTTAGAATTTTAGGTTTTATGTATGGAATAGTCACTTTTAGAATTCTTGATCTGTGGAATGATATGTAGTAGCCTCAAAAGAAAATGGAGTAGTTTAGAATTTTAGATAGAATATGTAGTAGTCTAAGATTCTTGATTTGTGGTATGGTGTGTAGTAGTTTCTAAAGAATTTAAAAGATAGAGATGAACAAAGAAAGTAATAGTTGAAGAATTGAAAATAAGGAATGCTTTATTAATAAAAAATATTTCTAGTGTTAAATAGGCTCATTATCTATTTGTGGGCGAATTCTATAACATGTTTCGTCAAATATAAAATTTTTTAAAGACTATTGAACTCCATACCATAAATCTAAAATTCTTTAAAGACCGTTATATTCTATATTACAAATCTCAAATTCTAGACTACTACATATTCCATATAAAATTATAGACTACGTTATTCTTTAAAGGTTATTACATATCATGCCACAAATCTAGAATTCTTAAAGAGACTACTTCATACATGCACCCTAAAATTGAAAAGAGGTTACTCTTGATAGAAATTATCATAAATATTTATAATTCGCCTCATAATATTATTACATTCAATTAAACCATGGATATGTGTAGTTACCTTGAAACTTTCTTATAAGATTTGTAATAAATTTAAAATTTAATAAAATAAATGTATTTAGGAAATAATTGTTGCGTGCATCCTACGTGCGCGACTATAGGCACCCGCCTGAGTGTAGGAGCCTTATGAACAATGTGAGTATTTCCTAAGTACAATTATTCAATTAAATTTTAAATTTATTTTGAAGCTTATAAGTAAATCTGGAGGCATCTTGATAACTTTATTCTTGGTAGCTTGGCATGTAAGGCTATCAACAAAATTTATACCTAAGGTCCTTACACTAAAGTAGCAAAGCTACTATAGCATAGTGGCTCTAGGATCGAACACTGGGAAGGGTTTTTACTTTAACTGGTGAAGTTCGGAGGATGGAGTGAACTTTTCTTAATAAAAATTAGGTTAAGATGAAAACATAAAAAGATGAAGGTGTTGTAAACTAAACTAACATGAAAATAGGTTAAAAGATGGAAAAAGAAGTTTCTCAAAGCTTTGGATAGCCATGCTTAACTCACTGTGTAAAAATGGAGATTTTGGGACTCTTCACCTCGAGTTGGGGAAGCAACTAAGGTGATGCTTACTTCCCGAACCGGTATGAGTTTAACAACTGAGTTTTAGTCCTTGAAAACTTACAAAAAGGGTAGTTGAACCTCATAAATGCTCTTTTATTGGTATAGGTCATCTCCTCGACTTGCAATACAATGGCTCGTAGGAGATAACTAATGAACGTCAGTGGATCTAATAATAAGAATCCACTGAGACCAAAAGGTTATCAAGTATTGGCCATTCAAAGCAAGTCAGAGGGATTAAAAGCTTTACTTTGAATGAAAACATTTATGACGCTCAGCTACTTACATTTATGGCTTGGAAATCTCCATCCTGACACGGGAGCTTCACATGGCATCCATTACTTCAAGAAACTAAAAGGTTTTAGCCTCTCATCCTTGGGGATTTCATCCTCCAAGGATGTTTGGCTACTAAGAAAATGAGAAAGAAAAGAGAAAAGAAGCGTATGAACAAAAGTGCACTTATAACTTATAAAGTTACAGGTTACAAGATGATCGTGTCTGAGGCTCTTCACCTCTATTTAAAGACAATAAAAAGCTAAATTACAAGAGCTATTACAAAAGCAACCTTTCATTGGTTGATTACAAGGGTAAAATAGGTATTTACAAAGCTAAAAGTCAAGCAAAATATCTTGGAGAACCGGCAGTGGAATATCATCAACAGCATCCCAAAATAGGGGATTTCAAAGACATTTCGCAAAGGGGGGGGGGGGGAAGATGAAAGGTCCAAATTTCGCAAGGTGCCTAAATCCACCTTGCGAAATTTCGCAAGGTGGGCTTCATGGTGCGAAATGGCCAAATTTCGTACCATGAGGAAAATCCCCTTGCGAAATTTTGGCAAGGTGAAATTCACCTTGCGAAATTGTGTTCCCATTGCTTGTGCTCGTGTTTCCACTTGAAATTCAAGCCTGTAAACATCCAAAATCCTTGCTTAACTCGCCCAAGTAGCTCCTCCATCAATGGTATGCTTGAATTGGTTCATAAGCTGATGAAAAACATGTAAACTTGCCACTAAAAATGGTTAGAACTAATTACTAAGGAGCTTAATGAATTAATTGGGTTAAATGAATATGATTACTACACAAAGGTGCTTAAAACCCTTATAATTAGGTCTACAAAATAGCACTTTTCGGTAGTAATCACATCTGCAAATAGCCACAAATTAATAGAAGGTAATATAAAATTGTACATAGAATTAAAAATATTTTTTTGAATTCTTGTCATAAGTATCGTTTTTAGAATTTTAGGTTTTATGCATGGAGCTATCTCTTTTAGATTTCTTGATTTGTGGCATGATATGTAGTAGCCTCAAATGAAAATAGAGTAGTCTAGAATTTTAGATAAAATATTTAGTAATCTAAGGTTTTTGATTTGTGGTATGGTTTATAGTAGTTTTTAAAGAATTCTAAAGATAGAGATGAACAAAGGAAGTAACATTTGAAGAATTTAAAAGAATCAAAACTTTATTAATAGAAAATATATCTATTGTTAAATAGGCTCATTATCTTTTTGTGGGCAAATTCTATAGCATGGTTTGCCAAATCTAAAATTCTTTAGAGATTCCTGCACTCCATACCATAAATCTAAAAATCTTTAAAGACAATTACTTTTCATATCACAAATGTTGAATTCTAAACTAATATATATTCTATATAAAATTATAGACTACTTCATTTTCTTTAAAGGTTATTATATATCATAACACAAATCTGGAATTTTGAAAGAGATTACTTCATACATGCACCGTAAAATTGAAATGAGACTACTCTTGACAAGAATTATAATAAATATATATAATTCTCCTTACAATATTTTTACATTAATTAAACCTTACATATGTGTAGATGCCTCAAAACTTTCTTATAAGCTTTCTAATAAATTTAAAATTTAATTAAATAAATGTATTTAGCAGTTAATTGTCATGTGCAGCGTGTGTGCACAACTTCATGCATGACCCCATAAACCATAAATCCTAAATCTTAAAACCTTAAAACCCTAAACCGTAAGGCGTGAACCATAAAACTGAAACTTTAAACCCTAAACCGCAAACCATAAACCATAAACCAAGAAACCCTAAACATAAACCCCAAACCATAAACTGCAAACCATAAACCATAAACCAAGAAACCCTAAACATAAACCCCAAACCCTAAACCCTAAACCCTAAAACGTTAAACTCTAAAAACCTAAACCTTAAACCCTAAGCCTAAACCCTAAAACCCTAAACATAAACCCCAAACCCTAAACCCTAAACCATAAAGCGCTAAACTCTAAACCCAAAACCCTAAAACCTAAAATCATAAACCCTAAACCCTAAACGCAAAGCCTTAAGCCCTAAGCCCCAACACCCTAAACCATAAATCCTTAACCAAAAATCCTCAAACCTTAAACCCTAAAACACTAAAACCCTAAACCCTAAACCCTAAACCTTAAAACCCTAAAACCCTAAACCCTAAATGCAAAAACCCTTAACCTCAATCCTTAAACCCTAAAACCTTAAACCCTAAAACCTTAAACCTTAAACCCAAAAACCCTAAACCCTAATCCCTAAACCCTAAACCCTAAACATTAAACCCTAAAACCCTAAAACCATAAACCATAAACATCAAACCCTAAACCCTAATCCATAGACCCCAAACCTAAACCCTAAAATCCTAAACCCATAAACCTTAAACCCTAAATCTTAAACCTTAAAACTCTAAACCTTAAAATTCTAAACCCCTAAACCTTAAACCCTAAACCCTAAATCCTAAACCTTAAGACCCTACAACCTTAAACCCTAAATCCTAAATCCTTAGAACCCTAAACACTAAACCCTAAATCATAAAGCCGAAACCGTAAAACTGAAACTTTAAACAATAAACCCTAAACCCTAAAACCTTAAACTATAAAACCTAAACCCTAAACCCTAAACATAAACCCTAAACCCTAACCCTAAAACCCTCAACCTTAAAGCTTTAAACAAAAAATCTTAAACCCTAAACCCAAAACCCTAAAATTAAAAATGCAAAACCCTAAACCCTAAACCATAAACCTCAACACCCTAAACCCAAAACCCTAAAATTAAAAATGCAAAACCCTAAACCCTAAACCATAAACCTCAACACCCTAAACCATAAACCCTCATCCAAAAAACCTTAAACCTTAAACCCTAAACCCTAAACCTTAAAAATCTAAAACCCTAAACCCTAAACCCAAAAACCCTCAACTCTAATCCCTAAACCCTAAACCTTAAACCCTAAACCTTCAAACCCTAAAAACCTAAACCCTAAACCCAAAAACCCTCAACCCTAATCCCTAAAGCCTAAACCCTAAATCCTATACCTTAAACCCTAAAACCTAAAACACTAAAACCCTAAACTCTAAACCCAAAAACCTTAAAACCTAATTCCTAAACCCTAAAAACTAAATATTAAACCCTAAACCCTAAACCCTAAAACCCTAAAACCCTAAAACCATAAACATCAAACCCTAAACTCTAATCCCTAGACCCACATTAACCCTCAACCCTAAAATCCTAAACCAATAAACCCTAAATGTAAAATCCTAAACCTTAAAACCTTAAAACCTTGAACCCTAAACTCAAAACCTTAAACCGCAAACCCTAAAACCCCAAAAGCTTAAAACCCTAAAACCCTCAACACAAAAACGAGATCCTACACCTTAAAACCCTGAATCCTAAACCCAAATCCCCAAATCCTAAACCAAAAAGCCCTCAACCCTAAAACCCTTAAATCTTAAAACCCTAAATCCTAAACCCTAAGCCTTAAACCCTAAACCCTAAAACACCAAATCCTAAACTATAAAACCCTAAAACCCAAGACCCTAAACCCTAATCACTAAATCCTACGCCCCAAAACCCTAAAACCTTAAACCCTAAATCTCAAACCTGAGACCCTAAACCATAAAACGCTAAACCCTAAACCCTAAATCCCTAAACACTAAACCTTAAACCCTAAACCCTACACTTTAAACCCTAAACCCTAAAACCCTAAGCCTTAAACCCCAAACCCTAAACCTTAAAACCTAAAACCCTAAAACCTAAACCTTAAACCCTAAACCCTAAACCCAAACCCTAAATAATAAAACCCTCAACCCTAAATGCTAAACTCTAAACCTAAAACTGTAAAAGGTAAACCCTAAATCGTAAACCATAAACCTTAAAACGGTAAACCTTAAACCTTAAAACCCAAAAACCCAAAACATTAAACATTAAACCCTAAAACCCTAAACCCTAAACCCTAAAACCTAAACCCTCAATCCCCAACCCATAAACCCTAAACCCTAAATCCTAAACCTTAAAACCCTAAAACCCTAAACCCTAAACACTAAACCTAAACCCTAAACCTTAAAATCCTAAACCCATAAACCCTAAGGCCTAAACCCTAAATCTTAAACCTTAAAACCCTGCAACCCTAAACCCTAAACCTTAAAACCCTAAACCCCAAACCTCAAAGCCCTAAACCCTAAATCCTAAATCCTAAATCCCAAGAACCTTAAACACTAAACCCTAAATCGTAAGCCCTAAACCATAAAGCCGAAATCGTAAAACCAAAACTTTAAACACTAAACCGTTAACCATAAACCCTAAACCTTAAACCCTAAAACCTTAAACATAAACCCCAAACCCTAAACCCCAAACCTTAAACCTTAAAGCCCTAAACCACAAATCTTAAACCTTAAACCCAAAACCTTAAAACCTTAAATCCTAAACCCTAATCTCTAAATGGAAAAACCCTAAACCCTAAGCACCAACACCCTAAACCATAAACCCTCAACCAAAAAACCTTAAACCTTAAACCCTAAACCCTAAACCCTAATGCTCTAAAACCTTAAACTCGAAACCCAAAATCCCAAAATCCTAATCCTTAAACCCTACGCCCTAAACCTTAAACCCTAAACCTTAAATACTAAAACCCCAAAACCCTAAATCCTAAACCCAAAAACTTAAAACCTAAAACCCGAAAACCCTAAACCCTAAACCCAAAAACCCTAAACCCTAAACCTTAAATATTAAACCCTAAACCTAAAACCCTAAAACCCTAAAACCATAAACATCAAACCCTAAACCCTAAACCCTAAAACTTAATCCTTAAACCCAAACCCTAAACCCTAAAATCCTAAACCCATAAACCCTAAACCTTAAATCCTAAACCTTAAAACCTTAAAACCCTAAAATCCTAAATCCTAAACCCCAAACACTAAACAGTAAACCCTAAAACCCTAAAATATTAAAATCCTAAAACCCTCAACACTAAACACCAAATCCTAAACCTTAAAACCCTGAACCCTAAACCCTAATCCCCAAATCCTAAACCCTAAAACCGTCAACCCTAAAACCCTAAAACCCTAAAACCCTAAATCCTAAACCCTAAAATGATAAACGTTAAACCCAAAACCCTAAACCCTAAACCCTAAAACCCAAAAACCTTAAACCTTAAACCCTAATCACTAAATCCTACAACCCAAAACCCTAAACCCGAAAATCCTAAATCCTAAACCCTAAAACCCCGAACCTTAAACCATAAACCCGAGACCCTAAACCCTAAACCGCAAACTCGAGACCCTAAACCCTAAAACCCTAAACCCTAAACTCTAAATCCCTTAACCCTAAACCCTAAACTTTAAACCCTAAACCTGAAAACTGTAAAGCTTAAACCCTAAACCCTAAGGCCTAAAACCTAAAACCTTGAACCCTAAAACCTAAACCTTAAACCTTAAACCTTAAACCCTAAACCCTAAACCTCAAACCCTAAACCCTAAATCCTAAACCCAAACCCTAAATAATAAAACCTTAAACCCTAAACGCTAAACCCTAAACCCTAAACCATAAAACGTAAACCCTAAATCGTAAACCATAAACCCTAAACCCTAAAACCCTAAACCCGAAACCCAAAAACCCTTAACCCTAAATCTTGAAACCTAAACCTAAAACCTTAAACTTTAAACCCTAAACCCTAAACCCAAACCCTAAATAATGAAACCCTAAACATTAAATGCTAAACCCTAAGCCGTAAATCATAAATAAAAAAACCTAAACTATGAATCGTAAACCCTAAAATGCTAAACCCTAAACCCTAAAACCTAAAAACCGTAAATACTTAAACATTAAACCCTAAAACCCTAAACCCTAAAACAGAAAACCCTTAACCCTAATCCCTAAACCTTAAGCACTACACCCTAAATCCTAAACCCATAATCCCTAAACCCTAAATCCTAAACCTTAAAACCCTAAAACCCTAAACCCTAAATCTTAAACCCAAAACCCTAAACCCTAAACCTTAAACCCTAAGTCGCAATAGCCTAAACCATAAACTCTCACCCTTAAATCCTAAACCTTAAAACTTAAATCCTAAACCCTAAAACCCTAAAATCTTAAACCCAAAAACCCTAAACCATGAAACCTAAGCCTGAAACCCTAAAATCCTAAACCCTAAACCCCAAAACACTTCAATCCTAAACCCAAAACCCTAAAATCCTAAAGCCTAAGCCCAAAACCTCTTAACCCTAATCCCTAAACACTAAACCCTAAAGCATAAAGCCTAAACCCTGAGCCCCAACACCCTAAACAATAAACCCTCAACCATAAATCCTAAACCTTAAACCCTAAAACCCTAAAACCTTAAACCTTAAACCCAAAAACCCTAACCCCTAAACCTTAAACCCGAAAATCCTAAACCCCTAAACCCTAAACCTTAAAAACCATACTCTAAACCCTAAAACCTTAAACCCCAAAACCCTAAAACCTTAAACCCTAATCTCTAATCTCTAAATCCCAAACCCTAAAACCCTAAACCCTAAAACCTTAAATCCTAAACCCTAAAACCCTAAACCCTATATCACTAAACCTTAAACCCTAGACCATAAGCCTTAAACTTTAAAACTAAACCCCAAAGCCTTGAGCCCTAAACCCTAAAACCCTAAAACCCTAAACACTAAACATTAAACTATATATACTAAAACTCTAAAGCCTAAACGCTATACTGATGCGACTCATGGTAGCTTAGCTTTAAAGGCGTATCAACAAAATTTATACCTTGAATACTATTACTAAAGTAGCCAAGCTACTATAGCATAGTGGTTCTAGGATTGTTCACTGGAAAGGGTTTTCGCAAACACAAGTGATATTCAAATTAGGAAAATAGGTGATTTTCTTATGGATGTTAGCTTTAAAAGAAGATGCAAATGTTTTAGAAAGATTTAAACTAATCTAAGCTAACATTAAAGACTAAAATGAAAGGGTGTAAAAACAAGTTTCTCAAAGATAGGATAGCTATGCTTTGACTCTTATGCAAATTGGAAATCTCAGGATAGGCTCCTCGCGTTGGGGTTGCAACTATGGTGATGCTTGCTTCCTGAACCGGTATGGATTTAGCAAATCAAGTTTTAATCCTTTAAAATGGCCAAACAGATGGTAGTGAATTTCATCAATGGTTATTCACCTTAGACTTCCTTTGAATGGCTCGTAAGAGATAACTAATGGTCTAAAGCCAAAAGCTTACCAAATATTGGCAACTCAAAGTCATTCCAAGTGATAAACTCACCTTTCAATGGCCATTGAAATTGGTTCTAACGGATTAATGCAAAACTTGGAATTGAAAACCTCACCTTCCAATAGCTCGTAGGAGATAACTAATGGATAGAAATCCAAAAGCTTATCAAGTATTGGCCGTTGGAAGTTGTCCAAAGGAAATAAAAACTAAACTTTGCATTAATGAACCTTTAATGAAAAACGACTACCTTACCTTCCGGGTGCGAGAAATTTCCATGGGATTGCATCCAAGTCATCACATAACATCCATACTTTGAGAAACTAAAAGTTTTAGCCAATCATCCTCTGAGGAAAAGCCCTCAGAGACTGTTTGGCTACTAAGAAAATAAAATAGTAAAGAGAAAAGAGAGACGAGAGAGCTCTGTATCTATTCTCTAAGTGTTAAACGTAATCTCTATTCTATATTCTATATATGATCCAAGAGGTGATTTCCACCCCTTATATAGTCTTTACAAAAGCAAAAGCTTGCGATTGGTTAGTTACAAGGATAAGAAAGGAAATTACATCACAAAATATAAAGGAAAATATCTAAAGTGGAGTCGGCAAAAGCAGAGGAAAATTTGCAACACGCATGGGTTATGCGAATTTTGAAGGTGTTATGCGAATGTTATGCGAATTTCGCATAACACCTTGTGGAATGCGAAATTTTCGCATAACCTGGAGCAGTTGGCTTCCGAAGGCCATATCTTCCTCATTTCAGCTCCAAATCGTACACGGTTTGAAGCGTTGGATTCTTGACTTCCAGAGCTTTGAAATGGTATATAGCATGTAAAAAATGGACTTCGGGAAGTGCTCCAAAAATGCGAAAGAAAACTGCAGCTGCTGTCCTCTTTGCTTCTCTCCACTTTGCTTGCTTTTCCTCTTTTCCAGTGTTCTTTCCTTGCATACTTTGAACGACTTTGGAAAAGGGCTATGGAGCTCCAAAGCTTGGTTCTTCATGAATTTGAGCTTCCAAAAGCTTTGCCATAACTTGTCCAAGTAGCTCCTCCATCATTTAGCATGCTTGAATTGATTCATAAGCTGATAAAAACATGTAAACTTGCCACAAAATGGTTAAAACCAATTACTAAGGACCTTAATGAATTAATTGGGTTAAATGAATATGATTACTACTCAAAGGTGCTTAAAACCATTATAATTAGGTCTACAAAATAGCACTTTTTGGTAGTAATCACACCCCCCAACCGACTCATTGCTAGTCCCTTAGCAATGGAGGAGATAAAAACTAAGTAAACTATAATAATATACATAAAAGGGATCATGCAAATCACTCCAAAAAATGATATGAGTGGCATGATGGACATCCATGGATCAATAAAGATGTGAAACTCAACCTATAATAAGAGTTGTCAAAGCATTCACTTGATCATAGAGTACAAAGAATGGATATTATGCAAGTTTAAGCATCAAAAGAATTTCCACTCTCAAAAGATCCAAATCAAATTCTTCCACTAAAAGCTAAGTGTTAATGTGATTAGCTTCCGAGTATAGTATGTCAAACTAATCTCTCCCCTCAACCTAGTTCTTTTCAAAGCTTAGCAAACTAATCAACCTCCAATAGGCTAAGAACGCACCTCTTTTCTTTCACAATTTTTTTTCTTGTAGGAGTGCAAAGCTTAAAGGCATTCTTTTCTAAATTGTCCATGTAACGGGGGTCCATCGATGACTCCCAACCAATCAAGGTTTAGGGCATCAAGCTTTAAGGATTTTTCAACCACTAACTCCTCGGATTTCACCCCGGACTTTTGAGAATGAATTTTTAATACCCAAGCACCTACAACATGTTAAACTCCACCTATCCACCCTTGTAACGAGCATTGAGGTCGGTGACTCCCAACCAATTAAGGCTTAGGGCACCAGGTTTTAAAGATTTTCACCATATACCCCTCAGACCTTGCTCGGGTTTCAAAGCAAGCAAACATTTTTCTTTCTTTCTTTATTTTCTTCAAAGACTCATTGGCCTTTTATAAGGTGTCCCAACACTATTAAATGAGGTCAAAGGTACCAAGTCTAAATTTTCCTAAGTCAAGGGGGAAAATAGTTTTTCATCTTATAAACGGAACCTAGTGTGCACGGTGTGTGATAAGCTTAAAGTGGAAGAGATAAGTTTGCATGCAATGGGAGTTTCAACAATTTATCAACTTTTAGGAGAGCATAATACAAACTCTAAGACTCATGTAATCAAGTTGAAACTCGACTTCTCTCATTTAATTTTGAGAGTTAATCCTTAATATCCATGGAGTTTAAAGCAAAAATTTTAAAATTTAAACAAAAAGTAGCTAATTTAACTAAGTATGATAAAAATTTAAACTAATACTTACTTCCTCATCTCTCCCCCCAACCGAGATGAACATTGTCCTCAATGTTTGAATCGAAAATAAGGAGGAAGGAAGTGGTACCTCATGTGATGTGGACTTGGAGTTGAGAAGGTTGTACCACCTGTTTCAAAATTCAAAAATTGAATGAGAGAGGAATTTATACTAAATATTTACAAAAATGATGAGTGGACCCCACTTTGAGCAGCTGAGGACAAGGCTCAAAGGGTCCATGCCATGATGGTATACTGATATAAGTTGCAATGACATTTGAATGTAGCTTGCAGGGGTGTTAAAATTGGAGATTTTTGGCTAAAACAGGGGAAGCTTAAAAATTCGCACAAGGGAAGAGTGGTGCGAATATTTCGCACAAGGGGGGGGGGGGGTGTTATGCGAATTTCGCATAACACAAGGTGTTGTGCGAAAATTTCGCACAAGCACTATTCACCCGCCCAAATGCAAAATTGGATTCTTTCAAATGGCCATAACTTCTTCGTTTCAAATCCAAATCGCACACCGTTTGAACCTATGGACTCCTGACTTCCTAAGATTCAAAAAGAGATATGGTATGCATAATTTGAGCTTCATAAAGTGCTCCAAAAACGTGTCCAACAGTAGCAAAATGGGGTGCGGCTGCAACATTCCCGTTTAGCTTTGCACAGTTGTCTTCAAATGGCCATAACTTCTTCGTTTCAACTCCAAATCGAGCACCGTTTGAACCTATGGACTCCTGACTTCCCAAGCTTTGAAACGAGATATAGTATGCATGAAATGAACTTCAGGAGGTGATTGAAATGTTCCCAACAGTTGCCGATGGTGCGAATTGCTCTGTTTTGGCTTTTCTCCCCTGTTTTCCTTTGTTTTCACTATAACTTCGATTTTTGCAAGCATCATACCTGCATGAACACTTCAAAACTCATCTTAAAAACATATTAAAACTAAATTAAAGCTAAGAATTCAAACTAAAACATGCATAAATTTAAAGAAAGCATAGAATTTAAATGAAGCTGATAGCATGTACCCCAAAAAGAAGATGAACTATTTAGCTCATCCTCACTCACACACCCACTTCATGCTGAATTCCCCCTGGATCCCAAACAAAATTGGCATCCTTCCCATTTGGTCCAAGGGAATTCGTTTCTCTTCTCTTCCCTGGAGAAGTGGATGCTTTAAAGGGTTCAAGTAACCCTTTATCATCTTGAACCTTATGATTTTCAATGGAAGGTTGGTCCATAAAGTTGTCATAGCAATCCCCCACCAAAGTGTCGATCATCAACACTTTCCTTGATCTTTTTGCATTGGTTCCTTGAAGGTTATGGTGGGGTTGAGGAGGAAGCTTCCTTTTCCCCCTTGCTATGTCGAGATTGGTGAGCTTCTCAATGGAGTCTTGAACTTTTTCTATCCTTAGTGATAGATCATTATAAACCCCCTCCATTCTTACATTCATTGAACTCTCCAAATTATCAATCTTTTCATTAAGATGAGAGTTGATCTTTTGTTGCTCACCTACAAAGTCCTCCATGACTTTGCTTATCTTCAAAATGGCTTGCTCCAATGAAGATGTACTCATTGATGGTTTAGGTTGAGGTTGGCTTGTAAGGTTGGGATGGTTTATATACTCAAATGAAGTTGGCATGGCTTGTGGTTGTGCTTCATTATGCACATTCCTCAATTCAAACTCTTCTATCCTTCTAGCCATAGATGCTAGCTTTGCCTTCATGCTCATGTCTTCATTCAAAGCATACTTACTACCCCATTGGCTTTGTTGAACTTGCCTTTTCCCTAATTCAATCCGATCCCTCATGGATAGGTATGCAAATTTGTCCTTCTCATGATCATAATGAGAGCTTTGATCTACATGTGGAATTTCCATTTCTAAAAAAAATGATATTCAACTAAGGCTCTTTTCTTCAACTTGTACCAGGGTTCCCTCTTGGTCTCGAATCCAACAAGGAATGCACAAATTGAAATTAAAACAAAAATAAAAGAAAAGAGAATAAAAAAAATTTAACTAAATAAAAACTAAACTAAAAAAAAATTATAAGAAAACTCACCAAACTTGTGATGAAGATCACAAGTTACCCTTAATGGTTGCTTCACTGTGCTTGTGGCACCTTCCCCGGCAACGGCGCCATTTGATTCGACTCATGGTCGATCCCCAGCAACGGCGCCATTTGATGCAACTCATGGTAGCTTAGCTTTAAAGGCGTATCAACAAAATTTATACCTTGAATACTATTACTAAAGTAGCCAAGCTACTATAGCATAGTGGTTCTAGGATCGTTCACTGGGAAGGGTTTTCGCAAACACAAGTGATATTCAAATTAGGAAAATAGGTGATTTTCTTATGGATGTTAGCTTTAAAAGAAGATGTAAATGTTTTAGAAAGATTTAAACTAATCTAAGCTAACATTAAAGACTAAAATGAAAGGGTGTAAAAACAAGTTTCTCAAAGATAGGATAGCTATGCTCTGGCTCTTATGCAAATTGGAAATCTCAGGATAGGCTCCTCGAGTTGGGGTTGCAACTATGGTGATGCTTGCTTCCCGAACCGGTATGGATTTAGCAAATCAAGTTTTAATCCTTTAAAATGGCAAAACAGATGGTAGTGAATTTCATCAATGGTTATTCACCTTAGACTTCCTTTGAATGGCTCGTAAGAGATAACTAATGGTCTAAAGCCAAAAGCTTACCAAATATTGGCAACTCAAAGTCATTCCAAGTGATAAACTCACCTTTCAATGGCCATTGAAATTGGTTCTAACGGATTAATGAAAAACTTGGAATTGAAAACCTCACCTTCCAATAGCTCGTAGGAGATAACTAATGGATAGAAATCCAAAAGCTTATCAAGTATTGGCCGTTGGAAGTTGTTCAAAGGAAATAAAAACCAAACTTTGCATTAATGAAAAACAGCTACCTTACCTTCCGGGTGCGAGAGATTTCCATGGGATTGCATCCAAGTCATCACATAACATCCATACATTGAGAAACTAAAAGTTTTAGCCAATCATCCTCTGAGGAAAAGCCCTTAGAGGCTATTTGGCTACTAAGAAAATAGAAACGGGAGAGCTCTGTAAAAATTCTAAGTGTGTTAAACGTAATATCTATTCTATATTCTATATATTCCAAGAGGTGATTTCCACCCCTTATGTAGTCTTTACAAAAGCAAAAGCTTGTGATTGGTTAGTTACAAGGATAAGAAAGGAAATTACATCACAAAATAGAAAGGAAAATATCTAAAGTGGAGTCGGCAAAAACAGAGCAAAATTCGCAACACGCATGGGTTATGCGAATTTTGAAGGTGTTATGCGAATGTTATGCGAATTTCGCATAACACCTTGTGTCGTGCGAAATTTTTGCATAACCTAGAGCAGTTGGCTTCCAAAGGCCATATCTTCCTTATTTCAGCTCCAAATTGTACACGGTTTGAAGCGTTGGATTCTTGACTTCCAGAGCTTTGAAATGGTATATAGCATGTAAAAAATGGACTTCTATAAGTACTCCAAAAGTGCGAAAGAAGACTGCAGATGCTGTCCTCTTTGCTTCTCTTCACTTTGCTTGCTTTTCCTTTTTGCTTCTCTTTGCTTGTGCTCGTGTTTCCACTTGAAATTCAAGTCTGTAAATGTCCAAAATCCTTGCTTTAACTTGTCCAAGTAGCTCCTCCATCATTTGGCATGCTTGAATCGATTCATAAGCTGATAAAAACATGTAAACTTGCCACAAAAATGGTTAAAACCAATTACTAAGGACCTTAATGAATTAATTGGGTTAAATGAATATGATTACTACTCAAAGGTGCTTAAAACCATTATAATTAGGTCTACAAAATAGCACTTTTTGGTAGTAATCAACAACCATCAACTTCTTATAGCATCTAGAGCCTCGAGCTCATGACCTAGAGTTCTTCATTTCAACGACAGCCTTGAGCTTTTCACAGAATCCAAAGCCTTAAGCTCAAAATCAGAGGACCTTGTGTCATCCATTGCCCTGATTTGTTCATAGCATCTAGAGGCTTAAGCTTACAACATGGAGTCGCTCATGTCATCCACTACCTGATCAGTGTATAGCATCCAGAGCCTTGAGCTCATGACTCATAGTCATTCATGTCATCCCCAACCTTGAGCTTTTAATAGCTTCTAGAGTACTCAACTTATGACTTAGAGTGATTTATGTCAACCATTGCCCTGAGTTGTCCATAACCTTTATAGCCCTGAGCTCACGAATTGGAGTCACTCATGTCATCCACAACCCTGAGCTTTTCATAGCATCTAAAGCACTGAGTTCACAACCCAAAGTCATTCATGTCATCCATAACCTTGAGCTTTTCATAGCATATAAAGCTCTAAAATCACAACCTAGAGTTCTTCATGTGAACCACAACCCTGAGTTGTTCATAGCATCTAGAGCCTTGAGCTCATGACTTGGAATCATTCATTGATTACTACTCAAAAAGTGCTCTTTTATAGCTAGTTATAAACTCTTTTAAACACTTTTGAGTAGTATTTATTACCTTTTAACTCAATTGGCACATTAAGGACCCTTGCAAGTGTTACTAATAAGTTTTTGGCTAGTTTTGGTGTTTTTGATAGCTTTTTTATCATTAAAACAAGCCAAGAATGAGGGAGAACTTGGTATAGTCCATGGCAAAGCAAGATTGAAGCTAAAGTACATGAAAAATTCAAGTTATTGAGAGCTTCAAAGCCTTTTCCAAATCAATCAAGTATGCAAGGAAGAGAAACAGAGAATGAATCTATCAGCCCCTTGCGAAATTTTCGCAACCTTGCGAAATCTTCATGTAATCTTAAGATATTTTTGCACCGACTTCGTTAGATTTTTATCTCAAGATATTTTATGTAATTACCTATTCTCTCATTGTAATCCGCTAAAGATCTTTTTATATATTTAGGATATCTAATTGAGGGGTTAAAAATATCTCTCTATATGTCTTACGATATGTTTTTTTGTAATATCTCAGAATCTTGGAAGAAATTCTTGGGGACCACTAGTACATTTTTAGTAAGAAATATACAAAGCCTTGCTCTGCCTTACCTACTCATTTTGTATTTATTTTCTTTCTAGCCAAACAACCTCTGAGGTTGTTTTCTCAAAGGATGAGTGGCTAGGGTTTTTGTTTCTTGGACTGAAGGAAGCTAGGTAAGGGATCCAGATACAAAAGTGGGAGTTTGCCTTCTTTTAGTTTAAAATGAAGAGAAGTTGTGACCCGTTAATGGTTTTTATATTTTTAGTTAACTTAAAATCCCTTATAATCACTTGGGCCAACACTTGGTAAGCTTTTCAAACTCAATCCATAGAGATTCATTAGTTATCTCTTGCGAGCCTCTTAGAGGTGGTTTAAAGGTAGGATTACCTAGAATAGCCAACACTTGGTAAGCTTTTGGACTCCCTGGAGACATCCATTAGTTATCTCCTGCGAGCTTTTGAAGGGTAATCCAAGGTTAAAGATCACCTTGAATGACCAATACTAGGTGAGAGGTATGAACCATTGCAAGATGCATCAGTGAGAGGGATTGAGTGTTTGAAACCATTAATGGGAAGCAGTGTAACACACCGATTTGGGAAATAACTATAGGTTAAATCCCCAATGCGAGAAAAAGATCTAGAATCTCCCCTTTTGTATAAGAAACCTGAACCTAGTGACCTGAAACTCCAAGAAACCTTTGTAATTAAACTCAGTTACTATTTTTGGTTAGCTTAAAACCAAACCTTTTCAACCATCTTCATGTTTTCTTTTAAAGCTAACTTAGAAAAGAAAAAGCACCAATCCAGTTCTTTAAACTATTATTACGTGTGAAATGAAAACCCATCCTTGTGGACTATCCTAGAATCACTATGCTATGCTAGCTAAGCTACCCTAGTATATGGTGAATTAGGTTTATAAATTTTGTTGATAACTCCTGTCTAAGGACTGAATCAAATAGGTATACCAATTGGGGACGAATCAAATGGCGCCGTTGTCGGGGATGGTGCCACTTTACAATAATATGATTTTTCAAAACACTTGTGATCTTCATCACAAGTTCGGTGATTTTTATTTTCTTTTACTAACTCTTTATTTTTTTATTATTTCTTTTTGTCTTTAGTTCATCTTTTATTTAGTTTTAGTTGATCTTAATTTTTTTTTTCTAGAATTGTTTTTCTTTTGTTTTTGTTTCAGTTGTTGCTAGTTGTGCATGCCATATTGGATACGAGACAGTGAGGGAAGACTTTTGAAAATAAAAAATCGTCACAAAACAGAGTTGGAATTGTGCGTGAAAGTCATGGAAGCTATACCTGAAGATCAACATAGTCAAAATGCTCAAGATGAGAATATCAATGCATACCGATCTATGAGGGACTGCATGCATCCACCTCGTATGAGTGCACCATCATGTATAGTGCCACCTACAAAGCAGCTAGTGATCCGACCACATATTGTGCCACTTCTACCTACTTTCCATGAGATGGAAAGTGAGAATCCTTATGCGCATATCAAGGAATTTGAGGACGTTTGTAATACTTTGAATGAAGATATCGATATGAAAGCAAAAATTGCAGCTATGGCAAGAAGATTGAAGGAGCTAGAAGTGAAGAAGATACGAGAAGTGCAGGCCATTTCTGAAACACTAGTGCAAGATATGTCGTGTTCAATTTGTCAATCTTTTGAACACTTGGTGGCAGAGTGTCCTACGATTCCAGCTGCGAGAGAAATGTTTGGGGACCAAGCGAATGTTATTGGACAATTTAAGCCCATTAACAACGCTTCATATGGCAACACCTACAATTCAAATTGGAGGAACCATCCGAATTTCTCTTGGAAGCCAAGGGCACCTCAGTACACGCAACCTGGCCAAGCACCTCCGCAAGCCTCAAGTCTTGAACAAGCCATTGTGAATCTTAGCAAAGTCGTGGGAGACTTTGTTGGAGACCAGAAATCCATCAATGCTCAAGTCAGGCAAGAAATTGAAAGTATAAACAAAATGATGGATGAGATGAAAAATGGTCTATTTCAGAAGATAGATAATCTCTAATACTCAATCTCAAGGCTCACTAATCTCAACACAGTGCAAAAGAAAGGAAAATTTCCTTCTCAACCTCATCAGAATCCCAAGGGTATCCATGAAGTGGAGGCTTAGGAGGGAGAATCTTCACAAGTGAGGGAAGTCAAAGTAGTGATCACTCTAAGGAGTGGTGATTCGTCCCCAGCAGCGGCGCCATTTGATTCGCACCCACTTGGTGTATCAGCTAATTCATGTCCAGCTGGTGCTCCTTGATTGAGGGAGTGATCAACAAAATTTATAACCTATTACACCATGAACTAGGGTAGCAAAGACAAAGCTACTATAGCATAGTGGCTCTAGGATCGTTCACTGGGAAGGGTTTTCAATTCATAAATGATACCAATTCAAAGTGAATTGGTGCTTTTTCATTTCAAGGTTAGCTTAAGAAATAAAACACAAACTTTGATTGAAAAAGGTTTAGGTTTAAAATAACGGCAAAGGAAGTAATGGAAATTACTTATGAAGAAAAACATTCCTTGGAGATTTAGGTTCACAGGGGAAGTTCCTTATGCAAAAATAGAGCTTCGGTCATTTGGTTCATTTCCTCGCATTAGAAAATTAACATATAGTCAATTCTCTAACCGGTGTTGTACAGATGCTTCCCATTAATGGGTTCAAACACTAAATCCCTCTCACTGATGCACCTTGTAATGGCTTGTGCCTCTCACCTAGCATTTGCCATTCAAGGTGATCCTTAACCTTGGATTACCCGTCAAAAGCTCGCAAGAGATAACTAAGGGATGTTTCCTTGGAGTCCAAAAGCTTACCAAGTGTTGGCTATTCTAGAAAATCCTACCTTCAAACCACCTCCCAAAGGCTCGCAAGAGATAAACTAGTGCATCTCAATGGATGGAGACCACTTGCCTTATCAAGTGTTGGCCTAGGTGATTTAAAGACGTTTTAAGTTAACTAAAAAGATAAAACCATTAAAGGGTCACACTTTCTCTTCATTAATGGCTGAAACCACAAAGCTACTAATTCTTGCACTTGGAACCTTTCTCGACAACCTTAATTCCAAGGAACTAAAAGTCTAGCCACTCATTCTCTGAGGAAACATCCTCAGAGCTTGTTTGGCTAGTAAGAAAATACAATAAAAAATGAGAAGGTAAAAGCAGAGCAAAGCTCTGTATTTTTCTTCCTTTGAAAAATATACAAAAGATCCGTCGTCTCGAGAACAGGCTCCTGAGAGATATTTATATCAAAATTACAATAATAATATCTATAAGGTTATTCATCTTTTTTCCAAACTTCATAACTAAGGAATCCTATAATTGGTGGGTTACAAGGAGAGTTTGGGGATTTAGACATCAAATATTTAAAGCAAAATATCCCAAAATATCTAAAACAAAATATCTCAAAATATCTCAAAATGTCGGTCGCACATATCAGGAAGCTTTAGGAGAACATCGCGACACTGTGCAAAATGGCTGCGAAACTCTCCGGGTAAGCATTATAAGCAGATCCGGATATGTGTGACCGGGGAAGTTCAAACGCTCTTCTCTCTCGTCCGGCGGTCAGAATTCCGAATGTGAACATTCGGGTGGAATGTGGCGGCAGCCGGGTGTAATTCCTACCCGGGTGGAATGACTATGATTCCTGTCCGGGTGGAATGAGCAGGATCCCATACTCCTTGTATTCTGGATTTGCTTATGGATTCCAAAGAACTCTCCTTAATCTCGGATTGCTTTGGTGATAAAAAAGCTATCAAAACACCAAAACTTAACACAATTTGATTAGAATTGATTGCAAGGGCCCTTAATATGTTAATTGGGTTAAAAGGTGATAACTACTACTCAAAAGTGTTTAAAAGAGTTAATTACAAGCTATGAAATAGTACTTTTTGAGTAGTAATCAAGTGGTAAAGAGGTTGATCTGCCTACATCCAAGCCAGAACATGAACCAGAGAGTGAACCAGAGAAAGAAAAGAGGGAGGAAATCAAAGGAAAGAGGAAAGGGAACAGTACAAAGAAGGAGAACAATGAAGCTACTGTGAATGAAGAACCAGAGAGGACCATCAACCAAGAAGAAATGATAAAGAAGCACATGCCTCCACCATTCCCACAAGCTTTGCATGGCAAAAAGAATATCAATAATGCATCAGAAATTCTTGAAGTGTTGAGGCAAGTGAAGGTTAACATCCCTTTGCTAGACATGATTAAACAAGTTCCGACTTATGCAAAATTCCTGAAGGACTTATGCACTATAAAAAGAGGGTTGAATGTGAGTAAGAAAGCCTTCTTAACTGAGCAATTAAGTTCCATTATATAGTGCAAGTCTCTAGTGAAATACAAAGATCCGGGCTGTCCTACCATCTCAGTGATGATTGGAGAGATGTGTGTGGAGAAAGCTTTGTTGGACTTGGGGGCAAGTGTGAATTTGTTACCCTACTTTGTCTATAAGCAATTTGGACTTGGAGAGTTAAAGCCAACATCAATCACTCTATCTCTAGCAGATAGATCTGTGAAAATTCCAAGAGGTATGATTGAAGATGTCCTAGTTTAAGTTGACAAATTCTACTACCCAGTGGATTTTGTTGTTCTTGATACTGACCCGATTTCCAAATGAACTAATTGTATTCCTATCATAATTGGAATACCATTCCTAGCTACATCAAATGCTATCATCAATTGTAGGAATGGAGTCATGCAGCCTATATTTGGAAACATGATGTTGGAGCTCAATATCTTCTATATGTGCAATAAACAATTCCATCCGGAAGAAGAAGAAGGACCAGAAGAGGTGTGCATGATAGACAACTTAGTGGAGGAGCATTGTAATAAGAAAATGCTAGAAGATTTGAACGAGGGTCTTTGGGATCTTGATGAAGGGTTACCTGAACCCTCAGATTTGCTTGCTACTCTACCCACTTTGAAGATGAGTGAAGAAATTCCCCCTTTATTCAATGATGAGGAGACATAAGAAGCCGTTAAGGAGAAGCCCCTAAAGCTTATTCTGAAGCCATTACCCACAGAGTTGAAGTATGCATACCTGGAAGAGAACAAGCAGAGCCCTGTTGTTATTTCTTCATCTCTTACCACTACTCAGGAGGATTGTCTACTTGAAATCCTCAAGATATGCAAGAAGGCGATAGGGTGGAAAATTTTTGATCTGAAAGGGATCAACCCTTTAGTCTGTACTCATAATATATTAATGGAAGAGGAAGCTAAGCTAGTTCGTCAACCCCAGAGAAGGTTGAACCCTCACATGCAAGAGGTGGTGCGAGCTGAAGTGCTTAAGCTACTTCAAGCCAGTATTATCTACCCCATATTAGATAGCCCATGGGTGAGTCCTACGCAAGTCGTGCCAAAGAAATCAGGGATCACAATGGTGAAAAATGATAAGGTAGAAGAAGTGTCTACATGCCTCACTTCAAGTTGGAGAGTGTGTATTGATTATAGAAAGCTGAATGCTGTAACAAGAAAGGACCACTTCTCATTGCCATTTATTGATCAAGTGCTTGAGAGGGTCTTAGGCCATCCATTCTACTATTTTTTGGATGGCTACTCGGGGTATTTTCAAATAGAAATTGTTGTTGAAGACCAGGAGAAGACCACTTTCACATGTCCATTCAGAACCTACGCATGTAGAAGAATGCCTTTCGGCTTATGCAATGCACCAACAACATTCCAAAGATGCATGTTAAGCATTTTCAGTGATATGGTGGAGTGTATTATGGAAGTCTTTATGGACGATATCATCGTATATGGGAGTAAGTTTGACGAATGCTTAGTCAACTTGGAGGCTGTGTTGAACCGATGCATTGAGAAAGACTTGGTGCTTAACTGGGAGAAATGTCATTTCATGGTATCCCAAGGGATTGTCCTTGGGCATATTATCTCCAAGCAAGGCATTGAAGTGGACAAAGCAAAAGTTGAACTTATTGTCAAGTTGCTGATTCGTGCACAATTGGTGTCTCAGCTGATTCATGTCCAGCTGGTGCTCCTTGATTGAGGGAGTAATCAACAAAATTTATAACCTATTACACCATATACTAGGGTAGCAAAGACAAAGCTACTATAGTATAGTGGCTCTAGGATCGTTCAATGGGAAGGGATTCCAAATTACAAATGATACCAATTCAAAGTGAATTGGTACTTTTTCATTTCAAGGTTAGCTCAAGAAATAAAACAAAAACTTTGACTGGTAAAGATTTAGATTTAAAATGACTACAAAGCAAGTGATGGAAATTACTTAGGAAGAAAAACATTCCTTGGAGGGTTAGGTTTAATGGGGAGGTTCCTCATGCAAAAGACATAGCTCAGGTCAGTTGGTTCATTTCCTCGCGTGAGAGAATCAACATATAGTCAATTCTCTAACCGGTGTTGTACAGATACATCCTTTAATTAGATTTCAGCTTTAATTCTCTCACTGATGCAACTTGCAATGGTTCGAGCCTCTCACTAAGCCTTAACCATTCAAGGTGATCTTTAACCTTGGACTTCCCTTCTCAAGCTCGCAAGAGATAACTAATGGATGTCTCCTTGGAGTCCAAAAGCTTACCAAGTGTTGGCAATTCTAGAAAATCCTACCTTCAAGTCACCTCCCAGAGGCTCGCAAGGGGTAAACTAGTGCATCTCCATGGTTGGAGATCACTTGCCTTACCAAGTGTTGGCCTAGGTGACTCCAAGGCGTTTTAAGTTAACTAAAATCATAGAAATCACTAAAGGATTTCACTTCCTCTTCATTCATGGCTGAAACCACAAAGCTTTGCATTCTTGCACTTGGAACCTTTCCCGGCAACCTTAGCTCCAAGGAATTAAAGGTTTAGTTACTCATTCTCTGGGGAAACTTCCTCAGAGAGTGCATAACTTAGAAAAAAATGAAAAATACAAAGTGAGAAGGTAAGGCAAAACAAAGGTCCTGAATTTTACTTGCTTTCAAACTTTACAAAAGGGTTCCTCCCCGAGAACAGGCTCTCGAGAGCTATTTATATCAACAAAAACAAAAACTAATTATTACATGGATATTTACTCTTTTTACTAACTTAAAAGCTAAGGAATCTTATAATTGGTGGCTTTCAAGGAGAATTTTGGGATTTAGACAACAAAAATCTGATGAAAAATATCTCCCAATGTTGGTAGCAAATATCGGGAAACATTAGGGACCATTTCGCAAGTGAAAATGATGTCTGCGATATTTCGCAGAGGCACAAGAAGGGCTGCGAAATCACTTCGCAACAAACGGCTGATTTCGCAACGCTGCGAAGTGGTCTTTCAACTTGTGGTATTCGGCTTCCATCGTGACGGGAAACTACAGGGGGGAATCACAGCACTGTACAAAAAGGCTGCGAAATCATCTCGCAACAAAAGGGTGATTTCACAGCGCTGTGCAAAAATTCTTCCTTCAGCTTGGAGTGATCGGCTTGCAATGGCTGTAACTCCTTCATTTCAACTCCAAATTGCATACCGTTTGAAGCATTGGATTATTGACTTCCTGAGCTTCGAAACAATATATAGAATACATAAATTAGACTTCAAAAAGTGCTCCAAAAGTGGCTGACATGACTGTCATCAAGAATATGCTTCATGACAGATTTCCCTTTGCTTCTTCTCCTTACATTCCAGATTTACTCATGGCAGCAAAGGACTTCAAAGCTTTAGTTCTTCACATTTCTGAGCTTCAAATTGCTTTGCCAAAGATTCCACATAACTCTCTTCAATCTCGGATTGCTTTGGTGATCAAAAATGCTATCAAAACACCAAAACTTAACACAATTTGATTAGAATTGATTGCAAAGGTCCTTAATATGTTAATTGGGTTAAAAGGCAATAAATACTACTCAAAAGTGTTTAAAAGAGTTAATTATAAACTATGAAATAGCACTTTTTGAGTAGTAATCAGTTGCCATCACCAACAACTATCAAAGGGGTAAGGCAATTCCTTGGCCACGTTGGGTTCTATAGGAGGTTTATCAAAGATTTCTTTAAACTTGCAAGACCTCTTTGTGAACTATTGGTAAAGGATGCTAAATTTGTATGGGATGATCGATGTCAATGGAGTTTTGAAGAATTGAAGCGATTACTGACAACCGCTCCAATAGTGAGAGCTCCCAACTGGCAATTGCCCTTTGAAGTGATGTGCGATGCCAGTGACTTTGCTATAGGATCTTTTCTTGGGAAAGAGAAAATGGAAAGCCCTATGTGATCTACTATGTGAGCAAAACATTGAATGAAGCGCAAAGAAACTACACAACCATAGAGAAAGAATTGTTGGCTGTAGTTTTTGCCTTAGACAAATTCCGCGCTTACTTGGTGGGGTCTTTCATTGTGGTTTTCACTGACCACTCAGCCTTGAAATATCTGTTGACTAAACAAGATGCAAAAGCAAGGCTGATTAGATGGATTCTCTTGCTTCAAGAATTCAATCTTCAGATCAAAGACAAGAAAAGAGTGGAAAATGTGGTAGCCAACCACCCGTCAAGGCTAGCCATCGCACATAATTCCCATAGTTTGCCAATTAATGATGATTTTCCAAATGATTCACTCATGTTGATAGAAGCCACCCCTTGGTATGCTCATATTGCTAACTATCTAGTTACCGGAGAAGTTCCAAGTGAGTGGAGAGCACAAGATAAGAAGTAGTTCTTTGCAAAAATTCATGCCTACTATTGGGAAGAGCCATTTCTATTCAAATATTGTGCGGATCAAATAATACGGAAGTGCATCCCTGAGCAAGAGCAATAGAGGTCCTTAGTCATTGCCACGAAAGCGCATATGGAGGCCACTTTTCTTCTTAGAAGACAACTATGAAGGTGTTGCAATTGGGTTTTTGCTGGCCATCACTTTTCAAAGATGCCCTCACCATGTGTAAGAGTTGTGACAAATACCAGAGGCTTGGGAAATTAACACGTAAGAACATGATGCCTTTGAATCCCATTTTAATAATTGATCTTTTTTATGTCTGGGGCATTGACTTCATGGGATCTTTTCCTATGTCCTTTGGCTACTCCTACATTTTAGTGGGAGTGGACTATGTTTCTAAATGGGTTGAAGCGATCCCGTGCAAACGCAATGATCATAGATTTGTTCTCAAATTTCTTAAAGAGAACATCTTCTCTAGATTTGGAGTACCCAAGGCCATAATCAGTGATGGGGGTACTCATTTTTGTAACAAGCCGTTCGAAACTCTCTTAGCCAAGTATAGGGTGAAGCATAAGGTAGCTACACCTTACCACCCTCAGACTTCTGGGCAAGTTGAGTTAGGAAACCGGGAGATAAAAAACATACTAATGAAGGTGGTGAATACGAATAAAAAAGATTGGTCTGTGAAGCTTCATGATTCACTATGGGCTTACAGAATAGCTTACAAGACCATTCTTGGAATGTCTCCTTATCGCCTAGTCTATGGCAAAGCATGCCATCTCCCCGTTGAAGTGCAATACAAAGCTTGGTGGGCAATCAAGATGCTTAACATGGACTTGAATAGAGCTAGCATGAAGAGATTTATAGACCTTAATGAGATGGAGGAACTGAGAAATGACGCCTCCAATAATTCAAACATTGCAAAACAAAGATTGAGAAGGTGGCATGATCAGTTAGTCTCCCGCAAATAATTCCAGAAGGGATAAAGAGTCTTGCTGTATGACTCTAAGCTTCACATCTTCTCGGGAAAGTTGAAGTCAAGATGGATAGGTTCGTTTACTATCTAACAAGTGTATTCAAATGGAGTAGTAGAGCTACTCAATTCCAACAACACTGGGAGTTTTAAAGTCAATGGCCAACATCTCAAGCCATTCCTGGAGCCATTTTCTCGAGACAATGAGGAAATCAACCTCCTTGAGCCAAATCAAGCTTAAAAAGACAAAGATTTTCCTCTTTGATTACTACTCAAAAAGTGCTATTTTGTAGCTTGTAATTAACTCTTTTAAACACTCTTGAATAGTAATTATTACCTTTTAACTCAATTGACATGTTAAGGACCCTTGCAATCGTTTCTAATCAAATTGTGTTAAGTTTTGGTGTTTTTGATAGCTTTTAGCTACACCAAAGCAATCCAAGAATGAGGGAGAGTTGTATATAGTTCATGGCAAAGCTTTTGGAAGCTCAAATTCATGAAGAACCAAGTTTTGGAGCTCCATATCCCTTTTCTAAAGTCGTTCAAAGTATGCAAGGAAAGAACAACAGAGAGAGGAAAAACAGAGTGAAGAAAACAGAGGACAACAGCTGCAATCTTCTTTCCCACTTTTGGAGCAATTCCCGAAATACATTTTCTACATGATATATACCATTTCAAAGATCAGGAAGTCAAGAATCCAACGCTTCAAACAGTGCACAATTCGGAGCTGAAATGAAGGAGTTACAACCATTGGAAGCCAATCACTCCAAGCTGAAGGAAGAATTTTGCACGGCTGCGAAATCACCCTTTTACTGCGAAATGATTTCACAACCATTTTGCACAGTGCTGTGGAATTCCTCCTAAAGTTTCCCCATATTTGTGACATGTTGGAAGCCAAACACTGCAAGCTGAAAGCCAACTTCGCAGTGCTGCGAAATCAGCCTTTTGCTGCGAAGTGATTTCGCAGCCCTTTTTGTGCGTCTGCGAAATCTCGCAGACCTCGTTTTCACCTGTGAAATGGTCCTTAGTGCTTCCCGATATTTGCGACCGACACTTTGAGATATTTTTCTTCAGATATTTTTGTATAAATTTCCATTCTTCTCCTTGTAATCCACCAACCATAAGATTTCTTAGTTAGGATGGTTGGAAAAACGTCTCTCTATATATTCCCTTGCATCCACTGTAAAAGATATGGATTTATAAATATATAGAATATACAGAGCCTTGCTCTATTTTTTTTCTTCTCTTTCATTTTCATTTTCTTGCTAGCCAAACATTCTCTAAGGATTTTTCCTCAGAGGATGAGAGGCTAGGCTCTTCGTCTCTTAGAGTGAGGAAAGCCGGGTAAGTTTTCGCATGCATAAATTGGAAGTTTTGTTGTTTTAGTTTTTAATGAAGAGAAAGTGTGACCCGTTAATGGTTTTTATCTTTTTAGTTAACTTAAAACGCCTTTAATTCACCTGAGCCAACACTTGGTAAGGCAAGTGATCTCCGTCCATGGAGATGCACTAGTTTATCTCTTGCGAGCTTTTGGGAGGTGGTTTGAAGGTAGGATTTTCTAGAATAGCCAACACTTGGTAAGCTTTTGGACTCCAAGGAGACATCCATTAGTTATCTCTTGCGAGCTTTTGACGGGTAATCCAAGGTTAAAGATCATCTTGAATGGCAAGTGCTAGGTGAGAGGCATAAGCCATTGCAAGATGCATCAGTGAGAGAGATTTAGTGTTTGGACCCATTAATGGGAAGCATCTATACAACACCGGTTGGAGAAGGAACTATATGTTAATTCTCTAATGCGAGGAAAAGAAACAAGTGACCGGAACTCCCTTTTTGTATGAGGTATCTGAGCCTAGTGATCTGAAACTCCAAGAAACACTTTTCTTTGTAAGTAAAATCAGTTACTATTTTTGATTAGTTTAAAACCAAACCTTTTTCATTCAAACATCTTTATGTTTTCTTTTAAAGCTAACCTTGAAATGAAAAGACACCAATTCAGCTTTGAATTAATATCATTTGCAAAGTGAAAACCCATCCCAGTGAACGATCCTAGAGCCACTATGCTAGAGTAGCTTTGTCTTTGCTACCCTAGTTCATGGTGTAATAGGTTATAAATTTTGTTGATTACTCCCTCAATCAAGGAGCACCAGCTGGGCACGAATCAGCTGAGACTCCAATTGGGCACGAATCAAATGGCCGGGGATGGTGCCACTTTACATTCATATCACCTTTTCAGAGTACTTGTGATCTTCATCACAAGTTTGGTGACTTTTCTTTTCCTTTTACTAACTCTTTTTATTTCTTTATTTGTTCATATTTTAGTATACCTTTTATTTAGTTTTTAGTTTACCTTAATTTTTTTTCTTTGAATTGTTTTTCTTTTGTTTTCTTTTGTGTTCTCTTTTTTTAATTCATAAATTGCTAGTTGTGCATGCCATATTGAATATGAGATAGTAGAGGAAGCCATGAACTTCATGAGTTATGTGGCTGAAGTCTCAAGAGGATGGGATGAATCAAATGCTCGAGATATGGGAAGAATGACGTCTCAACCTAATGCTAAGGGTGAGATGTATATTTTGAATGACGACATAGACATGAAGGTAAAGATTGCAGCTATGGCAAGGAGATTGGAAGAGCTTGAAATGAAGAAGATGTAACAAGTGCAAGCCATCTCTCAGACACTATTGCAACCTATGCCCTGTTCCACTTGTCGATCTTTTGAGCACTTGGTGGAAGAGTGTCCTACCATTCTAGTGGTGAGGGAAATGTTTGGTGATTGCAACACCTACAATTCCAATTGGAGGGACCATCCAAATTTCTCTTGGAAACCACAGCCACCTCAGTATCAGCAACCTGCTCAAGCACCACAGCAAGCCTCAAACACCACAGCAAGCCTCAAACCTTGAACAAGCTATGATGAATCTTAACAAGGTCATGGAAGACTTTGTTGAAGCTAAAAAATCCATTAATGCTCAGCTCAGTCAAAGAATGACAGTGTAGAGAGTTCATTGAACAAAAAGATGGATGAAGTGCAAAATGATCTATCTCAGAAGATAGATAATCTCCAAGATTCAATCTCAAGGTTTGCCAACCTCAACACAGTGCAAGAGAAAGAAAACTCTTCTTCTCAACCTTATCAAAATTCCATGAGTATCTATGAAATGGAGGCTAAGGAGAGAGAACCTTCACAAATGAGGGAAGTCAAAGAAGTGATCACTCTAAGGAGTGGTAAAGAGGTTGATTTGCCCACATGCAAGCTAGAGCATAAGGTAGAGAGTGAAACAGAGAAAGAAAAGAGGGAGGAAATCAAAGGAAAGAAAAAGGGGAAAAGCATAGAGAAAGATGGCTATGATGTTAATGTACAAAGAGAACCACAGAGAATAGTCATCAAGGAAGAATTGATGAAGAAACACATGCCTCCACCTTTTCTCCAAGCTTTGTATGGGAAAATCATACAAACCAAGTCTCAAGTGAGGGATGCAAACTTCATATGGGATCCGGGCAAGCTAAATCAGGATCAAATTTTTTGATGGACTTAGTCTTTTTAAAGACTAGCTAGTCCATATCTTTTTGTTTTATTTTTTTTACTTGTTTTAATTTTGATTTCAATGTTTTAAATTTTGATTTAAATGCTTTAATTTTGATTTCAATGCTTTAATTCTAATTTGTTTTGATGTAATATAGGTTTTTGGATGATCTCAGGTAGGAGAAAATGCAAAGAAATTGAAAGGAAGTCTTTTGGAGCAAAAACGGAGCAAAAACAGGGCAAAAACAAGGCAAAAATAGGGGTCTGTGAGATTTTGTAGCCTCTGCGAAATCGTCACTTTGCTGCGAAACCAGTTTGCAGCCTTATGCCCCTCTCTGCGAAAATTTTCGTAGCTGCGAAACCAATTTTGGCACACGAGTGCCACTTCGCAGCATAGTGAACCTCATTTCGCAGCTGCGAAATGGCTGCGAAATCCAAAAAAAGAAAAAAAAAAATCGCAGCCAAAGCCCCATTTCGCAGGGTGTTTCGCAACTGCGAAACCAACTTTTGGCACACGAGTGCCATTTCACAGCATAGTGACCCTCATTTCGCAGCTGCGAAATGGCTACGAAGTCCCAAAACGTGAAAAATTCCAATTTCGCAGCCAAAGCTCCATTTCGCAGGGTATTTTGAAGCTGCGAAACCACTTTTTGGCACACGAGTGCCATTTAGAAGCCCCATACACTCATTTTGCAGCTGTAAAATGGCTGCAAAACCTCCACACCTTAAAATCCTTCAACGCGCACACCATGAACAGACATGTCACAGCCGCACCCCCATTTCGACAACTGTTGGACACAATTCGATCACTTTCGGAAGCTCAAATTATGCATACCATATCTTGTTTCAAATATTGGGAAGTTAGGAGTCCATAGCTTCAAACATTGCTCAATTTGGATTTGAAACAGAAAAGTTATGGCCGTTTGAAGATGACTGTGCAAACCATGAGCAGAAATGTCGCACCTCCATTTTGCTACTGTTGGACACATTTTTTAAGGACTTCCTGGAGCTCAAATTATACATACCATATCTTGTTTCAAATTTTGGGAATTCAGGAGTCCAACGCTTCAAACAGTATGCGATTTAGAGGTGAAATGAAGAAGTTATGGCCGTTTAAAGACGAGCGCGCAAAGTTGAGAGGGAATTTCACAGTCGAGACGCCATTTGGAAGGGTGTTTCGCAGCTGCGAAACCACTCTTTGGCACACGAGTGCCATTTTGCAGCAGAGTTCTCCTCATTTTGAAGCTGCGAAATGGGCTGCGAAAATATTTCTCCGCTACGAAATCATCTCCAAGCTTTGAAATGGCTGCGAAATCACCTCCAAGCTTAGAAATGGCCTTCAAATTGAGAAATTGACTTGCAAAATGGAGGAAGGTTTGCAAAAACACCTTGCAAAGCCAAGGGAAGTTGCTAAAATGCCAACAGAGCCCCGCGACCATGCATCTGAAGAGGAGAGCCCCGCGCACCCTGAGATCACACACACCAAACCTCTCACTCCATTTCTAACCTCCTAAAACCATCAGAGCCCATAGCTCCAACTGAGAGCTCCAGCTGAGGAGACTATGCCACCTAAGGAGACTATCAGAACAGAGGTCAAAGTCCTAATCCAACCCATTCAAGAGGCCACCACAGACGCATCAGCTCCACAGGACCCTACCATTACTTGATCATCTCTTATTTTTTGTCTTTACATATTATATTAGTATAGATAATTCCATGTTTTGATGTCTTATATTCTGGGATTGGATGTATTACTGATAATACATCATACATAGACATCATTCTTGTTTAAACTTGGCATTTTTCTCTACTCACTAACTCTTATGTTTTCTTTGAAACATGTGGTTTCTCCTATACGACTCAGACTCCATGTCACTCAGGAGGTACCACTTCCTCCCTATTTTTCAATCGTTTTTGTCACATTGAGGACAATGTTCAGCTTGGTTGGGGGGAGAGTTGAGGAAGTAAGTTTTGTTATTAATGCTAAGTTATTTTGGTAATTTAATTATTTTTTGCTTAATTTAAAATTTTTTAAAGTTTTTATTCTACTTTCCATGGTTATTAAGGAAAAATTTTCAAAATGAAAAGGGAGAAATTGAATTTTTGTCTTTTTACTTGACTTAGAGTTTGTATTATGCTTACTAAAGTTGATGAATTGTTGAAACTTCTTTTGAATTCAACCTTAGTTTTTCCACTTTAAGCTATTCACACACGGTGCACAATAGGTTCCGATTATAAGATGAAAAACTATATCCCGCTTGACTTAGGAAAATTTTAGACTTGGTACTTTGACTTCATTTAATAGTGTTGGGACACCTTGTAAAAGGCCAATGAGTCTTTGAAAAAAAAAAAAAAAAAGAAAGAAAAATGTTTGCTTACCTTGAAACCCGAGCAAGGTCTGAGGGGTATATGGTGAAAATCTTTAAAACCTGGTGCCCTAAGCCTTAATTGGTTGGGAGTCACTGACCTCAATGCTCGTTACAAGGGTAGATAGGTGGAGTTTAACATACTGTAGGTGCTTAGGTATTAAAAATTCTTTCTCAAAAGTCCGGGGTAAAATCCAAGGAGTTAGTGGTTGAAAGATCCTTAAAGCTTGATGCCCTAAACCTTAATTGGTTGGGAGTCATCGATGGACCCCCGTTACATGGACAATTTAGAAAAGAATACCTTTAAGCCTTGTACTCCTACAATGAAAAAAAATTGTGAAAAAAGAGGTGCGTTCTTAGCCTATTGGAGGTTGATCAGCTTGCTAAGCTTTGAAAAAAAAAAAAACTAGGTTGGAGGGAGAGACTAGTTTGACATACTATATCTGGAAACTAATAAATAACACAGATTTTTGTGAAAGAGTAAGGATTGGACCTTTGGGAGTGGAAATTATTTTGAAGCTTAAATTTGCATAATGCCTACTCTTTATGAATTGTGACTAGACAAATTATTTGATAGCTCCTATTGAAGTTTGAGTTTTATTTATTTCATGTTCCATGTAAGAGTTTGATCAATCATGCCACTTAAACATTTTTTGGAGTGATCAGCATGATTTTGTAAATTTATTACTTTTATTTTTATTTTTTCTCTCTTTCATTGCTAAGGGACTAGCAATATGTCGGTTGGGGGGAGTGATTACTACTCAAAAAGTGCTATTTTTTAGCTTGTAATTAACTCTTTTAAACACTCTTGAGTAGTAATTATTACCTTTTAACTCAATTGACATGTTAAGGACCCTTGCAATCGTTTCTAATAAATTGTGTTAAGTTTTGGTGTTTTTGATAGCTTTTAGCTACACCAAAGCAATCCAAGAATGAGGGAGAGCTGTATATAGTTCATGGCAAAGCTTTTGGAAGCTCAAATTCATGAAGAACTAAGCTTTGGAGCTCCATAGCCCTTTGCTAAAGTCGTTCAAAGTATGCAAGGAAAGAACAACGGAGAGAGGAAAAATAGAGTGAAGAAAATAGAGGACAGCAGCTGCAGTCTTCTTTCCCACTTTTGGAGCACTTCCCGAAGTACATTTTCTACATGATATATACCATTTCAAAGATCAGGAAGTCAAGAATCCAATTCTTCAAACGGTGCACAATTTGGAGCTGAAATGAAGGAGTTACAACCATTGGAAGCCAATCACTCCAAGCTGAAGGAAGAATTTTGCACGGCTGCGAAATCACCCTTTTGCTGCGAAATGATTTCGCAACCATTTTGCACAGTGCCGTGGAATTCCTCCTGTTGTTTCCCGATATTTGTGACATGTTGGAAGCCAAACACTGCAAGCTGAAAGCCAACTTCGCAGTGCTGCGAAATCAGCCTTTTGCTGCGAAGTGATTTCGCAGCCCTTTTTGTGCGTCTGCGAAATCTCGCAAACCTCGTTTTCACCTGTGAAATGGTCCTTAGTGCTTCCTGATATTTGCGACCGACACTTTGAGATATTTTTCTTCAGATATTTTTGTATAAATTTCCATTCTTCTCCTTGTAATCCACCAACCATAAGATTTCTTAGTTAGGAAGGTTGGAAAAACGTCTCTATATATATTCCCTTGCATCCACTGTAAAAGATATAGATTTATAAATATATAGAATATACAGAGCCTTACTCTGTTTTTTTTTCTTCTCTTTCATTTTCATTTTCTTGCTAGCCAAACATTCTCTAAGGATTTTTCCTCAGAGGATGAGAGGCTAGGCTCTTCGTCTCTTGGAGTGAGGAAAGCCGGGTAAGTTTTCGCATGCATAAATTGAAAGTTTTGTTGTTTTAGTTTTTAATGAAGAGAAAGTGTGACCCGTTAATGGTTTTTATCTTTTTAGTTAACTTAAAACGCCTTTAATTCACCTGAGCCAACACTTGGTAAGGCAAGTGATCTCCGTCCATGGAGATGCACTAGTTTATCTCTTGCGAGCTTTTGGGAGGTGGTTTGAAGGTAGGATTTTCTAGAATAGCCAACACTTGGTAAGCTTTTGGACTCCAAGGAGACATCCATTAGTTATCTCTTGCGAGCTTTTGACGGGTAATCCAAGGTTAAAGATCATCTTGAATGGCAAGTGCTAGGTGAGAGGCACAAGCCATTGCAAGATGCATCAGTGAGAGGGATTTAGTGTTTGAACCCATTAATGGGAAGCATCTGTACAACACCGGTTGGAGAAGGAACTATATGTTAATTCTCTAATGCGAGGAAAAGAAACAAGTGACCGAAACTCCCTTTTTGTATGAGGAATCCGAGCCTAGTGATTTGAAACTCCAAGAAACACTTTTCTTTGTAAGTAAAATCAGTTACTATTTTTGATTAGTTTAAAACCAAACCTTTTTCATTCAAACATCTTTATGTTTTCTTTTAAAGCTAACCTTGAAATGAAAAGGCACCAATTCAGCTTTGAATTAATATCATTTGCAAAGTGAAAACCCATCCCAGTGAACGATCCTAGAGCCACTATGTTATAGTAGCTTTGTCTTTGCTACCCTAATTCATGGTGTAATAGGTTATAAATTTTGTTGATTACTCCCTCAATCAAGGAGCACGAGCTGGACACGAATTAGCTGAGACACCAATTGGGCACGAATCACTCTTACTATAAATTTCATTGTTGTCGGTATTGACATGTAGAATGGGACTCTATCTTTATTCTCGTCCGATTAATCAGTTCTTCAAAAGATCTATCGAACTATGGAGTGAATGATTTGATAAATGAATATTCGATTCTTTTCTTTCTTCAACTTGGTTAGATGGACTTAGTCTGTCGGAAGACACTAAGTCCATATTTTTTTGTTTTAATGTTAATTTTAAGTTTTATTGATTTAGTATATGTTTTAAATTGAAATTTCTTGCGTTAATTTTATTTTGTTGTGATTTAATTTAATTTTTAATGATCAATTGCAGGTGAATTCAAAAATAGATGGAAAAACTTTTCAATTTTTTTTCTGAAGGAGGAAAAACAGAGCAATTCGCAAGGGCATGCGAAAATTTTGCAACCCTAAAATCAGCTTGCGAAAATTTCACAACCCCAAATCCATCTTACGAAAATTTCGCAACCCAAAATCTGTCTTGCGAAAATTTCGCAAACCAGTTTTGCCTGGTGAAATCCGATGCAAAACTTGAAAAGCCTGTGCAAACTCATTTCGCAAACCAACTCTGCCTTGCAAAAACATTATGAAATTTGAAGGAGGTTGCGAACTCAGTTCATAACTCAAGAACCTATTTCTCAACCTTCCAAATTCCAACGGTCAGTGAGAAAGCCAAAGGTCGCTTGAACAAACCTATTTAAAGACCTCCCGCTACCCAATCTGCCTTTATTCGTTTCACAAGCCCATTTACTCCTTGCGAAGCCCTGCACCACCTTGCGAATTGGTTTTCTTTCCATTCCACGCCCCACGACCACCCATTTGAAGAAGCGACCTCCACCTCTCGCTCCATTTCGGCCATGGTGCGCATCAGAGGAGGCCATGCCGACCCTTCAGTATCTCGCGAGGCCAGGCCAAGAGCCTCCTCTCCTCAGGATTCACCTCAAGCTCCGACTGTTTCGTCCTCTGAGGGTAGGGTGCCCTCTAGCCCTTCTTAGCACCGATACTCGACACGGAGACCACCGACTTCTCCACCCCTTGAGCCATCAGTACGCCGCATTCCACCCAAGAGAGCCAGGACCTCAGGCCTTAGAAAGACGTCTAGGCATTCACAGCCTGAGCCTTAGGCCCCAGCCGATTCTCAGCGTCCTTCCTACATTGCCTCGGAAGCCATCATCAAGAGGCCTATGGTTACCCAGCCGCCCATTGAGGGCAATACAGATTGTAGAGCCAGGCCATTTCATTCCAAGCTTTAATTCGACATTGAGGCCATGCAACAGTAGTCGGAGCTTCGAGATTCATTTGGACTGCTCCAAATGTATCATCTCGAGCGCCTTATGACTCCTAGGGAGTTTTTCTACCCTAGAGTGGCGATGGACTTCTATCAGTCCATGATTACTCAGAGCACCCAGAGTCCCACCTCCATTCATTTCAGCATTGACGGGCACTAGGGTATCCTAGAGGCTAGGCACATTATTGAGGCTCTCCATATTCCATATCAGCCAGAGGATCCAACATATTTTCGGGAGTAGTCCCCTATATCTCAGCGAGACATGGTCCACATCTTATCCAGGGGGACTTTTAGAGATTCATTCCTTCTACGTAAGGAGCTTCCATCTAGGATGCTCCTAGTAGATGTATTGTTGCGGTCCAACATTTTCCCTCTTCAACATCTAGTACAAAGGTGAGGAGCCATCCTGGACGCGTTATTCAGGATATTTGAGGGCTTATATTTTCGGCCACATCACCTGATTATGGCCGCTTTCCTCCACTTTGAGGAGAAAGTTCATAGGAAAAAACTACAAAAAGCTGACACTATTCCATTACTGTTTCTAAGGCTGCTCTGTCATATATTGGAGCACATGGGCTATCCTACTAAGCCCCACCATGAGCGTTGCCACCATTGTCGAGAGCATTTCACTGTCAACAAATGGACACAGTTGGCAGCCTATTCGGCACCTGTAGCAGCACCGCCTAGGCCAGTATCTCCAATGCCACCACAGACTGAGCAGCCATAGCAGGACGAGCATCCCACGCAGTCTGTACCACCTTTTGTTGCTGCATCATTTGCCCCTGCTGCACCATCTATGCTAGAGGCCACCTCTATTGTTCCTCCTACTACACCTCTTGTTCCACCAACTGCACCTCCTACATCGGAGGCCTCTATCACCATATCTGCCATGGAGTTTCATGTCGTGGTACATTTGTTCAAGACACTAACCACTACGCACAATGCTCTATTCCGGTAGATGGCAGACATACACGCTCAACAGGACTAGCATACTACTATCCTTCGTCAGATTCAACAGCATCTAAGACTCCTGCCACCACCTCAGATTGATATTTCGGGACCATCAGAGCCCATAGCTCTAGCTGAGGAGGCTATTCCAACTGAGGAGACCACCAGAGCCGATGTCCTTGTCTAGGCCATTCACGAGGTAGCTATAGAGCCATCATCTCCATCAGAGAGCCCCGCTACTTGATCATTTCTTTATTTTGTATTTACTTAGTATATTAGTAGACATTATTACTTGTTTTGATATTTTATATTCTGGGATTGGATATATTACATGATCATATCTCATTGTACTTTCTCAGAATAATATATACACATCATTTTTTGTTTTCTCTATTTCTTTTACTCATTAATCTCTTGTTTTTTGAATCATGTGGTTTCTCCTATACGACTCAAACTCAATGTCACTCAGGAGGTACTACTTCCTCCCTTTATTTACAATAGCTTTTGCCACATTGAGGGCAATGTTGATCTTGGTTGGGGAGAGAAGAGTTAAGGAAGGAAGTTTTGTTAATAATGCTAAGTTATTTTGTTAATTAATACTTTTTGCTTAATTTTAAAAGTTTTTACTCTACTCTCCATAATTTTGTCTTTTTACTTGAATATTAGAGTCGTATTATGCTTATTAAAGTTGATGAATTATTGAAACTCCTATTTATTTCAACCTTATTTCTTCCACTTTAATCTTACCACACACTATGGACTTTAGGTTCCATTTATAAGATGAAAAACTATCTCACCCCCTGAATGTAGGAAAGTTTAGACTTGGTACCTTCGATCTCATTTTAATAGTGTTGGGACACCTTAATAAAGGCCAATGAGCCTTTTAAAAAAACAAAAGAGACAGAACAAAGTGTTACACTTGCCTTGAAACCCGAGCAAGGTCCGAGGGGTATATGGTGAAAATCTTTAAAACCCGGTGCCCTAAGCCTTGATTGGTTGGGAGCCACCGACGTCAATGCTCGTTACAAGGGTGAATAGGTGGAGTTTAACATATTGTAGGTGCTTGGGTATTAAATTTCAAATTTCAAAAGTCCGGGGTAAAATCCGAGGAGTTAGTGGTCGAAAGATCCTTAAAGCTTGATGCCCTAAACCTTGATTGGTTGGGAGTCATCGATGGATCCCCGTTATGTGGACACTTTAGAAAACAATACCTTAAGCATTGCACGCCTACAAGAAAAAAATTGTGAAATAAAAGAGGTGCGCTCTTAGCCTATTGGAAGTGGTCAGTTTTCCAAAGTCTAAGAAAGAACTAGGTTGGGGAGAGAGATTAGTTCAATGTACTATATTCGGAAACTAATAAGCTTAACACATAGATTTTTGTAGAAGAGTAAGCTTTGGCCATTTGGGAATGGAAATTATTTTGATGCTTAAATTTCTATAATGCCTACTCTTTATAAATTATGATTTGATAAGATATTTGATGACTCTTGTTGAAGGTTGGGTTTTGCCTCCTTAATGTTCCATGAGAGAGTATGCTTTACATTATGCCACTTGAAATTTTTTTGGAGTAATCAGCATGATTTTGTAAATTATTTTACTATTTATTTTTCTTTATCTCTCCTTCATTGCTAAGGGACTAGCAATATGTCGATTAGGGGGAGTGATTACTACTTAAAAAGTACTCTTTTATAGCTAGTTATAAACTCTTTTAAACACTTTTGAGTAGTATTTATTACCTTTTAACTCAATTGGCACATTAAGGACCCTTGTAAGTGTCACTAATCAGTTTTTGGCAAGTTTTGGTGTTTTTGATAGCTTTTTTATCATTAAAAAAAGCCAAGAATGAGGGAGAACTTGGTATAGTCCATGGCAAAGCAAGATTGAAGCTAAAGTACATGAAAAATCCGAGTTATGGAGAGCTTCGAAGCCTTTGCCAAATCAATCAGTATGCAAGGAAGAGAAACAAAGAAGGAATCTATCATTCAAGAATTTCACAACCCTTTGTGAAATATTCGTAAGCTTACGAATTGGCCAAGAAGGAATTTCACAAGCCTTGCTAAACTGAGGATGAATTTCGCAACCCCTTGCGAAATTTTCACAAGCCAGAAGGAATTTTGCAAGCCTTGCGAAACTGATGAATTTCGCAAGCCTTGCGAAACTGATGAATTTCGCAACCTTGCGAAATCTTCATGTAATCTTCAGATATTGTTGCACCGACTCCATTAGATTTTTATCTCAAGATATTTTGTGTAATTACCTATTCTCTCCTTGTAATCAGCTAAAGATCTTTTTAGATATTTAGGATATCTAATTGAGGGGTTAAAAATATCTCTCTATATATGTCTTAAGATATCTCTTTTTGTAATATCTCAGAATCTCAGAAGAAATTTTTGGGGATCACTTGTACATTTTTAGTAAGAAATATACAAAGCCTTGCTTTGCCTTACCTACTCATTTTGTATTTATTTTCTTTCTAGCCAAACAACCTCTGAGGTTGTTTTCTCAGAGGATGAGTGGCTAGGGTTTTTGTTTCTTGGACTGAAGGAAGCTAGGTAAGGGATCCAGATACAAAAGTGGGAGTTTGCCTTGTTTCAGTTTTAAATGAAGAGAAGTTGTGACTCGTTAATGGTTTTTATATTTTTAGTTAACTTAAAATCCCTTATAATCACCTGGGCCAACACTTGTTAAGCTTTTCAGACTCAATCCATAGAGATCCATTAGTTATCTCTTGCGAGCCTCTAGGAGGTGGTTTAAAGGTAGGATTACCTAGAATAGCCAACACTTGGTAAGCTTTTTGACTCCCTGGGGACATCCATTAGTTATCTCATACGAGCTTTTGAAGAGTAATCCAAGGTTAAAGATCACCTTGAATGGCCAATACTAGGTGAGAGGTATGAACCATTGCAAGAAGCATCAGTGAAAGGGATTTAGTGTTTGAAACCATTAATGGGAAGCAGTGTAACACACCGGTTCGGGAAATAACTATAGGTTAAATCCCTAATGCGAGGAAAAGATCCGGAATCTCCCCTTTTGTATAAGAAACCTGAACCTAGTGACCTGAAACTCCAAGAAACCTTTTCTTTGTAATTAAACTCAGTTACTATTTTTGGTTAGATTAAAACCAAACCTTTTCAACCATTTTCATGTTTTCTTTTAAAGCTAACTCAGAAAAGAAAAAGCACCAATCCAGTTCTTTAAAATATTATCACATGTGAAATGAAAACCCATCCTTGTGGACGATCCTAGAACCACTATGCTATGCTAGCTATACTACCCTAGTATATGGTGAATTAGGTTTATAAATTTTGTTGATAACTCCCGTCTGAGGACTAAATCAAATAGGTACACCAATTGGGGACGAATCATTCATGTCATCTACAACCCTAAGCTTTTTATAGCATCTAGAGGTTTGAGCTCACAACCAGGAGTCATTCATGTTAATCACAACCCCGAGCTATTCATAGAATCTAAAGCCCTGAGCTCATGACCTAGAGTCGTTCATGTCATCCACAGCCTTGAGCTTTTGATAGCATCTAAAGCCTTGAGCTCATAACCCAGAGTTGTTCATGTCAGCCATAACCCTGAGTTGTTGATAGCATCTAAAGCCCTAAGCTCATGACTCGAAGTCATTCATGTCCTCCATAACCTAGAGCTTTTCATAGTATCTAGAGCTTTTAGCTCACAACCCGAAGTTGTTCATGTCTACCACAGCCCTGAGCTGTTTATAGCATCTAGAGCTCTGAGCTCATGATTTAGAATCATTCATGTCGTCCACAACCCTAAGATTTTCAGAGCATCTAAAGCCTTGAGCTCATGACTTGGAGTTGTTCATATCAACCATAGCCTTGAGGCGTTCATAGCATTTAGAGTTCCGAGAACACGACATAGAGTCATTCTTGTCATCCACAAACCTGAGCTATTCATAGCATGTACTACCCTAAGCTCATAACTCAAAATCCTTCATGTCATCCACAACCCTTAGCTATTCACAAACTCTAGTGTTGTGAGCTCAAGACTCGGAGACGTTCATGTCATCCACAAACTTGAGTTTTTCATAGCATCTAGAGCCCTAAGTTTATGACCCAAAGTCGTTCATGACAACAATAGGCCTAATCTGTCCATAACATAGGGAGACCTAAGCTCATAAGATCCTTTGTCCTTCATATCATCCACAACTCTGAGTTTTTCATATATTCTAGGGCCTTAAGCTCACGGCCCATAGTCTTTCATATAAACCACACGCCTGATCTATACATAGTATTTAGAGCCCTGAGCTCATGACCCATAGTCGTCCATGTCATCCACACCCTAAGCGGCTTGCGCTCATGATGAAGAATTGTTCATATCATCTATAACCCTAAGCGGTTCATAGCATCTATAGGCTTGAGCTCATAGGATCCTGACTCCTTCATATCATCTACAACTTTAATCTATTCATAGTATGTTGATTCGCGTGTAACTCCAGTTGGGTCATTTAATAAAAAACATTTATAAAACCTATGACCTCATACTAGCGTAGCAAAGCTACTATAGTATAGTCGCTCTAGGGTCAAACTCTGGGATGGGTTTTCATTCTACCAGTGATATACTCAAGATTAGAAATTGAATTTAATGATTTCCTTTATCAAAAACTTAAAGTTAAAAAGAAAATAATTTTTTTTTTGAAAGTGTTTGAAACTAAACTAACATAAACTAAGTGAAAATGGAAGAAAGAAAGTCTCCCGGAGCTAAGGGTTGCTAGGATCAAGTTCAGAATGCCAAGTGGAAAATTCCGGATTTTTCTCCTCGCATTGGGGATTTAACCTATAGTTATTTCCCGAACCGGTATAGGTTTAACAATGAAGATTTAATCCATAAAAAGTCAATAGAAATGGTAGTCAAGGTCCATTAATGGCTTTAAACACTATGGGTCTTCACCTTGACTCACTTTCCAATGGCTCGTACTGATTACTACTCAAAAAGTGCTATTTGATAGCTTATAATTAATCCTTTTAAAGACTTTTGAGTAGTAGTTTTGGCCTTTTAACTCAATTGGCATGTTAAGGACCCTTGAAAGCAATTTTAATCACTTTGTGTAAGTTTTGGTGTTGTTGTTAGTAATTTGATCACCAAAGAAACCCAAGATTGAGGAGAGTTATGTGGAATCTAGGACAAAGCTTGGAAGTCATTTTCCAAGAGTAAATCCGGAATGCAAGGAGAAAAAGTAAAGAGAATCTACCATGAAGCATATTCTTGATGACAGTCGTGGTAGCCACTTTTGGAGCACTTTCTGAAGTCCAATTGATGCATGTTATATACCATTTGAAAGCTCAGGAAGTCAAAAATCCAATGCTTCAAATAGTGCACAATTCAGAGTTGAAACGAAGAAGTTATAGCCATTGCCAGTCAATCACTCCAAGCTGAAGGAAGCATTTTGCAAAGTGTTGCGAAATCACCCTTTTGTTACGAAGTGGTTTCGCAGCCTTTTTGTACAGTATGGTGTATTTCCTCCTGAAGTTGCCCGATATATGCCGCAAGCTGGAAGCTGGGAACCTCAAGATGGAAGCCAACTTCGCAGCCCTGCGAGAGTAGCCTTTTGCTGCGAAGTGATTTCGCAGCCCTTCTTGAGTGTCTGCGAAATCTCGCAGACACCATTTTCTCTTGCGAAATGGTCCCTGGAGCATCCCGATATTTGCTACCGACATTGGGAGATATTTTACATCAGATTTTTGTTGTCTAAATCCCAAAATACTCCTTGTAAGCCACCAATTACAAGATTCCTTAGCTTTTAAGTTAGTAAAAAAAGAGAAAATATCTATGTAATAATTAGTTTTATATTATGTTCATATAAATACCTCTCGGGAGCCTGTTCTCAGAGAGGAGACCCTTTGTAAAGTTTTGAAAAGCAAGTAAAGTTCAGGCCCTTTGTTTTGCCTTACCTTCTCACTTTGTATTATTTATTTCTTACTAAGTTATGCACTCTCTGAGGAATTTTCCCCAGAGAATGAGTAACTAAACCTCTAGTTCCTTGGAGCTAAGGTTGCCAGGGAAGGTTCCAAGTGCAAGAATGCAAAGCTTTGTGGTTTCAGCCATCAATGAAGAGGAAGTGAAATCCTTTAGTGATTTCTATGTTTTTAGTTAACTTAAAACACCTTAGAGTCACCTGGGCCAACACTTGGTAAGGCAAGTGATTTCCAACCATGGAGATGCACTAGTTTACCCCTTGCGAGCCTCTGGGAGGTGACTTTAAGGTAGGATTTTCTGGAATTGCCAACACTTGGTAAGCTTTTGGACTCCAAGGAGACATCCATTAGTTATCTCTTACGAGCTTGAGAAAGGAAGTCCAAGGTTAAAGATCACCTTGAATGGTTAAGGCTCAATGAGAGGTTTGAACCATTGCAAGTTGCATCAGTGAGAGAATTAAAGCTGAAATCTAATTGAAGGATGTAGCTGTACAACATCGGTTAGAGAATTGACTATATGTTGAATCTCTAACGCGAGAAAATGAACCATCTGACCGGAGCCATGTCTTTTGCATGAGGAACCACTCCAGTGAACCTGACCCTCCAAGGAATGTTTTTCTTCCTAAGTTATTCCCATTACTTGTTTTGTTAGTTAGTTTAAATCTAAATTTTTACAAATCAAAGTTTGTATTTTAGTTCTTAAGCTACCCTTGAAATGAAACACTACCAATTCATTTTGAATTGATATCATTGATAATTTGGCAACCCTTCCCAGTGAACGATCTTAGAGCCACTATACTATAGTAGCTTTTTCTTTGCTACCCTAGTATATGGTGTAATAGGTTATAAATTTTGTTGATTACTCCCTCATCCAAGGAGCACCAGCTAGACACGAATCAGCTAAGACACCAATTGGGCATGAATCAAATGGCGCCGTTGCCGGGGAAGGTGTTAAGTTTATAGTGATACCATTTTAGAGCACTTGTGATTTTCATCACAAGTTTGGTAATGTTTCTTTCACTTTACTAATTCTCATTCTTTCTTTATTTATTCATAATCCAAGTTTTTTTTTTTAATTTTGTTTTTGTAGCCCTGTTTTCCTTTTGTTGTCCTTTATTTTCATTTAAGTTGTAGATAGATACTAGTTGTGTATACCAAAGTGGATACGAGACAGTGGAGGAAGACTTGTTAAGTGTGATCCACCTCATAACAAAGAATTTGAATTGAGCTTGAATATCATGGAAGCTACACCTGAAGATCAGCATAGTCACCAAGGTCTTCAAGACTATCTCAATGAATTCAGATCAATGAGGGACCGTATGCATCCACCTCGTATGAGTGCACCATCATGTATAGTGCCCCCTACAGAGCAGCTAGTGATCAGACCGTATCTTGTTTCACTTCTACCAACTTTCCATGGGATGGAAAGTGAGAATCCCTATGCACACATCAAGGAATTTGAAGATGTTTGTAATACATTCCAAGAGGGAGGAGCTTCAATCGATATGATGAGGCTTAAGTTATTTCCTTTTACTTTAAAGGATAAGGCCAAAATTTGGCTTAATTCTTTAAGGCCAAGGAGTATCCGTTCTTGGACTGACTTACAAGCTGAATTCCTCAAGAAATTTTTTCCCACTCATAGAACAAATGGCTTGGAAAGACAAATTTCAAACTTCTCAGCTAAAGAGAATGAGAAATTCTATGAGTGTTGGGAAAGATATATGGAAGCTATAAATGCTTGCCCTCACCATGGCTTTGATACTTGGCTATTGGTGAGCTATTTTTATGATGGTATGTCCTCCTCAATGAAGCAACTCCTCGAGACAATGTGTGGAGGAGATTTCATGAGCAAAAATCCAGAGGAAGCTATGGATTTCTTGAGCTATGTAGCTGAAGTTTCAAGGGGATGGGATGAACCAACCAAAGGAGAAGTGGGGAAGATGAAGTCTCAACTGAGTGCTTTCAATACAAAGGCTGGGATGTATACCTTGAAGGAAGATGATGATATGAAAGCAAAGTTGGCAGCTATGACAAGAAGATTGGAGGAGCTGGAGCTGAAAAGAATACATGAAGTGCAAGCTGTTGCTGAAGCACCAGTGCAAGTGAAGCTGTGTCCTAATTGTAAATCATATGAACATTTGGTGGAGGAATGCCCTGCAATTTCAGCTGAAAGGGAAATGTTTAGAGATCAAGCAAATGTTGTTGGACAATTCAGGCCCAATAACAATGCGCCTTATGGAAATACATACAACTCAAGTTGGAGGAATCATCCAAATTTCTCATGGAAGGCCAGAGCAACTCAATACCAACAGCCGGATCCACCATCTCAACAATCTTCAAGTCTTGAACAAGCAATGGCTAATCTCAGCAAGGTAGTGGGAGATTTTGTTGGAAACCAAGAAGCCACCAATGCTCAAATCAATCAAAGAATTGACAGAGTGGAGAGTATTTTGAATAAAAGAATGGATGGAATGCAAAATGATATGAACCAAAAGTTTGATAACATCCAATATTCAATTTCAAGGCTTACAAATTTGAATACACTGCAAGAAAAGGGAAGATTTCCTTCTCAACCCCACCAAAACCCCAAAGGTGTCCATGAAGTGGAAAGCCAAGAGGGAGAATCATCACAGATGAAAGATGTAAAAGCCTTGATCACTCTAAGGAGTGGTAAAAAAATTGAGTAGCCAACACCCAAGCCACATGTTGAGAAAGAAGAAGAGATAAAGAAAGGGAATGAAATGGAAGATAAAGAGAGTGAGATCAGTGAAGAAAAGAAGGACTCTAATTCAACAATGAATGCAATTCCAGAGAAGGAACTTCTGAAGGAAGAAATGCTGAAGAAATCAACTTCTCCACCTTTTCCTCAAGCATTACATGGGAAAAAGGGGATTAGAAATGTAGCTGAAATCCTTGAAGTATTGAGGCAAGTGAAAGTAAATATCCCATTGCTGGATATGATTAAACAAGTTCCAACATATGAAAAAATCCTAAAGGACTTATGTACTATCAAAAGAGGGTTGACTGTAAACAAGAAAGCCTTCTTGACTGAGCAAGTAAGTGCAATCTTACAATGTAAGTCTCCTTTGAAGTACAAAGACTCGGGAAGTCCTACCATTTCAGTCATGATTGGAGGAAAGGTAGTGGAGAAAGCTTTGTTAGACTTGGGGGCAAGTGTGAATTTGCTTCCATATTCAGTCTACAAGCAATTGGGACTTGGGGAATTGAAGCCAACAACAATCACTCTATCTCTAGCAGATAGATCAGTGAAAATTCCAAGGGGGGTAATTGAGGATGTCTTGGTTCAAGTGGATAATTTCTACTATCCAGTAGATTTTATTGTTCTTGATACAAATCCTACTATAAAGGAAGCTAATTTAGTTCCTATCATCCTTGGAAGGCCATTTCTTGCTACCTCAAATGCTATCATCAACTGCAGGAATGGGCTGATGCAACTCACTTTTGGCAACATGACACTTGATCTCAATATTTTCTATATGTCTAAAAAGCAAACCACTCCAGAAGAAGAAGAGGGTCCAGAAGAGTTGTGCATTATTGACACTCTGGTAGAGGAGCACTGTAATCAAAATATGCAAGACAAGTTGAATGAAAGTCTTGTGGATTTTGAGGAAGGTTTGTCTGAATCTCCTACTGTGCTTGCTACCCTACAAAGTTGGAGAAAGATAGAAGAGATTCTACCTTTGTTCAATAAAGAAGAAGAGGCAGCTGCTGAAAAAGAAACTCCAAAACTCAATCTGAAGCCTCTACTTGTAGAGCTGAAATATACATATCTTGAAGAAAATAATCAATGTCCTGTTGTGACATCTTCATCTCTGACCAGTCATCAAGAGAATTGTTTAATAGAAGTTCTCAAGAGGTGTAAGAAGGCAATAGGATGGCAAATATCCGACTTGAAAGGCATTAGTCCTTTAGTTTGTACTCATCATATATATATGGAGGAGGAAGCAAAGTCAATTCGTCAACTTCAAAGAAGATTAAATCCTCATTTACAAGAGGTGGTGCGAGCTGAGGTGCTGAAGCTACTTCAAGCAGGAATCATTTACCCTATATCTGATAGCCCTTGGGTGAGTCCTACTCAAGTGGTACCAAAGAAGTCAGGGATCACAGTGGTTCAGAATGAAAAAGGAGAAGAAATTACTACATGCCTCACTTCAGGTTGGAGGGTGTGTATTGATTATAGAAAGTTGAATGTTGTAACCAGGAAAGATCATTTTCCATTGCCATTTATTGAGCAAGTGCTGGAGAGAGTCTCTGGACATCCGTTCTATTGCTTCTTGGATGGGTATTCAGGGTATTTTCAGATCGAAATTGATGTGGCAGATCAGGAAAAGACCACTTTTACATGTCCATTTGGAACATATGCTTACAGGAGAATGCCTTTTGGTTTATGCAATGCACCTGCTACATTTCAAAGATGTATGTTGAGTATTTTCAGTGATATGGTGGAGCGAATTATGGAGGTTTTCATGGATGACATCACCGTATATGGAGGTACATTTGAGGAATGCTTAGTCAATTTGGAAGCAGTTCTTCATAGATGCATTGAAAAAGACCTGGTGCTCAACTGGGAGAAATGCCATTTTATGGTACGTCAAGGAATTGTCCTTGGCCATATCATCTCTGAAAAAGGCATTGAAGTTGATAAAGCAAAGGTGGAGCTTATTGTCAAATTACCATCCCCAACAACTGTGAAAGGAGTAAGGCAGTTCCTTGGCCATGCAGGGTTCTATAGGAGGTTTATAAAAGGTTTTTCAAGTCTTTCAAAACCTCTTTGTGAGCTGTTAGCTAAGGATGCTAAGTTTATATGGGATGAAAGATGTCAAAACAACTTTGATCAGTTGAAGAAATTTTTAACAACAACTCCAATAGTGAGAGCCCCTAACTGGCAACTACCCTTTGAACTGATGTGTGATGCCAGTGACTTTGCTATAGGAGCTGTGCTTGGCCAAAGAGAAGATGGGAAGCCCTATGTGATTTACTATGCAAGCAAAACACTGAATGAAGCTCAAAGGAACTACACATTTACAGAGAAAGAATTGTTAGATGTGGTATTTGTTTTGGACAAATTTCGTGCTTATTTATTGGGGTCTTTCATCATTGTCTTCACTGACCATTCAGCCTTGAAGTATTTATTGACAAAGCAAGATGCAAAAGCAAGGTTGATTAGATGGATTCTTTTGTTACAAGAATTCGATCTCCAAATCAAAGATAAGAAAGGAGTGGAGAATGTGGTAGCTGACCACCTTTCAAGGTTAGTTATAGCACATAATTCCCATCCCTTGCCTATTAATGATGATTTTCCTGAAGAATCACTCATGTTCCTAGTGAAAACTCCTTGGTATGCTCATATTGCTAATTATTTAGTAACGGGTGAAATTCCAAGTGAGTGGAATGCACAGGACAGGAAACACTTCTTTGCAAAAATTCATGCTTATTATTGGGAAGAGCCCTTTCTTTTTAAGTATTGTGCAGATCAGATCATAAGGAAGTGTGTCCCTGAAGATGAGCAGCAAGGGATTCTATCTCATTGTCATGAGAATGCATGTGGAGGCCACTTTGCCTCTCAGAAAACAGCCATGAAGGTATTGCAATCAGGGTTTACTTGGCCATCTCTTTTCAAAGATGCCCACATCATGTGTAGGAGTTGTGATAGATGCCAAAGGCTTGGAAAGTTAACAAAAAGAAATCAAATGCCTATGAACCCCATTCTAATAGTTGAGTTATTTGATGTATGGGGTATTGACTTCATGGGACCTTTCCCAATGTCTTTTGGTAATTCTTACATCTTGGTGGGGGTGGATTATGTTTCTAAATGGGTTGAGGCAATCCCCTGTGAACAAAATGATCATAGGGTGGTTCTCAAATTCCTTAAAGAGAACATTTTCTCGAGATTTGGGGTGCCCAAAGCCATAATCAGTGATGGAGGTGCTCATTTTTGCAACAAACCTTTTGAAGCTCTGTTATCCAAGTATGGAGTGAAGCATAAGGTGGCTACACCTTATAATCCTCAGACTTCTGGGCAAGTTGAGCTAGCTAACAGGGAAATAAAGAACATATTGATGAAAGTGGTGAATTCCAGCAGAAAAGATTGGTCTATTAGGCTTCATGATTCATTGTGGGCATATAGAACAGCTTATAAGACTATTCTTGGCATGTCTCCCTATCGTCTTGTCTATGGCAAAGCATGCCATCTCCCTGTGGAAGTTGAATACAAAGCTTGGTGGGCAATAAAGAAGCTGAACATGGACTTGATCAGAGCCGGAGAAAAGAGATATCTAGACCTTAATGAGATGGAGGAATTAAGAAATGATGCTTATATCAATTCCAAAGTTGCAAAACAGAGGATGAAGAAGTGGCATGATCAACTAATCTCCAACAAGGAATTTCAGAAAGGGCAAAGATTTTTACTGTATGACACAAGACTCCATATCTTTCCTGGGAAGCTCAAGTCAAGGTGGATAGGCCCGTTCATTATTCACCAAGTATATGCCAATGGAGTGGTGGAATTATTGAATTCCAATGGCAAAGACACCTTTAAAGTCAATGGATATCGTCTCAAGCCATTCATGGAGCCATTCAAACCAGAAAAGGAGGAAATCAACCTCCTTGAGCCACAAAAAGCCTAAGCAAATAAGGGTTTGGTGGACGTGGTTTTACCACAGTTCGACATTTTTGTAAATTTCAAAGTTTTTTTTCCATACTTTTGATCTTAGTTTTTTATCTTAAATCATGTTTTTATGTGTGTTTTAATCTTTTTGAATGATCTCAGGTGGAAGAAAATGCAAAGAAATTTAAAGAAAAAAAATCGGGAAGAAATCGGAGCAAAAACAGAGCAAAAACAAAGTAAAAACAGGGCTCTGCGAGACTTCGCAGCCTGAAGAAAACTTCTGCGAAAAGAGCACTTTGTTGCCAAACCATTTCGCAACACTTTGGGATTCTCTGTGAGAATTTTCGCAGCTGCGAAGGCGAGTTTGGCACACATGTGTCACTTCGCAGCATAGGAGCCCCCATTTCGCAGTTGCGAAACGGCTGCGAAGCGATAAAGCGTGAAAATCCCTGATTTCGCAACCAAAGTTCCATTCCGCAGGGTATTTCGCAATTGCGAAAGCGATTTTGGCACACGTGTGCCACTTCGCAGCACAGTGACATTCATTTCGCAGCTGCGAAACGGATTGCGAAGTGGCTGCGAAAATGGTTTTTTGTTGCGAAATTGGCTTTTTTTTGCGAAACTCAAATTGACCCTTAGTCTTCCGTTATTTTTATATATACCGATCATTTGAGCTGCGAAAAGGGTTTCAAAATAGAGCGCGCCATTCTCGCAGACTGTTCATCTCCTTCCTCGAGCCCGACACCGCGCAAGCCTTCGGTCATCCATTCCGGCCAAATTTCAGCAACCTGAAATGGCGCGAACCAGAGGGGCCAAGTCTTCCTCTCCTTCAAGCCGCAAGAGAGTCCCGCGAGAGGAGCCCGTTCCAAGAACCATCTCTGAGCCTCCGCAGCCGAAAGCAATTTCTCCTCCGGCAAAGCCCGTGTCGCAGAAGCCTCCGGCAAGACGTTATCTCACCAGGTCAGGGGGTCGGCCACTGCAAAAGAGAGCAAGGGTTGAAAGCTCAGAACCCATTGATTTAACGGAGTAGTCCCCAGAGCCCTCGCCGGTTCCATCTCCAGTTCCATCTCCGGTGCCATCTCCGGCGCCCCCAGCAGAGCCTAAAGAGCCTCAGCCACCACTTCCCGAGCCCCAAATTCCATCTGAAATAGCCCCTGAAGCAGTAATTAGGCGGCCGATGCTAACGCAGCCTCCAATTGAGGGGAATTTGGACTGTAGAGCCAGACCATTCCACTTCGAGCTGTGCTTTGACATAGCCACATTCCGATTGCAGCCGGAGCTTGCACAGTCATTCAACCTGCTGAGAAGATACCACATGGAGCATGATAGGCTAGGAACGCACCTCTTATTCACAATTCTTTTCACTTACTAGACTTAACCAATTCACCCATGTAACAAGCAGAGGATCGGTGACTCCCAACCAATAAAGGCTTAGGGCACCAGGCTTTAAAGGCTTTCGCCACCCCTTCGGACCATGCTCAGGTTTCAAGGCAAGCAAAGAAGTTTATTCTATATTTTTTTTTTCTTTTTCTTTTTCTTTTTTTTCTATTTTCAAAGACTCATTGGTCTTTATGAGGTGTCCCAACACTATTAAAGAGAGGTTAAAGGTGTCAAATTATGATTTCTCAAGCTTAGAGGGTGAGATAGTTTCACATCTTATAATCGGAATCTAATGTATGTGTGTGCGAATAGCTTAAGGTGGAAGAGATAAGTTTGCATGCAATGGGAGTTTCAACAATTCATCAACTTTTAGAAGAGCATAATACAAACTCTAAGACTCATGTAATCAAGTTGAAACTCGACTTCTCTCATTTAATTTTGAGAGTTAATCCTTAATATCCATGGAGTTTAAAGCAAAAATTTTAAAAATTTTAAAAAAGTAGTTAATTTAACTAAGTATGATAAAAATTTAAACTAATACTTACTTCCTCATCTCTCCCCCCAACCGAGATGAACATTGTCCTCAATGTTTGAATCGAAAATAAGGAGGAAGGAAGTGGTACCTCATGTGATGTGGACTTAGAGTTGAGAAGGTAAACCACCTGTTTCAAAACTCAAAAATTGAATGAGAGAGAAATTTATACTAAATATTTACAAAAATGATGAGTGGGCCCCACTTTGAGCAGCTGAGGACAAGGCTTAAAGGCTTGGGATTGGGGAGGGTAGGAATGAAGAAGCTCAAAAATTCACACAAGGGAAGGGTGGTGAGAAAAATTCGCACAAGGTAGGGGTTATGCGAAAATTTCGCATAAGGGGGGATGTTATGCGAAAATTTCGCAGAAGCACTATTCACCCGTGCAAATGCGAAATTGGATTCTTTCAAATGGTCATAACTTCTTCGTTTTAAATCCAAATTGCACACCGTTTGAAGCACTGGACTCCTGACTTCCTAAGCTTCAAAACGACATATGGTATACATAATTTGAGCTCCAGAAAGTGCTCCAAAAATGTGTCAAACAGTAGCAAAATGGGGTGCGGCTGTGTTTAGCTTTGCATAGTCGTCTTCAAACGGCCATAACTTCTTTGTTTCACTCCAAATCGAGCACTGTTTGAACCTATGGACTCCTGACTTCCCAAGCTTTGAAACGAGATATAGTACGCATGAAATGAACTTCGGGAAGTGATCGAAATGTGCCCAACAGTTGCCGAAATGGGGGTGGTGTGAATTGCTCTGTTTTGGATTTTCTCCCCTGTTTTCCCTTGTTTTCACCATAACTTCGATTTTTGCAAGCATCATACCTGCATGAACACTTCAAAACTCATCTTAAAAACATATTAAAACTAAATTAAAGCTAAGAATTCAAACTAAAACATACATAAATTTAAAGAAAGCATAGAATTTAAATGAAGCTGATAGTATGTACCCCAAAAAGAAGATGAACTATTTAGCTCATCCTTACTCACACACCTACTTCATGCTGAATTCCTCCTGGATCCCAAACAAAATTGGCATCCTTCCCATTTGGTCCAAGGGAATTCATTTCTCTTCTCTTCCCTGGAGAAGTGGATGCTTTAAAGGGTTCAAGTAACCCTTTATCATCTTGAACCTTATGATTTTCAATGGAAGGTTGGTCCATAAAGTTGTCATAGCAATCCCCCACCAAAGTGTCGATCATCAACACTTTCCTTGATCTTTTTGCATTGGTTCCTTGAAGGTTATGGTGGGGTTGAGGAGGAAGCTTCCTTTTCCCCCTTGCTATGTCGAGATTGGTGAGCTTCTCAATGGAGTCTTGAACTTTTTCTATCCTTAGTGATAGATCATTGTAAACCCCCTCCATTCTTACATTTATTGAACTCTCCAAATTATCAATCTTTTCATTAAGATGAGAGTTGATCTTTTGTTGCTCACCTACAAAGTCCTCCATGACTTTGCTTATCTTCAAAATGGCTTGCTCCAATGAAGATGTACTCATTGATGGTTGAGGTTGAGGTTGGGTTGTAAGGTTGGGATGGTTTATATACTCAAATGAAGTTGGCATGGCTTGTGGTTGTGTTTCAGTATGCACATTCCTCAATTCAAACTCTTCTATCCTTCTAGCCATAGATGCTAGCTTTGCCTTCATGCTCATGTCTTCATTCAAAACATACTTACTACCCCATTGGCTTTGTTGAACTTGCCTTTTCCCTAACTCAATCCGATCCCTCATGGATAGGTATGCAAATTTGTCCTTCTCATGATCATAATGAGAGCTTTGATCTTCATGTGGAATTTCCATTTCTAAAAAAAATGATATTCAACTAAGGCTCTTTTCTTCAACTTGTACCAGGGTTCCCTCTTGGTCTCGAATCCAACAAGGAATGTACAAATTGAAATTAAAACAAAAATAAAAGAAAAGAGAATAAAAAATTTAACTAAACAAAAACTAAACTAAAAAAATTATAAGAAAACTCACCAAACTTGTGATGAAGATCACAAGTTACCCTTAATGGTTGCTTCACTGTGCTTGTGGCACCTTCCCCGGCAACGGCGCCATTTGATTCGACTCATGGTAGCTTAGCTTTAAAGGCGTATCAACAAAATTTATACCTTGAATACTATTACTAAAGTAGCCAAGCTACTATAGCATAGTGGTTCTAGGATCGTTCACTGGGAAGGGTTTTTGCAAACACTAGTGATATTCAAATTAGGAAAATAGGTGATTTTCTTATGGATGTTAGCTTTAAAAAGAAGATGTAAATGCTTTAGAAAGATTTAAACTAATCTAAGCTAACATTAAAGACTAAAATGAAAGGGTGTAAAAACAAGTTTCTCAAAGATAGGATAGCTATGCTCTGGCTCTTATGCAAATTGGAAATCTCAGGATAGACTCCTCGCGTTGGGGTTGCAACTATGGTGATGCTTGCTTCCCGAACCGGTATGGATTTAACAAATCAAGTTTTAATCCTTTAAAATGGCAAAACAGATGGTAGTGAATTTCATCAATGGTTATTCACCTTAAACTTCCTTTGAATGGCTCGTAAGAGATAACTAATGGTCTAAAGCCAAAAGCTTACCAAATATTGGCAACTCAAAGTCATTCCAAGTGATAAACTCACCTTTCAATGGCCATTTGAAATTGGTTCTAATGGATTAATACAAAACTTGGAATTGAAAACCTCACCTTCCAATAGCTCGTAGGAGATAACTTATGGATAGAAATCCAAAAGCTTATCAAGTATTGGCCGTTGGAAGTTGTCCAAAGGAAATAAAAACCAAACTTTGCATTAATGAACCTTTAATGAAAAACGTCTACCTTACCTTCCGGGTGTGAGAAATTTCCATGGGATTGCATCCAAGCCATCACATAACATCCATACTTTAAGAAACTAAAAGTTTTAGCCAATCATCCTTTGAGGAAAAACCCTTAGAGGCTGTTTGGCTTCCAAGAAAATAAAATAGTAAAGAGAAAAGAGAAAACAAGAGAGTGTAAAACGTAATATGTATTATATTCTATATCATCTATATTCCAAGAGGTGATTTCCACCCCTTATATAGTCTTTACAAAAGCAAAAGCTTGTGATTGGTTAGTTACAAGGATAAGAAAGGAAATTACATCACAAAATACAAAGGAAAATATCTAAAGTGGAGTCGGCAAAACAGAGAAAAATTCGCGTGGGTTATGCGAATGTTATGCGAATGTTATGCGAATTTCGCATAACACCTTGTGGAATGCGAAATTTTCGCATAACCTGGAGCAGTTGGCTTCCGAAGGCCATATCTTCCTTATTTCAGCTCCAAATCATACATGGTTTCAAGCGTTGGATTCTTGACTTCTAGAGCTTTGAAATGGTATATAGTATGTAAAAAATGGACTTCGGAAAGTGCTCCAAAAGTGCGAAAGAAGACTACAGTTGTTGTCCTCTTTGCTTCTTTTCACTTTGCTTGCTTTTCCTCTTTGCTTCTCTTTGCTTGTGCTCGTGTTTCCACTTGAAATTCAAGCTTGTAAACGTCCAAAATCCTTGCTTTAACTTTTCCAAGTAGCTCCTCCATCATTTGGCATGCTTGAATCGATTCATAAGCTGATAAAAACATGTAAACTTGCCACAAAATGGTTAAAACCAATTACTAAGGACCTTAATGAATTAATTGGGTTAAATGAATATGATTACTACTCAAAGGTGCTTAAAACCATTATAATTAGGTCTACAAAATAGCACTTTTTAGTAGTAATCAGAGCACCTGTTGACTCCGAGAGACTTTTTTTACCCAAGAATAGCCATGGATTTTTATCAGTCCATGACTACCAAACAGGTCAGGAATCCAACTTTAATTCATTTTACCATTGATGGGAGGCATGGCATACTGGGAGCTCGCCATATAGCTGAGGCCTTGCAAATTCCCTACGAGCCGACCCATTTCGATGATTTTAGAGCGTGGACCAATCCTACTGAGCTGGAAATGGTGCATATCCTATCTAGAGGAGCTTCCACATGTCCGCATCTGTTGAGAGGAGAGCTTCCTTCAATCATGTTTCTGATTGATGCATTTTTGCGTCATAACCTCTACCCACTGCAGCATTGGATTCAAAGGAGAGGAGTCCTGTTAGAAGCCCTGTTCAAGATGTCTGAGGGATTTTTCTTCGGCCCTCATCATCTAATTTTGGCAGCCCTTCTCTATTTCGAAGAGAAGGTACACAAAAAGAAGCTTCAGAGAGCTGATACCATTCCCCTTCTCTTTCCAAGGCTGCTATGCCAAATTCTGGAGCACTTGGGGTATCCTTCTAAGCCTCAGCTGGAGCGTAAGCGCATTTGTCGAGAGGTATTTACTCTCGACAAATGGAACAACATGACAGCCTATAAAGTTTACCAGCCTGAGCGCCCACAGCCAGCTGCTAGGAGAGCATCCCCACGACACATACCTGAGGGTATAACTATTGCTGCTCCTGCCACTCCCAAAGCTCCACCAGTTGCTCCAGCTTCATCTCAGCCATCCACTTCAGCTGAACCAAGGATGGCCATTCCCATTTCTGAATACAGAGAGTTGTGCCGTTCATTGGAGACCCTCACAACATCTCAGAGCAGCCTTGCTCAAGAGATGGCAGCCATTCGAGCATGCCAAGAGCAGATGTTGGCCACTCAGGCTTAACACACTACCATCTTAAGGCAGCTCCAACTTCATTTCGACCTGCCACCAGCTGTTGAGCCCTCCACTTCTACTATAGCAGTGCCACACTCTCATCCCACAGAGCCTCAGGCCCCATCTGGAGCACCAACTGAAGAGGCAGACCCATCTGCCTAGCCCCAGCACCACCCACTCATCAGATCATTATATCTATATCTACTGCTTTTGTTTTATGTATTTCGTTTTTTTTAGTTTTAAAGAAATCCCATTATTTTGGTACCATATTTGGGATTTCTTGTATTGCTTTTCTTTTTCATTGTACTCAAATAGATTCAAAGTAATACAAGTCTAATATTTCTTGTTAACAGTTAGCATTAATTTATCCTTATTTCCTTTTCTCACATATTTTATTCTTTTTGAAACATGTGGTTTCTCCAATCAGTATGCGAAATTGATATCACTCAGGAGGTACCACTTCCTCCCTTTAATTACAATCACTCATATCACATTGAGGACAATGCTCAGTTCAGTTGGGGGGGAATGAGGAAGGAAGTATGCTAAGTTAAAGGAAGTATGCTAAATCTTTTTGAAAATGCAATTAGGTTGGTAATCAGTTGTAGTTTTTGCTTTTTACTCTTTTTATTCTATTCTCCATGGATTTTGAGGAAAAATTTTCAAATTAAAACAGGAGAAATTGAACTGTTGCTTTTCACTTGACTTAGAGTATGGATTATGCTCACTAAAGTGGTTCAATTGTTGAAACTTCTATTGAAATTGAATTTAGTTCTTCCACTTTAAGCTATTCACACACTGTGCACATTAGATTCCGATTATAAGATGAAAAACTATTTCCCTCTCGACTTAGGATAATTTTGGGACTTGGTATATTTGACCTCATTTGATAAAATTGAAACACCCTGCAAAAGGCCAATGAGCCTTTGAAATAAAGAAAGTTGTTTGCTTGCCTTAAAACCCGAGCAAGGTCTGAGGGGTATATGGTGAAAATCTTTGAAGTCTGGTGCCCTAAACCTTAATTGGTTGGGAGTCACCGACCTCAATGCTCGTTATAAGGGTGAATAGGTAGAGTTAGCATATGGTAGGTGCTTGGGTATTAGAAATTCATTCTCAAAAGTCCGGGGAAAAATCCGAGGAGTTAGTGGTCGAAAGATCCTTAAAACTTGATGCCCTAAACCTTAATTGGTTGGGAGTCATCGATGGACCCCCATTACATGGACAATTCAGAAAGAGTACCCTATAAAGCCTCATTAAAAAAAAAAAAAAAGAGAAGAAAGTGTGTTCTTTCTTTATTGATTTTGGTCAGTTTGCTAAGTGTTGAAAAGAGATAGGTTGGGGGGAGAGATTAGTTTAGCATATTATTCTCAGAAGCTAAGGAACCAATACACATAGATTTTTGAGGAAGAATAAAGTTTGGTTCTTTGAAAGTGGAAATGATTTTAAAACTTCAGTTTGCATAATGCATTCCCTTGATTGACAGTGTTTAGCATAGTTTGTTATAACTCTTATTGAAATTTGGGTTTGTATTTCTTTAATGTTTCATGAGAGAATTAGATCATCATGCCACTTGAGAATTGTTTTTTTTTATTAGCATGATGTTGTAAATTTTAGTATAGGTTGCTTTTTATTTTTATTTCTCTCTCCTTCATTGCTAAGGGACTAGCAATATGTCGGTTGGGGGGAATGATTACTACTCAAAAAGTGCTATTTCATAGCTTATAATTAATCCTTTTAAACACTTTTGAGTATTAGTTTTGGCCTTTTAACTCAATTGGCATGTTAAGGACCCTTGAAAGCAATTTTAATCACTTTGTGTAAGTTTTGGTGTTGTTGTTAGTAATTTGATCACCAAAGCAACCCAAGATTGAGGAGATTTATGTGGAATCTAGGACAAATCTTGGAAGTCATTTGCCAAGAGTAAATCCGGAATGCAAGGAGAAAAAGTAAAGAGAATCTGCCATGAAGCATATTCTTGATGACAGTCGTGGCAGCCACTTTTGGAGCACTTTCTGAAGTCCAATTAATGCATGCTATATACCATTTCAAAACTCAGGAAGTAAAAAATCCAATGCTTCAAACGGTGTGCAATTCAGAGTTGAAACGAAGAAGTTACAACCATTGCAAGTCAATCACTCCAAGCTGAAGGAAGCATTTTGCAAAGTGTTGCGAAATCACCCTTTTGTTGCGAAGTGGTTTCGCAGCCTTTTTGTACAGTATGGTGTATTTCCTCCTAAAGTTGCCCGATATATGCCGCAAACTAGAAGCTGGGAACCTCAAGATGGAAGCAAACTTCGCAGCCCTGCGAGAGTAGCCTTTTGCTGCGAAGTGATTTCGCAGCCCTTCTTGAGTGTCTGCGAAATCTCGCAGACACCATTTTCTCTTGCGAAATGGTCCCTGGAGCATCCCGATATTTGCTACCGACATTGGGAGATATTTTACATCAGATTTTTGTTGTCTAAATCCCAAAATACTCCTTGTAAGCCACCAATTACAAGATTCCTTAGCTTTTAAGTTAGTAAAAAGAGAAAATATCTATGTAATAATTAGTTTTATATTATGTTCATATAAATACCTCTCGGGAGCCTGTTCTCAGAGAGGAGACCCTTTGTAAAGTTTTGAAAAGCAAGTAAAGTTCAGGCCCTTTGTTTTGCCTTACCTTCTCACTTTGTATTATTTATTTCTTACTAAGTTATGCACTCTCTGAGGAATTTTCCCCAGAGAATGAGTAACTAAACCTCTAGTTCCTTGGAGCTAAGGTTGCCGGGGAAGGTTCCAAGTGCAAGAATGCAAAGCTTTGTGGTTTCAGCCATCAATGAAGAGGAAGTGAAATCCTTTAGTGATTTCTATGTTTTTAGTTAACTTAAAACACCTTAGAGTCACCTGGGCCAACACTTGGTAAGGCAAGTGATTTCCAACCATGGAGATGCACTAGTTTACCCCTTGCGAGCCTCTGGGAGGTGACTTTAAGGTAGGATTTTTTGGAATTGCCAACACTTGGTAAGCTTTTAGACTCCAAGGAGACATCCATTAGTTATCTCTTGCGAGCTTGAGAAGGGAAGTCCAAGGTTAAAGATCACCTCGAATGGTTAAGGCTCAGTGAGAGGTTTGAACCATTGCAAGTTGCATCAGTGAGAGAATTAAAGCTAAAATCTAATTGAAGGATGTAGCTGTACAACACCGGTTAGAGAATTGACTATATGTTGAATCTCTAACGAGAGGAAATGAACCATCTGACCGGAGCCATGTCTTTTGCATGAGGAACCACCCCAGTGAACCTAACCCTCCAAGGAATGTTTTTCTTCCTAAGTTATTCCCATTACTTGTTTTGTTAGTTAGTTTAAATCTAAATTTTTACAAATCAAAGTTTGTATTTTAGTTCTTAAGCTAACCTTGAAATGAAACACTACCAATTCACTTTGAATTGATATCATTGATAATTTGGAAACCCTTCCCAGTGAACGATCCTAGAGCCGCTATACTATAGTAGCTTTTTCTTTGCTACCCTAGTATATGGTGTAATAGGTTATAAATTTTGTTGATTACTCCCTCATCCAAGGAGCACCAGCTGGACACGAATCAGCTGAGACACCAATTGGGCATGAATCACGTACATGATAACTAATGGACTGATATGGATCTAGCAATAAGCATCCACAGAGACCTGAAGCTTACCATGTATTGGCCATTCAAAGTGATTCTAAGGGATTTAAAGCAAAAATTTGGATTTAGAAGCCATTTATGAACTCCAACTACCTGAATTTAATGCACAGAAGCTTTCCACCTTTTCATCTGGACTTTTCACCTAGCTTCCTTCACTCCAAGAAACCAAAAGTTTAGCCTCTCATCCTCCGGGAAAACATCCTCAGAGGTTGTTTGGCTTCCAAGAAAAATAAAATAGTAAAGAGAAAAGAGAAACGAGAGAGCTCTGTATATTTTCTAAGTGTCAAACGTAACACACATATCATCCTTTCCAAGAGGTGATTTCCACCCCTTATATAGTCTTTACAAAAGCAAAAGCTTGTGATTGGTTAGTTACAAGGATAAGAAAGGAAATTAAATAAAAAAATACATAAGAAAATATCTAAAGTGGAGTCGGCAAAAACAGAGCAAAATTCACACCACGCATGGGCTGTGCGAATTTTGAAGGTGTTGTGCGAATTTCGCACAACACAAGGTGTCGTGCGAAATTTTCGCACAAGCCTGGAGTAGTTGGCTTACGAAGACCATATCTTCCTCATTTCAGCTCCAAATCGTACATGGTTTGAAGCTTTGGATTCTTGACTTCCTGAGCTTTGAAATGGTATATAGCATGTAGAAAATGGACTTCAGGAAGTGCTCCAAAAGTGCGAAAGAAGACTGCAGCTGCTGTCCTCTGATTTTTTTCACTTTGCTTCTCTTTGCTTCTCTCCTTTGCTTGGCTTGTCTTAATGATCCAAAAGGCTGTCAAAACACTAAAACTAGCCACAAATATGATTAGAAGTCATTGCTAGGTCCTTAACATGCCAATTGGAATAAAGATGGAGAATTACTACACAAAAGTGCTTAAAAGATAGCACTCTTTGGGTAGTAATCACTCCCCCCAACTAACACATTGCTAGTCCCTGAGCAATGAAGGAGAGAAAAAATAAAGAAAAATAGATAATATAATAATTTACAAAATCATGCTGATCACTCCAAAAAATAATCAAGTGGCATGATTGGATCAAACTCTCTCATGGCAAGTCAAGGATATAAAACTCAATCATCAACAAGAGTCATCAAATAACTTACCTATCACAACAAGCAAAGAGCGGGCATTATGCAAATTTGAGTATCAAAATAATTTCCACTCCCAAAGGACCAACTCTTAATCTTCCACAAAAATCTAAGTGTTAAGATGCTTAGTTTCCAGTTATAGTATGTCAAACTATATTCTCCCCCCAACTAAGGTTTTTCTCTAACTTTAGCAACACTAACTCATATATAGAAGGCTAAGAACGCACCTCTTTTTTTTTTTTTTTAATGTATATATGCTCCACCCATCCACCCATTAATGAGCAGTGAGGTCGGTGACTCCCAACCATTGAAGGCTTAGGGCACCAGGTTTTAAAGATTTTCATCATATACCCCTCGGACCTTGCTCGGGTTTCAAAGCAAGTGAAGCAAAATTATTTATTTATTTTATTTTATTTTATTTTTTTCATAAGACACATTGGCCTTTTATAAGGTGTCCCAACACTAATAGAATGAGGTCAATGGCACCAAGTCGAAAATTTCCTAAGTTTAGGGGGTGAGAAAGTTTTCCATCTTATAACTGGAATCTAATGTGTTCAGTGTGTGAAAAGATTAGAATGGAAGACTTAAGATTGAAATCAAAAGGAGCTTCAACAATTTAATAACTGTAGTAAGCATAATACAAACTCTGAGACTGTGACAATAAGATAAGAATTTAATTTCTCCTATTTATTTTTGATAATTTATCTTTAAGAAAACAAGGAGAGTTTGCAAAAAATTTGTTAGCAAAAACTTAACGAAAATTCAACAAATTACTTCCTCAACTCTCCCCCCAACTAGGATGAACATTGTCCCCAATGTTCCAAAAGCAAGTGATAATAAAAGGGAGGAAGTGATACCTCCTGATAGTAAGGGACTCTGAATGAACAGGAGAAACCACATGTTGCATAAGAAAAGAAAAATCATAAGAGTGATGATTAGAGGAAATAAAAAGGAATAGCTAAAATACACACAAAGGAAGATGTCTATATAAACTGAGAGAGTACAATATACAAGATTAACATGGAATATATCCAATCCCAGTATAAAAGTGGTCCAAAATATATAAGACATCCAAAAACGTAGAATATAGATACAAAAAGGGAGAGGAGTGATCGTATGATCAAGTAGTAGGCTCCTCTGGTGGATAGGAGGGGTCCTCTGCTGGAACTGAGGAAGGCACCGCTATAGGTGGAGCTGGTGGCACAAGACCGAGGTGCTGCTGAATCTCACGAAGAATGAGAGTCTGCTGGTCCTGCTGAAGCTGGAAGTGGTCCATGCGCTCCATAATGGTCGTCTGAGTAGTGGTCAGAGTCTGGAAAGAAGCGAGCAAGGCACGGTACTCTGCACCAGTAATAGTGATGGGCGGCTCTGAGGTAGGAGGAACAGCGGGTGAGGCATCAGATGATGCTGCCTCTGGTACAAGATCCGAAGGAGCTGAAGTGGACGGAGTAGGAGGGACTTCCCTTGGCTCGGGAAGTTCTGGGGAATGCTGATGGAGCCATACCTGATTCCATTGTTCTAGAGCGAAGCTCTCTTGACAATGGCGGCGGGGCTCAGAACGAGGATCTGCAGGAAAACCCATATGAGCCAAAACATGGCATAGCAGCCGAGGGAAAAGTAACTGAATGGAAGCCGCCCTCGAAAGACGCCGCTTATGCACCTTCTCCTCAAAATGGAGGAGAGCGGCCATAATCAAATGATGGGGACCAAAGTAGTAGCCCTCAGAGATACGAAATAATGCCTCTAGAATGGCCCCTCGCCTCTACACTCTATGCTGAAGAGGAAAAAGGTTGGCGCGAAGCACCACATGAACTAGGAGCATCCCTGAGGGAAGCTCCCTCCTGAAAATGGTCCTCTGGGAAGATGTCCCTCGAGATAGGATACGAACCATGTCCCACTCAGAAAGTGGGGCCCAACATCTAAATGCAGTGGGATCTGCTGGTGCATAAGGGATATGGAAAGCCTCGGCAATCTGTCTAGCCCCCAAAATACCCTGGCGTCCATCAATGGTAAAAAGTATCGAGGCTGGTACTGGGACGCCACGAGTAGTCATAGACTGGTAAAAGTCTAAAGCTACTCGAGGATAAAAGAACTGGGGCGGAGTCATAAAGGGCACAAGATGGTACCTCTCAAGTAGGCGGTATGAATCCCGCAACTCAGTCTGCTGGCGTAAAACAGTGTGATCAAAATATGCCTCGACATGAAATGCTCTAGATCGTCAATCTGAGTTGCCCTCAATGGGCGAGCTGGGTCTAGGGCGCCTGGTGGAAGGAGGCTGAGACTGTGAATCCCGAGGTGCTCTAGAGGACTCTCCTGGCTCTGAAGTCTTGGCTTTCTTTGTAGGAGGACCCGGAGGTGGAATCTGAGTAGGGGCCACAGGCGTGGCAGATGCTCTCCTCGTATGGTATCTGCTCTGAGGGGCAGAATCAGCTAAATGTGGAGGCACATCTAGTGGGGCCCGCACAGGGACGGCTTTCTAACTGCTCTAGGGAGCTGAGCTATGTCCTCCTCGGGTCTTAGGCATGATGAAGAAATGAAATGAGACTCAGAGGCTTGAGATTGGGGAGGGTAGGGATGTAGAAACTAAAAAATTCGCACAAGGGGGGTGTTGTGCGAAAATTTCGCAGAAGGGGGGGGGGGGGGTGTTGTGCGAATTTCGCACAAGCACTATTCACCCACCCCTATGCAATTTTGAAGCTCGTTCAAATGTTGAAAATTTTTGGCTTTTGAGGGTGGGAAATGCTGGCTAAGGTAGGAAAAGGATTTTTCATGGTGGCTAGGATTGGAAATTAGAGCTTTTTCACGAAGAAAATTTGAAATTTGGAGCTCCTCTACCCGGCGGCAATGGGTTTCCTTTGAAGAAAACGTGGCTTGAATCCTTAGCTTGAGGCTTTGGTTTGGTAAATGCAAGGCTGAGATTGGTTGAGGAATGGATTTAGAGTATTGAGTGAAGAATTGGAAGGTTTTTTATGGTGGAAAGAGCTGAAAATTGAAAGAGTGGGCTGTGATGAATAGTGAATGTCGCGGCTATGGAGTGGAGTTATGGAGATGGGCTGCCATGGTGGTGCTGAGAGTGGGGAATGATGAAGAAAAAGGGCTTAAGGAAGGGATTGGGTGATCGGAAGAGAGGTGTTGAGAGAAATGAAGAAGAAGCTTAGCATTTGGAGAGGAGAACACGACCTTTAAAGAGGAAGTGCAAATTTCGCACGACACCTTGTGTTGTGCGAAAATTTCGCATTCCTGTGGAGTACCAAGACAGAGAGCATGGTTTTGAAAATTTGTCCCAAAAACGAATTCGCACAAGGTTCGCATTCCTGTAAAATTCGCACAAGGGATTTTGGTAAGGGACCGAGAGCATGCATTTTTTGAAAATTGGCACAAAAGCATTTTCGCACAAAGGATGTGTCGTGCGAAAATTTCGCACAACAGGAAGTGTTGTGCGAAAATGGCTGAGTCTTGGTTTTTTCTCCCCTATTTTCCCTTGTTTTCACCATGACTTCATTCTTCAAGCTTTCCTACCTGAATGTTAACACAAAAAACCAATTCAAAACACATTAGAACAACATTAAAGTCAAAAATAAAAATCAAAACATGGAAAAACACAAGAAAACCACTAGATTAAATTAAAATCAACTTAAAAGAAAACAAAAAGAGGATGAACTCTTTAGTCTTTGAAGAGACTAAGTTCAACCATAAACCAAGTATTTTCATGTTGGAAGTGGATCAAGGAGGATGAATTCCTCCTTGTCTCGGGAAAATGATTCCATATAGGGCTTGAGACGATGCCCATTCACTTTGAAAGTTTGAGTGCTATTGATGTTGAGTAGTTCCACTACTCCATTTGATTGCACATCATGAATTATGAAAGGACCCGTCCACCTTGATTTCAATTTTCCCGGAAAAAGATGAAGCTTAGAGTCATAAAGCAAGACTCTTTGTCCCTTGGCAAAATTCTTTTGATTTACCAATTGATCATGCCATTTCTTCAACCTCTCTTTTGCAATTTTTGAATTGAGGTAAGCATCATTCCTCATTTCCTCCAATTCATTCAAATCCAAACATCTCTTCAACCCGGCTCTTGTCAAATCCATGTTGAGCTTCTTGATTGCCCACCATGCTTTATATTCAACCTCCACTGGAAGATGACACGTTTTGCCATAAACAAGGCGATAAGGAGACATGCCAAGAATGGTCTTGTAGGCGGTCCTATAAGCCCATAAGGAATCCAGGAGCTTAATAGACCAATCCTTCCTATTCACATTCACCACCTTCATCAATATATTCTTGATCTCTCGGTTGGCTAACTCAACTTGGCCACTTGTTTGAGGGTGATAAGGTGTAGCTACCTTGTGCTTAACCCCATATTTGGCTAGAAGAGTCTCAAAAGGCTTATTGCAAAAGTGGGTTCCTCCATCACTGATAATGGCCTTTGGCACTCCAAATCTTGCAAAGATGTTGTCCTTGAGGAATTTAAGAACCACCTTATGATCATTGCTCCTACATGGGATTGCTTCTACCCACTTAGAGACATAATCCACTCCCAACAAAATGTAGGAATGTCCAAATGACATTGGAAATGGTCCCATGAAGTCTATCCCCCACACATCAAAGACATCCACTATCAAGATGGGGTTCAAGGGCATCATATTTCGGCATGTTAGCTTACCAAGCCTTTGACACCGATCACATCCCTTGCACATAGAGTGGGCATCCTTGAAAAGAGAGGGCCACCAAAAACCTGATTGGATCACTTTCATAGCTGTTTTCTGAGAGGCAAAATGACCTCCACATGCACTATCATGGCAATGGGAAAGAATTCCTGATTGCTCTTGTTCAGGAACACATTTCCTTATGATTTGATCCGCACAATATTTGAAGAGAAAAGGTTCCTCCCAATAATAGGCATGGATCTTAGCAAAGAAATGCCTCTTGTCTTGGGCACTCCACTCACTTGGAACTTCTCCAGTAACCAAGAAATTTGCAATGTGAGAATACCATGGAGCTACCTCTATTGACATGAGAGACTCCTCAGGGAAGTCATCATTGATAGGTAGACCATGTGAGTCATGTGATATCACAAGTCTTGACAAGTGGTCAGCTACCACATTTTCTACTCCCTTTTTATCCCGGATTTGGAGATTGAATTCTTGGAGCAAAAGGATCCATCTTATCAATCTTGCCTTGGCATCTTGCTTGGTTAGCAAGTACTTCAAAGCGGAATGGTCAGTGAACACCACTATAGAGGACCCTACCAAATAGGCACGAAACTTATCCAAGGCAAAAACTACTGCCAACAACTCCTTCTCAGTAGTTGTGTAGTTCCTTTGAGCCTCGTTCAAAGTTTTGCTCGCATAATAAATCACATAGGGCTTTCCATCTTCTCTTTGCCCCAAAACAGCCCCCATATCAAGATCACTTGCATCACACATTACCTCAAAAGGTAATTTCCAATTTGGGGCTCTCACTATTGGTGCAGTTGTGAGGAATTGCTTCAGTTCCTCAAAACTCTTCTGACACTTCTCATCCCACACAAACTTGGCATCCTTTACCAAGAGTTCACAAAGAGGCTTTGAGATTTTTGAAAAATCCTTAATGAACCTCCTATAGAACCCGGCATGTCCTAGGAATTGCCTAATTCCTTTAACATTTGTGGGAGGTGGCAACTTAACAATTAGCTCCATCTTTGCCTTATCTACCTCAATGCCATTCTTAGAGATGATATGTCCTAAGACAATTCCTTGTTGTACCATAAAATGACACTTCTCCCAATTTAGCACTAGGTCTTTCTCAATACATCTTTAGAGAACAGCTTCTAAATGCAAAAAACACTCCTCATAAGAACTTCCATACACAGTGATGTCATCCATGAAGACTTCCATCATGCGCTCCACCATATCACTGAAGATGCTCAGCATACATCTTTGGAAAGTTGCAGGAGCATTACACAGACCAAAGGGCATTATCCTATACGCAAAAGTACCAAAGGGGCAAGTGAAGGTTGTCTTTTCTTGATCTTCCAAATCAATTTCTATTTGGAAGTACCCCGAGTAACCATCCAGAAAACAGTAGAAAGGATGTCCTGAGACTCTCTCAAGGACTTGGTCCATGAAAGGCAATGGGAAATGGTCCTTCCTAGTCACTGAATTCAACCTCCTGTAGTCTATACACATCCTCCATCCTGAGGTAGGACGTGTAGAGACTTCCTCCCCTTTCTCATTCTAGACCACAACAATTCCAGATTTCTTTGGAACTACTTGGGTGGGGCTCACCCACAAGCTGTCTGAAATGGGATATATGATCCCAGCTTGAAGTAGCTTCAGAACTTCACCCCTCACCACCTCTTGCATGTGAGGGTTCAACCTCCTCTGAGGCTGCCTCACTGGCTTTGCATCTTCCTCCATATAGATATGGTGGGTGCACACCAAAGGGCTAATCCCTTTCAGATAAAAAATTTGCTATCCAATGGCTTTCTTGCATTTTCTGAGGACTCCCAAAAGACTATCCTCTTGATCACTAGTGAGAGTTGAAGAAACCACCACTGGACATTTCTCATCTTCCTCCAAATATGCATACTTCAAATCAACAGGAAGCGGCTTCAAAACAAGCTTTGGAGGGTCCTCCACAGCTGCTCCTTGTGAGTCCTCCTTATTGAACAGTGGTAAGATCTCTTCCCGTCTTCTCCAAGGAGACATGATGGCTAACACATCAGAGGGTTCAGGTAACCCTTCTTCAAGCATTTCAAGGCTTTCATTCAAGCTCTCTTCTAAATTCTTGTCACAATGTTCTTCAACCAAAGTGTTGATCAAGCACACCTCCTCCAATCCTTCCTCCTCTTCTAGGTGAAGGTGCTTCTTGCATAGGTGGAATATATTCAATTCCAAGGTCATGTTCCCAAATGTGAGCTGCATCACCCCATTTCTACAATTGATGATGGCATTGGAGGTAGCTAGGAAAGGTCTCCCAAGGATGATTGGCACGTAATTTGCTTCCCTAACAGTGGGATCAGTATCAAGCACAACAAAATCCATGGGATAGTAGAATTTGTCCACTTGAACTAGAACATCCTCTATCACCCCCCTTGGGATTTTGACTGACATGTCAGCTAAGGAGAGAGTGATGGCTGTGGGCTTCAATCCTCCAAGTCCCAGTTGCTTGTACACAGAATATGGGAGCAAATTCACACTTGCCCCTAAGTCTAGTAAAACTTTCTCCACATGTGTCCCTCCAATGTTGACTGAAATGGTGGGGCATCCCAGATCTTTATACTTTACTGGAGACTTACTCTGAATGATAGCACTTACTTGCTCAGTGAGGAATGCATTCTTTGTCGCATGTAACCCTCTCTTGACCGTGCACAAGTCCTTTAGAAACTTTGCATATGTGGGGACTTGCTTGATCATATCAAGTAAGGGTATATTCACCTTCACTTGTCTCAAAACTTCAAGAATTTCTGATGAATTCTTGATTTCTTTCTTTCCATGTAAAGCTTGAGGAAAAGGGGGAGGCATATGTTTCTTCATCATATCCTCTTTAATCACTATCCTTGGCTCTTCTTCAATGCTTGATTTGGATGCACTTTTCTTCCCACTCTTCTCTTCTTGGTTATTGCTCTCTTTAACCAAGGTTTTCTTTGACAAGAGTTCTTCATCTTGCCTCACCTTAGGCAAGGGTTGATCGACCTCCTTTCCACTCCTCAAAGTCATCACAGCTTTAACCTCCCTCAACTTTGAAGACTCCCCCTCTTAGGTTTCAACTTCATGAACACCCTTGGGATTTTGGCTTGGTTGAGAGGGAAACTTTCCCTTCTCATTCACTGTGTTGAGGTTGGGAAGCCTAGAGATGGAGTATTGAATATTATCTATCTTCTGAGATAGATCATTTTGCATCCCCTCCATTCTCTTAATTTGAGAACTCTCAACATTTTCAATCTTTTGATGCAATTGGGAGTTGATTGCCTTTTGTTCACCCACAAAGTCACCATTGACTTTACTTAGGTTCACAATGGCTTGCTCCACTGAAGAGGTTTGTTGAGGTGCTTGGGTTTGGGCTTGTGGTTGGTATGGAGGTGGTCTTGGTTTCCAAGAAAAATTTGGATGGTTTCTCCAGCTTGAATTGTAGGTGTTTCCATAAGGTGCATTGTTGTTAGGCCTAAATTGCCCCAGAACATTGGCTTGATCACCTAACATCTCCCTCACAGCTGGCATGGTTGGGCACTCATCTACCACATGATCACATGATTGGCAAATGGTGCATGGCATGACATGGGCTTGGGTCTCGGAAATGGCTTGGACTTCATGCATCTTTTTCAACTCAAGTTCTTCCAACCTCCTTGCTATTGTTGCCACCTTAGCCTTCATGTCCATGTCTTCACTTAACACGTACATTCCACCCTTTGGATTTTGGGTTGGTTGAGAGGGAAACTTTCCTTTCTCTCTTAAGTTGGGCTCATCCCATCCTCTTGACACCTCAGACACATAACTTAAAAAGTCCATGGCTTCTTCCGGATTCTTGCTCATAAAATCTCCCCCACACATGGTTTTAAGAATTTGTTTCATGGAGGAAGACATCCCATCATAAAAATAGCTCACCAAGAGCCATGTATCAAAGCCATGATGAGGGCAAGCATTGATGGCCTCCATATACCTTTCCCAACATTCATGGAACTTCTCATTTTCTTTTGCAGAAAAGTTTGAGATTTGTCTCTTCAACCCATTGGTCCTATGGGTGGGGAAAAATTTCTTCGAAAATTCAGCTTGAAGATCAACCCAATTCCTTATGCTCCTTGGCCTTAAAGAATTAAGCCATATTTTTGCCTTGTCCTTCAAAGTAAAAGGGAATAGCTTGAGTCTCATCAAGTCTATTGAAGCTCCTCCCTCTCTAAAGGTATTGCACACCTCCTCAAACTCCTTGATGTGGGCATATGGATTCTCACTCTCCATTCCATGGAAATTTGGTAGGAGGGGCACAATATGGGGCCTTATAACAAGCTGCTCAAGAGGAGGTATGATGCATGAGGGTGCACTCATCCTTGGTGGGTGCATTCTATCCCTCATGGATAGATATGCATTTGGGTTACCCCCTTGACCGTGTTGAGAATTCTGATCCTCTGGTGGAGGGTCCATGATGTTTACACAGATATCCAACTCTGTGTCTTGAGGATTCTCAATTCTTACTAATCTTCCCTCTTGGTCCCGAATCCAATAGGGCATGCACAAGTTACTACTTACCTGAAATAAAACAAAAACAACCAAAACAAAAGAAAACTAGAAAAAGGTTAAGGTTAGAAAGAAAACGAAAATAAACTTAACAAAAAGAAAGGAAATGAAGTTAATGAAAAAGGAATTCACCAAACTTGTGATGGAAATCACAAGTAGCCTTTAAAAGGTTGTATCACTGTATTGTGGCACCATCCCCGGCAACGGCGCCATTTTGATTCGCGTGTAACTCCAGTTGGGTCATTTAATCAAAAATATTTATAAAACCTATGACCTCATACTAGCGTAGCAAAGCTACTATAGTATAGTGGCTCTAGGGTCGAACTCTGGGATGGGTTTTCATTCTACCAGTGATATACTCAAGATTAGAAATTGAATTTAATGATTTCCTTTATCAAAAACTTAAAGTTAAAAAGAAAATAAATTTTTTTTTGAAAGTGTTTGAAACTAAACTAACATAAACTAACTGAAAATGGAAGAAAGAAAGTCTCCCGGAGCTAAGGGTTGCTAGGATCAAGTTCAGAATGCCAAGTGGAAAATTCTTGATTTTTCTCCTCGCATTGGGGATTTAACCTATAGTTATTTCCCGAACCGGTATAGGTTTAACAATGAAGATTTAATCCATAAAAAGTCAATAGAAATGGTAGTCAAGGTCCATTAATGGCTTTAGACACTATGGGTCTTCACCTTGAGTCACTTTCCAATGGCTCGTACATGATAACTAATGGACTGATATGGATCTAGCAATAAGCATCCACAGAGACCTGAAGCTTACCATGTATTGGCCATTCAAAGTGATTCTAAGGGATTTAAAGCAAAACTTTGGATTTAGAAGCCATTTATGAACTCCAACTACCTGAATTTAATGCACGGAAGCTTTCCACCTTTTCATCTGGGCTTTTCACCTAGCTTCCTTCACTCCAAGAAACCAAAAGTTTAGCCTCTCATCCTCCGGGAAAACATCCTCAGAGGTTGTTTGGCTTCCAAGAAAAATAAAATAGTAAAGAGAAAAGAGAAACGAGAGAGCTCTGTATATTTTCTAAGTGTCAAACGTAACACACATATCATCCTTTCCAAGAGGTGATTTCCACCCCTTATATAGTCTTTACAAAAGCAAAAGCTTGTGATTGGTTAGTTACAAGGATAAGAAAAGAAATTACATCAAAAAATACATAAGAAAATATCTACAGTGGAGTCGGAAAAAACAGATCAAAATTCGCACCACGCATGGGCTATGCAAATTTTGAAGGTGTTGTGCGAATTTCGCACAACACAAGGTGTCGTGCGAAATTTTCGCACAAGCCTGGAGCAGTTGGCTTACGAAGGCCATATCTTCCTCATTTCAGCTCCAAATCGTACACGGTTTGAAGCGTTGGATTCTTAACTTCCTGAGCTTTGAAATGGTATATATCATGTAGAAAATGAACTTCGGGAAGTACTCCAAAAGTGCGAAAGAAGACTGCAGCTGCTGTCGTCTGATTTTTTCACTTTGCTTCTCTTTGCTTGGCTTGTCTTAATGATCCAAAAGGCTGTCAAAACACTAAAACTAGCCACAAATATGATTAGAAGTCATTGCTAGGTCCTTAACATGCCAATTGGAATAAAGATGGAGAATTACTACACAAAAGTGCTTAAAAGATATTGAATTAAAGGTATAAGATAGCACTCTTTGGGTAGTAATCATATGTAAAGCCCTAAGCTCATGAATCGAAGGTTCTCATGTCATCCACAACCTTGAGCTATTCATAGCATCTATAGCCCTAAGCCTATGACTCAGAGTTTTTCATGTCAACCACAACCTTTAGTAGTTCATAGCATCTATAGCCTTGACCTCATGACCCAAAATCTTTCATGTCATCCATTGTCCTAATTGTTAACAGCATGTAGAGCCATGTGCTTACATCCCAAAGTCATTTCCCTTAACCATAGCCCTGAGCTTTTCATAGTATCGAAAGACTTGAGTTCAAGACCCGATTCGTTCATATCCCCCATAACTTAGAGTTGTTCATAACTTCTAGAGCCTTGAGTTCATGAACTAGAGTGTTTAATTTCAATTAAAACCCTGATATGTTCATAGTATCTAGAGCCCCCAACTCATGACCCTAAGCGGTTCATAGCATCAAGAGGCCTGAGCTCATTGAATCTTGAGTCTTCATATGATCTAAGACTCTGAGTTATTTATAGCATCCAAAACCTTAAGCACACGACCCGAAGTAGCTCATGTCATCCATAACCTTTAGTTGTGCATAACATCTAGAGCCCTAAGCTCACAACCCAAATTCGTTCATGTCCACCACAATTGTGAGTAGTTCATACCATCTATAACCTAGAGCTAATGACCAAGAGTCATTCATGTCAACCGCAACCCTGACTTGTTCACAGCATCTAGACCATTGAGCTCACCACCCAAAGTTGTTCATATCATCCATATCCCTGAGTTGTTCATAGCATCTAGAGCCCTGAGATCAAGACCTGAAATCATTCATGTTAACCACAACCATGACCTCTTCATAGCATTTAGAGCCTTGAACTCACGACTCGGAGTAGCTCATGTCAGCCATAACCTTCAGTTATTCAAAGCATCTAGAGCCTTGAGATCACAACTCAGAGCTGGTTATGTTAACCACAACCCTGAGTGGTTCATAGCATCTACAACCTTAAGCTCATGACCCAAAGGCGTTCATGATAACCACAAAGGAGAGTTGTTCATAGCATCTAAAGCCATGAGCACATAACCCAAAAGTAGCTCATGATATCTACAACCCTAAGTTGTTCATACTATCCAGAGCCCTTAGCTCACAACCTGAACTCATTCATGTCATCCATAACCCTACCTATTCATAGCATCTAGAGCCTCGAGAGCTCATGTCCCAGATTCGTTCCTATCAACCATCACCTTAAGCTTTTAGCATCTAGAGCCTTAAGCTCATGACTCAAGTCATTCATATCATCTATAACTAAAAGCTATTCATAGCTTCTAGAGCCCTAAGCTCACAACCCTAAGTGGTTTATAACATAAAGAGGCATGGGCTTATCGAATCTTGAGTCTTCACATCATCTAAAACTTTGATTTGTTTATAGCATCCAAAGCCTTGGGCTCATGAACTGGAGTAGCTTATGTCATCCATAACCTTTAGCTGTTCATAGCATCTATAGCCTTGAGCTCACAACTTGAAGTCATTCATGTCAACCATAACCCTGAGTAGTTCATACCATCTACAACCTAGAGCTAACGACCTAGACTCATTCATGTCAACCACAACCCTGACCTCTTCATAGTATCTAAAGCACTAAGCTTACCATTTGAAGCCATTCATGCCATCCACATCCCTGAGTTGTTCATAGCATCTAGAGTCCTGAGATCAAGACCTGAAGTCGTTCATGTCAACCATAGCCCTGACCTCTTCATAGCATCTAGAGCCTTGAGCTCACGACTCGGAGTAGCTCATGTCAGCCATAAACTTGAGATGTTCATAGCATCTAGAGCGTTGAGTTCATGACCCAGATTTGTTTATGTTAACCACAACCCTAAGCAGTTCATTGCATCTAGAGCCCTAAGTTCATAACCTGGAGTCATTCATGTCAATCATAATGGAGAGTTGTTCAAAGCATCTAAAGTCATGAGCACACAACCAAAAAGTAGCTCATGATATCTACAACTCTAAGTTGTTTATAATATATAGAGTCCTTAACTCATAACCCGAACTTGTTCATGTCATCCTTAACCCTACCTATTCATAGCAGTTAGAGCCCTGAGAGCTCACATCCTATAGTCGTTCCTATCAACCATAGCCTTAAGATTTTCATAGCATCAAGGGCCTTGAGCTCAAGACCCCAGTCATTCATATCATCTATAACTCAGAGGTGTTCATAGCTTTTAGAATCCTAATCTCACGACCCTAAGTGGTTCATAGCATTAAGAAGCCTAAGCTCACGGGATCCTGAGTCTTCATATCATCTAAAACTTTGAGTTGTTTATAGCATCTAAAGCCCTAGGTTCACGACCTAGAGTAGCTCATGTCATCCATAACTTTTAACTATTCATAGCATCTATAGCCTTAAGCTCACAACTCAAAGTCATTCATGTCAACAATAACCCTGAGTAGTTCATACCATCTACAACCTAGAGCTAACAACCTGGAGTCATTCATGTCAACCACAACCCTGACCTGTTCACAGTATCTAGATCACTAAGCTCAACACCCGGAGTCATTCATGTCATCCACATCCTTGAGTTGTTTATAGCATCTACAGCCCTGAAATCAAGACTTGAAGTTGTTCATGTCAACCATAGTCCTGACCTCTTCATAGCATCTACAACCTTGAGCTCATGACTCAGAGTAGCTCATGTCAACCATAACCTTGAGATGTTCATAACATCTAGAGCCTTGAGCTTATGACTCAGAGTTGTTTATGTTAACCACAACCCTAAGTGGTTCATAGCATCTAGAGCATTGAGCTCACAACCTGAAGTCATTCATGTCAACCACAATAGAGAGTTGTTCATAGCATCTAAATCCATAAGCACACAACCCAAAAGTAGCTCATGATATTTACAACCCTGAGTGGTTCATACTATCTAGAGCCCTTAGCTCACAACTCAAACTAATCCTACCTATTCATAGCATTTAGATCCCTGAGAGCTCACATCCCAGAGTTGTTCCAATCAACCATAGACTTAAGCATTTCATAGCATCAAGAGCCTCGAGCTCATGACCCCAGTCATTGATATCATCTATAACTCAAAGGTGTCCATAGCTTTTAGAGTCCTAAGCTCATGACCCTAAGTGGTTCCTAGCATCAAGAGGCCCGAGCTCACGAGATCACGAGTCTTCATATCATCTAAAACTTTGAGTTGTTTATAGCATCTAAAGCCTTGGGCTCACGACCTAAAGTAGCTCATGTCATCCAAAACCTTTAACTGTTCATAATATATAGCCTTGAGCTCACAACTTGAAGTTATTCATGTCAACAACAACCCTGAGTAGTTCATACCAACTACAACTGAGAGCTAACGACTTGGAGTCATTCATGTCAAACATAACCCTGACTTGTTCACAGTATCTAGAGCACTAAGCTCATTACTCGGAGTCATTCATGTCATCTACATCCCTGAGTTGTTCATAACATCTAGAGCCTTGAGATCAAGACCTGAAGTTGTTCATGTCAACCATAACCCTGACCTCTTCATAGCATCTAGAGCCTTGAGCTCACGACTCGGAGTAGCTCATGTTAGCCACAACCTTGAGCTATTCATAGCATCTAGAGCCTTGAGCTCACAACCCATAGTTATTTATGTTAACCACAACCCTGAGCGATTCATAGCATCTAAAGCCCTAAGCTCATTACCCGAACTTATTCATGTCATCCACAACTTTAAGTTATTCATAACATTTAGATCCATGGGCTCATGATAAGGAATCATTCATATCATCAACAACTCTAAGCATTTCATAGCATATAGATTCTTAAGCTCACGACCTATAATTGTACATATCATCCACAACCTTGAGTTGTTCATAGGATTAAGAGACTTGTGCTCATGACCAAGAGTAGTTCATGTCATTGACAACCTTGATTAGTTCATACCATCTAGAGCCTTGAACTCACGACCTGGAGTCTTTCATGTCAACCATGACCTTGAGCTGTTCAAGTATCTAGAGTCTTGAGCTCATCACTTAGAGTCATTCATGTCATCCACAACTCTGAGTTGTTTATACCATCTAGAACCTTGAGCTCATAACCCGAAGTCATTCATGTTAAAAACAACCTTAAGTTATTCAGAGCATCTAGAGGCTTAAGCTCATGGGATCTCGAGTAGTTCATATCATCCAAAACTTTTAGTTATGAGTAACTTTTAGAGCCCTAACCACACGACTTGAAGTCTTTCATATCAACCACAACCTTGATATTTTCATAATATCTAAAACCCTGAGATCATGACCCAGAGTCGTTCTTATCATCCATAACTCCGAGTTGTTTATAGCATCTAGAGCCTTAAACTCCGAACCCAGATTTGTTCATGTCATCCACAATCCTAAGTCACTTATAACATCTAAAGACGTGAGCTCATGATGCAGATTCGTTCATATCATCCATAGTTCTGAATAGTTCATAGCATCTAGAGTCTTGAGCTCCAAGATCTTAAGTTGTTCATATCATCTATAACTCTGAGTTGTTCAAAGCATCCAAAGTCCTATGGTCACGACCTAGAGTAGTTCATATCATCCACAACCTTGAACTATTAATAGAATGTAAAGCCCTAATCTCACGAGCTAGTGTCATTCATGTGATCCACAATTTGAATTGTTTATGAGATCTAAAGTCATGAGCTCATGACCTAGAGTTTTTAATGTAATCAACAACCTTAAGATATGCATAACATCTAAAGCCTTGAGCTCACAATTAAGAGTTTTTCATATCATCGACAGACCTAAGTTGTTTGTAGCATTTAGAGCCTTGAACTCACAACTCAGAATCGTGCATATCATCCACAATCCTAAGTTGTTCATAACATCTAAGACCTGAGCTCATGACCAAGAGTAGTTCATGTCATCGATAGTGTTAAGTTGTTCATAGCATCTAGAGCCTTGAGCTCATGAGCCAGATTCTTTCATGTCAACCCCAACCTTGATATTTTCATAGTATCTAGAGCCCTGAACTCATCACCTAGAGTTGTTCATGTCATCCACAACCCTAAGTTGTTCATAACATCTAGAGCTTTGAGCTTATGACCCAAAGTCGTTCATGTCAACCGTAGCCTTGAGCTGTTCATAGCATCTAGAGCCTGGATCTCATGACCCAAAGACGTTTATGTCATCCCAACACTAATTCGTTCATAGCATCTAAAGGCTTGAGCTTACAAGATCCCGAGTCATTCATATCATCCACAATTCTATGTTGTTCATAACTTCTACAGCTCTCAGCTCATGACTTGGAGTATTTCATGTCACGCACAACCCTGATTTATTCATTGTATCTAGAGCCTTGAGCTCATAACCTGAAGTCCTTCATATCATCTACAACTCTGAGGTGATCATAGCTTTTACAACTTTAAGCTCATAACCCAAAATCGTTCATATCATACACAACCTTGAGCTATTCATAACATCTAGAGCCTTGAGCTCACAACCAAGAACTGTTCATATCATTCACAACCTTTAGCTATTCATTGCATCTAGATCCTTCAACTCACGACCCATAATCGTGCATATTATCCAGAGTCCTGAGGTGTTCATAGCATCTAGAGACCTAAGCTCATAACTAAGAGTAGTTTATGTCATTGATAGCCTTTTGTTGTTCATATAAGCTATTCATTTCATCTAGAGCCCTAAGCTCATGACCCAGAGTCATTCATGTCATCCACAGTCCTAAGTTGTTCATAACATTGAAAGACTTAATCTCAAAATGCAAGATTATTCATATCATCTACAACCTTAAGCTATTTAAGTCATCTCAAGCTTGAGCTCATGACTCGAAGTTGTTGATGTCATCAACAACACCGAGCTATTCGTAGCATCTAGAACCTTAGGCTTATGACTAAGAATCTTTCATATCATCCATAGTCCTAAGTTGTTCATAGCATCTAGGGGCCTAAGGTGAGGAGATCTTAAGTCGTTCATATCATCCATAATTTTAAGTTATTCATAGTATCCAAAGCCTTAAGCTAGCGACCCAAAGTAGTTCATGTCATCCATAGCCTTATGTTGTTCATAGCATTTAGAGCCTTGAGCTCACAACTTGAAGTTGTTTATGTCAATCACAACCCTGATTTTTTTGTAGTATCTTAAGCTCTGAGCTCATGACCCGAAGACATTCAAGTCATCCACAATCCTAAGCTATTCATAGTATCTAGAACCCTAGCCTCATGACTTGTAGTCCTTTTTGTCAACCACAACACTGAGCTATTCATGTCAACTAGAGCCCTGAGCTCACCACTCATAATCATTCAAGTCCTCCACAACCCTAAGTTGTTCACTGCATCTATAGGCTTGATCTCACAATGTAGAATCATTCATATCATCCACAACCCCAATTTTTTCATAGCCTCTATAGCCCTAAGCTCACAAGACCCCGATTTGTTTATATCATGCATTGCCTTGACCAATTCGTAACATCTAGAGGTTTGAGTTCACGACCTAAAGTCAGTCATGTCATCTATAACCTGAGTTGTTCATAGCACCTAGAGCCCTCATTTGAAGACTCGGAGTTGTTCACTACATTCATAGCTTTGAGGTGTTCATAGCATCAGAGCCTTGAGCTTAGGACCCTGAATCATTCATATCATTGATAACACTAACTTGTTCATAGTATCAAGGGCCCTTTACTTTTCATCGCATCTAAAGCCTTGAGCTCACAACCAATAGTTGTTCATGTCATCCACAATCATGAGTTGTTCGTAGCATCTAGAGTCCTGACCTCCCGACCTTGAGTCATTTATATCATTTAAAGCCTTGAGCTATTCATTTCATCTAAAGCCATGAGCTCACGACCTGGAGTCGTTTATGCCAACCATAGCCTTGAGCTATTCATAACATCTAGAGCCTTAAGCTCACGACCTTGAGTCGTTCATAATTTTTTACAATCTTAATCCATTCATAGTATTTAGGGCTTTGGGCTCACAACTAAAAATAACTCATATCATCCACAACCCTGAGGTGTTCATAGCATTTAAGGTCTTGGGCTCAAGACAAAGAATTGTTCATATTATCGACGGTCCTGAGCTGTTCATACATCTAGTGGCATGAGATCACGGGATATTAAGTCATTCATATCATCCACAATTTTAAGTTGTTCATAGCATCCTCAACCTTGACTTGTGACCTAGAGTAGCTCATGTCATCCACAACCCAAAGTTGTTCACAACATCTAGAACCTTGCGCTCATGACCTAAACTCATTGATGTCAACTACATCCTTGAGTTGTTCATAGTATCTAGACCACTGAGATCACGACCCGAAGTCATTCATGTCACCCACAGCCTTGAGCTATTCATAACATGTGAAACCCTAGGCTCACGACCTGGAGTAATTCTTATCAACCATAGCACTAAGTTGTTCATAGCATTTAGAACCCTCAACTCATGACCCACTATCATTCATGTCATCCAAAGCCTAAGTTGTTCATAATGTTCAGAGTCATGGGCTCACAACCAAGAATCGTTCATATCATCCACAACCTTGAGTTGTTCATAGCATCTAGAGGCCTGAGCTCACGGGATCCGGAGTCATTCATATTATCCATAACCTTGAGTTGTTCATAGCATCTAGAGCCTTGAGCTCACACCCTAGAGTAGCTCATGTCATCCACAACCTTAAGTTGTTCATAGCACCTTAAGCCTTAAGCTCACAACTCGGAGTCATTCATGTTATCCACAATCCTGAGTTGTTCATAGCATCTAGAGCACTAGGCTCACAACCTATAGTCATTCTTATCAACCACGACACTAAGTTGTTCATAACATCTATAGCCCTAAGCTCACGACCCATAGTCGTTCATGTCATCCACAACCCTATGCTATTCATAGCATCTAGAGGCTTGATGTCACAATGCAGAATCGTTCATATCATCCACAACCCTAAGCTATTCATAGGCTCTAAAGTCATGATCTCATGGGACCCATGCATTGCCTTGAGTAATTTGTAACATCTAGAGTCTTGAGCTCACGACCCAGAGTTTTTAATGTCATCTTCGACTCCAGTTGTTCATAGCACCAAAGCCCACAATTGAAGACTCGGAGTTATTCATGTCATCCATAGCTCTGAGGTCTTCATAGAATCTTAGAGCCTTGAGCTCAAGACCCTAAATTGTTCATATCATCCATAATGCTTACTTCTTCATAATATCTAGATCCCTTCACTTTTCATATCATCTAGAGCTCTAAGCTCACAAACAATAGTTGTTCATGTCATCCACAGCCTTGAGCGGTTCATAGCATCTAAAGTCATGACCTCCCGACCTTGAGTCATTTATATTATCCAAAGCCTTGAGCTATTCATTTTTTTTCTAGAGCCTTGAGCTCATGAACTAGAGTCATTTATGCCATCTACAACCTTGAGCTATTCATATCATCTAGAGCCTTAAGCTCATGACCTAGAGTCATTCATGTCGACCACAACCCTGAGCTATTCATAGCATCTAGAGCCTTGAGCTCATGACCCTGATTCATTCATGTCATCCACAACCCCTAAGTTGTTCATACATATAGAGGCATATGTGCACGAGATCCTGAGTCATTCATATCATCCACAACTTTAAGTTTGTCATAGCATCCACAACCTTGAGCTACGACCCTTAGTAGCTCATGTTATTAACAACCCAATTATGTTCATAGCACCTAAAGCCCTCAGCTCATGACCCAGAGTTGTTCATGTCAACCAGAACCCTAAGGTGTTCATAGTATCTAGAGCCTTGAGCTCACAACCCAAATTCATTTATATCATTCATAACCTTGAGTTGTTCATAACTTGTGCTACCCTAGGCTTAGGAGCTAGAGTCGTTCTCTTCAATCATAACACTAAGTTATTCATATCATCTAAAGCCCTGAGCTTATGATGTAAATTTGTTCGTGTCATCCATAGCCTGAGTAGTTCATATTGTTTAGTACCATGGGCTCATAACTAAGAATCGTTCATATAATCCATAGCCTTGAGTTGTTCATATAATTTAGAGCCCAATACTTTTCATAGCATCTAGACACCTATGTTCATGGGATCCCGAGTCGTTCATGTTATCCACAACCTAAAGTTATTCATGGCATCCAGAGTCCTAAACTGACAACCTAGAGTAGCTCATGTCATCTACAGGCTTGAGCTGTTCATAGCTTCTAAAGCCCTAAACTCATTATCCAGAGCCATTAATGTCATTAACAACCCTAAATTGTTCATTGCATTTAGAGCCATAGGCTCATGAATAAGAATCGTTCATATCATCCACAACCTTGAGCTGTTCATAGCATCTAGAGGCTTGAGCTCACAGGATCTTGAGTCATTCATATTGGCCACATCCCTTAACTATTCACAACATCTAGAGCCCTGAGCTCACAACTCGGAGTTGTTCATCTCATCTATAACCCTAAGTTGTTCATAGCATCTAGAGCCTTGAGTTCACGTCTCGGAGTTGTTCATATCATTCATAACCCAGAGTTGTTGATAGCATCAAGATCAATGGGTAACAACCAAGAATCATTCCTATCATCCACAACCTTGAGTTGTTCATAGCATCTAGAGGCTAAAGCTCATAGGATCCCAAGTCGGTCATATCATCCACAACTGTAAGTTCATAGCATTTTGAGCCCTGAGCTCACAACTTAGAGTAGCTCATGTCAATCACAACCTTTAGCTATTCATAGCATCTAGAGCCTTGAGCTCATGACCCAAAGTCATTCATGTAAACCATAATGTTGAACTATTCATCGTATCTAGAGACTTGAGCTCACTACCCGTAGTCGTTCATGTCATCCATAGCCTTGAGTTGTTCATAGTATTCAGAGCCCTAAGCTCACAACCTGAAGTTATTCATGTTAGCCATAACCTTGAGCTTTTCATACCATCTAAAGGCATGAGTTCATGATGCAAAATCGTTCATATCATCAACAACCCTGAGCTGCTCCTTGCATTTAGAGCTCTATGCTCATAGGACCCCCGAGTTGTTGATATCATCCATAACCTTGACCTGTTTGTAATATCTAGAGCCTTAAGCTCATGACCCAAAGTTATTCATGTTGTTTACAACCCTATGTTATTCATAGCTTCTAGAGCCCTCAATTGACAACCTAGAGTCGTTCATGTCTTCTAAAGCATTGAGTTATTCATAGCATCTAGAGTCTTGAGCTCATGACCTATACTTGTTTATATCATCCATAACCTTGAGCTATTCATAACATCTAGATACCCGAGTCCTCGATATTATCCACAACCCTAAGTTGTTCGTTGCATCTACAACCTTGAGCTCACAATTTAGATTCAATCATGTCACTTACAGCCCTGAGCTGTTACAAGCATTAAGAGCTCTCAACTGATGACCCAAAGTTGTTTATATCATCCACAACCCTGAGTTGTTCATAGCATATAGAGCCTTGAGCTTACAATGAAGAATCATTTATATCATTGAGAGCCCTAAGTTGTTCATAGAATCTAGAGTCGTAAGCTCAAGAGACCTCGAGTCACTTATATATCATCCACAATCCTCTACTATTCATAGCATCTAAAGCCCTGAGTTCATAACCTAGAGTAGTTCATGTCAGTCACAACCCTGAGTTGTTCATAGCATTTAGAGTCTTAAATTCACAATATCAAGTTGTTTATATCATCCACAACCTTGAGCTATTCATAGCATTTAGAGAATTGAGCTCACGATGAGGAGTCTTTAATGTCCTCCACTATCCTAAGTTTTTCATAGCATCTAGACCCTTGAGACTACGACCAAGAATCTTTCATATCATCCATAGCCTTAAGTTGTTCATAGCATCTAGAGCCCTGAGCTCATAACTTGGAGTCGTTCATATCATCCACGTCCTAGAGTTGTTCATAACATCTAGAGCCTTAAGCTCATAGGACCCCAAGTTGTTCATACCATCTACATCACTCTACTGTTCATAACATCTGGAGCCTTGAACTCATGACCTACAATCGTTCATATCATCCACAACCTCGAGCTATTCATAACATCTAGAGCCCTTAGCTCACGAACCATAATTGTTCATGTAATCCACAACCCTGAGTTATTCATAGCATTTAGAATCTTAAGTTCCCAACCCTGATTCATTTAAATATCTACAACCCTGAGCTATTCATTGCATTTAAAGCCCTCAGCTCACGACTCGAAGTCGTTTTTGTCATTCACAACCTTGAGTTGTTCATAGGATCTAGAGGCTTGAGCTTATGACCTTGATTTAGTCCCTAAAACCATAAAGTTTTCTCAACCAAAATTTAGAATATGCTTATGGAAAAATAGTGTCAACTTTAGCTCAACATTTACAAAACCTTCAAAACCAACTGATTGCTTTAGAAACCCAAAAATTTCAAAACCTCAAAATCCAAGAAAATCAAGAAAGACTGATAAAGGATTTGAAAACCAATACAGTGTCAACCAATCAAACCAATTGTTCGAATAGTCAACCTGAAATACTTAGTTTAATTAAGAAATCAGCTCTTTTGGCTTAACAATATGAAAAACTTGTTGTCAAAAACCTAGTTGGAGCTAATAACTACACTATAGTCGAAACCTTCTTTCTGGAAACTTAATATAACAAAGTGTTTAAAAATCAAGAACATAAGAAGCAAATTCAGGAAGAAAACCAAAATAATATCAGACAAAATAATATAGATTGTTTAAAAGAAATCCAAAGAAGACAAATAAAATCCATAGAGAAACTAAACACGGTCTTAGAAATTAGAAAAAAAACTAGAAGACTTTAAGAAACATAACTTGCTAAGAAATAACGTAGATTATATTAAAGAACAATTAGCTAGAGAAGAAAAATTTGTTAGAAAAGAAATAGAACAAAAAAAATTAGAACAACAAAGTTTAAAAGAAACATGAGAAAATGTTGACCAAAAGGTAGATACATTTTTAGAACAAAGAAATACAGGATCATCAGAGGAACAAAAACTAAATAACCTTTTAAAACAATTGGAAAACTTTAGTTTAGGAGAAAAACCAGTAATTAAAACAGAACAAAAAATAAATCCTTTTGAAACAAAAAGTTTAGCAATAAACCATGGAAATAGTCGAAGTTATAAACCCCAAAGATAATGTAAAAGAATTTATTGAAGAAAAATTAAAGAAGGTAGTAAAGGAAGTAACACCTTACAAAAAATAATTAGTTCAAAATTCTAAAATATCTAGATTTTTAAACCAACATACTATAAGTTCAATAGGAAATATTGAATATTTAGACTTAGTCTCTCCATAAACAAAACATAAACTATTAAAAAATAAAACCGATAAATATATGCATTAAGGAATAATTTTAACAGGAATAATGGGACTTCATCGTAAAGAAATTGGAGCACTTACAAATATTAACCTTTTAGATACTAGAAACAATACAATAGGACGAGCTCTTTTAGCTAACATAGAAGTAAATATGAACCAAAATTGTGCAATCATTAGTTGTATACCTCAATTTTGTATAGATCTTGAGGAATTCATAAAAAAAAATAAAAAAAACTGTAAATACTAAAGGTTGTGATATGGAATTAGGAAGTAAGAACCTTAGCATAGCTATAGGATTTATAGGAAAAACCACTAATGCTTTAAGTTTAAAATGTATGATGGAATTTGATGATATAGTAAAAACCTTTGGAAGTAAGACTGTAAATATGATAGAAGCAAAACCCGTAAATATAGATTATTTATTAGGACGAGAGTGGGAATTACCTCAAATAAATAAACTAGTAATAAAATATCCAACATCTAGTAGTTTATATGAAAATCAAGACGGAAGTTCAAGTATAACCTTTGGAAACTATAAAATTGTAAATGTAGAGGTAGAGTCAGATAGTGAGATAGAAACTGTAAATGTTATGAAAGAAGATATTTTACTAAATATTGAAACAATAGAAAACCTATACAAAAACTCAGAGCTAGTTAATATAATGTTAGAGGAATTTAGTGACGCAACGTTACTAGAAGAATAGTTAGATTAAGAAAACTTTGTTGATATAATGTGTAAAAACTATACAAATGATCAAATAATAGAACAAATTTATAAAACCAATTTAATACAAAAAATTGTAGATATAGAAACAATAAATCAATTTACTATTCAACCAAATGTTAAAGAAAACCTAGAAACAATCTCAAATGAGTCAATAAATACAATAAATAAATAAAAAAATTTGTAAATGTAAAAACTGAAATAGTAAGGTATAATAAGCCATATAGTAAGCCAAAAGGACCTCAATGGAAAACTAAAATAGAACCTTCTAATTCATTACAACCAATATATGGATATGAAACAATATTATATATAGATAGTACACAAGATCTTAGGAAAACCATAGAAAATTGGGAACAATCTTTAAATTCAGCCAGTGTAGTGATATCCTTTGAAAACCAATAAGAAATTATGAATTTTGTAAAAGCACCCTTAGAGGAACCATATTACAATTCTTTAAAAATATGGAACAAGAAAACAGTAGTTATTTTCAAGAAGTTAGAAATGATTTTAGCATATCTATATTTATAAATTTAATAAAACTATATTTTTTAGGAACAACTCAAGAAGATGTAAAAGAACCCACAATATACGCTCATAAGTTAGAACAATTGAAATTATGTAATCTTTTGTATATAAAAGAATATGAACAAAAATTTAGAAAATATGCAATCCTTGCTATTTGTAAATAAATATTATAATGATATGTAATAAATGGTTTCACATTGTATTTGAAAGTTTTATTTTAAAATAATAAGTATAATAAATATGTTCACACTGGTTTTGGTTTAAAACTTTGATTTTTATTCAAGGTTTTTGCCAATTGCCTTGACAATGAATAGTGGATAGGGAAAAGTTGGTATTAGAGCTTCGTGTATACTGTTAGTATATTAATTAGGAAAGGAAACTATTGATTCAAATTAATTTTCAGAGTACCGAACTTTATCTTACCCCATTAAAAAGTCTCTGATTATATTTCCTTGATCTGTCTATTTAGTTTGTATGTTCATTTAGTCTACTAATTTGATATGAATTAATGTCTTTATTCCTTATCCTCCTGGTATATATAATTTAGATTATATACACCTTTCTTTTTCCTTGTATGACTTATTTATAGGCAGAACATTTACAAATGACAAGTGAAATTTAATTCAAGTGGTTGGGGCAGTTGATAGATGTCATGACAAATATTTACAAGGTATTAAGAGGTTTAGTTAACAATAAATACAAATTAAATACAAAGTTGGTAAAGTCTTATGAGATTTGACTTTTGTTTCTTCTTTTACCATCCGTCTGGTCACTTCCTCTTTATCTTTTTCTTCTCTTTTCTATCACATGCAAAATATGTGGCTTGTACATGGCTTTACTAGTTCTGAACTTCTACTACTACATTAAATTCTTGTTGTTGGAGACTCATTTACTACTTCAACGTCGTCACTATTGAAATCAACCTTCTATTGCATTTTGCAGATTATAATAACTTTCATCATCAAGGTTTTCCCAAAATGATGCATCATCGTTGAGGTAAGAAGATGATTCTGGTATTCCTACACTGAGTTCGGTTATAAAATCTTGTTCTTGAGGATTAATAAGAGGTTTTGGAACAATAATGTGTTCTAAAGGTTTGTTTCTTCATATGGACATGGTTTTTGTTTCTCCAATGAGATGAAATAATTTATTCCGGGTTGGTCTAAGATCATAAATTTGAAGGGCTCTAAAATGAGTACAAAATTTTGGAAATTCATTTAGACAGGTCATTTCCCATTCTGGTTTTTGTTGAGGAATCAGTGATTCTTTATTATGTTTTATATATACATGGTGATAAGTTGGCACTACTAATCCATCGGTTTGAAATAAAGGTGGAATGGTTTCAAAAGAAATGTCTATGTAAGTGATCAGAGTTTCAGTTGTATCTTCAGCCTTATAAATTTCTACGATTAGTAATAAGAAAGTAAGAAATTTCTATTAAATTTATGCTCTCATTTTATTTCAAATTTATTTTATTTTATGTCTTTTTTCTTACCCTCAAGGGGTAAAAAGATAAATTAGGGAAATGAAAATTATTTGAATTATATTTCAATTTTCTTTACTAGTTAATATCTGCAATATACATAGATCCTTCACATATATGGTGTTTCCATCAAATTAAACATAAAAAAATAAAAATTGATTGGGTTATTTAGAAAGTTTTGGGTGTAAAATCAAGTTTTAAACCCTAACGAAATAAAAGAACTAATAAGTCCTGAAAAAACAACTATACAAACAATAGAATAAGTAAATATGGAAAATAAAGTTAAATCTATCATTTTTCCAACAACAATTAAATTAAAAACCATAGAATTAAAGGTAGACGCAATGTTAGACACCAGAGCTAGTAAGAACCTTTTATTTGAAACCTTAGTGCCTCAGGAACACCAACAAACATTAGTTCAACAAGTAGAATTAGTCCAATATAATCAACAAAAACTAATACTAACTAAGTATATTTCAAATGTACCAATCAACATCACCTTAGTGTTACCTCAAACTTATCTTCTACCTACTATAAGTTTATATCCTTTTATTTTAGGTTTAAATTTTGTACATTCTTTACATGGAAGGGTAACAATACAAAATAACCAAGTCAGTTTTCATCCTAAAACCACAACAATTGTTTATACAAACATGATAAATGCATCAAATAACTTCTAATTTGTTAATTTGATGAGAGTTTACATTATAATTTTTGTTTGATGTATTGTCCATGCTTGTATAAACAATTGTTGTGGTTTTAGAATGAAAACTGACTTGGTTGTTTTGTATTGTCATCCCTCCTTATAAAGAATGTACAAAATTTAAACATAAAATAAAAGGATATAAACTTATAGTAGGTACAAGATGTGGATAATTGATAAAATATATTTTAATCTTCTTATATTAGAAAAGTGAAAATTACTTATATTTTTAGTTATCATTATCTTGTTACACATTATCATATTTTCCTTAATTTTCTTTAAAAAAACTTAAATGAAAGAAATCGTGAAGAAACAAAAATTCAATTTTCTTTTGACGTGAAAATATGATATTTTAAGATATTTGATTAAAAATATTTAACTATAAAATATCAAATTAGATAGGATTGAATTATGAATTATACTATCTCAAGATTATCTAAATTTATATATATATATATATATACAATTAGTTTAACAAATTTGCCCTTTATGTAAATTAGTTTTTAATTGTCAATTTATTTTGAATTTTGAACATATGTAAATTCCTTACCTCCATTGATAACAAGTAGGGATGATCCTTTAACATGGATAAAAGTAACCTTTAATATGTTAAGGATGATTTAATTTTCTCAACTTTGTATTTTAATGTATAAGCTATTTTCCTTCATAATTTCATATGTAGATACGCATGAACTTTTTTGTTAATGATATTTATCCTTTACATGCAATTTTTTTTAATGGTTAAGTAATGATTGCTTCTAGTCCACTTATATACATTTCAATTAAAAATACAATTGAGTTTTATGAATTAAATTTTTAAATTTGTTGTTACATGTACGATATCTTAAAATATATTTTTCTGGTGGCAATGGTTAACTTTAAAGATGATGCTATATTAGGAAAGGATTTTCTTTTACGGTTGCATGACCTTACACATGATGAATTGGATAAGGTTATGTTTTAAAACAAATTGAATATTATGAATAAACATTTGTTGAATTGTTTTTTCATGATACAACTTGTTGATTATAATATTACTTTCAATTCTTAGGTTATTGATGTTTCAAAACTTCTTGATGTGTTAGAGATATTCAATCAACATACATATTTGAGAGATGTGTTTAGGTGCAAAGAGAGACTAAAAGTTCTAGTAAGTCGACTGTTGATAGCTTTTATTGGTAGTGCTATGTATGCTTTTTATTTCATTCTATGTAGTTGGATTTCTTTTGAACTTATATATGGTTCACCAAGTCGTGAGTGGGGATGCTAAAGCTAATAGGCTCCTACAACTCATCAATAATTTAAAAATTGATCCAAAACCACTAATTATCGTAAGGTCTTTTAGGATCTCAAACTGACTTTTCCCTTTCACTGGGATGGGTAAGACGACAACAAGTTAATATTGAAGCTTTTTTCGTTTTTTTTTTTGTTTTTTTGTTTTTTTTTTTAATTTTCATTCAATAGTTACTTTAAAAATATAATATTTTCTTAGTGAATTCATACCCAATTAGACAATTTGTTATTTAACATTGGATTGTATATTTTTAATTCAATATTTCTTATCCTTGTTTGTTTCTTTTTTCCTTTCAACTACTAATCTTTTAACTTTTTCCAAATGATGATAGAAAGAAAAATAAATATTAGCTTTTCTAAAAAGAAATTCTATAAAAACCATAGGGTGGTACTCAATTAACTTTCAAACATCTTATTCATATTGCATTGATGGTTGATTAGGATATGACAACCAATGATTCTACAAAAGACAACAAGAATTAAGTCATCAAGCTTACAAGTACAAGTGAATTAAAGATTTTAAGATTAACAAATATATTTGAAGTCATTCATTGACATGAAGACAACTTGATCAATCTAGGGGAAATGCATTCACTTTAGCTAATTGATACATCTTTGGAATCATTTAATTCCCAAGAATGCTCATTTGGCCAAGAATTGGAACCCTCAATATTTTTAATTTACTAAAATATTTTTCTTTGGTAGCCTAAATAAAATCTTCCTTCTATAAGGATATAACTAATTGTGTATATACTAAATTTGGAGTCCCTCTATTCCATATCATGTGCTCCTACAACCCTTTGATACTTATAGACTAATTAGTTGGCTAATTAGAACATCATTCCATACATGAAAATTTCACAATTACTTTATTGTAGTTTTGATTGTGATGGCATGAATTTTTTTTGTACATCTTGATGTAGGAAACTAATTTTAAATATTAGGTTAATTTAATAAGTATCTTAAAACAAAGAACTATTTACTATTAATTAACTTCTAGATCAGTTTAATCATATTGTTAGATGATCTAGGGATAGACAATTTTACTATTTCAAACATTTTATATTTCCTAACTTTTATGAATGGATGTTAAATACCACACAAATTCATAGTTGATAAACTAGCTTGTGACATATAAATCAAATATGTGTTTTTTATTAACTTATAAAAAAATCATACTCCAACTCATGCAAACATCACTGATGTGTCATTGTTTGCGCAAAAAGTGTATGTTGTAGAAGAAAGGATTATAGACAGGTAGCCAAGTTTTTCACCTTACCTTGTTCCTTTGATATACATTATAAATAGCTACTTGGAAGAAGGCACTTTGTCATTGATCATTTCTAAAAACAAAATTTTGGCATGATTTTAGATTAGTGTGGATTAATCACTTGCATGCAGTTCCATCTACAAAAAGAAAAAGAAGATAATGACATAAAACTTGACAAATGTTAAGCACATATTTTAAGGATTCCCTTACTATCTACCCAACTTGTGCATTGTTATAATTAGTAGAAATATATAATTGCTTCCATAATGAAACATTAGAAACATACTTAGTTTAATATTACTAAATTGATAAAATTATTAAATTTTTATCAAATGTATGTTCTTGGAATAATCTTCTATTTAGAAATCACCCACTCTATCTTTAACACTTGAATGTCCAATGCTCATAATAACTATTATGTTTGCAAAATGTATTCCAATTGGGATTTTCTAATGAGGATAACGATGATTCCAAACGGCTTGCTACAGGCTTTTTCATATCCTAGTAGTCCTGAAACAGATTTGACCCATATGGTGGTATTTTCATACTACATCTCCTTTTATTTTATATATGAATATATTTGTTGATTGAAAATTCATAGTTAAGAAATTATTTTTCCCAACACCAACAACCAAATAATTTTATTACTCAGACATTAGGTTTAAGTAGTTCATTCAAAATTGATATTATTTTTCCTATCATGGATAGGATTATCAGTAATTGTTCTAGAATCTATTTCTAACTATATCTTACTAATATTTTAATAATTTTCTAAAGTAGTACTTTCCATTTTGCTACCTTGAATGCATAGCTCCATACTCTTTCTTATATAACATAACCATAGTATGACAAAGAGCCAGTGAGTTATGTTGTATGATACATGACCATACATATTAAAAAAATATTAAATATGTTTTCTAGTTGTTGAAGACTTGTGTATCTCAATAATTAAACTCTGATTCATAATAGGTTACTTGAATCTATATAGTAATTTGATTTTTACTTCTTTGGTTTTTAGCTTTTCCTAGTAGTTAATTTTCACATGCTACTCTCCATACATCAAAAATTGCATTTAAAATGAGTTAAAAATCTTGATGTCAAAATTGGTAGCAAAACACAATAAAATTAAGCATAAGAAGCACAAATATAAAGAGATAAGGATATAGAAAGCAAACTCAGATTTATAATGGTTTGACACTTCCTTGCCTACATCCACTCTCCTCAAGCTCCTAATCGAGTGAGGGTTCCACTTATACTTGAAGCTTCAACCAAGCTTCTAATCATTTTTTACACTTGGATTCCGGCTCCAATGGGCTCTTACACAATCTCTTCAAGTCTTTACTCACTTGAAGGCTTTAACACTCAATTAACAAGCATGAATCTCTCAACCTAGCTCAACAATGACTCAAATACAACTCAAGGCTAGGATGAATCACAAGGGTGCATTAAAGAAAATGCAAATGAAGATTTGATGCACTAAGAAAAGAATGACAACTTTTATGGCAAGAACAAGTAGGCAAATAAATGCAGGTGTTCTCTTTTTCATAAATGAAGTGGAGATCTCAATTTATAGGTTTCTAACCTCAAGAGCCAAAAAACCAAAAAGGGGCCTTGACCGATCGAGTTGGGGGTCGACTGGTTCACTAGCCGTTCAAGCATTAATGCTTGGTAGGTGAGCGTTACCCTTAACCGGACCTAGACCAGGAATACAAATCCCTTGACCAAGAAAGAAAGGCTACTAGAAGAGAGAGAGAGAGTTTCTTGCATCTCTCGATCAGACCTTGATTGGGAAGGGGTAATCGATCAATCGGTACCTTAGTCGATTGAGCCGGTTTGGCCAGTGCCTCAATCTGTTCACCATTTTTGGTCTAAAAACCTATCCTTTCTTTTTTGGTATTTTTGCTTCTAGCACTCAGGCAAGGTCTTTAGGTAAAATAATATGCCAATTTTGAAATTTTTTACCTAAGGTTCATTTGATAGAACTCAGATTTTGATGGAAATGTCACTTTAAAGCATAAACTGAGTTTTTCAAATATGCATGAAATGATATGTAAATCCTAAGTGCACCCATGCATTCATCTTACATATGTTTCCTATGATTATAAGGTCTTTCAATATTCTTGATCTTACATCCATTAGGTCCTTGATGAATTTCCAAATTAACACCTGAAATTCTTTATAATTCAAACCAATTAGTAACTTAACCATGGTTTGATATCATCAAAACATGATTATGAGAACCCTGGGGCTAAAAATATCCCCTTTTTTTATGATGACAAACCTTGGTTATCTAGGAGAAGAAGAATCTCACCCTCAAACCAATCATGGATCAACAATCAAAATTTAAGAACTTAAAACCAAGATGATCAAGACATATTAGAAAGAAATTGCAACAAGAAACAATGTAAGTCATCAAATATATAGACATATCATATATCATAAGTCCACTGTATCAAGTCCAATATGTACAATCCAAAAAAAAGATATGCATGTGTGAGTCTCCTATATCTAGCCTCATAGACCCTAAAATATCTTCCCCTTTTGCCAACATCAAAAAGGAAGAAATGGGGTCTCTAATGAATCAAGGTTGAGGTGGTGGAGGTGGAAACACAGAACATAGATAGGTCATCATCTCCTCATGCTGATGCTCCAAGTGATCCTCAATATGCTCAATTCTCTGTTGGAGATACTCAAACTATGAAGTGAAGCCAACCTGATACTAATCTATACCATCCTCCTTGGAGTAGAAATGTGTATCACTAACCATAACCAGCTCCTCCATGCGAGTGTCAAGAGAGCTGATCTGAGTAGATAAATCCATCCATAGAGCATGGTTAGGAGCGAGAGGTGCTTGAGGAGGTGGTATCTCATTATGATTAGGCTTAGTGAATGTAGGTCCAGAGCAGAAAAACTCAATGTATGACGACTAAGTAGATGGACCCTCAATAAAAGTCGACTCAGACATTATCAACTCAAAGAAGGTAGCCTCAAACTAAACACCCTCTGTCTAAAGTGGGGGAATGTCAGTCTTGGACCCTCTCTACTGATAGCCACTTTGAGAGTCTATACCACCTTCCATCTCTTGAATCTCTGCCTTCTCATCAACTCTGGGATGTGCCCGTCCCTATCCCCAGACCTGTCTTAGTGCTCTCTCTGTTTTTCTCACCCAAGAACCATCTAGGGCCTTCTCAAATTTCATCCTCCTCATGGACTAATCATCATAAGTATCATATGTGTTGGGGACCTCAAAATCTACCTTTCTACTCAAGTCAATGCCGACATCCTTGAATACTCTAGTAGGAAAGTAGCCATAAGGGAGTACATGGCTCGTGATCTCACAACATGCAATGATGCGCATCATCAACAAATATCCTAAATGGATCTGTCTCCTAGTCAGAATGGAGTCTATAAGGAATGCCTCATAATAAGAGAGCTCATCTCAATGTCCACCCCATAGTAAAAAATAGAGCACAACATATGGTGTAGTACTTTATTGATGACTGTCAAGCTATGTGTTGAGGGTTTGCCCATCCCATGGGCATCTGGAAGTCCACAGATCCTCTGAATGGCTTCTCTAAGATCAAATCCTGGCATAGTGGGCCACATCTTAGACTCGTATACTTTGAGTCCAACCGGAGCAATATCAAAGATAAGGCAGATGCTCTTCGGGTCCAGACGAATCTCAACTCCTCTAACAGTAGAAGTGATCGGGCCACTTATGTCATAAGTCACCCTTGAGTAAAAATCTTGCACCAATGTCGAAAAAATTTGCTCAGAAATAGTAACGGCAGATAGCCAACCCATCCTAGTGAATAAACCCTCGAATCCAAAGTGTTGAAGTTGGGGAAAATTAATATTTCTCTTGGAACTACTCATCTCTGATCAAAATTCTACTTGTACCATAAGTCATTATAAGGAAAAAGGTCATTATTGACATATATTGTCTTGACTTAAGGTTATATATGTCAATATTGTCTATTTAAATGAACAATAATGACATATACAACTCATTTAAACCAATAATGACATATATAAAATTTGATGAATTCTTTCATGACTTATATAATAGAATCTTGATAGATAATTTATCAGTCAATGTATAGTTAATATGTTCATATGTCAAGATACTTGAATAAAAATACTAATGATAACAATTTGTTTGATATGTGTAGATCTAATTTACTTACTAAGGATTATAAATTGAAGTGATGAGAACAATATGTTTTGATTAAGGAGGTCAATGTTTATTTAATAAATTATTTTAGTAATGCTAATATCAATTTTCATTTTTTATTTATCAAATTGATTAAATCGTTTTTTAGTCTATACCAATAATAATGAAATAAATTTTTATAAATAATTTTTTATTTACTAATTTTAGTGAAATAAAATTTGCTACATTATGGTTTTTTTTTTAATATATGATATAAATAAAATCAATCTTAATAAACTATTTTTTTATTGATTGATGTTAATGATTTTTTTTTTTTTTTGAGTTTGTATTAATATAATCTATTTTTATAAACTATTTTTCATTATTGTTAAATTAGTAATTAACTTGTATTTAATTTAAAATTAATTAATTAATTTATGTGAACTTTAAAATTAAGATAATTCAAATTTTAATTTATAAATTGACGGGCATAATATTAGGTTTCAAAATTTTACTTTTTAAGTTAACTCATACAAATTTAGATATTAGGAAAGAATAAAATTAATTATAGTATATTGGCATTATACAAGTTATAAATATATTCCATAAATTGATTCTCATAAAGTTGAGCATGATATAATAAGAATTTAAATTTTGGTGTGATAATATTAATGTTGGTGAAATCTGGACCGTTTATTTTATAATCCCATCCTTACCATTCATTTCAAAGAACCCTAACAGTTCACATTTTCTATCTCAGACTACTCTATCACTGCCCACTCTCCCTTTTCTCTTCTTCTTTTTCTTCTTTCCTCCCTCCTCCCTCTATACCCATGCCCTCACCCATCTCAGTACAGTCGGCTATCAGTCGTCATTGGCGATGAGGTCAACGACTGACATGGTATCTCTCTCTTTCTCTCTCATTTTTCTCTCCTCTCTCCATACCCATGCCCCTCACCCATCTCAGCAGTACCACTGGCTATCAGTCGTCACTGACGATGAGATCAATGACCGACGTGGTCTTTCTCTCTCTCTCTCTCTCTCTCCCTTTTCCCTCATTTCTCCATACCCATGCCCCTCACCCATCTCAGCAGTATCGTCGGCTATATGTTATCACCGACGGTGAGGTCAACGATCCACACAGTCTCTCTCTTTCTCTCCATTTTTCCCCTCTTTCTTTCTTTCTCTCTCTCGCCTTCCCATCTTCACCGTGTCATCCTTCATCGTCTGCTACACCAACCACCATCAACCAAGCCCCATTTCCACCATCCCACTATGGCGACCCTTATTGCCATCATTCTTGTTGCCCATCATTGACAGCCACTTATCACCACCCATATTAGCTTCACCACACCTCCTTTCCATTCGCCACCTATGGTCGTCATTCTCATGTTCGCACGACTACCATCATTACTCATCATCCCTCTTCCTTTCACAGGCTTCCACCACCGCACCTCAACACACTGCCACCAACTATGTATTTTCTTGTGGAGAAGCAACAAGAAAAAAGAACTAATAAAGTGAGAGCTTTGAATATCCTATTCTTTGAATTTGTTCTTTTAGTTTGTTATTTTCTAAGATTTCACAATATTCATGTATTGGTGAATTTTACTCTATTATCTTCTGTATTATCTTTCACTTTATCTTTCCCCTTTTTACTCTCTTTGATTGTAGAAAAACTAAGGAAGATAACTGTATAAAAAAAATTAATAATAAATAAAAAATCTTGGAATATCCCATTTTAGAATTTTTTTTCCCCGCTCTTTTCTAACATTTTATCGTAAGCTAGCAAAATGTTTATTTGGTTCACAATCTTGAAACTTGAAATTAATATTCAATTTCATTTTTATGTTTCAAATTAAGTTTATAGGCATCAATGGTTACTGCAATTATGTGTCTCATTTTTGTTGTGCCAAAAATAATGTGATATCTAATGAGTTCTTTTTTAAACTTTTGTTTTCATTTTTTGCTAGTAAAGGCTAATGTTTCATTTTCTTTATATTGATTTCTATGTTGATCTATAATATTTGGATGTGTTAATTGAAATAATTATGAGTAGATTGCCTTTAACTTTTATCTCTACTATTTCCTTTACAAGTGTACAGGGATACCATTAGATTTTTAATTCAATTTGAAGAAACAAAACTATATATTTGGGCACACAAAAACAATTTGCATAATGTGATATGGTTTTCTCTTTAATATGGTTAATTATTTAATTTTATTTATTTATGCACTTGAATTTTTTACTTGGGTTCCTTTGGTTTGGTTCTTTCCCTTTGTTTTTTTCCTCTCTTTTTAGGGCTAAATTTTAATGTTTTGATTCATGATTGTTTGAAACTCTTTCTTTAGTTAAATATTTATATGCTATTTGATTAATAAGCAATAAATCAACCCTCACAAAATTTTAATTTTTTGTTTCATAGTCACAAGCCAACTAAAATTGTTTCTATAATCCTTAATTAATTGATTAATTAAATTTCAAAATTTACAGATTTAAGCTCTCAACTAGATAGCTTGTGCATTTATTAATTCTTGAAATAAAGACAAAATTTGCACACAAAATATCTATTACCCAATTAGAATTGAAGAAGAATGTCCTTGATTTTTTATTTTGTTAAGTTTAGATGCATTTGGTGCATGAAATTAATAGTGAGTATGATTTCTATGAATTTGAATTTAGATATTTCATTATTTATGATTGAGATAATTAAAATTTCTGCTCAACTTTAATTTCAATTATTTCTTGGATAATGTGAGTTTTTATCTATTTAAAAACCAAAATAACATGAAAGATATATTTGGAACTTTCTTTTTCTCTTTTCCTTTTTGCATTCCTTTTAGAAACTAAAAAGAAGTATATTTTTATAGTTATTTAGGTCCATAATATAAAAAGCACAATAATTAAACTTAGAATTCATTCTTAAAAATATTTAATTGTAGTTAGATATCTAATTTCTCAATTTGAGTTTTCTTTTTGTTAACATGGTTTGTTTTTTCTATCATAGGTTTGAGATAGAGGTATTGGCAATTTTGGGGTCTTGTTAGAGGGTAGTGCTTGAAGATTAATGCTAGAAATATGATATCTATAAATTGCATATATGTTTGATGTATTCTTGTAATTGAAAGTACCTTATAATTTGAAAATGGCTATTTTGATACATGTTACTTACTTTTCTATTAATGTTGTGTCTATCCTATTAGGTATCTAAGAAATATAGCAAAAGAAGAAGAAAATGATGGAGAATTAGAGACCCTCTTACAAGATAGTATTGTACTTTTTAATTTAATTTTGTATATTATCTTAATTGAATGTTTGTAATTAATTTTTTTTTATATATATAGTAACTAGAGAGTAGCTAGAAAAATATTTATTTCATTGTGTTTTTAATATTCAAATGTATATATAATAATTTTTTCCCTTGAGCAATAGTTTATTTGTATGGTTTTAGGACTTAATTATTATTATAATAATTAAATAGTACTAAATATGGTAATATGTTCATTTTCCATTAAAAACTAAAAATTATAATAAAATAATATTAAATTTTTCATGGGCAACCTTGACAAATGGCTAATGCCCAACATTGACATCTGCAATAGCTAGAAACCTTGACATATTATACTTATCCTTAACATTTGTTGCAGCAAACTTGACAGAAAAGCAAGTTAACATTAACATAAGATCAAAGAATCTTGACATATGTTGAATCCAACCGTGACAAAAGTGAAAGAAACATTGACATATGTCATACTAACAAAGATTCCATCATTAGTAGAAATTGAAACAATGTAAATGTCAAGGTAGATTTAAACTTTTCTTGACACTGGCATAGATGACATATATGAATAGTAACATACCTTGATAGATATACCCTATCTTGATGGTGAAAAACTATCAATGAAAGCCTTTTTTCTTGTAGTGAGTAGTCTCCCATGGAATTGAATAAGGTAGTGTCAAATCACGCCTTTCAGTGTGCCTTTGGCTAAAATGACTCAACTGGGTGCTTGCCCTATGCCCTAGAGGTTGTAGGCTCTTGCTTGGGGGCCATAGAGGACAAAGACTGAGCAAGATGAAGAGATAGAACTGGTAAAGGCTTACACTTGAAACCCAAACGAATAGAAATGGAGATGAATCTATGTTGGAGTTGACTGTAACACACCTAAGGAAGAGAAGACCATTGAAAATGGAAACCCTAGCCTTCAAAGTCTTCAAAACTCTCCCTTTAGTTTTCTCTAGCATTGTGCCCACATTCCTTTAGCTTTCTCCGGCATTGTCCCTAGATCCCCTAGTCCATTCGGTCAACATGACTCATTTCCCTTAGCCTTCTTTATTGTTGTGTGGGGACAAAATTGTTGGTCATTTGAATTCTTCACTAAAGTTCATTTCACTCAATTCATTGCTTGCACTTCGCACTCGCGTTTCACTTGTTCATTCACTCTACTGAAGAGGGGCATATTAGTAGACCCTCAATTTTGTCCTTCGACACTTGCATTTATCTTAAGGGTGTCACATGCTCCCAATTTTTTCCTTATGGCACCACCATGACCCTCTTTTAGGCTTGATCGGTTTTGGAGCCTTATGTAAGTTCATATGCGGTCCAATGTAGTGGAATTTGAAGTTCATTTTGGAGTTCCGTCATGGCCAATTCCCTAGTTGTTCACATCATGTTAAAGGAAGGAAGTGGGGTCTCCCCAAAACTTCAGTTCAGTTGGAGTTCATTGGAGTAGGTTTGAATATGGGGCACTCTACCTTGTTTTTAGTCATATCTCTCATCCAAACTTGGAATCGAGTACCATTTTTTTAATGGACTCCTTGTTCTTCAAGGAATATTTTTCAAAATTTCAATTTTTTTTCTTAACCGGCTCGACCAATCCCCAACTCTTCAGTTCGGTTGGAGTTCATAGAAACAGGTTCGAATATGGGCACTCCACCTTGTTTTTAGTCATATCTCCCTCATCCGAACTCGGAATCGTGCACCGTTTTTTTTATGGTCTCCTTGTTCTTCAAGAAATATTCTATCAAAATTTCAATTTTTTTCTCAACCGGCTTGACCAATCCCCAATGCTTCAGTTCAGTTGGAGTTTATAGGAGCAAGTTCGAATACGGGGCACTTCACCTCATTTTTAGTCATATCTCCCTCATCCGAACTCGGAATCGTGCATCATTTTTTTTATGGACTTCTTGTTCTTCAAGGAATATTTTGTTAAAATTTCAAATTTTTTCTCAACCGGCGTGACCAATCCCTAAAGCTTCGGTTCAGTTGGAGTTCATAGGAGCAGGTTCGAATATGGAGCACTTGGGATTGTTTCGATCATATCTCCCTCATCCGAACTCGGAATCGTGTACCATTTTTTTTATGGACTCCTTGTTCTTCAAGGAATATTCTATCAAAATTTCAATTTTTTTCTCAACCGGCTCGACCGGTCCCCAAATTTTCAGTACAGCCAGAGTTCATTGGAGCATGTCTGAATTCAGAGCAGTTAGGCTTGTTTCGATCATATCCCCCTCATCTGAACTCGGAATTGCGTACCATTTTTTTTTTCTATGGACTTCTTATTCTTCAAGGAATATTCTGCCAAAATTTAAAAAATTTTCTTAGCCGGCTCGTTGGGCCAGCTTGTATAGAGCACTGATTTTGGTGATTTTGAAGCCCAAATCCTACATGGCTCGGGCCTATAAGCTCCAGATCGATTTTGGGCAATATTTTGGGTCCATTTTGGGGCTTGGTTCGGGTTCCTTGCAGCCCACCATGAATCCATATGGATTCTTGGTGGTGAAGCAAGGGAGTAAATGTGGAAAGAGTAGCTCACCTCGTGACAAAGAGTAGCTCACCTCATGACTGTGGGGAGTGTTTATGGAGCTGGTTTTCGAGGTTGATGGGGACACGTTCCAGAGCTGAAGGAGGGAAAAACGAAGGTGGAAATGGGAGGAGCAGGGGTTCTGGTATAAAAAGCCAGAATGGAAAGAGAGAAAGACCTTTTTCCTTTACATTTTTTCTAGGGGGGAAACTTTGTCCAAGACTGGTGAGTGAAAAAAACAGAGTGTGGAGAAGGTTTTGAGCATCTGAGAAATTTCTGGGTGCACGTGAAGTGAGCAAAGAGAGAAGGGAGTAAGGAGCTCTTGATCGGTGAGGACGTCTAGGAGTCTTTTCAGGCATGGTCTTTTGGATTGTTGTTTTTCTCCCTGCTTGTTTTTTTTTTAATAGACACTTTATTGATGCTCTTGGTATGTAACTATTGCATGGTTTCATTTTTTATGTTTTCTATGGATGTCTTATTTTGGGTTGGTTCTGATCGGGAATAGGGGGGAAGAGTGACCTACTTTTGATGTGTGAGTAATAGGGTCACTGCCTTCATTAGTTTTGGTTTTGGTTGAAGGTCATTGTGACCTCCTGATTGTTAAGGGAAGGATTCTTGTGGCCTTGTAGCTTTGGATTGAGGAAGTTCTTAGATGCTAGATTCAGGTGGCTATGTTGGTATGGGCGTTTCTACCACTTGGTTTTTCTTGAAACCTCCTTTGCTTGGTATTTAGAAAGAGTTTCCATGACCTTCTTTGTTTTTTTAATTTGGGGCTACCCATCAGTAATCTGGACTTAAACCCTAGGTCTTGTGGCTACATGTATAGGTTCCATGTGGCTGAAATTTCGATTTGCTTCTTGGTGATTCTAGTAGTTGCATTGGGGGGGCTTTAGGTGGCTAAATTTCAGCTAGATTCATAGGCTATAGGAGGCTGAAATTTCAGTTTGTTCCATGGGATTTAAGTAGCTATATGTGGGAGGCTTCAGGTGAATGAAATTTCAATTTGGTTTCAAGGGATTTATGTGGCCGCATGTGGATGTCCGTGTGGCCGAATTTCCAGTTGGGTTTCTTGAGTTCAGGGGGGCTGCATTGTTGGTTGATTAATGAGCTCTGTGGCCTTAGTTTTATTAAGGTTGGGTGGCTCGGGTTTGGCCTTCTATAAGGAACTCGTTGCATTGTTTCGGCCGGTTCTCTCTCATCCTAGCTTGGAATTGAGTGCTATTTTTTTTTTATTATTCCTTATTCTTCGAGGAATCTTCTAGTAAAGTTTCAGAATTTTTCTCAATCGGTTGAACCAGTTGGGAGCCAGTTCAATAGGTTCTACTAGGCAGCCCCGTTTTGTAAACACATTGCATTGTTTCGACCGGTTCTCCCTCATCTGGGCTCGGAATTGAGTGCCATTTTTTTTAGATTCCTTATTCTTCGAGGAATATTCTAGTAAAGTTTTATAATTTTTCTCAATCGGTTGGATTGGTAGGGAACCAGTTCAACAGGTTCTACTAGGCAACCTTGTTTTATAAACACATTACATTGTTTCAGCCGGTTCTCCCTCATCCGGGCTCAGAATTGAGAACCATTTTTTTTGTTGGATTCCTTATTCTTCAAGGAATCTTTTGGTAAATGTTTAGAATTTTTTTCAATCATTTGTACAAGTTGGGAACCAGTTCAATAGGTTATACTAGGCAACCCCAGTTTTAACATGTTTTGACCCCCATTTTTGTTGTGGCTTGAGCCCTTAGGCTCCAAGGCACTTGTGAGCCACCTTTAGGGTCAAAGTTTAGTTTGGTTAGATTTAATGTGAGCCCAATTCATGGATGGGAAGAATGTGGATTAAGTGAGCATGGTTTGGTTTGATGGAATTTAGAGGAATGTGTGCAAAAGAAATCGAACTATTTATTTCATTTCGACCCGCTTCCATCCCTTTTGGGTATGAGATTTGATGCTTGATTGAGAGTGCATGTCGTATGCTTGTATTACTTGCCTTACCTTTTTCTTGCAGCGCATGGATGGGGACCACAAGTATGCACTTCAGCTTTGGATAATGAAATTCACATGAATGCTTGGTGCATGATTGCTATGTATATTTGTTGCGCATTTGAGCTCATTGACTGACCTCTTATGCAGCGCTTGTTTAGAGACCTCAGGTATGCACTCTGATTTTGACTTGTTGAGTGTATGTGTATGCTAAATACTAGACAAGTCTATGTGATTCATGTCATTTGTTTAACCCAAGGTTTGTTTGATCTTTGACCCATATGCTCCTATATACCCAGTTCAGTAGTAAAGACTGAGTTATGGGCCTAGAGGGGTGCTACCTCGCATGAGGTACCTTCCCGATAGGTAACCTGATCCCCGGACCCAGAATCTAGTTTTCGCATACCGTTTTTTCCTGACTAGAGTCATGTTGGGGTTTTTGTTCTTACTTAAATTTTCCCCATTTAAAAATAAAAATAAAAAGTAAGTGGCGACTCCAAACAAAACCGTTCCTCGTTGGGACGAATATTTCAAAACACGAAAACCAGTTTTCCCTTTCACCTTTAAAATAACAAGTCGCGTCAGTCGGTGGATCGGGTGAGGGTCCACAACCCTACATTTTATGAAGAGCTTAAGGTTGTTGATGATATGAACAACTCGAGGTCGTGAGCTCAGACCTCTAGATGTTATGAAAAGCTCAGGGTTATGGATGATACGAATGAATTTGGGTTGTGAGCTAAAGGCTCTAGATGCTATGAAAAGCTCATGGCTATGGATGATATGAATGACTCTAGGTCGTGAGATCAAGGCTCTAGATGCTATGAACAACTTAGGGTTGTGGATGATGTGCACGACTCGGGGTCCCATCAATTAAGGGCTTTGAATGTTACAAACAAGTCAATCTTGTGGATGACATAAATGTCTCCGAGTCATGAGCTTGGGGCTCTTTATGCTATGAACAACTCAGAGTTGTGGACGACATGATTGACTCAAGGTCGTTAGCTCAAGGCTCTAGATACTATGAAAAGCTTAGGGTTATGGATGATATGAACGACTTCGGGTCCTGAGCTTAAGGCTCTAGATGCTATGAACAGCTTAGGGTCGTGGATGACATGCACAACTCAAGGTCATGAGCATAGGCCTTGGGATTTTATTAAGAGTTTAGGGTTGTGGATGACATGAACAACTCTGAGTTGTTAGCGCATGACTTTAGATGCTATGAAAAATTGAGGGCTATGGATGATATGAATGACTTTAGGTCGTGAGATCAAGGTTTTAGATGATATGAATAGCTCAAGGTTGTGGATGATATGGATGACTCAGGGTCCCATCAATTGAGAGTTGATTTGTCCCCAATTGGTGTTCTACTGGATTCAGTCCTTAGATGGGAGTTATCAACAAAATTTATAAACCTAATTCACCATATACTAGGGTAGCATAGCATAGTGGTTCTAGGATCGTCCATAGGGATGAGTTTTCATTTCACACGTGATATTAGTTATAACACTGAAATTGTGGTTTTTCTTTTATGAGTTAGCTTTAAGAGAAAACATAAAGTTGGTTGAAAAGGTTTGGTTTTAAGCTAACCAAAAATAGTAACTAAGATTAATTACAAAGAAAAGGTTTCTTAGAGTTTTAGGTCACTAGGTTCAGGTTCCTTATACAAAAGGGGGGATTTCGGATCCTTTCCTCACATTGGGGATTTAACCTATAGTTATTTCCTGAACCGGTGTATTACATTTGCTTCCTATTAATGGTTTCAAACACTAAAACCCTCTCATTGAATCATCTTGCAATGGTTCATACCTCTCACCTAGTATTGGCCATTCAAGGTGATCCTTAACCTTGGATTACCCTTTAAAAGCTCGCAAGAGATAACTAATGGATGTCTCCAGGGAGTCCGAAAGCTTACCAAGTGTTGGCTATTCTAGGTAATCCTACCTTTAAACCACCTCCCAGAGGCTCGCAAGAGACAACTAATGGATCTCAATGGATGGAGTCTGAAAAGATTACCAAGTGTTGGCCCAAGTGATTTTAAGGGATTTTAAGTTAACTAAAAAAATAAAAATCATTAACGGGTCACAACTTCTCTTCATTTAAAACTAAAACAAGGAAAACTCCCACTTTTGTATCCAGATCCCTTACCTAGCTTCCTTCAGTCTAAGAAACGAAAAGCCTAGCCACTCATCCTCTGAGACCTCAGAGGATGTTTGGTTAGAAAGAAAATAAATATAAAATGAGTAGGTAATGCAGAGCAAAGCTCTATGTATTTCTTACTAAGAAGAATGTACAAGGGATCCTCAAGAATTTCTTCCGAGATTTCGAGATATATACAGAAGATATTTTCTAAGAAATATCGAGAGAGATATTTTTAACCTCCCTTTAGATATCCTAAATATCTAGAAAATATCTTTAGTTGATTACAAGGAGAAAATAGGTAATTACACAAAATATCTCGAGATAAAAATCTAACTGAGTCGGTGCAAAAATATCTAAAGATTACAGGAAGATTTCGTAAGGCTTGCGAAAATTTCATAAGGGGTTGCAAAATTGATTTTCCTCGGCTTTGGTTTCGCAAGGCTTGCGAAATTTCTATTGGCTTACGAAAATTTCGCAAGGGGTTGCGAAATTCATTCTCAGTTTCGCAAGGCATGCGAAATTCCTTCTTGGGCAATTCGCAAGGGGTTGCGAATTTGTTGAATGTTAGATTCCTTCTCTAGTTCTCTTCCTTGCATACTTGATTGATTTTGCAAAGACTTTGAAGCTCTCTTAAAACTTGGATTCTTCATGTAATTTAGCTTCAATCTTGCTTTGCCATGGACTATACCAAGTTCTCCCTAATTCTTGGCTTGTTTTAATGATAAAAAAGCTATCAAAAACACCAAAACATGCCAAAAACTTATTAGTAACACTTGCAAGGGTCCTTAATGTGCCAATTGAGTTAAAAGGTAATAAATACTACTTAAAAGTGTTTAAAAGAGTTTATAAGAATCTATAAAAGAGCACTTTTTGAGTAGTAATCAAGATCTCTAAATGCAATAAACAACTCAAGCATGTGGATGACATGAATGACTCTAAGTAGTGAGCCCAAGGTTCCTAATGCTATGAATCACTCAAGGTTGTGGTTGGCATGAATGACTCCGAGTTGTGAGCTTAGGGCTCAAAATGCTATTAACAAATCGGGGCAATAAATTATATAAACGACTTTGGCCCGCTAGCTTAAGGCTCTAGATAATATGCATAACTTAGGGATGTGGTTCATATGAACAACTGTGAGTCGTGAGATGAAGGCACTAGATGTTATAAACAACTTAAGGTTGTGGATGATAAGTACGACTCGGGGTGGTGACCTTAGGTCTCTAGATGATATGAATATCTCAAAGTTGTGGGTGACATGAATGACTCTAGGCCATGAGCTCAGGGCTTTAGATGATATAAACAAGTAAGGGCTTTGATTTTATGAACAACTCTAGGTCGTGAGCTCAATGGTTTAACTACTATGCATAACTTAGGGTTGTGGATGTTATAAACAACTTTCGATCATGAGGTGAAGGCTCTAGATGCTATGAACAACTTTGGGCTATGGATGATATAAATGATTTGGGGTCCCATGAGCTCAGGTCTCTAGATGCTATAAACAGCTTAGAGTTATGGATGACATGAATAACTAGGGGTCATGATTTCATGGCTCTAGATGCTATGCACAACTCATGGTTGTGGATGACATGAATGACTTTAGGTCCTGAGCTAAGGGTTGTAAATGCTATGAATAGCTTAGGGTTGTGGATGATATGAACGACTTGAGGTTGTGAGCTTAGGGCTCTAGATGCTATGAATAACTCAAGGTTGTGGATGATATGAACGAATCTAGGTCCCATGAAGTTAGGGCTCTAGATGATATAAGCAACTCAAGGCTATGGATGACATCAATGACTAGGGGTCATGAGTTCATGAATCTAGATGCTATGCACAAATCATGGTTGTGGATGACATGGATGACTCTGAGGCATTAGCTAAGGGCACTAAATGTTATGAATAGCTTAAGACTGTGAATGATATGAATAACTCAAGGTCATGAGCTTAGGGCTCTAAATGTTATGAATAGCTTAGGGTTGTAGACAATATAAATGACTCTAGGTCATGAGTTGAAGAATCTAGATGGTATTAATAGCTCAGGGCTATGGATGATATGAACGACTCGGGGTCTCGTGAGCTCAAGGTTGTAGGTGCTATGAACAATTGTTAGTTGTGGATGATATGAAAAACTCTAGATCATGAGTTAAAGGATCCACATGGTATGAACAACTCAGGGTTATGGATTATATGAATGACTCAAGGTCCCATAAACTTAAAGCTCTAGATGTTATGGACAACTTAAGGTTGTTAATGACATGAACACTCTAGGTTATGAGCTTAAGGCTCTAAATGCTATAGTAGCTCAAGGCTATGGATGACATGAACGACTCAGGGTTCCATCAGTTGAGGGCTCTAGATACTATGAATAGCTTAAGCCTGTGGATGACATGAATGACTCTAGGTCGTGAACCCAAGGCTCTTAATGCTATGAATAACTCAAGGTTATGGATGGCATGAACCATTTAAGGTCCTAAACTCAAGGCTCTAGATGCTATGAACAACTCAGGGCAGTGGATGATATGAACGACTTTAGGTCATGAGCTTAAGGGTTTAGACATTATGCACACCTCAAGGATGTGGATCATATGAACGATAGTGGGTTGTGAGTTGAAGGCACTAGATGTATGAACAACTTAGGGTTGTGGATGATATGAATGACTCGGGGTGGTGAGCTCAGAGCTCTAGATGGTATGAACAACTCAGGGCTATGAATGACATTAATGAGTTTGGGTTGAGAGCTCAAGGATTTAGATGATATGAATAGCTCAGAGCTATGGATGACATGAATGACTCTAGGTTGTGAACTCAGGGCTTCAGATGCTATGAACACCTCAAGGTTGTGGATGACATGAACGACTTCAAGTCATGAGCACAGGATTCCAGATGCTATGAATTAGTTAGGGCTCTCAATGATATGAATAGCTCAGGGTTGTGGATAATATGAATGACTCTTGGTAATGAGCTGAAGGCTCTATATGGCATAAATAGATTTGGGCTATGGATGATATGAACAACTCGGGGAGGTGAGCTTAGGGCTTTAAATGGTCTAAATAACCGAAGACTGTGGATGATGTGAATGAGTTTAGGTCGTGAGCTTGGTGCTCTAGATGATATAAACAGCTCAGAGCTGTGGATGACATGAACGACTCTAGCTTGTGACCCGAGGGCTTTGGATGCTATGCATAACTCATGGTTATGGATGACATGAACGACTTTGGGTTGTGAGCTGAGAGCTCTAAATGCTATGAATAGCTTAGCGTTGTGGACAATATGAACAAATCTAGGTCTTATAAGCTCATGGCTTTAGCTGCTATGAATAGCTAAGGGTTATGGATAATATGAACAAGACTGGGATGTGAGCTCAATCCTCTTGTTGCTATGAACAACTCAGAGTTGTGGATGATATGAACAACTCTAGGTCATGAGCTAAAGGATCTAGATGGTATGAATAGCTCAAGGCCGTGGATGATATGAATGACTTAATGACCCGTAAACTCAAGGCTCTAGAGGTCATTTACAACTCAAGGTTGTTGATGACATGAATGACTCTAGGTCGTGAGCTTAGGGCTCTAGAAGCTATGAACAACCTAGGGTAATGGATCATATGAATGATTCTAGGTCTCATGAGCTGAGGGCTCTGGATGCTATGAATAACTCAGGGTTGTGGATGATATGAACAACTTTGGGTCATGAGCTCAATTCTCTAGATGCTATGAAGATATGAATGACTCTGGGTCGTGAGCTTTGGGTTCTAGATGAACAAATCAAGGTTGTGGATGACATGATTGACTTTAGATCATTAGCCGAGAGCTCTAGATGTTATGCACATCTCATGGCTGTGGATGACATGAACGACTTTGGGTCATGAGCTGAAGGCTCTAGATGCTATGAACTACTCAAAGCTATTGATGATATGAATGACTCGGGGTCGTTACCCTAGGGCTCTAGATTGTATGAACATCTCAGGATTGTGGACGACATGAACAACTATTGGGTTGTGAGGTTAGGGCTTTAGATGCTATAATAGCTCAAGGTTGTGGATGAGATGGACGACTATAGGTTATGAGCTTAGGGCTTTAGATGCTAATAATAGCTTAAGGTTGTGAATTACATGAATGACTCTAGGTTGTTAGCTCAGGTCTCTAGATGCTATGAACAAGTTAAGGTTGTGGGTGACATCAACAACTTCGGGTTATGAGCATGGGTCTATAGATGCTATGCACGGGTCATGGCTCTCGATGATATGAATGATTATAGGTTATGAGCATAATGCTCTAGATGTTATGAAACGCTCAAGGTTGTAGAGGATATGAATGACTCTTGGTCATGAGTTGAAGACTCAAGATTCTATGAACACCTCTAGGTTGTAGATAATATGAATGACATGGGGTCCCGTGAGCTCAGGGCCTTAGATGTTATGAACATCTCAAAGCTATGGATGACATGAATGACTCTAAGTCATGAGCTCAGGGCTTTAGATGTTATGAACAATTGAAGGTTATGATGGCATGAATGACTTCAGGTTGTTAGTACTAGGCTCTTGATGCTATGTTCAACTCAAGGTTGTGGATGATATGAACGACTCTTGGTCATGAGATCAAGGCCCTAGATATTATGAACAACTCAGAGCTATAGATGATATGAACAACTCAGGCTCCTAATGGCTGAGGGCTCTTGATGTTATGAACTCAAGCTTGTGGATGACACGAATGGCTACGAGTAATGAGCCTAGGGCTCCTAATGCTATGAATAGCTCAAGGTTATGGACGACATTAACAATTCCGAGTTGTGACCTTAGGGCTCTAGATGCTACCAACAACTCATGGTTGTGGATGATATGAACAACTTTGGGTCATGAGCTCAAGGCTCTAGATGTTATGCACAAGTCAGACATGTGGATCGTATAAATGACTATGGGTCATGAGCTGAAGGCATTAGATGTTATGAATATCTTAGGGATGTGGATGATATGAATAACTTGAGGTAGTGAGCTAAAGGTTATTGATGGTATGAACAACTTAAGGTTATGGATGGCATGAACAACTCCGGGTTGTGAGCTCAATCCTCTAAATGTTGTGAATAGCTAAGGGTTGTGGATGATATGAACGACTCTAGGTTGTGAGCTCTGAGCTTTATATGTTATGAACAACTTAGGGCATGGATGAAATGAATGACTCTAGGTCGTGAGATGAGGGCTCTAGATGCTATGCATAGTTCATGGTGGTGGATGACTTGAATGACTCTAGGCCGTGAGCTGAAGACTCTAGATGCTATGAATAACTGAGGGTTGTGAATGATATGAACAACTCGCGATCTAGTGAGTTTAAGGCTCTAAATGCTATGAACAGTTTACGGTGGTGGATGACATGAACAACTCTAAGTCGTGAGCTTAAGGCTCTAAATGCTATGAACAACTTAGGGCTCTATGTCCTATGAATAGCTCAAGGTTGTAGATGATATGAATGACTCGAGGTCATGGGGTGTGGGCTTTAGCTAATAATAACTTAGGGCTATGGATGACATGAATGATGTCACATCATTAGTTGAGGGCTTTAGATGCTATGAACAAATCAAGGATGTGGTTGAGATGAACAATTTTGGGTTATGAGTGTAGGGCTCTAAATGCTATGAACATGTCAGGGCTTTGGATCATATGAACAACTATAGATTTTGAGCTCAATACACTAGATGCTATGAATAGCTTAGGGTTGTGGATGATATGAACAACTCTAGGTCATGAGCTGAAGGCTTTAAATGCTATGAACAAATCTAGGCTATAGATAATATGAATGACTCAAGGCCCCTTGAGCTTTAAGCCCTAGATGCTATGAACATCTTATTGCTATGAATGATATGAACGACTTGAGGTCGTGAGCTAAGGGCTTTAGATGGTATGAACAACTCAGGGCTAAGGATGATGTGAACGACTACGGGTTGTGAGCTTAGGGCTCTAGATGCTAGGAACAACTGAGGGCTGTGGATGACATGAAAAGCTCTGGGTCGTAAGCTTAGGGCTCTAGATGCTATAAATAGCTTAGGATTGTGGATGATATGAATGACTCGAGGTTGTTAGCTTAGGGTTTTAGATGCTATGAACGACTCAAGGTTGTGGATGATATGAACAACTCTAAGCCATGAGCTTAAAGCTCTAGATGCCATGAGAAGCTCAGGTCTATAGATTATATGACTGACTCTTGGTCTTGAGATCAAGGCTCTAGATGCTATGAACAACTTTAAATGATATGAACAACTTCAGTCCCTTAGGTGATGGCTCTAGATGCTATGAATAGATCAAGTTTGTGGATGACATAAATGACCCCAGGTCATGAGCTACAAACTCTAAATGCTATGAACAACTTAGGGATATGGATGATATGAACACCTCGAGGTTAGGAGCTCAAGGCTTTGGATGTTATGAACAACTCAAGATTGGGGATAATACAAACAAGTTTGGGTCTCGTGATCTCAAAGTTCGAGATGCTATGAACAACTCAAGTGATATGAATGACTCTGGGTCGTGAGCTCAAGGCTCTTGATGCTATGAACAACTTAGGGATGTGAATGATGTGAACAACTTTGTGTCAAGAGCGCAACTCTCTAAATGCTATGAATAACTCAAGGTTGGAGATGATAAGAACAACTCTAGGTAGTGAGCTCAGGGATCTAGATGCTATGAATAGCTCAAGGATGTGAATGATATGAACAACTCGAGGTCTCGTGAGATTAGGAATCTAAATGCTATGAATAGCTTGGGGTTATGGATGATATGAATGGCTCTAAGTCGTGAGCTTATGGTTCTAAATGCTATGAACAACTCAAGGCTATTGATGATATGAATGACTTGGGGTCATGATCTCTGGGTTCTAGATGGTATGAATAGCTTAGGGTTATGGATGACATGAACGACTTCAGGTCATGAGCTAAGGGATCTAAATGTTATGAACCACTCAATGTTGTCAATGATATGAATGACTTGAGGTCATGAGCTTAGGGCTTTAGATGCTATGAGCAGTTGAGGGTTGTGAATGATATGCACAACTCTGAGTCCCATGAACTCCAAGCTCTACATGCTATGAACAAATCAAGGTTTTTAGTGATATGAACGACTCTAGGGCATGAGCTTAAGGCTCTAGATTCTATGAACAACTTAGAGTTATAAATGATATAAATAACTCAAGGTCGTAAGCTCAGGGCTCTATATGGTATGAACAACTCAGAAATGTAAATGACATGAACAACTATAGGTTGTGAGCTTAGGATTTAGATGCTATGAACAACTCAAGACTATTAATTAAATGAATGAATTTGGGTCGTGAGCCTAAGGCTCTAGATGTTATGAACAGGTTAGGGCTTTGGATTAAATAAACAACTCGAGGTCCCGTAAATTGAAGGTCCTCAATATTATGAATAGCTCAGGATTGTGGATGACATGGATGACTCTAGCTCGTGAGCTCATGGCTCTAGATGCTATGAACAACTCAGGACTGAGGATGATATGAACAACTCATGGTCATGAGCTTAAGGCTTTAGATGGTATGAATGGCTCAAGGTTGTGGATAACATGAAAGATTGTGGGTTGTGAGCTCAGGATCTAGATGCTACGAATAGCTTAGGGTTGTGGATGACATGAACAACTCTAGGTCTCGAGTGTAGGGCTCTAGATGCCATAAACAAGTCAAGGCTCTGAATGAAGTGAACAACTCTGGAACATGAGCTCAATGCTCTAGATGCTATGAAAAACTTAGGGTTGTGGATGATATGGCCGACTTTGGGACATGAGCTAAAGGCTCTTTATCCTTTGAAAAACTCTTGTCTATCAATAATATGAATGACTCAAGGTTCTGCGTGCTCAAGGCTTTAGATGTTATGAATAACTCAGGGTCGTGAATGACAGGAATGACTTTGGGTCATGAGCCTAGGGCTCTTAATGCTATGAATGGCTCAAATTTGTGGATGACATGAAAGACTCTGAGTCGAGAGCTAAGGACTCTAGAAGCTATGCACAACTCATGGATGTGGATGACATGAATGACTCTAGGCCATAAGCTACGAGCTATAAATGCTATGAATAGCTCAAGGTTACAGATGAAATGAATGACTTAAGGTCATGAGCTTAGGGCTTTAGATGTTATGAACAACTTAAGGTTGGAGATGATATGAACGAGTCCGAGTCTCGTGAGCTCAAGGCTCGAGATGCTATGTACAACTTATTGGAATTGAGCCTTGGAAAGCATGACATGATGTAACAGATTGAGATTCATTTATAAATTATTTATTTATGTTTCTTGGTTTCCCTTAAATATATCGTTTTTATTAATTGGTTATTTGAGCATACATGCCCCACATCACTTACATTGTACATGACTTGGGTGCATTAGGAGTTACACAGAAGATCCTAGTCATAGGTTCCTTGTAGAGTGATGAGTTGTCCACAATTGGTTCATGGATTTTGGTTATCCATCTGAGACTATAGTACACTACATCCTAATTGGAGGGATAACTTGTCTTAGCTATTGGGATGGTTTTCCCATGGTGAGTGTACTAGTGCATGTGATGCGCATTAGACAAGACCTATAGTGAATCATGACACAAGGCTATCAATTGTCATGATCCACTAAGCTACTATACTGCATGGAGTCTCAACCTTTAGAGGATATTGAGTTTGTGCCAAAGTTAACAGAAGGCTTTGACCTATGGTAAGACTTTAAAGTGATCATATATCCCTATGGATTGGGTCACTGTTGATGGAGGCTGGTGGCAATAACTTTTCTCAATAGAGGCACCATGATATCTCATGGATTAAGACAATGTGTCCCCTTGGGTGATCCAAAGGACATGTGATCTAGAAGACTATAGTCATATCATTTTCTTTAATGGAAATTTGACATATGCTCCTTAGAGTTAGAGTATGTCAATTGATCACATAATAAGTGGGATATATAACTCAAGGATTGAAGAGGTAATCTTGATAGGTGATAACATTACCTTGTTAGATTACGGACACCAGTTTAGGGGGAGTTTGCATATAGTGGATAGTAGGTCACAGACCCTAAGCTCGTCTCATTGTTATTTACATACGATATTAGAGTGCAGTTGATTCTCTTTAGTGGAATGTTGAATCAACTCCCAAAGTGGATTCTAAGGGGGCCAGTACTCCTATGGGTCACAATGGTCCCCGCTTTGAGCTCATATACCATGATGGCATGGTTTATGAGAGTTCAATTGACTTTCAATTCATTCTTATGCATAAGGGCATTTTGGTAATTGCATAAGATTGCACAAGGGATAGTGAACAAGTTTTCTTGATTGGGCTAATTGATTAATTAGATTGCATGTGTGGTTAATTAATTAATTATGACCCATTTTAGGTTAGATTAAGTGACCTAAGCCTTGGTGGGCTCAAGTCACTTAAGCTTAGTAAGGGAACCCTATAAATACCCCCATAGGGGCTAAGGCTTCCATAACTTTTAAAGAGACTTTGTCTTCCACCTTTAGAGAAAAAGAGAGATAGTGAGAGCCAAGAGATCTTCCTTTCCAAAGTCTACACTTTGGTGTGTCAAGATCATGGTTCGAGTCATCCAGCAAAAGATCTTAGGTATACGAGACTTCCATATTCATTATTTTTCATCTTCTTCAAGAAAAATTGATTTGGGAACATCCAAATCAAAGGTAAAGTTCTCTAATGGCTTTTCTCTTGATCCTAAAATTATAAAAATATGTTTTTTTTTTTTTTTTTTTTGCTTCCATTGCATAGGATCTAGAAACCTAGGGTAGTTTTGCATGCACCTATATGATCTAGGGTAAGGAAATGGAGAAATCTAGGGTTCCTAACACAGCTTAGGGTTGTGAATGATATGAACGACTCTGGGTCGTAGCTCAAGGCTCTAGATGCTATGAACAACTCAGGGATGTGAATGATATGAATGACTCAATGTCGATAGCTCAATGCTCTAGATGCAATGAACAACTTAGGGATGTGGATGATATGAACGACTCTAGTTCATGAGCTTAGGGCTCTAGAGCTATGAATAGCTCAAGGTTGTGGATGATACAAATGACTCGAGGTCTCATGAGCTCAGAGCTTTAGATGCTATGAACAACTAAGCGTTGTGGACGATATGAACTACTTCCAGTCGTTAGCTCAGGGCTCTAAATGTTATGAACATCTCAGGGCTATGGATGATATGAATGACTCGGGGTTATGAGCTTTGAGCTCTAAATGGTATGAGTAGCTCAGGGTTGTGGACGATATGAACGAGTCCAAGTCATTAACTAAGGGCTCTAAATGATATGAACAACTCAATGTTGTGTATGATATGAGCTACTCAAGGTCATGAGCTCAAGGCTCAAGATTCTATGAACTGTTAAGGGTTGTGCATGATATGAACAACTCTAGGTCCCATGAGCTTGAGGCTTTAGATGCTTTGAATGGCTCAAGGCTATTGATGATATGAACGACTCTGGGTTGTGAGCTCAAGGCCCTAGATGCTATGAACAACTCAGGGTTGTGGATGACATGAACGAATCTAGGTCATGAGTTGAAGGATCTATATGATATGAATTAATCAGGACTATAGATGATATGAACGACTTGAGGTCCCGTAAAGTCAAGGCCCTAGATGTTATGAACAACTCGAGATTGTAGATGACATGAACGACTTTAGGTCATGAGCGCAGGGTTCTAGATGCTATAAATAAGTCAAGGCTTTAGATGCTATGAACTATTGGCATCTTAGATCTAAACAATGGATGCAATATCCATTTTTTAAAAATTGACCTTTTAGGGTTAAAATACTAACCTTTAGGTTTGGATGTTCGCAAACCTTAAATTCTAAGTGTTGAAAATGACCTTGAAGTTGTTGGAAATCTCATAAACAATGGCAGTTGTGGGCTTGCCTAAGGCCCTCTTCCACTTAATCTTTTTAGATAAATAAGAATATTTTAAAACATTAGTAATTACCTTGATGAATAAATTATCTACTTTGAGAATTTCCAAAAATATTTATTTCATAATTGGAAATCTAGTGTTGCAAGAGAATGTTCGTATGCAAAATTTAAAATTTCTATGAGAGTATTTTATCCAAAAAGGAATTTTGATAAAATGTCTCCTCTCAAAGTTTAAAAAATATTTTCATAAAAAATTCTCCTTCTCCACACAATTCCAATTAATAAATATTTTGTCTAGGAAAGATTTTTAAAGAAATTTATTTCCATCAAATTACTAAATATCCTTTTTGGTAATAACCTTTAATAATAAATTATTTCTAATGAAAATTTCCATAAGATATTTATTATCCAAATTGGAAACTTAGTGTAATAAAGAAACTTCCAATTTATAAAATTTTAAAAACTTGAGAACATCTTATCCAATTAGGAAAGATTTAATTCTTCAAGGATTTTAAAAATATTTAAAAAAAATTAAATCCTTAAGAATAAATTTAGAAAGGAATTTTAGCTCTCATACTCAAAATTCCTCATAAATTTAATTTCCTTATTCCTACATCATTCCAATTTAATAGATATTCTTAAATATGAAATCTAATTTTCATAATAATCTATTCCATTAAAATTACCAAAAATAAAACTTTTAGTAATTCCCTTAATGATAAATTATCTATCCTAAAAATTTCCCAAAACAAATATTTGCTCTCCAAATTAAAGATTAGTGTAATAAGAAAGTTCCAAAAACTTGAAAAATAAAAACCATAGAGCATTTTATCCAAAAGGGAAACTTTTATTCTATGAGGATTCTTATAAAAAATTTAAAGAAAATAAGTTAGAATCCTTTGGAATAATTTACAAAAGGAAACTTTGCTCTCTAATTTCACTACTACAAAAAATCAAATCAATGGCGCTTGATTTCGTGGCGCTTTTAAAATATGTCATTGTTTATCAATAAAAGAGGTTAATATTGGCGCTTGGGGTAGGAGACATGTTTTTGGTGTTTTGTGGAGAGAGATAATGGTGTTTCTAATTAAAATGGCGCATTTTGAAGTGTCATTGAAGCAAGTATGGTAAACCTTGGCACTTATAGGAAGCGCCATCTTCTCTTTATTATATATTTAATCCATTTTTCCCTCATTCAATAAAATACCCACAGGCCACAAACCCTACCCTCAACCTGAGATCCACACAGAAACTCCCATTGTAAGTTGTTTGATGACTCAATCGGCAAGCTACAACCAATTTTTAGAAAGTACAATAACAAATGCATCCAACTTGCACCAGCATCATCTTTAGACATCATCCTTGAGAAGCTTTAAAACCCTTGTTTCCTTGAATCCCATCCACCAAAAATTAATCTGGGAAGAATCCGATGAGTAACCATCAAAAACTCCATCATTGGCCACCACCTTCCTTCGTTTCGATCATTGTGACCCTCTATAACCCAAGGCAATAACCAAGGACCAAAATAGAGAGTTCACTGACAACAGCAATAACCATCATTATGGTTTGATCCTCTTAATTTCTAATTTATTCAAGTAAATATCTTTATCCAAAATGTTGGGATCACTTCTATTGATTATAGTGCATTATTATTCTAATAAGGGTTTTTGGAGTTGTGCAAGATTGAGTTTTTGAAGTTGTGCATGTTAGGGTTTTCAAAATTGTGAGGGTTTGAGAAGATTGTAGGTGGAGAGTTCTTATTTATGTTCTTTGGGTTACAAGGTTTGTCTCTCTCTCCTTTTGTTTTTTTTTTCTTTCTATGTAAAGTTTTTGCTATATTGTTTAATTATCATTGCTTCACCAACTCTGATTTTGGTTTTCCAACCTCTTCCACATTTTTTTTTCATTCATTGAATTTTGTTTGAGGGTTTTCAACATACGACTTCTGGTTTGTGGGTCTGCTTTGTTAATTTCATTTTTCCTAGGGTTATCATTGCTTCCGTTAATGAAATGCCAATTTCTCCATTATATTTGTTGCCCTATGAAGTCTTCTTTTTGGCTAAATTGAAGTTGCCCAGGAGACTTGTTTTGTATTTTTGGATTTCTTGCTCCATTTGCTTTGTTTTATCTCTCTCTCTCTCTCTCTCTCTCACACACACACACACACACACACACACACATGTTTACTTCTTTGGTGTGAATACCTCGTATGACAAATCAGTTGGTTAAAGTACCCTTTGTCATTAATAGCTTAGAGCCATGAAGCAGGGACGATTCAGACCTCACATTCTGACTGAAATTGAATCATGGTCCCAAAGCCTTCCATGGGTCTGAATAAGATGAATGATCCATACCTAGGAAGTTTCTGAGAACACATTTTTTTAGTTGGTTGATGATAGATGGGCCAACCGGCCACTGCCTTGGATGGACACAATTATGTTGTTGCTAACAAGTCCACTACTTCTAGCTCTAGATGAGACCATCAACTCCCCCCATTTTCAACCAACAATGTCAAGAGAAGAAAGGATATTCCTCATCAAGCCTTATTTTGAGTGTTTAAGATACAATAGTATGTTATATAAATGGTGCTTGAAATCCTGTAAAGTCTTTTAGGATTAGTAAATAAGAAAAAACACTCCCACAAAAAAAACACATATAAGTAAATGAATAAAAAAAATGGAAGTAAAATGTGAGACAAGAATAAGTAGTCCTAGTTTCTTGTGTAAATAATAAGTAGTGTGTTTTAATTCACTCTAGATTAAGGAAATGGTCTTTTTATGTTTATAATAAATGTTATATGGGGGTTTTACTTTCTAAATTACATTATATATATATATATATATTAAGAGTCTATTTTGCACAGATCATGGCATGTAAGTATGGTCTTTGGTTTAAGGGAAAATTTGCAATAATGGAGTGGCTTTATGGCATACGTACAGAAAACATACTTTTGATCATACAGGTAGTGTTTTTTAAGTTGTTATATTCTCTTGGTGTGTGACTTCTTAGAAACCCCATACTTGCTTAGGCATTTTCTAGATATCTTAATAGTTTAGAATCTAGATTATCTCATAATTAGCATCTCAATCATTGCTTGCTTTAATATTATTACATGCAAAGTCTTGAACTATTAATGTCTCATCATTATCCACTTGATGTCTCATTCATCAAAGAACACGGAATCATTGTTTTTTTTAACTCAAGTCTCATGAGTAGCTCTTCCTTCAACATCTCATTGAAATCTATAGTTGAACACTAAAACCAACAACAATTCTCAACAAATTGAGAATTTGGAAAGAAAAAAAAAATTAATTGATTTAGTAAGTTGATTTTCCTCATTTCTCTCTCACTTACTCTCTAGCTGAAAAGGTGACACATTATTTATTTATTTATTCTCTCTTAATCATATGGAGTTTACATGGAATTTAAATAGATTTTACTATCTCAACCATCTCAAAAATGAAACAAATTCTTTTTCCATTTTCTAAGATAGTATTAAACATGACTTTGAATGTCAAATTACAATTTGATGAATTGTAAAACACATGAATCATGATGAAACAACACTCTTTCAACATAAATGCAGGAATCAAATTTCATTGAATATATTTCTAACCTAAGCTTTTAATTTCATTCATTATAATCAAGACCCTCTGTTTTTCATTATTTGTTGATTTATTTATTTATTTCCACTCTATTTAGCATAGCTAGTAATATCAACTCAGATCACCTCTCTTATCTTGTGCCTAGTTGGTGCTGCCTTTTAGCACTCTATATATCAATTTCTATAACTTGACATCATTACAAGAAAAAACTTAATTTGAACATTATTTTATTTAAGCCTTTTCTTCAATATCTTTGTGTATTTGATTATTCATATTAAGTTGTTATATTGTCAATCAAAAAATAGAAACCAAAATATGTTAATCAAGAACTTATGAACTTGTTTGCACTTTCTAAAAGTTCTACACTAAAAATATAAATGTAACTTGGTATGTACTTTTATAAGTTTATATTTTTCTATATGTAGAAAATTTAGTTCAAAGAAGGATGTTGATTCAACTATGACTTCCATTATCATTTTGCTTTATCTTATTCTTGTTACTTCTCTAATTCCAATTGTGGTTTTCAATTAGCCAATTTATTGATAATATATAAGAGGAAATGAAAAACTACCCATTGTACAAACTGTTAAAATTTTCATTTGTTAATTGTTGATCAAGATAATAATTAGGTAATATTTCTCCTATTCTTTTTAACTAAATGAAGTTGTTATCTGGTTGAATTATTAAAAGAACTTGTTGGATGGTTGTATAAAGAGTACCCATGATACTCAATGAGGGAGAAAAGGGATTGGGAATCTTTTGAACTTTGTTCCTCTTATCTTTTTTATTTTAATTTTTAGGATTTAATCCTACAAAAATATGTTAATAAAATGCATGATGTCTACTGTTATCATTAGTCTTAAACTTTTTTGTACTTGCTAATTTGTTTAATTATGAATTTTTATTTTGATAAATATAATATAGTACTTTTCCTTATCATTTTGTATATCTATATATGGTTGTAGTTTTATATTTATTTTCAAACCAAAAAAAAAATAAAAAATAAGAAATGCTTCAAAAGAAGTAAGAACAAAGGAAGATGTTACAACATCAAACGGTTCCTCAACTCTTTAAGTGACCTTTTTGGCCTTCTTAAATTTAGGAAATGTTATATTTCTTTATTAGGTAAGTTGGAAGTAGATTTTTTATGCTTATAAGAACCCAACCTTATTAAAAACAATTTTGAAAATTGAAGCTTCAAACCTTGGGGATGGTTGGTTGGTTCTAAGTTGCAGTAGGAATTTACAAGATCTATTTATTGTTGTTTTGTTTACGAAATACCAAGAATTGTATTTCTTAAGAAATTTATGCTAGACATGTGTTTTCTTTTGTTCCTGTCAATTAACTGGGAACTCAATCTTTAAGGTATAAAATTAATTTCTCATTCTAAATAATTCAATTACATATCATATCTCATCTTCACTTATTGTAATACCATGGCTAAATTAAGTTTTGCTTGATGTCAAAATTAGTATTACTTTAGAAAGAAGACAAGGGATTGTGTGCAGGAACATGATTTTCTTTATTGTTGAGAAGAGATTAATGACTGTTAAGTAGGGAGTTCAAGTTGGAAAGCAAACTTGAATAACCTAAATTATTTGTTATAAAGGTTAGATTGGTAACCCTACTTCATTCATCCCTGCACTAACACTATGGGCTACTTCATTCAATCTCCCCTTCATTATGGATAATTAATCTAAATTGGGGAAAAAGTCACTTTTTGGGTTTATCCTGGCCTCATTCTTCTAGTTTTTAGCTAGTTTTTCATTCCAACTATTTGTCTCAATCATGCTTATCCAAAAACCTTTAGATTCCAAACATCATTCTAGAAAGCTTATCTCTCTTCTCAAAATGGCAAACTATAACTTTACAAAACAAAAAATACTAATATATCTATGCTTAGATCTCTACCTCTTTTCAAACTATAAGTATATCATGTTAGTATCATAAAACTTTTTATATTTTATAACTCCATCAAAGGCTTATTGGATTGTGGTTCTAACTGTTTATCATGTTTATGTATTTTCCTTGCGTAAACAATGGAAAATTGATGTTCATTAATGCCTTATATTTCACTTTGAGATGGTGGATAGATTAAATGAAGGAACTATATTTGTAAAAATTGCTCCACTTGATTATGAAGAACTTTACAAGGCAATATATAGCGGATTTTTTTTTTCATTTTGTAATTCTTGATATGTTACAGAATTTACAAGGCAATTATTTGAAATGGTCTCATAAGTATATGTGAATTTATTCCTTATTTTAATTCTTGATATGGTTTTCAGGTTTGTTGTGAAGTCCATCTTCAAGGCACATGTAGAAGGCCAACTTAAGGTAAATATTGCTTTTTAGGAAACTTATTTAGTATTAGGAAACATCAAGAACTTACAATTAGAAGAGTTGTTAGTCATGTTCAAGGGAATTTTTCAAATACTCTTCAAACATTGTTTACCAATAAGAAGAATATTAGTATGTTTGTTTTATTGCTTTACTCGAACAAAAGCTAATTAATGTGTTGGATTATTTTCTATTAGTATATCCTCTTTGTTTCAATTATATTGGTTGTTACATGTATAAATTAAAAGTTCTATATATATATTATTTACAGCTTACAAAGGAAATTGACTTACAAGAAGAAGAGAAATCATTACAATGAAGCAATGCTGAAAATCATGAAGATGATATCATTTAAATCATTAAGAGGTTGAACTAGGCTTTTGTTGATGATGGTTTCTTTTTGTAGTTATTGCACCGGTATTTGTTCTTATATTGGATTTAAAAAAATTCATTGAAATATTTTGATCTAATGAACAAGTTTATAATTTGTATACAAGTAATTATACTAATTATTCAAACTAAGCCATTGTATATTAATATTTGGAGACATTTTAATTTGTACAATTCAATTTAATTTTATGATTTATAATTTCTTTTGCTTTTATTTAATTATATAGGAAATTCATTATTTTAAAAACATAATAGCAATATTATTATTAAAATATAATTCTTAAAGATGACCCTTATATTAAGTGTCATTATTAACATAAACCAAAGATGGCGCTTTTAAAAGTGTCATTGAAAAATAATCCAAATATGACGCCCGTATGAGTGTCAACAATGACAATTCTATAAAAATTATTTTAGTAAAAAAATACTCAAAGATGACGTATTTATAAGTGTCATCATTAACGTTATTCAAAGATGACACTTCTTTAAGTGTCATTCAAGATATAAATCAAAGATGGCGCTTCCTGGAAGCGTCATTATTGACTACAACATATAATAATAGGGGAAAAGAGGACGCTTTAGAGAAGCGTCATCTTATACTTTTCTTGATGCTTAAAAAAGGTCATTAATTCCCTTTTTTATTGTAGTGTTTATTTTCACAAGTTTTATTTTCTTAATCTACACTATACCAAAATTAAGTAAATAATATGCTTTGGAATCTAGTTCTCAAGAAAATTTATATCCATTAAGATTACTAAGAGTTTTATACAATTTTCATAAGAAGCTTTCAATAATTTTGTTGACCTTAATAAATTATCTATCATAAGCATTTCGCAAAAAAAAAAAAAAAAAACCTTATTTATTCACTGAATTGGAATACTTGTGTTATAGGATATCCAATTTTATAAAGATTTTAAAATAAGAGAAACTTCCCTTTATATAGAAATTCAAGTCCTTGAAGATCTTAAAATTAGAAACTTTGAAAAATAGATCTTCTAAGGATTTTTAGAAAAGGAAACTAGATTCTCTCATAAATTTTTAAAAATCTTTTCATAAAAAGAATTCCTTAATAGTAGCACCATTTAAAAAGAGATCCCATGGCCAAGGGATATTTTTTCACAACTTTCCAATTGTCAACCAAAGCCAATTGTCTTCAACTTGACACCAATATTTGGCATCAAAACTTACCAAAAGAAGCTCCTGCATAACTACCACAATTCAGCAACTTTCAAGCCCAACAAGTGACCCAAAAGATGAGCCCAAACAAGCAAAAAGAATTGGACTCGTACATAATCCCGTAATAGCATACCCTCCATGCAGCTTTGCTTCAAACGACCATATCTCCCTCATTTCAACTCCGAATGGTGAACCATTTATGACATTGGATTACTGAATTCCTAAGCTTCAAAACTATATTCATCTTGTCCTAAAAACTCACAGGAGGCAGCCCCTATTTTGAGTCAAATAGAACGTTTCTGTGCAACCATGGATCTAAAAAAAACTTTCTCCTTTCTTCTCTTTTTTTATTCAATCAAAGCAAGGATTTAACCTTTCTTCCATAGCCATTACAATCCTTGAATCTTTAGAGATGATGCTCCAATAAAGATCCAATCTTTATTGACATCAATCAAGAAATCTTCTCTTGTAACCCTCCATAGATGATAAAAAAATAAGACTTTACATCATAAATAAAATCACATGCTCCTATAATGGAGCTTACAACCAATCTATGGAAAATATTAAAACTTTACAAGAAAAAAAGAAAACCTATGCTCCTTTAATGGAGCTTATTACCAAATCTATGAAGAAATAAAGAAAGAAAATGAATTATCCCATTCAATCACCACAAACAATAACAAAAAGGAACATACATGCGTCCTTGGCTATGGGATAATATCAAGGCTGCAAAAAAAATGTTAGCAAACCGTAAATAAAAATCTAAGCATGCATATAACATTATGCTCTGATACCAATTGTTAGCATCTTAGATCTAAACAACAAAAGCAATATCAATTTTTTAAAAATTGATCTAGGCACTGATCCAAATAACCATGGCAAACTAGAAAGAGAATATCAAAGTCTCTACTAATAGACATGTGTTGCTATTGCAACACATTATCCAAAAATCAAAGTATTAGACATTTGGTCTTCTAATCCATTTAATACCACCTTGATATACGACTCTTTCCTTTTGTTAGGCTAGTTCATGAGGAATAGCTAGCTCAACCTAAACTAGCTTTTATGCTTTTATTTATTATATCTAGAGTAAAATTAGTTTAATTGATTAGTTGGGGCTTAGCCTATTGTGATAAAAATGAGTGATATAGAACCAACATGATATCTATACCAAATAATATAACCAAGCATATGACATAATTGAGAATTCATGGCATCTGGTAATTAATTTAGCAAAAATGTAATGCTCTCAAACTACATATCCCTTTGCAAGGTATCCTAGTATCATAAGAATCACGCTTATATGGGGCAGGTCATGACCTTATTACTAGTTAGAGACCCTCTTAGATTGATCTCCTTGCCTTAACCCTAAAGGTATTTAAAGGCAAGATCAACATACCTTTTATTTGGCCCATGGACTATGCAAGTGGGACACCGTGGGACAATTCTACCACTTCATATCCAATGTCAAGTATATAACCATTGTCCTTGAACTATTAATGTCACCAAGTAAAGAACCCCACATTGGGGTGGTCCCTCCCACTACAAACATATCTAGTCTACTGATGGGAAAAACTTGGATATCCTTGTTTCCCAAATCTAGATCAGGTTAAGAAAATGCATAACTATCCTAGGATTTTTATCAATCCTATGCACAATGGAAAAATAAAATTTTTATACTTTAAAAAGATTCAAAAAGTGCTAACGAAAATGATACCTTAGATTTGGAAGTTCCCGAATCAAATTCACATGGTGGAGATGAAAATCGAAATTGCAGAAGTCTCGTAAACCCAAAGTCTTCCACCCGATGACTCAAACCTTGATCTTGGCACACTTCCGATGGAAATGAAAAGATGGTGGAGGCTATGGCTCTTTATCTCTCTAGATGGTGGAAGACAAAAGCTATGGAAATCCTAACCCTTAGGGAGTATTTATAGGGTTCCTAAGTGGGCTAAAGTGACTTGAGCCTACATAGGCTTGGGTCACTTAATCTAGCCCAAAATAGGTTCTAATTGATTAATTAACCCAATAAGGCCTACTAATTAATCAATTAATGCAATCCAAACACCCTTCTACACAAAAGTGAACCTAGAGATAATCCGACCCTCATAACCCATGCCAACAAGGTATATGCACTCAAAGTGGGGACCATTGGGACTTATAGGAATACTAGTTCTAAAGTTGATTCAACATCCTGATTACTACTCAAAAAGTGTTATTTCATAGCTTGTAATTAACTCTTTTAAACACTTTTGAGTAGTATTTATTGCCTTTTAACCCAATTAACATATTAAGGACCTTTGCAATCAATTCTAATCAAATTGTGTTAAGTTTTGGTGTTTTGATAGATTTTTTATCACCAAAGCAATCCAAGATTGAGGAGAGTTATTTGGAATCCATGGAAAAGCAATGGAAAGCTCAGAAACATGAAGAACCAAAGCTTTGAAGTCCTTTGTCATAAGAAAATCCGGAATGCAAGGAGGAGAAGCAAAGAGAAATCTGCCATGAAGCATTCTCGATGACAGTCATGTCAGCCACTTTTGGAGCACTTCCTGAAGTCCAATTTATGCATGCTATATTTCGTTTCGAAGATCAGGAAGTCAATGATCCAATGATTCAAACGGTGCACAATTTGGAGTTGAAATGAAGTAGTTACAGCCATTGCAAGACGATCACTCCAAGCTGAAGGAAGAATTTTGCACAGCGCTGCGAAATCACCCTTTTGTTGCGAGATGATTTCGCAGCCTTTTTGTACAGTGCTGTGGATTTCCCCCTGAAGTTTCCCGTCACGATGGAAGCCGAATACCACAAGCTGAATAACCACTTCGCAGCGTTGCGAAATCAGCCATTTGCTGCGAAGTAATTTCGCAGCCCTTTGTGTGCATCTGCGAAATCTCGCAGACCTCGGTTGCACCTGCGAAATGGTCCCTAGTGCTTCCCGATATTTACGATCGACACTTGGAGATATTTTTCATCAGATTTTTGTTGTCTAAATCCCAAAATTCACCTTGTAAGCCACCAATTATAAGTTTCCTTAGCTTTTAAGTTAGGAAAAAGACTAAATATCCATGTAATAATTAGTATTGTAATTTTTCATATAAATAGCTCTTGAGAGCCTGTAATGGGGATGACCCTTTTTGTAAAAAGTTGGGGAGGAAGTAAAATACAAAGCTTTGCTTTGCCTTACCTTCTCACTTTGATTGTATTTTTTATTTTCTTAGTTATGCACTCTCTGAGGAAGTTTCCCCAAGGAATGAGTAACTAAACCTTTAATTCCTTGGAGCTAAGGTTGCCGGGAAAGGTTCCAAGTGCATGACTTAGTAGTTTTGTGGTTTCAGCCATGAATGAAGAGTAAGTGTGACCCTTTTGTGATTTCTTTATGTTTTTAGTTAACTTAAAATGCCTTGAAGTCACCTGGGCCAACACTTGGTAAGGTAATTGATCTCGTCCAAGGAGATGCACTAGTTTACCCTTTGCGAGCCTCTGAGAGGTGACTTGAAGGTAGGATTTTCTAGAATTGCCAACACTTGGTAAGCTTTTCGACTCCAAGGAGACATCCATTAGTTATCTCTTGCGAGCTTTTGAAGGGAAGTCCAAGGTTAAAGATCATCTTGAATGGTAAGTGCTCGTGAGAGGCATGAACCATTGCAAGTTGCATCAGTGATAGGGAATTAAAGCTGAAATCCAATTAAGGGATGCATTTATACAGCACCGATTAGAGAATTAACTATATGTTAATTCTCTAATGCGAGGAAATGAACCAACTGACCGGAGCTATGTTTTTGCATGAGGAACCTCCCCTGTGAACCTAAATCTCCAAGGAATGTTTTTCTTCATAAGTAATTTCCATCACTTGTTTTGTCGTTAGCTTAAATCTAAATCTTTTTAAACCAAAGTTTGTGTTTTATTTCTTGAGCTAACCTTGAAATGAAAAAGCACCAATTCACTTTGAATTGGTATCATTTGTAATTTAGAAACCTTTCCCAATGAACGATCCTAGAACCACTATACTATAGTAGTTTTTTCTTTGCTACCCTAGTATATGGTGTAATAGGTTATAAATTTTGTTGATTACTCCCTCAATCAAGGAGCACCAGCTGTACATGAATCAGTTGAGACACCAATTGGGCACGAATCAAATGGCGCCGTTGCCGGGGAAGGTGTCAAGTTTATAGTGATACTATTTCAGAGCACTTGTGATTTTCATCACAAGATTGGTACCGTTTCTTTCGCTTTACTAATTCTCATTTTTTTTTTACTAATTCATAATCCAAATTTATCTTTTAAATTCAGCTTAGTTTAATTTTGTTTTTTTTGTAGCCCTGTTTCTTTTGTTGTCCTTTATTTTCATTTTGGTTACAGATAGATACTAGTTGTGTATGCCAAATTGGATACGAGACAGTGGAGGAAGGCTTGTTAAACGTGATACACCTCATAACAAAGAATTGGAATTGAGCTTGAATATCATGGAAGCTACACCTGAAGATCAGCATAGTCACCAAGGTCGTCAAGACAATCTCAATGAATTCAGATCAATGAGGGACCGCATGCATCCACCTCGTATGAGTGCACCATCATGTATAGTGCCCCCTACAGAGCAACTAGTGATCAGACCGTATCTTGTTCCACTTCTACCAACTTTCCATGGGATGGAAAGTGAAAATTCCTACACACACATCAAGGAATTTGAAGATGTTTGTAATACATTCCAAGAGGGAGGAGCTTGAATCGACTTGATGAGGCTTAAGTTATTTCCTTTTACTTTAAAGGATAAGGCCAAAATTTGGCTTAATTCTTTAAGGCCAAGGAGTATCCGCACTTGGACTGACTTACAAGCTGAATTCCTCAAGAAATTTTTTCCCACTCATAGAACAAATGGCTTGAAAAGGCAAATTTTAAACTTCTCAGCTAAAGAGAATGAGAAATTTTATGAGTGTTGGGAAAGATATATGGAAGCTATAAATGCTTGCCCTCACCATGGTTTTGATACATGGCTATTGGTGAGCTATTTTTATGATGGGATGTCTTCCTTAATGAAGCAACTCCTCGAGACAATGTGTGAAGGAGATTTCATGAGCAAAAATCCGGAGGAAGCTATGGATTTCTTGAGCTATGTAGCTGAAGTTTCAAGGGGATGGGATGAACCAACCAAAGGAGAAGTGGGAAAGATGAAACCTCAACTCAATGCTTTCAATTCCAAGGCTGGGATGTATACCTTAAAAGAAGATGATGATATGAAAGCAAAGTTTGTAGCTGTGACAAGAAGATTGGAGGAGCTGGAACTGAAAAAGGCACATGAAGTGCAAGCTGTTGCTGAAGCACCAGTGCAAGTGAAGCTGTGTCCTAATTTCCAATCATATGAACATTTGGTGGAGGAGTGCCTTACAATTTCAGCTGAAAGGGAAATGTTTGGAGATCAAGCAAATGTTGTTGGACAATTCAAGTCCAATAACAATGCACCTTACAGAAATACTTACAACTCAAGTTGGAGGAATCATCCAAATTTCTCATGGAAGGCCAGAGCAACTCAGTACCAACAGCCGGATCAACCATCTCAACAATCTTCAAGTCTTGAACAAGCAATAGCGAATCTCAACAAGGTAGTGGGAAATTTTGTTGGAAACCAAAAAGCCATCAATGCTCAACTCAGTCAAAGAATTGAAAGAGTGGAGAGTACTGTGAACAAAAGGATGGATGGAATGCAAAATGATATATCTGAAAAGTTTGATAATCTCCAATACTCAATTTCAAGGCTCACAAATTTGAACACAGTGCAAGAAGAGGGAAGATTTCCTTCTCAACCCCACCAAAACCCTAAGGGTGTCCATGAAGTGGAAAGCCTTGAGGGAAAATCATCACAGATGAAAGATGTCAATGCCTTGATCACTCTAAGGAGTGGTAAAAAAATTGAGAATCCAACACCCAAGCCACATGTTGAGAAAGAAGAGGAGACAAAGAAAGGGGAGGAAATGGAAGACAAAAAGAGAGAAATCAGTGAAAAGAATGAGGACTATGATTCCACAATGAATGCAATTCCAGAGAAGGAGCTTCAAAAAGAAGAAAAGCTGAAGAAATAAACTTCTCCTCCTTTTCCTCAAGCATTGCATGGGAAAAAGGGGATTAGAAATGCATCTGAAATTCTTGAAGTATTGAAACACGTGAAAGTCAATATCCCACTGCTGGATATGATTAAACAAGTTCCAACATATGCAAAATTCCTAAAGGACTTATGTACTATCAAAAGAGGGTTGACTGTAAATAAGAAAGCCTTCTTGACTGAGCAAGTAAGTGCAATTTTACAATGTAAGTCTCCATTGAAGTACAAAGATCCGGGAAGTCCTACAATTTCAGTCATGATTGGAGGAAAGGTAGTGGAGAAAGCTTTGTTAGACTTGAGAGCAAGTGTGAATTTGCTTACATACTCTGTCTACAAGCAATTGGGACTTGGTGAGTTGAAGCCAATGGCAATTACTCTATCTCTAGCAGATAGATCAGTAAAAATTCCAAGAGGGGTAATTGAGGATGTCTTGGTTCAAGTTGATAATTTCTACTATCTGGTAGATTTTATTGTTCTTGATACAGACCCTACTGTAAAGGAAGCTAATTTAGTTCCTATCATCCTTGGACGACCATTCCTTGCTACCTCAAATGCAATCATCAACTGTAGGAATGGGCTCATGCAACTCACTTTTGGCAACATGACACTTGATCTCAATATCTTCTATATGTCTAAAAAGCAAACCACTCCGGAAGAAGAAGAGGGTCCAGAAGAGCTGTGCATTATTGACACTCTGGTGGAGGAGCACTATAACCAGAATATGCAGGACAAGTTGAATGAAAGTCTTGCGGATTTTGAGGAAGGTTTGTCTGAACCCCCTAATGTGCTTGCTACTCTACAAAGTTGGAGAATGATAGAAGAGATTCTACCTTTGTTCAATAAAGAAGAAGAGCCAGCTGCTGAAAAAGAGACTCCAAAACTCAATTTGAAGCCTCTACCCGTGGAGCTGAAATATACATACCTTGAAGAAAATAATCAATGCCCTGTTGTAATATCTTCATCTCTGACCAGTCATCAAGAGAAGTGTTTACTAGAAGTTCTCAAGAGGTGCAAGAAGGCAATAGGATGGCAAATATCCGACTTGAAAGGCATTAGTCCTTTAGTTTGCATGCATCATATATATATGGAGGAGGAAGCAAAGCCAATTGGTCAACTTCAAAGAAGATTGAATCCTCATTTACAAGAGGTGGTGTGAGCTGAGGTGCTGAAGCTACTTCAAGCAGGCATTATTTACCCTATATCCGATAGCCCCTGGGTGAGTCCTACTTAAGTGGTACCAAAGAAGTCAGGGATTACTGTGGTTCAGAATGAAAAAGGGGAAGAAATTACTACACACCTCACTTCAGGTTGGAGGGTGTGTATTGATTCTAGAAAGTTGAATGTTGTAACCAGGAAATATCATTTTCCATTTCCATTTATCAATCAAGTGTTGGAAAGAGTCTCTGGCCATCCATTCTATTGTTTCTTGGACGGGTATTCAGGGTATTTTCAAATTGAAATTGATGTGGAAGATCAGGAAAAGACCACTTTTACATGTCCATTTGGAACATATGCTTACAGAAGAATGCCATTTGGTTTATGCAATGCACCTGCAACATTTCAAAGATGCATGTTGAGTATCTTCAGTGATATGGTGGATCGAATTATGGAGGTTTTCATGGATGACATCACTGTATATGGAGGTACATATGAGGAATGCTTAGTCAATTTGGAAGCGGTTCTTCACAGATGCATTGAAAAAGACTTGGTGCTCAACTGGGAGAAATGCCATTTTATGGTATGTCAAGGAATTGTCCTTGGCCATATCATCTCCGAAAAAGGCATTGAAGTTGATAAAGCAAAGGTGGATCTTATTGTCAAATTGTCATCCCCAACAACTGTAAAAGGAGTAAGGCAGTTCCTTGGCCATGCAGGTTTCTATAGGAGGTTTATAAAAGGTTTTTCAAGTCTTTCAAAACCTCTTTGTGAGCTGTTAGCTAAGGATGCTAAGTTCATATGGGATGAAAGATGTCAAAATAGCTTTGATCAACTGAAGAAATTTTTAACCACAACTCCAATAGTGAGGGCCCCTAACTGGCAATTACCCTTTGAACTGATGTGTGATGCCAGTGACTTTGCTATAGGAGCTGTGCTTGGCCAAAGAGAAGATGGAAAGCCCTATGTGATCTACTATGCAAGCAAAACATTGAACGAAGCTCAAAGGAACTACACAACTACAGAGAAAGAATTGTTAGCTATGGTATTTGCCTTGGACAAATTTCGTGCTTATTTGGTAGGGTATTTCATCATTGTTTTCACTGACCATTCAGCCTTGAAGTATTTATTGACGAAGCAAGATGCAAAAGCAAGGTTGATTAGATGGATTCTTTTGCTACAAGAATTCGATCTCCAAATCAAAGATAAGAAAGGAGTGGAGAATGTGGTAGCTGACCACCTTTCAAGGTTAGTTATAGCACATAATTCTCATTCCTTGCCTATTAATGATGACTTTCTTGAGGAATCACTCATGTTCCTAGTAAAAACTCCTTGGTATGCCCATATTGCTAATTATCTAGTTACTGGTGAAATTCCAAGTGAGTGGAATGCACAGGACAGGAAACATTTCTTTGCAAAAATTCATGCTTATTATTGGGAGGAGCCCTTCCTTTTTAAGTATTATGCAGATCAGATCATAAGAAAGTGTGTCCCTGAAGATGAGCAACAAAGGATTCTAAACCATTGTCACGAAAATGCATGTGGAGGTCACTTTGCCTCTCAGAAGACAGCTATGAAGGTGTTACAATCAGGGTTTACTTGGCCATCTCTTTTCAAAGACACCCACATCATGTGTAGAAGTTGTGATAGATGCCAAAGGCTTGGAAAGTTAACAAAAAGAAATCAAATGCCTATGAACCCCATTCTAATAGTTGAGCTATTCGATGTATGGGGCATTGACTTCATGGGACCTTTCCCAATGTCTTTTGGTAATTCTTACATCTTGGTCGGGGTGGATTATGTTTCTAAATGGGTTGAGGCAATCCCCTGTAAACAAAATGATCACAGGGTGGTTCTCAAATTTCTTAAAGATAACATCTTTTCAAGATTTGGGGTGCCCAAAGCCATAATCAGTGATGGAGGTGCTCATTTTTGCAATAAACCTTTTGAAACTTTATTAGCCAAGTATGGAGTGAAGCATAAGGTAGCTACACCTTATCATCCTCAGACTTCCGGGCAAGTTGAGCTAGCCAACAGGGAAATAAAGAACATATTGATGAAAGTGGTAAATGCAAGCCGAAAAGATTGGTCTATTAGGCTTCATGATTCATTATGGGCGTATAGAACAACTTATAAGACTATTCTGGGCATGTCTCCCTATCGTCTTGTGTATGGTAAGGCATGCCATCTCCCTGTGGAAGTTGAATACAAAGCTTGGTGGGCAATCAAAAAGTTGAATATGGACTTGATCAGAGCTGGAGCAAAGAGGTGCCTAGACCTTAATGAGATGGAGGAATTAAGAAATGATGCTTATATCAATTCCAAAGTTGCAAAACAGAGGATGAAGAAGTGGCATGATCAACTAATTTCCAACAAAGAATTTCAGAAAGGACAAAGAGTTCTACTTTATGACACAAGACTCCATATCTTCCTGGGAAAGCTCAAGTCAAGGTGGATAGGTCCCTTCATTATTCACCAAGTACATATCAATGGAGTGGTGGAATTATTGAATTCTAATGGCAAGGACACCTTTAGAGTCAATGGATATCGTCTCAAGCCATTCATGGAGCCATTCAAATCTGAAAGGGAGGAAATCAACCTCCTTGAGCCACAAAAAGCCTAAGCAAATAAGGGTTTGATGGACTTGGTTTCACCAAAGTCCAAAATTTTTGTAACTTTTGTAAATTTCAAAGTTTTCTCCATACTTTTCATTTTAATTTTTTATCTTAAAGTATGTTTTTATATGTAATTTAATCTTTTTGAATGATCTCAGGTGAGAAAAAATGTAAAGAAATTGAAAGGAAGAAATCGGAGCGAAATCGGACCAAAAACAGAGTGAAAACAGATCAAAAACAGGGGTCTACGAGATTTCGTAGCCTCTACGAGATTTTGCAGCCTCTGCGAAATTAGCACTTCGCTGCGAAACCGTTTCGCAACTTAAAAGAAGCCACTACGAAATCAACATGTCTCTGCGGAAGCGGCCATCTTTTGCGAAATCATTTCGCAACTCATTTGACTCCTCTACGAAAATTTTCACAGCTGGGAAACCAAGTTTGGCACACGATTGCCACTTCGCAGAACAGGAGCCCCCATTTTGAAGCTGCGAATCGGCTGCGAAGCTACAAAGCGTGAGAATACCCGTTTTCGCAGTCAAAGCTCCATTCCGCAGGGTATTTCGCAACTGCGAAACCAAGTTTGGCACACGGGTGCCATTTCGCAGCACAATGACATCCCTTTCGAAGCTGCGAAATGAGCTGCGAAGTGAGCTGCAAGAATAGCTTTTTGCTGCGAAATCGGCGTTCTTCTGCGAAACTCAAAATGAATTTTAATATTCCGTTATTTTTATATATACCGGTCATTTGAGTTTCAAAAGGGTTTCAAAAGGAGGGAACGCCATAGCAGCAGTCTGTTCATCTCCTTGCCAGAGCCCGACGACACGCGAACCTCCGGTTATCTTCTCCGGTCATCACTTCCGGCCAAATTTCGACAGTCCGATATGGCGCGAACCAGAGGAGCCAAATCTTCCTCTCCTTCCGGCCGCAAACGAGTCCCACGAGAGGCACCTGTTCAAGGCCCCACCTCTGAACCTCCGCGGCCAGAAGCTGCTTCCCCTCAAGTGAAGCCCACGCCTCAAAATCCTCCGGCGAGGCGTTATCTCACTAGGTCAGGGGGTCGTCCCCTGCAAAAGAGAGCTAGGGTTGAAAGCTCAAAGCCCATCAACTTAACAGAGCAATCCCTGGTTCCCTCACCAGAGCCCTCTCCAGCTCCATCTCCGGCGCCAGCTCCGATGTCGCCAGCACAACCTCAGGAGCACCAGCCGCCACTTTCTAAACCCCAAATTCCATCTGGGGTAGCGCCTGAAGTGCTAATCAGGCATCCGATGCTCACTCAACCGCCAATTGAAGGGAATTTGGACTGTAGAGCTCGGCAATTTCACTCTGAGCTGTGCTTTGACACAACAACCTTCCAATTACGGCCGGAGCTTGCAGATTCATTCCGCCTAATGCGTAGATATCATATGGAGCATCTGCTGGCCCCAAGAGATTTCTTCTACCCCAGAGTAGCCATGGATTTTTATCAGTCCATGACTACCAAGCAGGTCAGAGATCCAACTTTAATCCATTTTACTATAGATGGTCGGCATGGCATTTTAAGAGCTCACCATATAGCAGAAGCCCTGCATATACCATACGAGCCAAGCCATTTTGAAGATTACCGAGTATGGACTAGTCCCTCTCAGCTGGAAATGGTCCATATCTTGTCCAGAGGAGCCTCCACAAATCCACATATGTTGAGGGGGGAACTTCCTCCGAGCATGTTTCTCATTGATGCACTTTTGCATCACAACATATATCCACTCCAGCACTGGACTCAGAGGAGAGGAGTTCTTTTGGAGGCCCTGTTCAAGATTTCAGAGGGATACTTCTTTGGCCCTCACCACCTAATTATGGTTGCCCTTCTCTATTTTGAAGAGAAGGTGCATAAGAAGAAGCTACAGAGAGCTGATGCCATTCCACTTCTTTTTCCATGGATGTTGTGCCAGATTTTGCAGCATCTGGGGTATCCATCAGATCCTCAGTTGGAGCGCAAACATATTTGCCGAGATGTATTTACTCTTGACAAATGGAACAATATGACAGCATATAGAGTTGAGCAGCCAGGGCGGCCACAGCCAGTTGAGATACCAGTTGCCAGAAGAGCATCTCCACGTCATATACATGAGGGTATACCCATTGCCTCTCCTACCATATCCAGAGCCCCTCCAGTTACTCCAGCCTCATCAGAGCCATCTACTTCAGCTGAGCCAAGGATGGCCATTCCCATTTCAGAGTATAAAGAGTTATGCCGCTCACTGTAGACCCTGACCGCATCTCAGAGCAGTCTTGCTCAGGAGATGGCAGCTATTAGAGCATGCCAGGAGCAAATGTTGACCACCCAGGCTCAGCACACTGCCATCATGAGGCAGCTCCAGCATCACCTCGGTCTTCCTTCAGCTGCTGAGCATCTCACCCCCACCACTGCAGTACCACACTCGTAGGCCACAGAGCCTCAAGCCCCTCCTAAAGCAGCTACTGAAGAGACAGAGCCATCTGCCTAAGCTATCAACTCCAACACCATCCACCCATCTGATCATAAATATATCTACTATAAAATTCTTTTATGTATTTCATTTTTATTAGTTTTTTATGAAATCCCATCATTTTGATATCATATATGGGATTACTTGTATTGCTTTCTGTCTGATTGTACTCACATGAATTAAAGTAATACAAGTCTAGCTTTTTTTTTTGTTAACTCTTAGCATTAATTTATTCTTATTTCCTTTGCTCACATCTTTTATCTTTTTTGAAACATGTGGTTTCTCCAATCAGTATTCGAAATTGATGTCACTCAGGAGGTACCACTTCCTCCCTATAATTTCAATCACCCATATCACATTGAGGACAATGCTCAGCTCGGTTGGGGGGGGAGGGGGGGGGGGAATGAGGAAGGAATTCAGTTAAGTTAAAGGAAGTATGCTAAGTTATTTTGGTAATTCAGTTATGTTAGTAAATTAGATGTAATCTTTTACTTTCCACTCTAATCTTCATGGATTTTGAGGAAAAATTTTCAAATTAAAATAGGAGAAACTGAACTTTTGCTTTTTACTTGACTTAGAGTTTGGATTATGCTTACTAAAGTAGTTCAATTGTTGAAACTTCTATTGAATCAATCTTAGTTCTTCCACTTTAAGCTATCCACACACTACGCACAATAGATTCTGAATATATGATGAAAAACTATTTCCCTCTTGACTTAGAAAAATTTTGGAACTTGATACTTTTGACCTGATTTAATATTATGAGACACCTTATGAAAGGCCAATGAGCCTTTAAAAAAAAAAAGAAATCAAAATGTTTGCTTGCCTTGAAACCCGAGCAAGGTCCGAGGGGTATATGGTGAAAATCTTTAAAACCTGGTGCCCTAAGCCTTAATTGGTTGGGAGTCACCGACCTCAATGCTCGTTACAAGGGTGAATAGGTGGAGTTTAACATACTGTAGGTGCTTGGATATTAAAATTCATTCTCAAAAGTCCGGGGTAAAATCCGAGGAGTTAGTGGTTGAAAGATCCTTAAAACTTGATGCCCTAAACCTTAATTGGTTGGGAGTCATCGATGGACCCCCGTTACATGGACAATTCAGAAAAGAATACCCTTTAAGCCTGGTACCTTCTAAAAAAGTGTGTTCTCTGCCTATTGAATTTGGTCAGTTTGCTAAGTGTTGAAAAGAGATAGGTTGGGGGGAGAGATTAGTTTAGCATGCTATATTCGGAAGCTATCATCTTACACTTAGATTTTTGTGGAAGAATAAAGTTTGGTTCTTTAAAAGTGAAAATGATTTTAAAACTTCAATTTGCATAATGCATTCCCTTGATCAATAGTGTTTAGCAAAGTGTTTGATAACTCTTGTTGAATTTGAGTTTATATTTCTTCAATGTTCCATGTGGGAGTTAGATCATCATGCCACTTAAAATTTTTTTGAAGTAATCAGCATGATGTTGTAAATTATAGTAATGTTTATTTTTATTTTTCTCTCCTTCATTGCTAAGGGACTAGCAATATGTCGGTTGGGGGGAGTGATTACTACTCAAAAAGTGCTATTTCATAGCTTGTAATTAACTCTTTTAAACACTTTTGAGTAGTATTTATTGCCTTTTAACCCAATTAACATATTAAGGACCTTTGCAATCAATTCTAATCAAATTGTGTTAAGTTTTGGTGTTTTGATAGATTTTTTATCACCAAAGCAATCCAAGATTGAGGAGAGTTATTTGGAATCCATGGCAAAGCAATGGAAAGCTCAGAAACATGAAGAACCAAAGCTTTGAAGTCCTTTGTCATAAGAAAATCCGGAATGCAAGGAGGAGAAGCAAAGAGAAATCTGCCATGAAGCATTCTTGATGACAGTCATGTCAGCCACTTTTGGAGCACTTCTTGAAGTCCAATTTATTCATGCTATATTTCGTTTCGAAGATCAGGAAGTCAACTATCCAATGCATCAAACGGTGTGCAATTTGGAGTTGAAATGAAGGAGTTACAGCCATTGCAAGCCGATCACTCCAAGATGAAGGAAGAATTTTGCATAGCACTGCGAAATCACCCTTTTGTTGCGAGATGATTTCGTAGTCTTTTTGTACAGTGCTGTGGATTTCCCCCTGAAGTTTCCCGTCACGATGGAAGCTGAATACCACAAGCTGAAAGACCACTTCGCAACGTTGCAAAATCAGCCGTTTGCTGCGAAGTAATTTTGCAGCCCTTTGTGTGCATCTGCGAAATCTCGCAGACCTCGGTTGCACTTGCGAAATGGTCCCTAGTGCTTCCCGATATTTACAACCGACACTTGGAGATATTTTTCATCAGATTTTTGTTGTCTAAATCCCAAAATTCTCCTTGTAAGCCACCAGTTATAAGTTTCCTTAGCTTTTAAGTTAGGAAAAAGACTAAATATCCATGTAATAATTAGTATTGTAATTTTTCCTATAAATAGCTCTTAAGAGCCTGTAATGGGGACGACCCTTTTTGTAAAAAGTTGGGGAGGAAGTAAAATACAGAGCTTTGCTTTGCCTTACCTTCTCACTTTGATTGTATTTTTTATTTTCTTAGTTATGCACTCTCTGAGGAAGTTTCCCCAGGGAATGAGTAACTAAACCTTTAATTCCTTGGAGCTAAGATTGCCGGGAAAGGTTCCAAGTGCATGACTTAGTAGTTTTGTGGTTTCAACCATGAATGAAGAGTAAGTGTGACCCTTTTGTGATTTCTTTATGTTTTTAGTTAACTTAAAATTCCTTGAAGTCACCTAGGCCAACACTTGGTAAGGCAAGTGATCTCGTCCAAGGAGATGCACTAGTTTACCCTTTGCGAGCCTCTAGGAGGTGACTTGAAGGTAGGATTTTCTAGAATTGCCAACACTTGGTAAGCTTTTCGACTCCAAGGAGACATCCATTAGTTATCTCTTGCGAGCTTTTGAAGGGAAGTCCAAGGTTAAAGATCATCTTGAATGGTAAGTGCTCGTGAGAGGCATGAACCATTGCAAGTTGCATCAGTGAGAGGGAATTAAAGCTAAAATCCAATTAAGGGATGCATTTATACAGCACCGATTAGAGAATTAACTATATGTTAATTCTCTAATGCGAGGAAATGAACCAACTGACCGGAGCTATGTTTTTGCATGAGAAACCTCCCCTGTGAACCTAAATCTCCAAGGAATGTTTTTCTTCATAAGTAATTTCTATCACTTGTTTTGCCGTTAGCTTAAATCTAAATCTTTTTAAACCAAAGTTTGTGTTTTATTTCTTAAGCTAACCTTGAAATGAAAAAGCACCAATTCACTTTGAATTGGTATCATTTGTAATTTGGAAACCCTTCCCAGTGAACGATCCTAGAACCACTATACTATATTAGCTTTTTCTTTGCTACCCTAGTATATGGTGTAATAGGTTATAAATTTTGTTGATTACTCCCTCGATCAAGGAGCACCAGCTGGACATGAATCAGCTGAGACACCAATTGGGCATGAATCACATCCCACTATAGATAATCAACTAAACTTCACTATCCTATGTAAATAACAATGAGACACCAAGTGCTCAGGTCCGTGACCTACTATCCATTGTGTTCAGCCTCCCCATGAACTGGTGTTCGTAGTCTAACAAGGTGAAAACTATCAAACTTTCAATACTACCTCTACTATCCTTGAGTTACAGATCCTCCTATTGTGTGTTCAATTGACATATCTTAGCTCTCAAAGAACCTATGTGAAGTTCCACTTAAGGAACTACTATGGCCATAGTTTTCATGAACACACCTCCTTAGGATCATCTAAGAAGACACACTGTCTCAATCCCAAGAGATATCATGGTGCCTTTATTAAGAATACCTATTGCTACCAGCTTCCATCAACAATGACTCAATCCATAGGGAATATATGATCAACTTACGATTTCACCCATATATTAAAGTCACTACTAACTTCAACACAAACTCAATATTCTCTCGAGGTTGAGAGACAATACAATGAAGCAGGTTGGTGGAGTCATGACTACTTGATAACCTTAAGTCATAACTCATCACAAGTCTAATCCAATGTGCAACCATACATACTTGTGCACTCACCATGGGAAACCCATCCTAATTGCCAAGACCAGGTGGTACACTACAACCTCTAATGGGTTGCCTAGGCTCATAAACTGACTATGAACAAGTCATCTATTTGCAAGAAATACATGACTTAGATCTTCTATGCAACTCCTAATACACCTAAGCCGCGTATAATGTAAAAGATGCAGGCAAGAATGCTTATAAAGTATAATACATGGAATAAGGATAGATAAAAGTGAAACTGGAACATCATTAAATAAATAATGAATTCCAAATTTATTACATCATTTCATGCTTTTAAGGGCTCTATCCTAACAATCTCTCACTAGCCCTCAAAGCATCATGCCTATAAAGCATGTCAAATACTTATATTAAACCTATGTTATTCCTGTGACCAATAAAGACTCTCTATGTCAATGTCTTGGTGAAGAGATCCACCAGGTTCTCCATAGAAGGTATTTTGTCAACCATCATGTCACCCTCTAAACTATCTCAATACTTTGGAGCATAAACACATAATTTCCCATTTTCCTAAGATACTTGAGTATATGCTTGACAACAATTCAATGTTCTAGACTTGGATTAGACTAATATCTACCCATCATACCTACTACAAAGCAAATATCTGGCCTAATATATAGCATCATGTACATAAGGCTACCCACTATAGAGGCATAGGGTACTGACTGCATGTGCTCTTTCTCCTCAAGTGTTTTAGGACACTGATATTGAGAAATGGGAATTCCATGCCTAAAAGGTAACAAGCTTTTTTTGGAATCCTACATCACATACTTGACCAAAAGCTTATCTATGTAGGTGGCTTGAGATAACACTAGTTTCCTATTCTTCTGGTCCCTAAAGATCTTAATCCCAAGAATATACTATGCTTTTCCCAGATCCTTCATTTGAAACTGAGTAGAAAACCAGATCTTGATTTATGACAATAACCTTACACAATTACCAATGAGTAGATTGTCATCTATCTAAAAGGTCCTGGAGCACCACCATGTTTCCCTGCAATTTCTTATACTCACAAGGCCATTTTCCATGAACATATCTGGTTACATCATATAGATACTAATATCAAGATAATCATTTAAGAACACTATCTAGACATCCTATTACAATATCTCATAAATGAGATACATCACAACGGGTAGGAGTACTCTGATGGATCTGAATATGGCTACTAGTGAAAAGGTTTCCTATATTCAAAATAATGTTTCGAACTATAACCTTTAGCTACAACCTAGCCACACAAATATCAACATTTCCATCTACTCCTTTATTCTTCTTTTAGACCAACTTACACCTATAGATTTTATTGTGCTTCTACAGGAACCCAGACTACATTAGAATCACAAGGATTCTAACTCTGCCTCCATAGCTTTTTGCCAAAGATGTGCATCCACATCGCTCATTGCTTTATTGATTCGTGCCCACTTGGTGTCTCAGCTGATTCGTGTCCAGCTGGTGCTCCTTGATTGAGGGAGTAATCAACAAAATTTATAACCTATTACATCATATACTAGGGTAGCAAAAACAAAGCTACTATAGCATAGTGGCTCTAGGATCGTTCACTGAGATGGGTTTTCACTTCACAAATGATATTAATTCAAAGTTGAATTGGTGCCTTTTCATTTCAAGGTTAGCTTTAAAAGAAAACATAAAGATGTTTGAATAAAAAAGGTTCGGTTTTAAACTAACCAAAAATAGTAACTGATTTTACTTACAAAGAAAAGTGTTTCTTGGAGTTTCAAATCACTAGGCTTAGATTCCTCATACAAAAAGGGAGTTCCGGTCACTTGTTTCTTTTCCTCGCATTAGACAATTAACATATAGTTAATTCTCTAATCGGTGTTGTACAGATGCTTCCCATTAATGGGTTCAAACACTAAATCCCTCTCACTGATGCACCTTGTAATGGCTCATACCTCTCACTTAGCACTTGCCATTCAAGGTGATCTTTAACCTTGGATTACCTGTCAAAAGCTCGCAAGAGATAACTAATGGATTTCTCCTTGGAGTCCAAAAGCTTACCAAGTGTTGGCTATTCTAGAAAATCCTACCTTCAAACCACCTCCCAAAAGCTCGCAAGAGATAAACTAGTGCATCTCCATGGACGAAGATCACTTGCCTTACCAATTGTTGGCTCAGGTGAATTGAAGACGTTTTAAGTTAACTAAAAAGATAAAAACCATTAACGGGTCACACTTTCTCTTCATTAAAAACTAAAACAACAAAACTTCCAAATTATGCATGTGGAAACTTACTCGGCTTTCTTCATTCCAAGAGACGAAGAGCCTAGCCTCTCATCCTCTGAGGAAAAATCCTCAGAGTTTGGTTGGCTAGAAATAAAAAGAACGAGAAAACAACAATATATATGAAAAGCAGAGCAAGTGCTCTGTAAAATATATTCCTTACTATTACCAAAGGTTCTCGTCGGATTACATGATTTTTTGAGAACAAGCTCCCGAGAGTTATATATAAAGAAAATTACAAAACAAAATATCTGAGGTTATTCACCCCTTTTCCAAACTTAATAACTAAGGAATCCTATAATTGGCGGGTTACAAGGAGAAAATGGGGTTTTAGACATAAAAAATCTGAAGCAAAATATCCAAAAGTGTCAGTCGCAACTATCGGGAAGCTTCAAGAGAAATTTCGCAGGCGCACAAGATGGCTACGAAATTTCGCAGCCCTGCAAAATTGGCCTTCAGCTTAGAGTGATCTGCTTCCAATGGCTGTAACTCATTCGTTTCAACTCCGAATCACGAACCGTTTGAAGTATTGGATTTTTGACTTCCTGATCTTCGAAACGACATATAGAATGTATAAATTGGACTTCAGGAAGTGCTCCAAAAGTGGCTGACATGACTGTCATCAAGAATGCTTCATGGCAGATTTCTCTTTGCTTCCCCTCCTTGCATTCTGGATTTTGCTTATGGCAAAGGACATCAAAGCTTTGGTTCTTCATGTTTCTGAGCTTTCCATTGCTTTGCCATGGATTCCAAAGAACTCTCCTCAATCTCATATTGCTTTGGTGATCAAAAAGCTATCAAAACACCAAAACTTAACACAAATTGATTAGAATTGATTGCAAAGGTCCTTAATATGTTAATTGGGTTAAAAGGTGATAACTACTACTCAAAAGTGTTTAAAAGAGTTAATTATAAGCTATCAAATAACACTTTTTGAGTAGTAATCACTCCCCCCAACCGACATATTGCTAGTCCCTTAGCAATGAAGGAGAGAAAAATAAAAATAAACAATACTATAATTTACAACATCATGCTGATCAAAAAACAATTCTCAAGTGGCATGATGATCTAACTCTCACATGGAACATTAAAGAAATAAAACTCAAACTTCAACAAGAGTTATCAAATAACTTGTCTAATCACAATTCTTAAAGAGAAGGCATTATGCAAATTTAAGCTTTAAAAGAGTTTCCACTCCCAAAGGGTCAAACCTTACTCTTCCACAAAAATCTAAGTGTTACTTATTAGTTTCCGAATATAGTATGTTGAACTAATCTCTCCCCCCAACCTAGTTCTTTTTCAAAGCTTAGCAAACTGATCAACCTCCAATAGGCTAAGAACGCACCTCTTGTTTCACAATTTTTTTTTTTCATTGTAGGAGTACAAGGCTTAAAGGTATTCTTTTTTTTAATTGTCCATGTAACGGGGGTCCATCGATGACTCCCAACCAATTAAGGTTTAGGGCATCAAGTTTTAAGGATCTTTCAACCACTAACTCCTCGGATTTTACCCCGGACTTTTGAGAATGAAATTTTAATACCCAAGCACCTACAGTATGTTAAACTCCACCTATTCACCCTTGTAACGAGCATTGAGGTCGGTGACTCCCAACCAATGAAGGCTTAGGGCACCAGGTTTTAAATATTTTCACCATATACCCCTCAGACCTTGCTCGGGTTTCAAGGCAAGCAAACATTTTTTCTTTCTTTCTCCTTTTTTTTTTTTCAAAAGCTCATTGGCCTTTTATAAGGTGTCCCAACACTATTAAATGAGGTCAAAGGTACCAAGTCTAAAATTTTCCTAAGTCAAGAGGGAAATAGTTTTTCATCTTATAATCGGAACCTATTGTGCACAGTGTGTGAATAGCTTAAAGTGGAAGAACTAAGGTTGAATTCAATAGAAGTTTCAACAATTCATCAACTTTAGTAAGCATAATACAAACTTTAAGTCAAGTAAAAACACAAAAATTCAATTTCTCCCTTTTCATTTTGAAAATTTTTCCTTAATAACCATGGAGAGTAGAGAAAAAAAACTTAAAAAATTTAAAAATTAAGCGAAAAGCAACTAAATTACCAAAATAACATAGCATTAATAGCAAAACTTACGTCCTCAACTTTCCCCCCAACCAAGCTGAACATTGTCCTCAATGTGACAAAAGCGATTGAAAAATAGGGAGGAAGTGGTACCTCCTGAGTGACATGGAGTCTGAGTCGTATAGGAGAAACCACATGTTTCAAAGAAAACATAAGAGTTAGTGAGTAGAGGAAATAGAAAAATGCTAAGTTTAAACAAAAATGATGTCTATATATGATGTATCATCAGTAATACATCCAATCCCAGAATATAAGACATCAAAATATGGAATTATTTATACTAATATGTAAATACAAAAATGAAGAGATGATCAAGTAATGGTAGAGTCATGTAGAGCTAATGCATCTGTGGTGGCCTCTTGAATGGGTTGATCAGGACTTTGGCCTCTGTTCTGGTAGTCTCCTTAGGTGGCATAGTCTCCTCAGTTGGAGCTATGGGCTCTGATGGTTTAAGGAGGTCAGAAATGGAGTAAGAGGCTTTGTGTGTGTGATCTCAGTGAGAGGGCTCTCTTCTTTAGATGCATGGTCATGAGGCTTTCTTGGCATTTTCACAACTTCCCTTGGCTTTGCAAAGTGTTTTCGCAAACCTCTCTTCATTTTTCAAGTCATTTTTATAGCCTGGAGGTCATTTCATAGCCATTTGAAACCCAAAGGTGATTTCGTAGCCAAAAGCCATTTTCGCAGCCAAGGGGCATTTTCGCAAACCATTTCGCAGCCCATGGAAAAAATAGAAACATTTTCGCAGCCCATTTTGAAGCTTGAAAATCATTTCACAGCCATTTCGAAGCTTGGAGATCATTTCATAGTCATTTGGAAGTTTGAAAATCATTTGGCAACAAACAGCCATTTTCGCAACAGATGGAGGATTTGGCAAGGGGTAGCTATGGGGCTGCGAAATGGGATTTTCGCAGCCGGGTGCCATTTTTGCAGCCCATTTCGCAGCTGCGAAATGGGGTTGGGTGGCTGCGAAATAGCACTCGTGTGCCAAAGGGGTGTTTCGCAGCTGTGAAACACCCTGCGAAATGGGGGTCTGACTACGAAATCAAAAAATTCCCGCTTTGGCTTTGCGCATTTGTCTTCAAACAGCCATAACTTCTTCGTTTCAAATCCAAATTGAGCACCGTTTGAAGCTATGGACTCCTGACTTCCCAAGATTTGAAACAAGATATAGTATGCATAATTTGAGCTCCATAAAGTGCTCCAAAATGTGTCCAACAGTTGCGAAATGCAACATTTCCGTTCATGGTGTGCACAATCATCTTCAAACGGCCATAACTTCTTCGTTTCAACTCCAAATTGAGCACCGTTTGAAGCTATGGACTCCTGACTTCCCAAGATTTGAAACAAGATATAGTATGAAAAATTTGAGCTCCAGGAAGTGCTTCAAAAATGTTTCCAATAGTAGCAAAATGCAACATTTCCGTTCATGGTGTGCGCGCTAAAGGATTTTAAGGCATGGAGGATTTCGCAACCATTTCGCAGCTGCGAAATGAGTGTACGGGGCTGCGAAATGGCACTCGTGTGCCAAAGGGGTGTTTCGCAACTGCGGAAATTTTGGCAGAGGGGGCAATTGGGTTGCGAAATGGTTTCGCAGCAAAGTGGCGATGTCGCAGCGAAGTGGCGATTTCGCAACGAACTTGTTGGGGCTGCGAAATGGTTTCCCAGCAAAGGGTCGATTTCGCAGAGGCTTCTTTTAGGCTGTGAAATCTCGCAGACCCCTGTTTTTCCCATGTTTTTACACTTTTTCTTGCTCCAAACGACTTTCCTTCAATTTCTTTGCAATTCCTCCTGATTTTGATCATCCAAAAACCTATATTAAATAAAAAAAATTAGAATTAAAGCATTGAAATCAAAATTAAAACAAGTAATAAATAAAACAAAAAAAATATGGACTAGTTAGTCTTTAAAAAGACTAAGTCCATCAAAAAATTTGATCCTGATTTAGCTTGCCCGGATCCCATATGAAGTTTGCATCCCTCACTTGAGACTTTCTCTGTATGATTTTCCCATAAAAAGCTTGGGGGAAAGGTGAAGGGATGTGTTTCTTCATCCATTCTTCCTTGATGACTATCCTCTGTGGTTCTCCTTCTATATTGACATCATAGCCATCTTTCTCTGTACTTTTCCTTTTTTTCTTTCCTTTGATTTCCTCCCTCTTTTCTTTCTCTGTTTCATTCTCTACCATATGCTCTAGCTTGGATGTGGGCAGATCAACCTCTTTATCATTCCTCAAAGTGATAACCGTTTTAACTTCCTTCACCATTGAAGATTCTTCCTTTTGAGCCTCCACTTCATGGATACCCTTGGAATTTTGATAATGTTGAGAAGGAAAGTTTTCTTTCTCTTGCACTTTGTTGAGGTTGGCAAACCTTGAGATTGAATATTGGAGATTATCTATCTTCTGAGATAGATCATGTTGCATTCCATCCATCTTTTTGTTCAATTAACTTTCTACACTATCAATTCTTTGACTGAGATGAGCATTGATAGATTTTTGAGCTCCAACAAAGTCTCCCACGACCTTGCTAAGATTCACCATAGCTTGTTCAAGGTTTGAGGCTTGCGGAAGTGCTTGAACATGTTGCTTGTACTAAGGCAGCTGTGGTTTCCAAGAGAAATTTGGATGGTCCCTCCAATTGGAATTGTAGGTGTTGCAATCACCAAACATTTCCCTCACGACTATAATGGTAGGACACTCATCCACCAAGTGCAATAAGATAGACAAATGGCACAAGGCATAGCTTGCAATGGTGTTTGAGAGATGGCTTGTACTTCTTGCATCTTCTTCATTTCTAGCTCTTCCAATCTCCTTGCCATAGCTGCAATCTTTGCCTTCATGTCTATGTCGTCATTCAAAATATACATCTCACCCTTAGCATTAGGTTGAGACGTCATTCTTCTCATATCTCTAGCACTTGGTTCATCCCATCCTCTTGAGACTTCAGCCACATAACTCATGAAGTTCATGGCTTCCTCTGCTACGGTATTCAATATGGCATGCACAACTTAGCAATTTGTGAATTAAAAACAGAGAACACAAAAGAAAACAAAAGAAAAACAATTCAAAGAAAGAAATTAAGGTAAACTAAAAACTTAATAAAAGGTATACTAAAATATGAACAAAGAAAAAGAAACAAATAAAAAGAGTTAGTAAAAAGAAAAGAAAAGTCACCAAACTTGTGATGAAGATCACAAGTACTCTGAAAAGGTGATATCATTGTAAAGTGGCACCTTCCCCGGCAACGGCGCCATTTGATTCGTGCCCACTTGGTGTCTCAGCTGATTCGTGTCCAGCTGGTGCTCCTTGATTGAGGGAGTAATCAACAAAATTTATAACCTATTACATCATATACTAGGGTAGCAAAGACAAAGCTACTATAGCATAGTGGCTCTAGGATCGTTCACTGAGATGGGTTTTCACTTCACAAATGATATTAATTCAAAGTTGAATTGGTGCCTTTTCATTTCAAGGTTAGCTTTAAAAGAAAACATAAAGATGTTTGAATCAAAAAGGTTCGGTTTTAAACTAACCAAAAATAGTAACTGATTTTACTTACAAAGAAAAGTGTTTCTTGGAGTTTCAAATCACTAGGCTCAGATTCCTCATACAAAAAGGGAGTTCCGATCACTTGTTTCTTTTCCTCGCATTAGACAATTAACATATAGTTAATTCTCTAACCGGTGTTGTACAGATGCTTCCCATTAATGGGTTCAAACACTAAATCCCTCTCACTGATGCACCTTGCAATGGCTCATACCTCTCACTTAGCACTTGCCATTCAAGGTGATCTTTAACCTTGGATTACCCGTCAAAAGCTCGCAAGAGATAACTAATGGATGTCTCCTTGGAGTCCAAAAGCTTACCAAGTGTTGGCTATTCTAGAAAATCCTACCTTCAAACCACCTCCCAAAAGCTCGCAAGAGATAAACTAGTGCATCTCCATGGACGGAGATCACTTGCCTTACCAATTGTTGGCTCAGGTGAATTGAAGACGTTTTAAGTTAACTAAAAAGATAAAAACCATTAACGGGTCACACTTTCTCTTCATTAAAAACTAAAACAACAAAACTTCCAAAATATGCATGTGGAAACTTACCCGGCTTTCTTCACTCCAAGAGACGAAGAGCCTAGCCTCTCATCCTCTGAGGAAAAATCCTCAGAGTTTGGTTGGCTAGAAATAAAAAGAACGAGAAAACAAAAATATATATAAAAAGCAGAGCAAGTGCTCTGTAAAATATATTCCTTACTATTACCAAAGGTTCTCGTCTGATTACATGATTTTTTGAGAACAAGCTCCCGAGAGCTATATATAAAGAAAATTACAAAACAAAATATCTGAGGTTATTCACCCCTTTTCCAAACTTAATAACTAAGGAATCCTATAATTAATTGGTGGGTTACAAGGAGAAAATGGGGTTTTAGACATAAAAAATCTGAAGCAAAATATCCAAAAGTGTCGGTCGCAACTATCGGGAAGCTTCAGGAGAAATTTCGCAGGCGCACAAGATGGCTGCGAAATTTCGCAGCCAAAGGTTGATTTCGCAGCCCTGCGAAATTGGCCTTCAGCTTGGAGTGATCTGCTTCCAATGGCTGTAACTCCTTCGTTTCAACTCCGAATCGCGAACCGTTTGAAGTATTGGATTGTTGACTTCCTGATTTTCGAAACGACATATAGCATGTATAAATTGGACTTCAGAAAGTGCTCTAAAAGTGGCTGACATGACTGTTATCAAGAATGCTTCATGGCAGATTTCTCTTTGCTTCCCCTCCTTGCATTCCGGATTTTGCTTATGGCAAAGGACTTCAAAGCTTTGATTCTTCATGTTTCTGAGCTTTCCATTGCTTTTCCATGGATTCCAAAGAACTCTCCTCAATATCATATTGCTTTGGTGATCAAAAAGCTATCAAAACACCAAAACTTAACACAAATTGATTAGAATTGATTGCAAAGGTCCTTAATATGTTAATTGGGTTAAAAGGTGATAACTACTACTCAAAAGTATTTAAAAGAGTTAATTATAAGCTATCAAATAGAACTTTTTGAGTAGTAATCATTTATCATAATCTATAGGATCAATCTCATGTTCCTTTAGAATGGCCTTGAAAGACTTTCCCAAATACATGAATCAGTCTGGTAGTTTAACAATCCTCCCACTACAACAAGGCATCAGTGTACTAGAAATGGGAAAGCTTGGTATTGGATCCATAATATCTTTTGTATAGTGGGACTATCTTCTAGTGTTCTCCAATCCATATCATTGTTTGCCTTATTACATATCATATAGTCTTCATCAGAAATATGGTATTTGTTACAACAAACATCTTCTGATAATTCTAACTATAAAGTAATAATCCTAAAATCCTCTTGGATATCCTATAAATTGATACACCTTTTTAGAAAAAGAAGAGTGCTACACAATCTTTAAGATATATCCCCAAAAAATATGAGAATTAAAGAGAAACCAATCACCAATCTCACTTTGTCTATTAAAATTCAATATCTTATTTCCATTAATCCATTTTGCTATGAAGTCCTTGGTGCACACAATTGGGATAAGATCTCATGCTCCATTTGGAAAGAATCAAACCTACTAGACTAATCACCTCAATCTAATCAAAGTTCCATGATATGTTTACCTAATAGGTTATTTGATTCATCCTTAAATTCAATGATTTATCTAAGGCATCATATTTCATATCTACATATCCAAAACTAGAGTATTTATCAATAAAATGATCAAATACCCATACTTTCCATATATAAACATAAAAAGGTTCATATACGCGAGTATGCACTAACTCCAAACATTCCTTGGTTCCAAGTCCTTTAAAAATAAAGGGGTCTCTTGGTCATTTTACCATCTATATAGGATTCATAGACTAGAAAATCTTCTGGATTAAGAAGGTTCAGACTTAATTAGTCTTTGAATCCTATATAGATTAATATGACCTAGCCATTAAAACCCAAATGTTTGATTAGTGCTAGGTTCTTTCTTTTATTGAGATTTGACTATTTTCATTACTTGGAAAAATGATAATGGAGTCTCACATGAAAAAGGTAATACCTCCCACTAGCTTGCACAACTAACCTTGCAACTGAAGCTAAGGTAAGTATAATCTCATCATGTGACCTTCTCACTTGTTGAAAACCCTATAAAGAACTATAGATAGTGGGCTTAGAATCTATCCACCACAATTGGTGAAATCCACCACTATTTATTTAACAATGAGAATATGATGTGTACTTTCCTATCCTTAGGCACTCTAAGCATTCCTTTTCTAATGTCCTAAAAGGTCACAAAAGAATCAATGCCCATGAGTTTGTTTTCTCATTCCTTTTCTTGAACTTTCTTTATTCGGTGTTGTTGTTCTTCTTCTTGGTAGAAGAGCCTGAAGAACCTTGACATCCATATGAACACCCTTCCACTCTTTAAGAATCTTTTTATCCATCCTAAAGGAATCTGGTAAGATCTCTAGGATAACATGAATCCTGGTGTTCATAGTAGTCTTAAGGGAAAATTGTTTCGTTGACTTGCCCTTATCACCAAATAACCCTTGCAACTTTAAAGAGAATATCATATATTATGGCAATAGACATGTGTTGCTTTTGCAACACATTATCTAAAGACCCAAGTATAAGAGACTTAGTCTTTTGATCCATCTTATGCCACCTTTGATATGTTTCTCTTACTTTATGATATGTTTGTTCAAATGAAAAAACAAACTCTATCAAAATCAACTTCTATGCAATTAATACTATATCCATATTATTTTCAATATATAATTAGGTCTAATTTAAACAAAAGATAATAAGTGACATGTTAAAGACATGATATTTGTAATAAATATAATAATTCCATGTATTAATAAAAAGAAACTGAGTATTCAAGGCAAGTTGGTAATTAATTTAGCAAAAATATAGTGCTCTTGAACTACACATATCTATGTAAGGTATCCTAGTATCATAAGAATCAAGCCTACTTTAGGTAGGTCATGACTCTTATTATTAGGTAGAAACCCTCTCTAATTAATCAACTTGCCTTAAAAGTCCAAAGATTATCCTAAGGCATTGATTAACATACCTTTATGTTTAGCCCTTAGCCCATGCAAATGGGACCACTTTAGGTGATTCTACCACTTCATGTCTAAATTAAGTGTGTAACCAAGATCCTTGACATCATGTTACCAAGTGAAGAGTTCCATATTTAGGATTGGCCACTCCCACTACAAACATATATAGTCTTGTCCATAAAGGATAGTCCATATCCCTTAATTCCTTGGGCCACCCCATCTTTAGGATGGTGATGGACCCAAAATCAAACTGGGCTCGATCTTAGAGGCTATGGACTTGCCTATGGCCTACTCCCACTTAATATTTTGGAAGAGTGACCTTAAGATAATTTTGATAACTATCTTAAAATAAGTTATCTATCACGAAAATTTCCAAAACTTTTATTTATTACTTGAATTGGGACTCCTATGCCAAATAGGGATATCTTTCATATTCCTTATCCTTGAACTTTCCTTTTCAAACTAAATGATTTCCTCCTCTAAATGGGGGAGAGCCTGGAGGACCAATTTAGGTGTCATTCTCCTCTCTAGGGGAGAGAGCCTGGAGAATCACCTAACCAAATAAAGAAAAGTCTCAAAAGGAATTTGAAATTCCAAATGACAACAACCAATTTCTTAAAAAATAGTAATGGAAATAAAACTCATGAAAATTTATTCTTTTAAAAAATCCAAAATTACCATTTTAATTTATTTTATTTGAAATAATATCTTGGTAGGCTATCTTAATCATGAATTGTCTATCATCTATTTTTCCAAAAATAATTTATTTCTTTAAATTAGAATCTTATGCTAAATAGGAAAGATTTTATTTCATAAAGACTTGGAAAAATAAAACTTATTCCTTAAAATAAATAGATTCTTAGAGGCCTAAAATCTAAAAATATTTATTTTTAAAAAAAAATCCCTAAGAGTTTAATTTTGAAAAATAAGTAAGTTCCTTATATCTTTCCAACTTATCTTTACCTAAACTAAAATTTTCCTAATTCCTAGCACATTCCAATTTAAAAAACTATCTAAAACAAGGAAAAATATATGAAAATTCATTAACTCAAAAATACCAAAATATATTCTATGCCAAAAATAAAAATCATAAAAGACAAAAGGAAATTAAATACATAATTCTCGTGGCCTTAGGGTTCTTGTTGCAAATTTGGTAACTAAAATTTGGATAAAATCCAAATTATCGAACTAGCCTCGCAACCATAGATAGGGTTAGTGAAAAAAGAAAAACCCAATGGGCCCAAAAAAAAATTGAGTCCAAAAAGAGGCTAAAAAATGAGCCTAAACAACTAAAAACAATTTGGCTTGAACTCCATCCTGTAATTGCATGCCTTTTACGTAGCCTTGCTTCCATAAGCCATATCTCTCTCATTTCAACTCTGAATTGTGATCTGTTTGAAGCCTTAGATTCTTGAATTCCTATGCTTCAAAACATACATGGTTTTCCCCAAAAAGCTCATGAGAGATAGCCCTGATTTTGAGTTGTAGTCAACATCACTGTGCTGCCATGCTCTTTGCATAGCCTTGCTTCAATTGGCTATAACTCCCTTGTTTCAACTCCACATTGCAATCCGTTTAAAGCCTTGGATTCTTGACTTCCTAAGATTCAAAACCATATGTGGCGTGCCCCAAAACGATCATAGGAGATAGCCCCGATTTTAAGTTGAAGTCAACATCACTGTGCTGCCATGATCTTTATGCAACCTTGCTTCAATTGGCTATAACTCCCTCGGTTCAACTCCGAATTGCGATCCATTTGAAGCCTTGGATTCTTGACTTCCTAAGCTTCAAAAACATGTGTTTTGCCCTAAAAAGCCCATGGAAACTCATCCGATTTTAAGTTAAAGATGAAGAAACTGGGTCACCAAGGATCTCAAATCAAGAATTTCCAAGTATCTTTCTTTTCCCTTAAATCACCATGGCAACTTATGAAAGAGACTTCAAGAAGCCTTCTTTTCTCTTTTTTGGAAAGGGAATGTGTGTGAACACTTTATGATCCTTCAGATTGGTTCCATACTCTCCATAGGTTACAAAGAATGACAAATAAAATAAAAAAAGATTTTTACAACAAAATCCTATACTCCAAAGATTAGGAGTTTACATATCATTCTAAGATTTAAAAAAAAAAAACAAAAAAGGATTTTTACAAAATAACAAAAATCTTATGCCTCTTATGAGGCTTACAACCCATCCAAGAAAAGTAAAAACCAATCCAAGTAATTATTACATCCCCACTAAAAAGCAATCACAATTATAACCATTATATTATAACAAGATCATAATAAGGAACGCATATTAATTATCCCCGATGGGATAAACAAAAACCCTGAAAAAACAAGTTAGCACACCTTAGAATGGTTCTAGCACGATTAATAACATATGGCTCTGATGCCAGTTGATGAGAAAAACTCAGATCTCTCAGTTTGCCAAATTTGGATTAGGTTAGGAACATGCATAACTATCCTATGCTTTTTCTAAATCCTATACACTATAGAAAAATAATATTTTTATACTTTGAAAGGATTCAGAAAGTGTTAATGAAAACTATACCTCAAATTCAGATGTTCTCGAATCAAATCTACATGGTGAAAATGAAGATCGAAATCGTAAAAATCTCGTAAACCCAAAGTCTTTCGCACGATGACTCAAGCCATCATCTTGGCACACTTTCGATGGGGAGGAAAAGGGGGTAGAGGCTATGACTCTCTATCTCTCTAGATGGTGGAAGACAAAAGCTATGGAATCCTTAACCCCAAAGGGGTATTTATAAGGTTTCTAAGTGGGCTTAAGTGACTTGAGCCTACATGGGCTTGGGTCACTTAATCAAGCCCAAAATGGGTTATAATTGATTAATTAACCCAATAGGTGATGTGCAAATTCGCAAGTATGCAAATCATTCAAGTAATATAATTGTACCTAAGTACGGATATCGAACCTACAAAGACTATGCTACTAATTACTAAAATTTATTATTTCCACTATTTGATCAATCGAATTTTTAAAGTTGCAGAAGAAAGTAACTTAAACAATTAAAGAAAATAAATTCAAACTCTTATGATTTAAACGATCTAGGGCTTTTAATTTCACTACAAACACTTTCATGCAATTGATTGCTTAACCTAATTTTTGTTATACTTTATTTGGAGATTTAATTCCCTAAGCCAACCAATATTTCCTCTCGAAATATATCATATTGCTCCTTAAATTACTAACCCAACATATCTCTATGTGAATTTTAGTCTAAAAGAGTAATTAAGATCTATGGAATTATTATAAATTTAACTATTAATCTCTTAGAACATGGTAATGTATCCCTACTATTCATTCATTCTAACGTAATCTATTCTATGAATCTAATTTAGATTCTAACTCTCGTTATCAACCTAAATCATAAATTCAATCAAAACTTGGGCCCTTAAGAATTGAGAGCTTTAAGTGCAAAATAGTTACACAAATAAATGGATGCAAAATAGAGAATTAAATTAAACTAATCAAAAACATAAATCGTGATTAAGCTACATTTCAGCCCTAGACAAAGGAAACTAACTCATATTAAGATGAAGAATAAACATCCTGAATTACAATCATTAAGAAAATGGAAGAATAAACTAGAAAAATAGAAGAAAGTTTGCAAATCCCCTTCTTATTCTCTAAGCTCTCTCTTCTCCCAGGTCTCTCCCTTTCAAAATAAACCCTACTTTCGTCTATTTGTAGCCCTGGTATCACAAACTCAAGTCCCACCTAATTCGGATCTTAACAAGATGAGATAAGAACAAATAATTTTCAAATTTTAAATATCGCGCCACGGTGCTCAATGCCTCCCTCCGCAGCACTTTAGGCTCAGGTCCTGAGGATTTCTGAAATTCCTTCAGGCGCCGCGACGGACAAGTTCCTCCTGCCACAACAATTTTATCTCGCGTCCCCAACTGTGATTTTCCATATGCGCGCACCACGACACTTAAGTCCTTCCTGTTGCGGCATTTTCCTCTCTAGTAAGTCACTCAAATTGTCACATAAGGGGCCACTCCGACACTTGAGAGCTCCCACTATGGCGGTTTTCACGTTTTCTCCGAACTTCATATTTTTCTTCCAATTTTGCCTCATATTGTTTCTTTTTCGTACTCTTGGCTATTTGAGACCTAAAATAATAAAAATAATGATTGTTAAGATAAAATTACTCTTAAACTAATGAAATATCAAGTTAAATCATAGATATTAAGTCACTCTAAATCGACTTATCAATAAGGCCTACTAATTAATCAATTAGCCCAATCTAGAGACCTTGTTCACTTACCCATATGCAACTTTATGTAATTACCAAAAAACCCTTATGCACAAAAGTGAACCTCAAGCCAATCTGACCCTCATAATCCATTTCAACAAGGTATACTAGCTTCCTCATAACCCAATTTTAAAGTTGATTCAGCATCCTATTACAAAGAATCAACTGAACTCTAGTATCCTATGTAAAAAACAACGAGACATCAAGTGCTCGGGTCTGTGACATGCTATCTATTGTGTTTAGTCTCCCTATGAACTGGTGTTTGTAGTCTAACAAGGTGAAAGCTATTAGCCTTTCAAGACTACCTCTACCATCCTTGAGTTATCCTCCTATGTGTGTTCAATAGACATATCTTAGCTCTTAAAGAGCCTATGTCAAGTTCCACTTAAGGAAGTACTATGGGCATAGTTTCCATGAACGTCACCCAAGGGGACACACTATGTCAATCCTAAGATATATGATGGTGTCTTTATTAAGAATACCTATTGCTACCAACTTCCATCAATAGTGACCCAATTCATAGGGAATATATGATCAGCTTATGATCTCACTTATAGGTCAAAGCCATTGCTAACTTCAGCACAAGCTTAATATTCTCTCAAGGTTGAGAGACAATACTATGAAACAGCTTGGTGGAGTCATGACTGCTTGACAGCCTTAAGTCATAACTCACCATAGGTCCTATCCAATGTGCAACCATACACACTAGTGCACTCACCATGAGAAACCCATCCTAATAGCCAAGACCAGTCATTCCTTCAATTAGGAGGTGGTGCACTACAACCTCTAATGGGTGCCTAGGCCTATGAATCAACTTTGAACAAGTCATCTATTTGTGAGCAACCCATGACTTAGATCTTCTATGCAACTCCTAATGCACCTAAGTCATGTTCAATGAAAAAGATGCAAACAAGAATGCTCATAAAATATAATACATGGAATAAGGATAAATAAAAGTGAAACTAGAACATCATTAAATAAATAATGAATTCCAAATTTATTACATCATGTCTTGATTTTAAGGGTTATATCCTAACATCAAGTCCATGTGGAGAGTTCATATCTCCTAATTCTTTGGGCTAACCCACTGTGGGAGTGGTGATGAACCCAAATCAAGATGGACTCGACAATGGAGGCTGTGGGCTTGCCTAAGGCCCTCTGCCACTTAATCTTTTTGAATAAGTAAGAGCATTTTAAAATCATTAGTAGTTTCCCTAATGAATAAATTATCTACTTTGAAATTTTCTAAAAATGTTTATTTCCTAATTGGAAACCTACTGTAATAGGAGAACACCAACATGAAAAAATTTAAAATTTCCATGAGAGTAATTTTCAAAAAGAATTTTGATAAAATATCCACTCTCAAAATTTATAATCTATTTTCATAAAATTCTCCTTTTATACACAATTCCAGTTAAGAAATATTTTATCTAGGAAATGTTTCAAAGAAATTTATTTCCATCAAATTACTAAGCCTTTTGGTAATAATCTTTTAATAATAAATTATCTCTAATGAAAATTTCCAAAATATTTATTTTCCAAATTAGAAACTCTTGTGTAATAAGAAAATTGCCAATTTATGAGATTTTGAATAATCTTGAGAGCAACTTATCTAAGAAATGAACTTTTACTTCTCATATTAAAAAATCCTCATAAGATTGACTTTCCTTATTCCTTACACTTTTCCAACTTAATAAATATTTCCACAGAAATTCCATAATAATTTATTTCATTAAATACTACCAAAATAAAACTTTTTAATAATTCCTTAATAGATAAAATATTCTCTATGAAAAACTTCCAAAAATGTTTATTTCCAAAAAGTAATTAAACAATCCATTTTAGAGAGTATTTTCAAAATATTTGATGCCTTCATTAAATTACTATAACTTTCTAGAGTTATTTTACAAACCCTTTTTATCATAAATTCTCTATCATGAGATTTTCCAAATCCATTATTTACTTTTAAACCGAAACTCATGTGCTAAAAGAATTGCTTTCTTATTCCTTATCCTTGAACTATCCAAACAAAATGGTTTCCTCCTCTAGGGGGGAAAGCCTAAAGGACCAACTATAGGTATAGTTTTCCTCCTATCATCGAGAAAAAAGAAGAAAACCTCCTAAAGTTTAATTAAAAGATAGTTCTAAAGAAATAACAATCTTCTTAGTAAGAACCAATTTAAAAAGATAATCTTGGAAAATATCTTCTTATGAAAATTTACTAAGAATACCAAATAACTTTTCTTTAGGTTGTAATACTTATTTTGGTAACCATTCTTAATTATAAATTATCTATTGTAAATTTTCAAAATTAACTTATTTTCTTTAAATCGGAATCCTGTGCAAAATAAGAAAAATACTATTTTATAAAGATTTGGAAAAACAATAACTTTTCCTTAATAGAAATATTTTATTCTTAGAGGTCTCAAAGATTTGAGAAGATTTTAAATAAAATTAAAAACTCTAAGAATTAATTTTAAAAAAAGTAAGAAAGCACTTAATCCTTTTTCCAACTTGTCTTTTCTTTTCTTTTTCTTTTTTTTTTTAAAAAAAATCCTAACCATGCACATTCCAATTTAAATAAGTTTTCCAGTTTTGAAAAAAACATGAAAATTTATTTCTAATTAAGAATACCAGAATATCTTGAGGTCACATATGCAATTAATCAAGAGCATACAATAAAAATAAGGGAATAATTAAATAAAAATTTCTCGTGACCTTTAGGGAACTTGTTGCATATTTGGTAATTAAAATTTGGATAAAATTTAAATTACCAAAAATAACCCTACAACCAAAAATAGGGTTAGTGAAAAATGGAAATCCAAAAGGCCCAATTGCCACCAAAATGAGCCCAAAAGGAGAGGCCCAAAATCTAACCCAAACAACAAAAAAGAATTAGACCCGAATGCAATCCCCTAACAACATGCTCCTAGTGCAACATTGCTTCAATTGGCCATATCTCCCTCGTTTCAACTCCGAATTGTGATTTTTTTAAAGAATTCGATTCCTGACTTACTAAGATTCAAAATCATAGGTGACTTTCCCTGAGAAACTTACTGGAAGTAGCCACGATTTTGGCTCAAATTTGATGTCATTGTGATACCATGCACTTTGCACAACCTTGCTTTAATCAGCCATATCTCCCTTACTTCAACTCTGAATTGCAATCTACTTAAACCATTGAATTCGTGACTTCCTAAGCTTTAAATCCATATATGGCTTGCCCCAAGAAACTAATGGGAGGTAGTCTTGATTTTAAGTTCAATTCAACATTACTATGCTATCATGGATCTCAAACCAAGAACTTCCAAGATTGCTTCTTCTTTCTTTAACCACCATAGAATCTCAAAAAGAACTTTCAAGATTGCTTCTCTTCTCTTGGTTCACCATAGATAGATACAAAAAACTAAAATTTTTACAACAATAAAATTTGTATGCTTCTTTAATGATGCTTACAACCCCATCAATTGAAAAGTAAAGATTCTTATAATCAAATCAAAATTTTATATCCCTTATGGGGTGTACAACCCAATCTAGAGAACAATAATCAAAGATCATATCACAATTATAATCAATCAATCCAAATATATTGATATATTTAATTGAATGAATAAAAATATCTCATTCATTCATCCATTTGGGTCATGGGATGAATAAAACAACCATGCAAAATAGAGTTAGCATACCTTAGAACAGATCTAACATGTTAGAACCTACCCTAAGGCTCTGATACTAGCTGTTAGGAACCCTAAATTACTCTGTTCCCATACCCTAGATCGTATAGGGTAAATGCAAATCTATCCTAGACTCTCTAAATCTACCGCAGCAAATGAATAGGTATTAAAAAACAATAAGGACACCATAGAAAATATAGATCTAGAGAATAAAGCCACATACCTTTGATTTGAATGTTTCTGGATCAATTCCAATCGATGTAGATAACTACAAAGTCACAATTGATCTCGTAAACACCATGATCTTCGACCCAGTGACTCTTCTTTGTATCTAGGCACTAAGATAGTGGAGATCTCAAGGGTGGAGGTTAGAGTTTTCTCTCTAAACTAAAGGGGAGAATGGTAAGAGTTGGAAACCCTAACCCTTAAAAGGGTATTTATAGGCTTCCTATTGGGCTTAAGTAACCCAACTCAAAAAGGTTGTTAATTGATTAATTAACTATACAATGCCCTAATTAGTTAATTAGCCCAGTCCAAACATACTACTTACTTATCTTTATGCAATCTTGCATAATTACCAAAATTCACTCATGCACAAAAGTGAACTAATAACTTATCCAACCCTCATAAACCGTTCCATCAAGGAATATGAGCTCAAAGAGGTGACCATTGACACACATAGGAATATTGGCTCCTTCATAATCAAATTATGAAATTGACTCAACATCTCACTATAGAAAGTCAACTACGCTCCAACACCTTATGTATATAATAATGAGACCCCAAGTGCTTGAGGTCCGTGACCTACTATCCACTACATGCAAACTCCCCATGAACTGGTGTTCGTAATCTAACAAGGTAATGTTATCACCTATCAAGATTATCTCTTCAATCCCTGAGTTATAGATCCCACTCATTATGTGATCAATTGACATACTCTAGCTCCAAGGAGCATATGTCAAATTCCACTAAAGGAATTACCATGGCCACAAATTTCATGATCACATGTCCTTTGGATCACCCAAAAGGACACACTATCTCAATCCTATGAGATATCATGATGCCTCTATTGAGAATACCTGTTACCACCAACCTCCATCAGCAGTGAACCAATCCATAGGAATATATGACCATTTTAGGGTCTCACCCATAGGTCAAAACCTATCAATTTTGGCACAAGCTCAATATCCTCTCAAGGTTGAGAGTTCATGTAGTATAGTAGCTTGGTGAATCATGACAATTGATAGCCTTACATCATGATTCAGCATAGGTCATGTCCAGTGTGTATCACATACACTAGCACACTCACCTTGGGAAACCCATCCCTACGACCAAGACATGCCATCCCTCCAATTAAGAGGTGGTGCACTACAGTCTCTATTGGATTTTCCAAAACTATGAACCAATTGTGAACAATTTATCTACATACAAGAAACCCAAGACTTGTATCTTATGTGCAACTCCTAAGGCACTCAAGTCATGTACAATGTCAAAGACATGGGTTGAATACTCAAATCAATGGAAATATACCATATGGATAGCAAGGGGATAGTTAAGTTTAACTTTGTTACATCATGTCTTGCTATGGATGATATGAATGACTCAGGGTCATGAGCTCCGGGCTCTAGATCGTATGAACAGCTCAAGGCTATGGATGACATGAACGGCTACATGTTGTGAGCTCAGGGTTGTAGATGCTATGAACTACTTTGGGTTGTAGATGGCATGAACGACTCTAGGTTGTGAGATTAGGGCTCTAGATGCTATTAATAGTGTAGGGTTGTGATGATATGAGTGACTCAAGGTTATGAGCTTAAGGCTCTAAATGCTATGAATAATTGAGGATTGTGAATGATATGAATGACTCGAGGTCCCATGAGCTTAAGGTTGTAGATGCTATGAATAGCTCAAGGCTTTTGATGATATGAATGACTCCAAGTCGTGAGCTCAAGGCTCTAGATGCTATGAACAACTTAGGCTTGTGGATGATATGAACAACTCTAGGTCATGATATGAAGGATCTAAATGGTATGAACAACTTAGGGTTGTGGATGACATGAACGACTCTAGATTGTGAGTTGCGGGCTCTAAATGCTATGAACAAGTCAAGACTATGGATGATATGGATGACTTTGGGTCGTGAGCTCTAAGATGTGGATGATATGAATGGCTCTATGTTGGGAGCTCAAGGCTCTAGATGCTATGAACAACTCAGGGTTTTGGATGATATGAACAACTCTATGTCATGTGCTCATGACTCAAAATGCTATGAATAGCTCATAGTTGTGGATAATATGAACGACTCAAGGTCCCATGAGCTGAGGGCTCTAAATGCTATGAAAAAATTAGGGTTATGGATGGCATGAACGACTCTGAGTCATGAGCTTAAGGTTCTCAATTTTATGAACAGCTCAGGGTTGTGGATGATATCAATTACTTGAGGTCATGAGCTTTGGGCTCTAGATGGTATGAATAAGTTATAGATGTGGATTATATGAATGACTCTAGGTAGTGAGCTCAAGGGCCTAGATGATATGAACAACTCAGGGTTATGGATGATATGAATGACTCTAGGTCATCAGCTCAAGGCTTTAGATGCTATGAATAACTTTAGGATGTGGATGATATGAATGACTCTATGTCATGACCTGATGTTTTTAGATCCTATGAACAACTCGTAGTTGTGGATGATATGAACAATTCGAGGTCTCATAAGCTTAATGCTCTAGATGCTATAAATAGTAGAGAGTTGTGGATGATATAAAAGAGTTTGGGTCTCATGACCTCAAGGCTCTAGATGCTATGAACAACTTAGGATTGTGGATGTATGAACGACTTTGGGTTGTGAGCTAAAGGTTTTAAAGGCTATGAATTGCTCTCGGGTATGGATGATATGAACAACTCTGAGTCATGAGCTTAAGGCTCTAGATGTTATGAACAATTAAGGGTTATAAATGATATGAATGACTTAAGGTCCCGTGAGCTTAAGGCTCTAAATGATATGAACAACTTAAGGCTTTTGATGTATGAACAACTTCGGGTATGAGCTCAAGGCTTTAAATGCTATGAACATATTAGGGTTGTAGATGATATGAACAACTGTAGGTCATGAGTTGAAGGATCTAAATGGTATGAACAACTTAGGGTTGTGGATGATATGAATAACCTGAGGTCTTATAAACTTAAGGCCCTAGATATCATGAACAACTTGGGGTTGTAGATGACATGAACAACTTTGGGTCATGAGTTGAGGCCTTTAGACACTATGTACAACTCATGGATGTGAATGACATGAATGACTTTGGGTTGTGAGCCGTGGGCTCTAAATGCTATGAACAAGTTAAGGTTATGGATGATATGGACAACTTTGGGTTGTGAGCACTAGGTTCTAAATGTTATGAAGAACTCAAGGATGTGGGTGATATGAACAATTCTATTTTAGGAGCTCAAGGCTCTAGATGCTATAAACAACTCATGGTTGTGGATGATATGAATGACTCTAGGTTGTGTGCTCAAGGCTCTAAATGCTATGAACAACTCATGGTTGTGGATGACATGAACAACTCAAGGTCCTGTAAGCTAAGGGCTCTAGATGCTATGAACAACTTAGGGTTGTGGATGACATGAATGACTCCAAGTCATGTGCTCAAGGTTCTTAATGCTATGAACAACTCAGGGCTATGGATGATTGTGGACCCGTATTTTTCACGTGTGTCCCCACTCAATAGTCGAGACTTGCTTTTATTTGTGAAAAATTAATTTTAGAAAAGTCGAAGTCGCCACTTATTTTATTTTATTTTAAAGGAAAAATAAAACAAGAAATAAAACCTTAAAAATACCTCATAGTTTTTGGAAAAGCATGTCTTTGAAAAACCCGAGTCTAGGTCCGGGGATCGGGTTACTTATTGGGAAGGTACCTCTAAGAGGTAGCACCCCTCTAAGCCCTGTAAAGGTCTATTGACTAAGTTAAGGGAAATGTGGCAATTAATTGGTTAATTATAGATACCTAGGTAGGTTAGGTGATTTCGAAAGAATAGCATGCCTAACAAGAAAACCAATCACAATCATATAGAAAATTTAGGGTGCGTACTTGGACCACTTCTTCAGCGCTATCATAAAACATCAATGGTTAGTTTAGATAATATATCATCCAACATACGTTTTATCATAAATGATCGAATAATGTAACAAATATCAAGACACCCAAGCACTATCAAACATAGGCATAGTTCACAGTGACAATCATGTTTACAAAATTTAGAAGCTTGGTGATAGGGGGCATACCTGGATAGCATAGATAACTCATAATATGCTTCCTTGGGACAAGGGGGATTAGATAATAAATAATGAAACAAGAAATCCTAACATGCATATCTAATTAGCATAGCAAAAATGATTCAGAATATACGAAATAATCAAGTATCACACACATCTTGTATACAATTCCTAAAAAAATAAATAGATATGATTACGACAAATGACAAAGGTGGTAGCAAAAATAAGTTTTGAAAAGATTTTCTCATGTAGGGGTTTCACCAATTCCCCAATTGATATACACGAATTTAGCCTAGAATTGTCCCATTTATTTGGGACCACAAGCTTTGATTTGTGTTTTGTTCAAAACCAAAATTTTCATTGGAAGCCGAGATGGATACAAACCGATCAAAATATGGGTGCATATTATTTTAAAAAAAAAGAGATTTTGATCCTGGGGACTCTAAATGAATTTTTTTAACATAAAATTTTCAAAGGTATCTTTTGAGAAAAGCATTTGATTTTAAAATAAAGGGAATTAACGTGAAAATAACAAAACATAAGAAATAAAATACCAAGCAAAACAAAAGAAAACGAATTCACAAAGTGAAATTTTGGACAATCCGAGCAAACTAAAGTGGTGAGAATGGAGTCCAATCTTCCCTATTTTTCGATGGCCTTTGAAAAGTAAATTTTACGAGAGACCATCAAAGCAATAAATTATTCAGACTTAGATCAAATAACCTAATGAGACATTCACCAAAAATTAAAGACTAGTATTCAAGAAGCACATAAATTGAGCATAACAATCAAGAATTAACATAAGATTGGCTAAACACACAAGTACACCTAGATTAAAAAAATAAAAATAAATTGAAACTATACTCAATTAGAATTAAAAAAAAAACATAAACTTTATGTAATGGGATTAATTAAACTATTGGATTAAAATCATAAACATACTCAAAGTAAAAAAAAACAAATTAAAACTAAACTAAATTATAATTAAAAACATGAATTTTATTTAGCTAGATTAATTAAACTATTGAATTACAACCACAAATATATCCAAACTAGAAAATAAATTATAACACAACTAAATCGGAATTAAAAACATAAACTTTATCTAATAAAATTATTTAAACTAATGAATTAAAATTACTGACACATCCAAACTAAAACATAAACTAAAACTAAACTAATCCAGAATTAAAAATATAAACTTTATCTCACAAGATTATTTAAACTAATGAATTAAAATCACAAACACATTCAAACTAAAACATAAACTAAAACTAAACTAATTCGGAATTAAAAATATAAACTTTATCTCACAAGATTATTTAAACTAATGAATTAAAATCACAAACACATTCAAACTAAAACATAAATTAAAACTAAACTAATCCGGAATTAAAAATATAAACTTTATCTCACAAGATTATTTAAACTAATGAATTAAAATCACAAACACATTCAAACTAAAACATAAACTAAAACTAAACTAATCCGGAATTAAAAATATAAACTTTATCTCACAAGATTATTTTAACTAATGAATTAAAACTAGAATTAAATTGAGATTAAAAACGGGAACTTACCTACTTTGTGTTGTTGATACCCTTCCCAAATACGTGGCTCTTGTGTGTAGCCAAATCCGTTGTCCAAAGAGTCCTGCTGCTCCCCCTAAGTTTTGCGTGTGTTCCCTCTCTAAAAAAAATTTCTCCGCGTGTTCTCTCTACCCCCCCCCCCCCTCCCCAAAAAAATTCTCACCCAAAAATGTGTTGAAAAACCTTCTCCCAGTGTGGTCTCCAACTTCCAAAAAAAAAGGTGCTGACTTTTATTTTCTTCTAAGGAAAAATTTCACTTTCCTTTAAAGAACCCTCTCACTTTCTTCATTAAACACACAACCTTATAATTCCTCCAAAACCAAATTGGTAGTCTTCCTTTTTTTTTTTTTTAACTGTCTCCCTTTCTAAAAAAAAACCTCAAACTCCAATCTCCTTCTCCAAGCCGTGTCAGTCTTCAATTGTTTCCTTATCTCCTAGAGCCACCTTTCCTTAAACTCTCCCAAAACGTATCTTCCAATCTCAATATGGTATCCATTCCATCTCCAATGATCATGCATCCAAGGAAATCCTACATTCCAAATATCAATACCGTGCACACCTTCCATACATTTCCTACAAAATTTCAAATAAATAAGGACAAGTAATAAAATAATAATAAAATAATAATAATAATAGTAGTACTAAAAAATAAAAATAAAATAAAATAAAATAAATTTACACAATTATTAAATTAAAATAGATAAGTAAGGACAAGCATTACGGAAAAAATGACAAAATAATAAGGAAATAAAATAGATGAAGAAATAGACAAGATAATAAATAAAATAATAAAAAGTCAAGTCATGCAACTTAAAAATAAACGAGCCATGCAAGTCATGCAAGCCATACAAAAAATGTAAAAAAATTACCTAAAAGGTGACCTAAGTGGGCCTAAGTGAGCCTAAGTGGGCCAAGTGTATCTAAATGGACCTAGGGTGTCCAAATGGGCCTAGGATGCCTAAATGGGCCTAGGGTGCCTAAATGGGCCTTAGGTGCATAAATGGGCCTAGGGTGCCTAAATAGGCCTAGGGTGCCTAAGTTAACCTAGGGTGCCTAAGTGGGCCTAGGGTGCCTAAATATACCTAGGGTGCCTAAATGGGCCTAGGGTGCCTATGTGGGCCAAGTGTATCTAAATGGGCCTTGGGTGCCTAAATGGGCCTAGGGTCCCTAAGTGGGCTTAGGGTGTCTAAGTGGGCCTAGGGTGCCTAAGTGGGCTTAAGATGCCTAAGTGGGCCTAGGATGCCTAAGTGGGCCTAGGGTGCCTAAAGGTGCCTAAATGTGCCTAGGGTGCCTAAATGGGCCTAGGGTGCCTAAATGGGCCTAGGGTGCCTAAATGGGCCTAGGGTGCCTATGTGGGCCAAGTGTATCTAAATGGGCCTTGGGTGCCTAAATGGGCCTAGGGTGCCTAAGTGGGCTTAGGGTGTCTAAGTGGGCCTAGGGTGCCTAAGTGGGCTTAAGATGCCTAAGTGGGCCTAGGATGCCTAAGTGGGCCTAGGGTGCCTAAAGGTGCCTAAATGTGCCTAGGGTGCCTAAAGGTGCCTAAATCGGCCTAGGGTGCCTAAATGGGCCTAAGGTGCCTAAATGGGCCTAGGGTGCCTAAATGGGCCTAGGGTGCCTAAGTGGGTCAAGTGTATCTAAATGGGCCTAGGGTGCCTAAGTGGTCCTAGGGTGCCTAAGCGGGCCTAACGTGCCTAAGCGGGCCTAACGTGCCTAAGTGGGTCTAGGGTGCCTAAATAGGCCTAAGGTGCCTAAGTGGGCCTAGGGCGCCTAAGTGGGCCTAGGGTGCCCAAATGGGCCTAGGGTGCCTAAATAGGCCTAAGGTACCTAAGTGGGCCTAGGGTGCCTAAGTGAGCCTAAGTCTAAATTAGGGCTACCAAGAGCACAATGAGGGGTCAGATAAATCCTTCAACTAAAGTCTCCGAGGTGGCTAAAAAAAAGGTAAGTAGTATGAGTAGCAATGGGCCACCAAGGAACTACTGTGGAGCACTGGAAGTGAACTTAAAGACATGTGCTAAATGGATAAAATTGAGGGTTTAAAATGATATGAATGAATCGAGGTCATGAACTCTAGGCTCTAGATGGTATGAACAAGTCATAGTTGTGGTTGATATGAACGACTCTAGGTCATGAGCTCAAGGCTCTAGATGTTATGAGTAGCTTAGGGTTGTGGATGATATGAATGACTCTAGGTTGTTAGCTCAAGGCTTTAGATGCTATGAACAACTTCGAGTTGAGGACGATATGAACGAATCTGTTTCATGAGTTGATGTCTTAATATACTATGAACAACTCAGAGTTGTGGATGATATGAACGACTCGGGGTCTTATGAGCTTAACGCTCTAGATGTTATAAATAGTAGAGGGTTGTGGATGATATAAATGAGTTTAGGTCCCAGAACCTAAAGGGTATGAACAACTTAGGAATGTGGATGATATGAAGGACTTTGGGTGATGTATTGAAGGCTCTAAATGCAATTAACTGCTCTAGGCTATGGATGACATGAGCAACTATGGGTTGTGAGCTTAGGTCTCTAAATGCTATGAGCTACTTTGGGTTTCAGATGACATGAACAACTCTAGGTCATGAGCTTAGGGCTCTAGATGCTATGAATAGCTCAGAGCTATGGATGACATGAACATTTCAAGGTTGTGAGCTTAGGGCTCTAGATGCTATGAATGGGTCAAGGATGTTGATGATATGAATGACTCTAGGTCATGAGATCAATGCTCTAAATCCTATGAATGACTCAAGGTTATAGATAATATGAACGACTCTAGGCCATGAGTTGAATGCTCTAAATGCTATGAACAAGTCTGAGCTATGGATAATATGAACGACTCAAGGTCCCGTAAGCTCAAGCCTCTAGATGTTATGAATAGCTCAAGGTTATGGATGGCATTAATGACTCAGGGTCGTGAACTCAAGGCTTGAGATGCTATAAACAACTTAAGGCTATGGATGACATAAACGTCTTTAGCTCATGAGCTGAGGGCTCTAGATGTTATGCAAAGCTCATGGATATGGATGACATGAATGGATTTGGCTAGTGAGACAAGGGCTCTAAAAGCTATGAACAAATAAAAGTTGTGGATGATATGAATAACTTGAGGTCATGAGCTTAGGACTCAAAATGCTATGAACAACTCAATGTTGTGGATGATATGAATGACTCTAGGTTCCATCAACTCAGGGCGCTAGAGTTTATGAATAGATCAGGGCTCTAGATGATATGAGCAACTTTGGGTCATGAGCTAAAGTTTCTTGATGGTATGAATAGCTCATAGTTGTGGATGATTTGAATGACTCGAGGTCTTGTAAACTCACGACTAGATGTTATGACTCAAGGTTTTAAATGCTATGAACAACTTAGGGTTGTTGATGATATGAACGACTTTGGTTCATGAGCTCAAGGCTCCAGATGCTATGTATAGCTCAAGGTAGTGGATGATATGAGCGACTCTGGGTCATGACCTAAGGACTTTAGATGCAATGAACAACTTGGAGTTATGGTTGATATGACTATTTGGGGTCCCGTGAGCTCAAGTCTCTAGATCTTATTAACAACTTAGGGTTGTGGATAACATGAACGAATCTGGGTCGTGAGCTCAAAAATCCAAATGCTATGAACAACTCAAGGATGTGGATGATATGAATGACTTAGGATTGTGGATTACATGAATGAATACAAGTCGTGAGCTTAGGGTTCTAAATGCTATTAATAGTTTAGGGTTATGGATGACATGAATGACTCAGGGGTCATGAGCTTAGGGCTCTATATGCAATGAACAGCTCAAGGTTATGGATCACATTAATGACTCCAAGTCATGAGCACATGGCTCTAAATGATATCAATGACTCTAGGTGGTGAGCTTAATGCTTTAGATACTATGAACAGATCAGGGTTATGGATGATATAAAGGACTCTTTGTCATGAGTTGAAGGCTCTAGATGCTATAAATAGCTCTAGGATGTGGATAATATGGATGAATCAAGGTCCCATGAGCTTAAGGCTTTAGATACAATGAACATCACAAGGTTGTGAATGACACGAATGACTCTAGGTGGTGTGCTGAGGGCTTTAGATGTTAAGCACAACTCATGGATGTGGATGACATGAACAACTCCAGCTCATGAGTTGATGGCTTTAAATGCTATGAACAACTCAGGGCTATGGATGATATGAACAACTCGAGGTCGAGAGCTTAGACTCTAAATGCTATCAATAACTTAGGGTTATGGATGATTTGAATAAGTATGGGTCCTATGAGTTCGGGGTTATAGATGCTATGAACAGCTTAGGGTTTTGGATTATATGAATGACTCGAAGTCCAGTAAACTCAAGGCTTTAGACGTTATGAACAACTTAGGGCTATGGATGAAATGAATGACTCTAGGTCGTGAGTTCAAGGCTCTAAATGCTATAAACAGCTCAAGGCTATGGATGATATGAATGACTCTAGGTCGTGAGCTCAAGGCTCTAGATTCCATGAATAGCTCAAGGTAGTGGATGATATGAACGACTCTAGGTTATGAGCTAGTAGCTATATATGCTATGAACAACTATGGGATATGGATATTATGGATGACTTGGGCTCCCGTGAGCTCAGGGGCCTAGATGCTATGAACAACACAGGGTTATGGATGACATGAATGACTTCAGGTCATGAGTTGAGGGCCCTAAATGTTATACACAACTCATGGATGTGGATGACATGAACGACTCTAGGTTATGCGGTGAGGGCTCTAAATGCTATGAATAGCTAAGGGTTATGGATGATGATATGAACTAATTGATTTTGTGAGCTCAAGGCTCTAGATGCTATGAGTAGCTCAGGATTGTGGATGATATGAACGACTCTGGGTCTTGTGAGTTCAAGGCTCTAGATGCTATGAACAACTCAGGGTTGTGGATTACATGAATGACTTTGGGTCATGAGCTCATGGCACTAGATGCTATGAATAGCTCAAGGTAGTGGATGATATGAATGACTCTATGTCGTGAGCTAATGGCTCCAAATGTTATCAACAGCTCGAAGCTATGGATAATACAACTGACTTAAGGTCCAATGAGCTCAAGGCTCTAAATCCTATGAATAGCTTAAGGTTGTGGATAACATGAATGACTATGGTCGTGAGCTTAAGGCTTTAAATGCTATGAACAGCTCAGAGCTATGGATGATATGAAGGACTCAGGATCATGAGCTTTAGGCTTTCGTTGGTATGAGCAACTCAGACCTATGGATGATAGTAATGGTTGCAGGTCGTGACCTTAAGGCTCTGGATGTTATGAAAAGCTTAGGGATGTGGATGACATGAACAACTCCAGGTCTTGAGCTTAGACTCTAAATGCCATCAACATCTCAAGGTTGTAGATAACTTGAACGACTCTAGGTCATCAGTTGAAGGCTTTAGATGCTATGAACAACTAAGTTTATGGACTATATGAACGACTCAAGACATCGTAAACTCAAGTCTCTAGGTGCTATGAAAAACTTAGGGTTGAGAATGACATGAATGACTTTAGGTCATGAGCTCATAGCTCTAGATGCTATGAACAGCTAAGGCCTGTGGATGATATGAATGACTTTGGGTCATGAGCTCAAGTCTCTATATGCTATGAATAGCTCAGGGTTGTGGATGATATGAACAACTCTAGGTCTTGGGCTCAAGGCTCTAGAAACTTTGACTAGCATTAAGTTGTAGATGATACAAACCACTCTAGGTCAGGAGCTGAGGGCTCTAGATGCTATGAACAACTCGTGGCTGTGGATGATGTAAATGACTTGAGGTCCCATGAGCTTAGGGCTCTAGATGCTATGAACAGTTGAGGGTATTATATGATATGAACAGCTTAGGGTTGTGCATGACATTGTTGGAATTAAGCCCTAGAAAGTATGACATGATGTAATAGATTGAGATTCATTTATAAGGTTATTTATTTTTGTTTCTTGGATTCCCTTAAATATCTCATTTGGATTAATGGGTTGTTTAAGCTTACACGCCCTCCATCACTTATATTATACATGACTTAGGTGCATTAGGAGTTACATAGAAGATCCAAGTCATGGGTTCCTTGTAGAGTGATGAGTAGTCCACAATTGGTTCATCAATTTGGGCTATCCATATGAGATTGTAGTACACTACCTCATAATTGGAGGGAGAGCTTGTCTTGGCTATCGGGATGGTTTTCCCATGGTGAGTGTACTAGTGCATGTGATGCGCAGTGGACAAGACCTATGGTGAATCATGACACAAGGCTATCAATTGTCATGATTCACCAAGCTACTATATTGCATGGACTCTCAACCTTGAGAGGATATTGAGCTTGTGTCAAAGTTAACATAAGGCTTTGACTTATGGGTGAGACCTTATAGTGGTCATTTATCCCTATGGAATGGGTCAATGTTGATGAAGGCTAGTGGCAATAGGTATTCTCAATAAAGTTAACATGATATCTCATGGATTGAGACAATGTGTCCCCTTAGGTGATCCAAAGGACATTTGATCTAGAAGACTATGGCCATAGCATTTCCTTTAGTAGAAATTTGACATATGCTTCTTAGAGCTAGAATATCTCAATTGATCACATAATAAGTGGGATTTGTAACTCAAGATTGGAAAGGTAATCTTGATAGGTAATAGCACTACCTTGTTAGATTACGGACACCAGTTCATGGGGAGCCTGCATATAGTGGATAGTAGGTCATGGACCCTAAGCTCGTCTAGTTGTTATTTAGATAGGATATTGGAGTGTAGTTGATTCTCTTTAGTGAATATTGAATCAACTTTAGAATTTGATTATAAGGGAGGCAGTACTCTTATTGGTCCCAGTGGTCCTCACTTTGAGCTCATATACCATGATGGCATGGTTTATGATGGTTGAATTGGCTCTTGGTTCATTCTTGTGCATAAGGATGTTTTGGTAATTACATAAAATTACATAAAGGATAGTGAACAAGTTCTCTAGATTGGGCTAATTGATTAATTAGATTGCCCTATATGGTTAATAATCAATTATGACCCATTTTGAGCTAGATTAAGTGACCTAAGCTTTGGTGGGCTCAAGTAGTTAAGCCTAGTAGGAGAAACCTATAAATACCCCAATAGGGGTTCGAGTTTCCATAACTTTTAAGGAGACTTTGTCTTCCACCTCCATGGAAAAAGAGAGATAGTGAGAGCCAAGATATCATCTTTTCCAAAGTCCACACTTTGGAGTGTTAAGATCATAGTTCGAGTCATCGAGCTGAAGATCTTGGGTGTATGAGACTTCCAGATTTATCGTTCTTCATTTTCTCCAAGCGGAATTGATTTGGGAACATCTAAATCAAAGTTAAAGTTCTCTAAGGGCTTTTCTCTTGATCCTAGAATTGTAAAAATATGTTTTTTTTTTTTTTTTGGTCATTGCATAGGATCTAGAGGCCTTGGGTAGTTTTGCATGCACCTATATGATTCAGGGTAAGGGAATGGAGAAATCCAGGGTTTCCAACAACTGGTATTAGAGTCTTATGATAGGATTTTGCATGTTAGTTCTACTCTAGGGTGTGCCAACTCTGTTTTACAGGGTATGTTTTTCAAAACATGGCCTCAATGATGAATGTATGAAGGTTATTGTTGAATGAATGATGATCATAATAGTTTTTGGATTATTTTACTTTCTCTAAATTGGGTTGTACACCCCACAAGGGGGTATAGGATTTTTATTCCATTGTAAAAATCTTATATTTTCACTAGATGGGTTGTAAGCTCCATTAAAGGAGCATAGGAATTTACTTATTTTTGTAAAAATTTATGTTTTGTATCCATTTATGGTGAACTAAGAGAGAATAAGACTTCTTGATGTTTCTTTCATGTGTTGCTACGGTGTTTTAAGGAAAAAGAAAGATTCTTGGAAGTTCTTGATTTGAGATCCCTAGAATCATAGTTATGTAATATTTAACATAAAATTAGAATGACCTCCCATGAGTTTCTCAGAGCAAGCCATCAATGTTAGGAAGTCAGGATTCCAACGCTTTAAACAGATCACGATTCAGAGTTGAAACGAAGGAGATATAGTCAATTGAAGCAAGATTGTGCAAAGAGCCTAGCAACACTATGACGCTCACTTCAACTCAAATTTGGGTTATCTTCCATTAGATTTTTAGGGCAAACCACATATAGTTTTGAAGCTAAAAAATTCAGGAATCCATTTCTTTAAATAGATTATAATTCAAAGTTCAAACGAGGGAAATATGGCTACTTGAAGGAAGGTTGCGCAAATGGCATGCAGTTACGAGATTAAGTTTGGGCCAAATAGTTTTTGGTTGTTTGGACTCTCAACCTTGAGAGGATATTGAGCTTATGTCAAAGTTTACAAGAGGATTTGACTTATGGGTAAGACCTTACAGTGGTGATATATCCCTATTGATTGGGTCAATGTTAATGGAGGCTAGTGGCAATAGGTACTCTTCATAAAGTCAACATGATATCTCATGGATTGAGACATTATGTCCCCTTAGGTGATCCAAAGGACATGTGATCTAGAAGACTATGGCCATAGCATTTACTTTAATGGAAATTTGACATATGCACTTTAGAGCTAGAGTATCTCAATTGATCACATAATAAGTGGGATCTATAACTCAAGGATTGGAGAGGTAATCTTGACAGGTGATAGCACTACCTTGTTAGATTACGGACATCAGTTCATGGTGAGTCTACATATTGTGGATAGTAGGTTATGGACCTCGAGTTTGTCTAGTTGTTATTTACATAGGATACTAGAGTGCAGTTGATTCTCTTTAGTGGAATATTGAACCAACTTCATAATTGAATTATGAGGGAGCCAGTACTCCTATTGGTCCTAGTGGTCCCCACTCTGAGCTCATATACCATGATTGCATGGTTTATGAGGGTTGAATTAGCTCTTGGTTCATTCGTGTGCATAAGGGTGTTTTGGTAATTACATAAAATTACATAAAGGATAGTGAACAAGTTCTCTAGATTAGGCTAACTAATTAATTAGATGGCCTTGTATGGTTAATTAATCTATTAGGACCCATTTAGGGCAAGATTAAGTGACCCAAGCCGTGGTGGGCTCAAGTCACTTAAGCCAAGTAGGAGAACCCTATAAATACCCCCATAAGGGCTAGGGTTTCCATAACTTTTAAGGAGACTTTGTCTTCCACCTCTAGAGAAAGAGAGAGATAGTGAAAGCCAAGAGATCATCTTTTCCAAAGCCCACACTTTAAAGTGTCAAGATTGTGGTTCGGGTCATTGGGCAGAAGATCTTGGGTATATGAGACTTCCATATTCATCGTTCTTCATCTTCTTCAAGTGGAATTGATTTGAGAACATCCAAATCAAAGGAAAACTTCTCTAAAGGCTTTTCTTTTTATCCTAGAATTATAAAAATATGTTTTTTGCTTCCATTACATAGGATCTAAAGGCCTAGGGTAGTTTTGCATGCACTTATATGATCCAGGGTAAGGAAATGGAGAAATCTAGGGTTTCCAATAGACATGAATGACTCTAGGTTGTGAGCTCAAGCCTCTAGATGTTATGAACAACTTAAGGCTATGGATGACATGAACAACTCTGGATCGTGAGCTCAAGGCTCTAGATGCTATGAACAACTTAGAGTTATAGATGACATGAAAAAGTAATAGTCATGAGCTCATAGGTGATTACTACTCAAAAAGTGCTATTTTATAGCTTGTAATTAACTCTTTTAAACACTTTTGAGTAGTAGTTATTACCTTTTAACTCAATTGGCATGTTAAGGACCCTTGCAATCGTTTCTAATCAAATTGTGTTAAGTTTTGGTGTTTTTGATAGCTTTTTTTATCACCAAAGCAATCCAAGAATGAGGGAGATCTTTGTATAGTTCATGACAAAGCAAGTTGAAGCTCAAATTCATGAAGACGCTAAGCTTCAGAGCTTCATAACCCTTTTCCAAAGCCAAACAAGGATGCAAGGAAGAAAATCATAGAAGAAATCAACCATCCAGCAATTTTGCAAGTTGTGAAATCCAACTTGCAAAATTTTCGCAACTTGCAAAATTTTCGCAACTTGCGAAATAGGAATCGCTGCAGGACAGAGAGCTGATTAGTTACAGGACAATTTCGCAACTTGTGAAACCACAATTTCAACTTGCGAAATTTTCACAAGTTGCGTTTAAACTTGCGAAATCCACCTACAATCTGAGATATTTGCACACTGACTCTGTTTGATGTTTATCTTCATATATTTGTGTGTAAATCCCTATTTTCTCCTTATAGCCAACCAATGACAAGTTTTCTTGGTTGGGAAGTTAGCATGAGGGGTGAATAGCCTCTCTATATAATATCTATTGTAATTTTCTTTTAAAAAGAGATCTCGGGGGAGTTTTTCTCGAAGAGGAACTTTGTATAGTTTTTCAGAAAGTAATACACAGAGCTCTGCTCTGCCTTACCTTCTCATTTTGTTTTCTCTTTTATTTTTATTTCTAGCAAATCAAACTCTAAGGATGTTTTCCCAAAGGATGAGTGGCAAGGCTTTTTGTTTCTTGGTGAAAAAAAAGCTAGGTAAGGTTCCGGATACAAAAGTGGAACTTTTGTTGTTTCAGTTTTTAATGAAGAGAAAGTGTGAGCTGTTAGTGGTTTTTATCTTTTTAGTTAACTTAAAATCCATTAAAATCGCCTGGGCCAACACTTGGTAAGGCAAGTGAACTCCGTCCATTGAGTTCCACTAGTTTATCTCTTGCGAGCCTTTAGGAGGTGGTTTAAAGGTAGGATTATCTAGAATAGCCAACAACAGTCTGAGAAATAACTATATGTTAAATCCCTAATGTGAGGAAAATATCCAAGTGATCGGAATCTCCCTTTTTGTATAAGGAACCTGAGCCTAGTGATCTAAAACTCCAATTGTAAGTAATTTCAGTTACTTTATTTTTGGTTTCACATAAAACCAACCTTTTCACACATACTTATGTTTTCTTTTAAAGCTAACCTTGAAAAGAAAAAGCACCAATTCAGTTTTTGAACTAATATCAGTTGTAATTTGAAAACTCATCCTTGTGGACGATCTTAGAGCCACTATTCTATGCTAGCTAATGCTACCCTAGTATATGGTGAAATAGGTTTATAAATTTTGTTGATTAATCTCGTCTGAGGACTGAAATCAAAGTACACCAGTTGATTGAACACTAATCAACAGGGCATACACCAGTTGGGCACAAATCAAATGGCGCCGCTGCCGGGGATGGTGCCAACTTTACAGTGATATAACCTTTTCCAAAACACTTGTGATCTTCATCACAAGTTTGATGACATTTTCTGTTCTTGTACTAACTCTTTTTAATTGTTTCTTTTACTTGTTCATATTTTAGCTTATCTTTTAATTCAGTTTTTAGTTAATCTTAGTTTTTTTTTGTTTCTGTTACAGTTGTTACTAGTTGTGTATGCCATATTGGATACGAGACAGTGGAGGAAGACTTGTGAAAATTGAAACACCTCATGAAACAAAGTTGGAATTGTGCTTGAACATCATGGAAGCTACACCTAAAGATCAGCATAGTCACCATGGTCAGCAAGACAATCCTAATGCATTCAGATCAATGAGGGACCACATGCATCCACCTCGTATGAGTGCACCATCATGCATAGTGCCTCCTACAGAGCAGCTAGTAATCAGACCGCATATTGTGCCACTTCTACCTACTTTCCATGGGATGAAAAGTGAGAATCCCTATGCACATATCAAAGAATTTTAAGACGTTTGTAATACATTCCAAGAGGGAGGAGCTTCAATCAACTTGATGAGGCTAAAGCTATTTCCTTTCACTTTGAAGGATAAGGCCAAGATTTGGCTTAATTCTTTAAGGCCAAGGAGTATCCGAACTTGGACTGAATTGCAAGCTGAATTTCTCAAGAAATTGTTCCCTATTCATAGGACCAATGGCTTGAAAAGGCAAATTTCAAACTTCTCAGCTAAGGAGAATGAGAAATTCTATGAGTGTTGGGAGAGATACATGGAAGATATCAATGCTTGTCCTCACCATGGCTTTGATACATAGCTATTGGTGAGCTACTTTTATGACGGTATGTCTTCCTCAATGAAGCAACTCCTAGAGACTATGTGTGGAGGAGATTTCATGAGTAAGAATCCAGAGGAAGCCATGGATTTCTTGAATTATGTTGCTGAAGTTTCAAGAGGATGGGATGAACCGAACAAGGGAGAAGTGGGAAGAATGAAGTCTCAACTAAATGCTCTTAATGCTAAGACTGAGATGTATACCTTGAACGAAGATATTGACATGAAAGCAAAAGTTGCAACTATGACAAGAAGATTGGAGGAGCTAGAACTGAAAAAGATACGTGAAGTGCAAGCCATTTCTGAAACACCAGCACAAGTTATGCCCTGTTCCATTTGTCAATCTTCTGAGCACTTGGTGGAGGAGTGTCCTATAATTCCAATTGTTAGAGAAATGTTTGGAGATCAAGTAAATGTTATTGGACAATTCAAGCCCAATAACAATGCTTCATATGGAAATACCTACAATTCAAATTGGAGGAACCATCCAAATTTCTCCTAGAAACCAAGAGCACTTCAGTACACGCAACCAGGCCAAGCATCTCAACAAGCTTCAAATCTTAAGCAAGCAATAGTGAATCTAAGCAAGGTCGTGGGAGATTTTGTTGGAGACCAGAAATCCATCAATGCTCAACTCAGTCAAAAAATCGACAGTGTATAGAATACGTGAATAAAAGGATGGATGGAATGCAAAATGATCCATCTCAGAAGATAGATAATCTCCAATACTCAATCTCAAGGCTCACCAACCTTAACACAGTGCAAGAGAAGGGAAGGTTTCCTTCTCAACCTCACCAAAACCCTAAGGGTATCCATGAAGTGGAGGCTCATGAGGGAGAATCTTCACAGGTGAGGGACGTCAAAGCCATGATCACTCTGAGGAGTGGTAAAGAGGTTGAGCTACCAACACCCAAGCCACATGATGAAACAGAGAGTGAAAAAGAGACAGAGAAGATGGAGGAAATCAAAGGAAAGAAGAAAAGGAGTAGTGGAAGGAAAGAGGGCCATGATTCAATAGTAAATGAAGATACGGAGAAGATAGTTATCAATGAAGCTGTGATGAAGAAACACATGTCTCCACCTTTTCCTCAAGTGTTGCAAGGGAAAAAGGGAATCAGCAATGCATCAGAAATTCTTGAAGTGTTGAGGTAAGTGAAGGTCAACATCCCATTGCCAGACATGATCAAACAAGTGCCGACTTATGCAAAATTCATGAAGGACTTGTACACTATCAAAAGAGGGTTGAATGTGAATAAGAAAGCCTTCTTGACTGAGCAAGTAAGTGCCATCATACAGTGCAACTCTCCAGTGAAGTACAATGATCCGGGCTGCCCTACCATTTCAGTGATGATTGGAGGGGAGTTAGTGGAGAAAGCTTTGTTGGACATGGGGGCAAGTGAGAATTTGCTACCATACTTTGTCTACAAGCAATTGGGACTTGGTGAATTGAAGCCAACATCAATCACTCTATCTCTAGTAGATAGATCAGTGAAGATTCCAAGAGGGATGATTGAAGATGTCTTAGTTCAAGTTGACAATTTCTACTATTCAGTGGATTTTGTTGTTCTTGATATGGACCCAATTTTCAAAGGAACTAATTGTGTTCCTATCATACTTGGAAGACCATTCCTAGCTACATCAAATGCAATCATCAATTGTAGGAATGGACTAATGCAACTCATGTTTGGAAACATGACATTGGAGCTCAATATCTTCTATATGTGCAAGAAGCCAATCAATCTGGAATAAGAAGAAGGTCTATAAGAGGTGTGCATCATTGACACTTTAGTGGAGGAGCATTGTAATCAGAAAATACAAGAGGAGTTGAATGAAAGTCTTGGGGATCTTGATGAAGGGTTACTTGAACCCCCAGATTTGCTTGCTACTCTACCACCTTGGAGGAGGATAGAAGAAATTCTACCTTTGTTCAATGAGGAGGAGACACAAGAAGCAGTTAAAGAGGAGGCCCCAAAGCTTATTCTAAAGCCACTACCCACGGAGTTGAAGTATGCATACCTAGAAGAGAATAAGAAGTGCCCTATTGTTATATCTTCATCTCTTACCACTCCTCAAGAGGAGTGTTTACTTGAAGTTCTCAGCAGATGTAAGAAAACAATAGGATGGCAAATATCTGACTTAAAAGGTATCAGCCCTTTAGTCTGTACACATCATATATACATGGAAGAAAAAGCTAAGCCAATTCGTCAACCTCAAAGAAGATTGAATCCTCATATGCAAGAGATGGTGTGAGCTGAGGTTCTTAAGCTACTTCAGGTCGGTATTATCTACCCCATATTAGATAGCCCATGGGCGAGTCCTACTCAAGTAGTGCCAAAGAAATCAGAGAGAGTCTCCGGCCATCCTTTCTATTGTTTCTTGGACGGCTACTCCGGGTATTTTAAAATAGAAATTGATGTTGAAGACCAAGAGAAGACCACTTTCATATGTCCATTTGGAACATATGCCTACAGAAGAATGCCTTTTGGTTTATGCAATGCACCTGCAACATTCCAACGATGTATGTTAAGCATTTTCAGTGATATGGTGGAGCGTATTATGGACTGATCGCCTTTCAAGGCTGGCTATAGCGCATAATTCCCATGGTTTGCCTATTAATGATGATTTTCCGGAGGAGTCACTCATGTTGTTAGAAGATGCTCCTTGGTATGCTCATATTGCTAACTATCTAGTTACTGGTGAAGTTCCAAGTGAGTGGAAAACACAAGATAGGAAGCACTTCTTTGCAAAAATTCATGTCTACTATTGGGAAGAACCTTTTCTTTTCAAGTATTGTGCAGATCAAATAATAAGGAAGTGTGTCCCTAAACAAGAGCAACAAGGGATCCTCAGTCATTGCCACGAAAGCGCATGTGGAGGCCACTTTGCCTCTCAGAAAACAACCATGAAGGTGTTGCAATCAGGTTTCAATTGGCCATCACTTTTCAAAGATGCTCACACCATGTGCAGGAGCTGTGATAGATGCCAAAGGCTTGGGAAGTTAACACGTAAGAACCAAATGCCTATGAACCCCATTTTAATAATTGATCTTTTCAATGTTTGGGGCATTGACTTCGTGAGACCTTTCCCTATGTCTTTTGATAACTCTTACATTTTGGTGGGGGTAGACTATGTTTCTAAATGGGTTGAGGCAATCTCGTGTAAACACAATGACCACAGAATTGTTCTCATGTTTTTCAAAGAGAACATCTTCTCAAGATTTGGGGTGCCCAAGGCCATAATCAGTGATGGAGGTACTCATTTTTGCAACAAGCCTTTTGAAACTCTCTTAGCCAACTATGGGGTGAAGCACAAGGTAGCTACACCTTACCACCCTCAGACTTCTAGGCAAGTAGAGTTAGCAAACAGGGAAATCAAGAATATATTGATGAAGGTGGTGAACACGAGCAGAAGAGATTGGTCTGTTAAGCTCTATGATTCACTATGGGCATACAGAACAACTTACAAGACTATTCTTGGCATGTTTCCTTATCGCCTAGTTTATGGCAAAGCATGCCATCTCCTTGTGGAAGTTGAATACAAGGCTTGGTGGGCAATTAAGAAGGTAAACATGGACTTGAACAAAGCCGGGATGAAGAGGTGCTTAGACCTTAATGACATGGAGGAATTGAGAAATGATGCCTACATCAATTCCAAAATTGCAAAACAGAGGATGAAGAGGTGGCATGATTAGTTAATCTCCAACAAAGAATTTCAAAAGGGACAAAGAGTCTTACTCTATGACTTTAGGCTCCACATCTTTCCAAGAAAGCTAAAATCAAGGTAGATAGGCCCTTTCATTATTCACCAAGTGCATTCCAATGGAGTAGTAGAACTACTCAATTCCAACAGCACAGACACTTTCAAAGTCAATGCCCACCGTCTCAAGCCATTCATGGAGCCTTTCAATCAAGACAAGAAGGAAGTCAGTCTCCTTGAGCCACAACAATCTTAACCAAAAAGGGGTAGATAGACTTAGTTTTTTTGAAGACTAACCAAAGTTCATGTTTTTTGTTTCAATTTTATTGATTTAAAAGCTTTATTATTTGTTTAAATTTTAATTCTAGCTTTAATTTATTTTATTTTGATCTAACTTAGACTTTTTTATGATAAAAATTAGGAGGAACTTCAAAGGAATTGGAGGAAAGCCTTAAAGAACTAAAGAATGAGAAAAAGCCTGAAAAAAACAGAGCAGTATGTCAACTTGCGAAAATTTCGCAAGTTGTGGAATCCAACTTGCGAAAATGGGGACCAACTTGCAAAATCCTCAAAGCTCAAATTTTCGCAGCCTGCTAAAGCATCTCCAGGAACACGTGTGCCATTTCGCAAGTTCATTTTCCATTTTTCCAACCTACTAATCAACTTGCGAATCAAGTTGCGAAATGAGGCAACTTGCGAATTCCAGGGAACTTACGAAAATGCTAACCGAAATTTAAATCCATATTTAAACCCCTAATTTCTTCCATTTTCATTTCGCACAACCATTCCAAGTTGCGAAAAAAAGCCCTATAAAGTTGCGAAGCCCCAAATTCCAGAGCATCTCCTCTATTGGAAGCCCTGAGGTTGTGCGTCTGAAGAGGAAGTACATCCACGCATCCAACACGCACCCTATGGAAACCAAGACAAGAGGAGCCCATGTCGTGTCTCCATCAACTCGCGATCCAAGGCCAAGAGCCTCACTTGCGCGGGATTCCACATCTAAGGCCCCATAGGCCCCTGCCATTCCACCTTCCAAGGGTGGAGTGCCATCTAATCCCCCTCAGCGCAGGTATGAGATGAGGAGACCACCCATTACACCTAGGGCAAGCACTTCGCACCCCAAGAGATCAGTTTTTTGCCCTCTTACAAAGAAAGCCAAAGTTTCAAGCCCAGGAGAGTCATCTGCACCTCCACAACCTCAGCCGCCTGCTAGAAAGTCTTAGATTCCTTCTGGGATGACTTCAGTAGCAATTATCAAGAGACCTATGGTTACACAACCACCTATTAAGGGAAATTTGGATTGCAGAGCCAGGTCATTCCACTCCGAGCTATGTTTTGATATGGAGACTTTCAGACAGCAGACGGAGCTTAGAGATTCATTCCACCTACTGCAGAGATACCATTTGGAGCACCTGATGACTCCTAGGGACTTCTTCTATCCTAGAGTAGCACTAGACTTCTATCAGTCTATGACTACTCATCGCGTTCGGAATCCTAATGTCATCCACTTCACTATTGATGGACGCCATGGTATCCTTTAGCTAGACACATTGCAGAGGCCCTACATATTCCATATGAGCCTGTGAGTCCAGCAAATTTCAGAGAGTGGTCTCATTTCTCTCAAAGGGACATGGTCCATATATTGTCCAGGGGGACCTCTACACGCTCGTTTCTTCTTAGGAAGGAGCTTCCACCTGAGATGCTCCTTGTAGATGTGGTGTTGCGCTCCAACATATTTCCACTTCAGCATATGGTGCAGAGGAGAGGAGTTATATTGGAGGCTTTATTCCGGATATCAGAGGGTTTCAACTTTGTCCCTCATCATTTGATTATGACCTCTCTTCTCCACTTTGAAGAGCAGGTCCACAGGAAGAAGCTCCAGAAAGCAGATGCCATTCCATTACTTTTTCCCAGGTTGTTCTGTCAGATATTAGAGCATTTGGGCTATCCTTCTGAGCCTCAACTTGAGCGCCGCCGCATTTGTCGAGAGCTATTCACTCTCAAGAAATGGAATCATTTGATGGCCTATGTTGCACCTCCAGGAGCCTCAGATATGCCAGCACCTCCAGAGCCACCACAGGATGAGCAGCCACCATAGGCACAACAGGCACAACAAGCTGAGATACCTACAGAGATCATACCACCTGCCCCTGCAGCACCTTCTACAGTGCCCATGCCTGAGGCTACATTTTATGCTCCTCCTACCACTCCTAAAGCTCCACCAGTTGTACCAGCTACATCAGCACCTCTTCCATCTTAGTCCTCTATCACCATATCCACTTCAGAGTTTAGAGGCCTATGTCATACATTGCACACATTGAGCACCACTCAAGGCATTCTCGCTCAGTAAATGGCAGTCATACGTGCACATTAGGATCAACTTATTGCCATGCAAACCCAACATACTGTCATCCTTAGTCAGATACAGCAACATTTGTGTATTCTGCCACCACCTGAGCATGATATGCCTGGCCCATCAGAGCCTATAGCTCCATCTGAGGAGGCTACTCTAGCTAAGCAAGCTATTCCATCTGAGAAGGCTACTCCAGTAGAGCATACTATGTCTCATGAGGAGACTACTACAGCAGAGGTCGAGACTCCTATCCAGAGCACTCAGGAGACCATAACAGAGCCATCGTCTCCACATGATCCTCTCGCGACTACTTGATCATCTATCTACTTTTTGTATGTACTTGTTATAATAAAACTGTTAATCCCATGTTTTTTATGTTTTATATACTAGGATTGGATGTATTACTTGTGCATATTTCATATTGTACTTTCTTAAAGTAATACATATCCATCATTTTTTTAGTATACTTGGCATATTTTTATTTATTTCCTCTACTCATTATTTTTGTTGATTTTTGAATCATGTGGTTTCTCTTATACAATTCAAACTCTATTCCACTCAGGAGGTACCACTTCCTCCCTGTATTTTCAATTGCTCTTCAAACATTGAGGGCAATGTTCAGCATGGTTGGGAGGAGTTGAGGAAGGAAGTATTGTTTATAATGCTAGGTTATAAATGGTAATTTAGTTACTTTTTGTTTAAATTTAAATTATTATTTTTTTGTGAATACTTTTCATGGTTATCAAGGAAAATTTCTCAAAATGAAATGGGAGAAATTGAATTTTTGTCATTTTATTTTACTTAGAGTTTGTATTATGCTTAGTAAAGTTGATGAATTGTTGAAACTTCTATTGAATTCAACCTTATTTCTTCCCCTTTAAGCTTACCACACATTGTGCACACTAGGTTCCGATTATAAGATGAAAAACTATTTCGCCCCTTGACTTAGGAAATTTTAGACTTGGTACTTTTGACCTCATTTTAATAGTGTTGGGACACCTTAGAAAAAGCCAATGAGCCTTTGAAAAAAAAATGTTTTACTTTCCTTGAAACCCGAGCAAGGTCTGAGGGGTATATGATGAAAATGTTTAAAACCTAGTGCCCTAAGCCTTCATTGGTTGGGAGTCACCGACCTCAATGCTCGTTACAAGGGTGAATATGTGGAGTTTAACATACTATAGGTGCTTGGGTATTGAATTCCAATCTCAAAAGTTCGAGGTAAAATCCAAGGAGTTAATGGTCGAAAGATTCTTGACGCTTGATACCCTAAACCTTAATTGGTTGGAGTCATCGATGGACCCCCGTTACATGGACAATTTAGAAAAGAATACCTTTAAGCTTTGTACTCCTACAAAAAAAAATGTGAAATAAATGAGGTGCGTTCTTAGCCTATTGGAGGTTGTCAATTTGCTAAGATTTGAAAAAGAGCTAGGTTGGGGGGGAGAGATTAGTTCAACATACTACATTCGGAAACTAATAAGTAACACTTAGATTTTTTTTGGAAGAGTAAGGATTGACCCTTTGGGAGTGGAAATTCTTTTAAAGCTTAAATTTGCATAATGCCTTCTCTTTATGAATTGTGATTAGGCAAGTTATTAGACAACTCTTGTTGAAGTTTGAGTTTTATATCTTTAATGTTCCATGTGAGAGTATGATCATCATGCCACTTTCAATTTTTTGGAGTAATCAACATGATGTTGTAAATTATAGTACTGTTTATTTTTATTTTTCTCTCCTTCATTCCTAAGGGACTAGCAATATGTCGGTTGGGGGGAGTGATTACTACTCAAAAAGTGCTATTTTATAGCTTCTAATTAACTATTTTAAACACTTTTGAGTAGTAGTTATTACCTTTTAACTCAATTGGCATGTTAAGGACCCTTGCAATCATTTCTAATCAAATTGTGTTAAGGTTTGGTGTTTTTGATAGCTTTTTTATCACCAAAGCAATCCAAGAATGAGGGAGATCTTTGTATAGTTCATGGCAAAGCAAGTTGAAGCTCAAATTCATGAAGAAACTAAGCTTTGGAGCTTCATAACCCTTTGCCAAAACCAAACGAGGATGCAAGGAAGAAAATCACAGAAAAAATCAACCATCCAGCAATTTCGCAAGTTATGGAATCCAACTTGTGAAATAGGAAGAGGAAAGGAATTGCTACAGGACAGAGAGCTGATTAGTTGTAGGACAATTTCGCAACTTGTGAAACTACAATTCCAACTTGTGAAATGGACAATTTCAACTTGCAAAATTTTCGCAAGTTGCGTTTGAACTTGCGAAATCCACCTGTAATCTGAGATATTTGTGCACTCACTCCATTTGATATTTATCTTCAGATTTTTGTGTGTAAATCCCTATTTTCTCCTAGTAACCCACCAATGACAAGATTTATTGGTTGGGAAGTTAGCAGGAGGGGTGGATAACCTCTCTATATAATATCTATTGTAATTTTCTTTTAAAAAGAGATCTCAGGAGTTTTTTTGGGAGAGAAAAAAGACTTTGTATAGTTTTCATAAAGTAATACACAGAGCTCTGCTCTACCTTGCCTTCTCATTTGGTTTTCTCTTTTATTTTTATTTCTAGCAAATCAAACTCTGAGGATGTTTTCCCAGAGGATGAGTGGCTAGGCTTTTTTGTTTCTTAGAGTGAAGAAAGCTAGGTAAGGTTCCGGATACAAAAGTGGAAGTTTCATTGTTTCAGTTTTTAATGAAGAGAAAGTGTGACCCGTTAGTTGTTTTTATCTTTTTAGTTAACTTAAAATCCCTTAAAATCGCCTGGGCTAACACTTGGTAAGGCAAGTGAACTCTGTCCATTGAGTTCCACTAGTTTATCTCTTGCGAGCCTCTAGGAGGTGGTTTAAAGGTAGGATTATCTAGAATAGCCAACACTTGGTTGGACTCCCAGGAGACATCCATTAGTTATCTCTTGCGAGCTTTTGACGGGTAATCCAAGGTTAAGGATCACCTTAAATGGCTAATACTAGGTGAGAGGTATGAACCATTGCAAGATGATTCAATAACAGGGATTTAGTGTTTGAAACCATTAAAGGGAAGCATTTGTACCACACCGGTTCAGGAAATAACTATATGTTAAATCCCCAATGCAAGGAAAAGATCCAAGTGACCGAATCTCCCTTTTTGTATAAGGAACCTGAGCCTAGTGATCTAAAACTCCAAGAAGCACTTTTCTTTGTAAGTAATTTCAGTTACTTTATTTTTTGTTTCACGTAAAACCAACCTTTTCACACATACTTATGTTTTCTTTTAAACCTAACCTTGAAAAGAAAAAGCACCAATTCAGTTTTTGAACTAATATCAGTTGTAATTTGAAAACCCATCCCTGTGGACGATCCTAGAGCCACTATGCTATGCTAACTAATGCTACCCTAATATATGGTGAAATAGGTTTATTGATTCGCGGATGTAAATCCAGTCGGGTCATTTAATCAAAAACATTTATAAAACCTATGACCTCATACTAGTGTAGCAAAGCTACTATAGTATAGTGGCTCTAGGGTCGAACTCTGGGATGGGTTTTCATTCTACCAGTGATATACTCATGATTAGGAATTGAATTTAATGATTTCCTTTATCAAAAACTTAGAGTTTAAAAGAAAATAAAATTTGTTTTGAAAGTGTTTGAAACTAAATTAACATAAACTAATTAAAAATGGAAGAAAGAAAGTCTCCCGGAGCTTAGGATTGCTAGGATCAAGTTTAGAATGCAAAGTGGAAAATTCCGGATTTTTCTCCTCGCATTGGGGATTTAACCTATAGTTATTTCCCGAACCGGTATAGGTTTAACAATGAAGATTTAATCCATAAAAATCAATCAAAATGGTAGTCAAGGTCCATTAATGGCTTTAGACACTATGGATCTTCACCTTGAACCACTTTCCAATGGCTCGTACATGATAACTAATGGACTGATATGGATCTAGCAATAAGCATCCACAGAGACCTGAAGCTTACCATGTATTGGCCATTCAAAGTGATTCTAAGGGATTTAAAGCAAAACTTTGGATTTAAAAGCCATTTATGAACTTCAACTACCTGTATTTAAGGCACGAGCGTTTTCCACCTTGCATCTGGACTTTTCACCTAGCTTCCATCACTCCAAGAAACCAAAAGTTTAGCCTCTCATCCTCTGAGAAAACATCCTCAGAGGTTGTTTGGCTTCCAAGAAAAAGAAAATAGTAAAGAGAAAAGGGAAAACGAGAGAGCTCTGTATATTTTTCTAAGTGTAAAACATAACACGCGTGATACCTCCAAGAGGTGATTTCCACCCCTTATATAGTTTTTACAAAAGCAAAGCTTGTAATTGGCTTGTTACAAGGAGAAGAAAGGAAATTACATCAAAAAATACAAAATAAAATATCTAAAGTGGAGTCGGCAAAAACAGAGGAAAATTCGCACCACGCATGGGGTGTGCGAATTTTCGCACACCTGAGGGGGGTGTGCGAGTTTCGCACACCATTCGCACACCTGGAGCAGTTGTCTTCTGAAGGCCATATCTTCCTTGTTTCAGCTCCAAATCATACACGGTTTGAAGTGTTGGATTCTTGACTTCCTGAGCTTTGAAATGGTATATAGCATGTAAAAAATGGACTTCGGGAAGTGCTCCAAAAGTGCCAAATAAGACTGCAGATCCTCTGTTTTCCTCCTTGCTTCTCTTTGCTTCTCTTTGGTTTTCTTTGCTTTTCTCCTTTGGATGGCTTGTCTTAATGATCTAAAAAGATGTCAAAAACACTAAAACTAGCCACAAATATGATTAGGAGTCATTGCTAGGTCCTTAACATGCCAATTGGAATAAAGATGAAGAATTACTACACAAAAGTGCTTAAAACATAATGACTTAAAGGTGTAAAATAGCACTTTTTGGGTAGTAATCACTCCCCCCAACTGACACATTGCTAGTCCCTAAGCAATGAAGGAGAGAAAAAGAAAGAAAAATAGATAATAAAATAATTTACAAAATCATGCTGATCACTCCAAAAAATAATCAAGTGGCATGATTGGATCAAACTCTCACATGGCAAGTCAAGGATATAAAACTCAATCATCAACAAGAGTTATCAAATAACTTACCTATCACAACTTGCAAAGAGCGGGCATTATGCAAATTTGAGTATCAAAATAATTTCCACTCCCAACGGATCAATTCTTAATCTTCCACAAAAATCTAAGTGTTAAGGTGCTAGTATGTCAAACTATATTCTCCCCCCCCCCCCCCCCCCCCCCAACTAAGGTTTTTCTCTAACATTAGCAACACTAACTCATATATAAAAGGCTAAGAACGCACCTTTTTTTTTTTTTTTTTTTAGGTACTCCACCCATCCACCCATGTAACGAGCAGTGAGGTCGGTGAATCCCAACCAGCAAAGGCTTAGGGCACCAGGCTTTAAAGATTTTCACCATATACCCCTCGAACCTTGCTCGGGTTTCAAAGCAAGTGAAGCAAAAATTATTCATAAGACACATTGGCCTTTTATAAGGTGTCCCAACACTAATAGAATGAAGTCAATGGCACCAAGTCGAAAATTTCCTAAGTTTAGGGGGGTGAGAAAGTTTTCCATCTTATAACTGGAATCTAATGTGTTCAGTGTGTGAAAAGATTAGAGTGGAAGACTTAAGATTGAAATCAAAAGGATCTTCAACAATTTATCAACTTTAATAAGCATAATACAAACTCTGAGACTATGGCAATAAGATAAGAATTTAATTTCTCCCATTTACTTTTGAGAATTTATCTTTGAGAAAACAAAGAGAGTTTGCAAAAAAAAAATTTGTTAGCAAAATAACTTAACCAAAAATTCAACAAATTACTTCCTCAACTCTCCCCCCAACTAGGATGAACATTGTCCCCAATGTTCCAAAAGCAAGAGATAATAAAAGGGAGGAAGTGATACCTCCTGATAGTAAGGGAGTCTGAATGAACAGGAGAAACCACATGTTGCATAAGAAAAGAAAAATCATAAGATTGATGAATAGAGGAAATAAAATGGAATAGCTAAAATACACAAAAAAGAAGATGTCTATATAAACTGAGAGAGTACAATATACAAGATAAACATGAAATACATCCAATCCCAGTATAAAAGTGGTCCAAAATATATAAGACATCCAAAAACGTAGCATATAGATACAAAAAAAAAAAAAAAAGAGTGATCGTATGATCAAGTAGTAGGCTCCTCTGGTGGATAGGAGGGGTCCTCCACTGCAACTGTGGAAGGAACCGCTACAGGTGGAGCTGGTGGTGAAAGACCGAGGTGGTGCTGAATCTCACGGAGAATGAGAGTCTGCTGGTCCTGCTGAAGCTGGAAGTGGTCCATCCGCTCTATAATGGTCGTCTGAGTAGTGGTCAAAGTCTGGAAAGAAGCGAGCAAGGCACGATACTCTGGACCAGGGATAGTAATGGGCGGCTCTGATGTAGGAGGAACAACAGGTGGGGCATCAGATGATGCTGCCTCCGGTACTGGCTGTGGAGGGTCTGAAGTGGACGGAGCAGGAGGGACTTTCCTTGGCTCGGGAAGTTCTGGGGACTGGCGATGGAGCCATATCTGAGTCCATTGGTCAAGAGAGAAGCTCTCTCGACAATGGCGGCGGGGCTCTGAACGAGGGTCTGCAGGAAAACCCATATGCGCCAAAACATGGCATAGCAGCCGAGGGAAAAGTAAAGGAATGGAGTCTGCCCTCGCAAGACGCCGCGTATGCACCTTCTCCTCAAAATAGAGGAGAGCGGCCATAATCAAATGATGGGGGCCAAAATAGTAGTCCTCAGAGATACGGAATAATGCCTCCATAATGGCCCCTCGTCTCTGCACTTTATGCTGAAGAGGAAAAAGATTGGCGCGAAGCACCACATCAACTAGGAGCATCTCTGGGGGAAGCTCTCTCCTCAAAATGGTCCTCTGGGAAGATGTCCCTCGAGATAGGATACGAACCATGTCCCACTCAGAAAGTGGGGCCCAGCATCTAAATGTAGCGGGATCTGCTGGTGCAAAAGGGATATGGAAGGCATCGGCAATCTGTCTAGCCCCCAAAATACCCTGGCGTCCATCAATGGTAAAAAGGATCGAGGCTGGTACCGGGATGCCACGAGTAGTCATAGACTGGTAAAAGTCTAAAGCTACTTGAGGATAAAAGAACTGAGGCAGAGTCATAAAGGGTATAAGATGGTACTTCTCAAGTAGGCGGTATGAATCCCGCAACTCAGGTTGCTGTCGCATAAGAGAGTGATCGAAATATGCCTCGACATGAAAGTCTCTCTATCGGCAATCGGAGTTGCCCTCAATGGGCAAGCTGGGTCTAGGGCGCCTGGCGGAAGAAGGCTGAGACTGTGAATCCCGAGGTGCTCTGGAGGACTCTCCTGGCTCTAAAGTCTTGGCTTTCTTTGTAGGAGGACTCCGAGGTGGAATTTGTGGAGGGGCCACAGACGTGGCAGATGCTCTCCTCGTATGGTATCTGCTCTGAGGGGCAGAATCAGGTAAATGTGATGGTGCATCTAGTGGGGCCCGCACAGGGGCGGCTCTCTGACTGCTTTGGGGAGCTGTGGTAGATCCTCCTCGGGTCTTAGGCATGATGAAGAGATGAAATGAGGCTCAGAGGTTTGGGATTAGGGAAGGTAGGGATGGAAAAGCTGAAATTTTCGCACACGGGGGGGGGGGGGGGGGGGGGGGGGGGGGTGTGCGAAATTTTCGCACAGGGTACTATTCACCCGCGCGTTTGAAGAATTGTGGCTTGTTTGAGATGGTGAAAATTTGTGGTCTTTGAGGGTGGGAAAAGCTGGCTTAGGTATGAAAAAGATTTTTCATGGTGAATAGGCTTGGAAATTGGAGCTTTTCAAGAGGAAAATTGAAGATTGGGAGCTCCCATGGCCGGGGGCAATAGGTTTCTTATGAAGAAACCATGGCTTGAATGCTTATGGTTTAGGCTTTGGTTTGGTAAGAACAAGGTTTGGGATTGGATTGTGGATGGATTTAGAGGGTTGGGTGAAGATTTGAAAGGATTTTGATGGTGGAAGGAGGTGAAATTGCCAAAAATGGGAAGTGGTGAATAGTGAATGCGCGGCTATGGAATGGAGCTATGGAGATGGGCTGCCATGGTGGTGTTGATGATGAGGAATGATGAAGAAGAGGGGCTTTGTGGATGGAAATGGGTGATCAGAAGAGAGGTTTTGAGAGAATTGAAGAAGAAGCTAAGACTTTGAAGTGGAGAACATAGCTTTTAAAGATAAAAATGAATTTCGCACAGGGGAAAATGGTGTGCGAAATTTTCGCATACCTGTGATTCTCCAAGACAGAGAGCATGGTTTTGAAAATTGGCGCAAAAAACGAATTCGCACAGGGTTCGCACAAGGTTCGCATTCCTGTGAAATTCGCACAAGGGACCGAGAGCATGCAATTTTTGAAAAGTGGTGCAAAAGCAAATTCGCACAGGGTAAGTGGTGTGCGAAATTTTCGCACACCACAAGGGGGTGTGCGAATTTTGCTAAGTCTTGTCTTTTCTCCCCTGTTTTCCCTTGTTTTCACCAAGACTTCATTCTTCAATCCTTCCTACCTACATGTTAACACAAACCACATTAGAATGAAATTAAAGTCAAAAATAGAAATCAAAACATGCATAAACACAAGAAAACATTAGATTAAACTAAAATCAACTTAAAAGAGAACAAAAAGAGGATGAACTTTTTAGTCTTTGGAGAGACTAAGTTCAACCATGAACCAAGTGTTTTCATGTTGGGGGTGGATCAAGGAGGATGAATTCCTCCTTGTCTCGGGAAAAAGATTCGATATAGGGCTTGAAACGACACCCATTAACTTTGAAAGTTCGAGTGCTATTGAAGTTGAGTAGTTCCACTACTCCATTTGGTTGCACTTCATGAATTATGAAAGGACCCGTCCATCTTGATTTCAATTTTCCCGGAAAAAGATGAAGCTTAGAGTCATAAAGCAAGACTCTTTGCCCCTTGGAAAAATTCTTCTGATTTACCAATTGATCATGCCATTTCTTCAACCTCTCCTTTGCAATTTTTGAATTGAGGTAAGCATCATTCCTCATTTCCTCCAATTCATTCAAATCCAAACATCTTTTCAACCCGGCTCTTGTCAAATCCATGTTGAGTTTTTTGATTGCCCACCATGCTTTGTATTCAATCTCCACTGGAAGATGGCACGCTTTGCCATAAACAAGGCGATAAGGAGACATTCCAAGAATGGTCTTATAAGCGGTCCTATACGCCCACAAGGAATCTAGGAACTTAATAGACCAATCCTTCCTATTCACATTCACCACCTTCATTAATATATTCTTGATCTCCCGGTTGGCTAACTCAACTTGGCCACTTGTTTGAGGGTGATAAGGTGTAGCTATCTTGTGCTTAACCCCATATTTGGCTAGAAGAGTCTCAAAAGGTTTATTGCAAAAGTGGGTTCCTCCATCACTTATAATGGCCTTAGGCACTCCAAATCTTGCAAAGATGTTATCCTTGAGGAATTTAAGAACCACCCTATGATCATTGCTCCTACATGGGATTGCTTCAACCCACTTAGAGACATAATCCACTCCCACCAAAATGTAGGAATGTCCAAATGACATTGGAAATGGTCTCATGAAGTCTATCCCCCAAACATCAAAGACATCCACTATCAAAATGGGGTTCAAGGGCATCATATTTCGGCGTGTAAGCTTACCAAGCCTTTGACACCGATCACATCCCTTGCACATAGAGTGGGCATCCTTGAAAAGAGAGGGCCACCAAAACCCTGATTGGATCACTTTCATAGCTATTTTCTGGGAGGCAAAATGACCTCCACATGCACTATCATGGCAATGGGAAAGAATTCCTGATTACTCTTGTTCAGGAACACATTTCCTTATGATTTGATCCGCACAATATTTGAAGAGAAAAGGCTCCTCCCAATAATAGGCATGGATCTTAGCAAAGAAATGCCTCTTGTCTTGGGCACTCCACTCGCTTGGAACTTCCCCAGTAACCAAGTAATTTGCAATGTGAGAATACCAAGGAGCTACATCTATTGACATGAGAGACTCCTAAGGGAAGTCATCATTGATAGGCAGACCATGTGAGTCATGTGCTATCACAAGTCTTGACAAATGGTCAGCTTCCACATTTTCTACTCCCTTTTTATCCCGGATTTGGAGATTGAATTCTTGGAGCAAAATGATCCATCTTATCAATCTTGCCTTGGCATCTTGCTTGGTTAGCAAGTACTTCAAAGCAAAATGGTCAGTGAACACCACTATAGAGGACCCTACTAAATAGGCACGAAACTTATCAAAGGCAAATACTACTGCCAACAACTCCTTCTCAGTAGTTGTGTAGTTCCTTTGAGCCTCGTTCAAAGTTTTGCTCACGTAATAAATCACATAAGGCTTTCCATCCTCTCTTTGCCCCAAAACAGCCCCCATAGCAAGATCACTTGCATCACACATTACCTCAAAAGGTAGTTTCCAATTTGGGGCTCTCACTATTGGTGCAGTTGTGAGGAATTGCTTCAATTCCTCAAAACTCTTCTGACACTTCTCATCCCACACAAACTTGGCATCCTTTACCAAGAGTTCACAAAGAGGCTTTGAGATTTTTGAGAAATCCTTAATGAACCTCCTATAGAACCCAGCATGTCCTAGGAATTGCCTAATTCCTTTAACATTTGTGGGAGGTGGCAACTTAACAATTAGCTCCACCTTTGTCTTGTCTACCTCAATGCCATTTTTGGAGATTACATGTCCTAAGACAATGCCTTGTTGTACCATAAAATGGCACTTCTCCCAATTTAGCACTAGGTCTTTCTCAATACATCTGTGGAGAACAGCTTCTAAGTGCAACAAACACTCCTCAAAAGAACTTCCATATATAGAGATGTCATCCATGAAGACTTCCATGATGCGTTCCACCATATCACTGAAGATGCTTAGCATACATCTTTGGAAAGTTGTAGGAGCATTACATAAACCAAAGGGCATTCTCCTATACGCAAAAGTACCAAAGGGGCATGTGAAGGTTGTTTTTTCTTGATCTTCCAAATCAATCTCTATTTGGAAGTACCCCGAGTAACCATCTAGAAAACAGTAGAAAGGATGTCCTGAGACTCTCTCAAGGACTTGGTCCATGAAAGCCAATGGGAAATGGTCCTTTCTAGTCACTGAATTCAACCTCCTGTAGTCTATACACACCCTCCATCCTGAGATAGGACGTGTAGAGACTTCCTCCCCTTTCTCATTCTGGATCACAGTGATTCCAGATTTCTTTGGAACTACTTAGGTGGGGCTCACCCACAAGCTATCTGAAATGGGATATATGATCTCTGCTTGTAGTAGCTTCAGAACTTCACCCCTCACCACCTCTTGCATGTGAGGATTCAACCTCCTCTGGGGCTGCCTCACTGGTTTTGCATCTTCCTCCATGTAGATATGGTGGGTGCACACCAAAGGACTAATCCCTTTCAGATCAGAAATTTGCCATCCAATGGCTTTCTTGCATTTTCTGAGGACTCCCAAAAGACTATCCTCTTGATCACTTGTGAGATTTGAAGAGACCACCACTGGACATTTCTCATCTTCCTCCAAGTATGCATACTTCAAATTAACAAGAAGTGGCTTCAAAACAAGCTTTGGAGGGTCCTCCATAGCTGCTCCTTGTGAGTCCTCCTTATTGAATAGTGGTAAGATCTCTTCCCGTCTCCTCCAAGGAGACATGATAGCTAGCACATCAGAGGGTTCAGGTAACCCTTCTTCAAACACTTCAAGGCTTTCATTCAAGCTCTCTTCTAAGCTCTTGTCACAATGCTCTTCAACCAAGGTGTTGATCAGGCACACCTCCTCCAATCCTTCATCCTCATCTGGGTGAAGATGCCTCTTGCAAAGATGGAATATGTTTAATTCCAAGGTCATGTTTCCAAATGTGGGTTGCATCACCCCATTTCTACAATTGATGATGGCATTGGAGGTAGCCAGGAAAGGTCTCCCAAGGATGATTGGCACGTAATTAGCTTTCTTAACAGTGGGATCAGTATCAAGCACAACAAAATCCACGGGATAGTAGAATTTGTCCACTTGAACTGAACATCCTCTATCACCCCCCTTGGGATTTTGACAGACCTATCAGCTAAGGAGAGAGTGATGGCTGTGGGCTTCAATCCTCCAAGTCCCAGTTGCTTGTACACAAAGTATGGGAGCAAATTCACACTTGCCCCCAAGTCTAGTAAAGCTTTCTCCACAAGTGTCCCTCCAATGTTGACTGCAATGGTGGGGCAACCCGGATCTTTATACTTAACTGGAGACTTACTCTGAATGATAGCACTTACTTGCTCAGTGAGGAATGCATTCTTTGTCACATGTAGCCCTCTCTTAACCGTGCACAAGTCCTTTAGAAACTTTGCATATGTGGGGACTTGCTTGATCATATCAAGTAAGGGTATATTCACCTTCACTTGTCTCAAGACTTCAAGAATTTCTGATGAATTCTTGATTTCCTTCTTTCCATGTAAAGCTTGAGGAAAAGGGGGAGGCATATGTTTCTTCATCATATCTTCTTTAATCACTATCCTCGACTCTTCTTCAATGCTTGATTTGGATGCACTTTTCTTCCCACTCTCCTCTTCTTGGTTATTGCTCTCTTTAACCAAGGTTTTCTTTGACAAGAGTTCTTCATCTTGCCTCACCTTAGGCAAGGGTTGATCAACCTCCTTTCCACTCCTCAAGGTGATCACAGCTTTGACCTCTCTCAACTTTGAAGAATCCCCCTCTTGGGTTTCAACTTCATGAACACCCTTAGGATTTTGGCTTGGTTGAGAGGGGAACTTTCCTTACTCATTCACTGTGTTGAGGTTGGTAAGCCTAGAGATGGAGTATTGAATATTATCTATCTTCTGATATAGATCATTTTGCATCCCATCCATTCTCTTATTTAGAGAACTCTCAACATTCTCAATCTTTTGGTGCAATTGGGAGTTGATTGCCCTTTGTTCACCCACAAAGTCATTCATGACTTTACTTAGGTTCGCAATGGCTTGCTCCACTGAAGAGGTTTGTTGAGGTGCTTGAGTTTGGGCTTGTGGTTGGTATGGAGGTGGTCTTGGTTTCCAAGAAAAATTTGGATGGTTTCTCCAGCTTGAATTATAGGTGTTTCCATAAGGTGCATTGCTGTTAGGCCTAAATTGCCCCACAACATTGGCTTGATCACCTAACATCTCCCTCACAGCTGGCATGGTTGGGCACTCATCTACCACATGATCACATGATTGGAAAATGGTGCATGGCATGGCATGCTTGAATCTCGAAAATGGCTTGGACTTCATGCATCTTTTTCAACTCAAGTTCTTCCAACCTCCTTGCTATTGTTGCCACCTTAGCTTTCATGTCCATGTCTTCACTTAACATGTACATTCCACCCTTTGGATTTACAGGAGCTTTCATCCTTCCCAATTCCTTTGAGTTGGGCTCATCCCATCCTCTTGTTACCTCAGATACATAACTTAAAAAATCCATGGCTTCTTCTGGATTCTTACTCATAAAATCTCCCCCACACATGGTTTCAAGAATTTGCTTCATGGAGGAAGACATCCCATCATAGAAATAGCTCACCAAGAGCCATGTATCAAAGCCATGATGAGGACAAGCATTGATGGCCTCCATATACCTTTCCCAACATTCATGGAACTTCTCATTTTCTTTTGCAGAAAAGTTTGAGATTTGTCTCTTCAACCCATTGGTCCTATGGGTGGGGAAAAATTTCTTCAAAAACTCGGCCTGAAGATCAACCCAATTCCTTATGCTCCTTGGCCTTAAATAATTAAGCCATATTTTTGCCTTGTCCTTCAAAGTGAAAGGGAATAGCTTGAGTCTCATCAAGTCTATTGAAGCTCCTCCCTCTCTAAAGGTATTGCACACCTCCTCAAACTCCTTGATGTGGGCATATGGATTCTCACTCTCCATTCCATGGAAATTTGGTAGAAGGGGCACAATATGGGGCCTTATAATCAGCTGCTCAAGAGGAGGTATGATACATGAGGGTGCACTCATCCTTGGTGGGTGCATTCTATCCCTCATGGATAGATATGCATTTGGATTACCCCCTTGACCTTGTTGAGAATTCTGATCCTCTTGTGGAGGGTCCATGATGTTTACACAGATATCCAACTCTGTGTCTTGAGGATTCTCAATCCTTACTAATCTTCCCTCTTGGTCCCGAATCCAATAGGGCATGCACAAATCACTACTTGCCTGAAAACAAAACAAAGACAACAAAAACAAAAGAAAACTAGAAGAAAGTTACAGTTAGAAAGAAAACAAAAGAAATTCTACAATAAAAATAAAAATAAATAAAGTTAGTGAAAAAGGAATTCACCAAACTTGTGATGAAAATCACAAGTAGCCTCTAAAAGGTTGTATCACTGTATCGTGGCACCATCCCCGGCAACGGCGCCATTTTGATTCGCGGATGTAAATCCAGTCGGGTCATTTAATCAAAAACATTTATAAAACCTATGACCTCATACTAGTGTAGCAAAGCTACTATAGTATAGTGGCTCTAGGGTCGAACTCAGGGATGGGTTTTCATTCTACCAGTGATATACTCATGATTAGGAATTGAATTTAATGATTTCCTTTATCAAAAACTTAGAGTTTAAAAGAAAATAAAATTTGTTTTGAAAGTGTTTGAAACTAAATTAACATAAACTAATTAAAAATGGAAGAAAGAAAGTCTCCCGGAGCTCAGGATTGCTAGGATCAAGTTTAGAATGCAAAGTGGAAAATTCCGGATTTTTCTCCTCGCATTGGGGATTTAACCTATAGTTATTTCCCGAACCGGTTGTAGACCCTCAATTTTGTCCCTTGAGCACATGTCTTTAAATTCACTTCCAGTGCTCCACGGTAGTTCCTTGGTGGCCCATTACTACTCGTACGACTTACCTTTTTCTGAGTCACCTCGGAGACTTTGGTTGAGGGATTATTTGATCCCTTATTGTGACCCCTGGCAACCCTAACTCAGACTTAGACTTTTCTTGTCTTTTTTTTAGGATAGCTTTTAGATACACTTGGCCTTTAGGCACCGCTCTAGGCCCGTTTAGGCACACTAGGCCTACGAAGACTTTTATTTTATTTTATTTTATTTATTTATTTATTTTGTTTTTAATTTTAATTTTATGATTATCATTCACTTTTTATGGGTTATCTTCCTCTTTATATTATTTTCCTTAACTTATTTATTTGTTTATTATTTTTACCATTTTCTAATTTATTTACTTATTTATCTATTCATGCAATTATTTAACTTCAAAAATTTCATGTTTTTGCAAGGAAACTTACCATTAGAGTTTAAGGAAGGCGGGACTCTCCTTGGAAGGTTTTGGAGGGGAATTTGAAATTGGGAAGATTGCTTTTGATTGGAAGATTTAAAAAAAGAGAAGAGAAGAAGAAAGGAAATAGGAGAATTCTCCTTTTTGGAGAAAAATTTAGGTCTTGAGAGGTGATATATATAGGTGAGAAAAGGAAAAGAAAGAGGGGGGCAGTAGGTATTGGAGTCGGGATAGGGAAAAGAAAGAAAGGAAAAAGGAGAAAAAGAGAGATCTTGAAAAAAAAAAAGCGCGGAGAGAAGAGCAGAAAGAGAGGGAGATTGGAGGCAAGACTGCCCAGGTACGTTTCTGGTTACTTTTGGTGTTCTTATTCATACTCGATTCCTCCATTTGATGATTTCTGAATATTCAATATATTATTGGTTGGTGTGGACGGAAAGGGCCACAAATTGCTGTGTTGAAATTAGATCTTTGTCTGTTTGATATGTTCATCATTCTGTTAATGTCATCGATCCCGCCTGAAAATAAATTGCATACATGTCCATCTTCAGACTGGATGGTAGAATTCACGTCCTGTTTTTATTCAAATCTTATTCTGAAATCACTCCCCTGTTCTAAGCTAATGGATTGAAATGCGAAATTGTGACTTTTGTTGATCATCTTTCCTCTCTTTCTATACGTTTTTGTTGTCTTCTTCTATTTTTGGTCCATACCTCAACAAGCTCTATTCCTGGCCATCAAGATTTGTTCTCTGCTTCGGAGTTAAAAATTAAAAATCATGGGAAAAGGGACACTCTGCTTTTTCTGCATTCGGATAAGCATAATGTGGTGCTCGAAATCATGGACTTCTCTAAGCCTTCTGGTACTGTCGTTGTGATCCTAAAATCTAAAAGTCAAATACAACCTGGGCCATTCACCTTCAGTAACAGCTCTAATCAGTTCTACAGAGGAGTGTGTGATTCTGAAAGCAAGGAAAAAGTTGACAGCGTTGGTTCAAAAATTTTGGGGATTATGGAAAGAGATGAGAAATAATGAGGAGATGCGATTGGGGTTGAGATTCTGGATCTTTAAGGAAAAATGTCATGGGGAATGGAAGCTGGCAATGTTCTTACACTATTTCTACGGCTTCAACCATTGGAAGCTGTCATGGGTTAGGATCTAGTGGCGGGCAAAATAGCAGAAAGAAAGAAATTGATGCAGCTTCTGTTGATAAGTGAGTCCCAAATGCTCCGGTTGGAAGAATGTTCTCTATATGTTAATTAATCAGATGAGTCAGTCATGGAATTCAAAATCCTCGTTGCTGCTATCTGGAAGAAAAACTATGGCAATTAGAGAAGACAATCAGTTCGACCCTTTTGTTGAAGATTTTGTTTTGGAAAGACTTCCTGTTCAAATTTCTCTGCGGATATTGTTCGATGTAGTCCCTAACATTAGATTTCAAAATGTTATTGAACTGATAAAATCTAGCATTCTTGAAGAGAATATGCATGGTGATGTTTTTATGATGCTTTAAATCAGAATCCCAAGAGATCAAAGTGGAAGGGATCGGATTGAAGGAATTTCAACAACCGCTGACTTCTTGAAGCCCAGCTTGACTGTGCCCAGTCCGTACAAGAAGTCTGACTTATCTTATCTGGTTGGTTCATCTGGAGATTAAAGTTTGAACAACTTTGGGACAATGTTGCGTTTCTAGAGAACCCGCATGCTAGGCAGAATTCGGTTGATGATGTTCTACATAATAAGCAACAGGGGAATGGTTTGGACAGAAGCAATTTTCTTTCTAAAAAGTTTAGTTGCTACTTCACAAAGTAATTTGCAAGTGCTGGCGAGCAAATGTCTCGCTGCCTGATATACTGAGATGATATTGTTCCTAAAGATGCAAATGCAGCTGTGGCCATCTATCCAACAGTTTGTTTGCAGCAAGGACTCGAATGAACTATGGTTCTGGTGCCAAAGTATACTAGAAGTTGCAAAGAAGTTATGTGGATCTTTGCTTGTTCATTATCCTGAAGCACTCCTGATGAATACGTATTCAGGCAACTGGAAACGTGCTTATATGGCTTTGTAGCATCTTGTTGAATGTCTTACTTCTACTCATGCTCCTAAGCAAAGACATTCCACTGCAAAGTCTATCCACATTATCCCACAAATTCAACTGTCAAATTATTTTGAAAGACATCTCTCAAAAGCATCAGCTAACAAAGGATTTCCATGGAGAAGAGAGGATACTCTAGTCACATCGTCTTCACAGTTAAAGAAAGGTCCAATCTAATCTTCATAATATTCAGAGTCTGATGCTCTCAAGAATACGTTATCTTCATCTTCTACAAAATCTAAACTCAAATAACTTTGTTGAATCACTCGAGAGGTCCTATGAATTGGCAGCCATGATTAGCTCAGTGAATATGTAAATTCCTGTGATTATCAATCTTCTTAATGAAGTCAACAATCCCCACTCTGCTTCTGCCTATGGGAGTCTCGATTGAACCTGACTGCAGATTCTGAGTTGCAGCAAGACTTCAACAACTTATTTTACCCGAAGTTTTGGTAGGCTGACATCTGCAAATGAGTTGGTTGTTGACTCTGGTCTGATTACACGAACCTTTCTCTCTGATTGTCAAGTAAATTTATTTGGTCCTATTCTATCCAATGATCCATCTTGGCAAGAGATGCGGACTCTGGTTGTTGGGAGAACATGGGTGTAATATTCAGCAGTGAGGCCAGGGATGGCGAATGAGCAATCCGGGAAGGAGATCCAACCATATGGAGACATTCAGTTGACACCTTTAGTTGACTACTACAGTTTCATAACCTAGAAGACTGATGCTCGCAAGGCAGGTAAGTTCAGTTGGGAACCGGAATCAACCATTCTGACCTTCAGAGAAGTAAATTTGAAAGTACAACAGGACCATAAAATAACGATTTGCGGATGAGTTGTGACAGGGAAATCATCACTCCTACATGTTATACTTGAAGAAATTTAAATGACATATTGATCAAGTTTCAATTCAGTCAGCTTGTCATTATCGTCAATTCTATGATAGTTTGTTGAAAATCGCATTTCAAGTTTAATGATATTGATGGTGCTATTGAGCATGTTAATAACTTTGCAGCCTCTGACGAAAGTCTCATAATTTAATTCATTGGGAATGAATTGCTACATATTTATACTCTGTCAAGGATGATAGAGAACGGTATTCCACATACTAAAAGAATTCAAGTTGGTAAGAAAGAGGCTGTCAAACGAAGTCAACCAGGGCAACACCAGGGCTTCACTAAATTTCAAGCTGAAATCAAGGTCTTATCCAAAATTCGCCACCGCCATCCGGTTCTCCTTGATTGGATACTATGATGAAAGGCTTGAGATTTGCATTGGTTCTACATGCGGTACTAATCACCTTCACATTGGTTCTGATGGGGGAATCATTCACTGGGATTTTAAATCAACAAACATGTTGCTTCATGAGAATTATATGGTCAAAGTTTCTGATTTTGGTCTTTCAAAAATTAGACACTTCAAATAAATCTTGTATCAGTAAAATGTAAAGGGCAGTTTTGGTTACCTTGATCCAATTTCATATCTCCCATGTGTCAGTTCTGGTCCATACAGTATAGAAAATTCCCGAATTTGTCACTCATGCAGACCTAATTGTGAAACAAAAATTACTACTGTAGAAGGTCAGTACCAGATTGGAACCTACACTGTATGTCAAATTCAGTATGGTGAGGAGATCACCTTTGATTATAACTCAGCCACTGAGAACTGAGCAAGAAGAGACTCGAGATTTGACAACTGCTATCCAGGAGCAAGCACCTAAAGGCTTGGGTTTGAAATCAACTGAGCAGTCAGAGAATCCTATCCAAAACAAGCATCCTAGAAACTCATCAATGACAGAAAGCGGTGCTGATAAGAATCCAGAATTAAATGAGAAGCTACAGGATGCTCTTGCTCAGGCTGTTGTTTGCTTACATATGGTTTTTGTCAGTAAGAACGCAAATACTCTTGAAATCAACTTCAACGCTTCAATAATTCAATATGAAATATTGGACACTCCGAAGTTCACTTCTGATAGGAAAATGATGTCAGTTATGGTGAAAGATTGCTAGAGTAGAAAGATTTTCCCTTTTACCAAAAAAAAAGGACACATGAAGCCATCAAACCTGATGCATGTGCAGGACAACAAACATGAACTTTTACTGAAGCTATTACATCTTATGTCCTAAATTTTATTGAGGATCTGTTGAACATTGATAACGAATTGGATGATGAAGACATCACTATCGAAAAGGAAAGAAAGCTAAGAATTCTGATGCATGTGTAGAAGTTTTTGCAACTTATTCGAGATATTATACCAGTTTCAGGGCGAAAATCTTGAATGTCGTTTCTCCTTTGCTAATTTCTGCTGGACTAGATATACGTTTGGTTATTTGTGGCCTTCTTGGTGATCTTGCTGAAACTGACCCTTAGATACTCTCTGTGGCAAATCTCATAAATGAATTGAATGTGACCTCTGTTATGGAAACGAGTGGCCTAGATTATGACACCATAGTTTATGCTTATGAAAAGGATTAGCATGGAGTTCTTTTATATACCACCCCAAAGAATCAGGCACTGGTTATTGGTTTCTTTATTGAATTCTCCATCCGAACTCTTAGACTTGAAATGAAGAGTGACTGCGAAATGTCTAAAGCAATAGTAACATCCATACCTGATAGTTATTGGACTGAAGCATGCATTCAGCGCATGATAAACAAATTCCTTTTGGAATTGGCAGTATGTTGGGCATAGAGTTTGCTAAGAGAGTTTCTGAAACTGTTGAGGTGGCTCTCTATATTTGATTGAATGCGAGACATCATAAGAATGTTGTAGGGGAGCAGAATGCTGCAATTCTGGGTAGATGGGCAACTTCAATGATGGACAATATGAAGCTGCTGCACAGCTTCATTCTCAAGCTCAGCAGATTAGTGTAGTTCTATATCCTAAAGATGCTACAGAAAGTGGAAAGCTTTTGTGACTAAAGCAACATTTTTTCCCTATGCAATGCCTCACTTCAGGACATCGTTTTCAGTTTCGAGGAGAAGATGCTTTTTTTTTCTTTTTTTTTGTGGGGACTGCCGTCATTGATTTGAATACCAAATGCAGGGATATAGATCAAGTTGTGAAGCAATTTTTGTGAATGCCAACCTGCAATGTAGTTTCCCGGACTATCATCATCTCTGGTTTTGTTCAGAAGGATGACGACACCAATTATTAAATGAGATATGCAGTGAAAGAGGCAACAATGGGGATGGTGATCCTTGTCATGATAAGGGTTTTGAAGGTCATGATTCATGCTTCAAATGCTCAGAAGTATGCGATAGTTTTTAAGTGAACCAGAAGTCATTGCCAAGGAGAAAAGGTAAAGGTTCCAAAGTTAAGCATGCAGGCGACAAGAGCTTATTTCACATCATCTATGTTATTATCGGTTCTCCGTTAATTCACGTTCTGCTTCATATTTTCAAAAGAGCAAGTGCACGTGGCTGCCCTATTAGAAAGCACTTTGCAGCAGCGCCTTACCCTAGAGTAGAGACTGGTACAAGAAAGCAAGGTCTTATTACCTCACTTCTTCCTACTTATGAAGATGGATTATGCCCATTCCTATAAAGAGCAATTCTGAACAGAACGGGAATCTGTGTTCAGATCTCTTCCAAAACAGAGTCCTTTGTTTGGCGCGCTCTGAAGCTTTTCTTCCTTAATAGAGAGCAGGATATATCAGCATTTCTACTAGTTGATTTGGGAATAGTCAAGTATCCAACTTATAATTGCATAAATTCAGAACATATCTTCCCAGGCTTGAATGATTTACTTATTTATGAAGAGACCATTGAAAACGATGCTGACCTGGGTGGACAGATTCAAGCAATTCCGACCTGATCAGGCCTGAAACATTCAGTGAGGGTTGGTTGGTAGAAGTGACAGTAATAGAGGACATTTAAATAACCAAACATCAGGACTTGTTCAAGAAGCTAATGCGTTAAAACCTGAAAGACAGCGAATCTAATTGGCTCGTACACTCTACCAGGATGCCGGTATATATCCCTTGGACGTTCCATTCAGTGTAGTTGAAGCACATACTGAAATGAATCTATTGAATGAACATGTCATGAGTGCATTATCAAGGAAAACAGTCCTACTTATGACCCACCAAGTTGATTTTCTTCCTGTTTTGGTTCTGTTTTGTTAATGTCAGATGGGAAGATCCTACATGCGGCACCTTATCATCAGTTGTTGACGTCAAGCCAAGAATTTTAGGACTTTGTGACAGCACACTAACAGACTTCTGATTCTAAAAGGCTTACAGAGGTTGCTCTACCTCGTAGATGTGAAAACCTCTACAGGAGATATCAAAAGAAATCATATTCAGAAAGAGTTTAATGCGTCTGGATGTGATCAATTAATCAAGCAAGAAGAGAGAGAAATAGGAAATCCAGACTTTAAGCCCTACATGCTGCATCTAAATCAAAATAAGCAATTCTGGCTCTTCCCCACAGAGAGGGATGAAGATCACGGGAGTCCAGAAGATGATGATGATGGTTCTGAGTATGAAGGTGATGACACAGATGGTTCAGATGCTGGAAGCAATCTTTACAAGGATGAAGATGACAGTTCATGAACTTATTGGGAAGTCAGACTGAATAGATTGGACTTGCTATCATGTTGAACTCATGAAGTTTGATATGGAGATTCAGCTACAGTTCTAGGTCCAGCAAAGGCCATTGTTCAAATTAAACCTTCTGGAGTGGAAGTCCATTGCATTGCCATAGATTATGAGAATATGATAAGCATAACAGGCTTAAGGCCTGGAAACACTGCAATAGATTCAAGATGGAATAGGCCAAATTGTCATTCAACCACTAACTACTCAAGAAAATCTTAACAGCTCCAAAAGACATCAGTAACAAGCAGATCATCCAACTTCGTGCCTTTCATGTGATGGTTCTGATTCATAGAACAGAGAAGAAACCCGTTGAGAAGGAACCTTCAGGAGGAACGAGAGAATGGTGGAGCTTGGTGTCTTCTTGGCAGCCACTCTTGAAAGTTCAGAGATGTAGGATCCATCAGAAAGTCTCTAGCTTACTACCCATTTGCCTTCACACATGCGAAGAAGTTGCTGAATCCTATTGACTGAGAGATAGTTTCTGATTCTGGGCAATTTGATATGCCTAAAGAATGGGAAGTTATTCGGGAAACTGAACATCTGAAGATCAATAAAGACATAAGCATTCAGTTAATGTTTAGCAGGTTGACGACAGAAACAGAACCCTGATGTTAATATAAGGGAAATTGCTCATACACATTTCCAGATCAGATGATAAGTAGAAATTGCTTTTCTGCCAGCGTTTCCTCTTTTCTGCCATGGCAAAGCACCTTTAGGATGATGACAATGGTTCTACTTTCTCTAATGTGGTGAATCCAAATGACTTCTTGTCATTCTCTGAACCTGAATTAGAAGAAATATTGGAAGATATCAGCTGGAGTGCACCAATCTGGTTTGGGTTGTGATGCCAGTAGCATGAAAACAGGAACTTTAGGAAGAGATGGTAGTGAAATTTCTTTCTCCACAATTGTATGAGCGAATCGAGTTTGCAGACAGCGACCATTGATGTAAGAACGCAGAATTCCATTTCAGCAATCTACAGAAACATCCTCAGGCAACCCAAGTAATTTAGTCTCAAAAGTAGCCTAGACACTAATCCAGCTTGGCCACCTCACCACGCATCATACTCCTTCTATTGTTTCTTTTTCTTCTTTTGTGATTTTATACATCTTAAATCTAGATTTCAAAACCATTCTACGTCAAAATAACTCCAATTTTCTTTAAACTTCTTTAGAAGCTCCTAGGTACAAAATCCAGATTTTAACATGCAATTTGCTGCCACTTTACTTCGGGTATGCACTTTCACTGTTTTCTTTGATTTTAACTATTTTCGTGTTTTTCTTGATTTTCCTAAGCATGAATAAACTTCATAATTCCAAATCATGGAATTTATGGAATCAACTCATGCGAAATTAATTAGGGCTTTGGTGGGGGCCCGACATTCATGATACCTTCTTCAATATTGTTTGCTTGATATGTTGATTTTTGATTCTTCTTGATGATATACATGAATGTGTTTCGTATTTATTGTTGAGATGCTCTTGATCCCCATAGAGGAGTACTAGCTTGCTATTCAGGTACGCTCTCTTCTCATCTATTTTTTTTAGAACTCTATAGACTTGTATGCCATTGATAACCATATCCATATTTGACGTGATTCTTGGATGACTTGATATATGCCTGACTTGCTTGAATAAAACAAATGTTGTGTGCTACATTCCTACACTAACTTTTATGTTTTATAATAGCGCTTGAAGAGCGGTTCAGGTACGCACCCTAACTCTCCTTTATTGTGATTTGATCTTGTTTAACATGCAATTTTTTTTAAATCACCTAGCCTACTTAGGTATCCATAATTAACCGATTAATTGTCATATTTCCCTCAACTTAATTAGTAGAGACCTCTTTAGGGCTTAGAGGGGTGCTACCTCCTAGAGGTACCTTACCAATAAGTAACCTGATCCCCGGATCTAGACTCGGGTTTCTCAAAGACATGCTTTTTCCAAAACTATGGAGTCACTTTTTAGGGTTTTTCTTTCTTATTTTATTTTCCCTTTAAAATAAAAATAAAATAGGTGGCGACTCCAACTTTTTTAAAATTAATTTTTCACAAATAAAAAGCGAGTCTCGCCGATCGAGTGGGGACGCACGTGAAAAATGCGGGTCCACACCGGTATAGGTTTAACAATGAAGATTTAATCCATAAAAATTAATAGAAATGGTAGTCAAGGTCCATTAATGGCTTTAGACACTATGGGTCTTCACCTTGAACCACTTTCCAATGGCTCGTACATGATAACTAATGGACTGATATGGATCTAGCAATAAGCATCCATAGAGACCTGAAGCTTACCATGTATTGGCCATTCAAAGTGATTCTAAGGGATTTAAAGCAAAACTTTGGATTTAAAAGCCATTTATGAACTTCAACTACCTGTATTTAAGGCACGAGCGTTTTCCACCTTGCATCTGGACTTTTCACCTAGCTTCCATCACTCCAAGAAACCAAAAGTTTAGCCTCTCATCCTCTGAGAAAACATCCTCAGAGGTTGTTTGGCTTCCAAGAAAAAGAAAATAGTAAAGAGAAAAGGGAAAACGAGAGAGCTCTGTATATTTTTCTAAGTGTAAAACATAACACGCGTGATACCTCCAAGAGGTGATTTCCACCCCTTATATAGTTTTTACAAAAGCAAAGCTTGTGATTGGCTTGTTACAAGGAGAAGAAAGGAAATTACATCAAAAAATACAAAAGAAAATATCTAAAGTGGAGTCGGCAAAAACAGAGGAAAATTCACACCACGCATGGGGTGTGCGAATTTTCGCACACCTGAGGGGGGTGTGCGAGTTTCGCACACCATTCGCACACCATTCGCACAGCTAAGGGGGTGTACGAATTTCGCACACCATTCGCATACCAGGAGCAGTTGTCTTCCGAAGGCCATATCTTCCTCGTTCAAGCTCCAAATCGTACACGGTTTGAAGCGTTGGATTCTTGACTTCCTGAGCTTTGAAATTGTATATAGCATGTAAACAATGAACTTCGGGAAGTACTCCAAAAGTGCCAAAGAAGACTGCAGATCCTCTGTTTTCCTCCTTGCTTCTCTTTGCTTCTCTTTGGTTTTCTTTGCTTTTCTCCTTTGGATGGCTTGTCTTAATGATCTAAAAAGATGTCAAAAACACTAAAACTAGCCACAAATATGATTAGGAGTCATTGCTAGGTCCTTAACATGCCAATTGGAATAAAGATGAAGAATTACTACACAAAAGTGCTTAAAACATAATGACTTAAAGGTGTAAAATAGCACTTTTTGGGTAGTAATCATTTATAAATTTTGTTGATTAATGATACGTTCCTAATTGGTGTCTCAGCTGATTCATGTCCTCTCAATGGTCCCTAATAGTGGTGCCATTTGATTCGTGTCCAGCTGGTGTCCCTTGATTTTGGTCCTCAAAGAGTAATCAACAAAATTTATAACCTATTACACCATGTACTAGGATAGCCTTAGCTAGCATAGCATAGTGGCTCTAGGGTCGTTCACTGGGATGGGTTTTCACTTCACAAATGATATTAATTCAAAGATGAATTGGTGTCTTTTCATTTCAAGGTTAGCTTTAAAAGAAAACATAAAGATGTTTGAGTGAAAAAGGTTTGGTTTTAAACTAACCAAAAATAATAGTAACTGATTTTACTTACAAAGAAAAGTGTTTCTTGGAGTTTAGATCACTAGACTCAGGTTCCTTATACAAAAAGGGAGTTTTGGTCACTTGTTTCTTTTCCTCGCATTAGAGAATTAACATATAGTTAATTCTCTAACCGGTGTGGTATAGATGCTTCCCATTAATGGGTTCAAACACTAAATCCCTCTCACTGATGCATCTTGCAATGGCTCATGCCTCTCACCTAGCATTTACCATTCAAGGTGATCTTTAACCTCGGATTACTCGTCAAAAGCTCGCAAGAGATAACTAATGGATGTCTCCTTATAGTCCAAAAGCTTACCAAGTGTTGGCTATTCTAGAAAATCCTACCTTCAAACCACCTCCCACAAGTGTTAGCCCAGGTGATTTAAAGGCGTTTTAAGTTAATTAAAAAGATAAAAACCATTAACGGGTCACACTTTCTCTTCATTAAAAACTAAAACAATAAAACTTCTAATTTATGCATGAGGAAACTTACCCGGATTTCTTCACTCCAAGAGACGAAGAGCCTAGCCTCTCATCCTCTGAGGAAAAATCCTCAGAGTTTGATTGGCTAGAAAGAAAAAGAACGAGAAAACAAAAATATGAAGGAAAAACAGAGCAAGTGCTCTGTAAAATATATTTCCTCCTTTCGTCGATTACATCATTCTATTTTGTGAAGAAAATTACAAACCATATATAAGAGGTTATTCACCCTTTGTTTTTACTTAAAGACTAAGGAATCCTATGATAGGTGGGTTACAATGAGAGTTTGGGGATTTAGACATCAAATATCTAAAGCAAAAAATCTCAAAATGTCAGTCGCAAATATCGGGAAGCTTCAGGAGAAATTCCGTTGCACTGTGCAAAATGGCTGCGAAATTTTCGTAGCAAAAGGACAACATTTTCGCAACCCAAGGCTGATTTCGCAGCCGTGCAAACATTTCCTTCAGATTGGAGTGATCTACTTGCAATGACTGTAACTCCTTCATTTCAACTCCGAATCACACACCGTTTGAAGCATTGGATTTTTGACTTCCTGAGCTTCGAAATGACATATAGCATGCATAAATTGAACTCCAAGAAGTACTCCAAAAGTGGCTGACATGACTGTCATCAAGAATGCTTCATGGCAGATTTCTCTTTGCTTCCCCTCCTTGCATTCCAGATTTGCTTATGGAAAAGGACTTCAAAGCTTCGGTTCTTCATGTTTCTAAGCTTTCCATTTCTTTGCCATGGATTCCAAATAACTCTCCTCAATCTTGGATTGCTTTGGTGATCAAATTACTAACAAAAACACCAAAACTTACACAATTTGATTAGAAATGATTGCAAAGGTGCTTAATATGTTAATTGGGTTAAAAGGTAATAACTACTACTCAAAAGTGTTTAAAAGAGTTAATTACAAGCTATAAAATAACACTTTTTGAGTAGTAATCAATTAATCCCGTCTGAGGACTGAAATCAAAGTACACCAGTTTATTGAACACCAATCAACAGGGCATACACCAGCTGGGCACGAATCAATGGGTCTAGATGTTATGAACAACTCAGGGTTGCCATTTAAATGATTAAGGGTCGTGATTTTAGGGCTCTAAATGCTCTAAAAAGCTCAAAGTTGTGGTTGAAAAGAATGAATCTAGGTCATGAGTTGAAGGCTCTAGTTTCTATGAATAGCTAAGGTTGTGGACTATATGAACAACTCAAGCTCCCATAAATTGAAGGCTCTAGACATTATGAACAGCTCAAGGTTGTGGATGACATGAATGACTTCAGGTCATAGGCTCATGCCTCAAAATGCAATGAACAGGTTAGAGTTGTTGATCATATGAATGACTCTGGGTGGTGAGCTCAAGACTCTTGATGCTATGAAGAGCTCAAGGTTGTGTATGATATGAACAACTTTAGGTTGTTAGCTCATCGCTCTAGATACTATGACTAGCTCTAGGTTGTGGATGATATGAACGACTGTAGGTCATGAGCTGATGGCTCTAGATGTTAGGAATAGCTCAGAGTTGTGGATGATATGAACAACTCGAGGTCCCATGAGCTCAGGGCTTTAAATGCTATGAATAGTTGAAGGTTTGGATGATATGACCACCTCAGGGTTGTGGATGACTTGAACAAATCTGGGTCGTGAGCTCAAGCCTCTAGATGTTATGAATAGCTCGAGGATGTAGATGACTTGAACGAAATCAGGTCGTGAGCTTAGGTCTATAGATTTTATGAACAACTCAGGGTTGTGGATGATATGAATGACTCTAAGTCGTGAGCTCAAGGCTATAAATGTTATGACTAGCCCTGGGTTTTCAATGATATGAGCGAATCTAGGTCATGAGCTGATGGCTCTAGATGCTATTAACAACTCAGGCATGTGGATGATATGAGCGACTCAGGGTCCCATGAGCTCACTCTAAATGTTATAAACAACTGATAGTATTGGATGATATAAAAAGCTCAGGATTGTGGATGAGGTGAACGACTTTGGGTTGTGAGCTCAGGCCTCTAGATGCTATGAATAGCTCAGAGCTGTGGATGATATGAACGACTCTAGGTAGTAAGCTCAAGGCTTTAGATGCTATGAATAGTTTAGGGTTGTTGATGATTTGAATGACTTAGGGTCGTGATATTAGGGCTCTACATGCTATGAACAACTTAAGGTTGTAGATGACATGAACAACATTATGTCATGAGCTAAATGATCTATATGGTATAAACAGCTCAAGGTTGTGCATGATATAGACAACTCAAGGTCCCGTAAACTCAAGGATTTAGATGTTATGAACAACTCGAGGCTTTGGATGACATGAATGACTCCGAGTCGTGAGCTCAAGGTTATAGATGCTATGAAAAACTCAGGGTTATCGATGATATGAATGACTATAGGTCGTAAAGTCATAGTTGTGGATGATATGAATGATTATGGGTTATGAACAGAAGGCTCTAGAAGTTATGAGTAGTTCAAGGTTGTGGATGACATAAACGAATCTGGGTCATGAACTCAGGGCTCTAAGTGCTATGAACAACTTGAGGTTGTGGATAACATGAACTATTCTAGGTGTTATGAACAGCTCCGAGTTGCAGATGACATGAATGACTCTCGATGTTGAGTTGAAGGCTCTAGATACTATGAATAGTTAAGGGTTATGGATGATATGAATGACTCTAGGTCATGAGCTGAAGACTCTAGATACTTTGAATAGTTTAGGGTTGTAGATGATATGAACGACTCAAGGTCTCTTGAGCTTACAACTCTAGATGCTATGAATAGCTTAGGGCTATGGATGACATGAATGACTCTAGGTCATGAGTTTCATGCTCTAAATGCTATGAATAACTAAGGGCATTAGATGATATGAAAAACTCAGTGTCGTGAGCTCAAGGCTCTAAATGATATAAATAACTTTAAGACAATGGATGACAAAAATGACTATGGGTTGTAACCTGAAGGCTATGAATGACTCAAGGCTGTGGATGATAGGAATGACTCGGTGTTGTGATCTTAGGTCTTTGGATGCTTTGAATATATTAGAGTTGTGGATGACATGAACAACTCCAAGTCCTGAGCTTAGGGCTCTAAATGCTATGAAAAAATCAAGGTTATGGATGATATGAAAGACTGTGGGCCCTAATGTCAAGGCTCAAGATGCTATGAATAGCTTAAGGTTGTAGATGATGTGAATGACTGTGGGTCGTGAGTAGAAGGCTCTAGATGCTATGAACAACTCAAGGTTGTGGATGACATAAGTGACTCCAGGTCGTGAGCTCAGGGCTCTAGGTGCTATGAATAGCTCAAGGCTATGGATGATATCAACGACTCTTGGTCATGAGCTTAAGGCTATAGATGCTATGAATAGCTCAGGGTTATGGATGATATGAATGACTATGGGTCATGACCTAAGGGCTTTAGATGCTATGAACAACTTAGACTGTGGATGACATGAATGACTACAATTCATGAGCTTAAGGCTCAAGATGTTATCAACAGCTCAAGGCTATTGGTGACATTAACGACTCCAACTCAAAAGCTCGAGGCTCTAGATGTTATGCATAGCTCATGGTTGTGGATGACATGCACGACATAGGGTCATGAGTTTATGGCTCTTTATATTGTGACCACCTTAGGGTAGTGGGTGATATGAACGACTCTTGGTTATGAGCTCAAGGCTTTAGATGTTATGAACACCTTAGGGTTGTGGATGATATGAACAACTTGGGGTCCTATGAGCTCAAGGCTCAAGATGTTATGAATAGCTCAAGACTATGCATGACATGAATGACTCCAAGTCGTGAGCTCAAGTCTCTAAATTCTATGAATAGATCCAGGATGTTGATGATATGAATGACTTAGTGTCATCAGCTCAGTGCTCTAGATGTTATAAACAACTTAGGGTTATGGATGACATGAACGACTCCAAGTCGTGAGCTCAAGGCTCTTCATGCTATAAATAGCTCATGGTTATGGATAATATAAATGATTGTGGGTCATGAGCAGAAGGCTTTAGTTGCTACGAACAGCTCAAGGTTGTGGATGACATGGACGACTCCAAGTCATGAGCTCAGGGCTTTAGATGTAATGAATAGCACATGGCTATGGATAATGTGAAAGACTTTAGGTCATAAGCTCAAGGCTCTAGATGTTATGCACAACTCTGGGTTGTTGATGATATAAACGAATCTCAATTGTGAGCTGAAGGCTCTAAATGCTATGAACAGATCAAGGTAGCAAATGATATGAATGACTCTAAGTTTTGAGCTCAAGGCTCTAGATGCTATGAAAAGTTCATAGTTTTAGAATATATGAAGGACTCAGTGTCCTATGAGCTTAAAGCTCTAGATTTTATGAATAGCTCAAGGCTATGGATGACATGAACGACTCCGGGTCATGAGCTCAAGGCTTTTGATGCTATGAATAGCTTAGGGCTATGGATGACCAGAAGGACTCCAAGTCGTGAGCTTCGGGCTCTAGGTGATATGAACAACTCAGGGTTGTGGATGATATGAATGACTCTAGGCCATGAGATGAAGGCTCTATATGCTATGAATAGCCATGTTTGTGGATTAAATAGACAACTGGGGTTCGTAAGCTCAAGGCTCTAGATGCTATGAACAACTCATGGCTATGGATGACATGAATGAGTCTGGGTCATGAGCTCAAGGCTTTAGACGTTATGCACAACTCATAGTTGTGGATGACATGAACGACATTGGGTCATGAGTTCAGGGCTCTATATGCAATAACCAGCTAAGGGTTGTAGATGATATGAACAACTTTGGGTCGCAAGCTCAAGGCTTTAGATGTTATGAACACCTTAGGGTTGTGGATGATATGAACGAATCTGGGTTGTGAGCTTAAGGCTCTAGATGCTATGAACAACTTAGGGCTATGGATGACATGAACAACTCTAAGTCATGAACTCAAGGCTCTAAATGTTAGGAATAGCTCGGGACTATGGATGATATGAATGACTTTAGGCTGTGAGCTCAAGGTTGTAGATGCTACGAACAACTCAAGGTTGTCAATGATATGAATGATTGTAGGTCATGAGCATAAGGCTCTAGATGCTATATAGCTTAGGGTTGTGGATGATGTGAATGACTCTAAGTCATGAGCTCAAGGCCTTAGATGTTATGAACAAATCCGGGTTATGGATGATATGAACGAGTCTCGATCATGACCTAAAGGCTCTAGATGTTATGAATAACTCAAGGTTGTGGATTTATTTTATCATACATGTGAGATCTATGGCAAAAACAAAACTGAAGTGTTAGGACCGATCGAACAGGGTGCGGTCTATCACGAAAACCAAAAGGGACAATGACGTGATAGATCATACAGGTGTGGTCTATGCCGAAAATGAAACTAAACTATCATGATAGATTGGATAGGTTGCGGTTTATCATAAAACCATACATGATAATGACATGATTGGTCGTACACATGTAATCTTCGTCGTATATGAAACTGAACTGTTAAGATTGATGGAACAGTGTGCGGCTATGACAATGTCCAGATAGAACAATGATGTAATCAATTATAGAGATTTTTTGTACATCAAAAACAAAACTAAACTGTCATGGTCAATCAGACAAAGTACGATCTATGATGAAAACAAGACTGGAAATGATGTATTTGATCGTATATCTATACCAAAAATGAGACAAGACAACAATGTGACCTATTTTACAAGGTCTATGTTAAAAACAAAACTGAGTTGTAATGACTGATCCGATAGGGTATGGTCTATAACAAAGACCAGACAGGACAATGACGTGACTGATCATATAGGTGCGGTATATGTCTTATTCAAAATAAAATTGTCATCATTGATTGAACATGATGCAGTCAACCATAAACACCAGACAGAGCAATGACATGATCAATCATATAGGTGTGATCTCCACTGAATATGATACAGAATAGCCATGACCAAATGAACATTGTACGGTCTATGACGAAGATGAGAAATGACAATGACATGACTGATCGAACAAGTCCACTCTACACCAAAAATGAAAATAAATTATCATGATCGATCGGACAGGGTGCGGTCTATCATGAAAACTAAATAGGATAAAGATGTGACCAATTGTACAAGTGTGATGTTCGTTGAACACGAAACTAAACTGTTAAGATCAATCAAAAAGTGTGTGGTCTATAACCAAGACCAAACGGCACAACAACATGATCGATCATATAGGTCCACTCTACATAAAAAACAAAACTAAACTGTCACAACCAATCGAATAAGGTGTGTTCTATGATAAAAACAAGACAAGAAACAACGTGATTGGTTGTATAGGTGTGATCCCCACTAAACACGAAACTGAACTGTCATGATCGATCCAACAAGGTGCAATCTATGATGAAGACTAGATAGGACAATGATGTGATTGATCGTACAAGTACGACCTAAGCCGAGAAGGAAATAGAACTGTCATGACTAATCTAACATGGTATGGTATATGATGAGTACTAGACAAGATAACTACGTGATTAATCCTACAAGTGTGGTTTACGTCGAAAATAAAACGGAACTGCCATGACCGGTCTATCATGAAAACTAAACAAAACAATGATGTAATCGATCGTACATATGTTATCTCCATCGTTTACGAAACTCAACTATCAAAACCAATCAAACAATGTGAGATCTCTAAAGAAGACCAAAAAAGACAACAACCTAATCGATCATAGAGATCAACTCTACTCCAAAAATGAAACTGAACTATAATGGTCGATTAGACAAAGTGCGGTCTTTAACGAAAATGAGATAAGACAACGACGTGGTTGATCATACAAGTGTAGTTTGCATCAAAAATGAAACAAAACTGTCATGACTGATCATATAGGTTGTGGTCTATGATGAAAACGAGACAAGACAAAGATGTGACTGATCATACAAGTGTAATCTAAGTTGAAAACAAAAATCAACCTTCATGACTGATCACACAAGTATGATCTACGCAGAAAATGAAACTGAACTATAATGACCAATCAGATTGAGTACGATTTATGCCAAAACGACGTGATCGATCATAAAGGTGCGTTCTACACCAAAAATAAAACTCAACTATCATGACTAATCATACAGGTACGATCTACACTGAAAATGAAACTCAACTGTCATGATCGATCTAACAATGTACGATATATGATGAACACTAGACATGACAATAACGTGATTGATCATATAGGTACGGTCTATGCCGAAAATGAAATTGAATTGTCATTGCCAATCAACACGTCACAGTCTATGACGAAGACTAGACGAGACAATGATGTGATCGATCATATAGGTGTGGTCTACCTCGAAAACAAAATTGAATTGTCATGACCCATCTAACATAAGGCAGTTTATGATGAAGACCAAATAGGACAACGAGTTGATCGATTGTCCACATTCGATCTACGCATGACCGATCGAAGATGATGCAGTCAATCACGAAAACCAGACAGGACAATGACGTGACCGATCGTACAAGTGTGATCTCTGTAGAATATGATACTGAATTGTCAAGACTTATGGAACAGTCTGTGGTGTATGATGAAGACAAGACAAGACAACGACGTATCTAATTGTATAAGTGCAGTCGATGTCGAAAACAAAACTGAACTATCGTGACCGATCCAATAGGGTGCGGTCTATGACAAAGACCACACAACACAACGATGTGATCGATAGTGTAGGTGCGGTCTATGCTAAAATTGGAACTAAACTATCATAACCAATCAAATAAGTGTTGGAATTGAGCTCTAAAATGTATGACATGATGTAACATATTGAGGTTCATTTATAAATTTATTTATTTATGTTTATTGGATTGCCTTAAAAATCTCATTTATATTAATTGGTTATTTGAGCATGCATGTCTTGTATCACTTACATTGTACATGACTTGGGTGCATTAGGAGTTTCATAGAAGATCCAAGTCATGGGTTCCTTGTAGAGTGATGAGTATTCCACAGTCGGTTCATGGATTTGGATTATCCATCTAAAATTGTAGTACACTACCTCCTAATTGGAGGGATAACTTGTCTTGGCTATCGGGATGGTTTTCCCATGGTGAGTGTACTAATGTATGTGATGCGCATTGGATAAGACCTATAGTGAATCATGACACAAGGCAATTAATTGTCATGATTCACCAAGCTACTATACTGCATGGACTCTCTACCTTGAGAGGATATTGCGCTTGTGCCAAAGTTAACATGAGGCTTTGACTTATGGATGAGACCCTACAATGGTCATATATCCCTATGGATTGGGTCACTTTTGGTGGACTCTAGTGGCAATAGGTATTCTTAATAAATTCAGCATGATATCTCATAGATCGAGATAGTGTGTCCCCTTGGGTAATCCTAAGAACATGTGATCTGGAAGACTATGGCCATTGCATTTTCTTTAGTGGAAATTTGACATATGCTCCTTAGAGTTATACTATGTCAATTGATCACATAATAAATGGGATCTATAACTCAAGGGTTGGAGAGGTAATCTTGATAGGTGATAGCACTACCTTGTTAGATTACAGACACCAATTCATAGGGAGTTTGCAGTTAATGGATAGTAGGTCACGAACCCCGAGCTCATCTCGTTGTTATTTACATTGGATACTAGAGCATCGTTGATTCGCTGTAGTAGAATGTTGAATCGACTTTAGAATTGGATTCTAAAGGAACCAATACTCCTATGGATCCCAATGGTCCCCACTCTGAGCTCATATACCACAATAGTGTGTTTTATAAAGGTTGAATTGGCTCTTGGTTCATTCTTGTGCATAACGGCATTTGGGTAATTATGCAAGGTTACATAAGGGATGGTGAACAAGTTCTCTAGATTGGGCTAATTGATTGATTAGATGGCCCCATGTGGTTAATTAATCAGTTAGGACCCATTTTGGGCTAGATTAAGTGACCCAAGCTTTGGTGGGCTCAAGTCACTTAAGCCTAGTAGGGGAACCCTATAAATACCCCAATAGGGGCTAGGGTTTCCATAACTTTTAAAGAGACTTTGTCTTCCACCTCCAGGGAAAGAGAAAGATAGTGAGAGCCAAGAGATCATCATTTCCAAAGTCCACACTTTGGAGTGTCAAGATCATTGTTTGAGTCATCGAGTCGATGATCTTGGGTGTACGAGACTTCCAGATTCATTGTTCTTCATCTTCTCCAAGTGGGATTAATTTGGGAACATACAAATCAAAGGTAAAGTTCTCTAATAGCTTTTCTCTTGATCTAGAATTATAAAAATATGTTTTTTGCATCCATTGCATAGGATCTAGAGGTCTAGGGTAGATTTGAATACACCTATATGATCTAAGGTAAGGGAATGGAGAAATTCAGGGTTCACAACAACTGGTATCAGAGACCTAAAATAGGATTTTTCATGTTAGATCTGATCTAGGGTGTGCTAACTCAATTTTGTAGGGTATGTTTTTCATCCCATGGCCCCAAAGATGAATGTATGATGGTTATTGTTGAATGCATGATGATCATAAGAGTTTTTGGATTATTTACTTTCTCTATATTGGGTTATACACCCCATAAGGGGTATAAGATTTTTATTTTTATTTTCATTGCAAAAATATTTCCTTTTCACTAGATGGGTTGTAAGCTCCATTAAAGGAGCATAGGAATTTATTTTTTCTGTTGTAAAAATTTCTGTTTTTGTATCCATCTATGGTGACCCAAGAGAGAAGAAGGATTCTTGATGTTTCTTTCATGAGTTCCTATGGTGATTTACGGAAAAAGAAAGATTCTTGGAAGTTCTTGTTTTGAGATCCTTGGCAACAGAGTTGCATCATCTTGAACATAAAATCGATATTAATTCCCATGAGTTTCTTGGAGCATGTTGCCTATGATTTTGAAGCTTAGGAAGTCAGGATTCTAATGCTTCAAACAGATTGCAATTCAAAGCTTAAACAAGGGAGATATGATTGATTGAAGCAAGGCTATGCAAAGGGCTTGTAGTTACAGGATTGAGTTCGGGCCAAATAATATTTGGTTGTTTGGGCTAATTTTTTGGGCTTCTTTTGGGCTCAATTTCATGGCAATTGGGTCTGTTGGGTTTTTCTTTTTTCACTAACCCTATCTTCAGTTGTAAGGCTATTTTGGTAATTTGGATTTTATCCAAATTTTACCAAATTTGTAATAGGATCCTTAAGGCCATGGGAATTATTTATTTAATTTCATTTTATGTTTTTTATGCTTTTTTATTTTTGGCATAGAATATATTTTGGTATTCTTAAGTAAATGATTTTTCATATGTTTTTCCTTGTTTTAGATAATTTATTAAATTGGAATGTGCTTGGTATTAGGAAATTTTTACTTTAGCAAAAGACAAGTTGGAAAGAAATAAGGAACCTACTTCCTTTTCAAAATTAAGCTCTTAGAGATTTTTTCTCAAAAATGAATCTTTTTAGATTTTAAATCTCTAAGAGTCTTTTTATTTTAAGGAAGAAGTTCTATTTTTCCAAGTTTTTATGAAATAAAATCTTTCCTATTTAGCACAAGATTCTAATTTAAAGAAATAAATTATTTTTGGAAAATATATGATGGATAATTCATGATTAAGATAGTTTACCAAGATTTTGTTTCAAATAAAATAAATTAAAGTAATTTTTTTCATTTTTCTTAAGAAAATAAATTTTCATGGGAAGTTTTTTTCAATGTTATTTTTCTTATAATTGGTTGTTGTTAAAATCTATTGTTATTTCTTTAGAACTATTCTATTATTAAACTTTAGAAGGTTTTCCTATTCTTTCTCAGTGAGAGAAGGAAAAATATACTTATAGTTGGTCCTCTAGACTCTCCCCCTCAGAGAGAAGAAGGAAACCGTTCTGTATGGATAATTCAATGATAAGAAATAAGATAGCAATTCTTTTAGCATAGAAGTTCCAATTTAAGAGGTAAATAATAGATTTGGAAAATCTCATGATAGAGAATTTATTATAAGAATGGTTACTAAAATAAATTAAATTAAAGTAATTTTTAGATTTTTCTTAAGAAAATAAATTTCATGGGAAGATTTTTCAAATGTTATTTTTCTTGTAACTAGTTGTTGATAAAATCTATTGCTATTTCTTTATAACTATTTCATTATTAAACTTTAGAAGGTCTTCTTATTCTTTCTCAATAAGAGAAGGAAAACTATACCTATAGTTGGTCCTCCGGGCTCTCCCCCTCAGACAAAAGAAGGAAACCATTCTATATGGATAATTTAATAATAAAAAATAAGAGAGCAATTCTTTTAGCACAAGAGTCGCAGTTTAAGAAGTAAATAATAGGTTTGGACAATCTCATGATAGAGAATTTATTTTAAGAACGGTTACCAAAATTACTTTAAGTCTCTTTTTACAAAAGATTGAGTGGGAGAGGGCCTTAGAAAAGCCCACGGCCTCCATTGTCGAGCCCATCTTGATTTGGGTTTACCACCACCCCCACAGTGGATTGGGCCCTAGGAATCAAGGGACATGGACTCTCCTTATGGACAAGACTTGACATGTTTGTAGTGGGAGCAACCACCCCCACAATGGGGTTCCTTACTTGGTGACATTGATAGCTCAAGGACATTGGTTATACACTTAACATTTGATATGAGGTGGTCAAATTACCTCACGCGATCCTACTTGTATAGTCCATGGACCAAATTAAAAGGTATGTTGATCTTGTCTTTAGATACCTTTATGGTTAAGACATGGAGATCAATCTAAGAGAGTCTCTAACTAGTAATAAGGTCACAACCTACCCCATGTAGGCTTGATCCTTATGAGGCTAGGATACCTTGCAAAAGGATATCTAGTTTGAGAGCACTACATTTTTGCTAAATTAATTACCAATTTGTTGTGTATGCTCAATTGATTAATACATGGTTTTATTTATGTTACAAATATCATGTCTTAGAATCCAATTAATCACATTCTCACTACTAATAAGTTGATCGGACCAAACTATATGGATTGGAAAAGAAATTTGGACGTAGCACTCACTATAGAGGAGTTAAAGTGGGTAACTCAAGAGGAGATGGACAATTATCATAGTTGGCAAAGAGAGGATCAGAAGACCAAGTGTATCATATTTGAGTCTTTGGATAACGTGCTGCAACATCAGCACGTGTCTATGCCAACAACTCATGATATTCTTGTCAATCTTCATGAGATGCTTGGTGGCAAGAGCAGGCCAATTAAGCAAGCTACTCTTAATGCTATTATGGATGCTAAGATGTCAAAAGAAACTCTCATTAGAGATCTTATGATTTATATTATCGAACTCATAAATGAGATGGAGATCCTTGGATTTGAGATCATTGATAAATAGTCTTTATCATGTTATTCTATTATCTGTTTTGCCAAGTAATGAGAATTATTATATCTCACAAAAAAAAAAAAAAAAAACAAAACTAGCATTAATCAAACACAGTTTTGGCACTTACGCCTAAGTCATATTAATCTAAACAGGATCCAAAGACTAGTTAAGTCTGGAATTTTACCTTCTTTGATTCCAAAAGATCTTCCAATATGAAAATCCTATATAAAAGGTAAAATGACCAAGAGGCCCTTTACTACTAAAGGATATAGAACCAAGGAGTGTTTGGAGTTAGTGCATACCGACATGTGTGGCCTTTTTAATGTCCATGCAGGGGGAGGGTATGAGTATTTCATTATGTTTACAGATGATTACTCCAGGTTCGGATATGTTTACCTAAAGCATAGGAAGTTCGATGCCTTGGACACATTCATAGAATTTAAGAAGGAATCGGAAAACCAATTGGACAAAGATATCAAGGCACTTCGATTTGATCAAAGTGGAGAGTACATGTCTACTCAGTTTGATTCTTTTCTTAAAGAGCATGGGATTACATCCCAATTGAGTGCACCTAGAACTCCATAGCAAAATAGAGTAGTGAAAAAAAAGAAAAGAAATTGAACGTTAATGGACATGGTGAGATCTATGACGAGTTTCTCATCACTTTATGTATCTTTTTTGGGGGTATGCCTTAGATACTGCAGCTTACCTTCTAAACCTAGTGCCTTCCAAGTCAGTACCTTTGGTTTCCACAGAGATATGGAAAGGTTGCAAACCTAGTTTTCAACCTAGTTTGCAACACATTCATATTTAGGGGCGTCAAATGCACATGTTGAAACCAAAGGTAGACAAGTTGGAAACAAGGTTTAATATACGTCATTTTGTAGGCTATCCAAAAGGAACAAGAGGACATTACTTTTATAGTCAGATCGACTAGAAGGTATTTGTTAGTACAAATGTCAAATTTCTTGAAGAGGATTATATGATGAGTAATAGGGCAAGACATGATATAGATTGCAAAGCATTTGAAAACACTTCCACATTAGCACAAGAGACTATGGGTCCAGAGGTTTCATCACCTACCGTTCCAATCAGTTCTAGTACACTAATGCCTCGTTGTAGTGGGAGGGTTGTTATTCAACCAACTAGGATCATGTATTTAGGAGAGTCTTTCGAGGCAATTCCAGAGGAACATGATATCGATCCCATAGATTATGATGAAGCAATGAGCAGTGTTGATGTTATTCTTTGGAAATGAGCTATGGAAATAGAGTTAGAATCTATGTATTCTAATGGAGTTTGGGATCTTGTAGAAGCACCTGAAGGGATAAAACCCATAGGGTGTAAGTAGGTCTACAAGAGAAAAAAAAAGGGTTGAATGGAAAGGTTGAGACATATAAGGCTAAGCTGGTAGCAAAGGGTTATAGTCAAAAACCTGGTTTCGATTATGAAGTGACCTTTGCACCAGTAGCCATGCTCAAGTCCATTAGAATACTCCTATCCATTGCGACACATCTTGACTATGAGATATGAAAAATGGATGTCAAGACATCGTTCTTGAATGATGATCTTGAAGAGAGCATCTATATGATGCAACCAAACGAATTCATAGCAAAGGCCTAAGAGTTCCTTGTGTGCAAGTTGCATAAATCCATTTATGGATTAAAGCAAGTTTCTCGCTCATGGAATAGGCATTTTGATCAGGCTATCAAGACTCTTGATTTTAATCAAAATGAGGATGAGCCTTGTTTGTACAAGAAGACGTTGGAAAGCATGGTGGTGTTTTTGGTCTTGTACGTTGATGACATTCTACTCATTGGGAATGATGTAGGGTTATTCTCATCGTCTAAGATCTGGTTATCTACTTATTTTCAGATGATAGATCTGAGTGAGGTGCAATATATTCTAAGGATAAAGATCCTTTAGTATCGCAAGAATAGAAAGATTGCATTATCTCAGGCCACCTACATTGACAAGCTTTTGGTCAAGTATGTAATGTAAGACTCTAAGAAGGGTTTACTACCCTTTAGGCATGGACTGCCCCTTTCTCAGGATCAGTGTCCTAAAATGACTAAGAAGAAATATCTCATGAAGGTGATACCCTATGCTTCTGCGTTGGGTAGCCTTATGTATGCTATGTACCAAATATTTTCTTTGTTGTATGAATGGTGAGTAAATATCAATCCAATCTAGGCATAGAGCATTGGATGGCGGTCAAGCATATACTCAAGTATCTTCGGAGCATGAGGGATTATATGCTAGTGTATCATTGCAATAAGTTGTTACCCCTTGGGTATACAGACTCGAACTTTCAGTCCAATAGAGACTCTCACAAGTCTACCTTCGGTTTTGTGTTCACTCTAGGTGGTGGGGATGTTAGTTGGAGAAGTATGAAGCAATCTTGTACTCCTGACTCCACTATGGAGGCTAAGTATATTGTTGCTTCTGAAGCAACAAAAGAAGTTGTTTAGCTTCTAAAGTTCCTATTGGGACTTGGGGTAGTGCCCTTGGTTTTGTTTTGTGACAATAATGGGACGATGGCACAGTCTAAAGAACTAAGAAACCACCGAAAGGGTAAGTACATTAAGAGGAAGTATCACTTAATACGTGATATAGTTATGAGACTAGATGTGGCTGTGGGGAAGATTGCTTTTATAGAGAAATTGGTGGATTCCTTTACAAAGACTTTGTTTACTAGAGTCTTTAATCCAAATAGGGATAGCTTAGGTGTCAGATATGTTCCTAGCATGCTTTAGGGCTGGTGGGAGTTTTTGGAATTGAGCCTTGGAAAGCATGACATGATGTAACAAATTGAGATTCATTTATAAATTTATTTATTTATGTTTTTTGGATTCTCTTAAATATCTCATTTTATTAATTGGTTATTTGAGCATACACGCCCTACAGCACTTACATTATACATGACTTGGGTGCATTAGGAGTTGAACAGAAGATCCAAGTCATGGGTTTCTTGTAGAGTGATGAGTAGTCCACAGCTGGTTCATAAATTTAAGCTATCCATCTAAGATTGTAGTACACTACCTCCTAATTAGAAGGATAACTTGTCTTGGTTGTCGGGATGGTTTTCCCATGGTAAGTGTACTAGTGCATGTGAGCACATTGGACAAGATCTATGGTGAATCATGACACAAGGCTATCAATTGTCATGATTCACCAAGCTACTATACTACATGGACTCTAAACCTTGAGAGGATATTAAGCTCATGCCAAAGTTAATAAGAGGCTTTGACTTATAGGTGAAACCTTACAGTGGTCATATATCCCTATGGATTGGGTCACTGTTGATGGAGGCTGGTGGCAATAGGTATTCTCAATAGAGTCAGCATGATATCTCATGGATCGAGACAATGTGTCCCCTTGGGTGATCCATAGGACATGTGATCTAGAGGACTATGGTCATAGCATTTCCTTTAATGGAAATTTGACATATGCTCCTTAGAGCTAGAGTAAGTCAATTGATCCCATAATAACTGGGATTTGTAAATCAAGGATTGGAGAGGCAATCTTAATAGGTGATAGAACTACCTTGTTAGATTACAGACACTAGTTCTTGGGAATTCTGCATATAGTGCATGGTAGGTCATGGACCCCGAGTTCGTCTCATTGTTATTTACTAAGGATACTGGAGTGCAGTTGATTCTCTTTAGTGGATGTTGAATCAACTTTAGAATTGGATTCTAAGGGATCCAGTACTCCTATGGGTCTTAGTGGTCCCTGCTCTGAGCTCATATACCATGATGGCACGATTTATGAGGGTTGAATTGGCTCTTAGTTCATTCTTGTGCATAACGGCATTTGGGTAATTACACAAGGTTGCAGAAGTGATAATGAACAAGATCTCTGGATTGGGCTAATTGATTAATTAGATGGCCATGTGTGGTTAATTGATCAATTAGGACCCATTTTGGGCTAGATTAAGTGACCTAAGCCTTAGTGGGCTCAAGTCACTTAAGCCGAGTAGGAGAACCCTATAAATACCCCCATACGGGTTAGGTTTTCCATAACTTTTAGAGAGACTTTGTCTTCCACCTCTAGAGAAAGAGAGAGATAGTGAAAGTCAAGAGATCATCCTTTCCAAAGTCCACACTTTGGAGTGTTAAGATTGTGCTTCAAGTCATCGGGCTAAAGATCTTAGGTGTTCGAGACTTTCAAATTCATTGTTCTTCATCTTCTCCAAGCAGAATTGATTTGGGAACATCCAAATCAAAGGTAAAGTTCTCTAATGGCTTTTCTCTTGATCCTAGAATTGTAAAAAAGATGTTTTTTTTGCTTCCATTGGATAGGATCTGGAGGCTTAGGATAGTTTTGCATGCACCTATATGATCTAGGGTAGGGGAATTGAGAAATCCAGGGTTCCCGATAATAAGGTGCGGTGTATCACAAAAACTAGACAGGACAATGATGTGACTGATCATATAGGTGTGATATAATAAGAAATTGGAACTGAACTATCATGATCGATCAGAGAGGATGCGGTGGATCATGAAACTAAATAGGACAATGATGTGACCAATCGTAGAGGTCTGATATCCCAGAATATGATACTAAATTTTCAAGACTGATGGAATAGTGTGTGTTCTATGATGAAGACAAGACGGGACAACAACGTGATCAATCGTACAGGTGCGATCTATGTCAAAAATAAAACTAAACTTGTTGGAATTGAGCTCTAGAAAGCATGACATGATGTAACATATTAAGATTCATTTATAAATTTATATATTTATATTTCTTGGACTCCCTTAAATATCTCGTCAATATTAATTGGTTATTTAAGCATACGCTCCCTACATCACTTACATTGTACATGACTTGGATGCATTAGAAGATCTACAGAAGATCCAAGTCATGGGTTCCTTGTAGAGTGATGAGTAGTCCATAGTTGGTTCATGGATTTGGGTTATCCATCTGAGATTATAGTACACTACCTTGTAATTGGAGGGATAAGTTGTCTTGGTTGTCGGGATGGCTTTCCCATGGTGAGTGTACTAGTGCATGTGATGTGCATTGGACAAGACCTATGATGAATCATGACACATGGCTATCACTTGTCATGATTCACCAAGCTACTATACTACATGGATTCTCAACCTTGAGAGGATATTGAGCTTGTGCCAAAGTTAACAAGAGGCTTTGACTTATGGGTGAGACTCTATAGTGGTTATATATCCCTATGGATTGGTGATTACTACTCAAAAAGTGTTATATTATAGCTTGTAATTAACTCTTTTAAACACTTTTGAGTAGTAGTTATTACCTTTTAACTCAATTGGCATGTTAAGGACCCTTGCAATCGTTTCTAATCAAATTGTGTTAAGTTTTGGTGTTTTTGATAGCTTTTTTATCACCAAAGCAATCCAAGAATGAGGGATATCTTTGTATAGTTATTAGAAAACCAATTTGAAGCTCAAATTCATGAAGAAACTAAGCTTTAGAGCTTCGTAACCCTTTGCCAAAGCCAAATCAATAATACAAGGAGGAAAAACAGAGAGAGAAATCTAACATAAACCAAGAAGAGCATCTGTAGGACACATTTAGAGCACTTCATGGAGTCTGTTTTATACATACTATATATCTTTTCGAATCTTGGGAAGTCAGGAGTCCAACGCTTCAAACAGTGTGCAAATCAGAGCTGAAACAAAGAAGTTATGGCCATTAGAAGACAACTGCACCAAGCTGAAGGACAATTTTGCAACTTACGAAGTTTTCGCAAGTCATGTTTCCAACTTACGAAATCCACCTGTGTAATCTCAAATATTTGCAACTGACTCTATTAGATTTTTATCTTCAGATATTTTTATATAAATCACTATTTTCTCCTTGTAATCCACCAATCATAGGTTTTCTTGGTTAGAAAGTTAGAAGGAGGGGTAAACAACCTCTCTAGAAATATGTTTTTGTAATATATAAGAATCTCGGGAGTTTTTTCTTGGAGACAACACTTTGTATAGTTTTTAAAGAAAGTAATACACAGAGCTTTGCTCTGTCTTACCTACTCATTTTTTTTTCTCTTTTATTCTTATTTCTAGCAAATCAAACTTTGAGGATGTTTTCCCAGAGGATGAGTGGCTAGGCTTTTTGGTTCTTGGAGTGAAGGAAGCTCGGTAAGGTTCTGAATGCAAAATTGGAAGTTTTGTTGTTTCAGTTTTTAATGAAGAGAAAGTGTGACCCATTAACGATTTTTATCTTTTTAGTTAACTTAAAATTCCTTAAAATCACCTGGGCTAACACTTGGTAAGGTAAGTGGTCTCCGTCCATTGAGATACACTAGTTTATCTCTTGCGAGCCTCTAGGAGGTGGTTTAAAGGTAGGATTTTCTAGAATAGCCAACACTTGGTAAGCTTTTGGACTCCCAGGAGACATCCATTAGTTATCTCTTGTGAGCTTTTGACGGGTAATCCATGGTTAAGGATCACCTTAAATGGCCAATACTAGGTGAGAGGTATGAACCATTGCAAGATTATTCAATGACAGGGATTTAGTGTTTGAACCCATTAAAGGGAAGCATCTGTACCACACTAGTTCGGGAAATAACTATATGTTAAATCCCCAATGCGAAGAAAAGATTCAAGTGACCGGAACTCCCTTTTTGTATGACGAACCTAAGCCTAGTGATCTGAAACTCCAAGAAACACTTTTCTTTGTAAGTAATTTCCGTTACTTTATTATTGGTTTCACTTAAAACCAACCTTTTCAAACATCATTATGTTTTCTTTTAAAGTTAACCTTGAAAAGAAAAACACCAATTTAGTTTTTGAACTAATATCAGTTGTAATTTGAAAACCCATCCCTGTGGACAATCCTATAGCCACTATGCTATGCTAACTAATGCTACCCTAGTATATGGTGAAATAGGTTTATAAATTTTGTTGATTACTCCCGTCTGAGGATCGAAATCAGAGTACACCAATTGATTGAACACCAATCAACAGGGCATACACCAACTGGGCACGAATCAACTGGGTCATTGTTGATGGAGGCTGGTGGTAATAGGTATTCTCAAGAAAATCATCAGGATATCTCATGGATTGAGACAATGTGTCCTCTTGGGTGATCCAAAGCACATGTGATCTAGAAGACTATGGCCTTAGCATTTCCATTAGTGGAAAATTGGCATATGTTCCTTAGAGTTAGTGTACATCAATTGATCACATAATAAGTGGGATTTGTCACTCAAGGATTGGAGAGGTAATCTTGATAGGTGATAGCACTACTTTGTTAGATTATGAACACCAGTTCAAAGAGAGTCTACATATAGTGGATAGTAAGTCACGGACCCTAAGCTCATCCCATTGTTATTTACATAGGATATTGGAATGCAGTTGATTCTCTTTAGTGGAATGTTGAATCAACTTCAAAATTGGATTCTAAGAGAGCCAGTACTCCAATGGGTCCCAATGGTCCCCGCTATGAGCTCATATGCCATGATGGCACGGTTTATAAGGGTTGAATTGGCTCTTAGTTCATTCTTATGCATAAGGGTGTTTTGGTAATAATGCAAGGTTGCACTAGGGATAGTGATTGAGTTCTCTAGATTGAGCTAATTGATTAGTTAGATCTACTCTAGGTTGTGCTAACTCTGTTTTGTAGGGTATGTTTTTCATCCCATGGTTGCAGGGATGAATGTATGATGGTTATTGTTGAATGAATGATGATCATAATAGTTTTTGGATTATTTACTTTCTTTAGATTGGGTTGTACACCACATAAGTGGTATAGTATTTTTATTTCATTGTAAAAATCTTTCATTTTAACTAGATGGGTTGTAAGCTCCATTAAAGAAGAATAGGAATTTTTTTTGTTGTTGTAAAAATTTATGTTTTTGTATCCATCAATGGTGACCCAAGAGAGAAGAAGGCTTCTTGATGTTTCTTTCATGAGTTCCTATGGTGATTTAAGGAAAAAGAAAGATTCTTGGAAGTTCTTGTTTTGAGATCCCTGACAATAAAGTTACATCATCTTGAACATAAAATTGAGATGACTTCCCATGATTTTCTTAAAGCAAACCACCTATGGTTTTGAATCTTAGGAAGTCAAGATTCCAACGCTTTAAATGGATCATAATTCAGAGTTGAAACGAGAGAGATATAGCCAATTGAAGCAAGGTTGCTCAAAGAGCCTGGCAGCATAGTGACGCTTACTTAAGCCTAGCACCACATATCTTTTTTAATATAAGGAAGTCAAGAATCTGTTGCTTCAAACAAATTGCAATTCGGAGTTGAAACAAGGAAGATATGGCTACTTGAAGCAAGGTTGTGGAAATGGCATGCAATTCGGCCAAATAGTTTTTGGTTGTTTGGGCTCAATTTTTAAGCTTCTTTTGGGCTCAATTTTGTGGCAATTAGGTCTGTTGGGTTTTTATTTTTTCACTAACCCTATTTTTGGTTGCAGGGCTATTTTGATAATTTGGATTTTATCCAAATTTTAATTACCAAATTTGTAACAGGATCTCTAAGGCCATGGGAATTATTTATTTAGTTTCCTTTTATGTCTTTATGTTTTTTTTTTTTTTTGGCATATAATATATTTTGGTATTCTTAAGTAAATGAATTTTCATATGTTTTTCCTTGTTTAGATAATTTATTAAATTTGAATATGCTAGGTATTAAGAAATTTTTTATTTTAGGAAAGGACAAGTTGGAAAGAAATAAGGAACCTACTTCCTTTTTAAAATTAAACTCTTAGAGATTTTTTCTCAAATTAAATCTTTTTAGATTTTAGATCTCTAAGAATCCTTTTATTTTAAGGAAGAAGTTTTATTTTTCCAAGTCTTTAAGAAATAAAATAATTCCTATTTAGCACAAGATTCTAATTCAAGGAAATAAATTATTTTTGGAAATATATATGATGGATAATTGATGATTAAGATAACTTACCAAGATTTTGTTTCAAATAAAATAAATTAAAGTCAATTTTGTATTTTTCTTAAGAAAATGAATTTTCATAGGAAGTTTTTTCCAGTGTTACTTTTCTTGTAATTGGTTGTTGTTACAATCTATTGTTATTTCTTTAGAACTATCCTATTATTAAACTTTAATAGGTTTTCCTGTTCTTTTTTTATGAGAGAAGGAAAACTATACTTATTGTTGGTCCTTCAAGCTCTCCCCCCCAAAGAGAAGAAAGAAACCATTTTGTTTTGGTAGTTCAATGATAAGAAATAAGAGAGCAATTCTTTTAGCACAAGGGTCCAGTTTAACAAGTAAATAACAGACTTGGAAAATCTCATGATATAGATTTTTTATTAAGAATGGTTAAAAAAATTACTAAAAGTCTCTTTTTACAAAAGATTAAGTGGGAGAGGGCCTTAGCAAAGCCCATGGTCTCTATTGTCAAGCCCATCTTGATGCGGGTTCATCACCATCCCCATGGTGGGTTAGGCCCTAGGAATCAAGGGACATGGACTCTCCTTATGGATAAGATTTGACATGTCTGTAGTGGGAGCAACCACCCCCACAGTGGGGTTCCTTAGTTGGGTACATTGATAGCTCAAGGACAATGGTTATACACTTAACATTGGATATGAGGTGGTCAAATCACCCCATGCAGTCCTACTTGCAAAGTCCATAAGCCAAATTAAAAGGTATGTTGATCTTGTCTTTGATACCTTTATGGTTAAAACAAGGAGATCAATCTAATAAGGTCTCTAACTAGTAATAAGGTCATAACCTACTCCACATAGGCTTGATCCTTATGATACTAAGATACCTTGCAAAAGGATATGTAGTTTGAGAGCACTACATTTTTGCTAAATTAATTACTAACTTGTTGTGTATGCTCAATTAATTAATATATGGTTTTATTTTTGTTATAGATATCATGTCTTATAAACCAATTAATCTCATTCTCACTACTAATAAGTTGATCAGACCAAACTATATGGATTGGAAAATGAATCTAGACATAGTACTCACTTTAGAGGAGCTAAAGTGGGTAACTCAAGATATTGCTCTTAATGAACATTCAACTCAAGACGAGATGGACAATTATCATAGTTGGTAGAGAGTGGATCAGAAGACCAAGTGTATCATACTTGGGTCTTGGATAATGTGTTGCAACATCAACATGTGTCTATGCCAACAACTTATGATATTCTTGTCAGTCTCCATGAGATGTTTGGTGGCAAGGGTGGGCCAGCTAAGCAAGCTGCTCTTAAGGCTACTATGGATGCTAAGATGTCAGAAGGAACTCCCGTTAAAGGTCATATGATTCATATGATCGGACTCTTATACAATATGGAGATCCTTGAAGCTAAGATTGATGGGGAAACCCAAGTTGACATGGTTCTAGAGACCTTACTAGATAATTTCAAGCAGTTCAAGCTCAACTATAATATGAATAAGATGGTAATGAACTTACCTGAGCTGATGAGGGAACTCCAAATAGCTGAGGGGATTCTCAAGGATCAAAAGGGTATTCATATGGGAGTGAAGCATTCTTCGGGTTCTTCTAACCAGAAGAAGAAGAACACTATGAAGTCCACCAAACAGAAAGGAAAGTTTAAGGGCAAGGAGAAGAAGAAGAAGAGTAATGGTCAAGGCAAGTGTTTCTTTTGTGGTCATAAAGGCCACTAGAAGAAAGAATGCCCTAAGTTCCTAAAGAGACAGTCAGGTATGCATCATTATTCTCTTCTAGTTGAATCATGTTTAGTGTTAGATTCCACTAATTCTTGGTGGATAGATTATGGAGCCATTGATCATGTCTATAATTCGTTATAAGGGTCTTAAGTAAGGATAAGGTTAAATGATAGGGATATGTACTTGGCATTAGCTTCTAATGTAAGAGTTGTTGTGTAGGCAGTGGGAGATGTTACCCTTATCTTTTCTAATAATAGTCTTCTAGTATTAAAATATTGTCTTTATGTTCCTGAGTCTAAGAAGAATTTGATTTTGGTTTCCTGTTTATGTAAGTTGAATTATTCATTTCTTTTTAATAATAAACAAGTTTTTATTAAGTTGAATAATTCATTTATATGCTTAAGATCATTGATAGATAGTCTTTATGTTATTCCATTATATGCTTTGCCAAGTAATGAGAATTATCATATCTCACAACAAAGAAAAGAACCTAACACTAATCAAACACAACTTTGTCACTTAAACCTAGGTCATATTAATCTATATAGAATCCAAAGACTAGTTAAGTCTGGAATTTTACCTTCTTTGATTCTAAAAGATCTTCCAGTCTGCGAATCCTGTATAGAAGGTAAAATAACCAAGAGGCCTTTTACTACTAAAGGATATAGAGTTAAGGAGTGTTTAGAGTTAGTGCATACTGATGTGTGTGGGCCTTTTAATGTCCATGCAAGGGGAGGGTATGAGTATTCATTACGTTTATGGATGATTACTCCAGGTTTGGATATGTTTACTTGATGTATAGGAAGTTCGATGCCTTGGATAAATTCATTGAATTTAAGGCGGAATCAGAAAACCAATTAGGTAAACGTAACAAGGCACTTCGATCTGATCAAGGTGGAGAATAAAAGTCTACTTAGTTTGATTCTTTCCTTGAGGAGCATGGGATATGTCCCAGTTGAGTGCACCTAGAACTCCACAACAAAATAGAGTAGCAAAAAGAAGAAATTGAACATTAATGGACATTGTAAAGTCTATGATGAGTTTCTCATCACTTCCTATATCATTTTAGAGGTATGCTTTAGATACTACGACTTACCTTCTTAACCTAGTGCCTTCCAAGTCAGTGCATTTGACTCCCACAAAGATATGGAAAGGTTGCTAACCTAGTTTGCAACACATTCATATTTGAGGTTGTCCAACACACATGCTAAAACCAAAGGTAGATAAGTTGGAAATAAGGTCTAAGGTATGTCAGTTTCTAGGCTATCCAAAAGGAACGAGAGGACATTACTTTTATAGTCAAATCGACCAGAAGGCATTTGTTAGTACAAAAGCCAAATTTCTAGAATAGGACTATATGATGAGTAATAGGGCAAGTCATGATATATATTGGAAAGAATTTGAAAACACTCACACATTAGCATACGAGACTATGGGTCCAGAGGTTTCTACACCTACCATTCCAGCCAGTTCTAGTACACCAGTGATTTGTTGTAGTGGGAGGATTGTTATTTAACTAGAAAGGTTCATGTATTTCAGAGTCTTTCGAGGCAATTATAGAGGAACATGAGATTGATCAACAGAGTACAACAAAGCAGTGAGCAGTGTTAATGTTATTCTTTGGCAATGAGCTATGGAAGTAAGGATAGAATCTATGTATTTCAACGGAGTCTAGGATCTTATAGAAGCACCTGAAGAGATAAAACCCATAAGGTGTAAGTGGGTCTATAAGAGAAAAAAAAAAGGTGGATGTAAAGGTTGAGACATATAAGGCTAGACTGGTAGTAAAATATTATAGTAAAAAACCTAGCTTCAATTATGAGGAGACCTTTACACCAGTAGCCATGCTCAAGTCCATCATAATACTCATATCCATTGCAGTACATCTTGATTATGAGATATGGCAAATAAATGTCAAGATGGCATTCTTGAATGATGATCTTGAAGAGAGCATCTATATGATGTAACCAGATGGATTCACAGCAAAGGGCTAAGAACACCTTGTGTGCAAGTTGCATAAATCCATTTACAAATTAAAGTAAGCATCTCACTCATGGAATAAGCCTTTTGATCAAGCCATCAAGACTCTTGATTTTAATCAAAATGAGGATGAGCCTTGTGTGTACAAGAAGATGTAGGGAATCATGGTGGTGTTTTTGGCCTTGTACTTTGATGACATTCTACTCTTTGGGAATGATGTAGGGTTATTGTCATTAGTCGAGATCCGGTTATCTACTCAGTTTCAAATGAAAGATCTACGTGAGGCACAATATATTCTTGGGATAAAGATCTTTTGGGATAGCAAGAATAGAAAGATTTCATTGTCTCGGGCCACCTATATTGACAAGCTTTTGGTCAACTATGTGATGCAAGACTCTAAGAAGGGTTTACTACCCTTCAGGCATGAAGTGTCTCTTTCTTAGTATCAGTGTCCTAAAACGACTGAGGACAAAGATCGCATGAAGGCAATACCCTATGCTTCTGCGGTGGGTAGCCTTATGTATGCGATATACTAGATATTTGCTTTGTTGTAGATGGTGAGTATATATCAATCCAATCTAGGCATAGAGCATTGGACGATGGTCAAGCTCAAGCATATACTCAAGTATCTTCGGAGAAAGAGGGATTATATGCTAGTGTATCATTACGATGAGTTATTACCCCTTGCATATACAGACTTGGACTTTCAGTTTGATAGAGACTCTCGCAAGTCTACCTTGGGTTTTGTGTTCACTCTAGGTGGTGGGGCTGTTAGTTGGAAAAGTCTGAAGCAATCTTATATTATTGACTACACTATGGAAGCCGAGTATGTTATTATTTCTAAAGTAGCAAAAGAAGTTGTTTGGCTTTGAAAGTTTCTATTAGGACTTGGTAGTTCCCTTGAGTGTACCACCCTTGGTTTTGTTTTGTGCCAACAGTGGGGCAGTGGCACAGTTTAAAGAAACAAGAAACCATCAAACGGGTAAGCACATTGGGAGAAAGTATCACCCGATATGTGAGATAGTTAGGAGAGGAGATGTGGTTGTGGAGAAGATTGCTTCTACAAAGAACCTGGAAGATCCCTTCACGAAGACTTTGTCTACTAGAGTCTTTGATCGACATAGGGATAGCTTAGGTGTCCGATGTGTTCCTAGCATGCTTTAGGGCTAATAGGAGTTTATTGGAATTGAGCCCTATAAAGCATGACATGATGTACTAGATTGAGATTCATTTATAAATTTATTTATTTATATTTCTTGGATTCCCTTAAATATCTCATTTTTATTAATTGGTTATTTGAGCATACACGCCCTACATCACTTACATTGTACATGACTTGGGTGCATTAGGAGTTGCACAAAAGATCCAAGTCATGGGTTACTCGTAGAGTGATGAATAGTCCACAATTGGTTCATGGATTTGGGCTATCCATCTAAGACTATAGTACACTACCTCCTAATTTGAGGGATAACTTATCTTAGTTGTCGGGATGGTTTTCCCATGGTGAGTGTACTAGTGCATGTGATGCACATTTGACAAGACCTACGGTGAATCATGACACAAGGCTATCAATTTTCATGATTCACCAAGCTATTATACTACATGGAATCTCAACCTTGAGAGGATATTAAGCTTGTGCTAAAGTTAAAAGAAGGCTTTGACTTATGGGTGAGACCCTATAGTGGTCAAATATCCCTATGGATTGGGTCACTGTTGATGGAGGTTGGTGGCAATAGGTATTCTCAATAGAGTCACCATGATATCTCATGGATTGAGACAGTGTGTCCTCTTGAGTGATCCAAAGGACATGTGATCTAGAAAACTATGGTCATAACATTTCCTTTAGTGGAAATTTGACATATGCTCCTAGCTAGACTATGTCAATTGATCACTTAATAAGTGGGATCTGTAACTCAAGGATCGGAGAGGTAATCTTGATAGGTCATAGCACTACCTTATTAGATTACGAACACATCTTGATAGTTCATGGGAAGTCTGCATATAGTGGATAGTAGGTCACGAACCCCGAGCTCGTCTCCTTGTTATTTACATAGGTTATTAGAGTGCAATTGATTCTCTTTAGTGGAATGTTGAATCAACTTCAGAATTGGATTCTAAGGGAGCCAATACTCCTATGGGTCCCAATAGTCCCCGCTCTAAGCCCATGTACCATGATGGCACGACTTATGAGGATTAAATTGGCTTTTGGTTCATTCTTATGCATAAGGGCATTTTGATAATCATGCAAGGTTGCATAAGGGATGGTGAACAGGTTCTCAAGATTGGGCCAATTGATTAATTAGATGGCCCTGTGTGGTTATTTAATCAATTAGAACCCATTTTGGGCTAGATTAAGTGACCCAAGTCTTGGTAGGCTCAAGTCACTTAAGCCTAGTAGGGGAACCCTGTAAATATCCATATAGGGGCTAGGATTTCTATAACTTTTAGAGAGACTTTGTCTTTCACCTCTAGAGAAAGAAAGAGATAGTGAGAGATAAGAGATCGTCTTTTCCAAAGTCCACACTTTGGAGTGTCAAGATCATGGTTCGAGTCATTGGGCGAAAGATATTGGGTGTATGAGACTTCTAGATTCATTGTTCTTCATCTTCTTCGAGTGGAATTGATTTGTGAACATCCAAATCAAAGGTAAAGTTCTCTAATGGCTTTTCTCTTGATCCTAGAATTGTAAAAAATATGTTTTTTGCTTCCATTGGATAGGATCTAGAGGCCTAGGGTAGTTTTGCATGCACCCATATGATCGAGAGTAAAGGAATGGAGAAATCTAGGGTTCCCAACAAAACTATCATCACTGATTCGATAGGGTGCGATCTATGACAAAGACCAGACTGCACAATGACATGACCGATCATGTAGGTGCGATCACACTAAAATCAAAACTGAACTATCATGACCAATCAAACAGGGTGAGGTGTATCACGAAAACCAAACAAGACAATGACATGACCAATCGTACAGGTGTGATCTTCATTGAATACAAACCTAAATTGTTAAGACTGATCAGAAAATATGCAATCTATAATGAAGACTAGACAAGACAACAACATGATTTGTCGTACAGGTCTGCTCTACGCTGAAAATGAAACTAAATTTTCATGACCGATTCGACAAGGTGCGGTTTATAACGACGTCTAGACTGGACAATGATGTGACCAATCATATTAATGTGGTCTAGACCAAAAAAAAAAACTAAACTATCATGATTGATGAGACAAGGTATGGTCTATGAAAAAGATGAGATAAAACAATGACATGATTGATCATATAGGTATAGTCTATGCCGAAATTAGAACTGAACTGTCATGTTCGATCTAATGTGATGCATTCGATCATGAAAACTAGACAGGACAATGACGCATTTGATCATATAGGTGTTAGCTCAATAGAATATGATACCAAACTATCAAGACTGGTCTAACAAAGTGTGGTCTATGATGAAGAGGAGACAGGACAACAACGTGACTGATCATACAAGTCTGCTTTAAGCCGAAAATGGAAACTAAACTATCATGGTCTCTTGGACAAGGTGCGATCTATAACAAAAGTGAGACAAGACAATGACATGTCCTATCGTATAGGTGCGGTCTACATAGAAAACGAAACTAAATTGTCAATGTTAATCTGACAAGATGCAGTCTATGAGGAAAAGGAGACAGTACAACAACATGACTGATCATACATGTGTGGTTTATGCTGAAAAAAAAACTAAATTATCATGACCGATTTGTTAAGGTGCGATCTATGAGAAAGACTATATAGAATAACGACATGACCAATCATACAGGTGTAGTCCACTCCAAAAACAAAATTGAATTGTCATGACCACTCCAACAAGGAGTGGTCTATGACAAAGACCAGATAGCACAATCATGTGATTGGTTGTACAAGTGTAGGATTAAGCCGTAAAAAGCAAGACATGATGTAACAAAGTTAGACTTAACTATCTCTTACTATCCCTTTGGTATATTGACATTGATTTGAGTATTCAACCCATGTCTCTTACATTGTACATGACTTGAGTGCATTAGGAGTTGCACAGAAGATACAAGCCATAGGTTCCTTGTAAGTAGATAAGTTGTCCATAGTTGGTTCATGGATTTAGGCAATCCAATTAAGATTATAGTGTATTACCTCCTAATTTAAGGGATGGCTTGTCTTGACCGTCAGGATGGGTTTCCTATGGTGAGTGTACTAGTGTATGTGATGTACACTAGGCAAGACCTATGGTGAATCATGATGCAAGGCTATCAATTGTCATGATTCACCAAGCTACTATACTCCATGGACACTCAAGCTTGACAGGATATTGAGTATGTGCCAAAATCATCAAGAGGCTTTAACCTATGGGTAAAACCCTAAAGTGGTTATATATCCCTATGGATTGGGTCACATTGATGGAGGCTGGTGGCAACAGGTATTTTCAATAGAGGCACCATGATATCTCATGGGATTGAGACAGTGTATCCCATTGGGTGATCTAAAGGGCATGTGATCATGAAATTTGTGGCCATAGTAATTCCCTTAGTGGAATTCGACATATGCTCCTTGGAACTAGAGTATGTCAATTGATCACATAATAAGTGGGATCTGTAACTCAAGAATTTGAGAGGTAATCTTGATAGGTGATAGAACTACCATGTTAGATTATAGACCTCAATTCATAGGGAGTCTGCATGCAATGGATAGTAGGTCATGGACCTGAGCACTTGGTGTCTCATTGTAATATACATAGGGTACTAGAGTGCAATTGACTCTCTATAGTGAGATGTTGAGTCAATTTTATAATTTGATTATGAGGGAGCCAATACTCTTATGGGTTTCAGAAGTCCCCACTTTGAGCTCATATTCCTTGTTGGCACGTCTTATGAGGGTTGGAAGGGTTTTTAGTTCACATTTATGCATAAGGGTGTTTTGATAATTATGCAAGGTTGAACAGGGATAAGTGAGTGGCATTTTTGGATTGGGCTAATTGATTAATTAGGAACTTGTATGGTTAATTAATCAATTAGCAGCCTATTTAGGTTGGATTAAGTGACTCAAGCCCAATAAGAAGCTTATAAATACCCCTTTAGGGGTCAGGGTTTCTATGTCTTGCTATTCTCCCCTTCAGTCTAGAGAGAGAACCCTAACCTCCACCCTTGATATCTCCACCATCTCAGTTCTTAGACACAAGTAAGAGTCATCGGGTGGAAGATCATGATGTTTACGAGATCTACAATGACTTTTGAGTTATCTACATTGATTAGAATTGATCCGGGAACATTCCAATCAAAGGTATGTGGCTTTATTATATAGATCTATGTTTTCTATGGTATTCTTTTTGTTTTTGAATACCTATTTATCCACTACAATAGATTTAGAAAGCCTAGGATAGATTTGGATTCACCCTACATGATCTAGGGCATGAGAACAAAGTAATCTAGGGTTCCCAACAATGGCCGATCAAATAGGTTGCGATCTATGACAAAAAAAAATGAGTGACAATGTGACCGGTCATACAGGTGTGGTCTACGCCAAAAATGAAATTAGACTATCATAACTTATTGGACAGGGTGCGGTCTATCACGAAAACCAGATAGGATAATGATGTGATCGATCATACATCTATGATCTTCGTGGAATATGAAACTAAACTATCAAGACCGATCAGATAGTGTGTTGTCCATGACGAAACCAGTTATGACAATGATGTGACCGATCGTATAGGTGTGATCTCTACATAATAAGAAACTGAACTGTTAAGACTAATTGGACAGTGTTTGGTTTATGATGAAAACTAGACAGGACAACAATGTGATCGATTGTACAAGTCCACCATATGTTAAAAAGAAAACTGAATTGTTATGACCAATCAAACAAGGTGTGTTTTTATAATGAAAACGAGACAAGAAATGATGTGATCAATCGTAAAGGTGCAGCTTACGATGAAAACAAAACTGAACTGTCATGGTCGATCAGATAGGGTGCGGTCTATGACAAAAATGAGCCAGGACAATGATGTGACCAATCGTACAAGTGCAGTCTACACCAAAAATGAAACAGAACTCTCATGACTGATTGTATAAGGTGCAGTCTATGATGAAAATGAGACAAGACAATGATGTGACCGATTATACATGTGCGGTTTATGCTAAAAACGATACTAAACTGTTAAAACTAATCTGATAATGTGAGGTCTATGATGAAGACCATATAGGACAACAACATGATCGATCATATAGGATTGTTTTACGTCAAAAACGAAACTAAATTTTCATGATCCATCGGACAGGATGTGTTCTCCAATGAAAATGAGACATGATACAACATGACTAATCGTATAGTGCGATCTACACCGAAAATAAAATTGAACTTTCATGGTCGATCAGATAGGGTGTGGTCTATGACAAAAATGAGATAGGACAACAACGTGACCAATCGTATAAGTGCATTTTATGCTGAAAGTGAAAGTGAATTGTCATGACCAATTCGACAAGGTGTGGTTTATGACGTAGACCAAACCAAATAACAACATGACCAATTGTATAGGTCTGCTCTACGCCGAAAATGAAACTAAATCGTCATCACCGATCAGATAGGATGCATTTCTATAATGGAAATGAGATAGGAAATGAGAACAAGTTGATCGGTTGGAAGTGGTTATTGGTAATTGCGATGCATGCCTTACTTTATCTACAAGAGTGGCAGAAGCCATTGAGGAACTCGAAGTACAACGTGACTCACAAAAAGTCTGGATAAATATGTGGAGGAATGGATAGAATCCCTCACAACCATGATCAGATCGACAGTAAAGGAATTTTGGGGACAGGTTGGATCTCTTGAGGATGAGATCGAGTTGTTGAAGCGGGCAGTGTTGTAAGGCATACCATCCACTTCAAAACCAGCCCCTGCAAAGGTGCAAGTTCCTGAGCTTAATTTAACAAACTAAGTTTGTTAATCATTGACATTAAAGATATGTTCAAATTTAACAATCTCTTCAACTTTATGTTTGGACTATAGGGTTAGGCTTAGACAGAATTGAGAAGGTAAGGTGTATAAAACTTGCCTACGGCCATGGAAATTGTTGATTGCTTAGTATACTACAAGTTAAATTCTTCCTCTACTACAACTTAAAAATAGAAGAACCAATAGCAATAGTCGAGTAAAAAAGGGAGAGTCCAAGCCCACCAAGAAGAATGGTGGCAAACCAAACAAAAAGTCTGAGTTTTATCAAGCTAAAGTGGGAGAGAAGGCAAACTCTTCACAAACAACTAACCCATCTAGTTGTTTTATATGCAACGAGCCACAAAGAGCGAGGGATTACCCAAAGAAAGAGAAGTTAAATGCTCTTAGTGCTATTGAAGATGACCATAGTGAGTTGAATACCCCTACAACAATTAACCTTCTTCATCTTCTGAATGCAATCCAAGCAGAGACCCATAAGAACCTGAATTATGTCGAGCTTGTTGGGATTGAGCCCCTAAAAGCAAGACATGATGTAACAAAGTTAGGCTTAACTATCCCCTTGCTATCCCTTTGATGTATTAACATTGATTTAAGCATTTAGCCCATGTCTCTTACATTTTACATGACTTGGGTGCATTAGGAATTGCACAGAATATACAAGTCATGGGTTCCTTGTAAGTAGATGAGTTGTCCATAGTTGGTTCACGAATTTAGGCAATCCAATAGAGACTATAGTGCACCACCTCCTAATTGGAGGGATGGCTTGTCTTGGCCGTTAGGATGGGTTTCCCATGATGAGTGCACTAGTGTATGTGATGCATACTGGATAAAACCTATGGTGAATCATAACGCAAAGCTATCAATTGTCATGATTCACCAAGCTACTATACTACATGGACTCTCAACCTTGAGAGGATATTGAGTTTATGCCAAAATCAACAAAAGGCTTTGACCTATGGGTGAGACCCTAAAGTGGTTCTATATCCCTATTATTGGGTCACTGTTGATAGAGGCTGGTGGTAACAAATATTCTTAATAGAGGCACTATGATATCTCATGGTATTGAGATAGTGTGTCTTCTTGGGTGATCCAAAGGACATGTGACCATGAAATCTCTGGCCATAGTAATTCCTTTAGTGGAATTTGACATATTATCCTTAGAGCTAGAGTATGTCAATTGATCACATCGTAAGTGGGATCTATAACTCAATGATTTGAGAGGTAATCTTCATAGGTCATAGTACTATGATTCATTCCCAATTGATGTCTCAGCCGATTCATATCCTCTCAATGGTACCTGACAATGGTGCCATTTGATTTGTGTCCAACTAGTGTTCCTTGATTGTGGTCCTCAGAAGGGAGTAATCAACAAAATTTATAACCTATATCACCATGCATTAGGATAGCCTTAGCTAATATAGCATAGTGGCTCTAGGATCGTTCACTGGGAAGGGTTCAACTTACAACTGATACCAATTCAAAGTTGAATTGGTGCTTTTTCATTTCAAGGTTAGCTTAAGAAGAAAACATAAACTTAGGTTGAAAAAGGTTTTGTTTTAAGCTAACTAAAAAGAAAGTAATGGAAATTACTTATGAAGAAAAACATTCCTTGGAGTTTTAGGTGATTCGTGCCCACTTGGTGTCTCAGTTGATTCGTGTCCAGCTAGTGCTCCTTAATTGAGGGAGTAATCAACAAAATTTATAACCTATTACACCATTTACTAGGGTAGCAAAGACAAAGCTACTATAGCATAGTGGCTCTAGGATCGTTCACTAGGATGGGTTTTCACTTTGAAAATGATATTAATTCAAAGCTGAATTGGTGCCTTTTCATTTCAAGGTTAGCTTTAAAAGAAAACATAAAGATGTTTGAATGAAAAAGGTTTAGATTTAAACTAACCAAAAATAGTAACTTATTTTACTTACAAAGAAAAGTGTTTCTTGGAGTTTCAGATCACTAGGCTCAGATTCCTCATACAAAAAGGGAGTTCCGGTCACTTGTTTCTTTTTCTCGCATTAGAGAATTAACATATAATTCCTTCTCCAACCGGTGCTGTACAGATGCTTCCCATTAATGGGTTCAAACACTAAATCCCTCTCACTGATGCACCTTGCAATGGCTCATACCTCTCACCTAGCACTTGCCATTCAAGGTGATCTTTAACCTTGGATTACCCGTCAAAAGCTCGCAAGAGATAACTAATGGATGTCTCCTTGGAGTCCAAAAGCTTACCAAGTGTTGGCTATTCTAGAAAATCCTACCTTCAAGTCACCTCCCAGAGGCTCGCAAGGGGTAAACTAGTGCATCTCCATGGACGGAGATCACTTGCCTTACCAAGTGTTGGCCCAGGTGATTTAAAGGCGTTTTAAAATAACTAAAAAGATAAAAACCATTAACGGGTTACACTTTCTCTTCATTAAAAACTAAAACAACAAAACTTCCAAATTATACATGTGGAAACTTACTCGGCTTTCCTTACTCCAAGAGACAAAAAGCTTAGCCTCTCATCCTCTGAGAAAAAATCCTCAGAGTTTGGTTGGCTAGAAAGAAAACTAACGAGAAAACAAGAATATATATGAAAAACAGAGCAAGTGCTCTGTTCCTTGATTTTATATATGATATATCTATATATTGATCGATCCCCTTTACAATGGATGCAAGGGAATATATATAGAGAAGTTTTTCCAACCTTCCTAGCTAAGAAATCTTATGGTTGGTGGATTACAAGGAGAAGAATGGAAATTTATACAAAATATCTGAAGAAAAGATCTAAAAGAGTCGGTGCACAAATATCGGGAAGCACTAAGGACCATTTCGCAGGTGAAAACGAGGTCTGCGAGATTTCGTAGACGCACAAAAAGGGCTGCGAAATGACTTCGCAGCAAACGGCTGATTTCGCAATGCTGCGAAGTGGTCTTTCATCTTGAGGTTCTCAGCTTCCAACGTGCGGCATATATCGGGCAACTTTAGGAGGAAATCCACAACACTGTACAAAAAGGCTGCGAAATCATTTCGCAACAAAAGGGTGATTTCGCAACACTTTGCAAAATGCTTCCTTCAGCTTAGAGTGATTGACTTGCAGTGGCTGTAACTTCTTCATTTCAACTCCGAATCGCACACCGCTTGAAACATTGGATTCTTGACTTCCTTAGCTTTGAAATGGTATATAGCATGTAGAAAATGGACTTCGGAAAGTGCTCCAAAATTGGCTGACATGACTGTCATCAAGAATGCTTCATGGCAGATTTCTCTTTGCTTCCCCTCCTTGCATTCCGGATTTGCTTATGGAAAAGGACTTCAAAGCTTTGGTTCTTCATGTTTCTGAGCTTCCAAAAGATTTGCCATGGATTCCAAGTAACTCTCCTCAATCTCGGATTGCTTTGGTGATCAAAAAGCTATCAAAACACCAAAACTTAACACAATTTGATTAGAAACGATTGCAAGGGTCCTTAACATGTCAATTGAGTTAAAAGGTAATAATTTCTACTCAAGAGTGTTTAAAAGAGTTAATTACAAGCTACAAAATAGCACTTTTTGAGTAGTAATCACTCCCCCCAACCGACATATTGCTAGTCCCTTAGCAATGAAGGAGAGAAAAATAAAAATAAAAAGTACTATAATTTACAACATCATGCTGATCAAAAAACAATTCTCAAGTGGCATGATGATCTAACTCTCACATGGAACATTAAAGAAATAAAACTCAAACTTCAACAAGAGTTATCAAATAATTTGTCTAATCACAATTCTTAAAGAGAAGGCATTATGCAAATTTAAGCTTTTAAAATCATTTCCACTTCCAAAGGACCAAACCTTACTCTTCCACAAAAATCTAAGTGTTATTTATTAGTTTCCAAATATAGTATGTTGAACTAATCTCTCCCCCCAACCTAGTTCTTTTTCAAAGCTTAGCAAACTGGTCAACCTCCAATAGGCTAAGAACGCACCTCTTTTTTCATATTTTTTTTTTTTTCATTGTAGGAGTACAAGGCTTAAAGGTATTCTTTTCTAAATTGTCCATGTAACGGGGGTCCATCGATGACTCCCAACCAATTAAGGTTTAGGGCATCAAGCTTTAAGGATTTTTCAACCACTAACTCCTCGGATTTTACCCCGGACTTTTGAGAATGAATTTTAATACCCAAGCACCTACAGTATGTTAAACTCCACCTATTCACCCTTGAAACGAGCATTGAGGTCGGTGACTCCCAACCAATTAAGGCTTAGGGCACCAGGTTTTAAAGATTTTCACCATATACCCCTCAGACCTTGCTCGAGTTTCAAGGCAAGTAAACATTTTTTTCTTTCTTTCTTTCTTTCTCAAAGGCTCATTGGCCTTTTACAAGGTGTCCCAACACTATTAAATGAGGTCAAAGGTACCAAGTCTAAAATTTTCCTAAGTCAAGAGGGAAATAGTTTTTCATCTTATACTCGGAACCTATTGTGCACAGTGTGTGGATAGCTTAAAGTGGAAGAATTGAGGTTGAATTCAAAATAAGTTTCAATAATTCATCAACTTTAATAAGCATAATACAAAATCTAAGTCAATTAAAAAGATAAAAATTCAATTTCTTCCTTTTCATTTTGAAAATTTTTCCTTAATAACCATAGAGAGTAGAATAAAAACTTTCAAAAATTTTAAAAATTAAGCAAAAAAACAACTAAATTACCAAAATAACTTAGCATTATTAACAAAACTTACTTCCTCAACTCTCCCCCCAACCAAGCTGAACATTGTCCTTAATGTGACAATAGCGATTGAAAAATAGGGAGGAAGTGGTACCTCCTGAGTGACATGGAGTCTGAGTCGTATAGGAGAAACCACATGTTTCAAAAAAACAACAGAGTTAGTGAAAATAGAAAAATGCTAAGTTTAAACAAAAATGATGTCTATATATGATGCATCATCAGTAATACATCCAATTCCAGAATATAAGACATCAAAACATGGAATTATCTATACTAATATAATATATAAAGACAAAAAGTAAAGAGATGATCAAGTAATGGTAAGGTCCTGTGGAGCTGATGCGTCTATGGTGGCCTCTTGAATGGGTTGGATCAGGACTTTGGCCTTTGTTCTGGTAGTCTCCTTAGATGGCATAGTCTCCTCAGCTGGAGCTATGGGCTCTGATGGTTTAAGGAGGTCAGAAATGGAGTGAGAGGCTTAGTGTGTGTGATCCCAGGGTGCGCGGGGCTCTCCTCTTCATATGCATGGTCACGGGGCTCTGTTGGCATTTTAGCAACTTCCCTTGGCTTTGCAAAGTGTTTTCACCAACCTCCCTTAATTACGCAAGTCAATTTCTCAACTTGAAGGCCATTTTGAAGCTTGGAGGTGATTTCGCAGCCATTTCGAAGCTTGGAGATCATTTCATAGCCATTTCGCAGCTCAAAAGTGATTTCGTAGCCCAAAATTGATTTCGCAGCTGCAAAATGAGTGTACGGGGCTTCGAAATGGCTCTCATGTGCCAAAAAGTGGTTTCGCAGCTCAAAGGTGATTTTGCAGCTATATCGCAACTTCGAAATGAGGGGAACTGTGCTGCAAAATGGCACTCGTGTGCCAAAAAGTGGTTTCGCAGCTGCGAAACACCCTTCCAAATGGTGTCTCGGTTGCGAAATTCCCGCTCAACTTTGCGCGCTTGTCTTCAAATGACCATAACTTCTTCGTTTCAACTCCAAATTATGCACCGTTTGAAGATCTGGACTCTTGACTTCCCAAGCTTTGAAACGAGATATGGTATGCATAATTTAAGCTCCAGGAAGTGCTTCAAAAATGTGTCCAACATTAGCGAAATGGAGATGCAACATTTCCGCTCATGGTTTGCACAGTCATCTTCAAACAGCCATAACTTTTCCGTTTCAAATCCAAATCGAGCACCGTTTGAAGCTATGGACTCCTGACTTCCCAAGATTTAAAACGAGATGTGGTATGCATAATTTGAGCTTAGGAAAGTGATCGAATTGTGTCCAATAGTTTCCGAAATGGGGGTGCGGCTGTGACATGTCTGTTCATGGTGTGCGCACTGAAGGATTTTAAGGTGTTGAGGTTTCGCAGCCATTTCGCAGCTGCGAAATGAGTGTACGGGGCTTCCAAATGGCACTCGTGTGCCAAAAAGTGGTTTCACAGCTTTGAAATACCTTGCAAAATGGAGCTTTGGCTGCGAAATTGGAAGTTTTTACGCTTTGGTATTTCGCAGCCGTTTCGCAGCTGTGAAATGAGGTTCACTGTGCTGCGAAATGGCACTCGTGTGCCAAAATGTGCTTCACATCTGCGAAATACCCTGCGGAATGGAGCTTTGGAGCTTCGCAGCCGATTCGCAACTTGGAAATGGGGGCTCCTGTGCTGCGAAGTGGCACTCGTGTGCCAAAAAGTTGCTTAGCAGCTGCTAAAATTTTCGCAGAGAGGAGCCTGTGGCTGCGAACTGGATTCGCAGCAAAGTGCCAATTTCGCAGAGGCTGCGAAATCTCGCAGACCCCTGTTTTTCCCCTGTTTTTGACCCGTTTTTGCTCCGAAAGACTTCCTTTCAATTTTCTTTGCAATTCCTCCTGATTTTGATCATCCAAAAACCTATATTACATAAAAAAAAAATCATAATTAAAGCATTGAAATCAAAATTAAAGCATTTAAATCAAACTTAAAGCATTGAAATCAAAATTAAAACAATAAATTAACAAAACAAAAAGATATGGACTAGCTAGTCTTTAAAAAGACTAAGTCCATCAAAAAATTTGCTCTTGATTTAGCTTGCCCGGATCCCATATGAAGTTTGCATCCTTCACTTGAGACTTGGTTTGTATGATTTTCCATACAAAGCTTGGAGAAAAGGTGGAGGCATGTGTTTCTTCATCAATTCTTCCTTGATGACTATCCCCTGTGGTTCTCTTTGTACATTAACATCATAGCCATCTTTCTCTATGCTTTTCCCCTTTTTCTTTCCTTTGATTTCCTCCCTCTTTTCTTTCTCTGTTTCACTCTCTACCTTATGCTCTAGCTTGCATGTGGGCAGATCAACCTCTTTACCACTCCTCAGAGTGATCACTTCTTTGACTTCCCTCTTTTGTGAAGGTTCTCCCTCCTCAGCCTCCATTTCATGGATACTCATGGAATTTTGATAAGGTTGAGAAGGAGAGTCTTCTTTCTCTTGCATTGTGTTGAGGTTGGCAAACCTTGAGATTGAATCTTGGAGAATATCTAACTTTTGAGATAGATCATTTTGCACTTCATCCATCCTTTTAATCAATGAACTCTCTACATTGTCAATTCTTTGATTGAGCTGAGCATTGATGGATTTCTGAGCTCCAACAAAGTCTCCCACGAACTTGCTAAGATTCACCATAGCTTGTTCAAGGCTTGAGGCTTGCGAAAGTGCTTGAACATGTTGCTTGTACTGAGGCGGTTGTGGTTTCCAAGAGAATTTTGGATGGTCCCTCCAATTGGAATTGTAGGTGTTGCAATCACCAAACATTTCCCTCTCGGCTGGAATGGTAGGACACTCTTCCCCCAAGTGCTCATAAGATAGACAAATGGCACAAGGCATAACTTGCAATGGTGTTTGAGAGATGGCTTGCACTGGTTGCATATTCGTCATTTCTAGCTTTTCCAATCTCCTTGCCATAGCTGCAATCTTTGCCTTCATGTCTATGCCGTCATTCAAAATATACATCTCACCCTTAGCATTAGGTTGAGACGTCATTCTTCCCATATCTCGAGCATTTGGTTCATCCCATCCTCTTGAGACTTCAGCCACATAACTCATGAAGTTCATGGCTTCCTCTGCTATGGTATTCAATATGGCATGCACAACTAGCAATTGGTGAATTAAAAACAGAGAAAACAAAATAAAACAAAAGAAAAACAATTCAAAGAAAGAAAATTAAGGTAAATTAAAAACTAAATAAAAGGTATACTAAAATATGAACAATAAAGAAATAAAAAGAGTTAGTAAAAAGAAAAGAAAAGTCACCAAACTTGTGATGAAGATCACAAGTACTCTAGAAAGGTGATATCAATGTAAAGTGGCACCATCCCCGGCAACGGCGCCATTTGATTCGTGCCCACTTGGTGTCTCAGCTGATTCGTGTCCAGCTGGTGCTCCTTAATTGAGGGAGTAATCAACAAAATTTATAACCTATTACACCATTTACTAGGGTAGCAAAGACAAAGCTACTATAGCATAGTGGCTCTAGGATCGTTCACTAGGATGGGTTTTCACTTTGCAAATGATATTAATTCAAAGCTGAATTGGTGCCTTTTCATTTCAAGGTTAGCTTTAAAAGAAAACATAAAGATGTTTGAATGAAAAAGGTTTAGATTTAAACTAACCAAAAATAGTAACTTATTTTACTTACAAAGAAAAGTGTTTCTTGGAGTTTCAGATCACTAGGCTCAAATTCCTCATACAAAAAGGGAGTTCTGGTCACTTGTTTCTTTTTCTCGCATTAGAGAATTAACATATAGTTCCTTCTCCAACCGGTGCTGTACAGATGCTTCCCATTAATGGGTTCAAACACTAAATCCCTCTCACTGATGCACCTTGCAATGGCTCATACCTCTCACCTAGCACTTGCCATTCAAGGTGATCTTTAACCTTGGATTACCCGTCAAAAGCTCGCAAGAGATAACTAATGGATGTCTCCTTGGAGTCCAAAAGCTTACCAAGTGTTGGCTATTCTAGAAAATCCCACCTTCAAGTCACCTCCCAGAGGCTCGCAAGGGGTAAACTAGTGCATCTCCATGGACGGAGATCACTTGCCTTACCAAGTGTTGGCCCAGGTGATTTAAAGGCGTTTTAAGTTAACTAAAAGATAAAAACCATTAACAGGTTACACTTTCTCTTCATTAAAAACTAAAACAACAAAACTTCCAAATTATACATGTGGAAACTTACCCGGCTTTCCTTACTCCAAGAGACAAAAAGCTTAGCCTCTCATCCTCTGAGAAAAAATCCTCAGAGTTTGGTTGGCTAGAAAGAAAACTAATGAGAAAACAAGAATATATATGAAAAACAGAGCAAGTGCTCTATTCGTTGATTTTATATATGATATATCTATATATTGATTGATCCCCTTTACAATGGATGCAAGGGAATATATATAGAGAAGTTTTTCCAACCTTCCTAGCTAAGAAATCTTATGGTTGGTGGATTACAAGGAGAAGAATGGAAATTTATACAAAATATCTGAAGAAAAGATCTAAAAGAGTCAGTGCACAAATATCGGGAAGCACTAAGGACCATTTCGCAGGTGAAAACGAGGTCTGCGAGATTTCGTAGACGCACAAAAAGGGCTACAAAATGACTTCGCAGCAAACGGCTGATTTCGCAATGCTGCAAAGTGGTCTTTCATCTTGAGGTTCTCAGCTTCCAACGTGCGGCATATATCGGGCAACTTCAGGAGGAAATCCACAACACTGTACAAAAAGGTTACGAAATCATTTCGCAACAAAAGGGTGATTTCGTAACACTTTGCAAAATGCTTCCTTCAGCTTAGAGTGATTGACTTACAGTGGATGTAACTTCTTCGTTTCAACTCCAAATCGCACACCACTTGAAGCATTGGATTCTTGACTTCCTAAGCTTTGAAATGATATAAAGCATGTAGAAAATGGACTTCTGGAAGTGCTCCAAAATTGGCTGACATGACTGTCATCAAGAATGCTTCATGGCAGATTTCTCTTTGCTTCCCCTCCTTGCATTCAGGATTTGCTTATGGAAAAGGACTTCAAAGCTTTGGTTCTTCATGTTTCTGAGCTTCCAAAAGATTTGCCATGGATTCCAAGTAACTCTCCTCAATCTCGGATTGCTTTGGTGATCAAAAAGCTATCAAAACACCAAAACTTAACACAATTTGATTAGAAACGATTGCAAGGGTCCTTAACATGTCAATTGAGTTAAAAGGTAATAATTTCTACTCAAGAGTGTTTAAAAGAGTTAATTACAAGCTACAAAATAGCACTTTTTGAGTAGTAATCATTAGGTTCACAGGGGAGGCTCCTCATGCAAAAACAGGGCTCTAGTCACTTGAATCTTTTTCTCGCATTAGAGAATTAACATATAGTTAATTCTCTAATCGGTGTTGTACAGGTGCTTCCCTTTAATGGATTTCAGCACTAATTCCCTCTCACTGATGTAACTTGCAATGGCTCGTGCCTCTTACTTAGCATTTGCCATTCAAGGAGATCATTAACCTTGGACTTCCCTTCTCAAGCTCGCAAGAGATAACTAATGGATGTCTCCTTAAAGTCCAAAAGCTTACCAAGTGTTGGCAATTCTAGAAAATCCTACCTTCAAGTCACCTCCCAAAAGCTCGCAAGAGATAAACTAGTGCATCTCCATGAATGGAGATCACTTGCCTTACCATGTGTTGGCCCAGGTGAATTGAAGGCATTTTAAGTTAACTAAAAACATAGAAATCATAAACGGGTCACACTTTCTCTTCATTAACAACTGAAACAACAAAACTTCCAATTCTTGCATTCGGGGCCTTACCCAGCTACCTTAGCTCCAAGGAACTAAAAGCCTAGCCACTCATTCTCTGAGGAAACATCCTCAGAGCTTGTTTGGCTAGTAAGAAAAAATGAATACAATACAATCAAAGTGAGTAGGTAAGGCAGAGCAAAGCTCTGTATTTTTACTTCCTTCAAACCTATACAAAAAGTGTGTCTGAGAACAAGCTCCCGACCTCTCTCTGTAATGGAAATTACAAACATTATATAAGAGGCTATTTACCCTTTGTTCTTGCTTAATAACTAAGGAATCCTATGATAGGTGGATTACAAGGAGAGAATGGGGATTTAGACATCAAATATCTAAAGCAAAAAAAATCTAAAAATGTCAGTCACAAATATCGGGAAGCACTTAGGAGAATTTCGCAAGCGTGCAAGGTGGCTGCGAAATTTCGCAACATGAAGGACACCATTTCACAACCAAAGGCTAATTTCGCAGCCCGCGAAATTGGCCTTCAGCTTGGTGTGATCGGCTTCCAATGGCTCTAACTCCTTCATTTCAACTCCGAATCGTGCACCGTTTAAAGCATTGGATTGCTAACTTCCCAAGCTTCAAAACTACATATAGTATGTATAAATTGAGCTCCAGGAAGTGCTCCAAAAGTGGCTGACAATTTCTGTTCTCTAGAATGCTTCATGTTAGATTTCTCTCTTTGCTTCCCCTCCTTGCATTCCAGATTTACTTATGGAAGAGGACTCTAAAGCTTTAAAGCTTTGGTTCTTCATGTTACTGAGCTTTCCATTGCTTTGCCATGGATTCCACAAAACTCTCCTCAATCTCAGATTGCTTTGGTGATCAAATTACTAACAAAAACACCAAAACTTACACAATTTGATTAGAAATGATTGCAAAGGTCCTTAATATGTTAATTGAGTTAAAAGGTAATAACTACTACTCAAAAGTGTTTAAAAGAGTTAATTACAAGCTATCAAATAGCACTTTTTGAGTAGTAATCATACTACCTTGTTAGATTATGGACACCGGTTCATGAAAAGCCTACATGCAGTGGATAATAGGTCACAAACCCCGAGCACTTAGTGTCTCGTTGTAATATACATAGGGTACTGGATTGAAATTGACTCTCTATAGTGGGATGTTGAGTCAATTTCAGAATTTCATTTCGAGGGAGCCAGTACTCCTATGGGTCCTAGTAATCCTTACTCTGAGCTCATTTTCCTTGATACGTTTTGGTAATCACGCAAGATTACACAAGGATAAGTGAGTGGTATCTCTAGACTGGGCTAATTGATTAATTAGAGCCTTGTATAATTGTAAAATGATCAAAAGGACTATAGCCAAGGAATGTTTGGAATTAGTGCATATTAACATGTATGGAACTTTAATGTTCATGCATAGGGAGGGTATGATATTTCATCACTTTTAGTGATGATTACTCTAGGTTTGGATATGTACATAAGAGATCTGATGTCTTGGATACATTAATTGAATTTAAGGTGGATCGGATAACCTATTGGGTATACATACCAAGTCACTTCAATTAGATCAAGGTGATATGTCTAGTAAGTTTGATTCTTTCCATCAGAGCACGAGATTATTTCCCAGTTATGTGCACCAAGCTCTATATTGCAAAATAGAGAGATGGAAAGAAGATATCAAACTTGGATGGACATAGTGAGATCATAGATAGATTTCTCATCTTTTCCCGGATTCTTTTAGGGATGCGTCTTATAAACTGTGTAATACCTCTTTTTCTTAAGAGGTATATCAGTTTATAGGATATCTAAGAGGATTTTTGGGTTATTACCTTTATACACAGGATCATCAGAAGATATTTGTTAACAAAAAAGTCAATTTTTTTATGAAGACTATATGATAAGGAATAAGGCAAAGAGTGATATAGACTAGAGGATATATTAGAAGATATTCCCACATTGCATAGGATACTATGGATTCAAAGGGTTAAAGGCATATTGTTCCTATGATTTCTAGTCCAACATTGCCTCATCGTAGTGGGAAGTTTATATCGCACAGATTATGATAAAATAGTGAGCAGTGTCTGTGCTCAATAACGCAAGGAGCTATGAAGAGGTAGTTAGAATCTTTGTATTCTAACATAGTTTAGGTTCCTGTAAAATGACCTAAATGGATAAAACCGATAAGTATAAGTTGTTCTACAAGAGGAACACGGGAGTAGATGGAAAGCTTGAGTTTTAAGTGGCTAAGACTGTAGCTAAAGGTTATAGTTTGAAACTTTGTTTCAACTATGGAAAACCTTTTCAATAGTGGTCATACTCAAATCCATCATATTACTCCTATCTATTATAGTGTGTCTTATTTATGAGATATAGCAACCAAACATTTTCATAGTAAAGGGCCTTGTATGTACAAAAAGCCATAGGGAAGCGTGGTGATGCTCTAAGATCTTGCAGGTAGATGACATTCTGCTCATTGGATATGATGTAGGGACGTTGTCATCAATCAAGATCTAGAACTCTACTCAGTTCTAGATGGAAATCTATAGGAAGACGTAATATATTCTTAGGGTTAAGATCCTTAAGATTGCAAGAATAGGAAAATTATGTCATGTCACCTAAATAGATGAGCATTTGGTCAAGTACATGATGCAAAACTCCAAGAAGGGTTTGTTACTCATTGGATTTGGAGTTGTCTTTCTTAGGATCAATGTCCTATGACATTTATGGAGAAAAATTGCATTAAAGCAGTATCCAATGCCTTTGTAATGGATAGCCTTAATTATGCAATGTTATGTGCTAGACTAGATATTTTATTTGTTGTATGAATAATGAGTGGATATTAGTCCATTTCCTGACTAGAGCTTTGGGCAAATGTCAAACATATACTCTAGTACATTTGGAGAACAAGGGATTATATGTTTGTTAGTCTTTGCATGAGTTGGTACTCCTTTCGTACTAGAAAATTAGACTTCAGTTTGATAATGACTCTCAAAAATCTATCTCTAGGTATGTGTACACTCTAAATTATTTTTTATTGTTTCTATAGCAATAAAGAAAGCCTTTTGGCTTATGGGTAGTTTGATTCGACTCATGGTAGCTTAGCTTTAAAGGCGTATCAACAAAATTTATACCTTAAATACTATTACTAAAGTAGCCAAGCTACTATAGCATAGTGGTTCTAGGATCGTTCACTAGGATGGGTTTTCGCAAACACTAATGATATTCAAATTAGGAAAATAGGTGATTTTCTTATGGATGTTAGCTTTAAAAGAAGATGTAAATGTTTTAGAAAGATTTAAACTAATCTAAGCTAACATTAAAGACTAAAATGAAAGGGTGTAAAAACAAGTTTCTCAAATATAGGATAGCTATGCTCTGGCTCTTATGCAAATTGGAAATCTCAGGATAGGCTCCTCGCGTTGGGGTTGCAACTATGGTGATGCTTGCTTCCCGAACCGGTATGGATTTAGCAAATCAAGTTTTAATCCTTTAAAATGGCAAAACAGATGGTAGTCAATTTCATCAATGGTTATTCACCTTAGACTTCCTTTGAATGGCTCATAAGAGATAACAAATGGTCTAAATCCAAAAGCTTACCAAATATTGGCAACTCAAAGTCATTCCAGGTGATAAACTCACCTTTCAATGGCTATTGAAATTGGTTCTAACGGATTAATGCAAAACTTGGAATTGAAAACTTCACCTTCCAATAGCTCGTAGGAGATAACTAATGGATAGAAATCCAAAAGCTTATCAAGTATTGGCCGTTGGAAGTTGTCCAAAGGAAATAAAAACCAAACTTTGAATTAATGAACCTTTAATGAAAAACGACTACCTTACCTTCCAGGTGCGAGAAATTTCCATGGGATTGCATCCAAGTCATCACATAACATCCATACTTTGAGAAACTAAAAGTTTTAGCCAATCATCCTCTGAGGAAAAGCCCTCAGAGGCTGTTTGGCTACTAAGAAAATAGAAATGGGGAAGAACAAGAGAAGAGAGAAAAACATAGCAAGGCTCTGTATAGTCTATATATTTATATATTTAGATCTCCATCCGTCTCTGTGTTTTTTACAATGGATGCACGGGAATATATATAGAGCAGTTTTTCCAACCTTCCTAGCTAAGAAATCTTATGGTTGGTGGATTACAAGGAGAAGAATGGAAATTTATACAAAAATATCTGAAGAAAAAATCTAAAAGAGTCGGTGCACAAATATCCCAGTTTCGCACGTTGCATGGTGACTTGCGAAAATTTCGCAAGTTGATTTCGCAACTTAGAATCCACTTTCACACGTTGAGATCCAAGTTTGCAAGTTGCAAAATCACTTTCGCATGTTGGGCTTCACCGCGAATGCACAGCTGCCATCCACTTTAAATTTCGCAATTTGGAGTTCCAATTTCGCAAGGTGCGAAATTGTCCTTCAGCTTGATGCAGTTGTCTTGCGAAGGCTATATCTTCCTCATTTCAGCTCCAAATCGTACACGGTTTGAAGAGTTGGATTCTTGACTTCCTAAGATTTTAAATGGTATATAGAATGTAAAAAATGAACTTCGGGAAGTGCTCCAAAAGTGTGAGAGAAGACTGAAGCTGATGTCCTCTGTTTTCTTCACTCTGTTTTTCCTCTCTCCGTTATTCTTTCCTTGCATACTTTGAGTGACTTTGGCAAAGGGCTATGGAGCTCCAAAGCTTAGTTCTTCATGAATTTAAGCTTTCAAAAGCTTTTCCATGAACTATATACAGCTCTCCCTCATTCTTGGATTGCTTTAGTGTAGCTAAAAGCTATCAAAAACACCAAAACTTAACACAATTTGATTAGAAACGATTGCAAGGGTCCTTAACATGTCAATTGAGTTAAAAGGTAATAATTACTACTCAAGAGTGTTTAAAAGAGTTAATTACAAGCTACAAAATAGCACTTTTTGAGTAATAATCATAGTTCCCTTGGCTATATTGTTTAAGATCCTATTATGTGATAATAGTGGGACGGTGACACGGTCTAAAGTATTGAAGTACCACTAGAAGAGAAAACTCATAAAGAGGAAGTGTTACCTTGTTATGAGATAGTACAAGGAAATGATATGATTGTGGAGCAGAATCTTTTTATAGTGCTCAATCTGATTTTGGGGCTAGTGGGAGTTTGTTAGGATTGAGCCCCTAAAAGCAAGACATGATGTAACAAAGTTAGACTTAACTATCCTCTTGTCATCCCTTTAGTGTATTGATATTGATTTAAGCATTCGATCTATGTCTCTTACATTGTACATGACTTGGGTGCATTAGGAGTTGCACAAAAGATACAAGTCACGGGTTCCTTGTAAGTAGATAAGTTGTCCACAGTCAGTTCATGGATTTGAGCAATCTAATAGAGACTGTAGTGCACGACCACCTAATTGGAGGGATGGCTTATCTTAAACATTAGGATGGATTTCCCATGGTGAGTGCATTAGTGTATGTGATACACATTGGACAGGACCTATGATGAATGATGCAAGGCTATCGATTGTCATGATTCACCAAGATACTATTGCATGGACTCTCAATCTTGAGAGAATATTAAGTATGTGCCAAAATCAACAAGAGGCTTTGACCTATGGGTGAGACCATAAAGTAGTCATATATTCTTATGGATCGAGTCATTATTGATGAAGGCTGGTGGCAACAGATATTCTCAATAGAGGCGGCATAATATCTCATGAGATTGAGACAATGTGTCCTCTTAGGTGATCCAAAAAACATGTGATCATGAAATTTGTGGCCACAATAATTCATTTAGTGGAATTTGACATATGCTTCTTGAAGATTGAGTATGTCAATTGATCACATAATAAGTTGGATATATAGCTCAAGAATTTGAGAGGTAATCTTGATAGGTGATAGCACTACCTTGTTAAATTATGGACACCAATTCATGAAGAGTCTACATGCAGTGGATAGTAGGTCACAAACTCAAGCACTTAGTGTCTCATTGTAATATGCATAAGGTACTAGAGTGCAGTTAATTCTCTGTAGTGGGTGTAGACCCTCCATTTTGTCCCTTTAGCACATACCCTATTAGGTTTGCTTTCAATACTCCATAGCAATTTCTTGGTGGCCTATTGCTACTCATACAACTTACTCATTTTTTTTTTCCTTTTTCTTTTAGCCACCTTAGAGACTTTGGTTGAAGGATTTATGTAGCCCTATTGTGACTCTTGGTAGTCCCAAGTTAGATCTAGGAATTTTTTTTGTTTCCTTTTTTTTTCTTTTTTTAGGATAGTTCATTTAGGTATACTTTTAGGACACTTAGTGTGACACACCCTAGCATACTTAGGCACACTATGTCATTTAGACACACCTAGGCCCATTTAGGTCCACCTAGGCCACTTAGGCACATCATAGGCCACCTGGCACCTTATAGCTCACTTAGACACACCCTAAGTCACTCAAGCACCTTCTTGATTTCCCTATGTCACTTAGGCACGTTTTTTATCACCTTAGGCATATTTAGACACTTTTTATATCACCCTAGGTCACTTGGGCATCAGACTCACCTAGGCCCACCTAAGTTCTCCTTGTCCCACTTAGTTCACCTTAACCCACTTAGGTTCACTTAGGCCCACTTAGATTCACATACGCCCACTCAAATTCTCATAGGCTTGTTTAGGTTCACCAAGGCCCACTTAGGTTCACCTTAGCCCACTTAGGTTCACCTAGGCCCATTCAGGTTCACATGGGCTCGCTTAGTTTCACCTTTAGGCACACCTAGCCCAATTAGGTTCACTTTGAGCCCACTTAGATTCACCTATGCCTGCTCAGGTTGCTAGGTCCACTTAGGCACATCATTGGCCCACTCAGGCACACCTTAGCCCACTTAGGAACACCTTGGTCCTTATAGGCACACTTAGCCCACTTAAGCATACCCAAGCCCACCAAAGATCACCATAGGTCACTTAGGTACCATTTTTAGAATAGGTCATTTGGGCACTTCATTAGGTTTGTTTCACTTTAGGTTAGGCCTTGGTTTTGATTGCTTAATTTTTCATATTAGGTAAGTATTTGGCTTGATTTGGATTTTTTTGATTGCTTGAGGTGAATTTTCATTATTTAATTATGTCAGTTAAATATTTCATTTTTCAGTTTTATCTATTTCTTTAGTTTAATATTGGGATTTGTGATTGCATGTGTTTAATATTTATGTATTTATTCATTTATTTATTTTTGTTTATCTTATTTAGTTATTTATTTATGTTTGCTTACTTGTTCATTTTTTTTAGGAAAGTTGCATACGGTGCTTCTACTTATTTTTCTAATTACATGAATTAATTAAACTATTAAAAAGACGACTTTGGAAGGTTTTAGAAAAGGAAAGGGGTTGTTAGCTATTTGGAAAAGGCATCACTAAAATTTTTAAGTGGGAATCACGGTCAAGGAAAGAAAAGTTCATAGAAGGCTGCCACTTGCCATATCAATTTTGGAAATAAGACCAGACATGGGAAGATTTTCTTTAAAGAAAAAAAAGAATTTTTTTAAAAAAAAGGGAATGATCATAATATTTTGAGGAAAAGATCAGGATTATTTTTAGGGGAAGATCATATTGTTTTTGGAAGGGGCGCCATCAATTTAGAGGAGGTGTGGATGACTTTTGGAGGGGAAAGAGGTTTATGGCAAAGAGGGAGGACACACAGGAATGAAGGGTGATGCATGAGAATTTTTTTAAGGGACTCCCTTGCACACATTTGAGATAGGATTAATTTTTTTAGGCATTTCACTATGCATGGGTAGATTTTTTTTTTTTTATTCAAGGATGCATCATCAAAGGCCACTTTGAGAACCCACCATTAGCATCCTCACTCCATGAACACGCCATTATCTCCTTCACTCCATTGGCACATTAGAAATTTGCATCAATTCCTATGACTCTCCAACGTGGTTACTATTCAGAGGGGCGCATCATCATGGACATCAGAACGGTTTTGAGGCATCACCAACTTTATCATCTCCAATGGTGCACCATGACTTGAAGGGCGAATCATCTCTTGCATCTCCAAGGGCATAAGTGCACATGTTGATCAAAAATTTCTCTCCACCAACGCCCCACTCAGCAGCATATCCATCCTATTAACACACCATTCGTTGACTGTACACAATTGGAATTCAACAGCAGCCGCACCCCATCCAAAAAGCGAATCACGCACATTCACAAGGGCGGAATGCTCCCTTATGCGAGAATCTAGAAGATGGGCTACAAATCAAAGGAAACACACCCACTAACGAAGGAGTTCTAGATAGCTTCATTATTAATGGAGAAGACAACAGTGCACAGTTCTCCAAGGAGCCCCAATCGTAGCCGCACCTGCAAGTGAACACATACAAAGGTCGCACCATCTATAACATAGTCTAGGGAATTGCAAGGAAAGGTGAGTATTGTGGGGGCTCTCCTCCACATGTTGGAAAACTCATCGCATGTCCTCAATTCTTCCCAGATAAAGGTCGTAAGTCCCAGACCTTCCTATTCGGACCACGTATGCATCCTCACTTGAATGGGCAACATTCTCCACCCAACCTTTAGGCCCTCTTTGCTACATATAATTATTTCAACCTGACATAAGAGTGATTGATGGGATCTTCTCCCATCCTTACGTTCATGTCAGTGGACTATCACACATGGCCCCATACCTCCAATAGGTTGAAACAACGGGTAGTGGCATCATGACATGCCTATTGACGGCCCCTGCCAACCTCCCAAACTGTGATGATTGTTGATTCGTCCCTAGCAACGGCGCCATTTGATTCTTGCACCAGACGGGTGTTATCAACAAAATTTATAAGACCTAAATCACCTTACACTAGGATAGCATGGCTACTATAGTATAGTGGCTCTAGGATCGTCCACATGGATGGATTTTCTTCGTACAAATGACTTTAGTGAAGGTAATGAAATGGTGTTCTTCCTTATGAAAATGAGCTTTTAAAGAAAATGGAATTGTGGTTGAAAAAGTTGATTTCAAGTTAAGCAAAAATAGCAATTGAAGTTAACTACAAAGAGAATGTCTCTTGGAGCTTTATGTCACAGGATGTTTCAAATGACCCTCCCCATGGGCTTATATAGGAGGAGGGAAGCTTCTGGAGACTCCTGGAGCCATCTACACTAAGACATTGGTGGGAAGAGTGTGGAAGGTTCTAGATATGCCTAGAGATGTCCACACATCTCTACACTATGGTGGAAGGCATGAGAGGAGTCCAAGGCTTTCTAGAGAATTCTAGAGATCTCTTGTATATTCTTGTACATAGGGTTGTACATAGATTAGTGTAGGGAGTTCTAAAACATTCTTGATTTGTAAGGAACCCTCCAAGGTTCCAGAGAGTTCCATTGGTGCCTATAAATAAGTGAGGCCCTCATTTGGCCAAGGCACCACCCAAATCACTTCCTAACCAAGCAAGTGAACTTCCAAGCACTTGTAAAGGTTTCCTTGAGTTAGTGAAAGCTTCCATTCTTTAAAGAATTGCCTACTAAGCTTCTTAAGCTTTTAAGTCATGAGTGTCTTAGCCGAGCAAGCTAAGCATTGGGGAGAAAGGCTGACTTAGCAAGATCAAGCATCTTGACTTGCCTAAGTGCCACATCAGCTTAGTGAATGACTAAGTCCGTGACAAGTGGTATCAGAGTGCGATTACGAGGTAGGCATAGCAAAGGAAGCATGTTAGGCTCTAACGTGGAGGAGACTAGCGAGCAAACCCTTGGAAGGGAGATGGAGCATACTACACGGGGCAAAGGCAAGAAGGATAAGTCTCGTGATGCCTTAGCCAACATGGAGGCAAGGCTAGCCAAGGTGGAGCTAGCCATGGCAGACACCCGGGAAGGGGTGGACTTGATCGAGCAAGGCATGGAGAAGGGCTTAGAGGATCTAAGGGAGCAAATCTAAGACCTTCGCGAGGGGGTGCTAGGCTCACAAGTTCATTCAGTGTCACACGAGGAGTTTGTGTCCTTCCAAGGAAAGGTCTTGAGCATGCTTGCTAGCATGGAGTCAAGGATAGAGGCCTTGGCCACTCGAATGGAGTCTCGAGACCAGGAATTTAGGCAGGAGTTGGCCATGTACAAGGTTGCTGTGTCGGCACGGTTCATGGCCACACATGAGGCATCTAGGGTGGAGGTACCGAAGCCACATGGGTTTAGTGGCAAACGGGATGCCAAAGAGTTGGATAACTTCTTATGGCATATGGAGCGATACTTCGAGGCTATCACATTGACTGATGAGGCGACTAAGTTAAGAACTGCAACCCTCTACCTTACTGACACAGCTACTCTATGGTGGCGTCAGAGGTTTGCTGATATGGAGAAAGGCATTTGCACCATAGAGACGTGGGAGGACTTCAAGAGGGAGATTAAGAGGCAGTTCTACCCTGAGGATGTGGCTTACCTGGCTAGGAAAAACATGAGGCGTCTCAAGCACACAAGCTCGATACGCGACTATGTCAAAAAATTCTCTTCGCTCATGCTTGAGATTCCTAACATGACTGAGAAGGAGTTGTTATTCAACTTCATGGATAACCTGCAAGGGTGGGCCGAGCAGGAATTAAGGTGTCGAGGTGTTCAAGACTTAGCCACTACCATGGCAATAGCAGAGTCTTTAACGGATTATAAGAGGGGAGACTCCTCCAAGGTTGAGTCTTTTGAGGATAACCACATGATACGTTCCCAATTGGTGTATCAGCTGATTCATGTCCTCTCAATGGTCCCTGATAATGGTGCTATTTGATTCATGTCCAGCTGGTGTCCTTGATTTTGGTCCTCAGAAGGGAGTAATCAACAAAATTTATAACCTATTACACCATGTACTAGGATAGCCTTAGTTAGCATAGCATAGTGGCTCTAAGGTCGTTCACTGGGATGGGTTTTAACTTCACAATTGATATTAATCCAAAGATGAATTGGTGTCTGTTCATTTCAAGGTTAGCTTTAAAAGAAAACATAATCTTTGGTGGAAAAAGGATTGGTTTTAAGCTAACCAAAAATAGTAACTAATTTTAATTACAAAGAAAAGTGTTTCTTGGAGTTTAGATCACTAGGCTCAGGTTCCTCATACAAAAAAAAGGAGTTCCGGTCACTTGTTTCTTTTCTTCGCATTAGAGAATTAACATATAGTTAATTCTCTAACCGGTGTGGTACAGATGCTTCCCCTTAATGGGTTCAAACACTAATTCCCTCTCACTGATGCATCTTGCAATGGCTCGTGCCTCTCACCTAGCATTTGCCATTCAAGGTGATCTTTAACCTTGGATTACCCGTCAAAAGCTCGCAAGAGATAACTAATGGATGTCTCCTTAGAGTCCAAAAGCTTACCAAGTGTTGGCTATTCTAGAAAATCCTACCTTCAAGTCACCTCCCAGAGGCTCGCAAGGGGTAAACTAGTGCATCTCCATGGACGGAGATCACTTGCCTTACCAAGTGTTGGCCCAGGTGATTTAAAGGCGTTTTAAGTTAACTAAAAAGATAAAAACCATTAACAGGTCACACTTTCTCTTCATTAAAAACTAAAACAACAAAACTTCCAATTTATGCATGAGGAAACTTACCCGGCTTTCTTCACTCCAAGAGACGAAGAGCCTAGCCACTCATCCTCTGAGGAAAAATCCTTAGAGTTTGATTGGCTAGAAAGAAAAATAACGAGAAAACAAAAATATGAAGGAAAAATAGAGCAAGTGCTCTGTAAAATATATTTCTTCCCTCGCCGATTACATGATTATATCGTGTAAAGAAAACTACAAACTATATATAAGAGGTTATTCACCCTTTGTTCTTACTTAAAGACTAAGGAATCCTATGATAGGTGGGTTACAAGGAGAGTTTGGGGATTTAGACATCAAATATCTAAAGCAAAATACCTCAAAATATCGGTCACAAATATCAAGAAGCTTCAAGAGAAATTCCACTGTAAGAAGGCTGCGAAATTTCGCAGCAAAAGGACAACATTTTCGCAGCCCAAGGCTGATTTCGCAGCCGTGCAAAAATCTTCCTTCAGCTTAGAGTGATCGGCTTCCAATGGCTGTAACTCCTTCATTTCAAGTCCAAATCGCACACTGTTTGAACATTGGATTGTTGACTTCCTGAGCTTCGAAACGACATATAGTATGCATAAATTGAACTCCAGGAAGTGCTCCAAAAGTGGCTGACACGACTGTTATCTAGAATGCTTCATGTTAGATTTCTCTTTGCTTCCCCTCCTTGCATTCCGGATTTGCTTATGGCAAAGGACTTCAAAGCTTCGGTTCTTCATGTTTCTGAGCTTTCCATTGCTTTGCCATGGATTTCAAAGAACTCTCCTCAATCTCGGATTGCTTTGGTGATCAAATTACTAACAAAAACACCAAAACTTATACACTTTGATTAGAAATGATTGCAAAGGTCCTTAATATGTTAATTGGGTTAAAAAGCAATAACTACTACTCAAAAGTGTTTAAAAGAGTTAATTACAAGCTATAAAATAGCACTTTTTGAGTAGTAATCACCACGCCATGGGTAGGGGAGACGAGTTCCAAGGGACCACAATGCTCCTAAAAATGGATCAGGCAAGACGCCTAACGTCCGAGAAAGAAGAAGTAAGGCGGAAAGGAAGGAGTTCACGCCTAAAATCAAATGCTTCCTATGTGACGGTCCACATTGGGCACAGGATTGTCCAAAGACGAAGGCGCTTAGTGCCATGATCGAGGAAAGGGAGTAGGAGGACGAAGCACATATGGGCTCAATGCAGCTACTAGGTGCCCTCCAATTCAACCCGAAGCCTAGTACGCCTAAGACCTCCTTACTAGCAGGGGTGCAAGTAAAGGAGGAAAAAAGGGAGTGAGCTGAGGTAGCCCGCACACACATGGAAGAGGTCACCAAGGGAAAGGTGAACTCAATGGGTAAAAGGAAGCAGCACTCTAAGCATCGAAAGCGCACGGGTCTACATCCATCTGAAGCCTCATGGGAGAAGGAGGTGAAGAATATCCTAGCTGAATGGGTCACCATGAGACAAGGGGTCCCTCCTGTGATAAAGTATCTAGTCCAATGGAAAGGACTACCTAAGAGGCAAGCAAGCTGGGAACATGCGAATGCCTTGAGAAGGTTCTGGAAACACATCGAGAGGTTTCAGAAAGAGGCAACGACGAGGATGTCGACGGCATAGGTGGGAGAGAGTGTCACAGGATGTTTCAAATGATCCTCCCCATGGGCTTATATAGGAGGAGGGAAGCTTCTGGAGACTCCTGGAGCCATCTACACTAAGACATTGGTGGGAAGAGTGTGGAAGGTTCTAGATATGCCTAGAGATGTCCACACATCTCTACACTATGGTGGAAGGCATGAGAGGAGTCCAAGGCTTTCTAGAGAATTCTAGAGATCTCTTGTATATTCTTGTACATAGGGTTGTACATAGATTAGTGTAGGGAGTTCTAGAATATTCTTGATTTGTAAGGAACCCTCCAAGGTTCCAGAGAGTTCCATTGGTGCCTATAAATAGGTGAGGCCCTCATTTGGCCAAGGCACTACCCAAATCACGTCCTAACCAAGCAAGTGAGCTTCCAAACACTTGTAAAGGTTTCCTTGAGTTAGTGAAAGCTTCCATTCTTTAAAGAGTTGCCTACTAAGCTTCTTAAGCTTTTGAGTCGTGAGTGTCTTAGCCGAGCAAGCTAAGCATTGGGGAGAAAGGCTGACTTAGCAAGATCAAGCGTCTTGACTTGCCTAGGTGCCACACGAGCTTAGTGAACGAATAAGTCCGTGACATTTAGGTCACTAGGATCGGGTTCCTTAGGCAAAGGGGAAGATTCCAGATCTTCTCCTTGCATTGAGGACAATAACATAAAGGATGGTTATCTCCTGAACCGATTTTGTATTTAGCAATTAAGATTTGATCCAAAGGGTTCATGAAAAATGGTAGTTGCTTCCCATTAATGGCTTCAAACACTAAAGACCCTCACCTTGAAGCACCATCCAATGGCTCGTACTTGATAACTAATGAACATCCATGGATCTAGCATTAAGCATCCATAGAATCCGAAAAGTTTACCAAGTATTGGTAATTCAAGGTGATTCTCACCTTGAACCACCTTCCAATGGCTCGTACTTGATAAGTAATGGACATCTATAGATCTAGCAATAAGCATCCATAGAATCCAGAAAGCTTATCAAGTATTGGCCATTCAAGGTGATTCTAAGGGATTTAAAGCTAAAACTTGAAATAAAAACCATTAATGGTTAACAACTACCTTCATTTAAAGCAAGGAAAACTCTCACCTTTGCATCTGGGTCCTTCACCTAGTTTCCATCACTCCAAGAAATGTAAAACTTAGCCACTCATCCCCTAAGAAATCATCCTCAGAGGTTTTTTGGCTAGAAAGAAAAAAATGAAAACAAAATGAGAAGGAAAGGCAGAGCAAGGGCTCTGTATATTTCTTCCTACGAGAATTACAAGTGTTATATTTTTCAGTGTCGTCTCCCCTTTCAATTACTATACAAAAAGATATATAAAGAGAGGTCTTTCCAAACCCCCCCCCCCCCCCTTTATAGTTCCTAACCAAGAAATCCTATCATTGGTTGATTACAAGGAGAAAATAGTAATTTACACAAAAATCTAGAGATAAAAATCTAACGGAGTCGGTGCATAAGAAGATTTCGCAAATCATGCGAAATTTCGCATGGTGTGGTTTCGCAAGGTGTGCGAAATTGTCCTTCACTCAGTCCTGCAGTTGCTCCTTCTCTTGATTTCGCATGCTATGCGAAATTTTTGCATAGACATGCGAAATTGCTACATGTTGGATTTCTTCCGCTGGTTTTCTTCCTTGCATCTCTGATTGGCTTGGAAACCTATTTCCAAGCTTGGTAAAGGGCTATGAAGTGCTCCAAAACTCGGAGTCTTCATGTATTTGAGCTTTAACTTGCATTGCCATGAATTGCACAAAATTCTCCCTCATTCTTTGCTTGTTTCAATGATCAAAAGGCTACCAAAAACACCAAAACTAGCCAAAAACTTATTAGTAACCCTTGCTAGGTTCCTTAATGTGCGAAGTGAATTAAAAAGTATTAACTACTACTCAAAAGTGTTTAAAACAGTTAATTTCAAGCTATAAAAGAGTACTTTTTGAGTAGTAATCACTCCCCCCAACCAACACATTGCTAGTTCCTTAGCAATGAAGGAGAGATGAAGAAAAATAGATAGTAAAATAATTTACAAAATCATGCTAATCACTCCAAAAAAAAAATTTCAAGTGGCATGATGCAGATCATACTCTCTCATGGAACATCAAAGAGGCAAAACCCAACCTTCAACAAAAGTCATCAAATATCTTTCTTAATCACAGTTTATAAAGAGTAGGCATTATGCAAATTTCAGCATCAAAAGAATTTCCACTCCCAAAGGTCCAATCCTTACTCTTCCACAAAAATCTCAGTGTTAAGCTTATTAGTTTCTAATTATAGTATGTCGAACTGTTCTCTCCCCCCAACCTAGTTCTTTCTCAAACCTTAGCAAACTGACCAACCTCCAATAGGCTAAGAACACACCTCTTTTATTTCACAATTTTTTTTCATTGTAGGAGTGCAATGCTAAAGGTATTGTTTTCTAAAGTGTCCATGTAACGGGGATCCATCGATGACTCCCAACCAATCAAGGTTTAGGGCATCAAGCTTTAAGGAACTTTCTACCACTAACTCCTCATATTTCACCCCGGATTTTTGAGATTGAAATTCAATACCCAAACTCCTACAATATGTTAAAATCCACCTATTCACCCTTGTAACGAGCATTGAAGTCGGTGACTCCTAACCAATAAAGGCTTAGGGCACCGGGTTTTAAAGACTTTCACCATATACCCCTCGAATCTTGCTCGGGTTTCAAGGCAAGTGAAACACTTTGTTCTCTTTTTTTTTTTTCTTTTTTTTTGAAGGCTCATTAGCCTTTTATAAGGTGTCTCAACACTATTAAAATGAGTTCAAAGGTACCGAGTTGAAATTTTCCTAAGTTCAAGGGGTGAGATAGTTTTTCATCTTATAACTGGAACCTAATGTGCATAGTGTGTGGTAAGATTAAAGTGGAAGAAATAAGGTTGAATTCAAAAGGAGTTTCAATAATTCATCAACCTGAATAAGCATAATACAAACTCTAAGATTCACGTAAAAAGCCAAGAACTCAATTTCTCCCATTTCATTTTGAGAATTTTTCCTTAATAACCATGGAGAGTAGAGTAAAAAAAATTAAAATTAAGCAAAAAATTAACTAAATTAACAAATTAACCTAGAATTTTTAACAATACTTACTTCCTCAACTCTCTCCCCAACCAAGATCAACACTGCCCTCAATGTGTCAAGAGCAATTGAAAATAAAAGGAGGAAATGGTACATCCTGAGTGAAATGGAGTCTGAGTCGTATAGGAGAAACCACATGAGTCAAAAAAAAAAAAAGAGTAATGAGTAGAGGAAATAGAAAAATACCAAGTATACTAAAAAATGGTGTCTATATATTAATCTGAGAAAATACAATATGAGATATCATTAGGTAATACATCCAATCCCATAATATAAAGCATCAAAACAAGGAACAATCTCCACTAATATAATATGTAAATACAATAAGATAAAGAGATGTCCTATGATCAAGTAGTGGGAGCCTTAGGTGGAGATGATGCATCATCAGGTGTAGCTATGACTGTGTCAACTGTCTGAGGCTCATTCTAAGGATCAACTTAAGCAATGGCATCTATGGTGGCCTCTTGAGGTGGCGGGATCTAGACCTCTATTGTGGTAGTGTCCTCAACTGGAGCTAAAGGCTCTGATGATGTAGGAAGGTTAGGCTGAGATGGAGGTAGAAGACTCAGGTGCTGCTGGATCTGGCGAAGTATAGCAGTCTGCTGGTTCTGCTGGGAACGCAGTTCAACCATCTGCTAGAAGAGAGTGGCGTGTGTGGTGGACAGTGTCTGCAAGGTAGCTATAAGGCCGTGAAAATCCGAAGTAGAGATGGTGATGGAAGGCTCGGATGTAGTAGGAGCAACAGATGGAACAGTAGGAGTCATAGAGGGAGCAGCAAAAACAGCCTCAGGCATGGGCACTGGTGGTGTTGAAGTAGGTGATGTAGGGGCATGTGGTATAGTCTCTGTCGGAAGCTCGCCCTACTTTGTAGGTACGGGCGTAGACTATGTCTGCTCTGTCTGTGGGGGCTCTGGAGGTGTTGCCATGGGATGGGCTCCTAGAGGTGCAAAATAACCCGCCAACTGATTCCATTTGTCAAGAGTGAATCACTCTAAACAAATACGGCGGTGCTCGTACTGAGGCTTAGTAGGAAAACCCATATGCTCCAAGATCTGGCAAAGCAACCTTGGGAATAGCAATGTAATGGTGCCCACCCTCTAAAGCTTCTTCCTATGGACTTTCTCCTCAAAGTGGACGAGGGAGGCCATGATCAAATGGTGCGGGCCAAAGTAGAAGCCCTCTGATATGTGGAACAAAGCATCCAAGATAGCTCATTGCCTCTGTACCGAATGTTGTAGGGGAAAGAGGTTGGATCATAGCACCACATCTACGAGGAGCATCCCAAGTGGAAGCTCCTTCCGAAGAAGGATCAAATCTATAGAGGTCCCCCTGGATAAAATGCAGACCATGTCCCTCTGAGATACTAGGGACCACTGGCGGAAAACAAATGGATCAACTAGCTTGAAAGGAATCTGTAGAGCCTCTGCAATATCTCTGGCCTTGAGGATACCATGACGTCCATCAATGGTGAAGTGAATCGAAGTAGGACTCGGGACACCACAAGTAGTCATGGACTGGTAAAAGTCTAATGCTACTATGGGATAAAAGAACTCACGAGGAGTCATAAGCTGCTCAAGATAGTACCTCTGTAGTAGGCCATAAGAGTCTCGAAGCTCAGGCTTTTGTCAGAAGGCCTCCTGATCAAAATAGAACTCCGAGTGGAAAGGTCTCGATTTGCAATCTGAGTTGCCCTTAATGGGTTGTGCTGTGAGCATCGAGCGTCTAATAATAGACCCCGGTGACATGTCGAAAGGAAGCTCAGAATCTGTAAGAGCTCGAGCATGTGTAACTACAGGAGGCTCAGGCTATGAAGCTCTAGATGGCTCGCCTAGGCCTGAAGTCCTGACCCTCTTGGCAAGAGGGCGCCGCATTGAACTCTGAGGGCGCGAAGCAGTCACCCCTTGTGTAGTAGTTGGTCTCCTGAGGTGGCGAATCACGACGCACCCAAGTAAAAGAGTTTCTCTACCTCGGAGTGCAACTCTACAAAGGGGCGGCAAAGGCCCCTCAGGTCCATGCCATATGGAAATGGAGAAATGGGCCTCGAGTCTATGCTCGAGGAGGGTGTTGAATAGGAGAGGGACGGAGGAGTGAGATGCAAGGGGGGCATGTAAACAGATGGTGGAACCAGAACAGAGGCACGGGGTGACACTTACTATTTGAGAAGGGTTTCGCATACCCTGTGAAATTTTTGCAAGGGTGTGCGAAATGCCTTGGTGAATTTTTTTCTTCAGGGTTTTTCTTCTGCCAAGAATCTTTAAGGACATGCCCAACTACTTTGAAGTCCCCCCTAAAATTTATCATCAAAAACCTAAGTTAAATCAAACTAAAATGAAATTAAAGCAAGAAATCAAAATCAAAACAAGTAACAATACAAGAAAAATCTCAAATAAAAAATAAAACAAAAGGATATGGACTTGATAGTCTTTAGAAAGACTAAGTCCATTCAAAAACTAGTCTTGTCAAGCTTGATGTGGATCAAGGAGGATGAATTCCTCCTTGTCACGAAAAAAGGCTCCACAAAGGGCTTGAGACGGTGGCCATTCACTTTGAAGCTACTGGTGCTGTTGGAGTTGAGTAGTTCCACTACTCCATTTGAATGCACTTGGTGAATGGTAAAAGGACCTACCCACCTTGATTTCAGCTTGCCTAGAAAGATGTGGAGCTTAGAGTCATAGAGCAAGACTCTTTGTCCCTTTTGAAAATCTTTACGGGAAACCAACTGATCATGCCACCTCTTCAATCTCTATTTTGCAATTTTTGAATTGATGTAGGCATCATTTCTCAGTTCCTCCAACTCATTGAGGTCTAAGAACCTCTTTATCCCAACTCTACTCAAATCCATGTTGAGCTTCTTAATTGCCCACCAAGCCTTGTATTCCAATTCCACAGGGAGATGGCATGCTTTGCCATAGACTAGGCGATAAGGAGACATCCCAAGAATGGTCTTGTAATCTGTTCTATATGCCCATAGTGAATCAAGGATCTTGGCAGACCAATCTTTTCTGTTCATGTTCACCACCTTCATCAATATGCTTTTAATCTCCTGATTTGCTAACTCAACTTGCCCACTAGTTTGAGGATGGTAAGGTGTAGCTACCTTATGCTTCACCCCATACTTCGCTAGGAGAGTTTCAAAAGGCTTGTTGCAAAAATGAGTACCCCCATCACTAATTATGGCTTTGGGTACCCCAAATCTTGAGAAGATGTTCTCCTTAAGAAACTTAAGAACCACTCTATGGTCATTGTGCTTGCATGGGACTGCCTCAACCCACTTAGAAACATAATCTACTCCCACCAAGATGTAAGAGTAGCCAAAAGACATAGGGAATGGTCCAATGAAGTCAATGCCCCAAACATAAAAAATATCAACTATCAAAATGGGGTTCAAAGGCATCATGTTTCTACGTGTCAACTTCCTAACCCTCTGGCATCGACCACAACTCTTGCACATGGTGTGGGCATCTTTGAAAAGTGATAGCCAACATAAACCCGATTGCAACACCCTCATGGTTGTCTTCTAAGAAGCAAAGTGGCCTCCACATGCATTTTCATGGCAATGACTGAGGATCCCCTGTTGCTCTTCTTCAGGAACACACTTCCTTATTATCTTATCCGCACAATACTTGAATAGAAATGGCTCTTCCCAATAGTAGGCATGAATTTTTGCAAAGAAATGCTTCTTATCTTATGTTTTCCACTCACTTGGAACTTCTCCTGTGACTAGGTAGTTAGCAATGTGAGCATACCAAGAAGCAACTTCCACCAACATTAGAGACTCCTATGGAAAATCATCATTGATGGGCAAACCATGGGAATTATGTGCAATAGCTAGCCTTGAAAGGTGGTATGCTACCACATTCTCCACTCCTTTCTTGTCTTTGATCTAGAGATTGAACTCTTGAAGCAAAAGGATCCATCTAATCAGCCTTGCTTTAGCATCTTGCTTAGTCAACAAATACTTCAAAGCAGAGTGATCAATGAAAACCACAATGAAGGACCCCACCAAGTAAGCACAAAACTTATCCAAGGCAAAAACTATAGCTAACAATTCTTTCTCGGTGGTTGTGTAGTTTCTTTGTGCCTCATTCAATGTCTTGCTCGCATAGTAGATCACATAAGGTTTTCCATCTTCTCTTTGCCCAAGAACAACTCTTATGGCAAAGTTACTAGCATCACACATTACCTCAAAGGGCAGTTGCCAATTGGGCGCCCTCACTATTGGTGCGGTTGTCAGAAATAGCTTCAATTCTTCAAAACTCCTTTGGCATCTATCATCCCATATGAATTTAGCATCCTTCACCAATAGTTCACAAAGAAGCCTTGCAAGCTTAGAGAAATCCTTGATAAACCTCCTTTAGAACCCGGCATGGCCAAGGAATCGCCTTACTCCTTTGACATTTGTTGGGAATGGCAACTTGACAATGAGTTCAACCTTTGCTTTGTCAACTTCAATGCCTTGCTTGGAGATGATGTGCCCAAGGACAATCCCTTGGTGTACCATGAAATGGCACTTCTCCCAATTAAGCACTAAGTCTTTCTCAATGCATCGGTTCAGAACAGCTTCTAAGTTGACCAAGCATTCATCAAATGCACTTCCATATATGGTGATATCATCTATAAAGACTTCCATAATACACTCCACCATATCACTAAAAATGCTTAACATGCATCTTTGGAAAGTTGCGGGTGCATTGCATAAGCCGAAAGGCATTCTCTTGTATGCATAGGTGCCAAATGGGCACATGAAAGTGGTCTTCTCCTGGTCTTCAACATCAATTTCTATCTTAAAGTACCCAAACTAGCCATCCAAGAAACAATAAAAAGGATCCCAGAGACCCTCTCAAGCACTTGATCAATAAAGGGCAACGGGAAATGGTCCTTCCTTGTCACTGCATTCAATCTCTTGTAATCGATACACACCCTCCAACCTATAGTGAGGCGTGTAGAGACATCTTCTCCCTTATAATTTTGCACCACCGTGATCCCAAACTTCTTTGGCACAACTTGAGTGGGACTAACCCATGGGCTATTTGATATGGGGTAGATAATACCGGCCTGAAACAGCTTAAGAACTTCAGCTCACACCACCTTTTGCATGTGAGGGTTCAACCTTCTCTGAGGTTGACGAACTGGCTTAGCTTCATCCTCCATGTAAATATGATGGGTGCAAACTAAAGGGCTGATCCCTTTCAAATTAGAAATTTGCCGCCCTATTGCCTTCTTACATCTTCTAAGGACTTCAAGTAGACAATCCTCCTGATGAATGGTAAGAGCTAAAGATATAACAACAGGGCACTACTTGTCTTCTTCCAAGTATGCATACTTCAACTCTGTGGGTAGTGGCTTAAGAATAAGCTTTGGGGGCTCCTCCTTAGCAGCTCTTTATGTCTCCTCCTCATTGAATAAGGGTAGAATTTCTTCTCTCCTCCTCCAAGGAGACAAGGTAGCAAGCAAATCTAAGGGTTTAGGTAACCCTTCATCAAGATCCCCAAGACTCTCAATCAAATCCTCCTGCATTCTCTGATCACAATGCTCCTCCACTAAAGTGTCAATCATGCACACTTCCTCTGGACCTTCTTTTTCTTCCAGATGGATATGCTTCTTGCACCAATGGAAGATGTTGAGCTCTAATGTCATGTTGCCAAACATGAGTTGCATGACTCCATTCCTACAATTGATGATTGCATTTGATGTAGCTAGGAATGGTCTTCCAAGTATGATAGGAACATAATTAGTTCCTTTGACAACCGGATTCGTATCAAGAACAACAAAATCCACTGGATAGTAGAATTTGTCAACTTGAACCAAGACATCTTTGATCATCCCTCTTGGAATCTTCATTGATCTATCTGTCAGAAATAGAGTGATGGATGTTGGCTTTAACTCTCCAAGTCCCAACTGCTTGTAGACAGAGTAGGGTAGCAAATTCACACTTGTTCCCAAGTCCAACAAAGCTTTCTCCACACAAGTCCCTCCAATACTCACTAAGATGGTAGGGCAGCTCGGATCTTTGTACTTCACTGGAGACTTACACTATATGATGGCACTCACTTGCTCAGTCAAGAAGGCTTTCTTGTTCACATTCAACCCTCTCTTTACAGAGCACAAGTCCTTTAAGAATTTTGCATATGTTGGCACTTGTTTGATCATGTCTAGCAAAGGATATTGACCTTCACTTGCCTCAACACTTCAAAAATTTCTGATGCCTTATTGGTTCCCTTTTTTCCATGCAAAGCTTGGGGGAAAGGTGGAGGCATGTGTTTCTTCATCATATCTTCCTTGATGACTATCCTCTCAGGTTCTTCATCCACACTAGAATCATGGTCATCTTTCTTTGTACTTTTCCATTTTCTCTTTCCTTAATTTCCTCACTCTTTTCTTTTTCTGCTACACTCTCTTCATCGTGCTTTGGCTTGGATGTGGGCTGATCAACCTCTTTACCACTCCTCAAGGTGATAACTGCTTTGACTTCCCTCACCTTTGAAGATTCTCCCTCTTGAGCCTCCACTTCATGGATACCCTTGGGATTTTGATGAGGTTGAGAAGGAAACTTTCCTTTCGCTTGCACTGTGTTGAGGTTGGTAAGCCTTGAGATTGCGTATTGGACATTGTTTATCTTCTGAGACAAATCATTTTGCATCTCATCCATCCTTTTGTTCAATGCACTCTCCACACTGTCAATTCTCTGATTCAGTTGAGCATTGATGGACTTCTAATGTACCACAAAGTCTCCCACAACTTTGCTAAGGTTCACAATAGCTTGTTTAAGATTCGAGGCTTTCTGAGGTGCTTGAGCAAGTTGTGTGTACTGAGGTGGCTTTGGTTTCCAAGAGAAATTTGGATGGTTCCTCCAATTTGAATTGTAGGTGTTGCCATATGAAGCATTGTTATTGGGCTTGAATTGACCAATAACATTTTCTTGATCACCAAACATCTCTCTCACTGATGGAATGGTAGGACACTCCTCCACCAAGTGCTCATAAAATTGACAAATGGAACAAGGCATAGCTTACACTGATGTCTCAGAAATGGCTTGCACTTCTTGTACCTTCTTCATTTCTAGCTCTTCCAATCTCCTTGCCATAGCTGCAACCTTTGCCTTCATGTCAATGTCTTCATTCAAAACATACATCCCATCCTTAGCATTAGGTTGAGACTTCATTCTTCCCATCTCTCTAGCGTTTGGTTCATCCCATCCTCTTGAAACTTCAGCCACATAACTCAAAAAGTCCATGGCTTCCTCCGGATTCTTACTCATGAAGTCTCCTCCACACATAGTTTCTAGGAGTTGCTTCATTGAAGAAGACATACCATCGTAAAAATAGCTCACTAAGAGCCATGTGTCAAAGTCATGGTGAGGACAAGCATTAATAGCTTCCATGTACCTCTCCCAACACTCATAGAATTTCTCATTCTCTTTAGCTGAGAAGTTCGAAATTTGCCTTTTCAAACATTGGTTCTATGAGTAGGGAAAAACTTCTTGAGAAACTCGGCTTACAAATCAGTCCAAGTTCGGATACTCCTTGGCCTTAGAGAATTGAGCCAAATCTTGGCCTTATCCTTTAAGGTGAAAGGAAATAGCTTGAGCCTCATCAAGTCAATTGAAGCTCCTCCTTCTTGGAATGTATTAAAAACCTCCTCGAATTCCTTAATATGCGTGTAGGGATTCTCACTTTCCATCCTATGGAAAGTAGGTAGGAGTGGCACAATGTGAGGTCAGATTACTAGCTACTCAGTGGGAGGCATTATGCATGAAGGTGCACTCATACGAGGTGGATGCATGCGGTCCCTCATGGATCGATATGCATTGAAATTATCCTCTTGACCATGTTGGCTATTTTGGTCTTCAGGTGGAACATCCATGATGTTCAAGCACACTTCTAACTTAGTTTCTTGAGGAGTTTCAATCTTCATAAGTCTTCCCTCAATATCTCTTATCCAATAGGGCATGCACAACTAGAGATCACTGAAACAAAAACAAAGAAAACATAAAAAAAAAATACAATTCGAGGAAGAGGTTAAGGTTAGCTAAAAACTAAATAAAAGATAAGTTAAAATAGAGACAAAGAAAAAGAATTAGTAAAAGAAAAATCACCAAACTTGTGATGAAGATCACAAGTGTTCACTAAAAGTAATGTCAATGTACTTTGGCACCATCCCCAATAACGGCGCTATTTGATTCGTCCCTAAACGGCGCCATTTGATTCATCCCCAACAACGGTGGCATTTGATTCTTGCGCCAGACGTTTATTATCAACAAAATTTATAAAACCTAAATCACCGTACACTAAGGTAGTATGGCTACTATAGTATGGTGGCTCTAGGATCATCCACAAGAATGGGTTTACTTCGTACAAATAACTTAAGTGAAGGTAATGAAATAGTGCTTTTCCTTATGAAAATTAGCTTTTAAATAAAATGGAATTGTGGTTGAAAAAGTTGATTTTAAGTTAAGCAAAAATAGAAATTGAAGTTAACTACAAAGAGAATGTCTCTTGGAGCTTTAGGTCACTAGGATCGGGTTCCTTAGGCAAAAGGGGATATTCGGGATCTTCTCCTCGCATTAGAGACAATAACATAAAGGATGGTTATCTCCCGAACCGATTTTGTATTTAACAATTAAGATTTGATCCAAAGGGTTCATGAAAAATGGTAGTTGCTTCCCATTAATGGCTTCAAACACTAAAGACTCTCACCTTGAACCACCTTCCAATGGCTCGTACTTGATAACTAATGAACATCCATGGATCTAGCATTAAGCATCCATAGAATCAGGAAAGCTTACCAAGTATTGGCCGTTCAAGGTGATTCTCACCTTGAACCACCTTCCAATGGCTCGTACTTGATAACTAATGGACATCTATGGATCTAGCAATAAGCATCCATAGAATCCGGAAAGCTTACCAAGTATTGGCCATTCAAGGTGATTCTAAGGGATTTAAAGCTAAACCTTGAAATAAAAACCATTAATGGTTAAAAACTACCTTCATTTAAAGCAAGGAAAACTCCCACCTTTGCATCCAGGTCCTTCACCTAGTTTCCATCACTCCAAGAAACATAAAACTTAGCCACTCATCCCCTGAGAAATCATCCTCAGAGGTTTTTTGGCTAGAAAGAAAAAAATGAAAACAAAATGAGAAGGAAAGGCAGAGCAAGGGCTCTATATATTTCTTCCTACGGGAATTACAAGTGTTATCTTTTTCAATGTCGTCTCCCCTTTCAAAGATTATACAAAAAGATATATATAGAGAGGTCTTTCCAACCTCCTCCCCCCTTTATAATTCCTAACCAAGAAATCCTATCATTGGTTGATTACAAGGAGAAAATAGTAATCTACACAAAAATTTGGAGATAAAAATATAACGAAATCAGTGCATAGGAAGATTTCGCAGACCATGAGAAATTTTGCATGTTGTGGTTTCACAAGGTGTGTGAAATTGTCCTTCACTCAGTCCTACAGCTGCTCCTCTTCTTGATTTTGCATGCTATGCGAAATTTTAGCATAGACATGCGAAATTGCTACATGTTAGATTTCTTCCACTGGTTTTCTTCCTTGCATCTCTGATTGGCTTGGCAACCTATTTGCCAAGCTTGGAAAAGGGCTATGAAGTGCTCCAAAACTCGGATTCTTCATGTATTTGAGCTTCAACTTGCATTACCATGAATTGCACAAAATTCTCCCTCATTCTTTACTTGTTTCAATGATCAAAAGGCTACCAAAAACACCAAAACTAGCCAAAAACTGATTAGTAACCCTTGCTAGATTCCTTAATGTGCCATTTGAGTTAAAAAGTATTAACTACTACTCAAAAATGTTTAAAACAATTAATTTCAAGCTATAAAATAGCACTTTTTGAGTAGTAATCATCATTGATTACCACTCAAAAAGTGCTATTTCATAGTTTATAATTAACTCTTTTAAACACTTTTGAGTAGTAGTTATTGCCTTTTAACCCAATTAACATATTAAGGACCTTTGCAATCAATTCTAATCCAATTGTGTTAAGTTTTGGTGTTTTGATAGCCTTTTTGATCACCAAAGCAATCCGAGATTGAGGAGAGTTATGTGGAATCTTTGGCAAAGCAATTTGAAGCTCAGAAACATGAAGAAATAAAGCTTTGAAGTCCTTTGCTGCCATGAGTAAATCCGGAATGTAAGGAGAAGAAGCAAAGAGAAATCTGTCATGAAGCATATTCTTGATGACAGTCATGTCAGCCACTTTTGGAGTACTTCCTGAAGTCCAATTTATTCATGCTATATGTCGTTTCGAAGCTCAGGAAGTCAACAATCCAATGCTTCAAACAGTGCGCAATTTGGAGTTGAAATGAAGGAGTTACAGCCATTGCAAGACGATCACTCCAAGCTGAAGGAAGAATTTTGCACAGCGCTGCGAAATCACCCTTTTGTTGCGAAATGATTTCGCAGCCTTTTTGCACAGTGCTGTGGAATTCCTCCTAAAGTTTCCCGATATATGTGACACGTTGGAAGCCGAACACCACAAGATGAAAGATCACTTCGCAGCGTTGCGAAATTAGCCGGTTGCTGCGAAGTGATTTCGCAGTCTTTCTTGTGCCTCTGCGAAATCTCGCAGACATCATTTTCACTTGCGAAATGATCCTTAGTGCGTCCCGATATTTGCTACCGACATTGGGAGATATTTTTCATCAGATTTTTGTTGTCTAAATCCCAAAATTCTCCTTGAAAGCCACCAATTATAAGATTCCTTAGCTTTTAAGTTAGTAAAAAGAGTAAATATCCATGTAATAATTAGTATTTGTTTTTGTTGATATAAATAGCTCTCGAGAGCCTGTTCTCGGAGAGGAACCCTTTTGTAAAGTTTGAAAGCAAGTAAAATTCAGGACCTTTGTTTTGCCTTACCTTCTCACTTTGTATTTTTCATTTTTTTCTAAGTTATGCACTCTCTGAGGAAGTTTCCCCAGAGAATGAGTAACTAAACCTTTAGTTCTTTGGAGCTAAGGTTGCCGGGAAAGGTTCCAAGTGAAAGAATGCAAAGCTTTGTGGTTTCAGCCATGAATGAAGAGGAAGTGAAATCCTTTAGTGATTTCTATGTTTTTAGTTAACTTAAAACACCTTAGAGTCACCTGGGCCAACACTTGGTAAGGCAAGTGATCTCCAACCATGGAGATGCACTAGTTTACCCCTTGCGAGCCTCTGGGAGGTGACTTGAAGGTAGGATTTTCTGGAATTGCCAACACTTGGTAAGCTTTTGGACTCCAAGGAGACATCCATTAGTTATCTCTTGCGAGCTTGAGAAGGGAAGTCCAAGGTTAAAGATTACCTTGAATGGTTAAGGCTTAGTGAGAGGCTCGAACCATTGCAAGGTGCATCAGTGAGAGAATTAAAGCTGAAATCTAATTAAAGGATGTATCTGTATAACACCGGTTAGAGAATTGACTATATGTTGATTCTCTCGTGCGAGGAAATGAACCAACTGACCTGAGCTATGTCTTTTGCATGAGGAACCTCCCCAGTGAACCTGACCCTCCAAGGAATGTTTTTCTTCCTAAGTAATTTCCATCACTTGCTTTGTAGTTATTTTAAATCTAAATCTTTACCAATCAAAGTTTTTGTTTTATTTCTTGAGCTAACCTTGAAATGAAAAAGTACCAATTCACTTTGAATTGGTATCATTTGTAATTTGGAAACCCTTCCCAGAGAACGATCCTAGAGCCGCTATACTATAGTAGCTTTTTCTTTGCTACCCTAGTATATGGTGTAATAGGTTTAAATTTTGTTGATTACTCCCTCAATCAAGGAGCACCAGCTGGACACGAATCAGCTGAGACACCAATTGGGCATGAATCAAATGACTTCCTCCTAAGAACTATAAAAACCCTCTTAAAGCATAACCCAAGTACAGGAGACAAGGGGCTTTCCCATTTTTACTCTCCTCCCAAAAGGATTCCAATCCAATTAAGCCTGACTTAAGCTTTGGAGAGGTGTGCTCGGACAACCTGTCCGGACATCCTTTGTGTAGGGAGGAAGCTTGCCCAGATTCCATTTGTTAGGTAAAAGCTCTCAGTAGCACAGAAAATGGAGGATCTGACTCCAGTTGACCTCGCATCAACACTGGCGTCGTCTGTGAGAACGAATTAAGGATGTCAACACCCTCGAGACACCAATCGTCAGCCATGGGTAGCCAAGGCTACTTTGAATAGCGTGAAAACATGGAGAGACGCCAACAAGAGAGTGAGCGACAAGTGAAAACCCTGCTTCGCGAAACGAGGAGACTTAAGGAAGAGAATGAAGTCTTACATATCCATGTGTCTTCATCAGGCCTTTCTCATAGCTGACAGCCTAAAAGCAAGCGAACGAACTCTAAACAAAATGAAGAGGTGTCATTTCCCAATAGTCAGGAGGCATTGCCTAAAGAGAAGCTTCCACCAACCGTTCCAACGCCACTAGATGAAAGCTTTGACTCCACCCGCATCTCAACAAAAAGGAGACGTGACAGGAGGTCGCAGCTATCTAACACAATGTGTGCACGGTTAGGGCCTCAAATACCTGGCATCAAGGGAAGATAGCATGTGGCAACAACCCAGGAGGTCTGCCTTGGATCCTCGGGTGCAACAGTCATGCTAGACTGGCCTCCCCATCCACCAGCACAACAATGAGTAGGGGCTCGGACAAACCAATGTCCCCTTGGTTCCATCAACAGGCGACTTGATGACATGTTTTCCACACCTTTTAGCCCTTACATCATCAACTATGAGCCCTCAAGAGGGTTCATGGTAATGAAATTCATGACATACGATGGAACCAGTGATCCACTCAACCATATCATGCATTACAGGCAACTAATGACCCTTGACATAGGGAATGATGCTCCTTTATGCAAGGTCTTTCCCGCTAACCTCCACAACCAAGCTCTTTCATGGTTCCACCGCCTCCCAATGAACTCAATGAACAATTTTCGAGACTTGTCGAAGGCCTTCGTGGGACACTACTTATGTTCAACACAACATAAACATCAGTACCTTGCAAAACATAAAAATGCAAGAGAATGAATCCTCAAGAGAATTCGTGAAGTGGTTCGGACAAGTCGTGCTTCAAATAGAGTTCTGTAACGTGGACGTCATCCTGAAAATATTTAAAAGGAGTATTTGCTTAGGTATGTCGTTCTTTGAGTCTCTAGCTAAAAAACCTCCAGCAATAATGGACAATTTGTTCAAGCGAGCAAACAAGTACTCCATGCTCGAGGAGAATGTTCGTGCAATTACCCAACAAGTCCTAGTCACCAGTCGACCTGACAGAAACGACTCAACCGGAGGCTCTAAGCCAGCAAACCAACTAAGGCAAGCTAGCAAGGGGTGGGACAGACAACAACAGCCCAGCCAAGTTGGCCTAACCCCCCTTAGCATCTCATACAACAAACTCCTCCCCATTATCCGAGATTAATCCGATTTCAGATGGCCAAATCTAATTAAGACAGATCCAACAAAGCGAGACCGGAGCAGAAAATATGTCTATCATAAAGACCATGGCCACACCACAGAGCAATGCAAGAGTCTCCACTACTTAGTGGAAAGACTAATAAGAGTTAGGCACCTAAAATAGTATATCCGCTCAAATGGAAGGCGTAGCAAAACGACCCAAGATCTGGCCATCCAAGTCTCTACAATTTCGATGGCCCCTAGAGTCGTAATCAACTACATCCATAGGGGGCCTATTGATGAGAAATACAATTCCGAACGAAAAAGAGAAAGACTACTCCGAGCAGCCTCCGTGAGAGAACATGTCAATTTCATCCAGCATAATTTTCCAAGCGGGGATGCACGCCCAATGGATGGGGTAATCACCTTCCCTCCATTAGACCCCAATCGGGTACTACACCCACACAAAGACGTCCTTATCCTGACACTGGGGATAAGTGACTTTGATGTGAGACAGATTTTAGTCGATCCAGGCAGCTCAATCAACCTATTGCAGCTATCAACATACAGACAGATGGGATTCTCACCATCTGCCCTAAAGAATCTCAGGCGGATACTATCAAGATTCAACGGAGCCTCAACAATTTCCCTGGGAGACGTCGTACTACTTGTCCAAGCTGGTCCAGTTATCCAGAACGTGCATTTCTCAATGGTGGAAGACTTGTCCCCTTTTAACACCATCATGGAATGCACTGATTCGTACCCAATTGGTGTCTCAGCTGATTCATGTCCAGCTGGTGCTCCTTGAGTGAGGGAGTAATCAACAAAATTTATAACCTATTACACCATATACTAGGGTAGCAAAGAAAAAGCTACTATAGTATAGTGGTTCTAGGATCGTTCAATGGGAAGGGTTTCCAAATTACAAATGATACCAATTCAAAGTGAATTGGTGCTTTTTCATTTCAAGGTTAGCTCAAGAAATAAAACACAAACTTTGGTTTAAAAAGATTTAGATTTAAGCTAACGGCAAAACAAGTAATGGAAATTACTTATGAAGAAAACATTCCTTGGAGATTTAGGTTCACAGGGAAGGTTCCTCATGCAAAAACATAGCTTCGGTCAGTTGGTTCATTTTCTCGCATTAGAGAATTAACATATAGTTAATTCTCTAATCGGTGCTGTATAAATGCATCCCTTAATTGGATTTCAGCTTTAATTCCCTCTCACTGATGCAACTTGCAACGGTTTATGCCTCTCACTAGCACTTACCATTCAAGATGATCTTTAACCTTGGATTACCCGTCAAAAGCTCGCAAGAGATAACTAATGGATGTCTCCTTGGAGTCCAAAAGCTTACCAAGTGTTGGCTATTCTAGAAAATCCTACCTTCAAGTCACCTCCCAAAGGCTCACAAGAGATAAACTAGTGCATCTCCTTGGACGGAGATCACTTGCCTTACCAAGTGTTGGCCCAAGTGACTTCAAGGCATTTTAAGTTAACTAAAAACATAGAAACCACTAAAGGATCACACTTACTCTTCATTCATGGCTGAAACCACAAAGCTACTAATTCATGCACTTGGAACCTTTCCCGACAACCTTAACTCCAAGGAACTAAAGTTTTAGTTACTCATTCTCTAGGGAAACTTCCTCAGAGAGTGCATAACTAAGAAAATGAAAAATACAATCAAAGTGAGAAGGTAAAGCAAAGCAACGCTCTGTATTTTACTTTCTTCCAAACTTTTTACAAAAAGGGTCTCCTCTGGGAACAGGCTCTCAGAGCTATTTATATGAAAAATTACAATACTAATTATTACATGGATATTTAGTCTTTTTCCTAACTTAAAAGCTAAGGAAACTTATAATTGGTGGCTTACAAGGAGAATTTTGGGATTTAGACAACAAAAATCTGATGAAAAATATCTCCAAGTGTCGGTCGTAAATATCGGGAAGCACTAGGGACCATTTCGCAGGTGCAACCGAGGTCTGTGAGATTTCGCAGATGCACACAAAGGGCTGCGAAATTACTTCGCAGCAAACAGCTGATTTCGCAACGCTGCGAAGTGGTCTTTCAGCTTGTGGTATTCGGCTTCCATCATGACGGGAAACTTCAGGGGGAAATCCACAGCACTGTACAAAAAGGCTGCGAAATCATTTCGCAACAAAAGGGTGATTTCGCAGCGCTGTGCAAAATTCTTCCTTCAGCTTGTAGTGATCGGCTTGCAATGGCTATAACTCCTTCAATTCAACTCCAAATTGTGCACCATTTAAAGCATTGGATCTTTGACTTCCTGAGCTTCGAAACGACATATAGCATGCATAAATTGGACTTCAGGAAGTGCTCCAAAAGTGGCTGACATGACTGTCATCAAGAATACTTCATGGCAGATTTCTCTTTGCTTCCTCTCCTTGCATTCCGGATTTGCTTATGGCAAAGGACTTCAAAGCTTTGGTTCTTCATGAATTTGAGCTTTCCAATGCTTTTCCAAGAATTCCAAATAACTCTCCTCATCCTCGAATTGCTTTGGTGATCAAAAAGCTATCAAAACACCAAAACTTAACACAATTTGATTGGAATTGATTACAAAGGTCCTTAATATGTTAATTGAGTTAAAAGGCAATAACTACTACTCAAAAGTGTTTAAAAGAGTTAATTACAAGTTATGAAATAGCACTTTTTGAGTAGTAATCATGCACATGGCTCCACGGCATGAAGGTCATCCTCTCTACATATTACCAGATGGTGAGTTATCTCACCAAGGACAGATAGATCGACCTTTTTGGTAGCCATATAGTGGCATGCCAGTGTTATCAGGTGGCACGCAAATCCGAATCCACCAATGGTAGTGAGCCGCTCACAAAACCAGCAAATGCGAATGAGCAATAGTAATTACAGAACCCGGTGGACAAAGATCTACCAGTAACTAATCCACTCCAACCCTTGAATCTCTCAGAAAGCAACAATCATGTTACCTACACCAGCTCCCTCCTAACACCGGAAGAGTTAAAAATACTCGAAGACGTGCTTCATCAAAACAAAGATGTCTTCGTATGGATCACTCCAATATGCCCAGAATTCATCCCTCAGTAGCCTCACATCAGCTTAATATTACACCTTCCTTACGGCCTATCTACCAGAAGGTCCGATGCTTCCACCCGGATAGGCAAAGATCATCCAAGCCAAGGTGGACAAGTTGCTAGCAACCGGATTTATCAGGGAAGTAGAGTATCTAGATTAGCTGGCGAACATGGTTGTGGTCCCAAAAAATGGGGAAAAGTGGTAAGTCTATGTCGATTACATTAACTTGAATGACGCTTGCCCAAAGCATAGCTTCTCGTTGCCTCGAATATATCAAATAGTTGAATCCATTACCGGGCACAGGATGCTCTCTTTCATAGACGCTTTCTCCGGGTACCATCAGATTCCTATGTTCCAACCAGATGAGGAGAATACCGCTTTCGTGACACCACACGAATTTTATTACTATAAGGTCATGCCATTTGGGCTCAAAAACGCTGGAGCTACCTACCAAAACCTGATGACAAAGATCTTTAAACCTCTAATAGGCCAAACCGTGGAGGTATACATCGACGACATTATGGTGAAAAGCAAAACTAGGAGCGAACAGGCCCTCATTTGGAAGAAATATTTCACCTGATGAAAGCATACAACATGAAGCTCAACCCGGCCAAATGCGCCTTTGGTGTCAGAACAGGAAAATTCCTAGGATTCATGGTAACACAAAAGAGAATAGAAGTTAATCCGGACCAAATAAAAGTTGTCATGGAGACGCCCGCCCTGAGTAGTAAGAAGGAACTGCAATGCCTCATGGGTCACCTAGCTGCACTAGGGCATTTCATAGCCCGTTTCACATATAAGCTAAGGCTCTTCTTCCTCACACTAAAGAGGGTAAATGCGACATAATGGACAGACGACTGTGAGAGAGCATTCAGAGAAATCAAACACTATCTCACCCAACCACCCATCCTGAGTAGCCCTGAACTTGGTGAGCAACTATACATGTATTTAGCATTATCTAATCGTACTGCCATGTGAAAGACAAAGAACAAAGACCCGTCTACTCCGTAAGCAAAGCAATAATTGACGAAGAAACCCGGTACTCCAAGATGGAGCAGACAACCTTAGCCTTAAAAAACGCTACATAGAAGCTCTGTCCCTATTTTCAAGCCCATCAGGTGACTGTACTCACAACCAACCACTAAGAAGCATTTTGCATAAACCAGACCTATTAGGAAGAATGTTAAAGTGGGTCATAGAGCTGAGTGAGTACAGAATCAAATATCAGCCTAGACTAGCGATGAAGGGATAGGTCATGGCTGACTTTATAGTTGAGGTCCACCAAAAACCATCCCAGATCTTAGATTCTCTTGAAAAGGGACGTGGATGGAGCATCCAAGGCCTCAGGATCCGAGATAGGCCTCCTCTTACAATCACCAACTGAGGAACAACTAGAACAGACTATCCGACTTAGGTTCCCTGCCTCCAATAATGAAGCTGAATATGAGGCAATCTTGTCCGGGTTAAACCTTGCCCTCATTTTATCAGCAACTAAATTGAAAATATGTAGTGATTCCCAACTAGTCGTTGGGCAAATTTAGGGGGAATGCGAAGCCAAGGACGAACGCATGGCTCGATTACTTTTAAAGGTGTAAGTTAACTTAGAGAAGTTAAGTGAATGGGTCGTCAAGAGAATCCCCCGCACAGAAAACGTGCAAGTTGACGCCTTAGCCGGGATAGCTGCTACTCTCCTTGTGAAATAAGTGGTATTACTGCCCATCGACCTCCAAGCTGCATCCTCAATAGCAGCAACACCAGTATGCAATGCCAACGAGACGGGAGTAAGCTTGATGCTTGAAATTAAGACATACCTCTGAACAGGAAAACTACCTGAAGAAAACAAATAGACCCACAAGATCTGGGTACAAGCTATCCGATTCACTCTAATCGGAGATAGTCTCTACAAGCAATCTTTTTGGAGGGTCATACCTCAAGTGTTTGAAAGATATAGAAGCACAGTATGTATTGGCCAAGCTCCACAAAGGTGTGTGCAGCAATCACATAGGCGGACGTACCTTAGCGCACCATGCTCACTCATAAGGATACTATTAGCCCACCATGAAGCAATACGCTGAAAGCTACGTCAAAAGATGTGAACGATGCCAAAGGTATGCTCTCATTCCTCGCATGTCCTCCGAAGTCCTCAATCCGATCACAAGCCCTTGGCCATTCGTGTTATAAGGGATAGATATAGTTGGCCCCCTACCCATCGCATTCGCATAGAAAAAGTTTTTGCTTATAGCCACTAATTACTTCAACAAATGGGTAAAGGCAAAAGCCTATGCCAACATCAAATACAAAGATGTCTCTAAATTAATCTGGAAAACCATCGTCTGCCTGTTCTAGATCCTACAGGCAATTGTAGCAGATAACATACCGTAATTTGACAACATCGCCTCTAGAACCTTTTGTTCAGAATTAAATATCAAGAATTTGTATTCCACGCTCCGCTATCCTCAAATCAATGGACAAGCGGAGGCAACAAACAAAACCCTGCTCGTTGTACTGAGGAAAATACTAGAAGAGGCCAAAGAAAAATGGGTGGATGAGCTGCTCGAGGTCCTATGTGCTTACCGGACGACACCCGAATGGCCTATAGGAACCATTCCCTTTGCCCTTACCTTTGGAATGGAGGCAATCATTCCAACTGAGATAGGCATGCCCACATCCAGGATGGTCGTCCAAGACTAGAGGAATGAGGATCAGGAGCTTGAAAGGCACTTGGATTGGGCCGATGAAGTAAGAGGGAACGCATCCATCTGAATGGCATCCTATCAATAGAGAGTTATTTCCCACTACAATAAAAAGGCCCGATCACGAGCATTCAAAGTTGGGACCTGAGTTCTTAGAAGGGTCTTTGAAAACACGACTAAAAAATGAGCCAGAAAACTCCAAGCAAACTAGGAAGAACCCTACATTGTAACTAAGGCTAGAGACTCAAAGGCATATCATCTGCAAACACTAGACGGAGTGCCCCTATTCCGCCCCTAGAATGTGTCTAACTTGAAGCAATACTATCAATAAATTGGCTTGAGAAAAGTAGAACATGTACAAAAAAACAAGCAGTGAAAGAAACATGTATTCATTAAAAAGTAAAATTGTTCCTTATAAGGCTAAATCCGGCCGAAATGATGGAAGAAAAAAGAAATACAGATCACTCCCCATCAGAGGGGTCAGTTGTAGAAAGAACTCCGTCTCCTAGGGTAAAGTCGTCAGGTCCTAAATCCTCTTCTTCATATAGCACTGGTAACCAATAAAGAACATGTCATCCACTTGCTTCTAACATTCATCCTCCAACTCCTTCTGAGCAGCAAACCCAGCCCAAAGCTCCTTCATTTCCTTTTTTAGGCGACCATTCTCTTGTTCGGCATCCCTACACTTGGCTTCTACAGTTTTCCCCTCCTCTCTCAACCGACTTGCCTGAACCCGGGCTTTTTCCATGTCCCCATCTACTTGCCTCAGTGCCTCGGCTCCGTTTGTAGCAGCCTTCTGAGCAGCAGCAAGGTCGCTCTCTGCCCGTTCCAGCTTGGTGCGAAGCTCTTCACTGCCGCCCATTTTCTGGGTAATAAACACCCTCATGGCCTCGACGACCTCCAATCATTCAAAAAGTAAAGCACGTTGCCGCATCAAGTTGCGAACACCGGCCACCACTTGAGAACGGTATTAAGATAAGTGTTAAAGTTGGAAACCAAGGAAACTCAAACCAAAGATGAGGCAAAGCTTACCACTTCCGTCGTTTCTTGATCTGTGTAGTCCTGCATTGGTTGAATGGGGGAAATTACGAATTTGGGAGTACCGAATGGGAATCGGGTTGAGACGGAGATGGGAGGATTGCCTCCTAGGTTCACTGAGATCCGCTTTGTGAGCGGAAAAAAGTTCGACATTTTAGTCGAAAGGGGCTCAGCCTTGGTGAAGCAGGGAATCCGCTTCAGCATCTTCACCATCTACTCCCAATTAGGAGTGCGAAGAGGAGCGATGGCATTCTTTTTGTCCAAGTCGTCGTCAATAGGGTCCGGACCAATGGGAGCCCCATCTTGTGCCGAACAGGTATCTTTCCTAGCAGAGGACTTCACAATCGGCACATTGTTGGGCCCCACGATATCAGCTAGGGGCATTGACATTGGGAAGGTATCCAGAACGAGTGTCTCATGGGTTTCCTCGGAGCAGGGTCTCTTGGCAGGAGGAGTAGCAACTGCAATAGATTCAGAGAGGCATTAATGTTGCCTCTCCTTAAAGTCGGCTCTCAGGTTCACCGCCATGTCCTCCTCTCCCTCTGGCTCGTGGATGATGCAGGGTACCACAGGCTCAACCTCTGAGTTCGGGGTAATACTGCTCACGGAAACAAATGTAAAGGAAGTCAAAGCAGACGGAGACACGGGTGCTGAAGCAAGCACTTTCTTAGCAGCCTTAGCAGTAGGCTTTTTTCTAGCTAATGAGCAGATGGTGGAAGTAGCGGTCAGACGGTTCCCACTCGGGGCTTGCCTTAGCGTCCCCTCTTACCTCTTCTTTTCCCTCTGATCAAGGCGGTCCCAAAACACCTTAGCGTCCTCCTCACTCACAACTTCGTAGAAGGGAAGGTCTATCAACACATGATGTTCCCCAGGCACCAAAACCTTAGGAAGTGAGCGAGGAGTGATGGAAAGTGATTCGTGCCCACTTGGTGTCTCAACTAATTGATGTCCAGCTGGTGCTCCTTGATTGAGGGAGTAATCAACAAACTTTATAACCTATTACACCATGAACTAGGGTAGCAAAGACAAAGCTACTATAGCATAGTGGCTCTTGGATCGTTCATTGGGATGGGTTTTCACTCCACAATTGATATTAATTCAAAGATGAGTTGGTGCTTTTTCATTTCAAGGTTAGCTTTAAAAGAAAACATAAAGATGTTTGAATAAAAAAGGTTGGTTTTAAGCTAACCAAAAATAGCAACTGATTTTAATTACAAAGAAAAGTGTTTCTTGGAGTTTAGATCACTAGGCTCAGGTTCCTTATACAAAAAGGGAGTTCCGATCATTTGTTTCTTTTCCTCGCATTAGAGAATTAACATATAGTTAATTCTCTAACCGGTGTGGTACAGATGCTTCCCCTTAATGGGTTCAAACACTAAATCTCTCTCACTGATGCATCTTGCAATGACTCGTGCCTCTCACCTAGCATTTGCCATCCAAGATGATCCTTAACCTTGGATTACCCGTCAAAAGCTCACAAGAGATAACTAATGGATGTCTCCGTGGAGTCCAAAAGCTTACCAAGTGTTGGCTATTCTAGAAAATCCTACCTTCAAACCACCTCCCAAAGGCTCGCAAGAGATAAACTAGTGCATCTCAATGGACGAAGATCACTTGCCTTACCAAGTGTTAGCCCAAGTGATTTAAAGGTGTTTTAAGTTAACTAAAAAGATAAAAACCATTAACGGGTCACACTTTCTCTTCATTAAAAACTAAAACAACAAAACTTCCAATTTATGTATGAGGAAACTTACCCGGTTTTCTTCACTCCAAGAGACGAAGAGCCTAGCCTCTCATCCTCTGAGAAAACATCCTCAGAGTTTGATTGGCTAGAAATAAAAATAACGAGAAAACAAAAATATATAGGAAAAACAAAGCAAGTGCTCTATAAAATATATTTCTTACTATTACAAAAGGTTGTCTCTGAGAACAAGCTCCCGAGAGATCTATTTTATGATGATAATTACAAACTATATATAAGAGGTTATTCACCCCTTTTTCCAAACTTAATAAATAAGGAATCCTATAATTGGTGGGTTACAAGGAGAGTTTGGGGATTTTGACATCAAATATCTAAAGCAAAATATCTCAAAATGTCGGTCGCAAATATCCGGAAGCTTCAGGAGAACACCGCGGCACTGTGCAAAATAGCTGCGAAACTCTCTAGGTAAGCGCTATCAGAGGATCCGGATATGTCTGACCAGGGAAGTTGAAACGCCCTCCTCTCTCATCCGGCGTCAGGCGCCAGATGCGAAATATCCGGATGGAATGTCGACGGAGAAGAATTCCGAATGTGAGACATCCGGGTGGAATGTCGGCGGAGCAGAATTCTGGATGTAAGACATCCGGGTGGAATGTGCGATGCCACACGTCATAAGGGGGTCGTCTGCATGTGCAAGGTGTAAGGACCCCTCCCCATGATGACACGGAGCGCTCATCGCTATCCGGAGCAACTCCATCTGGATTCTCTAAGAGAATATGTGGCACGCTCCCCTATCCGGACTCCCTCAGGGAGAAGCACACGGCACTCGCGATCATCACACCCTGGACGATAGCATATCCTATCCAGATATGTTATCCGGATCATTGACTAAAGTGCACAAGCCTTGCTACGTCATTCCGACAGCCTGCCATAGCCAACGTTCCGTCGTCCTCCGATGGTGTGTCTAGATGCCCTGTCCGGACATCTTTTGCCATGGATTCCAAAGAACTCTCCTCAATCTCGGATTTCTTTGGTGATCAAAAAGCTATCAAAACACCAAAAGTTAACACAATTTGATTAGAATTGATTACAAGGGTCCTTAATATGTTAATTGGGTTAAAAGGTGATAACTACTACTCAAAAGTGTTTAAAAGAGTTAATTACAAGCTATGAAATAGCACTTTTTGAGTAGTAATCAGGAATGATGTATGGCTAAGGCTCCTAAACAACTGCCAGTAGATTCCAGTCTGTTAGGAGAGTCTGGTGATTCTTTCCGTCCGTAGAAATTACAAAAATCTTGTTAAGGCGATCAAAAAAGGCCTTCTCCACCCGCTCTACTAGGCAACCTCTTTTTTCCTAGCTTGCGTCACACAAAATGGGAATGTTGGGACTAGAACTACAATTAATAAACTAAAAAGAGAAAGTAAAGGAGAAGGGAGCCAATTCTACCCAGAATACTTAATGTGTGACGTGGGTGAAAGTCTCAATCCGAATACTCAACTAAACCAGCCCATTGGCCCCGAACAAGGACGTGTCCCCTAGCATCGCCCTTGTTGGAGTCTAAAAGCCCTGTCACCAATTCAAGTGAAGGGATCTAAGAGAACAAGCTAAAGATACCCTTCCCGCTCATCTTGATTATATAAACAAAGAGGACCTCTAGCAGGGAGAGGTCCAGATGAAGAAGCATGTCTAGGATGTTGCATCCCATCAGCACCCTAACAGCTTTTGGATAGATAAAAGTCGGGGGAATTTTGGTAAAATGGAAGAACTGTTTGAGGAGTGAAGGAAGAGGAAGGCGGAGCCCTGCGTTGAATTGCTCCTTGATAAAGAAGATGGTGTTGGGAGATTCCTACTCAGTAGACATGGAAGCACCATCCACTAAATGCATGGAGATGTCGTTCGAAATGTGGAAACATTCCCGAAACTTCGATTCTATTAGGAGTTCAGTAGGTTTTTCTAGACAAATACGATCAGTACCCGTTCCTGTCCGACAGCTTTTTTTGTCCTTACTAACTGCACTAGTGGAAGCAACATCCCCTCTCGTTGACATGCTGAAGCAATGGGCCGAGTAAGACCTACACGGCACAATGCCAAATGTTAAAAAGCAGTCACTCGGTCCCACTACCAAACGGCAGTTCCCCAAATATGCAGCAAGCGGTTTTAGCAGATTTTAAGCCCGCACCCAAGCAAGGTACTTAGTCTTGCTTGCCAAGAAAGTCCCATCTAAGGGCCTCCCTGCCATAACACTTCAATAACCACAAGCCAGAGGCTTAGGTATAGCCCTCAAAGTACCAACAGACAAAAAGCATTGAAAAACCCTAGCACTAATAAATGCTACCAATCCTACCACCAACGATAATGATCCTTCCCAGAAAAACTCTAGAACCTCACACTATGGACTTCACAGCGCCTAGTTCATACCTAGGAAGTCACAAAATGAAAAAACAACCCCAAAAGCAACAAACGAATCAACCAAAGGAGTAGAAAGGAGAAAAAATGGCAATGTAAGGTGAAAATGGACTTACCAAGAAAATGTCTGCTAACAAACGATGAGGCTCACCCGAATCAAGGCTAGAAAAGACAGTGGAGCCGTTGGAAAATATGAGGCAATAGTCAAAGTTGCAAGCAATAAAAAACAAAGGAATAGCAAAGAGAAGAAGAAGAACTCCAAAAAGGTAATCCAAGGGGTTTGGAGCCCCCTATTTATAAGGGACAAAACCCTAAGGATCCCAAAAGACATGTTGCTTGGAAGCAGCACACCCCGAGGCAACGCATCGCCTGACAGTAGCCTCATTGAAAGTGACCCACTTCAATACCCCCAAGTGACACGTGTCTCAAGACCATTGAAGAAATTTGAAGAGGCATTTTAACCCACTACCTCTGCCCGGACAAAGGCGTGCATGTTAAATGGGACATTGTGGAGGCTCTCCTCCACGTGTTTGTCCACGTGTTGCATATCTCAATTCTGCCCAGATAGAGGTCATAAGTCCCGTACCTTCCTATCCGAACCACATATGCACCCCCACCTAAATGGGCAACATCCTTCACCCAGCCTCATGGCCCTCTTTGCTACATATAATTATTTCCACCTAACATAGGAGTGACTGATGGGATCTTCTCCCATCCTTGTGTCCATGTTAGTAGACTATCACACACGGCCCCATACCTCCAATAGGTTGAAACGACGGGCAGTGGCATCATGACACGCCTACTAACGGCGCTAGCCAGCCGCCCAAACTGTGATGATTGCCCTGTCATCTATAAGACTACCATCATGGCAGCAAAAGTCAAAGTGCCAACTCAGCACAACATTGACTCCCTCCTAAGCACTATAAAAACCCTCCTAAAGCAGAACCTAGTACAGGAGACAAAGGGCTTTCCCATTTTTACTCTCCTCTCAAAAGGATTCCAATCCAATTAAGCTTGACTTAAGCTTCAGAGAGGCGTGCTCAGACAACCCATCCGGACATCCTTTGTGCAGGAAGGAAGTTTGCCCAGATTCCAGTTGCTAGGCAGAAGCTCTCAATAGCATAGCGAATGGAGGATCTGACTCCAGTTGACCTCACATCAACAAGTACAGAATTTGATCTTTTCTAGTTTTGAAACTTTGAACATTGTTTTAGATTGAAAAATTATAATCTTTGTTTTGGATTAGTTTGATTCTTTGTTTTAGATTTAAAAAGTTGGAATCTTATTTAGTTTTAGTTTCATGTCATTATATTTAACTAAAAAGGAAAACTTAGATCTTTGTTTAATCTAGCTTTTAGTTTTGAGTTCATCTTATCTTGTTTATAGTTTTAGAATTTTATTTTATGATAATAATTGATTCCCCATGATAATATCCATGTTTTAATTCCGTTCTGACTTAGTTTTAATCCATCAATGGCTTTGGCCTTTTTAGTTTATTGTTTAAACTAAGCCCCTAAATAAATCCATAACTTAGTTAATAAATTTTAAATTTTAGTCCTTGATTAATTTTATTTAATTTACATGTCTTTGGTGAATAGATCTATGTCCAGGTTAATAATTTTAGTCTTTAATTGAATATGTTTAGTTTATATGTTTTTAGAATTCTTGTGGTTAAACCCACGTTTTTAAAATTAAAAACTTAGTCATTGATTGATCTTGTTTGATTTACTGTGTTTTTAAATTTTAGTTTATTTGTTCCCATGTGAACAAGTTGATTAATACCTGTGTGAACTTTAAGAATTCAATTATGTAAAATGTGGCGCAGATTATAAGATATGTTAGTGGCTTGAATTTTAAAATAAAGGAATTAATAAGTGAACATGAATTGTTGTGAGATGTTAAGTTAGTGGTTTAAATAAAGAAATAAAAATCAATGAATTGAAATAATGCATACTACCATGGATTGTTTGGTGTTGGTGGCCTAGTAAAAAAAACTTAAAAATCAATGAGCTGAAATAGTGCGTGCCGACCATCGATTTATTTGAGTTAATGTTATTTGTTGAGTGAATAAGAATAAAAATGTGTTTTGGAATTGTTAGTTAATTGATTTAGTGAATCATGTGTTTGTGTTTGTGTGTTTCTGAATTTTTTTAATTCTAGTTTTAGTCTATCAATATTCAATTTTGTAGTTGATTATAATTTTAGTTAATTAATTTAGTTATTCACATGTCACTGTTTTCGCGTTTTAAGTTTGGTAATTTTAATTTTGATCCATTAATATTTAGTTTGAGCATTTTAGAGTTTTAGTCAACTAATTTAGTTAATCACATGTTATTGTTTTCATGTTTTAAGTTTGGTAATTTTATTTTTGATCCATTAATATTTAGTTTGAGTTTTCTGGAATTTTAGCTAATCAATCTAATTAATCACATATTATTGTTTTTATATTTTCAAGTTCATAAAACTTTGGTCTTTGATTCATCATATATTGTTTGAGTGTTTTTCAGAATTTTACTTAATTTATTTTAATTGATCCCAAGTTATTTCCATATGTTAAGTTTGTTAGTTTTATTCCTTGATTGATTTTATCTTAGTTCATGTGCTTCTTGAATCTAGATGTTAGTTTTTAGTTAATATTTTGTTAATTTGTTTGATCTAGAAGTCATTAGGTTGTTGCCTTGGTGATTGTTTGTCTTTTTTTTTTCTTTTTTTCTTTTTTTTTGAGGCCATCTGAAACTCATTAAGGTTGGCGTCGACTCTCATCATATTGGTTTGGTTGGTTGTCAAAAATTTCACTTTGAAATCATGTTTTCCTTTGGGTTGCCTATGTTGATCCTTTTGTATTATTGTTTACAAATAATTTATTTCCTTTTAAAAGGAACTTTTTTTCTCAAAATGTTCCTCATTAAAATGCATTTCAAAAACTCATTTAGAGTTAGAATCCAAATCTCGTTTTCTTAAATAATATGCAACCATGTATTGATCGATTTGCATCTTTGTCAATTTTCAATAAAGAGTTTGATTTTGAGAAGAACATGAATCCAAGCTTGTGGTCCAAAATAAATGGAATTATTCTAGGCTAGATTTGTGTATATCAATTGAGGAATTGGTGGGACCCCTACATAAAATTATTTTTCAAAAAGCTCTTATTGATTAGCTTATTCAATTTATTGCACACCTGAAAATAAATTCCATTTGACATATTTATGATTTTTTTTATAAAAAAAAAATACAGTGGTTGAATGATATTTTAGACATCTTGAACATGAATTTAGAACTTGTTTTGAATTAAAAAGAAATTCTAAAGTGGAAGATATAAATAAGTCTTTTAGGGGTTCTGTTTTCATCCAGTTCTAGACACCCAAAATTTTTTTGTAAAACTAAATCATTAGATTACTTTTAAATTTTGATTTCATATGTTTCCTTGCTTTTAGACTTCTTGAAATTGATTTTAGACACAAAAAAATATTGAAAATAGTTTTCCCAATTGAAAGATATAATTTTTCATTTCTACACTCACTACACTACCCTAATTTTGAATAGAGGTTGTTTTATTGTTTTTAAAATTGATCCATGTGTCTTCTGACCTTGTATTTATTTTTTATTTTTTTGTAATATATAAATTATAAAAATATTTCTTTTTTTTATGAATTTTTAGCACTTCTATGCTAGTTTAAAAAATCAGTTTATGCATGCTATTGAATTTTGCCCTAGTCTAGACCTTTTGGGAGTTTTTGTAAACTGGAATCAACTAGAGCTTTATTAAATTGTTTGAACTTTTGAATGATAATCTAATAAAAATATGATGGCCATGATAGATGTTTTTCAAGCATGCATGATCAAAGTTGGTTGTGGCATAGGAGGTTGGGACATGCTAACATGGACCTCATTTCCTAACTCAACAAAGATGAACTTGTTAGAGGTCTTCCCAAAATGAATTTTCAAAAAGATAAAGTTTGTGAAGCTTGTCAAGTGGGAAAGCAAATCAAAAAGTCTTTTAAAAACAAAAAACTTCATTTCCACATTTAGGCCACTTGAGTTATTGCATATGGATTTATTTGATCCCTCTAGGACACCAAGTCTTGGAGGAAAGTCTTATACATATGTCATTGTGGACTACTTTTCTAGATACACATGGGTCTTATTTTTAAGTCAAAAGAATGAATCCTTTTATGAGTTTTCATAGTTTTGCAATAAGGTTCAAAATGAAAAAGGTTTTGCAATTACTTGTATAAGAAGTGATCATGGGAGAGAATTCGAAAATATCGATTTTGAAGAGTATTGCAATGAACATAGAATTGACCACAATTTTTCGGCTCCTAGAACTCCTTAACAAAATGGAGTGGTTGAAAGGAAAAATAGAACTCTTCAAGAGATGGCAAGAACCATGCTAAATGAAAACAACCTACTAAATATTTTTGGGCCGAAATGGTTAACACTTCTTGTTATTTTTCAAATAAAGTATTAGTGAGGCCCATACTTAAGAAAACTCCCTAAGAGCTTTGGAAAAACAAGAAACCCAACATTAGCTATTTCAAAGTCTTTTGATGCAAATGTTTTATATTAAACACCAAAGAAAATCTTGGAACATTCGATGTAAAATCAAATGTTTGAATTTTCCTTAGTTACTCAACTTCAAGTAAAGCTTTTAGAGTTTTTAACAAAAGAACCATAGTTGTGAGGTGTTCATCCATGATATTTTTTATGAATCTCTCCAAGAAAGAGAGAGTGTTGATGATGATTTAGGTTTGGAGACCTCCATGGGAAGATTTCAAATTAAAGAAAGAAGACAACAAGAAGAAAATGAAGAGGATCCCAAGAAAGAAGGATCACCATTGGCACTACCCCCTCCTCAACAAGTGCAAGGTGAATCAAGCCAAGACCTTCCTAAAGAATTGAAGTTTGTCATCAATCACCCACAAGATCAAATTATAGGTAATCCATCTAGTGGGGTAAGAACTAGATCATCTCTTAGAAACATTTTCAATAATCTAGCTTTTATCTCTCAAATTGAGCCTAAAAATATAAATAATGTTTTAGATGATGAAAATTGGATGATTGCTATGCAAGAAGAGTTAAATCAATTTGAAAGAAGTGAAGTATGGGAATTAGCACCAAGACCTTCAAATCAAAGTGTTATTGGAACTAGATGGGTCTTTAGAAATAAAATAGATGAAAATGGAATAATTGTTAGAAACAAAGCAAGGTTGGTAGCCCAGGGTTTTAATCAAGAAAAAGGGATAGATTATGAAGAAACCTTTGCCCCCGTAGTTAGGTTGGAAGCCATTAGAATGCTACTTGCCTTTGCATGTTTTAAAGACTTTGTTTTATATCAAATGTATGTGAAAAATGCTTTTTTAAATGGTTTTATAAATGAAGAAGTATATGTTGAACAACCACCCGGCTTTCAAAGTTTCAACTTTCCTAACCATGTTTTTAAACTTAAAAGGGCACTTTATGGTTTAAAACAAGCACCTAGAGCATGGTATGAAAGATTGAGTAAATTTCTTTTGAAAATGGTTTTAAAATGGGAAAAATTGACACAACTCTTTTCATAAAAACCAAAGAAAAGGATATGCTCTTAGTTCAAATATATGTTGATGATATCTTTTTTGGTGCTACTAACGTCTCTCTTTGTGAAGAATTTCTAAGTGCATGCATAGTGAGTTTGAAATAAGCATGATGGGAGAACTCAACTTCTTCCTTGGACTCAAATCAAGCAACTCAAGGAAGGATTCTTCATCAATCAAGCAAAGTATATAAGAGATCTTCTCAAAAGGTTCAACATGGAGGAAGCCAAAACAATGAAGACTCCAATGAGCTCATCCATCAAGCTTGATAAGGATGAGAAAAGTAAATCCATTTACTCTACTATGTATAGAGGCATGATAGGTTCTTTGCTATACTTGACCGCTAGTAGACCCGACATTATGTATAGTGTATTCTTGTGTGCTAGATTTCAATCTTGTCCTAAAGAATCTCACTCAAGTGTCGTAAAAAGAATCCTCAAATATTTGAAAGGGACAATGGACATAGGCTTATGGTATCCTAAGAGTGATAACTTTAAATTAATTGGTTTTTCAAATGCCGATTTTGTCGGTTGTAGGGTTGAAAGAAAAAGAACTAGTGGAACTTGTCATTTCTTAGGACACTCACTTGTCTCATGGCATAGTAAGAAGCAAAATTCGGTAGCTTTGTCAATGGCGGAAATCGAATACATAGCAACTGGTTTATGTTGTGCACAAATCCTTTGGATGAAACAAACACTTAGTGATTTTGATTTATCTTTTGAGCATGTGCCTATTAAATGCGATAATACTAGTGCCATAAGTATATCAAAAAATCCTGTGCAACACTCTAAGACTAAGCATATAGAGATTAGACATCATTTTCTTAGAGATCATGCACAAAAGGGTGACATAACACTTGAATTTGTAAGCACTAAAGATTAACTTGCCGATATCTTTACAAAACCTCTAAGTGAAGAATAATTTGTTGATATTAGAAGACAAGTAGGGGTGATTTCTTTATGATCTAATGTTTTCTTAATGAATTCTTTATGAATATACCTTCTTATTGCATGAATTTCATGTCATATGCATCATATAGACATATACTTAGAAAATGCTCAAATTTCGACCAAAAAAACAAAATTCCCTTAGCATTGGGCATCAAAAATTGCGGATTTCAACTGAAAATGGTAGGGACAGGGTCACAAAATGAAAAAGTGTGCAAAATGGAAAAGTCAAAATTGTTGACTACGTTGACTAGGCGGTCGACCGGACTAGGATCAGTCAACCGTTCGTTTGGATTTATGGATATTAAGAGACTCCCGCGCTTCATTTTCTACACTGTTTTCCTTCATTTCTTCAGGGTTTTTCTAGTTTTGGCTTCTCGAGACTGATTTGAGTGTGTTTTAGACTGATTGACCTGATTTTGCAAGAGTTTTGAAGACTTTGAAGGCTAGGGTTTTCATTTTGGGTGGTCTTCTCTTCCTTAGGCATGTCACAGTCAGCTTTAGCACTCGTTCCCTCTCCATTTCCGCATGCCCAAGGTTTCAGGTGTGAGCCTTTCTCTCTTTCTACCAGCTATTACTCCCTTTCTTGCTCAAGCTTCATCTTCCACATGGCTCCTAGACGATCGACATATTGCTAGTCCCTTAGCAATGAAGGAGAGAAAAATAAAAATAAACAGTACTATAATTTACAACATCATGCTGATCAAAAAACAGTTTTCAAGTGGCATGATGATCTAACTCTCACATGGAAAATTAAAGAAATAAAACTCAAACTTCAACAAGAGTTAACAAATAATTTATCTAATCACAATTCTTAAGGAGAAGGCATTATGCAAATTTAAGCTTTAAAAGAGTTTCCACTCCCAAAGGGTCAAACCTTACTCTTCCACAAAAATCTAAGTGTTATTTATTAGCTTCCGAATATAGTATGTTGAACTAATATCTCCCCCTAACCTAGTTCTTTTTCAAAGCTTAGCAAACTGGTCAACCTCCAATAGGCTAAGAACGCACCTCCTTTTTCACAATTTTTTTCTTGTAGGAGTACAAGGCTTAAAGGTATTTTTTTTTTCTAAATTGTCCATGTAATGGGGGTCCATCGATGACTCCCAACTAATTAAGGTTTAGGGCATCAAGCTTTAAGGATCTTTCAACCACTAACTCCTCGGATTTTACCCCGAACTTTTGAGAATGAAATTTTAATACCCAAGCACCTACAGTATGTTAAACTCCACCTATTCACCCTTGTAACGAGCATTGAGGTCGGTGACTCCCAACCAAGGAAGGCTTAGGGCACCAGGTTTTAAAGATTTTCACCATATACCCCTCGGACCTTGCTCGGGTTTCAAGGCAAGCAAACATTTTTTCTTTCTTTCTTTTTTTCAAAGACTCATTGGCCTTTTTCAAGGTGTCCCAACACTATTAAATGAGGTCAAGGGTACCAAGTCTAAATTTTTCCTAAGTCAAGAGGGAAATAGTTTTTCATCTTATACTCGGAACCTAGTGTGTACAGTGTGTGAATAACTTAAAGTGGAAGACATAAGCTTGAATTCAATAGAAACTTCAACAATTCATCAACTTTAATAAACATAATACAAACTCTAAGTCAAGTAAAAAGACAAAAATTCAATTTCTCTCTTTTTATTTTTGAGAATTTTTCCTTAATAACCATGGAGAGTAGAATAAAAAACTTAAAAATTTTAAAAATTAAACAAAAAGCAACTAAATTACCAAAATAACTTAGCATTAATAACAAAAACTCCCTTCCTCAACTCTCCCCCCAACCAAACTGAACATTGTCCTCAATGTGACAAGCGATTGAAAAATAGGGAGGAAGTGATACCTCCTGTGTGACATGGAGTCTGAGTCATATAGGAGAAACCACATGTTTCAAAAAAACAACAGAGTTAGTGAGTAAAGGAAATAGAAATATGCCAAGTTTAAATAAAAATGGTGTCTATATGTGATGTATCATCAGTAATACATCCAATCCCAGAATATAAGACATCAAAACATGGAATTATGTATACTAATATAATAAGTAAATACAAAAAAGTAAAGAGATGATCAAGTAATGGTAGGGTCCTGTGGAGCTGATGCATCTGTGGTGGCCTCTTGAGTGGGTTGGATCAAGAATTTGACCTCTGTTCTGGTATTCTCCTTAGATGGCATAGTCTCCTTAGCTGGAGTTCTCAGTTGGAGCTATGGGCTTTGATGGTTTAAGGAGGTTAGAAATGGAGTGAGAGGCTTGGTGTGTGTGATCTCAGTGAGAGGGCTCTCCTCTTTAGATGCATGGTTGTGAGGCTCTGTTGGCATTGTGAAGCTTGGAGATCATTTCTGCAGCTAGGGAAGGATTTTGTAGAGGAGGAGATTTTTGCAGCCCATTTCGCAACTGTGAAATGGGCGTACGGTGCTGTGAAGTGGCACTCGTATGCCAAAGGGTGGTTTCGCAGCTGCGAAATACCCTTCGAAATGGCTCCTCGGCTGCGAAATTCCCGCTCAGCTTTGCGCGTTCGTCTTCAAATGGCCATAACTTTTTCGTTTCAACTCCAAATCGCATACCGTTTGAAGCTATGCACTCCTGACTTCCCAAGATTTGAAATGACATATGGTATGCATAATTTGAGCTCCATAAAGTGCTTCAAAAATGTGTCCAACAGTAGCTAAATGGGGTGCGGCTGCAACAGGTCAGCTTTGCACATTCATCTTGATTTTGATCATCCAAAAACCTATGTTACATCAAAACAAAGTAAAATTAAAGCATTAAAATCAAAATTAAAGCATTTAAATCAAAATTAAACCATTGAAATCAAAATTAAAACAAGTAATAAAATAAAACAAAAAGATATGGACTAACTAGTCTTTAGAAAGACTAAGTCCATCAAAAAATTGGATCCTGATTCAGCTTGCCCAGATCCCATATGAAGTTTGCATCCCTCACTTGAGACTTGGTTTGTATGATTTTCTCATACAAAGCTTGGAGGAAAAGTGGATGCATGTGTTTCTTCATTATTTCTTCCTTGATGACTATCCTCCGTGGTTCTTCATCCATATAGTCATCTTTCTCTATGCTTTTCCCCTTTCTCTTTCCTTTGATTTCCTCCCTCTTTTCTTTCTCTGTTTCACTGTTCAAGATTTGAGGCTTGCTGTGGTGCTTGAGCAGGTTGCTGGTACTGAGGTGGCTGTGGTTTCCAAGAGAAATTTGGATGGTCCCTCCAATTGGAATTGTAGGTGTTGCAATCACCAAACATTTCCCTCACCGTTGGAATGGTAGGACACTCTTCCACCAAATGCTCATAAGATAAATAAATGGCACAAGGCATAGCAGCCACATAACTCATGAAGTTCATGGCTTCCTCTGCTATCTCGTATTCAATATGGCATGCACAACTAGCAATTTGTGAATTCAAAACAGAGAAAACAAAAGAAAATAAAAGAAAAAAAAATAAGGTAAACTAAAAACTAAATAAAAAGTATACTAAAATATGAACAAAGAAAAAAAAACAAATAAAAAGAGTTAGTAAAAGGAAAAGAAAAGTCACCAAACTTGTGATGAAGATCACAAGTACTCTAGAAAGGTGATATCACTGTAAAGTGGCACTTGGTGACCCGGGTTCGATCCTCGGCAACGGCGCCATTTGATTCGTGCCCACTTGGTGTATCAGCTGATTCATGTCCAACTGGTGCTCCTTGCTTGAGGGAGTAATCAACAAAATTTATAACCTATTACACCATGAACTAGGGTAGCAAAGACAAAGCTACAATAGTATAGTGGCTCTAGGATCGTTCACTGGGATGGGTTTTCACTTCGCAATTGATATTAATTCAAAGCTGAATTGGTGCCTTTTCATTTTAAGATTAGCTTTAAAAGAAAACATAAAGATGTTTCAATGAAAAAGGTTTGGTTTTAAACTAACCAAAAGTAGTAACTGATTTTTCTCACAAAGAAAAGTGTTTCTTGGAGTTTAGATCACTGGGCTCAGATTCCTTGTACAAAACGGGAGTTCCGGTCACTTGTTTATTTTCCTCGCATTGGGGATTTAACATTTAGTTATTTCCCGAACCAGTTTTGTACAGATGCTTCCCATTAATGGGTTCAAACACTAAATCCCTCTCACTGATGCATCTTGCAATGGCTCGTGCCTCTCACCTAACATTTGTCATTCAAGGTGATCTTTAACTTTGGATTTACCATCAAAAGCTCGCAAGAGATAACTAATGAATGTCTCCTTAGAGTCCAAAAGCTTACCAAGTGTTGGCTATTCTAGAAAATCCTACCTTCAAACCACCTCCCAAAGGCTCGCAAGAGATAAACTAGAGCATCTCAATGGATGGAGATCACTTGCCTTATCAAGTGTTGGCCCAGGTGATTTAAAGGCGTTTTAAGTTAACTAAAAAGATAAAAAACCATTAACGGGTCACACTTTCTCTTCATTAAAAACTAAAACAACAAAAATTCCAATTTATGCATATGGAAACTTACCCAGCTTTCCTCACTCCAAGAGACGAAGAGCCTAGCCTCTAATCCTCTGAGGAAAAATCCTCAGAGTTTGATTGGCTAGAAATAAAAAGAACAAGAAAACAAAAATATATATGAAAAGCAAAGCAAGTGCTCTGTATTTTACTTCCTTCCCAAAACTGTACAAAGGATGGATATATGATCGATATCTTCTGTAAAGGAAATTACAAACTATATATAAGGGGTTATTTCACCCTTTTTCCAAACTTAATAGCTAAGGAATCCTATAATTGGTGGGTTACAAGGAGATTTTGGGGATTTAGACAACAAATATCTAAAACAAAATATCTCAAAATATCCCAAAATGTCGGTCTCAAATATCTGGAAGCTTCAGGAGAACACCGCAGCACTGTGCAAAATAATATCTCAAAATGTCGGTGGCACATGTCGGGAAACTTCAAAGGATCCGGTTATATCCAACTGGAGAAGTTGAAACGCCTTCCTCTCCCATCCGGCGTCAGAATTCCGGATGTGAACATCTGGGGTGGAATGTGGCGGCAGCCGGGTGTAAATGGCGGCAGCGGGTGTAATGGCTCAACCGAGTGTAATGGCGGCATCCGGGTGAAATGGTGGCAGCCGGGTGAAATGACGGCAGTCGGGTGGAATGAGCAGGATCCCATACTCCTTGTATTCTGGATTTGCTTATGGATTCCAAAGAACTCTCCTCAATCTCGGATTGCTTTGGTGATCAAAAAGCTATCAAAACACCAAAACTTAACACAATTTGATTAGAATTGATTGCAAGGGTCCTTAATATGTTAATTGGGTTAAAATGTGATAACTACTACTCAAAAGTGTTTAAAATAGTTAATTACAAACTATGAAATAGCACTTTTTGAGTAGTAATCAAGAGCATACTACTGCCTTTAGGACACAGGGCAATCACCCAGCTAAGTCGTCTCAGCTGGAGGCACGCCGAAAGGCGAGGTTTTACACAACCTTGTTCAGTTCCGTGAAAGACTACCAGTGGTACAAACAGCACTTTGCTCATAGACGAGTAGTTCTTAAGAGAAATATTAATTTTCCCCAACTTCAGTACTTCAGATTCGAGGTTCTATTCACTAGGATGGGTTAGTTCCTGTGGTTATTGTTTCTGAGCCAGTTTTCCTAACTTTGGTGCGAGCTTTTTACTTGAGGGCGACTTATGGCATGGGTGGCCCAATCATTTCTACTGTTAAAGGAGTTGAGATTCATCTAAACCCGGAGAGCATCTATCGTATCTTCGATATTCTTTCGATTAGACTCAGAGTATACGAGTTCAAGATGTGGCCCATTGTGCCAGGATTTGAGCCTAGAGAGGCCATTCAAAGGATTTGTGGACTTCCAAATGCCTAAGGGATGGGCAAACCCTCAGCACACAGCTTGACAGTCATCGACAGAGTACTACACCATATGTTGTGCTCTATTTTTTTACCACGAGGTGGACGCCAAGATGAGGTCTCTTATTATGAGGCATTCCTTATTGACTTCATTCTGACTAGGAGACGGATTCATTTGGGGTATTTGATGATGATGCACACGATCTCATGTTGCAAGAGCACGACTCGCGTACTCCCCTATGGTCACTTCCTTACATGAGTATTCAAGAATACCAGCGTGACTTGAGCAGAGAGACATACTTTGAGGCCCCCAGCACTTATGATACGTATGATGATCAGTTCATAGGGAGGGTGAAATTTGAGAAGGCCTCAAATGGTTCTTAGGTAAGAAAAGCAGAGAGAGCACCAGCATAGGCCCGAGAATAGGGACAGACACATCCCGGAGTTGAGGAAAAGGTAGAGATTCGAGAAATGGAGGGTGGAGTAGACCCTTAGAGTGGCTATCAACAGAGAGAGCCCAAGCCTAACTTTCCTCCACTCCAGTCAAAGGGTGTTCAGTTCGAGGCTATCTTCTCTTAGCCGACTTTTATAGCGGGTCCATCTACTCAACCATCATTCACTAAGCCTCCTCACACTGAGATATCACCTCCTCAGGCACCTCTCACTCCTGACCATGCTCCATGGATGAATTTATCTGCTCAGATCAACTCTCTTGGCACTCGCATGGATGAGCTTTTTGTGGTCAATGATACTCGTTTCTACTCCATGGAGGATCATATGGATCAGTATCAGGTTGGTTTCACTTCACAGTTTGAGTATCTCCAGCAAAGGATTGAGCGTATTGAGGATCGCTTGGAGCATCAACATGAGGAGATGATAGCTTATTTGTGCTCTGTGTTTCCACCTCCACCTTCTCAGCCTTGATTCCTTAGAGACCTCATTTGTTCCTTTTTTATGTTGCCAAAAAGGGGAGATAATTTAGGATCTAGGAGACTATAGGAAACTTACATGCATATCATTGCCATATCATTGTGTAGACCCCAAAATTTGTCCCATTTTTATTTTTACGTTGATTTTGAGTCCAATTTTGTCCTTAGGATTTAAATCCCGATTATATGTGATATTTTTTACTCACTCACCCTTATTATTATTATTATTAAATTTGGGCTAATTTATTGTTCGTGAATTAATTTTGAATTTGTTAATTTGGGCTAAATTTGTGCTAATTTATTATTGGTGAATTAATTTGAAATTTTTTAATTTGGGTTAAATTAGTTATAATTTATATGGTTGTGCTCATTTGAATTATTTAATTTGGATATGATATAATATTGTGGTATATTTTGGATGTGGGTTTACATATTAAATTGGGTTGATTTTGATTGTGGATATAGGTTTGCATATTAAATTAGGCTTGGATTATGAGATATTAAATTTAGGCCTAACGAGATTTATTTTAATTTATCATGTTTTGGGTTTGATTAATTAAGCTTATATTTTGGCTATTAATTTGAAAATTTTACATTAGGGTCTATGAAATGTGAGATATTTTTGTTGGGCTATATTTGCTAATTTGGGCCCATTTGGTTGACGAAATTTGTCGAACTAATTTGAAGTTTGGATTTGCCCTCGAATATATTTTTTTGGACTTTGTACATTTCTAGATATTTACTTTGAGTTATTTTTGTTTTTGCATGGGTTCATTCTGCAATTCTAGTGGCTAAGTACGGATTTATGACACATGGAACACGGAATTTCAGGGAAGAAAGTAAGAATCAAAAAGTTGTGGGAAGACATTGAGCTTGTTGTAAGCTTATTTTGGTACACGTTTTATTTCCCCTTTTCATTTGGTTTTGTTTTTATTAGTTCTGGAAATATTTGTTCGTATATATTTACTTGTGTACAAAATTGAACATCGAACAAATCAAAAATTTTGTTTAAATAAGAGGAATAATTCAATAAATATGTTTTAATAAAATAATAATTTTAAAATATTTTTCTTAATAAAAGAAAGTTTTTATTAATAAAAATTCAGAAAAATGTTTTTAGAAAAATCCAAAAAAAAAAATTGTTTTTAATAGAATTTGAAAAATTGTTCTTAATAATAATTGTCTAAAAATTTCTTTGTTTAATAAAAAATTGTCTAAAAATTGTTTTGTAAATAAATTTGTCCCAAAAATTAATTTTTAATTAAAAATTCTTTTGCAAATAAAGTTATATTTTTTTAATAATTTGTATATGTCACTTTTCTTAAATGAAAACAAATTGAAATACTTTTGTAAATAAAATTGTAAAAAAATCATTATTTTCTAGTAAAAGCAAGTAAAAATAATTTTTGTACCCAAATTGAAATTTTGTAATAAATTCTTTTGACACAATAAGTGTAAATAACTTTTCTGAAAATTGAATAAAAATGAAATTGAGAAAATAAATTGACTATTTTTTGTAAATAAATAAATTAAAATCATTAATTCAAAATCATTTTTAATAAAATCCTTTGAAATTTCTTGAAAATTATTTTTTTTAATATCCTTTTTTATTTAGTTCAATAAATCATTTTGCATAATTCTCTTGTTATTTATTTTGTGTATTCTTGTTATTAGCTTTCATTATTATTTTTGTATATATTAATTTTCACCATGACATGTACATACTCATTTGCATGATTATTTTCTTGGTATCCATATTTAATTAATTAATTGTCACAATTCCCTTAATTTGTTTAATAGAGGTTGTACATATACAGGCTTAGAGGGGTGCTACGGCTCACCATCGTACCTTCCCAATAGGTAACCTGACCCCCAAATCTAGATTCTGTTTTGCATACATGTCTTTTCCAAATAAAGAGTCACACATGGTTTTCTTTCTTATTTTGTTTTCGCTTTAAAAAATTAAAATAAGTGGCGACTCCAAATCTTTTTCTAAAAATCATATTTTTCATCAAATAAATAAAAAAGTGAGTCACGCCATCGAGTGGGAATGCATCATGAAAAATGTGGGTCCACAAAATGGCTACTCCACTGGGGATCTTTAGAGGGTCAAACTTGAACTCGAGTTAAGGAATATGTGGCGTTTGATTAATTGATTAGTGGATACCCCCTTATTGTGCCTTTATTGTATATTTGCATGTTTTAAGGCATATGAGTGTTGACATGATGATTATTTGGTATATATATTGCATGTGTGTTATTATATATTGATTCTTGTTATCATGTGCACTTCTATATATTTGCTTATATTTGTATGTACCTATTTTGTATGACTCCATGCTGCATGATTACCCTTTTTCTTTATGATGCATGTTTGGTTATTATTGTTCATTGGTTATATTGACATGTTGATTAAATCAATTAATTCTCTTACCTACTTTGGCATAGTGACTCTTTTTGTTGTATGATTATCTTACTTTACTTAACATGTATATTCTCATTTTTGTATATCTTATTCATATTGGCATGATTGATTATCTTTATTGTATATTATCTTGTTTATCTCAACATATTGTTTATCTTGTTATATACCTATCTTGTTTATCATGTTCCTTGCTTAGCTTGTGTGTAGATATGGATGATATACCTATTATTTGCATGATTACTTGGTGTATGACTGTTCTTCTTCTATGTGATGCATGTATTGCTTGTCTGTGTGGGACACACATCTATCCCCTTACCTCCAACTCCCTAGTCTCAATCGACCTTGTTTCCCTTGATCTCGTATTTGATATAAGACTTGTTACTTTGTTTGCTCTTCAACTGAGCTAGTGATTCGGAATAGGGTTTAGTGATGGGCTATATCTATGTTTGGGAGCATTCTGGAGGAGGTTGACACATTGATGCTTATTGGAGTTCGATCTTTGAAGACTTGTATAGCCTAGAGCTAGATTTCAGGATATTTATGTGACCAATGTGTTTTCTCTCTACTTAGTTTGATAAGATTTTTGGATGCACCCACACCGTTCACTATGCACCTTAGATTACCACTGAGTGTTGAGAGTTGCAAGAGCTTTGACCATAGGAAACCCCCTAAGATGTCGAGGTAATGCATGTGTGGAGGTGATGACCACTTTGCATGAAAGTGTCTCGTCTCTTTGGAGGTTTGCAGGAGATTGCGTATAGTTGGAGGGTATGATCGCTTCTACTAAAGATCCTTTAAAGTCCATTCATTTTTCTTTTTAGAGTCACCTTAACCTTGTAGGTTGAGCCTTAGATTTTTTTTTATTAGGATTTCCTTTCTTACACGTGGGTGTATCTGAGAGCCTTCGAGGCCGCTTTAGTCACAGCATGGATCCAATACTCCATTTTTTGGTCTCAAATCAAGGGTGCTTAAATATCGGTGCAAGTTTAAGTATCAGTTGGACCATCCCTTCCTGTATGGTTTTGGTTTCTTTTTGTCGCTCGTTGAGTCTAAAACATTTTCTCCCTAAGGCTTCATATAGTCTTCTTTTCTTGAGTCGACACATTCTTTCAATTTGTTGTCACTTTCTGCTTGACGTTTTGGGATATGCTCATTGATCACGCTCATCTTTTTACATTCTTCACCTGTCATGGGCTTGGTACTTCATTCTTTGGTCGATTTTCCTATTTATATTTTCAACTCGATTATTACAGGAAGGGGAAAGGCATGTTTTCACATTCACATCCTTTTTAAGATATCCGCCTTGATCACCTTATCATTTTTCTTTATGGAGCTCGGGTTGAAAGTGAATTAGGGATATTTTGTTATAAATTGAGTATCGATCTCATGATAGTGTTGTTTTTCACACCTCATTCATTTTTTGGATCATTGATAGAAATTCTTTAGTCACATTTGTAGCCATCTCATAGTGGACACTTTTATGACTTTGGAGTCTCTGTCATACATCCAAATTTTGATTATCATCACATGACCACACATCATGTGTTGTGTTAGTGTTTTTTACTTGAGGCATCTCTTCACTTGCACATTGTGGTCTTGAGGCTTGACCCATCATGGAGCATATTAAGCTTTTTGACCTTGGACTAGAGACTTAACCTAGAAAGTTCAAGACTGTGACCCATCTTCCTATGATTAGAGTAGTGTCTTACTCACTCTCACACATTGACTTTGCTTTGACCTATATCCACCCATTGTGAGCTTTGCACAGCATCACCCTTGATACCATTATATGACCTTTCCATCCCTAGCTATTCTAGCTTTACATATCCCCTTTTGTTCTGACCAGGTAAAGTGTGAGGAGTTTGAGCCCAGGGTTGATCTTGCATGGCGAGGGATGACTTATGATCTTTGGTTGGTTTATGATGAGAGGATTGGTTGATTGCCTGATGGGACTATCACTTATTTTGCCATGAGTATAGAGATTGATCTTGTATGATGAGATTTGGTTTATGATGAGTAGTTGTGCCTGATGAGATAGTCGTTTACTTTGCTTTGAGATGATTATGGAGCATTTGGAGTGCAGTTTAACGCACGATTCTAGAGGGTTGACGTGATTATATCAAATGGACATTGATCTTCAATATCAATCATTTAAGGGTTTGAGAGCACGATGTTTGAGACTGTGATTGTAGGATGGGTGGCCTTCATTTCGGTTAGCTCACACCCTATTACCTTTATTGACATCCGAACCATTGATTTCCTTTTTAGCCTTGCATGAGCATCATAGCCTTTTCTTTCTTATAGTCTTGCTCACCTTTTACACCGAGATAGGGGCCTTTTGGTGTATATATATTTTATTCGGGAGTTTCATGAGCCATGGACTTATTGACTCATCTTCTTCATTATTTTTTTGTTGTCCTACTATCATTTTTCATCATACCTCTTTGTTTATATCCTTTGTTCTATCCTTTGTCTTTGTCATCACGTTTTTTTCTATGCCATGAGTGATGATCTTTCACATTTTAATGCATGGATGACGGTCATATTCCTCTCTACTCCTATCTCATGGACATTGGTTCGGAGATCCTTAGTTGAGAAGGTCATCTTGTCAGAGAGAGTTCGCCTACATCATTGTTTTGAGAGAATATCCATTTCATTATGTATTCTCAATGGTGCTCGTTTTTTGATATTTAGAGTATGTGCAAGTAAAACAAAAAACAAAAAACAAAAAGCAAAACAAAAAAAAAAAAAAAAGAATAAGCACATGTATGTATGTATACAGTATCATTCTTCATTGAGGTTGCTTTATTGAGTTAGTTGCTTATGAAAGTTCGTATGTGAACTTTCAGGAGGCTTTCATCTTCTTGTGTCTATCTCATTATGTATCTTATGTGTGAGAGACGAATGGCCTTTTCCTAGGGACTTCGAATTATTTCCTCCTTCATCAGTCCATACATTGATGATTTGACTGTCTTTCATGACTTGATTTGAGTAGATCAGTTCTCATTCATTTTCCTTTTATCTATTTGTTCTTCTCGTGGTATTTGATTCATCTTGCCTACATTGATCTTCATTCATATCGATTTACATTCTATATTCAATATTTTCCACACATAATTCTTGTACATCCCATCAGCAATTTGATATTATTCCTTTCTTCTCTTTCATCATTGATATATTCATCTTGGATTCTTTCTCCATCACCGATATATTCATATTAGACGTCCTTAGGTCCATGATTTATGAGACTCTCTGTACATATTGCATTCTACACACGAGGGTATGAATTTTGATCATTGGGTTTTGAGCCTTGTTTCCTTTCATTTATTTCACCCTATTACCTTAGCCTACATTACGTCCCGGGTCTTAAGACCACCCTGAGGCCATGATATCATGCATTGTGTTTTGATAGCTCTCACATGGGTGATATCTACGATTGGTCAGAGAGCATTCTGATTCTGATGGACTAGGAGTTATGGTATGACCCCACACTTGAGGCATAGTCACCTCAGAGAGTTTTTATCAGGTATGCAGTCATTCTGCTTGATACATTGCATTAGGGTGCACACCTTTCTTAGTTAAGGGTTGATTTTTTTAGATGACTATTACATAGGGGCACACCCCTCTTAGTTGATGATGGTTTTTGAGACATAGTCGTTCTTAAGAGGTGATCAGTTTCTTCTTTATTGGGTGATTTGATTGGATGTGTTTATACGAGAGCATAGCCCTCTCATTGGTATTGAGAGATTTTTGAGTGATTGGATCATGGCACACACTTATGAGAGCTATATTGGGTCTTGAGCATTTCAGAGATCGCCTTACACTAGGGCATATCCCTCTCATTAGCGATTGATCTTAGAGACATCAACTTACATGATCACATCATAGAGCTTTTTTTTTTTTTTTTTTTTTAGACATACCACTTTGCTTGACTTTCCACATTGGGATTTTCTCATTCCTTTGAGGAGATCAGATACTCCCATCATGTCACAGTATGAGAGGACTTCAGAGAGTAGAGATTTACTTTGACTCAATAATGTATCATGAATTATACTTCTCCTATGATGCTTGATTTGGAGATGCTTATATTGAGACATAGCCCACTCGTCGGTGATGGATTTTATGAGATGACAGTTTGTGCTAGACACATACTTCCCAGAGATTATCTAGCACTTAGGGCTTACCTATTTTGAGAGGATGCATTCATATTGGGGCATAGCCACCTTACTAATTTTGACATTGAGACTTGACCTTCTGTTTATGGTTGCTGTTTTTGATGGATTATAAAGATGATGATATTTTTGGGATCAGTCTTCTCAGCTCACCTGGTTTGATTTGGCTACCCACTTACCTTTGTTGGACATCCAAACATCCTATATATGATACCATTATACCTGCATCTATCTTGTCAGAGACTTGCATATCTTCTTTTGAGCCCACCTATTTTATCATCCTACATGACTTTATCCCCTTCTCTTGATCATGGGAGGATGCAGACTAGTCTTGAGTTTTTTGGTCGAGTTTTCACATGCCTTTGAACATTAGGTTCAACATCTTCCATGATGGCATAACCTATTAGATTGTTGATGTATTTTTTATGATGTTTTCACATTGATAGTTGACATGTCATGTCTTGACTTGCGTGCATTTTAGACTTAAAGTCTTGGTTAGCATTTGTTTGGCCTATTATTTTAGCTTTTGTGATTCATGGTCTTGTTTGAACATTTGTTGATTGAGCCTATATGTTTTCATTGCATCATCGTTGAGCACATCCTAGAGTGTCTTGTATGGTGACATTCTTTGTCCTATGTTGGTTACTATCTTACACTGGGGCATACCTCCATTCTTGAGTTCATCATATCTTTTTGCAAATTTTCTCACTACTTGATCTATTTCTTTATCTTTGCGAGTCATCATACTAGGGCATACCCCCTTTAGCGCTCTTACACTAGGGCATACCCCCATCCTTAAGTTCATTAGATCTTTTGCAGATTTTCTCACTACTCAATCTATTTCTTGATCTTTACGAGTCGTCATATTGGGGCATACCCCCTTTAGCGTTCTTCTACTAGGGCATCCCCCCTTCTTTGAGTTTATCACATCTCATGCTGATTTCATGGTTGTTAGACCCATTTGTCGATCTTTACGAGTTATCACCTAAGGTATCCCCCTACCGTCAGTTTGTTTAAGGCATCGCCTCTTCTTCAGTTATCTCACCACCATGGATTAGACATCCATGGGCATTTCAGTGTTTCTCACCATCATAGATCAAACATCTATGGGCATTTTAGTTTCACCACCATTGATTTTCATCTATGGGCCTTGATCAGTATTCACCACCATAGATTGTGTATCTATGGGCATTTGTTTCAGTTATCTCACCATCATAGATTTTCATCTATGAGCATTTGTTTCAGTTTTCACCACCACATATCAGACATCTATAGGCATTTCAGATTCACCACCATAGATTATCATCTATGGGCCTCGATCAGTTTTCACCACCATAGATCAGACATCTATAGGCATTTCAGATTCACCACCATAGATTTTCATCTATGGGCCTTGATCAATTTTCACCACCATAGATTGGATATCTATGGGTCTTTCAGATTCACCACCATAGATTTTCATCTATGGGTCTTGATTAATTTTCACCACCATAGATCAAACATCTATAGGCATTTCAGTTTTCATCACCATAAATCAAACATCCATAGGCATTTCAGATTCACCACCATAGATTATTATTTATGGGCCTCGATCAATTTTTACCACCATAGATCAGATATTTATGGGAATTTTAGATTCACCACCATAGATCAGATATCTATGGGAATTTCAGATTCATCACTATAGATTATCATCTATGGGCCTTGATCAGTTTTCACCACCATAGATCAGACATCTATGGGCATTTCAAATTCACCACCATAGATTATCATTTATGGGCCTTGATCGGTTTTCACCACCATAGATCAGACATCTATGAGCATTTCAGTTGATTCACCACCATAGATTATCATCTATATGCCTCGATCAATTTTCACCACCATAGATCAAACATCTATGGGCATTTCAGATTCACCACCATAGATTGTGTATCTATGGGCATTTGTTACAGTTATCTCACCATCATAGATTTTCATCTATGAGCATTTGTTTCAGTTATCCCAACACCATAGATTGGACATCTATGAGCATTTCAGTTGATTCACCGCCACAGATTTTCATTCTTAGGTCTTTGAGATTATCACCACCATAGATTTTTATCTGTGGGCCTTTGAGAGTTTCACCACCATAGATTGGCATCTATGGGCATTTCAGTTGTTTTACCACCGTAGGACTTCACCTATATAGGCTTTTTGATTTAGCGTTTAGAGTTAGCTTTTTGGTTTGGCTTCCAAAGCCATTCTTTTCTCAGTTTAGCGTTTAGAGTCAGTCTTGTCATTTAGAGCCACAGCTCCTGATATTCATGATCACTAGCATTACATGCTTTATTCTCACAGTTTCACATTTCATCTTACTTCTCTCATTGTTGCATATGTGCTTCTCACCTCATTATGATATTCTAAAGTTTCTTCTCATCCTTTGTGCAAAATATAGCTCTATGAGCTAGTAGCATGTGTCTTGATTGTATCATTGATACCCTATGCCTTATGCCCTCGTATGGTATACGTATGATTTTTCTCTTTGTACTCATTCCTATGTTCTTTGGTGGTTCGACTGCTACTCGACTTTGACATAGATTTTCGAGTCACTTTTGGAGACTTTTCAAGGGTAGTCTAGATCTATAGTGTAACTTTAGGGGCACTGATTCATCCCCAATTGGTGTACCTATTTGATTCAATCCTTAGACGGGAGTTATCAACAAAATTTATAAACCTAATTCACCATATACTAGGGTAGCATAGCTAGCATAGCATAGTGGTTCTAGGATTGTCCACAGGGATGGGTTTTCATTTCACACGTGATAATAGTTTAAAGAACTGGATTAGTGCTTTTTCTTTTCTAAGTTAGCTTTAAAAGAAAACATGAAGATGGTTGAAAATGTTTGGTTTTAAGCTAACCAAAAATAGTAACTGAGTTTAATTACAAAGAAAAGGTTTCTTGGAGTTTCAGGTCACTAGGTTCAGGTTCCTTATACAAAATGGGAGATTCCGGATCTTTTCGTCGTATTGGGGATTTAACCTATAGTTATTTCCCGAACCGGTGTGTTACACTGCTTCCCATTAATGGTTTCAAACACTAAATCCCTCTCACTGATGCATCTTGCAATGGTTCATACCTCTCACGTAGTATTGGCCATTCAAGGTGATCTTTAACCTTGGATTACCCTTCAAAAGCTCATAGGAGATAACTAATGGATGTCTCCAGTGAGTCCAAAAGCTTACCAAGTGTTGGCTATTCTAGGTAATCCTACCTTTAAACCACATCCTAGAGGCTCGCAAGAGATAACTAATGGATCTCTATGGATTAAGTCCAAAAAGCTTACCGAGTGTTAGCCTAGGTGATTATAAGGGATTTTAAGTTAACTAAAAATATAAAAACCATTAACGGGTCATAACTTCTCTTCATTTAAAACTGAAACAAGGAAAACTCTCACTTTTGTATCCGGATCCCTTACCTAGCTTCCTTTAGTCCAAGAAACAAAAAGCCTAGCCACTCATCCTCTGAGAAAACAACCTCAGAGGTTGTTTAGCTAGAAAGAAAATAAATACAAAATGAGTAGGTAAGGCAGAGCAAGGCTCTGTATATTTCTTACTAAAAATGTACAAGTGATCCCCAAGAATTTCTTCCGAGATTCTAAGATATTACAAAAAGAGATATCTTAAGACATATATAGAGATATATTTTTAACCCCTCAATTAGATATCCTAAATATTTAAAAAGATCTTTAGCTGATTACAAGGAGAGAATAGGTAATTACACAAAATATCTTGAGATAAAAATCTAACGGAGTCGGTGCAAAAATATCTGAAGATTACATGAAGATTTCGCAAGGTTGCGAAATTCATCAGTTTTGCAAGGCTTGCAAAATTCCTTCTTGTCCAATTCACAAGCTTGCAAATATTTCGCAAAGGGTTGCGAAATTCTTGAATGATAGATTCCTTCTCTATTTCTCTTCCTTGCATACTTGAATGATTTGGCAAAGGCTTCGAAGATCTCCATAACTTGGATTTTTCATGTACTTTAGCTTCAATCTTGCTTTGCCATGGACTATACCAAGTTCTCCCTCATTCTTGCTTGTTTTAATGATCAAAAAGCTATCAAAAACACCAAAACTTGCCAAAAACTTATTAGAAATACTTGCAAGGGTCCTTAATGTGCCAATTGAGTTAAAAGGTAATAAATACTACTTAAAAGTGTTTAAAAGAGTTTATAACTGGCTATAAAATAGCAATTTTTGAGTAGTAATCAAGCACCTTAGGAGTTTTCGTTCTTACCATTTCATTTTTATAGGGTTTTAGAGCCTCTTTTTTCTTGTTTTGGTTTAAGAGAACTTGTGTCATACTGGGACAAATTTGGTGGTCTTTCTTGTTCTTCGACAGAGTTCACTTCATTTTGCTTGTGTACACTCACTTTACTCATGGACTCTACCAAAGAGGGGCATATTTGTAGACCTCAAAACTTGTCTCATTTTTATTTTTACGTTGATTTTGAGCCAAATTTTGTCCTTAGATTTTAAATCCCAATTATATGTGATATTATTTTTTTTTTCTTTTCTTCCTTTTTTTTTTCTTTCTTTCCTCTTTTCTCTCTCCTCTCTCTTCCTACCTTCCCCAACTACCCCACCCACTCTCTCTTTCTCACCCATACCCCCTTGTCACCTTCCCCCCTCTCTTCCCTCTTCTCTCTCTTCTCATTTTTCTCATTTTTTGGTTTTTTGGCTTCCCATTCCCAAGGTTGGCTAGCGCCCCCCCCTCATTTTTTGGGTTTCCCCATTTTTTTTCCATTTCTCTTCTTCTCCCCCCAACTCCCACACTACCGGCCAGGACCCCTCACTTCTTCTTCCCTATTTTTCTTTTTCTTCTCCTACCCCCAACTCCCACACATGGTCGGCTCCCTATCTCCTCTCTTCTTTTTTCTTTTTTTTTTCTTCCCCCCTAAACACCCACCCACCAATCGGCCCCCCATTTTCGCTTCCTCTTTTTTTCTTCTCCCCCAACACCACTCCCCACTGCCACACGACCAAACTCCCTCTCACTCTTCTCCTTAGCCTTTTCTTCCTTTTTTTTTTTTTTTTTCTACTCTTTCTTTTCTTCTTCCATTTTTCTTCTCCACACCACTTCCCATCTTCAACAGTCCCCATCACCACTATCAGTGGCGTGACACCGACACCATTTTCGATACCCCTCCATCCCTTTTTTCTCCATTTTCTTCCTTCAATTTTTTTATTGTCTTCCTTTCTTTTTTATTATTATTTTATTTTATTTTTATTTTTCAAAAAGCCATCAACTCTCATCGTCGTCGATGAGCCACTGTCGGTCAATGACCCCCTCCTCTTTTCTCTCATTCCCCCACTTACCCATCTTCTTCTTCTTCTTCTTCTTCTTATTATTATTATTATTATTTATTTTTCTTGATTTGATTTGAATAGTAATTGTTGTTTGTGAGATTTGAATTATTGAATTAATATGAAATTTGAGTTTTGTTAATTAACATGGAATTTTGGTTAATTTGTTATTAGAGAATTAATATGAAATTTGGGCTAATTTATTGTTGGTGAATTAATTTGGAATTTGTTAATTTGGTCTAAATTAGTTATAATTTATATGGTTGTGCTCATTTGAATTATTTAATTTGGATATGATATAATATTATGGTATATTTTGAATGTGGGTTTACATATTAAATTGGGTTGATTTTGGTTGTGAATATAGGTTTGCATATTAAATTAGTTTTGGATTATAAGATATTAAATTTAGGCCTAACAATATTTATTTTAATTTATCATATTTTGGGTTTGATTAATTAAGCTTATATTTTGGCTATTAATTTGGAAATTTTATATTTGGGCCTATGACATGTGAGATATTTTTGTTGGGCTATATTTTCTAATTTGGACCCATTTGGATTAACAAAATTTATCGAACTAATTTGAAGTTTGGATTTGGGCTCAAATATTTGTTTTGGACTTTGTACATTTCTAGATATTTACTTTGGGCTATTTTTGTTTTTGGATGGGCCCATTATGCAATTTTGTTGGTTGAGTACGGATTTATGACACGTGGAGCACGAAATTTCATGGAAGAAAGTGAAAATCAAAAAGTTGTAGGAAGACATTGAGCTTGTTGTAAGCTTATTTTGGTACACGTTTTATTTCCCACTTTTATTTGGTTTTGTTTTTATTAGTTCTGAAATATTTGTTTGTAGATATTTACTTGTTGTGTACAGAATTGAACATCGAATAAATCAGAAATTTTGTTTACATAAGAGGAATAATTCAATAAATATGTTTTAATAAAATAATAATTTCAAAATATTTTTCTTCATAAAAGAAAGTATTTTTTTTATTAATAAAAATTTAGAAAAATATTTTTAGAAAAATCCTGTTTTTAATAGAATTTGAAAAATTGTTCTTAATAATAATTGTATAAAAATTTCTTTGTTTAATAAAAATTGTCCAAAAATTGTTTTGTAAATAAAGTCATACCAAAAATTAATTTTTAATTAAAAATTCTTTTGCAAATAAAGTTATATTTTTTTAAATAATTTGTATAAGTCATTTTTCTTAAATGAAAACAAATTGAAATACTTTTGTACATAAAATTGTAAAAAAATCATTCTTTTCTAGTAAAAGCAAGTAAAAATAATTTTTGTACCCAAATTGAAATTTTGTAATAAATTCTTTTGATACAATAAGTGTAAATAACTTTTCTGAAAATTGAATACAAATGAAATTTAGAAAATAAATTGACTCTTTTTCATAAATAAATAAATTGAAATCATTAATTCAAAATCATTTTTAATAAAATCCTTTGAAATTTCTTGAAAACTTTTTTTTTAATATCCTTTTTTCATTTAGTTCAATAAATCATTTTGCATAATTCTCTTGTTATTTATTTTGTGTATTCTTGTAATTAGATTTCATTATTATTTTTGTATATATTAATTTTCACTAGGACTTGTACATACTTATTTGCATGATTATTTTCTTGGTATCCATAATTAATTAATTAATTGTCACAATTCTCTTAATTCGTTTAGTAGAGGTTGTATGTATACGGGCTTAGAGGGGTGTTATGGCTCACCATCGTACCTTCCCAATAGGTAACCTGATCCCCGGATCCAAATTCTGTTTTGTAAACATGTCTTTTCCAAATAAGATGACACATAGGGTTTTCTTTCTTATTTTGTTTTCCCTTTAAAAAAAATTAAAATAAATGGCAACTCCAAGTCTTTTTCTAAAAATCATATTTTTCATCAAATAAATAAAAAGCGAGTTTCACCGTCGAGTTAGGACGCACGTAAAAAACACGGGTCCACACATTGTTTCTTACTTTTGGACTGTACATATTGGATATTGGTACATTTAACTTATATATGATATGTCTATATGTTTGATGACTTACATTGTTTCTTATTGCAAATTCTCTCTAGCATGTCTTGATTATCTTGGTTTTAACTTCGTAAATTTTGATTGTTAATCCATGATTGGTTTAAGGGGGAGATTCTTTTTCTCCTACATAACCAAGGTTTGTCATCATCAAAAAGGGGGAGATTGTTAATCCAATGGTTCTCCTAATCATGTTTTGATGATAACAAATCATAATTAAGTTACTAATTGGTTTGAATTGTAAAGAATTTCAGGTGTTAGTTTGGAAATTCATCAAATGACCTAATGGATGCAAAATCAAGACTTTTGAAAGACCTTTAATCATAGGAAACATATGTAAGATGAATACATGGGTGCACTTAGGATTTACATATCATTTCATGCATCTTTGAAAAACTCGATTTATGCTTTAAAGTTACATTTCCATCTAAATTCGAGATTTATCAAATGAACCTTAGGCAAAACGTTTCAAAATTTGCATATAATTTTACCTAAAGACCTTGCCTAAGTGCTAAAAGCAAAAAGACCAGAAAGAGATAGCTTTTCAGGCCAAAAATGGTGTCGAGACACTGGCCAAATTAACTCAAACAGCTAAGGTACCAATCAACCAGTTACCCCTTCCCGGTCGAGGTCCGATCGAGAGGTGCAAAAAACAATATCTCTCTTCCAGTAGCCTTTCTTTCCCGGTCAAGGGATTTGTCTTCCCAGTCGAGGTCCGATCGAGGGTAACAATCATCTGCCAAGCATTAAATGCTCCAACGGCTAGTGAACCAATCAACCCCCAACTCAACCAATCGAGGTTGCTTTTTGGTTTTTTGGCTCCCGATGTTAGAAACCTATAAATAGAGAGCTTCACTTCATTTATGAGCAAGAGAACACCTAGATTTATTTGTTTACTTACTTGTCCTTCCCTAAAAGCTCTCATTCTTTTCTTTGTGCATTAAATCTCCATTTGCATATTCTTTAGTACACCTTTGTGATTCATCATATCCTTAAGTTGTATTTGAGTCATTGTTAAGCTAGGTTGAGAGACTTAAACTTATTATTTGAGTGATAAAGCCTTCAAATAAGTTGAGACTTGAAGAGATCGTATAAGAGTTCATTAGAGCTAGAATCCAAGTGTAAAGGTGATTAGAAGCTTGATTGAAGCTTCAAGTTAATGGAACCCTTACTCGGTTAAGAGTTTGAGGAGAGTGGACGTAGGCAAGAAAGTGTCGAACCACTACAAAATCTGAATTTGATTTCTCTAACCTTATCTCTTTATATTTGCTCTTTTTGTGCTTAAATTTGTTAAGTTTAAAAGAAGATTTTTTAAATCTCAATTCACTCCCCTCATGGGCTTTTTCTCGTTTAAGATTAATCTTTATTTTCTCATATACCATTATTAAAATCTAAACAACTTTCAATAATAAAAATCTTATTTTATCTTAATAATTAAAATTTAAATATTATTTAATCAAATTAGAAATAGTAATAATTCAATAAATCTTTATATTATCCTTATTATAATTTAAGCTATAATATTAATGATAAAATAATAAAATATATTTAAATTTTTTAATTACTTATATTTTTTAAAATTCTTATAATCATTTTTAATCTTAATAATATATAAATTATATATTTATAACATCATCGATTCAACTAAAATTAAATCATTAAATCATGAATTAGTAACTTTTCCGATTGTAAAAACATTGATCTAACTAGCTAATTTGCATACCAATATTATTCACCATCACTTTTCATAACTAGCCCCATTTGTTCGCAAAAGAGGCACCCCTATGATAGCTTGTTAACCAGCAACATTTATGGGCTTTGTTAGAGAAAACATAAAATGAATATTTTACAAGTCACCATGTTCATATGTCATAAACACATCTCCCACATATTAAACTTAAAGAGAGAAGCTTGTCAACCAACAACATTTATGGGCTTTGTTAGAAAAGAGAGAGAAAAGCTTGTCAACTAGCAACATTTATGGCTTTTGTTAGAGAAAACATAAAATGAGAGAGAGAGAGTCGGCAGCAGCATTTATGGGCTTTGTTAAAGGATTGAGTCCTCTCAGGGCCACTTGAGGTTTACTCGATCGTTAACTTCAAGGCCCCGTGGGATTAGTCGAGGTGCGCGTAAGCTGGCCCGAACATCTACGGTTATCAAAAAAAAAGGGGGGAGGGGGGGGCTTTGTTAGAGGAGAGAGAGAGAGAGAGAGAGAAAGGTAAATGTGAATAGGTTGTATTTATACAAGTGAAATATCCTCTGTTGACACTTGACAATACGAAATACGTTGGGTCAATCGTTGAGAGAGAGAGAGAGGTAAATGTGAATAGATTGTATTTATACAAGTGAAATATCCTCTATTATTGAGGATACGTTGGGTCAATCACAAGCACATATTTCCCTGGGCAATTGCTCTCCATGGTTTTTTTCCTAATCATGCCCAGAAAAAAGGTCCACTCATTAAAAAGGCTAACTGTTGTTTATGCCCTCTGTTGACACTGACAATACGCTGGGTCAATCACAAGCTCATATTTCCATGGGCAATTGCTCTCCATGGTTTTTTCCCTAATCATGCCCATATTAATTAAAGTGCATCACCATGAGTGAAGAATTTAATTTAATTTAACATAAGACTCAATCAAAATTAGAAATCCAGAAAAATGGTCCACTCATTAAAAAGGCTAACTGTTGTTTAAGCAACAAGGGCGCCCCTAACTCCATCCTTTTTTTGGTTGGATATGAAGACTAAGGTGTCCATTTCAGGCAACAAAACCCTTGTCCATCTCCATAACTGGATTGACCGTGTCTTTGCTAATTACAGCAATCTAAATGCTCTCAAATAATACATCTTACATAAGCCGACTAGAGATCAATATTCTAATAAACCCAAAAAACAAACAAAGAGGCATAGTCAACCATTAAGTTCAAAGCAATATTCCTTGATTTAAAAAATTTGAGTTTCAATCTCCTAGTGATGACCCAGTTCCAACTGGAACTTATCAGTGATTGTAATCATCCAGACACTGCTCTATAACCAGTCTGGGATTCTGAAATTAATGCAACTGAAAGAAAGTAGAAATGCGAAGCCAACCCAAACCACCCACAACACAAAGATGATATGTTACTTTTTTTATACCAGGAATTGACAGCACTTGGAGAGAACTCCCGATGTTTTAAGCACAGAAGTTGAGCTTCTTCATCACCTTGGCATAAGCTGCAGGAACAAGAGCAGGCTGTCTAAGTCTGCGCTTTGCTTTCTTGGACTGCATTGAGCACCAGATTTTCATTAGTTTCAAATACAAGTAATCATGCATAAAGTTACCAAAATCTCCACAATCAGGAAAGAAATCTAGGTTAATAGTACCAGAATCTCCACAAGGAGAGGAGCAAGGATAATGATAATTATTTAACTAAGAAAAGGTTTAGTGATTCAATTCCAAGGACATGAGAACAGATGAACAAGTTCATTTCAAGGGAAAACTCAACTGGCCACACAACCAGATCACTGATTATTCGCAAGTAGAAAAATGTTACCACAAACCATCTGAAAAACACAAATGTCTGAATGAAATGATTTCACCCATCATGTAATGAAGAATTTCACCCAGCTGTTTACAAAGTACAATGTTCAGATAGGGATCATTTCTTCAATCTTCTCCCAGAGTATCTGCTCCCTGCACTTATGCTAGTCAGAAAATGCATCATATATAATGACAACTACTCCGTCTGTTTCCGGACAACATACAAGTTACCTATATTCCCTTACTAGGGTTTCAAATTTTTCTCCAACCCACTAGTCCTGCCCAATCAAACTTGGAAAAAATTAGTTTATGAAATCATGTGGTTCTGCCAGATCAGTAGATTTAGACATTCTACATATCATTCCCTTAGAAATGGTAGCTGAAATATAACTAAATGTTTTTTTGGAGGATAATTTAAAAAGACCACACTTCCCCTTCTCTCCTCTCTTTCCTTCTGTCCTTTATTTTTCCTCTCAGATTCCATGACTACTCATCTCTGACTCACTCCTCTAGTCAACAACCATAGCCTCAAAATCCTCCACAATCCTGAAGAGATCCAGAAATCTTTCCATTAGAGGGTGATCATAGTTTGTCCAGTTATTCTGTTCCCCTTAAGGATCAACCAAACCCATTGTTGAGTTACTTTCTTAGTCCTAGGAATTTTCTGCTAATCACCTCTCCCCTTCTCAGTGAACAAAAAATAAATTAATAAAAAAATAGAGCAGATGCAGTGTTTGGGTTTCTAGAGTCTTGTTGGTTGTATGTAGGTCATTGGTCTTGTTATTCTTATAAAGATGGTTGCAACATACTCAAGAAGTCACTTGTATCAGTGCCTACTAATTGCCCAACGTGATGGATTCTAAGCAATTAAGTGGATCCCTATCCGTTTTCACTGAGAGAAAATATAGCTCCAACACTCTGATAATATATATATATATATATAGCTCCAACACCTTGACTCTGAAGATGCTATTAGGAGCCTAGGAGGTGGTGGAATGAGGTCCAGAATAGAGGGCAGTATAATCACAGATTTGTGCAAAGTTTAGGGTGATTCAATCCAGTCCTACAGTGGAACAGGATCTGAGAATGAAGAAAGCATTGGTGCTTAAGAATGTTGCTGAGATCAATGCCTCAAAGGTTGGACCAATTAGCAGAGACTCTTAGGTTTTCTCAGAAGCTCCAGGACAGCAGATCTGAGAATAATCACGTTAAGAGATGAGGTGTGTCGGATATAAAAATACAGAGTGAAGTGGCGAATGATTGGGGATTGTAATTCAAAACTGTGCTATAAGGTGGATATTATTAGGAGTAGAAAGAAGCTGATCAAGTTTATACATAATGAAAATGGGTCTAACTCAAATTATCAGGATATCATCTCAAGGTAAACTTAAAGGTTTTACAACCTTATATATCTGAGGATTATGAGGTTGGTTTGGTCTCTTATATCTAAGAAGAAATCAAGATAACTGAAGAAGCCATTATGAGAGGAGCAGATTAGAGAGTACATTCTTCAGATTTATAGAATTGATGTCGCAGTTCTAAGCAAAATGAGGGGCCTATTAACCGCCTCTTGATTCCTTATTCCATGAATAGAGATTTGTGGTCTAGTTTTTTCTTCCTTTTTTTTATTTTTCATCTATTTGTCATCATTTGGGTCCTTCAAAGTCAATAAAAGAGTCTTCAACCAATCAACGTGTCAAATTTCTTCAAAGGTAGAGGAGGAAGGTATGGAGTTTATACTTGGCATGGACCAATGGTGTATTTGAGATGAATAAGATAGGGGGATCTTTATCAGAAGTGGGAACTTGCAAAGGAAGCTTAAAGGTATTGTAGTACACTCTCTATTTGTCTATAATTGGGAGCTTGCTCAAGATTTTAGCCACTAGTTCCTAGACATCATTAACAGTCTGCACTGCAGTTGGTGATGGGTAGCATGCCATTGCATTTTGTTTGTTGTCCCTATCCTTTTTTGTTTATTATTCTTGGTGTATATGCTTTTGACAAACTGGGTCTCCCTACCTTCAGTAATCTACCATGTGCACTCTAATTTGCATTTGTTCACTAAAGAAAGAGAAACACACAACTTGGACATGAGTTAATTTCAATCAATAATGAAAACTAAAGTTAACTTAAAACAGTTATTTATCTAAGAAACAAGCAATGACTCTCAAACAGAGACTTAGTTAAGGAACTAGGAGCTTCATACTACAGTTGTAATAATCTAGTGGGACCCCTCACAAACTCTTCAAAGGAAGGGTTAATACGGACTACCGACAGCAACCCCCTTGCAACCTACAAAGTAAAATCCAAGGGAGTACATTGGAATAATAAGGTAAGAACTCTTCCATTGTTCTTTACTATTGAAAAAATCCCTTTGTTGAAATAAACAATACTCGAAAACAAGAGATAAAGACATAAGCTATCATTTCAGCCAAAAAGTCCCAATGGTTTGACATGTCTCTAACAACAACTCCACAACTTCCCATTATCTTGTACCAGGCTTCTAATTTTTTTTTGCTCCATAACAACCATGAACATCTTCCCACTATGAGTTCTATAAACTAAAAACAAATGAAAATCTGTATTCCGTTTTTTCTTTTTTTGATAAGAAACAACAATTTCATTGTGATACAATATTAAGTACCAAGAAACTAGAGAAATCCTTCCAAGAAGTATGTAATCCTCTATACAAAGAAGGATAAAAAAGACAAATAAGTGTATACTAGTCCAAAACATCAAATCTAACAACAATTCACAACAGTAGAAAATCACCTACAAAAGAAACCATATGTCCACATTTTGCTAACATATTTGTTGTGTCATTGCCTAAGCAAGGAGTCCAAGAAAGGGAACATCGTAACTCTAAAGAAATGTCTAAAAACTAGCACAGCCACCCGTGAAACTTCCATGGTCCCCTTTCTTTCTTAGTCTCTCATGATATGATAACAACAAAATTACCTTCTACTAGAAAATTGGAAAAACCCAAAGCTTTCGCCTCTAACAACCCTTCTTTGGATGGCAATGGAGTGGGTTTTTTTAAGTACCTGTCATGCCCCACCCCTAGTGGAATAAGTTTGAAATTTAAATAAATAGGTTTAGGGGGGAGAGGGGTTTGAAATTTTTTTTAAAACACAAGACGGGTTCGGGTATTGTCTTGTCCCACCTCGCCCTGATTATATATAAAATTAATTTTAAAAAATAGTTTAATTTAATTTAATTTTTATTTTCCCATTTTCAATATTATTATTATTATAATAAATACTTTTTATAAAAAATAATAATATTTTAATTATTTATAAAAATATATTTATTTTAATGTAATTTAAAAATTTTTTAAATAATTGTTTTAAAAAAAAATTTCAAAATTTCAAAAAAAATAAATAAACAGGGCAAGGCGATGTGGGTATGGGAAATTTGCATACCCATCCCACCCCGCCCGTCCCATTTAATTTTTTTAATGGGACGGATATAGGAATTATTTTGAATAAACGGGACGAAGTTGGGATGGGGCTAACCCACCCTGTTGCCATCTCTAAACTCTTCTAAAAGGGCCAAAATTTCTACCTCAATGGCTAGACCCTAATCTACAGTTTTAGAGAATTCTCCTATTTGAATGATCTCTAATTAGCCCTCCAATCCATTACTACCCTAGGTTGCCTAAAGAACATCAATCAAAATTTAGCTTGACAAAAACCTACTAATGGTGGTAGTCATTCACAAAGTGACTCCTTGGTTAATCTCGTGATTCTGCAAAGTAGGCTTCAATGAAGCATAATAAGGGTTAAATGGATGCCTGCAAAAACTTCACCAATAGAAGCCCACAATGATGAAGAGAAATAGAGCAAGTCCCAAAATGCTTCTAAGGTCCTCTATCTATCCTAAAAAATCCTTGCGTTCCTTCTTGCCAAATGGTCTAAATCAAAGTGAGGTTGGCAATGCGCTAAAGAGTCCTACCTCGAGGAAGTACCCCAAAACCTCTAAACAATATAATCAACATGTCCATCTTTCTAAGTGGAATCTAATCAATTCTTACAAGTCAGAACAATCTACACCATAATGTCAATGCAAAGGTCTTCACTTTGATGGGCTTTGGATTTCTAAACAAGATTAGCAAAGTTAAGAGGAATTGAATCAAAGCAAAGATAGCATTAAAAAAGGAGCTAATTGAAAACGATCACAAGGAGGTCAAGAACCAAAATTGGGTAACAAGCAAACATTAGAAAAGCTAGCTCCTCAATTTCCTACTTTAAAAGGTTATGGCAAAAACTAAGGGCTCGTTTCGTAACTATTTTCGAAAACAATTTTGAGAAACAATTTTTGAGAATAGTTTTTTAACATTGTTTTCTAACATTTTATGGAACAATTCGAAAGCTAAAATGTTTTTAACCTGTTTTAATATTTTTAAATATGTTTTAAAAATAATTTTTATATCTAGTGTTTTAATTTTAATCGTTCTACATGTTTGTATAATTATTTTTTAAAACAAGTGAAAACAACAAAAAACAATTAAAAAATATTCTTTGAAAATACTCTGTGTTCTATTGTTAAGAATAAAAAACAGAAAACAGTTGTTGATTGTCAAACGGTGTTTTCTTGATTTTTTGATATAGAAAACAGAAAACAGTTCTCGAAAATAGTTGTCAAACAAGCCCTTATTTTATGTTTTTTAGTTGTCAAACATGTTTTTTTTTTTTTTTTTTTTTTTTTTTTTTTTTTTTTTTTTGAAAAATAGAAAACTGTTCTTAAAAACAGTTATCAAAAATACTCTAAAACTCTTAAAACACCATATTTTCTATTTTTAAGAACAAAAAACATCAAACAATTTTTTAAGTTTTCAAACATGTTTTCTTGTTTTTTTGTTTTGGAGAACAAAAACTACCCTTGAAAAAGTTGCCAAACAAGCCTTAAAGTTCCTGGATATAGGAAGGGAGAAGGAAACTCCATTTTTATCATCCCCCATAGAAAAATGAGTGAAGCAAAAGAAGTCCAACAATGTTTGTATAATAGCATTCCAAGGGCATTTATGTGACCAGCTAACAAGGCAATTGGCATCCTATCCATTTGAGTTTTAACCCATAAATACTCAAAATGACCTTGTGTCATAAAGCATCATTCTCCCAAGAGAACCATCATAACTTCCCTAGAAGGGTTCTATTCCTTACAAATATCCTCTTAATGCCTAGCCTCCCTTCTCTCTCAAGCTTACACACCTAGTTTCAACCCACAAGGAGGTCTTTCTTCCCTTCCCCAACCCCTAACCAAACAAAATCTCTCTACAATCTCTCAATCCAAGAGACTACCTTAACCAATGCTTTGAACAAAAATATAAAGTATAAGGGGATAAGGAATGAACATGAATGCACAACAGTGATTATACCTCCTAAGGACAAGTAAGCTTTTTTCTAACCATCTAATCAGCATGAGATCTTCTCCACAACCAGGTCCCAAAAAGATACTGCTTTGGGATTCCCTCCTAGAGGGAGGTCTAAGTAAGAGTGGGTCAATCTAATATCCTACAATCAGTGTTATCAAGCACAAAAGGCAATGTTAAGGCGATAAGACTTCTTTTTAACTTGAGGTAAAAGGCTAAAAATAAGGCGATAGCCTAACTATAATCAGACAATAAAAGATTATAAATATATTTAGCTACTCTATATTTAACCAAGATAAATAGTCTTTAACCAATATTTCTCATAGCTACTCTATGAGAAATATTGCCCTCTTAGGGAAATGGCTCTGGAGGTTCCCTAGAGAAAGGAGCGGTCTTTGGCATAAGGTTATTGCGAGTATATATGGGACACATCCTAATGGATGGGACACCAACACGGTGGTTAGATGGTCTCACAGATGTCCTTGGAAGGCTATTGCTCAAGTTTTCCAGGAGTTCTCCCCTTTTGTCCACTTAGTGGTGGGCAATGGGGAGAGAATTCGGTTTTGAGAAGATCTTTGGTGGGAAAACCAAACTTTGTGCTCTCAATTTGCTGATCTTTACAGAGTTATTCCTGTGAAAAACCTCTCTGTCTCAAATGTCCTTGGCAATTCCTTACCACTGTCTTGGAATTTTAACTTTCGCCGCAATCTAACGGATTCAAAAATTGATCTCCTTCAGAGATTAATGTCCTCCCTTAATTCTGTGCTTTTTTCTCCTTCTTCATTAGACTCAAGAGCGTGGTCTTTGTCCTCATCAGGCTCGTTTTCAGTGAAATCTTTTTTCTGTGCCTTGTCAAAAGTTTCAAATCCTTTAATGTTCCTTCCGGCCAAGTTTTTTTGGAGCTCAAAAGTCCCTTCAAAGGTTAAGGCCCTCGCTTGGTTAGTAGCACATGGGAAGGTAAACACTAATGACAAGTTGCAATTGAGAAGACCCTACAAAGCCCTCTGTCCTCAATGGTGCATTCTTTGCACAATCTAGTAGCCTTGAGGACATGTTGGTTATTTCTTTTAAAGGCTTGGGGAACTCATTAAGAGGCAAGACACTTTGGCAAATTGCTTGCCTTACTTTAATTTGGATGGTGTGGCAAGAAAGAAACAATAGGATCTTTGACGATAAAGGGAGAACGGAAGAGATGGTTTGGGATTTGATCCGGTTTTATTCTTCTCTATAGGCTTCTTGTACTGAAGCTTTTAGAGGAGTTCCTCTAAGCATTCTACAACCCAATTGGATTGGGGTTTGTGTTTCAAGAGTTTGAAGATTGATGGGGTTTCTCTTGGTTTTTAGAGTTCTATTGTTGGGTGTTTTTCCTTGGTATTTATGTAGGAAGGATGAGATCTCATCCTTCTCTTGGTTTTTTTCTCTTTCTATTGTCTCTTTTTTCTCTCCTGTATTTGTTCTTTTATTAATATAATCTTCTTCGTTTCTGATCAAAAAAAAAAAATAGTCTTCAACAATCAATACTACTAAATTTTCATCCCTTATCATACCTAATAAAATTAACAAAATAGAAATAATTATTCAAATTGTCAAATATCATACCCCACATCATAAGAAATATCATAGAGATATTCATTATGTCTAGATGCACATTCTAATGTTCCAAACATTCAAAAATCAAAATAAGAAACAAAATAAAAGAATGAACAGCCTAAATAAGCTTTAGACATCATCATTATAGTCATCATTGAAATTAAAATTGTCATTACTTTTATCAAGACTAGATTGATAGCCCTCCATCTCATTATCATCCTCTTCAATGTCCTTTGAATTGCTCTGTTTTTCTTCAAAATAAGTTTGTGAAGTAGTAGCCACTAAACCCCCTTTTGAACTTGTGTCATTGATCATGCTTAAAGTCAAGTGGAAGTCTTTGCATTTCCAACACCTACTGTACTTGCCACTACACCCCATGTCAAGCCATCACCCTCAAAAACCAAATCATCCTTCGTAATCTATGGTGGTGTCTTCTTCACCTATTTTTCACCTAACCACTCATTACTTTCATCAATATCTACCAATGAGATGGGGTCAATGACAATGCATCTATCATAGCATGCTTTAAGAGCTTGGTTATATTTAACAAACACCAAGTCATTTAGCTCTTTTTGCTCTACTTTGTTCCTCTTCTTGATATGAATTCATAAACATTTATCAGTAAATGTTACAGCATGCTATATGACGACTTAACTAATAAAATTTCTAATTTTATAAATTTATATATTATATAATTAACAAAGCATTAAATACTTACTTGCTCAAACACACTCTAATTACATTCACAACCCGATGCACTACAAATCAAGCTAAGAATCTTTATGGCTAGTTGTTACAAATTTAGGGTTGTGTTTGCATATAGTTTTCACCATTTAGCTATAATGTTAAATGTAAGTAAAAAATTAGTAAACTAGCAAGTAACATTTGATCTAATAGCTAACAAAATCAATAATCTAATATCTTATTTAGAAATATATACTTGCTTAAAGTACTTAATGCTTGGAGCTAGCATCTTTCTTGATCTAATGGCTATCAGAATACCAAAGAGACCCTCTGCGTTTTTATGAGTTGACAATTCACAAATGATCTTATCTTACACATCAAAGACAGAAACTAATCTATCCATGCAAGAATATGACCCTGATGTCACTTCTTGATCAAACTTCATATAAGGGTTGTCATAAAAAAATTTAGGGTTTAAGAAGTGACCTATTGCATGCAAAGGACAATGGAGTTGACATTCTTTCTCTCATCAATTATAGAGAAGATCTCCTTGTACCTATTTTCATTCTCATCAATTATAGAGAAGATCTCCTTGTACCAAATAAAATCTTACCTACCAAAGCATAGTTAGATTCATTGTCGATTATTACTCGAACAACATTCTTCTTCCCAATATGCTCCACTAACTTGCCCAATAATTTAAATGTCTTCTCCCCAATTTTCATGAATGAACTAGCATCAATAGATTCCATAAACATTGTTCCAACTAGGCAATTTACCAAAAAATTCATCACGGTTCAATTTCTTCTATTTGTCTACCCATCAAACATACGAGAAACTCCATACTTCATCAATGAAACATTATGATCTTTTAATAAATTTTTTATATACTCCACTTCTTTCCAAAGGATTGGAACTCTTAATTCATAATCACTTTGAGGTTTCATATTTAGATTATATTTCCCAATAGCTTCAACCATCCATTTAAAACTATCCAAATTTGCACAATCAAATGATATCCCTACTTGATAGAAGAATTGACCAATGTATTGGCATACACTTTCCCTTTTCCTTTTATCAAACACATCATTTATAGAACTTTGTTTCCATTTTCTTTTCGAAGTTGAACTACTTTTTTTGGCTTTTGAGACACAAAACCATCAATAGGATCTTTTGATGTTGACTGCATCTTCTTATTATCTCCCACATCACTTCTTCTATTATCGATCATTTTTTTTCGATTCAAATTGACTTCTTTAAGTTCCTCTTCTTCATTAATATCGACAATGTTTTCTAAACCACCAACCTTAGGAAAAGAACTATAATTGTCTTTTTTATCATCTTTACTAGTCATGTACTACTCAAGCTCTTCTCTTTCTTCCTCCGACCATTTTAAACACCTTGTAGCATTTCCTTTTTTTTCTATTTGATGTTGTTTTGCTTTAAAGATTCCACCATTTGTCTCCTTCCCACAAAATAGACATGTTATTGAATTTGTATCCTTGGGATCTTTCAAATAATTATATTTTCAAGCCAGATCTTTTTTGTTCAAACCTTTTGATGAAATGCCATCTTCCGATGTCATTCACAAAATCTAAAATTTAGTTAAAAAAGAAAAAGAAAGAGTTAAAATATAAGGAAAACATAAAAAACACTCTTTGAGAGTTTGAGGAAGAATAAAAAAAGTGAAAATAAAAATTGTATATGAATAGGGTCAGCCAAGAGGGGACTGTTGCTGAATGGTACCTACTATTCTTGAAATAAGGAAAGTGGTCAAGTGGTCCATGGGACCCACAGCCTAGTGGAGAATTGGAGTTACCAGATGAGAGAGGAAGTGAATATTTTTTTTTGATCAGAAACGAAGAGAAATATATTAATAGAAGGAAAGATACAAGAGAAAGAAAAGAAAAAAGAAACAAAAGAAACCACTAGAAGGATGAGAGGTCCTTCTTACACAAACTGAACAACATAAAAACACCCAACAATAGCTAAAAACAAAGAGAAACCCCCACAAACTCAAACTCTTGAAGCGCAAACCTCACTCCAGTTGAGTTGTATCACATTTAGAGGAACTCCTCTAAAAGCTGCAGAACAAGAAGCCCAAAGAGTGGAATAGAACAAAATCAAATCCCATAATGTCTCTTCCGATCTCCCCTTATCCTCAAAAATCCTCTTGTTTCGCTCTTGCCACACTATCCACACCAAAGTAAGGCAAGCAACTTGCCAAAGAGTCTTGCCTCTTAAAGAGTTCCCCAAGCCTTTAAAAGCAATAACCAACATATCCTCAAAACTCCTTGGAGGGACCCAATCCAACCCAGCCAACTTGAACAACTTGTTCCAGAGTCCAATGGTAACAGGACAATGAAGAAAAAGGTGATCAATCGACTCTCCATTACCTTTGCAAAGAATGCACCATTGAGGACAGAGAGACTTGTAGGGTCTTCTCAATTGCAACTTATCATTGGTGTTCACCTTCCCATGAGCTACTATCCAAGCGAGGGCCTTAACCTTTGAAGGGACTTTTGAACTCCACAAAAACTTGGCCGGAAGGAACAAAATAGGATTAGAGACTTTTGACAAGGCCAAGAAAAAAGATTTCACTGTAAACAAGCCTGATGAAGACAAAGACCATGCTCTAGAATCTGCCAGAGAAGGAAAGAAACGCACTGAACTGAGGGAGGACATTAATCTCTGAAGGAGATCAATTTCTGAATCGGTAAGATTGCGACGAAAATTTAAATTCCAAGCCAATGGAAAGGAATTGCCAAGGACATTTGAAACAGTGAGGTTTTTCACAGAAATAACTCTATAAAGATCAGCAAATTGCGAGCACAAAGATTGGTTACCCCACCAAAGATCTTCCCAAAAACGAATTCTCTCCCCATTGCCCACCACTAGGCGAACAAAAGGGGAAAATTCCTGGAAAACTTGAGCAATAGCCTTCCAAGGACATCTGTGTGACCATCTAACCACCATGTTGGCGTCCCATCCATTAGGATGTGTCCCATATATACTCCCTATAACTTTATACCAAAGACCACTCCTTTCTCTAGGGAATCTCCAAAGCCATTTCCCTAAGAGAGCAATATTTCTCAAAGAAATCTTCCCAAAACCCAAACCTCCCAACTCCTTTGGTCTGCTAACAACCTCCCATCTAACAAGATGATCTTTCTTCCCTTCCCCTGCTCCAGACCAAAGAAAATTCCTTTGCATCTTCTCAATCTTTGAAGCAATTGAAGCTGGGATTTTAAAGAGGGAGAGGAAGTAACTAGGGATGTGAGACAAGCAAGACTGAATTAATGTAATCCTCCCTCCCAAAGACAAATAGGCCTTTTTCCACCCATCCAATCTTCTCGAAATTCTCTCAACCACCGGATCCCAAAAGCCTATTGTCTTTGGGTTCCCTCCCAAAGGAAGACCTAAATAAGATAAAGGCCACTCAGACACTCTACAATCAAAAACCGAGGCCAGACTAGACAATAGCTCTTGCCTAGTGTTAATACCTGAAATGGTGCTTTTCTCTAAGTTGATTTTTAAACCAGAAACTTGCCCGAAAACCAAAAGGATAATCTTGAGGTTTTGAAGATGTTCCATAGAGGCTTTAGAGAAAAAAATAGTGTCATCTGCAAACTGTAACAAAGACACTCTTGTCCTATCCCTCCCCACAGAAAAACCCTCAGTAAGCCCAGTTTCCTCTGCTCTGAACAACATCCTACTCAGAACATCTGCCACTAAAGTAAAAAGAAAAGGAGAGAGAGGGTCTCCTTGTCTCAAACCTCTAGAAGCCTTAACCCAACCCTTTGCATTCCCATTAACTAGGATTGCAAAACTAGAAGAAGACAAACAACCCCTTATCCACAATCTCCATTTCTGGCTGAACCCCTTCCTTTGAAGCACATGATCTAAGAAGCCCCAATCCACATGATCATAGGCCTTCTCAAAATCGATTTTGAAAACAATTCCTTCCTCCCCTGACCTTCTTTTCTCATCCACCACTTCATTGGCTATCAACACAGCATCTAGAATGTGTCTCCCTTCAACAAAGGCTCCTTGAGAATCAGAGATTGTTTCATGAAGAACTTTGCGTAAACGCCCTGATAAGACCTTAGCAATAATCTTATACAAACTTGTAACCAAGCTAATAGGTCTATAATCTGAGATTTTAACAGATTGACTTTTCTTAGGCACCAAAGCAATGAAGGTCGCATTTGTACTTTGGTTTATTACCCCATTGGTGTGGAACTCGAGAAACACCCTCATAAGATCCTCTTTTATCACATCCCAACACTCTTGATAAACTGCAATAGTAAAACCATCAGGACCAGGGGCCTTTTCCTTATTCAATTGGAAAACTGCCCTGCGAACCTCCTCTTCCGTAAAAGGCCTATCCAGCCAACCTCCACTCTCACCAGAAATAGGGACCCAGTCAATTCCTTCAACCCTCCAAGACTCACCTACAGGTTTGGAATAAAGATTTCCAAAGAAATTAACAATCTCCTCAGAAATATCCTCAATGTTGTTTAAAGTCTCCCCCCTCTCAGAAATCAGAGACTTGATGAACTTCCTACTTCTCCTACCTGTGGCCACTCTATGAAAGAATTTAGAGTTGCAATCCCCTTCTTTAATCCATTTAACCCTAGATTTTTGTCTCCATTGAACCTCTTCCTTTAACAACACATCCTCTAACTCCCTTCTTTTTAAGGTCCTTTCTAACACCAAATCAGAATTCAAATTCCCTTCTTGTTCAATTAGATCAATTCTACTTAAGTCCGTAAGAATGAGTTTTTTTCTCTCTTTTAAATCTCCAAAGGTCATTATATTCCACTCTTTCAACTTTGACTTAACAAACTTTAATTTCCTCATAAACTTATGACCTTCCCACCCTTCACCCGTACACTCTAGCCACCAAACTCTAAACTTCTCCTTAAACTCAGGATGGAGCAACCACATATTCTCAAACCTAAAAGGAGTCGGACCCCACTTTAAAGGATTAGTTTCCAAACAAATAGGGCTATGGTCAGAGGTCCATCTAGGAAGCGCCTCTTGAAAACTTTGAGAGAAAAAAGTATCCCACTCAGAAGAAAACAAGAATCTATCCAATCTCTTACAAATAGGGTCAGCTTGCATGTTTGACCATGTAAAAGCCGCATTCCTAAGAGGGGGGTCAATCAAGCCACTCTCCCTTATAAACTCATCAAAACACCTCATATTGAGAGTTAATCTGGTCTCCCCCAATTTCTCAGATATCCTCCTAATAACATTAAAATCCCCTCCTACACACCACCTTGGGAAGGTTAGACCATATAGGTCTTGAAGCTCCAACCAAAAGTCCTTCCTCCACAACGGATTAATCGGGCCATACACTGAAGTTAACCAAAAAGAACCTTCCTCACCAGAGTTAAACTTCACAGTTACAGAAAAAGATCCTAACACCTTCTCTGTACACTCGAGCTTGCTAGAATCCCACAAAATCACAATCCCCCCTGACGCCCCACAGGCTGGAAGAGCAGCCCACTCCACTCTCTTGCCTTTCCAAACACTGCTCACAAACCTCCGATCCCAAGTTTCCCTCTTTGTTTCCTGAAGCATCACAATATCTGGATTTTGAGTACTTAAAAACCTTCTGACTATCCTCCTTTTCTTCTTGGATCCTAATCCTCTCGTATTCCAACTTAAAATCTTCATATAAACCAAAAACAACCCAGCACAACCAGCACCCAAACCTAATCCTCTCCTCGGTTTCCAGAAGCATTTTTCCTCTTCCTTCTGAAATAAACCTTGTCCGCAAAAGAATTACTCTGGTTTTCTTGTTCCGCACCTTTTCCATTTTCTCTGACTAATCTGATCCTCAAACTCTCCAAAACCGACTGAACCTTGACCATTTTTCCAGGCGTGAGTCCCTCAACCTGAAAGCCTTCCAACGGGAGGCTGGGATGTTCTGGGTTTGGGGACTGAGCCTTCCCTGAGACACAAAGCTTTTCTGGGCTACTTAGAGAGTCCTTAAATAAAGGCCGTTCTTCAGAATTTCGGTTAGAGGTTTCTAGGGGAAACGCCACTCCTTCAGGACGGGACACGCCAACAAGACGACTGGGCTCAACAACAGCAATTTTCGGAAAGGGACTACGCTGAGAGACAAGGCTTGACTCCAACGGAATCGGAGAAAAAGCCTGACATCGAGAAGGAATAACCGAAGAAACAGAGGAGTCGGAAAGAATATTTGGATTAAAAGCCCCATCCAAAGGAAGATCCTTCTCAGAGAGAGCTACGGAAGGAGGACGTACCTTTTTTACCCAGTTGCATGTCGAGATCCCTTCGTCTCCCTCTGTCCCCCCAGTGAAGCGTCGGGATTTTTCTGAAACAGGAGAAAGGGCGCCCTTTTTGAAGACTGATCTGCCCCAAATAAAGCCTCGATTTGCTTCCGGTGCGCCATCCCCATCTAGGTTGCGCTTTGGGACAATAGACGTCACCTTTAGGCTCGGCGGCCAACTCCTCGCCTTGCGTCTTGCAGTAACTGAGTTGCCTTTTAGCTTTGCTGACTGAGCTATCGGCATCACCTCCTTTGCAGAGGTTCCAGATCGCTGAAGCTTTGAAGACGAAGGCGTAGCTGGGCCACCATTAGAAGACCCTGCTTCAGTTTCGTGGACTGGACCCACAGAAGGCCCAATGTTCTTCTCCTCAAAATGGGCCCTAGCAAAATGGCCTTTAAAAAAGGCTTCTGGTTTTGTTAGCCCGTCAACACTTCCCGCCGTTGGGCCCAAACAGCTCTTCCCCCTTCCTTTCTCCACTTCGGTATCTGAATTTGAAACTGAATACCGAACACGGGAGCGATGACGAGGCCTCCATCTGTGGTACTCATTATCCCTAGCAGTAGCTCGTAGCCCTTCAGCATTCTTTGGCCTCTGATGGACGCAACCTTCCGCTGACGTTACTTCGTCCTTGCTTCGATTTGACTCTGGCCTGAGAAGAAAGTCTTCTTCAGCTTCTCCGATGACGGAGACTGCAACTGTAAAAGACCAGGCTCCGTCTTCCACCTCTAGCAAAGCTGGTAGCACGACTTTTGGATGCATCTCCACCCACATCTTTACCTTCGACAAGTCTACGAGTTTCAGAGTTTCCTTTGCCACCTTCGTTACCCTCCCCCATTTCTGTAAAATGTACCTCAACTGAAACTCATCCCATAGATGGAAAGGAAGGCCTCTCAGCTCTAACCAGCCCCTTCTAAACTTTCCACCAACAACAGAGTTTTCTTTTGGTGACCATCTCCTCAACGCAACAACCCCTCCTCTCACTGTTAAGCTCCCTTGATCTTGAAACCACATAGCTCTCCTTGCTGAATCCACAAAAAAGCACCCCTTGTATTCGGAAATGGGGGTTACAGACACCATCCCTTTCGTACCCATCATCCTCGCAATAACTTTCCCTACATCAAACCAATCCAGAATTTTTCCTTTACTTTCGCAAATTACAGCTCTTGCCCATCTTCCAACTGGCATTGAAGCTCCGTTTCTATGTCCTTTCTCTGCAACCACATCTGCATAGGACCGCCCTTCTCTGTACATTCCTTTGCTCACCTGAGACTCTTTATCCTTCTCCTTCGAGGCTCTTACAGCCTGATCAGACACATCTTGGACTCTAGAAATCGCCATTCTAAGGGTTTCCCACCCATTGCCTTTAACACCCTCAGGAACAACTAGCACTAGAGATTTTCTCTTTGCAACAATTTCTGTAATTTTCATAAATCTTCCTCTACTATTGAAGCAAATCTCCATCAAATGCGTCCTCGTTTTGCCCCTAATCTTCCGAGTAAAACCCCCGGAAGCCTCCAACTCCACAGCTTTCTTCAAATGTTCCAACAACCAATCCAACTCCTCCTCTCCAAATCCTAACGAAACAACAAAACCTCAACTTCTCTCAGTTATTGAAAGCCACATTCCCCCATTGATGCCTTCAAACTTTACCTGAAAAGCCTTTCTTTCCACATCAAATCTTTCCATCACTCTGAATTGGTTTTAAGGATTAACTATTCCCCAAACACATCAGCCCAAAAAACATTAGTCATACGGTTTTCATCATCAAGTTGGATTGCATAATAGAAGCCAGGGTTCTCAGCCTATGTAAAACCATATCATTCAGATATGTACTATGCATAGGAACTTATCATAGAGAGGAAGTGAATATTATAAGATCTTTTCTCAACTTTGAGAGGCTGAATGGGCTATGCAAGACAACATAAGCTTAGTAGCCTGTTAAATGAAGCGTACAAGTCATCTTTTGATATTAAAAACTCAATTTTTATTGTTGCCAAATGAAATGAACAAAAAGTGAAAGAAGAGGTGGGACCCTATTGAATAGATGGGTCATAGATAAGTCAAGGAGAAAACACTTTGTATTGTGCCAGTGACAGCACAAACAAAGAATAAAATAAAATTACAAATAAAAAAAAAGGCTAGTAGTGACAGCAGTCACAATAGAAGCAGAGAATATTTTTTTATATAAAGTTGGATTTAAACTGTAAAAGACAGAAAAAGAAAAAGTGTAAAAGAGTTATAGAGAAAGAGGTGAAAAACTTGTCGAAGTATACCACACTGCCAAAGTTAACCATGCTATTGCTGAAATCTTTTTCCCTCCACCTCATCTTCTTGCTAAAAGGTAACCACCGAAAACTTTCTTTTCTTCTTCCCTCCATCTCATCTTTTTCTTAATCCCTAAATCTTCTTATTCTTTTTTTTTTCTTTTATCAAGGCTTTGTTTTCAACCTTTCAAATTCCACATATTTCACCTTTCAAAATTTTATTTTTAAAATTTTACTTCATTTTTTTCTAAATTTTCAGCCTTGTTAAAGAAGATAATTGTTGTTAAAGCCACCTCTTTAAAGTCGCCTCACTTGGGTCTTCAAGAGGCAATTTTTATTTTTCTCACCTCACCTGGTGGCCTAGGCGAACCAGGGAAACCAGGCAATCGCCTTTGACAATATTGTCTATCGTCATACTCAAGTTTGACTAATATTGATACCTATCAAGGATGTCATAATTAGCTAGCACAACTCTTTTGTTGGGAAGAAAAGGAAAAAGGCGCAGAATGCAGCCCCTTTATGTTTATTCTGGACCTTATGGAAGGAGAGAAATAGAAGAGTCTTTGAAGACATTGAACTAGCAGACCAAGCTATTTTACGGTCCTTTTTGTACATGTTTTTGTAATGGATCAAGGTTCAAGTAGGTTTTAGCTCGTGGTCTTTATTTGATTTCATTGATTGATTGGGATGTAACTAAGGTGGTGTTTTTTTGTGTTTTCCCTTTTCTTTTTGGCCTTAATGCCTTGTATGCATCATGCATACTTTTAGGTGTACTTCTTTAGGCATTCTTAATTCAATTGCTTTTACTTATCAAGGTACTCTTATCCAAATTCACCTTAAGCCCAAAAATGTGTCCAAAAACCAACAAAGTTAACTTAAGGTTGTACACATCCTCCTCTCTTGCTCTTGAGAAGAATATTGTCATCAATGAAAACTATAAATGAATCACTCTTTTTTTATTTCTACCTACCAAAAAGCCCTCTAAGAATTCCTTCTCTACTCTCAACATCAAACTACTCAACACATTTGCAACAATGGTAAAAAGAAAACAGGACAACGGGTTGCCTTGCCTTAAGCCCTTACATGTCATATTCAGTATCACTTATTTTTTCCTTTCTCTATCCTAAATACTAGTAAAATCCAAGGATGAAAATATCGGTAATCATAGATATATCGATATTTCAATTTCGCGAATATATCGGACATATCAGCGGATATTTTGGAAAAAAATTCGATAGGCCTAAAATTCATCAAAACTCATGCAAATGTAAGAAAAACCTCATAGAGATGTAATTAAAAGTATAATAGACATTTTAAAGTTGCTTTATTGAATAATTTGATAAATGTATGATATAATTTATCATATTTGATAATAATATTATATGCATCGATAAAAAATATAAATTTTATAAGTATACATTCATTATTAAATTACATCAAATATTATTCAATAATAATATCATGATATTTGATTATAATATGTCTAATTTTAAAATATATTTAACATTAAAGTTATGATACGTTTAATTGAATTGTATTAAATGATATAAAATAAATGATAATATATATATAATTTTTTAATATTTAATTAATATATTAATGATATTAAAAACACCTATGAAAATTTTTCATTTAATTATAAAATAATTATAATTAATTTGTTCTTTAAAATATTCTTTAATATTTGGTTAATATGATAACTTTATATATATATATATATATATATATATATATATATATATATATAACACATGTGGTGCAACATATTTACTGAGAGGCCAACTTGCCCCAGTGGCGGGCAAGGTTCATGTTGAATCTTTTGTTTGGGGTTCGAAGCCCCTCCTCGGCAGAAAAAATCAAGGCATTTTTTAGCTAACCGTGCCTAACCCTCATGTGGGATTACGCGATTTTTGTCAAAAAATTGATGATTTTTCACCAAAAAATCAGCAAAAAAATGCAGCAAATGGCGATTTATTCCACACTTCATCAAATAATCGCCAAATACTGAAATTTCAATGAAACATGCTAATTTTTTTCGACATTTCTGTCCTCCGATATTTCTTTTTTTTTTTTATTGGTATATCTATCCTCCAATATTTTGACCCCCTGTTTCGCTTCCACGACCCTCAAAACGTGATATTTCGGCGAAATTTCACCAAAATTTATGGAAATTTTCATCCATGGTAAAATCAAACCACAAATACAAAACAACAATATAAATGTACTTAGGCATGCACAAGATACAAACACAAAAGAAGGCTAAATAAGCCACAAGCATTGTTGTTAACTCATAAAATGTATCATGTACCATTTTTCTATTTTTTTGTATTGTATATCATAAGTGTTTTTATATAGTGAAAAATGAATAGAAAAATATGTATATGTGTGCATATTTATTGCAAGTGTGAAGTATAAAGTAATATATAACCAATTTTATGAAAGATAGCATGATCTAAAGAGTTAAACTATATCATATAATATGAGAACATTGAATATTAGAGTTTTGACAAGTTTAAATTAATAAAATATGACTTTAATATATTGATTCATTACATAATCCACACAAATAAACTTTTTCAATTTTTAGCAATGATTTTTAGTTCCAAATTCTAATTATGAATATACACTTATTATGTTTTTGATCAATATATATATATATATACTCTAATATTCAATTTGAACTTGTCAAAACTCTAACATTCAATGTTCTCTCATATGCACCTATTGTGGATTATATATTGAATATTAGAGTTTTGACAAGTTCAAATTGACAAAATATGACTTTAATATATAAGATTCATCATATAATCCACAAAAATAAACTTCAATTTATAGCAATGATTTTTAGTTGCAAATTCTAACTAGGCATATGCACTTATTGTGTCGTTAATTGATATATATATATATATAGTTTTTTGTACATTTTGTTTGGTCAGTTTTTGTTTCAGCTGTAAGGGGGTGAGTCTCCCTTTTCTTGTACATCCTAAGTCATTATTTTAACGTCTTTTTTGTAATACATTACACTCAGTTATCAAAATATATACATATATATATGATTGATATATAACCCACAACAAGTGCATATGAGAACATTGAATATTAGAGTTTTGACAAGTTCAAATTGACAAAATATGACTTTAATATATAAGTTTCATCACATAATCCGTAAAAATAAAATTTTTTCAATTTTTAGCAATGATCTTTAATTCCAAATTCTAGCTAGGCATATGCACTTATTGTGTTCTTGATTGATATATCACATATTGTATCATGTATCATTATATCAAGTATCGTATCATGTATCATAAATGTATTGAAAGGTACACTTTAAGATAAGATATGGATTGTGATACATATCGATTTCCATGAAAAATGTATCTTATCATTGTATTGTATCATTTATCGTAAGTTTTTAACAACTATGGCTACAAGTATAAGCAACAAGTCATACACAACTATATCCCACTCACCAACATTCAATCAAAAGTGCAGTAAGATGTCATCATAGGCAAAATAGATTTTGCATACTGTCACATTTGGCTCTATGAAATCTTAAGTGAAAGAAAAATGAAACCAAACTTCTAAGTCTTACATTTTTTACTTTTATCAATCTATTTGGTTCCAAATTATCACAAAATGAATCTAACTAAAGGAAAGGAATTAGTCATTGCCGTTTATCTTGTTTAGGAAAAGGAAACAAAAGAGTTTATTTTCCATTGAGTTCTACCGCCCTTAGTTTTATATTTAAAATAAGGGCAACTTTTCAATGCATAAATATTTAATTTAAACCTCTAGCAAGTTCCACTTTTGCAATCATGTAAGCCAATTCCTCCAATTTCCTTCCTTACCAATTCCAATGGTTCCCAATAAAATTCAAATTTTTAAAAGCAAACTGTTTCATTTCTACCCCTATCCAAACAAAGTGTCAAACCAAGAATTTCAACAATTTATATCAATGAAGTTGAAATGCAATAATCCTTTTGAGAAGTTTCCTTCATTGGGTTACTAGTAAAATTGATAGGCAAGAAAAGGTAAAAACCTTTAAATGTGCATTGTGGCGTTTTCCCTCTCTCCAACGCCGGATATTCCCATCATTCATCACCCGGAACCTCATTTTAAAGGACCTGATCAGAAAACTCAAAGCCATATAAATTTGATATAATAGCAACAATTTTAAACTAGAATAAAACGAAAAAATGTATGCAGAAACCCACGAATAAGATTTCATTTTGATCTTCTTGATCTTGGAAGTCACTGGTGTAATTGGCCTTCTCTTGTTTTTGTCTTTGGAAGAAAAATGACGGACTGGAACCACCTAAATATCAAATGAAACCATCAATGGACAAATCAGTGTTTCGCCCTCCCTATGACTAAAGAGTAAGGGGTTCTAATTTTATTCCTTTCTTTTCCTACCTTTTCTCGCCAACCAAATGAGCAAAAAGAGAATAGAATGGAAAATTTATAAATGATTAGATTACCCTCCATTTGGTTGCTGAGAAAAAGGGAGGAAAAGTAAAGGAAAAATGGCAAATTGTCTATGCTTTTCTTCTATACATTTTCTAGGCAAGCCAACGGAAGAAGAGAAGACAATTGTAAAATGAAAAGTCACTAAATTGCCCTCTGGTGGGTTTCGGGCATTAGGGAGAAAAATATGTTATCTTTATGAGAATGGTTGCCTTTCCCACATTTCTCAGCATCCCATCAGAAGGGGAATAAGAAGGAAAAAAAAATGGAGAAAACCCTAACTTACATAGAGAGGGAGAAGAGAAGAGCGAAAGAAGTGAGCTGCCATTGAAGAAGAAGCTGCGGCATTGAAAAGGGGCACAAAGTTGGAAGTGGTGATTGAAGCAGATGGGAGAGATCGATGAAATTGAGGAGAATGATGGAGGAGACGACGCCATTGAGGTGCCATAAATGGTTGGTTTTGCCATGAAGTGGCCAGAGAGCCAAGTTTGGCGCACCATCTCTGCATCGCGTTTGCTCCAAAACTCAGATTTCACACAATTGCTTTACCCAGAGCCTAGACCCTGGTCCATGACATGTACTAATTGACCGGGCCTGGGTTTCGGGCCTATACTGAGGGCCTGGGTTCGAACATTCATGCCAAATCTATTTTGCTTTTATTTTTAAATTTATTAAAATAAAGACCCGCTATAAATACTCAATTGATTCGTTACCAAGGATTAAAATATAGAAAATAACAAACATATCGGTAGTTGAATTGTACGAAAATATTAAAAATATTAACAATATCAATAAAAATTTAATATATATATATATATATATATATGTATAAAGTTTTAAGAAATAATAGAAATAATACTATACATATTAAAATCATTGTACTAGAAAAAAAATTACATAAATATATGTGATATATAAAAAAAAAGATTTATGTGATTATTTTTTTGTTTAAAAATGTTTATAACTTATTTATTAGTTTATATATATAAACATTTGTTTAATTGTATTCATTATAAAAGTTATCATGATGTTTTTATATCATGAGATAATTAAAATTTTATTTTTGTATTTCATTAGTTTTGGAAAAAGTTTTAAGTAGTATATATTTAATATGACTTAAAATAAGTAAGGGTAACTTGCCCTAATGGATGGAGTTATCTTTTGTATGCCCCCGGATCATGGGCTCAAGCCTCCTAGTCGTTGTCAAAAAAATATGATATAATCTATATATGATATTTTTGTTGAAATTTGATTGTATTTCCTATTGGCGTAATTTCAGTGACTTGATGCATTTAACGACATCTTTATGTCCCTCTTTAGTGCCTTAGGAGAATGACTTTTATGATTCATCCATTTAATAATTGAATATGGTTAGATGGTTACATTGATATGCTTTCCCCTAGGGGAATATGGGGTTTGAGTTACCGAGTAAAAGATCTAGGGTAAAGGAGACTTTTGGACTTTTCAGACTTCATCTTCATTAAAAAAAATTATTTTTGCTTTCATTACATTGGATTTGGAGGCCTAGGGTAATTTGCATGCATCTATACGATATAAGGTTATGGAAATAGAGAGCTCCAGGGTTCCTAGTGTAACTTGCATTTGGTTTACAATGGTTTGTACTCAATCAAAATAATTTGAGATCAATTTAAATTCATTCATGCAAAGAGATTTGAATTCACTTCTTAATATTTACAACCTCATTCGTCTGATACGATCATCACATTTGTAGAATTATTACGGAGTAACCTACTTCTTTTTTCTTTTTTTTCCTTTGAGATTTTTTAAAATATGGTTTCATTTATTGCTTGGAATATTGCATATAGTACTTTTTGATCTTCCTTTTGAGAATCCTTCAGGCTATGTTTGGTTTTCAAAAAATTAGAGGGAAAATGCAAGGGAAATAAAATACAAAGGAAAAATAGAAGGAAAGAAAAAGTGAAGGAAAATAAAAAATGGATTAAAGTTGATAAGTTATTTTTATTTTTTACTTCAAATTCATTTTATTTATTTTAACTCATTAATATAAAGATTAAATAATTTTAAAATACATAAGTTTTAATTATATTTGATTTTCTTTTATATTTTTCATAGGACAACTAAACATGAAAAAATCATTTTCCTTTGTATTTTTTTTTTCCTTAGTATTTTCCGGGAATCAAACATAACCTCAATGAATCTTTATACTCTTTAATAGTGTCTTGAATTCTTTTGAATTGGTCACTTTAATGTAACCACTATTTACTATATCTCATAAATCTTGAGATCTAAACAAGACATACATCCGAATATATCAATTATCAAATTTCTTACTAGTGAATTTTGGGAGTTGAGGATGAATTAAGTTATTATTTATAATCATAATTTTACCAACAAAATCAAAACTTTCTTATGATTTTGCACATTCCTTTGTATTTTAGTTTTGATATGCCATTTCACATTCCCTAATCTTTTGTCTTTGATACCATTGGTTGGAATATACACAATCGGGTATTGATAATATTTTTGCTAAAATAATATTTTATTGCATTCTATTATTCACCATAATAACAAACCTATTCACAACAAAGAATCATACTTGCATTAAGACTTTAATTCATATTAGACCAAAAGTCTTAATTAACATAACAAACCTAAATAATTAACAATTCCTAATGTTTCTCAAATTCTTAAAATTCTTTTAATTTGACTTTAAGTCGAATTATAATTTCAACATGTTCATGTCTAATGCACTTTGGGTAAACAACTACATATAAATTCTATTTCTAAGTCACCTATGATTTTCTGTTATATTTTCATTTATGAAATTGGGATGATATTTATAGATTTTGAAATGTTTAATCAATTTGAATATTTTGGACTAAAACCTTCGTAAAAAATGGGGTAGGGTGAATAATAAGAATATATTGAAGTTATGAATAGAAACTACAACATCCGGGTGGCATCATCATAACTGAACAGGAGGAGATCTGGAAAAATAAATACAAAAATGGAAGAAAGAGGCGATGATTGTGGACAGCTTTCCGCCGCAAGACGCAAGTTACGGAGGAAAGACTTGTTTTATTCATTCAAGAAACCGTTGAAAAAGGTGGAAACGCACGCATACACTACACGACAACTTTCCAAAAGCTGCAAAAACCCCACCACCTCCACCCCAGCCTCTCTCTCTCTCTCTCTCCCTAACTCCTCTAAGTCCTCTCTCCCCTCTTTGAATTGAGAATTAGAGAGGATTATTGTATCACGAAACATAAACGAACGAAATAAACAACATGCCACGAGTGACGAGTGTGAGTCACTTGTTCTAAAAGAAGAATGAAAGCATGTGAGGATTGAGTTTGACACATCAGAAGGGCACCATGGCATTCTCAACTTTCCACTATCCTATAGACTACCGATAATGGCAAAAGTAATAAACAAAATAAAGTAGCACAGCTCATGTTATTCTTTCCCCTCTGCATCTGCTATTCCTCTGCTTCTCCATTCCCATTTTCATTTCCATTCTCTCTCTCTCCATCCCTCTCTGCACTCTTGGCGTCCAATGGCCACTCTTGAAGACATAGGGGTCTCGGCTTCCATCAACATACTTAGTGCATTTGCCTTCTTGCTGGCCTTTGCTCTCCTCAGGATTCAGCCCATCAACGACAGGGTCTATTTCCCTAAATGGTACATCTGTGGAGGAAGAGCCAGCCCAAGGCGCTCGGCGAATTTTGTGGGCAAGTTGGTCAATCTCAATTTTTGGACTTACCTCACTTTCTTGAACTGGATGCCTCAGGCTCTGAGGATGAGTGAAGCTGAGATCATTCAGCATGCCGGTCTTGACTCTGCTGTTTTCCTCAGAATTTACACTCTCGGGTATCCTTTTTCTTCTCTTCCCAAATTTTGTTGTTCCGGACAAATTGAATTATGGGGAATTCGTGTTTTCCTTATTTTTTTTCTTCTCTCAGCGTTTCTGCTTCTGGGCCATGTTTGTTCTCTTTGGAATTTTGTGCTTCTTTTGGACTTGCATCCCGGGAGTTCATTTTCCTTATCTTTCTTATTTCTCAGTGTTTCTCCTACTGGGTGTTGTTTTCTCCTTTGAAGTTTTGTGTTTTCTTGAGAATTTTGCATTGTGGGGAATTTGTTTATTTATCTTTCTTATTTTTCTCAGTATCCTGCTTATGGGTGGCATTTGTTCTCTTTGCAAGTTTGTGATTTCCTGAGAGCTGGGGAATTCATTTTCCCGCTCCCCCTTATTTTATCAGTGTTTCTGCTTCTGGGTGTTCTTTGTGTTCCTCGGAAGGTTGTGTTTTTCCTTAGAATTTTCAGTCTAGGGATTTCGGTTTTTGGGTATCTTTCTTATTTTTCAGTGTTTTAGGTTCTGGTTGTCCTTTATGTTCTTTTTCCTAGGATTTTATGTTTTCCAGAGAATTTGAATTATGGGGAATTCCTTTTCCTTGTCTTCTTTATTTTCCCAATGTTTCTTCCTCCCTCCGAGTAGTGTGTTTGTCTTTCTGGAAGTTTGCAGTTACACTCTGAAATTTATTTCATCCTTTTTCCTTTGGGCTTTGGTCGGTAGAGTTAGTTTGTTTATGGCTCCACAAAGCGCATCGTTTTCAAAACGGTTTTGACCTGTGAAATCGATGAAATTGAATACCAGGCCGTTTTCATATTTTTGAACGTTTTTGGTTCAAAATTCTCGTGAAAACGGATTGATCTCTACCAAAATGTTGAAAATGATATTTCAAAACGCCCTGCCAATTCTGTTTTTCTTGTCGGTGTTTTATTTTTTAATTCTCTTGTTGGTTTATTTCCAGAAAAACGGAAATAACATCAAAACCCATGGATGTTATAGCGTGCTTTCTTCTATCTTTTCTTATTTGCTCAGTAATTTCTACTCTTGCTGTTTCTTTTCTTTTCTTTTCTTTTTTTTTTTTCAGAAAAATCTAGGCTCCCCTGCTTAACTGGCATTAAAGTTTGAGGATATGCTGTTATATTTTATAGTTTTTTTTTGTTTTGGTGTAAAGTATTTTTGGGCCTCTCTTTCTTATGCTGCAAATAGATTGGGTAAAGGTAGGAAAGAGCATTCATGAACAGTGGGTCATCTCTCTCTTTCTCTCTCATCTTTTTTATTTTTTTACTTTATTGTGTTGAAAAATGACCAATTTCTTAGCTGTGATTTTGACATTTATATTTGATGTATTTTGAAGCTTCATGGTCTATGGATAATCTTATCACCAACCAGTTTTTGGTTTGTTTTTTGCCAGATTAAAAATTTTCTTACCAGTGACTGTTCTGGCGCTCCTTATTCTTGTTCCAGTCAATGTATCTAGTGGAACATTATTTTTTCTGAGGAAAGAACTGGTTGTGAGCGATATTGATAAGCTTTCAATATCTAATGTCCGTCCTGAATCAACAAGGTAACTTTGCTTTTCTCTTAGACAAGGAGATATATTTTCAAAATGTGAAGAAACATATTTATAGCTTCCTGCCATATATGTGATTGACTTTGCTGTTGTTTCCCTTTGGTCAGACATAAATCACTGTGTTAATGAAATATAAAAACATTTCTGGATGAAATAAGATTAAAGTGAAACTACAGAAATGCATATTGGAGGATTTAGATGTAGTTTGTTAGCAAATCTTTGAGATTGGTTGACAATGTGCTTTCCCAACTGAATTAAAGAGGTTTGATCTATTCTCATTGGATGAACATAAGTTTTGAAGCACATGACTTATCTCAAGAGAACTTGGGGCAAATTTTTAATGGTGCAGACAATAATAAATTAGGAGAGGATGCAAGATTTTAATTAGAATGTTTCTTAAAGATGCTCCAAGTGGGCAAAGATAAGAAACCCTTGTCTAAAGTAGCTGTTGATGATGCAAATGGGCCATGAAAAGTGGCCTAAAAAGCCAAGCACTTGTAAGATGACGTCTCTCAGTTGAGAGAGTGGCACTATATGGCAGAGAAAAAGAGAGAAAAGTAGTGAAGGAAGGCCAAGTGTGCAAATTCTAGACCTTGGTATGCACCACCTTAGCATGTTTGTGCCAACACATGAAAGAAGAGGGTAACATGATTCATCAAGCTTGTCCAATCCAGCTCATAATGCCACCCCCACTGTAGATGATTCAAGGCTTAGGAACCTTCTCCCTTGGTTGTGCTCCAATTCTTAGGTTGTACAACTTATCACTTACATCATAAATGCATGTTGTCAGGGCTATTGTAACCTTGAAAGCTCCCTTAATTTGCCCTATTCTCCTTCTTGAGCTGCATTCCTTCTGTCCATGTCATTGCTAAGGTAACAAAGAGGGCATATGTTGGATTTTGTTGATTTATTAGACTCTAGCGCATTCCTTTAGTTTTCCCCATTATGTTAGACACTGTATAGGAGAGATATCTATGTCCATGTTGGATTTTGTAGATTGGTTGGGTTCAAAGTAGGCGTGGGTAGGATCTACACTTTTCTTTTATCTTGTTTGCTTGGCACCCTATGTATATGCTCCTTGTATACTCTGGTTTGTCCTTGTTGTAGCTCCTTTTGTATCTCCTCTTTTTATATATTTTGAATATATCTTATGCTTATTAGGAAACAAAAGTGCCTCGCATATGATGAAACTGAAAGAAAAGTACAAAAGTTTCAGTACTGTTAGTGCTGACTGCTTGAAGCACTGATTTTATAGGTCCAAAAACCCTTAGGTTAATTACTGATTTCACTTAATAGTTTGGTATTGCTTTCCAGATTTACCATTTCACTCTTGTGGTGACATTCTTTAGACTTGCAGTGATATTATCTCCATAGATATCAGTAACTACATATCTTTATGTACAAACCTTTCTATAAAGCTATGATAAGATTCAGCAACTTGCACGGTAAACATTATAGTAGCGAATTTCTGCGCTTACTAAGAGCAATTCTTTAGTTGTAAGTTCTCAAGCTAATTTCACTTGGAAATCTCAAGTTTTTCCCAAAGAGAGCCTTCAGATGGTTAGGGGCTAATAAAAGAGTGAATATTTATCTGTTACAGATAAAGAGACCATTTAAAGCTTTTCAACACTAAGTATTCTGTTCTTTACTTAAATAGCAACAAGCCAGCCAGTGGTTCATCTCTTTCTTCATTGTACTATGGCTGGGAGTTTATGAAAATGTGCTATTTCAGGAGTGGGGTTGCTTACATACCCCTAGAGGTGTTCTGAGATGATATTCGTTCTTCATGTATCCCTTATTTCTGTTTATAATTTAATGGAATGCTTGTTTACTATCAAAATAAAAATGTTATATCTTGTTTAATTTTTTGAAATTCATTTCTTTACCTGTTTGACAACTAAGAAATAAAGCAGCAATTTTTTAGGGGCTCCTAGAAGGGAATGAGGAGTTCTTATGGGCTCAAGGAATTTTGACAGGTTATGCCAACCTAAGATTTGTTTTGAAACAGTTCATTTCAAGGATGTAATATCATATCCAAGATCTGAGTGTGGCTTTGAGAGAGCTGCAGTTCTTTGCTTGAGATTGAAGCTGCATTGTTTTATATCTTTTTGAATAATTGACTTATTAGATTTATGGTTGTATTGTGTGCAACATTGAGGACATCCAGCTCATTATGGCCGGAAAATTACTTTCTGTAGAGGGCAAGATAGAAGTCAATTAATTTTGGATGTCACAGGATATGCATTTGCTTGCTTCATAGTAGCAGGACCATGGGCAAAAGTTATTTCAATTAATGACTATTTTCAATTGCTAGCTCAATGCCATTTTCAGCTATCAGCAAAAAGATGGCTCAAATACTGTGCAATATTGGCTGTTATTGACTTCATTCTGTGTCAAACATAAGTTTAATATGTGGTCAATAAATAGAAAATTTTCTACTGTTATAGATATCATTTTTTTTCCCTGATAGGAAATGAATTTAGGTGTCATTCTTATAGATGATGCTACTTTGGTCAGAATTCAGAATTTACTGTGGGATGATATTGCTCTATTGCCAATTGTAATTATAAAATGTTTAATTTACTTTTCTTCTCTCTCACCCACTTTTATCTCTCTTTTTCTGAATGAAAAAGTTATCCTGTAGATATTGTATGCTTGTCCTGTGGAAAAATTGTAAATATTTGAATTTTCAGGTTTTTTTTCCACATAGGGATGGAGTATCTGTTCACGATGTGGATTTGTTACATGCTCTACAAGGAATATCATAATGTAGCATTAATGAGGTTGCATTTCTTGGCTTCACAGCACAGGCGTGTGGAACAGTTCACTGTGAGTTGAATGATGTTTGCATTACGGTACTTTGAACTTTGGTTATCTGCAATAATCTTATAAAAAATTTATATCGTGGCATCTGCTAAGAGAATACAGTGATGTGATTATTCTTTGTTCCAGTCTTCAAATATTAACTACTCAGTCAAGTGGAGTTGAGGGTCATGAAGTTTCATAATTATTACTTATGTTACATGATCTTATTTTCTATTTCCTTTCCATTCTTTCAGAGAAATTTTGGTATGCTGTTGGTTGTCTGTTTATCAATTAGAATGGATTCTTTTTGTCCTTAGATAAAGATTGTATATGCAGGGAAAATAGGAAGGTGAGCAAGCAGTAAAGAAAAGGACCAGAACTGGAAAAATCTAGCCTGGAATATCAGGTTCTAAACCACTTCCATTATGAGTCTGGGAATGCATAAAGAAGTTGAAGATTTGCATATACAGAGATAAAAATTCAAAACCTACCTAGAGGAAGAAAAAAGAGCATCCTCTTCACCCTTTTCCACGAGTCTCCAGATCATCGAAAATCATGTTGACTTTCCGAACACTGGGCACAGAGAAGTAATATTACCTCCAAAACATTTGCACTTCTTTATCTGGGCCTTGGAATACCTAGAAGTAAAAAACTTTCTGAACAAAAGAAGGAATATATATCATCCAACACTTGCAAATGAAAGCTCTCAAACAGCATCTGCAAATTGATTGTGGATGCTCAATGGAATTTGAACTAATTAGAATGCTCAGACATGGGGCAACATATTTTCCAAAAATAAGATGATCAATTACTAATACCCAAGGCAACTTGCAATTGATTCAGTTCTAATTATATTGTCAAAATGGGCACAGTATTGGTCATGGAAGGGCATGATTGTGGTTTTGGGGACATACATGGACATTTTATTCTCTTGCAAAGACATTCATAAAACTCTCTAAATGGAGAATGCTCACATATGCTTGGAGAATGTTCTCTGATGTCAAACATTTCTTAAGGTTCTGTTCATCTTTTAGGTAAGTGAAGTCTTGGTAAGGGAGTGTTTAATGTTAGATGCTGTCTGTATCACCAGGATTAACTGCCAAAAGCTCTTTCTGACTGCTAAAGTGCTTTGGATTGTGTCTACTTACAAGCTAATCATGTTGATTCAGAATATGCACCTTTATCAAGGAGTAATTTAATCCAAGTTGAAGGCACAAAGTTACAAGAAGTATGCCAAAAAAAGACATGGTTTGGCATGGAGAAAAGGCATGATTGAGGCCTCTAATATACAATATGGCTCTAGATAGGACCGGATGGTAAAAAGGATTCATGTAGCCAACTCCCTCAGGGCAAAAAAATGCTGCCTTTGCATAAACTCTCCTCCTATGTCAGAGAAATTTGAAAAAATGTTAAAGAAAAATTCCAATCTAATAATTAAGTAAATGCAATATAGTAAACAAACTAATATAATGCAAAAGTCTTACTTTCTTGCTGAAATATTATTTCTTAGTGAGAAAATGGTGATCAGATAAGAGGCCTAGGGAAACACTTTTAGACATGTATTTTGTGTGTGTGTGTTTTTTATAGGTAAAAATATATATTTATAAATTAGTAATAGGAAAAAGTACACCAAAGTACACTGGCATATACAAGGAGAACCTAAAGGAAGACGTCAAAAAACCTCCCTGACTCTCAACAAGACCCCACTCAATCTACAAAATCAAACAAAGGTATTGAGCCTTCACTCAAGTACATGCTAACCCAAGCTGAAAGATTATAAAGGAACAAAAGTTTTATCTTCTAATCAGTCTAGAAAATATGCAATTCTTGTCTGCAGATCTTCCATTTTGCACTATTAAGTACTTGTGTTTTGAAATCCCCTAAAAGAAGTCCTATATATCTGGATTCCTCATGCATACTGATTCAAAATGTATGATCAGTTTCAACTAAATGGCACAAAATGCTGCAGAACTTTTGTGAAAGAAAAAGAAGTATAATGCATTTTATGATGGGTTTTGTAATTTTGTATATCATATATCTTAGGTGTGAATAAGCCTAACTGCTCTAGTACTCACATTTGCTTTGATGTGTGATGAATTCAGAATTTACTGTTGTGATTTATGTTAGACAAGATTTTAGATTCTTTTACATTGATGTTTTTGTAGGTGGTGGTTAGGAATGTGCCGCATGTTTCTGGTCACTCAATATCAGATACTGTAGACCACTTCTTTCAAACAAACCACCCGAACCATTATATTGATCACCAGGTAATACAGTTCTTTTAGAACTTTCATGGGAAAAATCCCTATTCCATTATCTGTCTTATAAAACTAGTCCAACCATAATAACTCTTATTAGGATTTATTGGATTAACTCTACATGTATGAATATTGTGCCTGTTCTTTATCTTAAAGGACTTCATTTAGTTTTATAATCTATTCACGTTATTTAGGTACTTTTATGCAGGCTGTCTATAATGCAAACAAATATTCCAAACTTGTGAGAAAAAGAGAGAGGGTCCGAAATTGGCTAGACTATAACAAGCTTAAGTTTGAAAGACATCCAGACAGGAGACCGACTACAAAGGTAATTCATTTAATCAACCCAAATGGTTTAAACTGCAGTAGTTTGGTATTTTTTTAAGTAGTTCCATGGACCATTTAATTATGCTAGTACAAATCACCTATAAACATTTGGAACTCTGGATGTGACAATCTGGAATCTTTTCATTTTTCAGATTGGATTTCTTGGGATCTGTGGTAAAAGAGTTGATTCGATTGAGTACTATGAACAACAGATAAAGGAGATTGATAAAAGGGTAATTCACAAATGTTACTTCATCTGGAATCTATTGAATGCTGCAGTTTTTTTGGCATAGGAATCTATTGCTTCATGATGTGTTATCCATGAATTGTTGCACCTTTAAAAAATTTCCGTTATCTTTTTTAGGGAGATTAACTTATCTCAGTAAATCTGATGTCCTAGTATTTTTTCTTCCCTTTTGAATGTTGAGTTGCTCTAATATACGGATGCTTGATCCTTGTATTATGTGCTAGATTGCATTAGAACGCCAGAGAATTCTCAAGGACCCAAAATCTATTATGCCAGTTGCTTTTGTTTCATTTAATTCACGTTGGGGTGCTGCAGTATGTGCACAGACACAGCAAAGTAGGAATCCCACACTTTGGCTCACAAATTGGGCTCCAGAACCTCGTGATGTGTACTGGCAGAATTTGGCTATTCCATTTGTTTCTTTGAGCATCCGGAAACTTATAGTGTCACTAACGGTGTTCGCTTTGGTGTTCTTTTACATGATACCCATTGCTTTTGTGCAATCCCTTGCAAATTTGGAGGGTCTTGAAAGGGTTGCTCCTTTCCTAAGGGCAGTGATAGAATTGTAAGTGAGATTTTCATTGTCTTCAGTATTTGGTTCATGTTATCATGTTTCATTTTCAAAACAGGAGCTTATTGCTTATGGGGAAAGACTTGAGGATGTTTTACATCATGCTCTTGGTGTTGATGGTTATCTCATTTTATCATGTAGTATAATACTAGAAGTAAGGGCACACAAAATGTGTCCTTTGCCATCAATGTAAAATTATATTATGGTAAAATACCTAAGGAGCTAATCTTCATTTTAAAATAAGAGTAACATTAAGCTAGAATCCAAGCACTAACATTAAACATAAAAATTTTAACATAAACATTTCCCTAACAGTTTTAACCAAACGAAAATTAAATGAAAACCATGTAAAAAACTAAGGTGGTGTAGTTTGGATAGACTTCCTTTTTTTTGTTTGTAACTCCTATATAAATGTGAGAACTTTTATACCAAAGTAGAGACTAACCATATATACTTAAAAACTGTTTTCCTATTAAAAAAAAAATACTTAAAAACTGTTATAAAAATTTTTAAATCCTGAGGTAGTAAAAGTTTTTGAGTACTTATATTTTTTTTTAAAACAGTTTTTAAAAGACCAATGCCTTTCTAAGATAAGTCTTTACTATTTATATAATAGTTCCTATATTTTATATAGGGCAGATTAGGTCAAGTTGGTCGAAACCCAAATTAAAAAAGCAATCAACCCAAGTCCAACCCAACCCAAAGTACTTGATTCAAATCACAACTCAACCTCATTTTTCTAAGCTTGGGTTGGTTGGATTCAACCCAAATTGGTCAAGTTGATCAGGTAGTATGATTCAAAGTCTATCCACGATGTCTTTTTAAAACTTTTTGCTATATATTTATACCAAAATTTAATTCCTAAATGGGATAAAATTTCAACATAAAAACAAAAAGGTAAAAATAAATTTATATAGCTTTATCCAAAAATGAAAAGGTATATGATATAGTTAGAATTTGATATCTTTTATTAAAAATCTAAAAAGAGAATAAATAAAATGAATATTATATATTGGACAATATAAATTATAAATATTATAAAAATATTAAATTGGGCTTGGGTTAGACTTGGATTGTCCGAACCTTAACATGAGTCCAACCCAAATTGAGTTTAGGCTTAAAACTTAACCTCAGCCCACATCTATTTTGGCTGTGGGGGTTCTTCCCATCTGAACCAGCAAGCCTGCTTTTGTTAGTAGTGTCAGAAAGGAAAAGAAAAGGGAAAAAAATGAAAAAAAAAAAAAGAAGAAAAAAACTATTAAAAAAAGTTAAAAAGAAAGGCAGAAAACTTAAAACAGGACAAGGGCCTTTAGTCCTTTCTCTACCAGGGTAAGGGCAACAAGAATATGGATGATATTGGATTTCGCTGGAACTGCTTTATATATGTGTCTAGATATGGTGTGAATTTTTTCTCGGGTCATATTTACAACTAATTCACTGGCAATTTTGTGCAGGAAATTCATCAAATCATTCCTACAGGGTTTCCTTCCTGGTCTAGCTCTTAAAATCTTCTTGTATATTCTTCCTACAGTTATGATGATTCTGTCAAAAATTGAGGGATATATAGCATTATCAACACTAGAACGAAGGTCGTCTGCCAAATACTATTATTTTATGTTGGTGAATGTGTTCCTGGGGAGTATAGTGACAGGAACAGCTTTCGAGCAACTTCATTCATTCCTTCACCAGTCACCTACTCAGTAATGTTCCTTATCCCTATCAATGGAGCAGTGATGTTCACTTTAGAATTTTTTTTAGTCAGAGGTTCTTTGATTGTGTTGAATTGATAGTTTCCTCAATTTTAGTTCTGCCATGGTGGCATTGGCTCAAAGACATCAAACTCTGTTAATAAAGTTCATCAGAATACCAAGTTCGTTTATTACAAAAACTGGTGTTCCTTGTTTAGTTGTTATAGTATACTGCTAGAGTGCTAGGTTTAAGACAAAAGAATGACTGTAGTTGTGTGCTTCATTATCTGGCCTTAGATTCTCTTATCCTTGTAAGGGTTATTCTAGTTTTTGTTCTTGAAGTTTGGGTTATAATCAATTTGATTTGATAATTTATATTTCATTTGGAGGTACATCCAATGATACAATTTATGTATTGTTTTCAGTTCAACTCTATGCAGAGGCTCTGAGGTTACTCGCTCATAGTTTTAACTTTTTGTCTTGTTATTAAGTTTTTTTTTTTGGATTTTGATTGTTTTATTTCTACTGTTACAAATATGTGTAGTTTTTCCTAAACAGCTCATTGTTTGAGGAATAGTAATATTTCTTTCAAATACAAATTATGGTTATATTAAAAAACTTCAATTATCGTATATTTGTAATCCAACTGCCAGTTTTTATCCATAATTCTCTGTTTTTTTTTAGAAGTAATTAAAATTGTCATACCATAAGATTTGCCAACTTTAAATTTATGTCGAATGAAAAGTGGAAATTTCCATGACATAAAGTACTACATTGACTATATTTTTAGAATCATAAAATTGTGATTACATAAGTTTTACTTTTCCAATTCTTTATAGGATTGACATTAGTCTTGTTAAATTTGTTTGTTTAATTAGGCAATTGGTTGTGAGAAGGATAGCTGTAAGGAATGAAGCCCTATTAGGGAGTGGTTGTGGAGGGTTCCCTAAGGGAGTAATGTTGCATGGCACAAGATCATTCTGAACATTTACAAAATACACTCTATTGGGATGCTAATATTGTTGTTAAATGATCATATCGGTGTCCTTAGAAGGCTATTACACTGATATTTTTGTGATTTCACTTGGTATTCAATTGGTGATTGTACAAAAACTCGATTTTGGAAAGGTACTTAGCAATGTGATCTACCTCTTTATGTTCAATTCCCAAATCTCTATAGAGTGGTGAAGGAAAGCGATTCTAGTGTTTCTTCAATTTTGAGTTCAACTTCCTCTGTGTTATAGAATCTTCGCTTTTGTCCTAACCTCTTGGACCATGAAACAGAAGAACTTACTTGCCTTATGGTGACATTAGGCAATGGGTATTTATCATCTACTTTTCCTGATGAGAACATTTAATCTTTGACATCCTCTAATCTATTTTTGATCAATTCTTTTTTTAAAGTCTTCATTGTCTCCACCAACTCGAATCCTTTCAACCTACATTCTGAATCTAGAAATCTAAAACTCAAGGCTTTGACATGGCTAGTGGCATATAAGAAGGTTAATACATATGATTTATTATAGAAAAGAATACCTTATATGGCCTTCAACTAGAATGATATGTCATGTGTAAGAGAAGTGGGGAATCAGTAAATCATCTTTTTCTACATTGCTTTGCAGCATTAACATAGTGGCACAGACTATTTGAACATGCAAGGATTCCCTAGGTTCCATTTAAAAGTTTAGTGGAGATGGTGACTATTTCTTACTAGTTTGAAAGCCTTCCTAAAGGCAAGTCTTTATGGTGCATTTATTGTCTCTCCTTATTATGGACATATTGGCAGGAGAGGAACACATAAATTTTTAAGGTTAGAAAGAAGACTTTTTAGGGCATTAGGGGATCTATTTTATTTCTCTTCATTTTTTGAGCATCAACTTGTGCAACATTTGAGAGTACTCGTTTTAGATAATATTGTTAGATTAAAACCTAGCGTACAGATCTACTAGGCCATATTGGATACACTACCTATTTGGACTCCTTTTCTAGCTAAACTTAGATGGATATTTTCTGGGTAACTAGGAAGTGGGGATCATCTTAGAACATTAGTATGAGCATTCTTGTAACATGCTGGAGAGAGGCTAGCCCAAAGGTGTTAGCGTTGCTTGAAGATTTGAAGCTAGCTAAAGCTAAAGGTCTCTCCAATATTTTAGTAGAGGGAGACCTGGCAATAGTCATGTCTTAGATGAATAAGAAACAAACAGGTTGAAGGGAGTTAGATAGGTGGGTTCACCAAATCCTTTAAATTGCCTCGAAGTTGGAGTGCTATTTTTGTTGAATTCTTTATTTAACTAATCAGATTGTGAATTCGTTAACAAAGAGGGAAGCAAAACATTTGACCTCCTTTGTGGGGGATTTTCTACCTCCAGGAGGAATTGATTTTATAATTGTGTCTTCTTTCTAGTTTTTGATTAGGGATTGTAATTTTGTTAAGGGAAAGGATCTCTCCCTTCCTTGCATCTAATTATTTTTTAGCAATTAAATGTTTATTTTTGATAAAATGGAAAAAAATATTTGTTTAATTAGTCTATTTGTTGGTGCATTTTGTTCTTTTCAAGGAACAACTTGTATTGAAAAGGCATAAGAGATAAGCAAGGGAAACTACATAGAAATGTGGGAATTAGGCTACATAGAAATGTATTCTATTCATGTTCTGAAAAGCAGTGGCTTTGCTTTCCTGCAAAAGGCTTGCATTAGATTTGGGTTGATGTAGGGAACCATGGAAATATCATTCTGAAAGCATGGCAATGGTCACCAATCTCCTCAATGAAATACATGGTAGGGGTTGCGATGATACATATACATAACAAACCAATTTGCCCTAGATTTCGTTCTTTTTTCCTTTTTCCTTCTTGGAAAATTAAAAGGAAAAAAGAAAAGGTTGAACATAACTGCGATATCATTTATTAGAGTGCCACAACATTTTCAACTTTAGGATAAGAACACTGTTTGATTCCACATCAAATTTATGATGCCACATCAAAGTCTAAATACCTACTATGATGTAGATATTCCCTTTCTTGACTTTGTTTCCATCTGAACAAACTGATTCAAATTTGAGAAGTTCGTTTTCTATTGGCAAATCCTAAAAATTGTAAAAATGACAGCCTTTCTAGGAAACTAATTGATTCATAGTAAAAGTAAGGGAATGAGCTTGCTTGTAAAAAACTGTTTGTCAGTGTAGCAATTCTTCCAAAATCTTCCCTTTAACTTAAGCTGATATCTGTCTCCTTTTATGTGCATGATTAATCTCTGTTGACTTTTCTCTGTACTGCAGGATCCCTAGAACCATTGGGGTGTCAATACCGATGAAGGCTACTTTCTTTATTACATATATAATGGTTGATGGATGGGCTGGCATTGCTAGTGAGATTCTTCGATTAAAGCCTTTGGTCATATTTCATCTTAAGAACATGTTCTTGGTGAAAACTGAAAGAGATAGAGAGCATGCAATGAACCCTGGGAGTGTGGATTTCCCAGAGACCATCCCAAGTCTCCAATTGTACTTCCTTCTAGGGATTGTGTATGCTGTGGTTACTCCAATCCTTCTTCCTTTTATACTTGTCTTCTTTGCCTTTGCGTACTTTATTTACCGGCATCAGGTTAGTTTCTTCACATTGCTTGATACTTTGTTTTCCACTTGATACGTGTGAGGTGCTATATTGATGCTTTGAAGCAAACAATGAAAACTTTCTCATTTTACAAAAAGAACTAATATTATAATCTGGACTTGGTTTTCATTTGCAGAATTTTCGGTGATATTTTTGGGTTATGAAAATTATTTGGTGCCAGGATTAGCTTAGAATTCAAAAAGTTGTGCATATTAAAAAGAGGCATTTAGGCATGAAATTGGCTAATAGTTCAGTAATTGTTGTCAATTGCAACATTCATGAATGATATGAAAATTATGAAATTATGCGGATAAGTTCTGCTAAAGTATGCTGAATGGAAATTTGTGCATAAATAAAAACTTATTTGTTTAGCAGACTCTCTTAATGCCTGTGGGATATTTGTTTTGCTTAAAATATTGAACTAATATATTGCCACACATTTTTGCTGGTATAAATTCTTACTTGTGATTCTGGGCATTATTTGATTGTGTAGGTCATAAATGTGTACAATCAACAATACGAGAGTGGTGCTGCATTCTGGCCACATGTTCACAGCCGCATAATAGCAAGCTTACTAATATCTCAACTTCTTTTGATGGGTCTGCTCAGCACAAAAAAAGCTGCTAATTCCACTCCATTGCTGATTGCTTTACCCATATTAACATTAACATTCCACAAGTATTGCAAGAATCGATTTGAACCTGCATTTAGAAAGTATCCTCTAGAGGTATGCTTTATTCTTTCTGAATAACTATATTTTGAAAATTATCCCGCAATCTTTTTTTTTTTTTAATCTTTTTGACAGAAATGTCTTTGTTTATGTTATGCCATCCATCTACCTATATTATAGCTTACATGAACTGAATTATTCTCATAATTTATAGATACTTTTACTTAATGTGGCTAGCCAAATTTAAGAACCAACCTTTAGTCTCATACATGCCATTCCTGATATCTAGGCATAATGCTTCTGTCGGTTTGAGATAATTCTTGGGCTCATTTAATGTAGTTCTTAAATGTTTATCATTGACTTCAGATATTGGCCGTCAAGAATATTAAGGGTGTCAGCATCTCAAAATATGTTTAGTTTCATGAGCATAGTTGTTAAAGGTGCTCTTTAAGCATGCCTAGGCCAAAGGCACAATGATTCCCTAGCTATAGTGAGTTGCCTACCAAAGCACTCCTTGTTGGAAAGGCACACCTTGTCTTGTTTTTTTTTTTAAAAACACTTTTTATTTTTAAAATTTCTAATTGCATATTGAAATTTTATATGATTTCATTAGTTTTTCTATAGGATGTGTTTCTTTTCAATGCTTGGAATCTTGAAATTTTTTGTTTCATGGATTGGTCATGGAGCATATTTTATAAAATTGATATGTACCTTGGGTTGTACCACACTTTGCTTGTGTGTGTGCCTTATGGTGTGTCTTGCATCAAAGCCTTAGAAGACATTTGCACCTTATGTGCTTGCTGTCACGGACTTAGTCTTTTCCTAAGCTCATGCGACACTTAAACAAGTCAAGACACTTGATCTTGCTAAGTCAGCCTTACTCCCAATACCTAGCTTGTTAGGCTAAGATGCTTACGACTTGGAAGCTTTAGAAGGCGTAGTAGGCAACTCTTAAAGAATGAAAACTTTTATTGCTCAAAGGAAGCTTTACAAGTGCTTTGGAAACTCACTTGCTTGGTGCCTTGGCCAAATGAGGCCTCACCTATTTATAGGCACCAATGGAACTCTTTGGAACCTTGGAGGGTTCCTTACAAATCAAGAATATTCTAAAACACCCTATACCATTCTATGTACAAGCCTATGTACAAGAATATACAAAAGATCTCTAGAATTCTCTAGAAGGCCTTGGACTCCTTTCATGCCTTCCACCATAGTGTAGAGATGTGTGGACTTCTCTAGGCATTTCTAGAATCTTCCACATTCTTCCTACTAATGGCTAAGTGTAGGAGTCTCTAGAAGCTTCTTGGGCTCTATATAAACCCATGGGGAGGCTCATTTGAAGCATCTTGTGACACTCTCCCCACCTAAGCTGCAAACATCTTTGTTGCTCCTTTCGCTTGAAACCGCTCAATATGCTCCTGGAACTGCCATAGTGCATCTGTTGGCTCCCAACTAGCCTCGCTCTCTAGTAGTCCATTCCATTTCACTAAGTACTCCATAGCAGGAGGCACACCTCATCTCCTGATGACTCGATTTGCAAAGATGTGTTTTACTTCCTTGTTATAGGAGGTCACGACCGTCGTAGGTGCCCTCTTAGAAAACCCTCGGCTTGGATCATCCTTGTTTTCATGATATGGTTTCACGTAACTTACGTGGAAGATGGGATGAATCTTCAACCTTGGTGGTAACTCAACTTTATAGGACAACTTGCTGACCTTCCCAAGTATGGGGAAGGGTCCTTCATACCTCCTCACAAGGCCCTCATGCACTGGCCTTAGCGACTTGAATTGTTGAGGAAGGAGCTTGACCAGCACCATATCTCCAACCTTGTACTCTGTGTGATGTCGCTTCTTGTCAGCTCACTTCTTCATCTTCCTAGTGGCCTTATCCAAATATGAGCGTGCTATGTCAACTTGCTCGTGCCACCCTTTTGCGAACTTGAAAGCCGCTGGACTTCTCCTCGTATAGCCTATTGTTAGTGTGTGAGGAGTTAATGGTTGTTACCCTGTGGCTAGCTCGAACGGGATCTTGTTGGTTGCCTCACCCCTTTGCAAGTTGTATGAGAACTGGGCTATATCTAACAACTTAGCCCAATCCTTCTGGTTGGCACTCATGAAGTGCCTCAAGTAAAGCTTCAGTAAGGCATTCACCCTCTCAGTCTACCCATTTGTCTGTGGGTGAAAGCTTGTGGAGAAGTAAAGCTTCGAACCCATAAGCTTGAAAAGCTCCGTCCAAAACTTCTCTGTGAAACGCAGATCGCGATCACTGATAATGTACTTAGGCAACCCCCAATACTTGACTACGTGCTTTAAGAATAACCTTGTCGTCTCCTCCGCAGTGCAGTCGGTCGGGGCTGTTATGCAGGTCGCATACTTAGAGAACTTGTCCACTACTACTATGATAGAGCCATTATCCTCTGACTTGGGTAGCCCGATGATGAAGTCCATGGTGACGCTGTCCCATGGGCGCTCTGCTATTGGTAGTGGTTCCAACAGGCCTCTAGGCTATCGTTGCTCCACTTTGTCTTGTTGTCACACAAGACAAGTCTTCACATAGGCCTTAACTTCATCCCATATTTGTGGCCAATAGTAAGCTGACTCAAGTAGTGCCCTCGTGCGTTGTTGCCCAGGGTGTCCAACCCACTTGGTGTCATGACATTCCTTAATCAGATTCCGCCTTATGTTTCCCCATTTAGGCATGTAGAGTCGTCTCCCCTTAGTGTAAAGTAGGCCATCCTCTACCCAAAACCACTTAGTTTTCCCTTCATGAGCCAGAACGATGAGACTCTTAGCCACTAGATAATGTTGCAACCCCTTCCTTAGAAGATCCATTATGTCTTCTTGAGGCTGGCTCGTCATGGATGCTAGTTCTGCCTTACGGCTTAGGGCATCGGCCACATGATTAGCGCTTCCTAGGTTATACTTTAGCGTATAGTCGAACTCAGCTAGGAAGTCTTGCCACCTAGCTTGCTTAGGACTTAACTTCTTTTGTGTTTGAAAGTAGCTAGTGGCAACATTGTCGGTCTTCACTATGAAGTGAGACCCTAGAAGATAGTGCCTCCAGGTGCTCAAGCAATGGATGATGGCGGTCATCTCCTTTTCTTGCATCGTGTAGCATCTCTTTGTGTCATTTAGCTTGCGACTCTCGAAGGCGATCGAATGCCTATCCTACATAAGGACTCCCCCAATAGCTAAGTTTGAGGCATTTGTGTGTACCTCAAAAACTTTGGTGTGGTCGGGTAGTGCCAACACCGGCTCCTCAGTCACAACCTTCTTTAGATCTTCAAAGGCTTGTTGTCACCTTCCATCCCACTCCCATGCCTCTTCTTGAGAAGATTAGTGAGTGGAGCTGCCCTTGCGAAGTACCCTTGATGAACCACTGGTAATAGTTAACCAAGCCAAGGAAAGACCTTAGTTGAGGTACCTTAGTAGGTGGATCCCATTCCTAAATGGCCTTCACCTTGCTGTCATCCATCATCAGCTTACCATCTTTGATGCGATGTCCTAGGAAGCTCACTTCTTCCTTAGCAAAGGAGCACTTCTTCTTCTTTACGTATAACTCGTTCTGCCTTAGGATCTTGAAGACCTTCCTTAGATGCTCTACATGCTCCTTCAGGGTGTTACTGTAGATGACTGTCATCCAAGTACACCACCACGAACTTGTCTAAATATGGGTGGAAGATCTTATTCATGAGCGTGTAGAACGTCGTTGGGGCATTGGTGAGGTCGAAGGGCATCACTAGGAACTCGTATGAGCCATACCTGGTCACACTTGTAGTCTTCGACTTATCCCCCTCCGTAATCCTTACTTGGTAGTAGCCCAACCTCAAGTCTAGCTTCGTGAAGTATCTCGCCCTACCAAGTTGATTGAACAAGTTGGCGATGAGTGGAATAGGGTTCTTGTTCTTTATTGTCACCTTGTTGAGTGCCCGGTAGTCGATGCACATCCGTTGGGACCCATCATGCTTTTTCTGAAACAAGATTGGCGCGCCATAGGGAGCCTTGGATGGTTGGATGAACCCTGCGTTCAACAACTCCTTAAGTTGTCTCCTTAGCTCCTCCAGCTCGGGTGATACCATTTTGTATGGCCCCATAGTGAGGGGCTTAACTCCCGGCTCCAACTCAATCTTGTGATCCTCCTTTCTTCTAGGAGGGAGTCTCTTAGGCAACTTGGGCGGCATCACGTCCTTGAACTCATCAAGGACTCCCTTGATTTCCTTAGGCATGGGTTCTCCCGACCCATCATCCTGTTCTTCCTTAAGGGTGGCGAGGTAGGTCACCTCTTTCCTCTTTAACCCCTTCTTTACTTGCATAGCCGATAACATAAGGGTCTTGGGCGAACCTTCGGTGATCGTAGGGACCATGCATGACTTCTCCTCCTCTAGGATAGCCATTGAGCCTAGGAAGGGTACTGGCACGACCTTGACCTTCTGTAGGAAGTCCATCCCCAGTACCATCTTGAAGTCGTCCATGAGTGCCACTGTGAAGTCAACCCTTCCTTCTTAAGAGCCAATGTGCATAGCCACCCTGCGAGCTACTCCGTGTGATGGCTTGGTAGTTGAATTAACTACCTTGAGCCAACCTCCTTCCTTGGATGCTTAGAGCTCTAGCCTCTTTGCCTCATCCTCCTAAACAAAGTTATGAGTGGCACCAGTGTCCACCAGGGCCTTGGTGTCCATTCCATTTACAAGGGCCTCTACATACATTAGCCCTTTGCTTTGAGGCGTCTTAGGCACTGACTTGGCCTTAAGGGCGTTTAGGAGTTGTAATGATCTCACATGAGCATTACCCTCCTTCTCTTTTTCCTTGATCATAGCATTTAGGGCTTTTCTCTTGGGGTAATCTCGCGCCTAGTGTGGCTTATCACATAGGAAGCAATTGGTCATGGGCGTGAACTCCTTTCGTTTATCTTTGCCCTTACCATCCTTGCCACTAAAGGTCTTACTTGATCCTTTTTTAGGAGTGTACCCCCTTGATCCCTTGTCTCCCCCGCCTTTGGCATGATTACCCTTGGACCGTGGCTTGGGCTTGGAGGAGTCTCCCCTTTTATATTCCACCAAGGACTCTGCTACTGCCATGGTTGTGGCTAGGTCTTAAACACCACGTCTCCTCAACTTTTGCTCGGCCCAGCTTTGGAAGTTGTCCATTAAGTTGAACAGTAGCTCCTCCTCGGACATGTTGGGTGTCTCAAGCATAAGCGTAGAGAACTCTTTGACATACTCACGGATTGAGCCCGTGTGCTTGAGACGCTTCATATTTTTCCTCGCTAGGTAAGTCACATCCTCAGGGTAGAATTGCCTTTTGATTTCTCACTTAAAGGCATCCCATGTGTCTATGGTGCACGTCCCTTTTTCTATATCGGTAAACCTTCGATGCCACCATAGAGTAGCATTATCAGTGAGGTAGAGGGTTGCGGTGCGTACCTTAGTTGCTTCATCCGTCAGTGCGATAGCCTCAAAGTAGCACTCCACGTGCCATAAGAAGTTTTCTAGCTCCTTGGGATCCTTCTTGTCACTGAACGTGTGTGGCTTGGGCACCTCCACCCTTGGTGCCTCATGAGTGGCCATGACTCGTGCTGATACAACAATCTTATAGATGGTAAGCTCTTGTCGAATCTCCTGGTCTCGGGCCTCCATGCACGTAGCCAAGGCCTCCACCCTTGACTCCATACTAGCGAACATGCTCATGACCTTGTCTTGGAAGGACATGAACTCCTCGTGTGACACCGGCTGAAATTGTGGGCCTAGCACCCCCTTATGAGGGTCTTGAATCTGCTCCCTTAGATCCCCTAAGCCCTTCTCCATGCCTTGCTCGATCAAGTCCACCCCCTTCTCGGGTGTCTACCATGGCTAGCTCCACTTTGGCTAGCCTTGCCTCCATGTTGGCTATGGCATCACGAGATTTATCCTTCCTGCCCCTGCCCCATGCAGTAGGCTTGATCTTCCTCCCACGGGTTTGCTCGCTAGTCTCCTCCACGTTGGAGCCCGACATGCTTCCTTTACTATGCCCGCTTCGTAGCCGTGCTCTAATACCAATTGTCACAGACTTAGTCTTTTCCTAAGCTCGTGTGGCACTTAGACAAGTCAAGATAGTTGATGTTGCTAAGTCAACCTTACTCCCAATGCCTAGCTTGCTAAGCTAAGATGCTCACGACTTGGAAGCTTAGAAGGCGTAGTAGACAACTCTTAAAGAATGAAAACTTTTATTGCTCAAAGGAAGCTTTACAAGTGCTTTGGGAACTCATTTGCTTGGTGCCTTGGCCAAAAGAGGTCACACCTATTTATAGGCACCAATGGAACTCTCTGGAACCTTGGAGGGTTCCTTACAAATCAAAAATATTTTAGAACACCCTACACCATTCCATGTACAAGTCTATGTACAAGAATATACAAGAGATCTCTAGAATTCTCTAGAAAGCCTTGGACTCCTCTCATACCTTCCACCATAATGTAGAGATGTGCGGACTTCTCTAGGCATCTCTAGAACCTTCCACACTCTTCCTACTAATAGCTAAGTGTAGGAGTCTCTAGAAGCTTCCTGGGCTCTATATAAACCCATGGGAAGGCTCATTTGAAGCATCCTGTGACATTGCACCCTTCAAGACTATGTTCACAAGTAGCTTCTTAAATGTAATAGAACACCAAACTTTATATTGGGAAAATGGTTTTTTTATGAGACATTTTAGCTTCTAGAAATCAGTCTTTTTTCCTTTTTCTCCTAATTGCTGGGGGGAAAAGCGGAACATGCATTTGTTGTATCTCTGAACATAGTAAACGCTCAAAGATATTTTAGTAATACATCCATGATCCAACTGCCAACACTTGCCTCTAGGACTGCATTTGGTGCAGCAGCCTTCTTATGCTTGTAGAAAGGAGTTCTAGACCTTAAAAACCCATTTGGACAATACCCTGATCTGTGATGGAGCTGGAAGTTCTGTGGAAGCATGTACAAGAATGAAGTGCTGGGTTGTTCTCAAACTGTGCTTTCAGGAAGGTGGATGAAGCTGTTCGTGATGTTCTGAGAAGAGAGCGAGATAGCTCTGTCAAATGCATTCTAATTCTTCATGAGGTGTTTAGATGTCCATCCTAACTATTTGTACTGTCATTGTTTTTCAGTAATGGTCCCACTTGTGTGCATAAGTGGTGATCAGTACACAATGAATTGTTTCAAATCCCATAAAACATCCTCCTTCCTATATAGGCACTTTCCTAAGTTTGCCCCTAGCTTGCTTGTAGTTGAATGTGACCGTATTCGACCCACATTCAAAGGGATCAAAGTGCTTCTTTAATCTAGATCACTTGTCTATGGTAGAAGCTCTGGTGCATACACATTGCTCAAGGGAGGTGCTGATCTGTTAATCTATTTGTATTGAATAAATTTCAACATGCTTTATCCTCAATATTTTTTAAGTTCGTTGGCTTTTAGAAGTTATCGTTTTATGCATTCTTTCACTTTTGTTTTTCAGGAAGCCATGGCAAAGGACACAATGGAACGGACTACAGAACCCAACCTCAACATAAAAGCCTACTTGGCTGATGCATACCTGCATCCAATTTTCCAATCTTTTGAGGAAGAGGAGTTGGTTGAAGTTAGGGTAGACAAAAATCAAACTCACATCCCCAGTCCTTCAGAAAGCGTGGTCAGTTCCCCATCCCCGCCTCATTATGCCTATCATTATGAAGTCCAGCCTCCACCTCATTATGTACATCATTATCATGAAGCTGAGCCCTGAATGAATTAATATTGGTATAGAGTTGCTTATAGAAAACAGTAATCAGTTTTTCCTGTTATTTAACTTTTTAACTGGTGAGATTATTTCCCTTGTGTAATTGTAATTGCCATATTCTAATTCCATCGACGATTCAATGTGCATATGCCTGAGTTCTCATATCCAAAGTGGCATGTAAAATTTTGAAAAAACAGAACTGAAAGTTTTTCACAAAACTACAAAAGAAATGGCAAGGCCGTGGATGAGAAACTCAGAAAATGCCTGAATTAGAGATGAAGAATTTGTTCCAATAGTTCAAAGTCAATCCGTAAACAAGAAATATAAGTTGACAAGTGGGGGAGCCCCTTGGAAGCTTTGACAATCTCTCTCGAGAATCGACTCCTGGGTGGTTGTGTAGAGCTCCGACACTCGACCATTTTTCAGCAGATAACATATTATGATTTCAAGCCTATCATCTTTCCCACTAAAATTTTTAATCTCAATTTGCTTGACGTGCAACGCCAGACAAGTTGTCACGTACCGCAGCACAATGCAATTTTTGGCTGGATGATGGGGATTGCTAGTCAAATGTACATTCACAAGGATGAGAAGTTGTAGATTAGGTGACCTCTCGGGAAAGTTTTCCACCCATCCCCAACATTTGGGAATATAGGGAGATTATTATAATCAGCATCACCACTCAGATACTGCCATGCACCACATGTAAATGTATAATCAGCTTCATTTAATAATGGATAATAATATGATATGTATATATATATATATACACATGGATGCATGCCTAGTTGCAGAACTGATCCATGTATTGACGGAGGCACTACTCAGAGGACTGCGCCATCTTAGATGGAAACTTGGCATGCATGAGATATCGCTGAGAAGCATTACTCTTTCCACAATATTCATCAACGTACTACTGTTAAGAGTGTTGGTAGTGTGTGTGTGTGTGAGTGTTTTAAAGTGAAAAAGAAGGAAAATGATAATTCCGCATTGGAAAGGGATGTTTAGTGGGTATATATATTAATTCACTTCCCTTACCCTCATGAGGTTGTGGAGATGCAAGAGAGGGCCTCATGCACCTAGGGGTCTAAGCCCATTCAAAAGGGAATTTGGGTGGCTCGAACCAAAAACCCTTAATACGCGACATGTCCACACACGCATCTTGCCTGGGACTCTCCCCTTTCCACGTCTAGGCATGTGAGTTTAAATTAAATTTGAATTAATTGGTTTTGACAGTTCTACTTTAATGGTTGTATCCATTTAGGCTTTTGAGGTTGTAGTTGTTTGGCATTTAAGCCTTGTCACCATTTAGGAGAGTCCCTTGAGCCTATAAATTGAGAACCCTCTTAGCCTTCCTCTTCATTGCTCTTTGCTCTCTCCTCTCTCTCTCATTCTATTGCTACAGTCAGTCCTCCCGGTTAACCTCTGCATCTACAACAACCACTATGCAACTAGTCCCATCTTCATCCTTGTCACTGAACTACTATTGTAACACCAAAACACTACTACATCCTATTTATAGTCTGTTCATTCTATTTTCTGGAGGAATTCTTTTTTGTTTGAGTTGTACTATTCCTTGCTGAAGTTCTGCACCCAAAGCAAGGGTTTTTGGCTATTAAATCCTAGAGGTAGGTAGCTACTTCCCTTATGCACCGAGTTTTAATACCTAAAAGGACGGACCTGCTTTAAGGACGATAATTTTCACGCCTTAGCCTAATCCAATATAAGTGTCCTCTTTCAATTTTTTTTTCCGTTTGTTTGTTTTGGTCTTGGTCAATTCTTGCTTAGTCCCTTTTTTTTGAGACCTATTTTTCTAACAAAGAAGAGACTTGCTTGAGCCTGATTCTTCTTAGACATCCTCATCCTCATCCTCAAAGACAAGAGTAGGGGAAGAAGCTTAGATGTATCTCCATTTTGTTGATAGAATGTTGCATCTCACTACAACTTTTGTTGGAAGAAACGAAAGGATATGACACAGAAGCGCATCCAGTAGATTGTTGATACTATCTCTACTTTCTGTGTCTCTTGAATCTACTACTTGTATCACCTCCTCATTCTTGTTCCAAATTCAAAACCAAAATTATTATATATTCAAAATGATAAATGTGTTTAGAAAACAAAAAACAACGCCCAATCAACCTCATGGCACATAGATGGTGCAGTTATTCATAGATGGCTTTGTCATCGCACTTCCAATGTGTTTGCAATCAAGGATTTCAATGGAAAAGAAAAGAAAAGATTCTGATGTTCTCAAAAGAAAAATATAGATGGTGGACTTTACAATCCTTATTATTCTTAGAGGGATTTAAAGACATTTATGCTAATCGTCATAGACATAAAAACTCCTATATAATTTTTCGTGTCTGTGCGAGACTTAGATACCCTTCTAAGCTAACCTTCTAAAAACCACACAAGATTAGAACAAGAAAACCCACACAAGGCACACAGAAAATTACAAGGCATCGATTCCAACTTGTATTTGATTTCTTTATTAAATAAGAATACAAGACACGGTTCTTAGCAAGACTCTCACAATAGCACTGGTGAGTTCATACTCTCTAAATCTCTCCATCTAGATCTCACATTAGGCGGCTTTCCAGCCCTTCCTATTTATAGAGTAGCAATACCCACTCCTTGTTAGAGTAGGAGTACACATCCTAGTTCTACTAGGATGTTTTCTAATAGGCTATGATACTAACCACTCCTACTAAAACTCAGAGTCCTAAACTTACTAAAACTACAATTACAATAGGAATAAGACTCCTACTCATACTCAACTTGTAATCCCACTTTGAGTCCATCTCTTATGTGCTACTACATGAGCTTATATAAGAAGCTATTGTGTGTGCCAAGCCCTTTTCTTGGTCTGCACGTCTGAGTCTCATCCATGTCAAGGCAACTAACTGTCTTTATGCCCACACCCCATGATGTGCGCATAGGTTGCATCACACCTTGGTCTCCTTACCCATGGTTGCACGCTTTGGCAAGGATCACTACCACCCTTTGCTCATGTCTAAAGCCCACACCTCTTCCTATTGTTACGATGACACCATGCCATATCTTAATCTCTCTTGGTGCAACAACGAGTCATGACATTGCACCCATGACTCCTTATCCATGCACAAGTGTGGACCCCGCATTTCGGCTCAATGCTCGAATGCGTTTCCCACTTGAATGGCGAGCTCGATTTTTATTTGAAAAATTGATTTTTATTGATTAAAAAAATTTGACTTGGAGTCGCCACTTATTTTTGTTTTATTTTTAAAGGGTAAACAAAATAAGAAAGAAAAACCCTAAGTGTGACTCCTTATTTGGAAAAGGTGGTCTGTGAAAAACCGGATCAGGTTCGGGGGTCAGGTTACTCATCGGGAAGGTACGGTAAAGACCGTAGCACCCCTCTAAGTCCCTAAAGTCGGGCCTCTACTAATAAAATGAAGCTGACGTGGCAATGATGAAGAAATCAATAAATACTCAAATCAATCATGCACATATGAGTATCAAAACATGCGTATAGCAAGACCAGAATAAGGACAGATGCGTACCTGGGCAACGATCTTCAATGCGCTATCAAGAAGTGAGATTAGTGCACAATTAAAGGATAGTCACATGCATATTATAGAGCAGAATAAATCATGTATGGCACCCAAATCAACCAAACAATCCATCAATCATAAAATCTCATATGTTGGGCCCCCACCAAAGCCCGTTTATTTTTGCATGAATTGATTCCATAAATTCCATTATTCGGAATTACGGAATTTGATCCACACTTATTTCAAAACATTTTAAAATCAAGAGAAGTATATAAAAAAATGAAAAAGGCTTGCCAAAGAGAAAAATGGCAACCAAAATTTTATTGGAAAAATGGATTTTTGGAAACTAAGAAAAATACTAAGGATGAAAGATAATGAGTTTGAAATTATTTTAAAACAAACTAGGATCTAGAAAATTATTTGAAGAAAGGGATTTAAAAGAATATTTTTCAAAGTTGAAGATGGTGAAATGGGAAAATGGCATTGTGGCCCAAAGGTGGCCATGCACCATGCAGAGAATAGAGCCATTCTGGAGGACAACTCATGCTACTGCCTCTTATTTCAATGTATGGAACCCAATTTGAAAGGCTAGGTCAATTTCAGAACTTGCAGTCTTCCAGCTTCTTTACCACTTCTGAAATTTTGGGGCCATGAGCAGGCAAGTGTAGAGTAGATAATCGAGTCACTTCCCTGGTGTCATCACTCTTCACTTCCTTCTGTCTTGAAGCCTTCCAATTAGCAGCCAAGGATCCCTCCTTAGTGAATCTGGAATTGAGATTTGCCAAGCAATCCTGCAATAGGAGTAACGTCAACGGTTCCCCAAGTAACTATTTGGCAATGAAAGTCACTCTCATTCAAACAAGTCACGCGCCGGAAGTATGTGAGGGCAGAAACGGAGCTATGTGAAGGCTATTGAGCATTGGTTATTCAGTTTTGGACAAGCCCAGTTCGCTGAGAGAACAAGGCGACGACCCCGAAAATAAAGAACATGAGAAGCATCCCAGAGTGCTCAAAGTCATTCGTGTGAGATGGGTTCAAGACCCCATTCACAAAGAACTTGAGATGAGTTGAATACAAAAACTCTATGCACATCTCAATAAAAGTTCCGATTGCCAACACATAAAGCTCCAAGTATCTAAGCCTTCCATCAAAACCAGACACTGGGTTCAAAACCCGAACCTGAAACTCCTTTGGGTTCATCACAAATCTCACTACTGCGCTGCATGTGTGCCACAAAGAAACTGACGCGAGAACATTTTTATCAAACACAAATCTCTGGCGAAATCTGGAAATGAATCCATGTGTTTCTCATTCTCTAGTTTGTCTTGCTTGTCAATGATATTATCAGTAACTGGTGAATTATTTTTCTCAACCTAGTTTAAGCCATCATATTTAATGTGGTTTCCTGGGAAACCCAATTCAAACGGTGGCTGGTACTACGACTGTCAGGGGACTGTTCGAACATGATCTTGGGTGGGCAGCATGTCTCCATAGGTCTGGGCACAAGACATCATTCAAATTGGACCCAATACGCCTGTGAATAATGGGTACTTCACGTCTTCATAGCATGTGCAAAGCCTGTTGGTTTATCCAATGCAACAAAACCAAGAAAGTCAATGACGCAAGCAGTCCAGTTCTCAACCTGTAGCATGATATCCCTACCCCAATGAGCAATGGAAATGCCGAAACTGTCGTAGCAGCCAACCACTGTGTAATACGAAGCAATGAAGGACATTTGAGTTCAAACATAGGTCAATCATATCAACTTATTGATCACTTTCCTGACCCATCTATCAGATTCTGTCTTTCCTTGATGTTGCTTCTAGTATGGAAATCTGCCACGGATTTCTAGTTCCAGAATCTTTAGTGCATAATCATTGATCACATTCTCATCTGAAACAAGGATGCTATGCTCTTCAAACATGCCATACATTGATGGGAACTTGTCAACATCTGGAAGCTGCTAAATATCATCATACAGAACGGATAGAGACACCATGTCAGCAGACGAAAGGCTAATTAGTTGCTGTCATTGAAGGAAGTCCCATATGCCCAGGCAATTCAGGCTGCTGCTGTTGAAGCTTTGGTTGCTGCCCCAGATGAGACACTGCCCATTGGAGGTGATAAATTTTCTCATGCATGCATTTGAGTTTGGCAAGAATTTGGAATCCCAATGACGGCTTTGGATTAATTTTGAGTGGCCATGCAAGGTGTAGGAAATGGGTATCGAGAAGTGGAGGTATGGTGTTGAGACTGGGTGAGGTAAATTTCAAATGTCAGGCATGGAGAATAGGATGATGGGGAGTTGGAGATGGATATATACAAGGGATTTCATGCACATGGGAAAATAGGCGACAAGTGGGTATGATAGGTGAAAGGCTTCGGTGGAGGGCTTCAAAAAGAATTTGGATGTCTTTCAGCTGATGACACACGTCTATCATCATTGGGAATGACTTTCTCTATGGAATGAGACCCATAAACTTTTTTGATGCTTATAAAAAACCTACAACTCCAATAGCTGCATGATTTGGGAGGTGATCTATGCACTTCGTTCCACGTGGAATTGAGACAACACTTTCTGAAGATCGAAGGACAGCAATAGCATTGTCGCATTTCAGAAAGGCATCATCACGCTCAGATATTGCAGCATTTTGCTGCAGTAGTGCCTCATATCCTAGGATAGTCAATTTGCAGCTATAGTCATGAGGGTCCCACATAACTTTGTAAAGGCTCAAAGTGGAGACAAAGATTTATTATGTGAGCAGCAGAAGCAGTGACAGTGGTCACGAGCATCTGCCATCCTCAACTGGTTCCGGAATAGGAGGTGTTTCTATTTGGACTTCAACATTCGTTGTGGTATCATCTGCTGCAACAGCCATTATTCCGATGCTAATTATGCCATCTATCCACTCCGTAAGTAGAATGTCTGATGCTCCTCTCCTGTCTTCTAACATATCTGTGAATTAGAAGGTCATCACGGTTGCATATACTAAACACAGCCTCATTATCCTGAAGCTCTAGCAGACAAGTTGTTGTCGCTGTCCAAGGATCCATAATTCTGATGCAAGAAAAACCTACTTGTCAGACTCTTCCTTTGGATAACCTTATATGCTCCTCAGAAAGAGGATCGGGGGTGAAGAGCTTCTCGATGGCGACATCATCAATGATAGGGCCATAGGTGGGGTCATCCTCCAATGAGCATCTTCTTGTCATGCTGTGAGAAGTGACATCTGGAAATGGTAATATCTGTGCTTGCACGAGTGATATCAATCAGTCCAGCAATATATTGAGCTCCGCTGTCTAATAGGAACATTTTCCTCACATCCACAATGCTACAACTATCATGGATTTGGTTTGTAATGTATGATGGCACCATTTGCACCCGAAGCACTTATAGTATCAAAGCTTATATCCAAGAAATCTGCCTACATAGAATAGAATTTAAGAAAATTGTCTACAACATCTACTCCTGTCAATAGCACACCCTTAAGGATTTCTCCTTTCAGCCAGGACCAAAACTGGTGCAAGAGCAGCTGCATCCCTTAAATGAGAATTGCGCATCTCTTCTAATTTAGCCTGATTTTTCACAGCCTTCGCCAGCAAGATAGGTGATATCATATAAATCTCCAGTGAGAAAACCCCAAACTGATCTTGATGGGGACACTAAACATCTGTATGAAAGTAACCTGCACAAGATCCAGCCATGCGCTTCCAGGTTGAGCAACAACATCTTAACCACTTTGTCATTCACTCCTTTCAAACATCCCTTCGTGAACGTCAGCCCAGGTCATCATATACGTGAGAAGAAGGGACCTGACCACTATCAATATCACCAGGATGGCTATTAAAGCCTTTCATAGAGTTTTCATTTGCACTGTGACCCATTATACCCATGGCAATAACAGATGATACACATGTCAAATCTATAGCAAATGGAATGTCAGCAACTTAATCACTTCTTTATCAAAATGGGACTCCTTCGTTAAAACACTTTGAATTTTCCTTGAACATCTCTTGAAAGAGCAAAACTCTCAAAAGGTGGTTGAACTGGTGAAGGAATCAACCAGTTTCCTTACTGTGACTCAACTCTATGACCATGTAGCGTGTGATTCTCAATGAACTCGCCAAACATAATATTACCTGGGTTTGGTAAAACATGTCACTGCCTTGGACTCTTGAAGAAGCTAATGATTAGCCGGCATGACCAGAAGCATCTAAGGAAACCAAGGGTAAAAGAGGTGTAGCCGGAATCTGGATGTTACCATTCAAACCGATGACCAGTCAAATGCTCTGTAATGAGGTCATCTAACAGAAAGACCCACTGAGTATCACTTCTACGCACAAATAGAATATCAACAAATTCAGAATGGCATCATTGAACCAATTGAACCTCCCGTGATCCTCATAGTAGAATCTCATCACCCAATCATAGTCCCTTCCCGTCATATTTGATCTCTGAATGAGTGCACAGCCAGACCCAGATCTACTTTCTTACAGCCATTACATTGAAGGAGGCCCAGAAGCAAAGTATTGGTCACAACAAAGAAAAGAACCATTGAAAAGAAACACAAAAGAAAATGAGTAAAGGTGATTTTCAGAGGTTTCACTTCATGAATCATCCGTGAACCCTCTGATTAGGTGAGAAAAATCATTTCAAAGGCAACTATGGGCATTTTCATAATAGGAGAAAAACATACTAAGATTAACAGTGGCAAATATGTAGGCATGATTATGTTTCAACAAGCAATAAGTGGCCTTCATTATCCACCCCAAGCAAATCAACAAATATTCAAATATCAACAAGCAATGCAGAGGGATAGCAAGGATCCAAATCAAACAATAAACCTGTTGCCTCCATACCTGAGAATATCCTTTCCAGTAAGGCTCTGTTCTGCTACAAACACCTCAAGTTCCCCTTTAAAATCAACAAAACTAATGAGACAGCAGCACCTCTTCTACTCTTCAAACACACAGCTCTGCCCCCTTGCTCTCTCTAATCGACAGCCTCCCACGGAAAACTCTTCAATGGCAATGGAAGCTCTCCTCAATGCCGCTGCCTCCTCTCCCTCTCGTCCTCCACTCTCAAAAAAACTCCTCTCAGCAAAACTATCCCCCCGTTTTTCTCCTCAAGAAAACATCCCTCTCAAAGACCAGAAAAATTCCCCCTGGTTTTTTTTTTTCCTCTCTGAGCTCTCCTCCAGCTCTCTGCTAACCAAAAGCTCTCCCCCCTCTCTCACAAAAGCCACTTTTCCTAAAAGCAACCCCCCTTCTCTACAGGAGACGCCCCCTCTCTTTTGCATGCAGCTGGCAAAAAAACGGTCTGCAGCTTTTGCAGATTCCCTCACACCCCGTGTCACCTTCTCATTGGCTCTTAAAACCACTATTTTGATTCCACAACAGCCAATCTCAGGACAGCATGTGGACTCCTAGGATGGTGACATCTGGCCACAGCTAGCTGCAAGAAAGGAAACGTGAGAAAAATCACAGCTCCCCAAAATGGGGGTCTACAACAAGGCATTGCACCCTCATGTGTTTTTCATTGCTGTTACATCTTCATACCTCTAAGCAACAGACCATGGCATTGCACTCTTGTGCGCATTGTCAGGAGGGGAGTCCACTTCATGCTCTATGCTATTGCGGTCATGGGTTGCACACCACCACATGTCTTGGAGCTCATGTGTAGGTGCCAACAAGGTTTGCCCTCTGTACCTTACTCATGTTGGAGGCCTTGCACCGAGGCCCCCTTGGTGTGGCCACACTTATGCCACCTTGAGTCACCTACTCCCCTTAAAAAGCATTTCAAATTGTTTTAGAAGTTTCTAGAGGAGTCATCACCTATGCTTGAGGAGGAATAATGGAGTTATTAAATAATTTTAACAATCTAGAAATTCCCATAAACCCTCATGTTGCTTGCGTGTGCGCCCCATGCGCACGACTTCTTGTGCATGCGTCCCATACATGTGTGCAATTACCATGTGCGGGCCCCATGCATGTGGCCTGTGCTCGATGCCCGTGCACCCGGTGTGTGTGGCCTATGAGTGTGCCCCATGCACAACCCAGGTGTGTGCCTCATGCATAACCCATGCATACGCCCCATGTGGGGGCTTATGCACAGTCCATGTGTGCATGAAACCTATGCACACCCGCCTAAGTGCTGCAACCCTTTGCCCATCCGATGCCACAAACCCGTTACCACCTTGTCTCTTTCCTCAGAGCGAGCTCCCCCATGGCTGCAAGGTGCCCACCCGAGTAAGGGTGCGGGTGCTAACACTAGTCACAATGCTAATGCACCAAGCATGTGAAAAAATTTATTATAAGAAATTATTACTTTTACATGAATACGGAAAGAACATGAGTGAAAAAGATAAAGGGAAATAAACTTTGACAAAAGAACCTAGGCTTGTTAGGGAAGAAAGAAAAAAAAGTAATTCAAAACCTAATTTATAAAATTAGGTGGTTATTCTTTCGGTTGTGATTTAGAAAAAGGAAAAGGAAAAATTTTAAAATATAATGAGAATAATCTTTTAATAAAAAAACTACCACACATATCTAACTCAAAATAATATTAATCTAGGATGAAAAATATACAAAAACAAGCACAATTTTCATCTCATCAAGTACAGCTTCAAAGAAAAGAAAAGTATTAAAAATACATAAAGGTAAAAGAGATATGGAATTTCAAATAAAGAAAGAAAATTGAAATTAAAAGTGTAATAAAAATATGATAATGGTAGTAACAAAGTTTCAAAGAAAAGAAAAGTATTAAAAATACATAAAGGTAAAAGAGATATGGAATTTCAAATAAAGAAAGAAAATTGAAATTAAAAGTGTAATAAAAATATGATAATGGTAGTAACAAAGTTTCCATTTTTCCACTCTCTCTTTCCATCGAAAAGAATATTAAAAATAAAAGATCAAAGATATGACAAGAAAAAAAAAATTAACGGGTAGAAGTTAAAAATGTGAGATAGATTAAGATTTTCCCAATTTAAATTTTAAACCACAAAAATAGAATCCCAAACTATAAATTGCTGGAAAATATAAATTGAAATAGGGTTGTAACTTGGGCGGATTGACTTGATACAAACCGAATCCAACCTGACATTTGGGTGGGCTTGGACAATCATTTTCAATACTTGGATTGGACTTGAGTTAGGTTTTTTCAACCAGAACTCAATTTGGGTTGGGATTGATCTAAGGTTTAGACAATCCGATCCCAACCCGAATCCAATTTAATGTTTTTATAATATTTATGATGCACCTTATCCTATATAATAATATTCAAACCTGAGTCTATGTTGAACAACCCGAACTCAACCTAAAACTTAGAAAAATGAGGTTGGGTTGGGTACCTCGGGTTAGGGTTTGAGTTGAGTTAAGTTTGGGTTGATTATTTCTTAATTGGGGTTGAGTTTAGGTTAGTCATCGACTCGACCAAAACACCTAAGTTACAACCCTAAATTGAAATAAGAAAAATAATTATAATAGAAGGGATGATGAATATTATTTCACGAAAGAAATTAACCTTTTTCCACTATATTAGATAGATAAATAATGGGACTAATTAAGTAATTTTATCATGTAAACTAGGTATTAGAAATGGATCTTCCAATTAATAGTATAGATAATCTTTTAATTTTTTTAAAATAGTATAAGTAACTTGTGCAGATTGGGCTGGTTGCAATTTGTGTAGATTAATAGTATAGACAATGAAAAAGTAAGGCGTCATTTGGATATCATTCTTATTTTTTCTTTTTTAAAATAGAAAATAGTGGAAACTTGTGCAGATTGGGCTGGTCGCAATTTGTGTAGATTATATTGGGTTAATAACATTTTATGATAAATCATTTCATAATGTTTTAAAAATTTTTTATATATTTATATCAAAATGTAAATAGCAAATGAAACAAAATTTCAAAATAATAACAAAATTTTTTAAAAAGTATATGATATAATTATAATTTGATACTTTCTTTAAAAAATATAAAAAATGAATTTCATAATATAACATGATAAATATTATAAAAAATTAAATGAAGCTCAATTAGGCTTAATGTAGACCCATACTTTTCACATGTGTTCCTATTCAATGGCAAAACTTACTAAATATTAAAACCCTAAATAAAAGTTAATTTGGTATGAAATTAGCAAATCCAAAATAAGAAAATAGTTAAAAAAAGTTCTAAATAATAAAAGCCTAAAATTAAGATAGATTTGGCTTGAAATTAGAAGCTCTAGAATAGGAAATAATTGATATGAATCTGGAAAGTCAATCAGTCATTAATCCACGTCATAAATCGCGCCCAATCAAGCCAGATTAGCTCTCAATAGCTTGGATTAAATTTATTACACTTTCATCTTCCTTTGGACCAAGCTTGGAATGTCCTGCGTTAGAATCAGCCCAAATTTCTTGAATTAGCCCATTAAGTGCTTTTTTGATCTTCTTGGATCTTATTTTAGTAATAGGCCAACTGGAACATACAATGGATCCTTGAATGCTTGTTGATTCTCATCACTTAAAATAATAGTAACATTTATATAAAATATAAGAATTTTTAAAAATTGATTTTAAAAAGATAATGATTTTTTTTTAAAAATTGAGATATAAAAGTTTAAAACATTTAAAAATATAATGTAAGTTCATATTTTTTTTTTAATATTAAGAGTTTCTACATTTCGTATAGAAGTTGATCAAACTATTACCATTTTCTATTTTTAAAAGTAAAAATAATGAAGTGGACATGAAATTTAATGATATGTGTAGTATAACATTTTAATTCATCCCATTTCGCCTTTATTGCACATCAAAGATACCTCATTTATATAAATATAATCTTTATTGAATATCAAAGACCATCAATTCATCTCATCTCATATAAATATAATCTTTATTAAAAATCATGCACAACTATGAAAAATTTACATTACGGCTATGTTTGGTTCCTAGAAAATTTGAGGGAAAATGCAAGGGAAAGAAAATATAAAGAAAAAGTAAAAGGAAAGAACAAGTGAAGGAAAATAAAAAATAGATTAAAAGTTGATAATTTTTTTTTTTTTTTTTTGTTACTTCAAACTCATTTTATTTATTTTAACTCATAAATATAAAGATTAAATAATTTAAAAATGTATAAGTTTTTAATTAGTTTTAATTATATTTTATTTTCTTTGATATTTTTCATAGGACAATTAAACATGAAAAAAATCATTTTCTTTTACATTTTTTTTTCTTTTCTTAGTATTTTCCGAGAACCAAACATAGCCTAGATGTACAGATTTTTTTAAATTAAACTAATTATATCTTTATACTACTTAACCCATATTCGACTAATTTGAAATTTGTTTTTAAATAAATAAGTTAATTAAATCATAAATTTGATTATAACAATAATTATATATATATATATATATATATAAAATCTAACTTAGCCTGATCATAAAATGGGTTACATGCTTGTTACTTGCTTAATAATTAAGTAATATTTAAATTTATATTTTTGACATGATTATTATTCATATTGGATTTAGGTTGACCTATATAGTAGAATATCAAGGCTTTAACATAACACGAACACGACCAATGACACGAATTGCCACCCCTATTACTACCATTGTAACATTATAGTCAAATTCCACACCAGCTACAAAATATTGTAAAACCTTCTTTAATAATATTGGGTATAATTCTTTCATTCGTTGCAATCAAAAACCATTTCTCAAATGTAAAAATTTGAGGCTAGGAATAGAAAAATCCTTATTGAATAAATCAAATTGAAAAATCGTGGGACGTGTCCTTTATTTCTCCCTTTATGGGTCCATCAAAATTGAGCTTAACATAAATAATCTCTATAATGAAGTTAATTTGGCTCTAAAGGCTCCGGCCTATACCCCTGTCCGCACCAACAAAAAGAGAGAGAGAGCTTAAATTCTAGAAATCATAAATAAGTGCTTTAGTTCCCTTCTGAGGATCTTTCCAGCTGCAGACTTGGGTATGGGGTGTGTGAATATAACCTTTCTCACCTTCTTGTATGGTGCAACCTGCCACAAGAAAACAAAAATAGTGTTTGAGGGGTGTTGGCTTGTCATTGTTGAAAAACCAATTTTCCTAAAAACTTAAGCTTGTAGGAACCAAAACAAGCTTTGATACATAGTTGTATTATCGATTTTTTTAAAAGCTTAAACTTGTAAGATTTAAGTTCAACATGCATATCATGCTTCTTAACAATCATGTGCAGAGGTGATGAAAATGCTTTGCTCAAAGTGGCAAACCTGTTTCTCGACATAGTTAATAATAGCTGCCTGAGAAAGAGCACTTCCAGGTCTCTTGACTACAAATGCAACTGGTACCTCCCCAGCCTCCTCATCCCCAACCCTGTAAATTGATAACAAGGAACGACACACCGGGTCTGAAATCACTTATTCAAAAATTATATCATGCAGTTACATGGAAATGAAACCATTCCAGTTGTTAGATTTCAACTACTAGTAGTTGGTGTATGTGATCTTTTTTTTTTTTCATTTTGTTTAGCTTGAAGAAATGAACTTACTACAAATTTTGCTACAATGGCTGCTGAAAATATTCCACTTCTGTAATTATATGGGATGTTACTATTATTTTGTGGTGATCCAGCCATTAGGAAAACATATTTTATGTTTTAACACCTCAACTCAACAACGCTATTATCGATTTCAGGTGGCGACCAGGACCACATTTCTGTCAGATTATAGCAAATCTGTTCATGTATTTGCTTTCCAGTGCTACAGAAATGAAATAAAAATATTTCAATTCCGCATTGTGTCAAACACATGGTAAGAAATTATTCAAGTGCATAAAATGATCACACATACCCAGCCACCGCAGCATCACTTATTTCTGGATGTGATATCAATATAGACTCCAAATCAACAGGAGCAATCTGCAAACATGGAACATGCCAAACAGGAATTTGTTAATCATAATAATCATAGTGCAAACATACTTTTATTAAGTATAATGTGCTCCTTCCCTGCATTTATTATTTGCCTCGTCACAAATAATATTTGTAACCCTAAGCGTATATTTTCAAAAAATTTGAACACCGAAATTAAGGCATAAGTAAAGCAAACTACATCTTGATAAATTGTTCTGTCTAAAGAAAAGCCAAAGAATAGCAGTTTCTGTTGTCACTTCCAATAAAATCACTGCCTACATGTATGAAACAAATAGCCTTCTTTTAAATTTACTTTTCAAAAGCCAAGGATTCATAAGTGGGTATTAACCTATGCTAATAATTTTTGTGGATGGAAATGCATTCGAAATTTAATATTATGAAGAGAACAGAAAAAAAAAAAAAAACTTAAAGTATTACCAAGTAGTAAATATTAGAGAATACCAATTAGAATCAAGGAACAAAGTCATTTCCTTAAACACAGAGACCAAGGGGCTCTGCTGCAACCACCTCATCAATATAGCCTATTAAAACAGGTTTAGCTTGCAGGTGCAAGATAAATGGTACTTCTATCCTAAAGAAAAAAAAATAAAAATTTTAAATGATGATCACAAAAATAATACAACTACCTCATAGGTTCACATCTTGTTAAATGGGAGATGCATCTTTTTGAAAATTTCAACTGAAACAAACAATTGTATTGTTTGGATAATTATAAGACATGAAAAATAAATTATTCACCTGAAAACCCTTGTATTTGATAATCTCTTTTATCCGAGAAAACATATACAAGTACCCATCTTGATCAAAAGAAACAATGTCTCCAGTGTGTAGCCAACCTTCTTTATCAATTGTTGAAATCGTTGCTTCCTCATCATTTAAATATCCTGGAACATTAAGGGAAAATTACCAAATCCCTGCTTTAACATGGACCTAAGCAGTTGCCAAAGAAAAGGAAAAGGACATGACTCCATTTGTTTTCTAGGATAGTATGGTGAAACAGTTCCCTTTCATTATCATGGAGATGCAATACTAATAATCAGTTTGTGGGATTAGGATTCAAACTATAGCCCTCTAAAAGTGAATTCAGTTGAAAAATGATCATGAAACCATAAACAGAGTTTATGGTGTTAGATTCATTCCCCAAAGAAATCTAGTGAAAGGAAGTATCTCTCAAAATAGGCACCTTATCTTGTTTGGGAGAAGGAGATATATGCAAGGATTGGCTTTGACCAAATCTAATATGATAATCAAATAAAGAAGTAAAAATAGTTATAAATCAAGAAAACTGAACTGGATCCTGTGAGAAAGGTAAATAGGTTTTATATCACATGGCTCAATGAGAAGGATTTCAAATTCCCATAAAGATGATGGTACGTCATACCCTGTTGAACTCAACTCAAAAAACTTATTATAAATACCCAATGTCTCAATTAAACTCAAAACACCAAAAACATCGTTTTTTTCCCCTTCCATTTTTTGACATTAAGCTACCTAGGGCCATATTTTAGCTGAAATGTTGGTCTATTATGACATATTTCCCAACCTCAAACCAAATCCTTTTAGCCTTCCTCTTGTCCTTGGAATGTCGTATCTTTGTTAATATGATTTATACTTTATTAAGACTTTCTTATCCTTCCCTTTTATTCACTGAACATGATCTGCTTTTTCTTCCATTATCTGAACAAGTTTGGAAAAACATCTTTGTCCCCATTATAGTACTCAACTTGTGGCGTAAGTCATCATAATCTTAATTTTATCCTAATTACAATTTTCTATTTCTTTTTTAGCACTATACATGTATTTCTTCCTAAGTTTCCTCATTTCTACATCTATTGAGCATTGAAAAAGACTTTTCACATTAACTGGCTTTAGAACTTCCCCATTTTACCATCAAGTTCCTCTTGATGAAAGTTTGGATTCTATAGGTTTCCTTTTGCAACTCTTTTGATACAAGAAGTGATTTCATCACGTATGATTTTGATTTTACACCCTCTTTCAAAATCCATTTCCTTCTCTCATATTTTTGGCCTTTTCTCCTCTCAAATTTTATAGGGATATCCTTGGGCAACTATTTCCCCTCTCTTCCATCTGTTAAAAAAACACACCTTCTAGTATAGTCTGTGTCCTGTTTAGCCTTCAACTCCTATTTGTTGTTTATTTTAATATGCAAGTAAGACTACTAAACATAAACTTGATCCTTTTTTTTGACCGATTTGAACATACATGTTTTTTTTACCATTTATGAAGGTCAGCAAAGAGCCTGTTTGGGAGTGATGCATGAAGGATTAGAAACATATCATAATCTTGGAAGTGCTTTCTTCCAAAAATTAAGCATTTGGAATAGTTTTAAAAATCTAGCAAATCATTTAAAGTGATTCTTAGACAATCACTTGTTATGTGGTTCTTCTAAAAATCATTTTTATGTAACATATTACCAAAAACACTATCAAATGCCTGTTTTAGTTTATATCTAAACACTAGGAAATTATCCATAAAAGCATATCTGATTGAAGTTCTCTCAAAAAAAGCACTTTAGGAAAAAAACACCTATACCAAAATCACTCCCAAAACAGGCACTAAATGTCATGTGAGTGATTAAAAAAAGTGTCCTTGCTATTAGAAGACAAAATATCACTTCAGAATCCAGGATTCTCTCTATTTGTATAAGATTCTAAGATCATATCTTGTGCCTTATTGTTTCCTAAAACCAAAACCCCACGTTGCTGCCAGGTTTTGGAATGCAACAAGCAAAATATTGAAAAATTAGCAGGATTCCCTTGTTATATGGGATTCAACAATTTTGCAAATAACTGAAATGCATCGACACTGTGACCAATAGTATCAAGGTTCCAGAGAACTGAGAATCTTTGTTACCTTTCATTATACCAGGTCCTTGTAGCCATAGCTCCCCACAGTTTCCAGGAGGCAATAGAGAACCACTGCTCAAATCCACCACTTTGGCTCGCATGTTTGGAGCCAAAAGGCCTATTGAAGAATAATTCCGAAGCTTCTTTGTATTGAACCCACGAGTTCCTACTGCAGTGGACTCAGTCATTCCATAACCCTGGAAGCATACAAATTTACTTCAAGACATTCTAAAACTAAGGAGGGGAAAAAAAAAAAAAAAAAAAAAACAAAACCAATGTGAGCAGTTATATTCTAGTAGTAGCACATGTGCCTCAGGAACTGAAGGCTTCAACCAATCAATGATGACAAAGCCTGTTTTTGTATCCATAAACCAAATTTTAATCTCGACAAGAGTTCATGCAAAAAAAATAAGGGCAAGAAAAGACATGTGGCAATCTTCCTCTTATTTGAATGTGTAGGTAGAAAAATACAAATACAGATGCAGACCTTTTAATCCAGGTGATTGTATGCATGTTATAGTTCAGATTTTCTTCCTCCTATTTCTAGGCAACAAAACACAAGCAGGGGGAAGTTTCTCAGCCACCAATAAGTAATGAAACAAACACACTTGCTCTAGTCATTGTTGACCCTAAAGATGTTGTCAAAGGAGATCAATGTAGGTGATGTACCTGAATCAAATCAACATGTGACAGAGTCTGCACAAATTCCTGTATGCTTTTCTGAGTCAAAGGAGCAGCCCCACAACAAACCTGTTTCAAACTCCCAAAACAGCCAGCTCCAGCAGCCCTAGCACTCTTTATCAATGCCATCAATACTGGTGGGACGACTGGAAAATGCGTTACTCTGTATCGATCAATGGCTTTCACCATCTCATTAGCATCGAACTTCCTCATCACAACAATAGCAGACCCCAATGATATCAACCCCGTCACAAAAAGTGACAGCCCATAAATATGGAACATTGGTAAAACAGCCAAGTAAACATTCTCCGACCCCGAGTTCTCATACAGCGAAGCTTCAAATCGAACAAAAGTCTCAACCATAGCTATGAAATTCCCATGCGTTAGAACAACAGCTTTAGTTGAACCCGTAGTACCAGACGAGTACATTATTGCTGCCACATCATGCTGATTAATCACAGGCCTAGGACAACAATCCGGGTCACCAGAAATTAGCCAATGGAAAGTAGAAAATTCCTTGGATTTGGAATTGAAACTCCCATTTTCTGGTACTCCAATGACAGGAACACCTAATGCTCCAAGTTTCTCCGATGTCTCAGGCACAGTAAAGGCCAGACTCAAACTACAACCAACTGTTTGTTTCCTGATCTCAGTGAGACTGCTTAGAGGATTCATGGTTGTTGCAATTCCACCAAGAGACAGAACAGCCAAGAAAATAACAGGAAAGTAGATAGAATTAGGCAACAGAAGCAAAATTACATCACCTTGTGAAAAGCCCATCTGGTGCAGACCAGAGGCCATGGATTTCACCAGTGGGTGCAGTTGTGAGTAAGATATGGAAAACCCGGACGAGTAATCAGTGAGAGCTGAGACCCCATTATGGTTTTTTGAGAAAATGAAGGAGACTATATCAAGATGTGGGTCTGATGGAATGGGTAGGGAAGGATATGTGCTGCTGTAGATGCCTGTTTCTGGTGAAAACCAGTGAGGGTGGCCATTTGGGTGTGTGTTATCAGAGGCTCTTTGGGTGTTGGTGGCTTGGTTTTGTGAGGAGGCACAGGCATTCAAGGGTGTTGCCATGGATTTTTGCACTGAGCTGGGGGCTCAAGAGTTTTAAGTGGGCGGGGGGAGCCTTGAGGCAACAGAAAACAGAAAGTCTGAAAAACACAAGAGCCAAAGAGCAGAGAGACGTTATACAGCAGAAGTTAGAAAACAGGGCATGTTACGAATACATCAAAAAGCCGTATGTATATGGACTGCCTTCCATAGGAAGGAAGTTTGTTAGATGTCAAAAAACCAAAAATATGAAAATTGTACAACACGATCGCAGCCCACTTGTGCACATCATAATACCCACAATTATTATATTTAAATTTTTTCTTTTTTAAGAAAGAATTATATTTACTTCACTACATATCCACAAATGCTATAATGGAAATACATATACACATATATATATATATATATATATGTGGTTAATGTATATTAAATTTATGGTATATTTTGAATAAACAAATGGGTGAGAACTTTTTTGGTACAGCCCTGACCCATGTGTTGTGGTGTGCAACAAGAGTTACTGCACGCCTAAGTCCCTTTAATCCCATGACTCCATCATTTCTGCTTACATAACACACAACTCAGTCTCAAACTCTGTGTCTTGTCATACCAATGCCACGCCACCGCAAACTCTATTCCTCGCTTTTGGCCTCCCATCGCCACCTCGTCAGTCGGTCATTTTTAGAGATAAAAAAAACGTCTCTTTGGATCAATTTGATAATTATTTTGCAAAACAGTTTTTAAAAATAGTTTTTTTAAAAATTATTTTTTTGATGTTTTATAAAACAAAAATATGTTTTGAAAACTTGAAATATTTTAACATATTTTAATATTTTTAAAATGAATTTTATATATTAACTTTTATTTTTAATTATTTTATTTATTTACATAATTATCTTTTCGAATAGTTATCAAAAAACAAATAAAAGTAATAGAAAACAATTAAAAAAATGTTTTATGAAAATGTCATACTTTTTGTTTTTAAAATAAAAAATAAAAAATAGATTTTTTTTTTTACTAAACATATTTTTCTATTTTTTTTGTTTTAAATAATAGAAACATATTTTTAAAAACCGTTACCAATAGACCCTTAGATATTTGAAGGCATAGTTGGAAAATAAATAAATAAATAAAACCATTGCTAAATTAACCGACAAATAGCAATAGCCCTGAATCTTAAATAAATAATGGTATTCAAAGGAGAGAGAAGGAAGAAATATCTGTGCCTAGGTAGGTAGGTAGTTGGCCTTGTTCCTTTGTTTTCTACTAAAAGTCCTGATTCCCTGTTTTAAGCTATGCCACATTCATAATAATTTAACCGTCCCACTCATCACCTTTGTCTACGTCTGTCCCGGGAGAGGTTGAAACATGAAGTAAGAAGCCAAATGTGCTTATTGGGCTCCTTTTCATGACTAAAGCCTTCCAAGTTCCACCAAAGCTCTCATGTGAGACAAAGACGTGGAAATTAACTTTCTACGACAAGCCCAATTGGAACTCCATTAATCAAGAACTAATCCATCGTTTGTAATATGTCCACATTTATCGCTCAAGCTTCTCTTAATGCTCAAAATTAACTTACATGTATTGTTTCATCTCAATTGATATCACAATAATATGATATTTTAATTACATTTATATTCCTACTGAAAAACTTAAGATCTAATATATATGGTAACACTCAAAGAGGGTGAATGGGCGTATTTCAAAGATTTTAATACAATAATTGAATTTTAATATTCAATTAATCATTTGAGAGATTAAAATAACTAAATTCAATTATTCACACAAATGAGACAAAGGATTTTACATAAAAAAAAACTCTCACACAAAGTGTGGAGATAAAAAATCATAGTCTAGGACCTTAGATAAAAAAATCACTATATGAGATCGTAATACACAATTTTACTTGATAGATGTTACCTAAGACTTACTTTCCAACACTGTATCATAATCCACGTTCATGATACAACACCTCAAGTGCTCCAATGGATTCACCTCAGCTCTTGAGGGGGGTGTAGGTCTCTCCAACAACCTAGAATTCGTTCAAGGAATCTTTAAAAGCTTTTGGGTATAGTAGGGCAAGTTAGGATTTTTTAGAATGAGAACATCAAATCTTAGAACACATTTAGGTAGAGTATATATAAGTCAAAGGGCCTAAAAATCATAAACAGAATTTTCCCAAAAAATAAAATCTCAAATTTCCAAACAACGAATTGCCAAAATCAAGCAATTTTTGGATTGAGCGATCAAGTGGACTTAACCATCACTTAAGTGCTTCAAGCACTCAAGCACTTAAATAAGCTCTTGAGCATGGCTCAATGCTCAAGCATTGGCTTAGTGGTCAAGCATTTTGGCCAGTGTTCCTGCCAATTTTTCAAAAATGTTTTAAATAATTGCACTCAATTCCAAGTTTCCAATCCAACCCATACCACTTCAAAGACTAACTTGCCTTTACCTAAACATTTTTAGAGTTATCTTAGTGGCATTCTAGTTGATTGAACAGTCAGTGTCTAAAAAGATCCTATGCCATAATGAAAAAAAAAATGCTAACAAACAATATCAATGCATAATATACCAATACCTATTAGTATTATGTTTTCAATAAAACCTTGGTGTTGGGATTCTAGTTATACCATCCTAAGATAAACATCTAAAAGAGAGGTGAATCAGGTATTAGATTTTTTTTTCTTTCAATTTTTAATAAATATTAACTATGATTTAGCAATAATATAATAAAAATAACAAATAATAATTGCATATAAATAGAGTAGGGAAAAAGAAAAATGCAAACTCAAGATATATATATATATATAGTGGTTAGGCGCAACACAACCTATATTCACTCTTCTCAAGCTCTAATTGAGCTGAAAGTTCCATTTATCCAAGACTTTTAAATTCAAACTCTTCAAATTCTTTACACTTGGATTTTTGGTTCTAAGTGACCTTTTAAAAGCCTTAAGAGATGAATCAACATCCTCTTTATGCGTTTTCTTTTCTAGTGGTTGATCGCTTGATTTTTTTCGTCGTTTATTGGATCAAAACACAATTTATAACCTAATTCACTATTCTAGAGTAGCTTGTACCCGATCAAAAGTGGTTTTAGTACAAACTACTATAGTATAGTGGTTTTTAGGTGTCATCCACTAGGATGAATTGTTCTCGTTAATTAAGACTTGAATGAGAGGAGAAGAAATGATTGTGATCAAGTGAAATTGATTTGAAAATTTATGGTGAAAAGTCAATTTAACAGTGGTTTCTAATTGAGAAGAACAATGGAATGTGAAATGGAAGAAAATTAATAGGAAATGGAATTCTCGGAGTTAGAATTTTCTAGAAAACAAATTCCATGGTGAATAGATGTTGAGATCTAATTTTCATCAAGTTAGATTGAAAACTTAAATTCTCATTTAAACCGATTTTTGATGTAGCTTTAGGTCTAGATCTAATTTCTCTTCAAATTAGGTTATTTAATCCAAGAGATCAATTCAAATCATATATTCAATTCATCTTAAATTATCTTCCAATGATTCACACAATGCAACTATTCAATCTCATCAAATCTAGTTTTAAGAATTTAATGAATCTACCTAGTTTGCATTGTAATAATCATCCAAGACAATTTGAAGAGAAAAATCCCAAAAATTCAATTAATCAATCAATTAGATCAAATTACCTTTGCAATTAAAGCTCATTTCTCTAATTTACCATAGATCTTACCTCTAGATTCTCCTTCCTCCGAGAAAAACGAGATTTAGCCACTTATGCTTGGAGATTTGATCTCACAAGGCATGTTTGGTTAGTGAGAAAATGAAGGAAAATAGAGAATTCTAGTGAGAGAAAATCTAGAAAATTCTACAATTATAAATGTCCAAAAAGCTCTTTACATGAAAAATTCAAGTTTCTATTTATAGGCCAAGGTCAAGTGGACACTTGGCAACCTCTCATAGTCTTCTAGAACCTTCCAAATTTAAAGACATCTGGAAGTTTAAAATTTCCCATGAAATCTGGACATTTCGCATAAGATATTCACATTTCTCCTGATCGTGCAAAATTCTAAGGTGAGTGGTTGCAGCATGTTGAAACACTTTCTGGACCATTTCGCATGAGAGTGCAAAATTTTCGCTTGATCATGCAAAATCAACTTACACATCTTCCTTAACTTGAAACCAATTTTCCTTATCTGGTTCATTTTGCACAATCATGCGATTTTGCAACATTTGGTTTTTGAGCTTCCCTTTGTTATTTATTCCATTTCTTTGTTTTGATTCCACCTTAACTACCTCCAATTAGCTCAAATCCTGGTCTAAACCAATTGCATTACTTCTTTCATTATGAATTTGGATCATCATCAACATTATTTGTTCTCTTCAATTTGATTAATCTCTTTTGTCACCAATTTATCAAAATCATACATTGAAATAACTCCAAAACTTCATAAAACTTGTTAGTAACTCTTGTAAGGGCAACAACATATTAATTGAGTGTTTTAGGCATAATTACTACTCAAAAGATATGAAACTCAAGAGAATTATTATTTAAAATATGCTCTTTTTGAGTAGTAATCAATGGTACTTCAGTTCTTTAGATCATGCCACCATCTCACTGTTATCACATAACAGAATCTTAGATGATATAGCCAAGAGAACTACCGATAAGCCAAAAGGCTTCCTTTATTTCCATGAAAACAACAAAAAACCACTTAGAGTGTACATATACCCAGGCTAGAGTCCTTATCAGACTAAAGTCCAATTTCCTGATACAAAAGGAGTATCAAAGATACTAAAGTATATGTTTGACATTCGTCTAAAACTCTAATTGGGAAATGGACTAATATCCACTCATTATTCCTAGAACAAAGCAAATATCTGGTCTACCACATAGCATCACATACTTAAGGCTATCTCGCCTTAATGTGATCTCTCTCCATAAATGTCCAAGGACATTATTGTTGAGAAAGACAACTCCAAATCCAAAGAGTAACAAACTTATTTTGGTAACCACTCTTAATTATAAATTATCTATCATGAATTTCCAAAATTAACTTATTTTCTTTGAATTGGAAATCCTGTACAAAATAAGAAAAATAATGTCTTCAAAGAATTGGAAAATAAGAGCTTTTCCTTAAAAGAAAGTGTGGACCCGTTTTTTTCACAATGCGTCTCCACTTGAAACGCCGAGACTCACTTTTGATCTATGAAAAACATATTTTTATTAAAATTTAGAGTTGCCACTTACTTTTATTTTTATTTAAAAGGGGAAATCAAGTAAGAATAAAACCCTTAAAATGACTCTTGACTTTTGGAAAAGCTGTCTGCAAAAAACTTGAGTCTCGGTTCAAGGATCAGGTTACTTATTGGGAAGGTACCTTTGAAGATGTAGCATCTATCTAAGCCCTAAGGAGGTCTTTACTAATTGAGTTAAGGGAAACATGATGATAAATTAATTGATTTTAGGTACCAGAAAGGGCTAAGGTGATTTCAAAATTCTACTAACATGCCAAATAAGAAGTTAAATTGCAATCATAAAGAGGAGTTAGGGTGTATACCTAGATTGCTTCTTAAGTGCTATCATGAAACACCAAAGTTAGGTCAAGTATTATATCACTTAACATGCATTTTATCAAAGGAAATCAAACAAAAATCAAGGTACCCAAAGCAGTATCAAATATGGATATAGTTCACTCGAAACATTCTTTTTCCAGCCAAAAGAAAGTGAAAGTTGCATAGTGTACCTGGATAGTATACTCTAAATGCAAATACACTTGCGATATGAATAGAGAGGTTAGGACAAAAAATGATGACATTCAACTAGGAGAGAAAAACGTGACATGCATGATCATAATAAGATGTTTAAAGCCAAGAATTATCAACAATGACCTAGTGAAATAGCGAACTAAAAAACATTTTTGCCATACATCTGAAAACCTAATAAACTAAAAAAAAAACTAAAATACTTTAATGAACTAAATGAAATAAATTAAATTAAAATGAATTTAGGAAAAATATTTTACCACATAACTAAATAATCTAGTAAAAATAACTTTAACTTAAATCACCCAATTAAACTAAAGATTTTAAAGACTCCAAATTTTTTATTATCACAAGAAATTTAACTAAAACTAAAATTTTAAACGCTCTAACTTTATCTATATTAAAATAATATCTAAAACTAAAAGTAAACAAAATTCAATTCTTTCATTAGGATTAAAAAAAATATTGAAAACTAAATTTTTTTAAAACTCTAGCTTTTATCTACATTAAAATAATATTTAAAACAAAAAAAATTAAAAACACTAACTTTCCTATTAGCATTAAAAAAAAAACAAAAAACCTAATGCTTAAATTTTAAAACTGTAACTTTAATCGACCTCCTACACAGGTTTTTTATCCTTAAAAAAATCAACCATTATATTTATCATTTTTCACTATCATCAACATGCATTTTAAAGCAACCATTACATTTCAATTACACTAATTCATTTGATATTTAAAACCCAAAACATTAACACACACAGTCACATATTATATTACTTAATATTTAAAACCTGAAACACTAGCTCTCACACAACCACATATTATATTACTCATTTAAAACCTAAAACCTAAAAATTAATTAGAACAACAATTATATAATATAATGCAATTATATGAAACTGCCACCACCACTATACAACAACAATTATTCAAAAGTATAATAATATAATATAATATAATAATAATAACAATAATAAAATCATCTCAACATTACATATTATGAAATTATTCGTACTTGAAATTCCATGGCCACTATACAACAACAATTTTTAAAATAATGAAATTAAAGCACTTTGAAATGGCAGTAACAACCTCAACCTTACAGAAATGGCAGTGGTGTTATTCATAATAATAGGAAACTTAATTAGTAGTGGCTACGCGTGAGGATATGGCTGCCCCATCTTCAAAATTTTGGTGCCTCCTTGATCCTTTGTGTGTGAGTGGCTCTTCCAAAAGCGCGTGTTGACTTCCTAGCCATATGATGGTGTGGCTACCTCCACTTTAAAAATTCTGTGTATGAATCCTCAAGTGTTCTGCCATCAACTAAAACATCAACTTTCCGAACAAATAAATGGATAAAATCAGAAAACACAAAACAATCCACTTCCAAAATCCAAAACCCAGAAGAAAAAAAAACTATATATCACATCTCTCAAAATGACCATCATTGGAACCTCATGCCTGAAAGGAAAACCTGTTGACCTTGACCTATATATTTTTGGCAGCAAACACTACCCATATTCTTTATCAATCTCCTACCAATCTCGCTTATAATTTACAGCTCACACATATCTCTTGTAACCATTATATAATACAATGAATCACAAAGGAATAATATGCTCTCATTTTTCTATCCTTTCTGTAAACCTAACATGGTATCAGAACCCTACTTGCTATAAGTAAGCTTTGCACAACACATCCAATAACCTCTATCATCATTCCCATTTTTTTTTTATTTATCTCTCTATTCGTAGTTTTGAATCATGGCTGATGAGTTTTCTTCATCCTCTGCAAATCCTGTAGTTCTCACAACAGGAAACAATCTCTCATTTCAACCAAACACCCTTATCTCCATCAATGCTGCCACACAAATGCCATTCAAACTCGGCAAAATGAACTATGCGTCTTGGAGAGCACAGTTCACTAATCTTCTCTTTGGATATGATCTATTGGGCTTCCTCAATGGCACAACTCCTTGTCCTCCCGAAACCATCCTACAATCTAGTTCTACAACGCCTATCTCCAACCCCGAGTGTAAGTTATGGAAACGATAGGATAGTCTCATTCTCTATGCCATTCTTGCATCAGTCACATGGGTTGTTGCCTCACTTATCTCCTTTGTTATAACTTCTCATGAAGCATGGTAGAAACTGGAGACCACTTTTGCAAACCGATCATGAACCATAATGCTTAGTTTACGTAATATTCTAATGAAGACAACAAAGGGTTCTCAATCCATTTCTGAATACATGTAGACCATCAAAATCATTACCGATGATCTTGCTTTAATGGGATATCCTCTTAGTGAAGATGAAATTATCCTCCATGTTCTTAATGGGCTAGGCAATGATTTTAAAGAAATTAGTGCTACCATTTGAGCCAGAGACTCACTAGTGACATTCAAAGAACTTCATGACAAATTACAGGATCAAGAAGCTCTTTTGAAGCAAGATGACGCCAGTAGGGAAACTCCACCAATCACTGCTCAGTTTCATTACAAATTCTCTAATCATAAGGGAAATAGTGAAAAAATTGGTTAGCATTTGGGAGGCAATTTCAACAACAAAGGATCAACCAGTAACTTTGGCAATAGAAATATCTTTGACAATCAGGGAAAAAAGATTGTTCAAGGTAATCAGTAATTTTCCAATCAAGGAAATCTCTATCCCCAACAACATTTCAATTCTTCACAACATTCTTAGCCTCCCAACAATGGTACTAATCAACACCGAATTATCTATCTACTATGTGACAAAGTTGGCCACAGTGCCTAGGTATGTTGTTCCGGACCACCACCATGCTTCTCACCTCAAGCCAACTACAAGGCCAGGGATCAAGCCAGCGACAGTGACACTTGGATAGTTGACTTGGGTGCCTCTCATCACATCACTTCAAATCTTCAAAATCTCTCACTATACTTTGATTATGGTGGTAATGAGGACATTATGATTGGTGATGGTAATGACATTCCTATAACTTATGTCCGTTCCACCACAATCGATTTACCCACAACCACTTTTTCGCTTGATAGTGTTTTATGTGCACCCTTGATTAAAAAAACCCTTATTTCTATTTCTCAATTTTGCCATCAAAATAACACATCTATTGAATTTTTTCCTCATTTCTTTATTGTGAAGGATTTGAGCACGGGGGCATCCTTGGTGCAAGGTCAGAATAAAGGAAATGTCTACTAGTGACCAATGTCATCCTCAACCTCCACAACCAAACCACAGGCCTTGCTCACCAACAAACCCACCATGGAGTCTTGGCATTGTCGTCTTGGTCACCCCTCATCTCAAGTCCTCACCAAGCTGGTTTCTACTCAAGCTCTACTTATGTTTGCACCTCGTATCTTCTCTTCTCATTGTGACTTTTGCCTTAGTAATAAGAGTCACAAATTGACATTTGGCACCTCATTAATCTCGTGTACTAGGCCATTAGAAATAATTTACACAGATGTTTGGGGTCCTGCACCAATAATTTCATATGATCATTATTGTTATTATGTGATTTTTGTGGACTATTTTACAAAATATACATGGCTTTGTCCACTTAAACATATATTTGATGTCACTTCTATCTTTGAATGTTTCAAAACTATTGTTGAACATTACTTTGCAACTACCATACAAACAATTTATTCTGATGGTGGTGGAAAGTATCAAAGTCTTAGTCATGTCCTTTCTCATTTCAGTATTCAACATCTTAAGTCACCACCTCATACACCTTAAATCGTTGGTACAACAGAACGTAAACATCATCATGTGGTTGAAACTGGACTTTCTTTCTCCATCATGTGTCAATGCCTTTTTACTTTTGGACTTCTGCATTCCAAATAGCAACCTATCTTATTAATAGGCTGCTAACTCCAATTTTGGTCACCAATCTCCTTTTGAAAAACTTTTCAAGAAACATCCTAACTACACAAAATTGCGAGTATTTGGATACTTGTGTTATCCTTGGTTTCATCCCTATACGTCTCACAAACTTGATTCTTGTTCCCATCCTTGTGTGTTCATTGGTTACTCCTTAGAACATAATGCTTATTGTTGCCTTGATCCTATGTCTCATAAACCCTTTGTCTCCTGTCATGTTGCATTTATGGAATCAGAATTCCATTTTCATACTCTCTTATTAAAGGTAGATAGAGTTGTAAACACAGACCTCTCCCATTGGTCTCTCATTGACCAACCTACCTACTTTCCAATTCTGTATACCCATACATTCTCTTCTTATTAACCAAACACAGACCCACCACACATAACTGTTAGGATAGAGCCCTTAAAAGCATGACATGGTGTAATAAAATTGGAATTCATTATTTATTTAATGATGTTCTAGTTTCACTTTTATCTATCATCATTCCATGTATTATACTTTATGAGCATTATTACTTGCATATTTTGCATTGTATGTGACATAGGTGCATTAGGAGTTGCACAAAAGATCTAAATCATGGGTTCATTGCAAATAGATAACTTGTTCACATCCGATTCATGGGTTTAGGCAACCCATTAGAGGTTGTAGTGCACCACCTCCTAATTGGAGGGATGACTGGTCTTGGCTATTGAGATGGATTTTCCATGGTGAGTGCACTAGTGTGTATGGTTACATATTGGATAGGACCTATAGTGAGTCATGACTTAAGGCTATCAAGTAGTCATGACCTTACCAAGTTGCTTCAATGTGTTGTCTCTCAACCTTGAGAGAATATTGAGTTTGTGGTAAAGTTAACAATGAATTTGACCTACGGGTGAGATCATAAGTTGATCATATATTCCTTATGGATTGGGTCATTGTTGATGGAAGCCGGTAGCCATAAGTATTCTCAATAGAGGCACCATGAGCTCTCTTAGGATTGAGACAGTGTGTCCCCTTGGGTGATTTTAAGGAGGTGTGTTCATAAAAACTATGGCCATAGTAGTTCTTTAAGTGGAACTTGACATAGGCTCTTTGAGAGCTAAGATGTGTTAATTAAATACATAATAGAAGGATCTATAACTTAAGGATGTTAGAGGTAGTCTTGAAAGGCTGATAGTTGTTCTCTTGTTAAACTACAAACACCAGTTCATGGGGAGATTGAACACAATGGATAGTAGGTCACATACCTGAGCACTTAGTGTCTCGTTGTTATTTACATAAGATACTAGAGTTCAATTAATTCTTTCTAGTGGAATGTTGAATCAAATTTAGAAATGGATTTTGAGGGAGCCAATATTCCTATGGGTCCCAATGGTTCCTGTTCGGAGCTCATATACCTTATTGGCATGGATTATGAAGGTCAGATTGGCTTTAGGTTCCCTTTTGTGTATAAGGGCATTTTGGTAATTATGTAAGATTGCAACGGGGTAAGTGAACAAGGTCTCTGGATTGGGCTTATTGATTAATTAGTAGGCCTCCTTAGGTTAATTAATCAATTAAGATCTATTTTGGATTAGATTAAGTGACCCAAGTCCATGTGGGCTTAAGTCACTTAAGCCCACTTAGGAACCCTATAAATACCCTTAAGGGTTAGGATTTCCATAGCTTTTGTCTTCCACCATCCAGAAAGATTGAGAGCCATAGCATCCACCATCTTTTCCTCCTAATCGAAAGTTTGCCAAGATCAAGGTTCGAGTCATCGGGCGAAAGACTTCGGGTTTACAAGACTTTTACAATTTCGATCTTCATATTCACCATGTAAATTTGATTTGGGAGCATCCAAATCTGAGTTATGGTTTTCATTAGCACTTTATGAATCCTTTTAAAGTATAAAAATATTATTTTTGCGCTGTACATAGGATTTAGAAAAAGCCTAGGATAGTTATGCATGTTCTTGACTTGATCTAGACTTGGGAAACAGAGAGATTCAGGTTTTTCCTTTTAACTGGTATCAGAGGCATAGGTTAGTAATAATGCTAGAACCATTCTAAGGTGTGCTAACTTGTTTTTACAAGGTTTTTGTTTATCCCATGGCCCCAGGGATAATTAATGTGTGTTCTTTATTATGATCTTGTTATAATATGATTGTTATAATTGTGATTGCTTTTTATTGGGGATGTAATAATTATTGGATTGGTTTTTTACTTTTCTTATATGGGTTGTAAGCCTCATAAGAGGCATAGGATTTTTTTTCTTTTGTAAAAATATATATTTTTTAATTTTTTTTATACCTTAGAATGATATGTAAAAGTATAGGATTTTGTTGTAAAAATTCATTCTTTTTTTTTTTTACCACTCTTTATAACCTATGGAAGGTATGGAAGCAATCCAAAGCATCATAAAGAGTTTGCACACATTCCCTTTCTAGAAAAGAGAAAAGAAGGCTTCTTGAAGTTTCTTTCATGAGTTTATATGGTGATTTAAAGGAAAAGAAATAATCTTGAAAGTTTTTTATTTGAGATCCTTGGCAGCACAATTTTTTCATCTTTAACTGAAAATTGGGATGACTTCCCATGAGTTTCTTGGAGTAACCCACCTATGAATTTGAAGCTTAGGAAGTCATGAATCCAAGGCTTTAAATAGATTTCAATTAATCAAGGTTGTGTAGAGAGCATGGCAGCATAGTGACGTTGACTTCAAATCAAAATCGGGGCTACCTCCTATGAGATTTTTGGGGTAAAATTCATATGGATTTGAAGCTTAGGAAGTTAGAAATCTAGTGCTTCAAACAGATTTTAATTTGGAATTGAAATGAGAGAGTTATAGTTGATTGAATCAAGACTGTGTAGAGAGCATGTCAGCACAGTGATGCTAACTTCAACTCAAAATCGGGGCTACCTCTTATGAGCTTTTTGGGGCATTATGGTTTTGAAGCTTATGAAGTCAGGAATCTAGTGCTTTAAACAGATTTCAATTCAGAGTTGCAATGAGAGAGATATGATTGATTGAAGTAAGGTTGCGTAAATGGCATGTAATTATTGGGATTGAATTTGGGCCAAATTGTTTTTGGCTATTTGGGCTCAATTTTGGGCCTCTTTTTGTGATAATTGGGCCCATTGGATTTTTCTTTTTTTCACTAATCTTATCTTTGGTTGCAAGGTTTTTTTGGTAATTGGATTTTATCCAAGTTTTAGTTATCAAATTTGCAACAGGATCTCTAAGGCCATGAGAATTACTTATTTAATTTCCTTTCATGTCTTTTATGTTTTTTTATTTTTGGCATAGAATATATTTTGATATTCTTAAGTTAATGAATTTGCATTTTTTTTTCCTTTTTTAGATAATTTATTAAATTGGAATGTGCTAGGAATTAGAAATTTTTTCATTTTAGGTAAAGACAAGTTGAAAAGAAATAAGGAACTTACTTCTTTTTCAAAATTAAACTCTTAGAATTTTTTTTATAAATACAAATCTTTTTAGATTTTAGATCTCTAAGAATCTTTTTATTTTAAGGAAGAAGTCTTATTTTTCCAAGTCTTTATGAAATAAAATCTTTCCTATTTAGCACAAGATTCTAATTTAAAGAAATAATTTTTTTTTTGGAAAAATATATGATAGATAATTCATGATTAATATAGCTTACCAAGATATTGTTTCAAATAAAATAAATTAAAATAGTAATTTATTACTTTCTTAAAAGAATAAATTTTCATGAGTTTTATTTCCACTATTATTTATTTAAGAAATTGGTTGTTGTCATTTGGAATTTCAAATTCCTTTTGGAACTTTTCTTTATTTAAGTTAGGTGGTTCTACAAGCTTTTCCCCCAAGAGAGAAGGAGAATGACACTTAAATTGGTCCTCTAGATTCTCCCTTCCTGAGAGAAGGAGGAAACCGTTTAATTTGAAAATGAAAGTTCATGGATGAGGAATATGAAAGATATCCCTAATTAGCATAGGAGTCCCAATTCAAAAATAAAAGTTTTGGAAATTCTTGTGATAGATAATTTATTTTAAGATACTTACCAAAATTATCTTGAAGTCTCTCTTACAAATATTAAGTGGGAATGAGCCATAGGCAAACCCATAGCCTCCAAGATCAAGCCCATCTTGATTTTGGGCCCATCACCATCATAAAGATGGGTGGACCCAGGTAATCAAGGGATATAGACTATTCTTTATAGACAAGACTATATATGTTTGTAGTGGGAGTGGCCAATCCTAAAGATGAAACTCTTCACTTGGTAACATTGATGTCAAGGATCTTGGTTATACACTTAACTTAGATATGAAGTGATAGAATAACCTAAAGTGGTCCCACTTGCATAGGCTAAAGGCTAAACATAAAGGTATGTTGATCAATGCCTTAGGATAATCTTTAAAGGTTTAAGGTAGGTTGATTAATTAGAGTGGGTCTCTACCTAGTAATAAGAGTCATGACCTGCTTAAAGTAGGCTTGATTCTTATGATACTAGGATACCTTGTATGGATATATGTAGTTTGAGAGCACTACATTTTGGCTAAATTAATTACCAACTTGCCTTGAATGCTCAGTTTCTTTTTATTAATGCATGGAATTATTATATTTATTACAGATATCATGTCTTTAACCTTCACCTATTATTTTTTTTATTTATAAATTGGACCTAATTATATACTGAAAATAATATGGATATAGTATTAATTTCATAGAAGCTGATTTTGACAAAGTTTGTTATTTTCTTTGAACAAACCTATCATAAAGTAAGAGAAACATATTAAAGGTGGCATAAGACAAATCAAAAGGCTAAGTCTCTCATACTTGTATCTTTAGATAGTGTGTTACAAAAGCAACACATGTCTATTGCCATAGCCTATGATATTCTATTTAAAGTTGCAAGGGTTATTTGGTGATAAGGGTAAGTCAACTAAACAAGTTGCCCTTAAGACTATTATGAACACCAGGATTCAAATTATCTTTAAGATCTTACCAAAATCCTTCGGGATGGGTAAGAAGATTCTCAAAGAGTAAAAGGGTGCACATATAGAAGTCAAGGTTCTTTAGGTTTTTTTTTACCAAGAAGAAGAACAATAACACTAAAAAAGGGAAGTTCAAGAAATGGAATGAGGGCACAAACTCATGGGCATTGATTCCTTTGTGACCTTTTAGGACACTAGAAAAGGAATGCTCAGAGTGCCTAAGGATAGGCAAGTACACATCATATTCTCATTGTTAAATAAATAGTGGTGGATAGATTCCGGCCCCACTATCTGTAATTTTTTATAGGGTTTTCAACAAATGAGAAGGTCACATGATGGGATTATAATTATCATAACTTCAATTGCAAGGTCAATTGTGCAAGCTAGTGGGAGGTTTACCTTTTTTATGTGAGACTCCATTATCATTTTGCCAAGTAATGAGAATAGTTAGATCTCACTAAAAGAAAGAACCTAGAACTAATCAAACATTTGTCTTCCAATGCCTAGGTCATATTAATCTATATAAGATCCAAAGACTAATTAAGTTTGGACCTTCTTAATCTAGAAGATCTTTTAGTCTATGAATCCTATATAGATGGTAAAATGACCAAGAGGCCCCTTTATTTTTAAAGGACTTAGAATCAAGGAATGTTTGGAGTTAGTGCATACTCTCATATATGAACCTTTTTTTTGTTATATATGGAAAGTATGGGTATTTGATCAATTTTTTTTTTTATAAATACTCGAGTTTTGGATATGTAGATAGGAAATCTAATGCCTTGGATAAACTCATTGAATTTAAGGCTGAATCAGATAACCTATTAGGTAAACACATCAAGACACTTTGATTAGATCAAGGTAATGTGTCTAGTAGGTTTGATCCTTTCCATATGGAGCATGAGATGATATCTTAGTTGTGTGCACTAAGGACTTTATTGCAAAATAGAGTAATGGAAAGAAGATATTGAACTTTGATAGACATAGTGAGATCGGTGATTGGTTTCTCATTACTTTCCATATTCTTTAGGGATATATCTTAAAGGTTATGTAATACCTTTCTTTCTAAAGAGTTGTATTAGTTTATAAGATATCCAAGAGAATTTAAGGATTATTACTTTATAGCCAAGATTATTAAAAGGTGTTTGTTGTTACAAATACCAGATTTATGATGAAGACTACATGATATGTAATAAGGTAAACAATGATATAGATTGGAGAATACTAGAAGATAGTCCCACTATACACAACATACTATGGATCCAGTACCAACCATTTCCATTTCTCGTACATCGATGCCATGTCATAGTGGGAGGGTTGTTAAACAACCCTATCGATTCGTGTATTTGGGAAAGTCTTTCTAGACCATTCTAAAGGAACATGAGATTGATCCCATAGATTACGATAAAACAATGAGCGATGTAGATGCACATCCTTGGCAAAAATCTATGGAGGCAGAGTTAGAATCCTTGTGATTCTAATGTCGTTTAGGTTCCTCAAGAAGCACCTGAAGGGATAAAACCCATAGGTGTAAGTTGGTCTACAAGAGGAATAAAGGAATAGATGGAAAAAGTTGAGATTTATGTGGCTAGGTTGTAGCTAAAGGTTATAGTTCAAGACATTGTTTTGAATATAGGAAACCTTTTCACCAGTAGCCATATTAAGATCCATTAGAGTACTCCTACCCATTGCGGTGTATCTTATTTATGAGATAATTGCAATAGGATGTCAAGATAGTGTTCTTGAACGATTATCTTGATATTAACATCTATATGATGTAACCAGATATTTTCATAGCAAAGGACCTTGTGTGTACAAGAAGGTGCAAGGAAACATGGTGGCCTTTATGATCTTATATGTTGATGACATTCTACTCATTGGTAATGATGTAGGGCTATTGTCATCAATCAAGATTTGGTTCTCAACTTAGTTCTAGATGAAAGATCTGGGAGAAGTGTAGTATATTCTTGGGATTAAGGTCCTTAGGGGATTGTAAGAATAGGAAACTAACGCTATCTCAAGCTATCTACATAGATAAGCTTTTGGTCAAGTATGTGATGCAGGATTACAAGAAAAGTTTGTTACCTTTTAGGCATGGAATTCCCCTTTCTTAGGATTAATGTCCTAAAACACCTAAGGAGATATAGCGCATGCAGTCAATACCCTATGCCTTTTTAGTGGGTACTCTTATGTATGTGATGCTATGTACTAGGCCAAATATTTGCTTTGAAGTGGGTATGGTGAGTAGATATCAGTTTAATCCTGGTCTAGAACGTTGGACAATTGTCAAGCATATACTCAAGTATCTTAACAGAAAAAAGGATTATGTGCTTATGCTCTAAAGTGTTGAGATAGTTTAGAGGGTGACATGATGGTTGACAAGATACCTTTTGTAAAGAACCTAGTAGATCCCTTCACTAAGACATTGACAGGGAAAGTCTTTGTTGGTCATAGGGATAATATAGGTTTCATATGAGTATTTGGCATGCTTTATAGGCATGATGCTTTGAGGGCTAGTGGGAGAATGTTAGGATAGAGCCCTTAAAAGCATGACATGATATAATAAAATTGGAATTCATTATTTATTTAATGATGTTCCAGTTTCACTTTTATCTATTATCATTGCATGTATTATACTTTATGAGCATTGTTGCCTACATCTTTTGCATTGTATGTAACTTAGGTGCATTAGGAGTTGCACAAAAAATTTAAGTCATGGGTTTCTTGCAAATAGATGACTTGTTCACAATCGATTCATGGGTCTAAGAAACCCATTAGAGGTTGTAGTGCACCACCTCCTAATTGGAGGAATGGTCGGTCTTGGCTATCGGGATGGGTTTCCCATGGTGAGTGCACTAGTGTGTATGGTTACACATTGGACAAGACCTATGGTGAGTCATGACTTAAGGCTATCAAGTAGTCATGACCACACCAAACTACTTCTTTGTGTTGTCTCTCAACCTTGAGAGAATATTGGGTTTGTGCTAAAGTTAGCAATAACTTTGACCTATGGGTGAGATTGTAAGCTAATCATATATTCTCTATGGATTGGGTCATTATTGATGGAAACCGGTAGCAATAGGTATTCTCAATAGAGGCACCATGATATCTCTTGGGATTGAGATAGTGTGTCCTATTGGTTAATCTTAAGGCGGTGTGTTTATGGAAACTATGGTCATAGTATGTCCTTAAGTGGAATTTAACATAGGCTCTTTGGGAGCTAAGATATGTCAATTGAACACACAATAGGAGGATTCGTAACTCAAGGATGGTAGAGGTAGTCTTGAAATTGATAGTTTTCACCTTGTTAGACTACGAACACCAATTCATGGGAAGACTAAACACAATAGATAGTAGGTCATGGACCTAAGCACTTAGTGTCTCGTTATTATTTACGTATGATATTAGAGTTCAGTTGATTCTCTATAGTGGGATGTTAAATCAGCTTTAGAATTGGATTATGAGGGAGCCGGTATTCCTATGGGTCCTAATGGTCCCCACTCTGAGTTCATATACCTTGTTGGCATGGATTATGAGGGTCGAATGACCTTTAGGTTCATTTTTGTGCCTAATGCTGTTTTGGTAATTACGTAAGGTTTGATTCGTATTCCCCACTTGGTGTTTGTCCTGTTGATTGGTGTTCAATCAACCGGTGTGCCTTGATTTTGGTCCTTAGACGGGAGTAATCAACAAAATTTATAAACCTATTTCACCATATACTAGGGTAGCTTTAGCTAGCATAGCATAGTGGCTCTAGGATCGTTCACTGGGATGGGTTTTCAAATTACAACTGATATTAGTTTAAAGCTGAATTGGTGGTTTTTCTTTTCACTGTTAGTTTTAAAAGAAAACATAAAGATGTTTGAAAAGGTTGGTTTTTAAGTGAAACCAATAATAATGTAACGGAAATTCCTTACAAAGAAAAGTGCTTCTTAGAGTTTTTAGATCACTGGGCTCAGGTTCCTTATATAAAAAGAGAGTTCTGGTCACTTGAATCTTTTCCTTGTATTGGGGATTTAACATATAGTTATTTCCCGAACCGGTGTGGTACAAATGCTTCCCCTTAAGGGATTCAAACACTAATTCCCTATCACTGAATCATTTTGCAATGGTTCATACCTCTCACCTAGTATTGGCCATTCAAGGTGATCCTTAACCTTGGATTACCCATTAAAAGCTCGCAAGAGATAACTAATAGATGTCTCCTTGGAGTCCAAAAGCTTACCAAATGCTGGCTATTCTAGAAAATCATACCTTTAAACCACCTTCCAAAGGCTCGCAAGAGATAAACTAGTGTAACTCAATGGACGGAGTCCACTAGCCTTACCAAGTGTTGGCCTAAGTGATTTTAAGGGATTTTAAGTTAACTAAAAAGATAAAAACCATTAACGGGTCACACTTACTCTTCATTAAAAATCGAAACAACAAAACTTCCAATTTTTGCATTCGGAACCTTACTCGGCTTCCTTTACTCCAAGAAAAAAAAAGCTTAGCCACTCATCCTCTGGGAAAACATCCTCAGAGTTTGTTTGGCTAATGAGAAAAATACAATCAAAATGAGTAGGTAAGGCAGAGCAAAGCTCTGTGTATTACTTTCTTCAAAACTATACAAAAGTTGGTCTCTAAGAAAAAACTCCCGAGATATCTTAAAAGAAAAAATTACAAATGATTATATAGAAAGGTTATTCACCCTTCCTTCTTACTTTCTAACTAAGGAATCCTATGATTGGTGGATTACAAGGAGAAAATAAGGATTTAAATAACAAATATCTGAAGAAAAAAATCTAAAAAAAGTCGGTCGCAAATATCTGGGAGTACACAGGTGGATTTCGCAAGTTGAAACATGACTTATGAAAATTTCACAAGTTGAATTGTCCATTTCGCAAGTTGAACTTTGATTTCGCAAGTTGATTTCGCAACTTGCGAAATTGTCTTTCAGCTTGGTGCGGTTGTCTTCCAATGGCTATAACTTCTTCATTTCAGCTCCGATTTGCACACTGTTTAAAGCGTTGGACTTCTGACTTCCTGAGCTTCGAAACGACATATAGTATGTATAAAATAGACTCTAGGAATTTCTCGAAATGTGTCCTGCAGCTGCTCTCCTCTTGAATTTCTTCATGTTAGATTTCTCTCTCTGTTTTTCCTCCTTGCATTCTTGATTTGCTTTTGGCAAAGGACTACGAAGCTCCAAAGCTTTTGTTCTTCATGAAAATGAGCTTCCATTTGCTTTGCCATGGACTATACAGAGCTCTCCCTCAATCTTGGATTGCTTTGGTGATAAAAAAAGCTATCAAAAACACCAAAACTTAACACAATTTGATTAGAAATGATTGCAAGGGTTCTTAACATGCCAATTGAGTTAAAAGGTAATAACTACTACTCAAAAGTGTTTAAAAGAGTTAATTACAATCTATAAAATAACACTTTTGAGTAGTAATCAAGGTTGCACAAGGGTAAGTGAACAAAGTCTCTGAATTGGGCTAATTGATTAATTAGTAAGCCCCTTGGGTTAATTAATCAATTAGGACCCATTTTGGGTTATATTAAGTGACCAAAGCCCATGTGGGATCAAGTCACTTAAGCCCACTTAGGAACCCTATAAATACCCTTGGGGGTTAAGGTTTCCATAGCTTTTGTTTTCCATCATCTAGAGAGATTGAGAGCTATAACATCCACCCTCTTTTGCTTTCCACGAAAAGTGTGTCAAAATCAAGGTTCGAGTCATCGAGTGGAAGACTTTGGGTTTACAAGACTTTTGCCATTTTGATCTTCATCTTCACCATGCAGATTTGATTCGGGAACATCCAAATCTGAGGTATGGTTTTCATTAACACTTTCTAAATCCTTTTAAAGTATAAAAATATTATTTTTGTGTTGTGCATAAGATTTAGAAAAAGCCTAGGATAGTTATGCATGTTCTCAACCTAATCCAAACTTGGGAAATGGAGAAATCCGAGTTTTTCCCTTCAATAACCCACTATCCACCAAATGACTTGGTTCACTTGGAATCCACTCTTTCATCTTGTACCAATGTTGGCCACTTGCATGACTCATCATAGGTAATTCAATCCCCTAATTCTCCTCTATTACATCCCCCTCACCAAAAGAACTCCTCATCCCCACACCATGGTCACAACATGATTACCAGAGCCAAAAACAATATTTTTAAACCCAAACAAATTCTCAATTTGAGTGCCACCACCCCCATCATACAATGAATCCTTTGAACTCACAATTGTCTCCCAAGCCGTAAAAATTCCTCACTGGTGACAAGTAATGAGAGAGGAATTTGATGCCCTAGTTTGTAACTCTACCTAGACCCTCGTTCCCCCAATCCCACACAAAACATTGTTGGATGAAGTGGATTTTTTGTATTAAGCAAAACCCTGATGGCTCAATGATGAGATATAAAGATTGTCTTGTTGCTAAAGGCTTTTATCAAAGACCCGGAGTTGATTTCTCAGACACTTTTAGTCTAGTGGTTAAGCCAACAACAATTCGAATCCTTCTTCACTTAGCTATCACTTATGGTTGGGCTTTACGCCAATTGGATGTTAACAATGCATTTTTGTAAGGGATTTTAACTAAAGATGTTTTTATACAGCAACCACAAGGATTTCTTGATCCCAAATTCCCACAACATGTCTACAAATTACAGAAAGCTATCTATGGTCTTCGTTAGGCACCACGTGCATGATACACAAAACTCTGAAATTTCTTACTATCGATTGGTTTCATCATGTCCAAGTCTGATAGCTCACATTTCATCCATAGTAAAAAAAAGTTCATTGTGTTCTCTCTTGTTTATGTGGATGACATCATCATCACTGGCACATCCTCTCAACAGGTCCAATAATTTATTACCACTTTGGCTCATCGCTTTTTCCTCAACGATCTTGGTCATTTGGCATACTTTCTTAGAGTTAAAGCCATACATACTTCCTTCGACCTCTTCCTTTCTCAGTACAAGTACATTCGTGACCTACTAGAGAAACACAATATTCTTGGTGCTAATGAATTTCCACCCTGATCATCTCCACCATGTCCCTTAAGTTGTATGATGAGGCCCTTCCAATTGATCTTACTAAATACCATCAAGTCATTGGTTCTATGCAGTACCTCTCCCTCACTCAACCCAACATCTTTTTTGCAGTGAACAAGCTCTCTTAGTTCATGCACTGCCCATCCATTACTCATTGGTCTACAGTTAAGAAGGTTCTTTGGTATCTCAGAGGTACTATTCTTCTTAGCCTATTTCTTCAAAAGCACTCGCCACTCACTCTCTATGCCTTTGTAGACGCTGATTGGGTGGGAAACTCTAATGATTTCACTTCCACATTAGCATATGTTGTGTTTCTTGGGTGTAACCCAATCAATTGAAAATCTAAGAAACAAAAAAAAGTGGCTTGATCCTCCACTGCAGTTGAATATCGAGCTATTGCTACCACCGCAACTGAAATCAATTGGGTGCAAAACCTACTTTACGAACTTCATGCCCAATCTCCCTCCATTCCAACAATTTACCATGACAATGTGGGAGCTACATATGTGTGTGCCAATCCTGTTTTTCATTCTCGCATGAAACACATTGCCATTGATTTCCACTTTGTTCATGATCAAGTGTCTAAGAAGTGCTATGTGTCTCTCATATTCATACTTCTAACCAACTTGCTAAATCTTTCACAAAGCACCTACCTCGCCTTTAGTTTTTAAATCATTTTTCCAAGATTGGCATCCATGATGGAAGCTCAATCTTGCGGGAGCATGAAAGGAAAAAACTTTGACCTTTATCTATATATTTTTGGTAGCAAACACTACCCATATTCTCTGTCAATCTCCTACCAATCTCGGTTGTAATTTACAACTCACACATATCTCTTGTAACCAGTATATAATACAATGAATCACAAAGGAATAATATAATCTCATTTTTCTATCCTTTTTGTAAACCTAACAATGCCAACTCCAACTTCCTCTTCCCAAAAATGCATGTAAGTTGTCTAAAGATCCTAGTCCAGGCCGTTTAATCCTCCAAATTTTTATTTTTATTTTTTATTTTGTTATTTTTATTTTCTTTTATTTTTTATAGCAACATGCCAGTGTGAATGGAGATGGTTGCCCCCTTTACTCTTATGAATGCATGGTTGATGTCTTGAAAAATCCTCCTTTATAAGGGTGCCACAAAGTGTCATTGGAAAGCCATAGCCTTCCCCCAAAAAATCTGTGGTACAGTTCCCTTTCTTTTTATATTTTGGCTTTATATGGATATCCATAATAGGGTCAGCCTTCATGTTCAACAAAGTTAACCCCTCCTCCCAACTATGACATCACAAACTTGCTCAAAGAAGCCAGAAATAGAGGAACACGGAGAAAGAACTAAAGAAAAGAAGTAGGTGCAAAGCATAAACACTCACCAAACATGCATAACCCATTTCATTAATTTACTTATAGGTTTCATAATTAGTGGGTTAACTCAGGAAATAATATTAAGAAGAAAGAGTAGAATATATTAAAACCCCCAAATGTGAAACAACAACCAAAACATAATCAGAAAACCCTTGAACAAACTAGAGATAAAGGATGAAATAACAATAATCAATCCATAACAACTCAACGAATGATGAAAAGGGAACAAAGGAAAAAGATAAAAGAATCATAATGAACAAATTAAATGAAGAGCCCAAACAGTCTTACCAGGTACCTCCCCTCTAAAACAAGAGTTGTTTGGCTTCAAGCTGGTCTTCACCTCTCTGATCCTCTACTCTACTCTCTGGTTCTCTAGTTCTCTCTTCCCTCTAATTTCTTTTTCTTTTTTTCTTCTTTTTTTCTCTCTAGTTTTTCCTCTTTCTTCTTAAAAACCCCCCATTCCCCTTAGGCTTCCATGTCTCATCTTATATCCCTCCTGTATCTGCTCTGCTCCTCACCAAAAAAACCTTTTGAATATCTTCTTGTAATCTACTAACCTCTCCTTCTTGATGGTCCCTCTCCACTTTCCCATGTAAACTCTTTAATTCTCCCAAAAATCCAACCTATTCTCTTTCTCCATGGTCTCCTTTTCACTTTTACACCAATTTTTTTTTTATTATTATAAATGAGTAAATAAAATAAAAATAAATAAATAAGTATTTTTGAAAAAAGAAATGAAAATAAAATAAAAATGAAATTAAAAATAAAATATAATAAAAAGAAAAAGGAAAAGAATAAGAAGAAAAAGAAGAATAACAATAATAATAATAATATCAATAAAATAATAATAATCATAATTATAATAATTATAATAGAAACAATGGTAACAAAGACAATTCTAATGACAATAATAATAAAAATAAAAATAACAAAAATATACAATGACTATATATATAATAGATAAGAAAATGAATAAATAAATAAATAAGTATAAGTACGCGACACATATTCACAAAGAAAACATGCAAGTTGTGTAAGCCATGTAAGCCATGTAAGTCATGCAAGCTACGTATGCCATGTAAGTCATGCAAAGCATACAAGCTACGTAAGCCATGCAAATGACTTAAGGGTGTTGGGGTAAGCCTAAGTGGACTAGGTGCACCTAGACGGGCCAGATGTGCCTAATGAGCCTAAATATGTCTAAGCAAACTGTCATAAAAGTGTACCGAGTATCTAGAATAGCTCAAAGAGGTAAGCCATATGAGTAGCAATGACCCACCAAGAACTACTTAAAAAGCACTAAATTAGGACATGTGCTAAGAAGACAAAATGGAGGGTCTACAGAAAGATTTTATTTTTAGAGATCTCAAAGATTTGAGAAGATTTTAAATAAAGTTAAAATCTCTAAGAATTAATTTTAAAAAGGTAAGAAAGTTGTTAATCCTTTTTCTAAATTACATTTTCTTTAAAAGAAAATTTTCCAAATCATGCTCATTCCAATTTAAATAAGTTTTCCAATTTTGAAAAAAAAACATGAAAATTTATTTCCAATTAAAAATACCAAAATATCTTGAGGCCACATATGCAATTAATCAAGAGCATACAATAAATTTAGGGATCTTATTGCAAATTTGGTAATTAAAATTTGAATAAAATTCAAATTACCAAAAATATCCCTACAACAAAAAATAGGGTTAGTAAAAATAGAAAGCCCAAAAGGCCCAATTGTGACAAAAATTTGAGCCTAAGAAGAGGCCCAAAATTTATCCCAAACAACCAAAAGGAATGAGACTCGTATGTAATTTCGTAACAACATGCTCTTTGCGTAGCATTGCTTCGATTGGTCATATTTTCCTCGTTTCAACTTTGAATTGTGATCCATTTGAAGCATTACATTTATGAATTCCTATGCTTCAAAACCATAGGTGACTTTCCCTAGGAAACTTATTGGAAGTAACCACGATTTTGGCTCAAAATTGATGTTATTGTGCTGCCATGCACTTTGAGCATCCTTGCTTCAATCAGCCATATCTCTCTCATTTCAACTCCGAATTACAATCCAATTAAACCATTGGATTCAAGACTTCCTAAGATTCAAATCCATATGTGGCTTGCCCTAAGAAACTATTGAGAGATAGTCCCAATGTTGAGTTCAAGTCAACATCACTATGTTGCCATGGATCTCAAACCAAGAACTTCTAAGAATGCTTTTTTTTTTTTAACCACCATAGAATCTAAAAAAGAACTTTAAAGATTCCTTCTTTTCTCTTGGGTAACCATAGATTGACATGAAAAGACTAAAATTTTTACAACAATAAAAATTCTTGTACTACTTTAATGGAGCTTACAACTAATCTATTGAAAAGAAAAGATTTTTACAACAAAATAAAAATCCTATACCTCTTATGAGGTGTACAATCCAATCTAGAGAACAAAAGGCATAGATAATATTCAAATGAATAATTAACAATCAATCACAATTATAATCACTGTATTGACATTCATTCAGTTGAACAAATAAAAACATCTCATTCATTCATCCCTTTGGGCCATGGGATGAATAAAACAACCTTGTAAAATAGAGTTAGCACACCCTAAAACAAATCTAACATGCTAGAACCTACCCTAGGGCTCTGATACCAATTGTTAGGAACCCTAAATTACTTCGTTCCCATGCCTTGGATCGTGTAGGGTGCATGCAAATCTATCTTAGGCTTTCTAAATCTATTGTAGTGGATAAACAAGTATTCAAAAATAATATGGATACCTTATATAAAAAAACATAGATTTAGAGAATAAAGCCACATACCTTTGATCTGGATGTTCCCGGATCAATTCCAATTGATGTAGATAACTCCAAAGTCATAATGGATCTCGTAAGCACCATGATCTTTCGTCTGATGAATCTTCCTTATGTTTAGGTACTGAGATGGTGGAGATCTCAAAGGTGGAGGCTAAGGTTCTCCCTCTAGACTAAAGGGGAGACTAGCAAGACATAGAAACCCTAACCCTTAAAAGGGTATTTATAGGTTTCCTATTAGGATTAAGTGACTTAAGCCCACCATGGGCATGGGTCACTTAATCTAGCCTAAAAAGGTTGCAAATTGATTAATTAACCATACAAGGCCTAATTAATCAATTAGCCCAATCCAGAGATACCACTCACTTATCCCTATGCAACCTTGTGTAATTACCAAAATGCCTTTATGAACAAAAGTAAACTAAAAACCCATCCAACCCTTATAAACTGTGACATAAAGGAATATGAACTTAGAACGGGGACCACTAGGACCTATAAGATTACTAGCTCCCTCAGAATTAAGTTTTGAAATTGACTCGACATCCCACTACAGATAGTCAACTGCAATTCAATACCATATCTATATTATAATGAGACACCAAGTGGTTAGGTCTATGACCTACTATCCACTACATGTAGACTCCCCATGAACTGGCATACATAATTTAATAAGGTAGTGCTATCGCCTATCAAGATTAATTCTCAAATCCTTGAGTTACAGATCCAACTTATTATGTGATCAATTGACATACTCTAACTCCAAGTAGCATATGTCAAATTCCACTAAAGGAATTACTATGGCCATAGATTTCATGATCACATGTCCTTTGGATCACCCAAGGGGGCACATTGTCTCAATCCCTTGAGATATCATAGTGCCTCTAATGAGAATACCTATTGCCATCAACCTCCATCAGCAGTGTCCTAATCCATATGGATATATTGAAGGGAAAAATCCAAATCTCTTTATTTTCCAAGTCCAAATCAGGGTTAGGAACATGCATAACTATCCTAAGTTTTTTTTAAATACTATGCATAGTAGAAAAATAACACTTTTATCCTCTAAAAGGATTCAGAAAGTGCTAGCGAAAACCATACCACATATTCGGATGTTCCTGAATCAAATCCACATGGTGAAGATGAAGATCGAAATCGCAAAAGTCTCATAAACCTGAAGTCTTTCGCCTGATGACTCAAACCTTTATCTTGGCACACTTCCAGTGAAGAGGAAAAAATGGTGGAGGCTATGGCTCTCAATCTCTCTAGATGGTAAAAGACAAAAGCTATGGCAACTCTAACCCCTAGGGGGTATTTATAGGGTTCCTAAGTGGGCTTAAGTAACTTGAGCCCACATGGGCTTGGGTCACTTAATCTAGCCCAAAATGGGTTCTAATTGATTAATTAACCCAATAAGGCCTACTAATTAATCAATTAGCCCAATCCAGATACCTTATTCACTTACCCCTATGCAACCTTACGTAATTATCAAAATGCCCTTATACACAAAAGTGAACCTAGAGTCAATTTGACCCTCATAATCCATGCTAACAAGGTATATGAGCTTAGACCGGGGACCATTGGGACCTATAAGAATACTGGCTTCCTCATAATCCAATTCTAAAGTTGATTCAACATCCCACTACATAGAATCAATTGAACTCCAATATCTTATGTAAACAACAATGAGACACCAAGTGTTCAGATCCCTAACTTGCTATCCATTGTGTTCAGTTTTCTCATAAACTGGTGTCTGTAGTCTAACAAGGTAAAAGCCATCAGTTTTTCAAGAATACTAGTACAATCCTTGAGTTTTAGATCCTCCAATTGTATGTTGACATATCTTAGCTCTTAAGGAGCTTATGTCAAGTTTCACTTAAGGAACAACTATGACCATAGTTTCCATGAACACATCTCCTTATGATCATCCAATGAGACACACTGTGTCAATCCCAAGAGATATCATGATGCCTATATTAAGAATACCTATTGCTACCGAATTCCATCAACAATGACCCAATCCATAAGGAATATATGATCAGTTTACGATTTCACCCGTAAGTCAAAACCACCATTAACTTGAACACAAGCTCAATATTCCCTCAAGGTTAAAAGCCAATACAATGAAGTAGCTTGGTGGAGTCATGACTACTTGATAACATTAAGTCATAACTCACTGTAGGTCATGTCTAATGTGCAACCATACACAATAGTGCACTCACCATGGAAAACTCATCCCAATAGCCAAGACCAGCCATCCCTCTAATTAGGAGGTGGTGCACTACAACCTCTAATAGGTTGTCTAGGCCCATGAACCAATTGTGAACAAGTCATCTATTTGCAAGGAACCTATGACTTAAATCTTTTGTGCAACTCCTAATGCACCTAAGTCATGTACAATACAAAAGATGTAGGCAATAATGCTCATAAAGTATAATACATGGTATAATGATAGATAAAAGTGAAAGTAGAACATCATTAACTAAATAATGAATTCCAAATTTATTACATCATATCATCCTTTTAAGGGCTATGTCCTAATAATCTCCCACTAACCCTCAAAGCATCATGCCTATAAAGCATGCCATATACTTATCTATAACCTATGTTATTCCTATGACCAACAAAGAGTCTTCTTGTCAATGTCTTGATGAAGGGATCCACCAAGTTCTCCACAAAAGGTATCTTGTTAACCATCATGTCACCCTTTAAACTATCTCAACACTTTGGAGCATAAACACATAATTCCTTGTTCTCCTAAGATACTTGAGTACATGCTTGATAGTTGTCCAATGTTCTGGACCTAGATTAGACTGATATCTACTCACCATACCCACTTCAAAGCAAATATCTAGCTTAGTGCATAGCATTGCATACATAAGACTACCCACTATAAAGGCATAGGGTACTAACTGCATATGCTCTTTCTCCTTAAGTGTTTTAGGACATTGATCCTGAGAAAGGGGAATTCCATGCCTAAAAGGTAACAAACCTTTCTTGGAATCCTGCATCACATACTTGACCAAAAGCTTATCTATGAAGGTAGCTTGAGATAGCGCTAGTTTCTTATTCTTGTGGTCCCTAAAGACCTTAATCCAAGAATATATTGCATGTTTCCTAGATTTTTCATTTGGAACTGAGTAGAAAACTAGATCTTGACTGCTGACAATAACCTACATCATTACCAATGAGTAAATTGTCATCTACCTATAAGATCCTAGAACACCACCATGCTTCCCTACAATTTCTTATACTCACAAGGCCCTTTACTATGAAAATATCTGGTTACATCATATGGATACTAATATCAAGATAATTGTTTAAGAACAATATATTGACATCCTATTACAATATCTCATAAATAAGATACACCGCAATAAGTAGGAATACTGTGATGGATCTGAATATGGTTATTGATGAAAAGGTTTCCTATATTCAAAACATTGTTTGGAACTATAACCTTTAACTACAACCTAGCCACATAAATCTCAACTTTTTCCATCTACTCCTTTGTTCCTCTTGTAGACCAACTTACACCTATGTGTTTTATCCATTCAGGTGCTTCTACAGGAACCCAGTCTACATTAGAATCACAAGGATTCTAACTTTGCCTCCATAGCTTTGTGCTAAAGATGTGCATTCACATCGTTCATTACTTTATCATAATCTATGGGATCGATCTCATGTTCCTTTAGAATGGCCTCAAAAGACTTTCCCAAATACATGAATTAGTCTAGTTGTTTAACAATCCTCCCACTACGACAAGGTATTAGTGTACTAGAAATGGGAATGGTTGGTACTGGATCCATAGTATCTTGTGTATAGTGGGACTATCTTTTAGTATTCTCCAATCTATATCATTGTTTGCCTTATTACATATCATATAGTCTTCATCATAAATATGGTATTTGTAACAACAAACATCTTCTAATAATCCTGACTATAAAGTAAAAATCCCTAAATCCTCTTGGATATCTTATAAAGTGATACACCTCTTTAGAAAAAAAAAAAGTATTATACATCCTTTAAGATATATTCCCAAAGAATATGGGAAGTAATGAGAAACCAATCACCGAACTCACTATGTCTATCAAAGTTCAATATCTTCTTTCCATTACTCCATTTTGTAATGGAGTCCTTGGTGCACACAACTAAGATATCATCTCGTGCTCCATATAGAAAGGATCAAACCTACTAGAGACATTACCTCCTCTAATCGAAGTTTCTTGATATGTTTACCCAATAAGTTATTTGATTCCGCCTTAAATTCAATGAATTTATCAAAGGCATCAGATTTCCTATCTATATATCCAAAACTAGAGTATTTATCAATAAAATGATCAAATACCCGTACTTTCCATATATAAAAACAAAAAGGTTCATATACATAAGTATGCACTAACTCCAAACATTCCTTGGTTTCAAGTCCTTTAAAAATAAAGGGGCCTTTTGGTCATTTTTCCATTTATATAGGATTCATAAACTGAAAAATCTTCTGGATTAAGAAGGTCCAAACTTAATTAGTCTTTGGATCCTATATAGATTAATATGACCTAGGCTTTAGAAGCCAAATGTTTGATTAGTACTAAATTCTTTCTTTTAGTGAGATCTGACTATTCTCATTACTTGGAAAAGTGATAATGAAGTCTCACATAAAAAAGGTAATTCCTTCCACTAACTTGCACAACTAATCTTGCAACTGATGCTAAGGTAAGTTCAATCCCATCATGTGACCTTCTCACTTGTTGAAAACCCTATAAAGAACTATAAATAATGGGCTTGTAATCTATCCACCATAATTGGTGAAATCCGCCTCTATGTATTCAAAGACAAGAACATGTTGTGTACTTGTCTATCCTTAGGTACTCCAAGCATTCCTTTTTTAAGTGTCCTAAAAGGTCACAAAGGAATCATTGCCCATGAGTTTTTTCTCTCATTCCTTTTCTTGAACTTTCCTTATTTAGTGTTGTTATTCTTCTTCTTGGTAGAAAAGTCTAAAGAACCTTGACTTCCATATGTACCCCTTTTAATCTTTGAGAATCTTCTTACCCATCCCAATGGAATTTGGTAAGATCTTTAAGATAACTTGAATCTTAGTGTTCATAATAGTCTTAAGAGCAACTTGTCTAGTTGACTTGCCCTTATCACCAAATAATCCTTACAACTTTAAAGAGAATATCATAAACTATGGCAATAGACATGTGTTGCTTTTGCAACACATTATGTAAAGATCCAAGTATGTGAAACTTAGTCTTTTGATTCGTCTTATGCCACATTTGATATGTTTCTCTTACTTTATGATAGGATTGTTTAAAGGAAATAACAAACTCTACCAAAATCAGCTTCCATGCAATTAATATTATATCCAGATTTTTCAATATATAATTAGGTCAAATTTAAACAAAAGATAATAGGTGACAGGTTAAAGACATGATATCTGTAACAAATGTAACAAATTTCATGCATTAATAAAAAAAAACTAAGCATTCAAGGAAAGTTGGTAATTAATTTAGCAAATATATAGTGCTCTCAAACTACATATATCCATGCAAGGTATGCTAGTATCATAATAATCAAGCCTACTTTAGGCAAGTCATAACTCTTATTACTAGGTAGAAACCCTCTCTAATTAATCAACCTGCCTTAAACCTCTTAAGGTTATCCTAAGGCATTGATCAACATACCTTTATGTTTAGCCCTTAGCCCATGAAAGTGGGATCACTTTAGGTGATTCTACTACTTCATGTCTAAGTTAAGTGTGTAACCAAGATCCTTGACATCAATGTTACTAAGTGAAGAGTTCCATATTTAGGATTGGCCACTACCACTACAAACATATATAGTTTTGTCCATAAAGTATAGTCCATATCCCTTGATTCCTTGGGCCCCATCTTTAGGATGGTGATGGGCCCAAAATCAAGATGGGCTCGATCTTGGAGGCTATGAAAACGCCTATGGTTTGCTCCCACTTAATATTTTGGAAGGGAGACTTTAAGATAATTTTGGTAACTATCTTAAAATAAATTATCTATCATGAGAATTTTCAAAAATTTTATTTATTACTTGAATTGAGACTCCTGTGCCAAACTAGGATATCTTTCATATTCCTTATCCTTGAACTTTCCTTTTCAAACTAAACGGTTTCCTCATTCTCTTAGGGGGGGGGGGGACCCTGGAGGACCAATTTAGGTATCATTCTCCTTCACTTTGGGGGAGAGCTTGGACAACAACCAATTTCTTAAATAAATAATAATGGAAATAAAACTTGAAAATTTATTCTTTTAAGAAAATAAAAAATTACCATTTTAATTTATTTTATTTGAAACAATATATTGGTAAGCTATCTTAACCATGAATTATCTATCATATATTTTTCCAAAAATAATTTATTTCTTTAAATTAGAATCTTGTGCTAAATAGGAATAAACACTTGGAAAAATAAAACTTCTTCCATAAAATAAAAAGATTCTTAAAGATTTAAAATCTAAAAAGGTTAATTTTGAAAAAAAAAATCTCAAAGAGTTTAATTTTGAAAAGGAAGTAGGTTCCTTATTTCTTTCCAACTTGTCTTTACTTAAAATCAAAATTTTCTAATTCATAGCACATTTCAATTTAATAAATTATCTAAAATAAGGAAAAAAATATGAAAATTCATTAACTTAAGAATACCAAAATATATTTTATACCAAAATTTAAAAACATAAAAGACATAAAAGGAAATTAAATAAATAATTTCCATGGCCTTAGGGATCCTATTACAAATTTGGTAACTAAAATTTGGATAAAATCCAAATTACCAAAATATCCCTACAACCAAAGATAAGGTTAGTGAAAAAAGAAAAAAAAACCCAACATGCCCAATTGCCACAAAAAAAAAAAAAAGGCCCAAAAATTGAGCCTAAACAATCAAAAAACAATTTGGCTCGAACTTAATCACGTAATTGCATTCCCTTTATGCAACCTTACTTCAATCAACCATATCTCCCTCGTTTCAACTCCGAATCTGTTTGAAGCATTGGATTTTTGACTTCCTAAGCTTCAAAACCATATGTGGTTTGCCCCAAAAATCTTACAGAAGGTAGCCCTGATTTTGAGTTGAAGTGAGCGTCACAGTGTTGCCATGCTTTCTATGCAACCTTGATTCAATCGGCTATCACTCGCTCGTTTCAACTTTGAATTACGATCTGTTTGAAGCCTTGGATTCATGACTTCCTAATATTCAAAACCATAGGTTTCTTGCTCTAATAAACTCACCAGAATTCATCCCAATTTTAAGTTAAAAATGAAAAAAATGTACTGCCAAGGATCTCAAATCAAGAACTTCCAAGATTTTTTAAAATTTTTTATTTATCTTAAATCACCATAGAAACTCATGAAAGAAACTTCAAGAAGCCTTCTTTTCTCTTTTCCAGCAAGGAAATGTGTGCAAACACTTTATGATGCTTTGGATTGCTTCCATACTCTCCATAGGTTACAAAGAATGATAAAAAAAGAAAAAAAGAAAAAAAGAGTTTTACAACAATATCCTATACTCCAAAGATTTGGAGTTTAAATGTCATTCTAAGATATACATACATATATATATATATATATATATATATATATATATATATATATATATATATATATATATATATATATATATATATATAGATAGATAGATAGATTTTTACAAAAGAACAAAAATCTTATGCCTCTTATGAGGCTTACAACTCATCTTGGAAAAGTAAAAACCAATCCAAGTAATTATTACATCCCTAATAAAAAGCAATCACAATTATAACCATCATATTATAACAAGATCATAATAAAGAGCGCACATTAATTATCCTTGGGTCCATGGGATAAACAAAAACTGCAAAAACAAGTTAGCACACCCTATAATGGTTCTAGCATGATTACTAACGCATGACTTTGATACCAGTTGAAGGGAAAAACCTGTATCTCTTTGTTTCCCAAGTCTGGATCAAGTTAGGAACAAGCATAACTATCCTAAGCTTTTTCTATATCCTAATCTTTTTACAAATCCTATGCACAATAGAAAAATAGCATTTTTATACTTTAAAAGGATTCAGAAAGTGCTAACTAAGACCATACCTCATATTCGGATGTTCCCAAATCAAATCCACATGATGAAGATGAAGATCAAAATTCCAGAAGTCTCATAAACCCGAAGTCTTCCGCCCGATGACTTGAACCTTGATCTTGGCACACTTCTGGTGGGGAGAAAAAGAAGGTGAAGGCTATGACTCTCAATCTCTTTGGATGGTGGAAGACAAAAGCTATGGAAACCTTAACCCCTAAGGAGTATTTATAGGGTTCCTAAGTGGGCTTAAGTGACTTGAGCCCACATGGGCTTGGGTCACTTAATCTAGCCTAAAATGGGCTCTAATTGATTAATTAACCCAATAGGGCCTACTAATTAATCAATTAACCCAATCCAGAGACCTTGTACACTTACCCCTATGCAACCTTGTGTAATTACCAAAATGCCTTTGTGCACAAAAGTGAACCTAGAGCTAATCCAACCCTCATAACCCATGCCAACAAGGTATATGAGCTTAAGGTGGGGACCATTGGGACCTATAGGAATACTAGTTTCTTCATAATCCAATTCTAAATTTGATTCAACATCTCACTATAGAGAATCACTTGAACTCCAGTATCCTATGTAAATAACAACGAGACACCAAGTGCTTGGGTCTGTGACCTATTATCCATTGTGTTCAATCTCCCCATGAACTGGTGTTCGTAGTTTAACAAGAGAAAAACTATTAGCCTTTCAAGACTATCTCTACCATCCTTGAGTTATAGATCCTCCTATTGTGTGTTCAATTGACATATCTTAGCTCTCAAGGAGCCTATGTCAAGTTCCCTTTAAGGAACTACTATGGCCATAGTTTCTATGAACACACCTTCTTAGGATCACTCAATGGGACTTATTGTCTCAATCCCAAGAGATATCATGGTGCCTATATTGAGAATAGCTATTACTATCGGCTTTTATCAATAGTGACCCAATCCATAGGGAATATATGATTAGCTTACGATCTCACTTGTAGGTTAAAGCCATTGCTAACTTCAGCACAAGCTCAATATTCTCTTAAGGTTGAGAGACAATACAATGAAGTAGCTTGGTGGAGTCATGACTACTTGATAGCGTTAAGTCATAACACACCATAAGTCCTATCCAATGTGCAACCATACACACTAGTATACTCACCATGGGAAACCCATCCCAATAGCTAAGACCAACCATCCCTCCAATTGGGAGGTGGTACACTACAGCCCCTAATAGGTTGCCTAGGCCCATGAACCAACTATTAACAAGTCATCTATTTGCAAGGAATCCATGACTTAGATCTTTTGTGTAACTCCTATTACACCTAAGTCATGTACAATGCAAAAAATGCAGGCAAGAATGCTCATGAAGTATAATACATGGAATAAGGATAGATAAAATTGAAATTGGAACATCACTAAATAAATAATGAATTCCAAATTTATTACATCATGTCATGCTTTTAAGGGTTATATCCTAACATATATGATCACTTTAGGGTCTCACCCTTAGGTCAAAGCCTCTTGTTGATCTTGGCACAAACTCAATATCCTCTCAAGGTTGAGAGTGCATGCAATATAGTAGCTTGGTGAATCATTACAATTGATAGTCTTGCATCATGATTCACCGTAGGTCCTATCCAGTGTGCATCACATACACTAGTGCACTCACCATGGGAAACCCATCCCGACGGCTAAGATAAGTCATCCTTCCAATTAGGAGGTGTTGTATTATAGTTTCTACTAGATTGCACAAATCCATGAACCAATTGTGGACAACTTATCTACTCACAAGGAACCCATGACTTGTATTTTCTATGCAACTCCTAATGCACCCAAGTCATGTACAATGTAAGAGACATGAGTTGAATGCTCAAATCAATGTCAATACACTAAAAGGATAGCAAGGGGATAGTTAAGTCTAATTTTATTACATCATGTCATGCTTTTAGGGGGCTCAATCCCAACAGATGTTTAATATGGGATAAAATGAGGGTGATTAAAGACAGTTCATATTGAGCAATCATGATTCCAATCAATAGTTGGTCAACGTAAATGAAAATGACAAGTTTGGAACATATTGACATAAAATTCGAGGTTAGATGTTTGATTAGATAGTGAGATCACAATAGTGGGCTTTGATTTGCATTTCAATGAACTAATGGGGAGATTGAGTGAGAAAATTTTTTTTGAGGCATATCTCAAGTATCAGAACTTGGAAAAGGTTAGCATGGGCTTCAATCATCCTAAAATGGGTAAATATTTCACATGAGAGAAAATAGGGGTGATTAGAGACTACTAATTTTGTCAACCAATATCATGTGATTAGAGGTCATATCAATAATTGGCTAAAATGGATGAAAATGGGAAGGACAAAACATATCTGTATGAATTTTGAGGCTTAGGGTTTTGATCAAATGATAGAATCATAATGACAGGCTTCAATTTGCATTTCAACGAATAAATTGGGAGATTGCAGGGGAAAAGCATTTAGAGACATATTTTAGGCCTCGAGGCTTAGAAAAGGTAAGTATAGTTAGGATAAAACACTTAAAAGTATGACATGATGTAACATTTTTATAGATATATTATTTATTTATTAAATAATCCAGTTTACCATTTAATATATTTGTTTCATCCATTATATCTTATGAGCATTATGACTTGACATCTTTTGCATTGCAGAAGATTTGGATATATTAGAAATTGAACAAAAGATCCAAATTATGGGTTCCTTACAAGTGGATGATTAGTTCACAACTACTTTATGGACTTAGGCAATTTATTTAAGGTTGTAGTACACTATCTCCTAATTAGAGGAATAATTGATTTTGGTCATCAGGATGGTTTTCCCATGGTGAGTGCATAGGTGTGTATAATTATACATTAGACAAGACTTATAATGGGTTATGATGTAAGGTTTTCAAGTATTCATGATCTCAACAAGTTATCATACTATATAGTCTCTCAACCTGGAGAGAATACTAAGCTCGTGTGAAAGTTTGCAATGACTTTAACCTATGAGTGAGACCTTGAGGTGGTCATATATTCCCTATGAATTGGGTTGCTATTGATGTAAATTTATGGCAATAGGTATTCTTAATAGAGACACCACAATATCTCATGGAGATTGAGACAAGGTGTCTCTTTGCATGATCCTAAGAACATGTGTTTAGGAAATATATGATTGTAGTAGTTCCTTAATTTGAACTTGACATATGCACTTTGTGAGCTAGAGTATGTTAGTTGATCACATAATAGGAGGATATGAGACTCAATAATTGTAAAGGTAATTTTTAAAGATTGATAGCATTCACCTTGTTAGATTATAGACACTACTTCATAGGGAGCCTACATATAGTGGATAGTAAGTCATAGACCTGAGCACTTGTGGCTCATTGTAATATAATAGGATATTAGAATGCAATTGACTCTTTGTAGTGAGATGTTGAGTTAACTTTAGATTTGGATTATGAGAGAATTATTATTTGCCTATGGGTCTTAATAGTCCCCCCTTGATCTCATATTCCTTGATGACACGATTTATGAAGGTTGTTTAAGTTTTTAATTCAATTTTGTGCATAAGGGAACTTTGGTAAATACACAAGGTTGCACAAGAGCTTTATGAATGGTTTCTCTTGATTGGGTCAATTGATTAATTAAATCTTAATTGAGTTAATTAATCAATTAGACCCTAAGAGGGCTAGTTTAAGTGATTTAAGCCTAAATAGACTTTAGTCACTTTAACCCGTTAGAAGCCTATAAATATCCCTCTTTAGGGATGGGGCTTCAATCTTGTTTCTTGATCACTTTAGAGAAAGAGAGAGAGAATTGTAGCCACCACCCTTGTAAGATCTCTATTATCTTTGTGCTTATATTCAAGGAAGACTACGAGATCTACAATGTCTTTCAGCAATTCTTTACCAATGGGATCAAATCTAGGAACATCCAAATTTAAGGTACAAAGCTAAACATTAGATCCGAAAACATTTTTTTATATCTTTATTGCTTTCATTATAAGGATCTAAAGGCCTAGGAAGAATAATATGCACCCTAATTGGTCTAGGGATGGGATTGGAGATATCAAGCTAGTCCCAACAACTGATATTAGAGCCCTTGGTTAGGTTTTGAGCATGCTAGAACCCTTTCTAGGATGTGTTAACTTTATTTTGTAGGGTTTGATAATTCATCCTATGGCCCTAGGGATGAATGTATGTTCATATGGATGTATTATTAATACCATGTGGTTTAATGTGATAAATATAATTGTTCCTATTTGCTTTCTTTCATCTCATAGATGGGTTGTAACCCTATAAGAAGTATAAGATTTTTATTGGTTGTAAATAATCCTATTTTTACTTTCATAGATGGGATGTAAACTCTAGTTTAAAGTATGTATATATCAAAATCGGTTTTTTTATCATCTATATAATCCTTGAGATGAATGGAAGAAATCTAGACTATCATAGCACATCAATGGTGGAGTTTCCAATGAAAAAAAGGTAAGTTTTCAAATAGAGAGATAATTGAGGGATATTTCTTATTCTTAGATTTGCTACCACAATAGGAGTGCTCAACCGCCCAAATTAGCACTTAAACACCCATATTAATGCTCGAGCAACCATTGAGTGCTCGAGGGGGCTTTTAGCGCTCAACCACTGCATACAATGGCTCTAACGATAGAATATTAGATTTTAGGGTTTTAGGGGAATTTTAAGGCTTTTTATAATTTCTAACCCTTTTTGTGTTATAGGGGTATTTTTCATAAAATGATTTTATGGAAAATATATATTTTGGACTTACCAAAATTATCCAGCCGGACCCTTAAGGCCATGGAAAAGAGTTATTTTTCCATATTTATATATATTTCCTTTTTATGCATACTTATGTAATTTTGGAAATTATAATGTGGTTAAAAATAATTAAAGGCAATTTTGGATTTTATTATAAAAGGTGAATTTTCATGGGACAATTTCCAAATAAGATAATTATTTATTTTGGAATATTCTTATTTAAATAAGGAAATTTTAATAAAGTTTTTGTTTTTGTTTTTGTTTTGGAAAAAGAATAAGAGGATTCAATTTCCTTTATGAAAGATATCCTTAAGATATCTTATACAATTTTTTTTTTTCAAATTAAAGATGTTTAAGGATAAAATATTTTCAACTTTAAGAAAGTCCTTTTAATTTCAAATATATGTAAAAGACTTTTTCTTGTAAGTGTAAGATTCCAATTTTAAAACAAATTAATTAATTTGGAAATACTCAAGATAGATAATTTATTTCAAGGAAATTGCTAAAATTAAATTGAAGTCTCTTATTTGAAAATATTAAGAATGAGGTGGCCATTTGTAAGCTCATAACCTACAAGATTAAGTCCATCTTGATTTTGAGCTCATCATCCTAAGGATGAGTTGGTCCAAAGAATTAAGGGATATAGATTTTCCTTTAGTAACTAAACTCTATATGTTAGTGGGAGCAGCTAACCCCAAAGATGGAACTCCTTAATTTCTAACATCGATGTCAAGGATTTTGGTTGTACACTTAGAAATAAAGTGGTAGAATCACCTAAAATGGTCCAACTAGTATAATCTTGGAGCTAAAATCGACAGTGAGACCAAGGTCAACATAATCCTAGAGACCTTGACAAACTCCTTTACTCCATTTGATGAACTTGTCAAAGTTGATAAGGGAACTTCATACGGCTAAGGGGATTCTCAAGGCTCAAAAAGGTGTTCATACGATAGTAAGAGATTCTTCAAGTTCTTCTAAGAGGAATAAGAAGTATTTCAAGAACACCAAACAAGGAAAGACTAATGTTGGAAGAGGAAAGAGCAAAGGAAAAGGCAAGTGCTTCCTTTGTGGAAAGAAAGTTCACTAGAAAATGGAATATCTTTACTATATGAAGAAAAAGGAAAGTATGTTTCATTCACTTTTAGTCGAGTCATGGCTAGTAATGGATTCCGCCAATTCTTGGTGGATAGATTCTGAGGCTACTAACCATCTTTGTAATTCTTTAAAGAGGTTTCAACTACAGAAAATGCTAAATGAAGGGGACATGTACTTGCCTCTAGCTTTTGATGTGATGATAGATTTGTAGGCCATGGGAGATGTTACCCTAATATTAGATAATACTTGTCATCTAGAACTCAAGGAATGTCCTTATATACTTGAGTATAGAAAAAACTTTGTTTTGGTATCTAGTATAATAGATATGATTATTCAATTTATTTCAATAAAGGTATTTTTATTAGAAAGAATAATTTATTTATTTGCTCAAGTTCATTTGTTGACGGTCTTTATCATATAACTCATATTTCTATCTTACTATGGTAAGTACACTAGTGATTATGGTTATACATTGGACATGAACTACGATTAGTTATGACACCCAACAATCAGCTTTAATTGGCTGCAAGTTTTTCCCTTCCCTTCAATTTCAATAGGTACGTCAATAATAGAGGCTGATTGCAAGTGAACATTGATCAGCAAAAAGGGTGAAAAAGGACACACATCGACTGTAGACATCCGAATTGTTTTCTCTAACATGCCCTATCGAGATTTAAATCCTCTGAAGAGAGATTGCTTGGTAAATGTACATACTAGAATTTTGTTTTGCCTTGCAAATGTTGGTATGTCCATACAGACCAAAATAACTTGGCGGACTGTGTGGCCAATTTTGTAGCTCCAGTCGTAAAATATCTCAATTTGACAAAGCGTAAAACACAAATTACAGGTACAAGCAGGTTCTTTGTGCTAATCCTTCCACAAATTCGAAAACATCAATTTGGCACTATGGCAATCACAAACTTCTTGCAAGTTAGCAATTAAAAATAATCCATGGAAATGAGAATCCAAATGAAAGGGTACACACACCCCATGTACAACCAGATAGCAAATGCAAAATGTGGATATCTAAATGACAATTTTGATGATGCTGAGATGTTTCCAGGTGTTTCGACAGCTACGAGATTTGGAGAAGCATTTTATAATCACAAAGGGAAAACAGTTTGATATCATCTTTTATGTATGCATATCAGTCAGCTATCAGAAAAGCGAGCCATCATGATCACAATCAAGTGCAAAAAGCTCATCCAGCTGCTCATCCGTCCACTCTGGAAGTGAATCTCTAAAAATCATGGGCTGCTTCCTCTTAGCTCCATCTATTCTTCCAACAACAAAATCATTAGGTTTTTCAGTCTTTTTATGATTATCATCCACAGCCCTCCAATCAGTATCAGCTCCAACTGCTGCTTTTGTGATTTCTTTGTTAGCATCCCGTCTCACCGATACTGGCCCTTTTTCTACCACAGGGCTTAGGTTTCTGATGCTTTCATTGCTGCAGTATTCCCATTCTGGTTGTCCAGAACTTCCTTTCTGAATTGGTTGATCCATACGCGCGCTCCATTTCACATTAGCATCTTGTCTGACACTGTTCATGATTTCTTCAATTCTTCTCTTCAATAGAGGAATGGCATTCTGGGGCATCCATGATTTATCACTGCAATCTGTAAATGCAAAAGAGGATCAATGTCAAGATTGATAATCTGCAGTTTCTCATTACTAACACAAACACTCAAAACTGGCAAGAGAATCTCATAACTTAGTTGTACCACAAGTGGCACATGACTGTAGACACAACATGCATTTGTTTTGAGATGGATACCCCAAACCTAAATGTCCACAATGCAAAATACGAAATTAAGAAAAAAGGGATTATCATCACCCACCAGTGCCAGTAGCTGGACAGTGTGTGACCGTTGATGCACTATGATTTTTTTGTAACAGAGAGCCGCTGCCGGTAGAGAACACCTATATAATGGGAACATTCTATATCGGTACACAGCAGAACTAGTTATTTGAAGGTGATACATCTTTGGAAATGAAAAAATGGCTCAAAATGAAATTTTCTTATAATCTAACTGCTTCTGTTGAGCATTAGAAAAGTCTCCCTAGTAAAAAAGGTCATGTGTTCATCTGTTGTCTTTTCCTCTCACAGTGGTTACACTCATCAATTGTACTAAGGTTCAAAGTTCTAGTTTTATGTTTTAATTGAAAGGAGTTATCTATACTAAGCTACTGCTGATGCCGAGCCTAGTAGTAGTTACATAAAATAGTTGGAATATTTCGAAAATCTAGCCAAACAGATCCTAACTTTTCTTTGTTGTTATTTGTATTGTATTTTCTCTTTTTGAAATACCCTTAATGGCCTTATCCTTCCTTATATCCCTTTTGTTTGTTACCATTTATTCACATGGAGTAGACTGTGGTTCTAGCTTTCCTTTTTATACAATAAAGAGATATAAACTCAAACCAATGAAAGCCCAATATAATTCATTGACTGCTTCCAAGCTGTTTTCATATCATCCTGCTCCAGAATTTATTTTTCTTTTTATTTATTTATTTTATTCTTTATCTTGCATGCATTTCTCTGCGACATAGTTGCACTACCAAGGCTAAGACCCAAATGCAATTCAGCCTTAAGTCAAAACATAACAATTCAACTGTTTTTTTCCCTCCCTAAGCAAAGAGAAAAGCATGATTTCTTTGTGGTCAATTTTGCAGGCAATGCAAAAGCAAAACAGTTTTCAAAATTTGAATTTTTGAGTAAATGAATGTTTATACAGTTTTAATTTTTAAACCTCAATAACAAAAAACTTCACAAATTGGTACAAGTTCCAGAGTGACTATAGTTTACATGAAGCTGATATCGGAATAGGATGTCAAATTGGATACCAAAAATGATTTCAGTGCTCATATTCAATTTGGTATTGAAATTCAGATTTGAGGACCTAAGGCATGTGTTGATATCAATTTTGGCATTGATTTTCAAATGCTAATATCAAAAACTAGATGTGAACTCGGATTTGCAATTTCACAACTGCCGGAGACGATTTCTCCTTTAATTTTGTAATTTTTGGAACCAGAGATTAATTTCAGAGGTAGAAGACTATTAAATATTTGATGCTCTGGCTTTAAGTGACATGGCCTGGTTAGGAAAGTGTCACTTGGCATTTTTAGTGGCATAAATAGGTAGATTTAAATTTTTGTAGATAACTATTAGAGAGCTTCTTTCTCTTTTGGGAAGGAGAGACTGTTCTAAACACTTCGATCATTTTGAATTTCAATTTCAATTTTTCCTCTTTAATTTTCCCTCTATTTTTATTTTCTTTCATTTTCTTGTCAACTACTCACTAGAGGTGGCACAGATCGATGATATCATTGGATTCTTATCTCTTGTTTCAAGTTTTTTTGTTTTTTTCATATTAAGATTCTCTTTAGTAGTTCTCAAGGGACAATCAATGTTGGTTCCATTCATGCTTACTCATCAATTGATCAGTGGATAACTTTATTTGATTGGTTGTGCACAAGATTAAGACGAATCTCAAAAGATGAATCAGTGCATGAATGATTGAATCAAGAAACAAAGAATCGGAATAATCTAATAAGACTTTGATATCTAAATTTGAATGTAAAAATCTTGTTTGTGGATCATAATATGTTGCTTGATTAGATTAGTCTTGGATTAGATGTGATCCAAAGTTCAGATCAATGATCTAGCCCCTTTTCCAAGGTTTTTCAACCTAACTTGCAATCTTCTGCACAGTTTTTCTTTATATTTGATTAGTTTTAGCTTAATTCTAAATTTGATCACTATTTCATTTTCAAATTTCAGTCGGTTAATGATAAAATCAATTTTGTTTAGATTTTAGCACATTTATCTCGTTTCTTGAGGATGATAACTTGGCTTACTATTGGTCATAGTAGCTTTTTATCAGGTTTTGACTAACCAAGGCTATTATGAAGAGAAACCGCTGATTTTACAAAGCTACAAAGAGTAACAGTCCAGTCAATTCCATGTTATAGCTATATGGATTATGAATTACCACACCCTCTACCATATCCAATATATCAATTCCAAATGTGGATGGTTCAAATTCCTAAAAGCCTTAATGATGTTACTTAAGAGTGCATTTGGTGAATTGACTTAGATTTTAATAATTTAATGACTTAATTTAAGGTACTAAGCATTCATGTTTGGTAAAATAAATTAATAATGGTACTTTAAGTGGAAAATAAATTAAAGTAAGATGTTGAATAAATAAATAATTTTTCTAAATCCAAATCAATTTCATGCCTAGATAGCCGAAAACTCTCAACTTTTCATCCGGTCTCTATCACAACCATTGACTTTTCCCTCCTTTGTATCTCTCACATCAATTCTTTGCTTAATGTTAATGAGGCAAGAATATCTTAAATTTAGTAGTTTTAGAAAAACTTTAAGTTGGTTTTACCAAACAACCTTAATTAATGCTTCAATTAAAAAATAACTAGCCAATAATTTTTAACTCAACAAATTCATAAAAATTCAAATTAAATAATTATAAATTCTCAAACATGAAGGTCATGTTTGATTCCAAGGAAATACTAAAGAATGGAAAAAAATGCTTAGGAAAATGATTCTCATGTTTGGTTTGCCATAGATAATTCAATGGTAGGAAGATTAAGATTAATGGGGTGTGGCTTATCGAGGAGAGTGAGATAAAGGAACGGGTGTCAATGGCTTTCCACAACCTCTTATTTGAGTTAGATGATTAGAGACTAGCATTAATAGGTTGGCCTTTAATTCTTTGGATGGGTAGGAAGCTGAAATTTTGGAGGATCCATTTTCAGAAGAGAAGGTGTTTAGTGCTTGGTTAGAATTAAATGGGGACAGCCCCAAGTTCAAATGAGTTCGCTATGGCTTTTTGGGAAAGAATGAGATTATGGGTTTTTCAAGGATTTTTATGACCTAGGGAGGTTCGAGAAAAGCCTCAACCCTACCTTTTTGTTGTTGATTCCTAAGAAAGGGGGTACAAAGGATCTAAAAGACTTTAGACCTATTAACTTGGTGGGAGGTCTCTATAAAATCCTTTCCAAAGTTTTGGCAAACAAATTGAAGGTGGTAGTGGAAAAAGCAATTTCTAAGTATAAGAACGCCTTTGTAGAGGGAAGACAAATTCTTAATACAATTTTGGTAGCAAATGGGGCTATAGATTCTATGATAAAGAATGATGCACATGGTGCTTTGTACAAGTTAGACATCGAGAAGGTATATGATCATGTCAATTGAAACTTCTTGTTAGTAGTTATTAGAAAGATGAGTTTTGGGCCAAAATGTATAGGTTGGAGTAAATGGTATATTTATTCCACAAAGTTCTTGATTCTTGTCAATGGCACCCATTTTGTTTTATTTCAAAGTTCCAGAGATTGAAGCAAGAGGATCCCCTTTCACCCTAGTTGCTTGTTATAGCAATGGAAGCCTTTAGTTGTTTGTTAAAGAGGAACAAGGATGGTGGTTATCCGTTGGGTTTTAGGGTGAGGGATCTCATTTGTTGTTTACAAATGATACCCTTATCTTTTGTGGGGCTTCTCAAGACCAAATGGTTCATTTAAGTTTGTTGCTCATATGGTTTGAAGTCATCTTGGGTCTAAAACTAACTTTGAGAAGAGCAAGTTGATTAGTGTTGGGAGGGTGGACAATCTAGAGTTGTCAATCAAAATGGGATGTAGAGTAGGAGAGTAGGTGAAATTCTGACTTCTTATCTAAGGTTGTCTTTAGGTGCATCTTTTAAGTTAGTGACAATTTTGAATGGAATAAAAGAACAGGTTTGTAAGAAGTTGTGTTATGAAAAGACAATATATTTAAGAAGGGGGAAGGATTATTTTGATCCGGAGTACATTAGCCAATTTACCCATCCACTTATGTCTTTGTTTTTATCCTTCAAAATGTTAGAATAAGGCTTGGGAAGATTCAAAGAAATTTCCTATGGGGAGGGGGCGCTTTGGAGGAAAAAACTACATCTAGTGAACTAATCATTGGTCTACATGAAGAAAAGAAAAAGGGGTTTGGATGTAAGGAGTCCCTCTTTGCTTCATAAAGTGTTGTTATGTATGTGGAATTGGTGTTCCCTTTCTCAAGGGGGAGCTTTCTAGAAATAGGCTACAAGTAGAAAGTACTGAGAGGAAGAAGAGGTTAGAGGTCTTGTGATGTAAGAAGTGGGAATAGTATTGGGCTATGGAAAGCTATAAGGAAGTATTAAGATACCTTTAATAGAAGATTGCTTTTTATTGTAGGAAATAAAAGAGAAGTGAAGTTTTGGAAAGTAAGGTAGTGTCGCAAGGAGCCTTTGTATGTCAATTTTCCGTCTCTATATGCTTTAGCCTTTGCAAAAGAGGCTTTGGTAGCAGATTTATGGGATTGGTCAGCAAAGGTAGAGGGGTAAGTGGAATCTCTATTTTTCTAGAAATTTTAATGATTGGGAACTTGATAATGTGGAGCAATTATTTGGCTAACTACAAGTAAAGATAGTGAACGAAGAGGAGGATAGGGAAATGTGGATGTATTCAAGGAATGAAACCTTATTGGTGAAGTCTCTTTATGCTGCCCTTAGAGTCATAGAGTCCACCTTCCTTTCTATTGTTGGTTATTTGGAACCCTTGAGTTTCATCTGAAGTAAGCTTCTTTGCGTGGGAAGCTTGTAGGGAAAAGGCTTCGACTCTTGATCAACTTCAAAAAAGTGGATGGAAGTTGGTTAATAGATGCTTTTTATGCAAAGCGAAAGAGAAGTCAACAGATCTTATTCTCCCTCATTGTCCCAAGACCAAGGGTTCTCTTGCAATTGTTGTGTTCTTTGGTCGCTATTCCTTGGGTTTTGTCAACCATAGTGAGAGAGACTCTATTAGAATAGCATGGGTCCTTTAACGGAAAGAAGTGCAAGAAGGCTTAAAAAGTTGCCCCTTTATGCATCTTTTGGACTATCTAGAAAGAGAAATTGAAAGTCATTTGAGAATGAGAAGCAATGTATCCAAGGAAGAGCACTTTTCTCAATGATTTCCTTCTATGGGTAAGTTGCACATAGGTGATGGCAGAATGTCTAACTGATTTTGTTAATTTGTTGGGTTCTTGATAAGGGAGCTCGTTATCTTCTAATAATCCCAACTTAGTTGTTCCTTGGCTTTTTTGTTGTTTTCTTTAGCGCTCTTTGTATGTTTCATGTGTACCTTGATGTGCTCTTTCTTTGGTGCATGTTTATAATATCTAATCATTACTTATAAAAAAAAAAAGGAAAGAAAATCAAATATAATAAAATCAATTAAAAACTTATGTATGTTCAAATTATTTAACCTTTATATAAAAGGGGAAAAATAAGTTAAATAAGTTTTAAAGAAATATGTAAAAATAATTTGTTCATTTTAAATTTATTTTTTATTTTCGTCATTTTTTCCCCTCACATTGTCCCTCAAATTTTTTAAGAACCATACATAGGGTAAGTTTTTAGCTTTACCAAATGTCATCTTATTCTAATTGCATACATAGAAAAGAACACGCACCTTAACGACATTGCTCAGTGATACGTTGAGATAATATGTAGAGCGCGTAGGGGAAAAAACAGTAACCTGAAACCCCAAGTTTTAATTCAGTCTTACGGATGAAAATTGCATAAAAATTTATTTGAAGCTGAAAGAGAATGTGTTGAATCATAATTTATATCAGGAACAAGAAACGAAGATAAAGTATCCTTAAAAGAATAAAGTCAGAACCTTCTGGAGAATCAACACCGAGCCAACAGATATGTCCCTTCCAAACTTTCCCTCGGTGAGAACTTTGTGATGAATGGTGGCGCCAATCGTACCTGTCGGATCCTTGAATCAAACTTAACCCACATGCGTTACAACTACTTATTCATCTCTTGAATAAGAAAATAAAGAAACTCACACCAAATTATGAGCCACATTCTAGTCGGAATACCTTGAGAGTTACCATGAGATCACCAAGCGCATTTGGGGTAGAAGATTTGATAATTGCAACAACCTGATCATAAAAAATCAAATGCAGAAATTACGAGTATAGAGGACAGAAGCAGTTATGCGTTGTGCATTTCAACAACCCAATATTTGAAAAAAAAAAAATATCAGAATTAAATGAATTAGGCATTTCAATGATGGTATAGTCAAAAAGAGGATTTTCTGAATGGTTACCCTAATTGGCAGTGATGAAAAAGAAAAAGAAAAAGAAAAATTGATGTTTGAAAATACCAGAGGAACCCTGTCAGCAGTAAGGCATTTCCTCATAAAACTCAGAGGTGTTTCCTCGATAGTACCTGAAGAAAAGAGAGAGAGCGGGGGAGAGAAGATCGAAAAGATTTAAAAAAAAAAAAATACCAATCCAAGAATAATAGAAGATTCTAAAACTGAGGTAGAAAAAGTGATTACCTTGGCGCCGAACAAAATCCAGAGCGAGAAGCCAATGGTGGTGCTTAAAGTCATGATCGTGGTCGGGGAAGCCTTCTTGGGCCACCCTGCGGAGATAGTCCTGTGTGGGTAAGGGAGAATGGAGGTGGGTTTTGCGCTGCATAAAAGCAGCCTGAAGAGCTCCGGCGGGGCCCGGAATGAGAGGCGAAGAGGTTGTGGAAGCAGGGGGGTGAGAACCGACAACGGGCTGAGGAGATCCAGAAGAAGAAGAAATGGTGCTAACTTGGCGTTTGCAAGGGCGTAGGAGTGAGCCAAGATCTGAATCGTCTACGTCTAGGGCTTCCCAGGCATCCATTTCTCTTCGAGAGCGCATGCAATTGATTTGGGTTTCCTATATATACCCTACATACTCCATATAAAACCATCACATTACAAATGATGTCTCCCTTTAATTTCGTTGAAGGATGATCCCTTTGAACTAGTTAATCAGGTTACCCGCCCTATTAGGATTGAATGGGAATATGGTAATCGAGTATGGAATGGGTTTGGCGATTTATTAAAAAGCCAAATTGGATATGTTGTTATAATATTAGAAAATACCAAAACTCTTTCATATAAATGATCGCTCAGTTCTTTTTCAAATCTAGGGTTCCTTTCACTCGTATCATATGGTGTATAAAAGATTTGGGTTTTCTCAATTTCTTTTGTCCTAAAATCATACTTTGTACTCTAAAATTAGATTGAAGGCAACATATTGTTAGGGTTGTATGGATTCCTCCTTTTCAAGTAAAAGAATTCTAAGTTTTGACTTGATTTTCCTATTTGTAGTTTTAATTATTGAGTTTCAATTTTTTTAAGTTGCTTATTCACATATTCATAATTTTCTCTTTTCAAAATTTTCTTAGTTGATGGATTTTTTTTTCTTGTAAATTGTAATTTTCTTTTCTAAAATTTTTTGATGAATGAACTTTTAGTTGATGTGGGTATGTTGTTTGATGGTAATGTTCCTCATTTTACATACATTGTCATTGATGTTGGTCAGGGTGCAATGATGTTGATCAGAGTGCAATGATGTTGATGTATTAGTCAGCTTTGATGCTGCCATACTTGAGTTGAGCAAAATTTTGACTTGTATTTACATATGCTTTTTTTTTTTTAGTTCATTACTGTAGTAGGAATGACATAAGTTGATGAAAACACCATAGTTTTTAGACCACCTTGACCCAAACCCACTTGTCTAGAAAGCATAACCGAGACAAGGATGACATTTTTATTTTTAGTTTTTGGTAAATGGGAATGGTCTACATCTAATGATTGATATTTCAGTTATTGGTGAGGCTTGATACGATATTCTGGTATGATATTCGATTGAGAGAAATTTCGCTATTTTTTCGAAGTTATTGTCAAAATATCAACATCTATTGGTTTTTTTTTTTGCCCATTTTTTGGGAAATTTCCCAATATTTCTGTCGGTCAATATGCAACTCCCCTAAAAAAATTTTATTTTTTCACTACAGCATGTGGGTTTGAACCCTGGTCAAAAGACTTAGGTGGTGTTTGTTTTTTTACTTAATTCTAAATAGAACCTTAATGCTTAATAGTGTTAAATATTAGGTTGTTTGTTTTTGTAGTATTTTATTTCTATTAAGTATTAAAAAGTAAAGAAAAACTAATATGTTATTTTTTTCTATTTAGAAAAAGTTACATATTTTGGTTTTTTCTATTTAGTAAAAAGTTTATAATAAGTCATGAAAAAGTATAAAAACAAACAACCTAAATTATGAAAACAAATTGCTTTCAGCAAAAAGTTAAAAAAATAAACACCACCTTAAACTTCAATGTGACCACCACTGAGTAAAGTTCGCATTTATTAATATGCATATTACTATATTAAAGTTTATTATTAAAAGAAAATTTTAATAAATAAAGTAATTCTAATTATTTTATTTTAAAATTTATTTAATTGATTACTACAAATATAAAAACAATTATTATAATTTTCTTAACAACCTTTTTTTTATATCACTTATATGATAATTAAATATAAAAAATATAAATATTAAAAAAAATCATATAAGTATCATCATTTATCTAATTAATCCTATTTTAAAAAATTACTATCATTTCACTTTTCATTTTTTATATTTATCTTTTTAATTTTATTTAATTTTGAATATTTTTATTTTAAAATGTTAAAAAATATAAATTTATTCAAAAATGACTAAAATATAAAAAAAATAATAATAACGAAGATCTAATATTTTATAAATTAAAATTAATTTGATAAGATAAATTATTATTATTATAATTTTTAATATTTTAATTATTTAAATAAATTAATATCAATAGTAAAAGGTTGTCACCACAAGTAATAAAATTTTAGAAATTAAATCTCAAATAAAATATTTTATATAAATCAATTTAATTTGTTATTTAAAATGTAATAAAACATGTTTTAATAAAAATATTTTTAAAATTTTAAAATAAATTAATACAAATATATTAAAGGAATTTAAGCTAATTTTGTTTTTAATAAAAATTTGATAAATATTATCTTTAATCATACTTACATCAATTACACATACAAAACAACTTTAATATGTGTATTCTTTTTTATTTTATCATTTTTTGAAAGTTTCGTAAGCATTTTCATTAATTTTGAATAAGATCGATATTTTTATCAAAATATTCACCGATATTTCTTTGATATTTTTTATATATCCATAAAATCCAAATACAAATATATCCATATTTATCGATATGTCAAACCTTGTTTGATACAAAAAGGGTTATGTATTAGTAGAGATATAGAGGAAGGTTATTTTTGCAAATGAGGGCTATTTATGCTCCTTTTAACTAAATATTTCTTAAAATAACACTCATATTCGCAAAAGTAATCCACCACTTCTAAAAACAAAAAATTCACCCTCTTGTGACAAAAATACCCTTTTTTTTTTTGTTTTTCTCCAACATAATTTTCTTCTACTTCATTCTCATTCAAATGTAACAAACAAGAAACTTAAAAACTTCTCACCTCTTATTCCCAAACCTTATAAAACTTTTAACTTCTCATTCCCTCTCTTCATAGGATGTAAGCGTATTTGTGTATTAACAATTCCGAGCCAAAATTCCCTTTGTCTCTCTTAGTTCATACTCTTCAAATCCCCCATTGGATGTTTGCCTTCTTCTAAATTGTTCATGTTTGAAGACGGTTAAAGGAGTTGGTAAGTACAACATAATGTTTAAATCATTTGGATTGATTTCTAATAGATCAAACTTAAGGGAGCAGTATTTATTGTAATTAGTTCTTTTTAATTTTCTGTGATCGATTAAACTTTGATCACATCTACATTCCTTTAACTTTTTCCCAAATCATTCTTAATTGTTGGATGGGTTTCAAAACCTTAATACTTAAACCATCTTTCCAATAAAGGAGAGACGATTGTGAGAGTGAAAATGCTATGTTTTAAGCATTAAATTTTTCTTACCAAATTGGCCAGTGTTTGCCTTATGAGAAAATCAATTGAGTTTGAGTTGAAAAGCAATTTTTGAGTGAATTTTTTTTGTTCTAAATGGTTTGATTCATTGAGTTATTTATCTTTGCTTTCATATTGTTCTCATATTCAACATATTTGGAGGAAAACCTAAGTTTTTTCTTGTTTGTACTCAAGAAGAGGCCGAGATCAAAGTTTGGAGCGGATTCCAAATATTTTCTAGAAGAAGAAAGGTGGTAGTTGAAACTTGAAGGTTTTAGGCAAGTGGTTTGGGAAAAGATAAAAGGCTTGGGTTAGGTAAAACCATGTACTTAACTAATTTTTCTTCATATTGGATTATTTGAGGCTCGTGGTTTTTTATTCCATCAAAGGTTTTCCATATTAAAAAAATTGGTATCATTGTCTCTCTATTCTATCTTATCTTTTTATTAGTATTTTATTAGCTTATTATATTTTCATAGAGTTGTGTTGATTTTTTAATTAGAGTATAAGTTGAAATTTGACTATTGGACTTTGTAAGAACAAGATATATTTCATTTTTGTTGATTGATATCAAGGGACATGTGAAAATGAGTGTTTGTGTTGATGCAATGTCTTATAAATGTTTAGGGAGTGTTGTTTCATTTTCATGTGACTTGCATTGAATAACTTGTTTTGGAAAGTATTGGTGCATCCATTGTTAATTGTGATTTGCTTGCTTGTTCATAGGATTGAAAAAGAAAATCAATTCATAGGAGAAAAATAAGGGAATTTTAAGCATTTATAAGACACTTTTTTTAATTATTGCAAAAACACCTATTCACCCACCCTCTAAGTGTTATTCATCAGTGAGATTCATCTTCATAGGAAACAATCTACTTCTCATTCTCTCTTGATTTAGATTTATATTTCTTTTTTATATATTTTTGTTTATAAAATTATCTTTATGCCTTATCTCCAAGAAGAAAAAAAAATGAGTTTATTGAAGTGATAAGTCAAAGAGGTTTAAAATGATGGTCATAAAGTATTGATCCCAATTGCTAATAGAAGAGGAAAGTGAATCTACTAAGCTCGTTAGTGTAGTCTTCATTTTATAAATTTTTGAAATTTTTAGGAATGTTATATAATAGCGTTTGATTAGGGTTAACCAATTAAGCTTGTTACTTGATGTTGTTAAAAATTTGGGAACTATTGAAGTTTGTTCAAAATAATAAATGGCATACACACACACACACACACACACACACACACATATAGCTTTATCTATTATTGTATGTCATGTATTTAGAGTGAATTAGATATATAAAATTTGAACGTAGTGACATTTGATTAGGGATAAGTTTTTAGAGAATTTATGAAATTTTAGAGATTTTTAGAATATTTATGGATGTTATGCAATGGTGCTTAAGTATGATTAGGTTTGTTACTTGAAGTTTTTAAAAATTTGGGAACTGTTAAAGTGTATTCAAAATAATAAATTGTTATTAGATTAATTTATTATGGTAGAACATTACAATTTTGTATTAAATTTTTTGTAATTTCATTTTGTTTAATTTGTAGACTACTACTTTATCAACATGTTTTGTAGTTAAAATACCTAAAGAAAAATACTTCTCAGTAAAGGTTGCATATTTATCACACCTTGATATAATAGAGAATATTAAAAGGAAACTCAATAAGCAACGGTTAGAGATGTTCAAGAATTCTTACTTCAACATTTTTGTGGTTTGTCAAAACTTAAATTTTCAACTCAAAAATTGTGTACCACATGCTGTTACGCCAATGTCTTATAAAGAAAATGATGAAATATTATAATATTATCTTGTAACCCATAATATTTATTATCCAAAATAAATACAATTTTCTTGGCACCTTTATTATTATGACTTATTGATAGATATTAATAGGATGTTATCAAATCTATAGTTATGTTGTTATTATATATTACATGTCAAAAGATATTATGTGGATAATGGTGTTCTTAAGGGTGATCAATGACATTGAATGGTTGCATGATATTCCTCAATAGGACTATGTGTAATTAAACAAATTTTTCTTCATAGTGGATTATTTGATTACTTGAGGCCTGTGGTTTTTTTTTCTCTTTGGAGATTTTCCACGTTAAAAAAACTGGTGTCATTGTCTCTCCATTCTATCTTATTTTTTTTATTAATGTTTCATTAGTTCATGATATTTTTCATAGAGTTATGTAGATTGTTTAATTGGAGCATAAGTTGAAATTTGACTATTGGAGCTTCGTGGGAACAAGATATATTTCATTTTTGCTGATTGATGTCGAGGGGCATTTGAAATGAATGTTTGTGTTGATGCAATGTCTTATATATCATGTTTGGGGAGCGTTGTTTCATTTGCATGTGACTTGGATTTAATAACTTGTTTGGGGGAGTGTTGGTGAATCCATTGTTGTTTGTGATATGATTGTTTGTTCATAAGATTGAAAAAGAAAATCAATTCATAGGAGAAAAACAGGGGAATTGTAACCATTTATAAGACACCTCTCTAATTGTTGCAAAAACACCTATTCACCCCTCCTCCCTAGGTGTTATTCGTAGGTGAGATTCATTTTCAATTGGTATTAGAGTAGGTTTCCAAGCAAAAATCATTTTTGATCCTTGAATCTCAAATACGGAACCTCATCAAGAGGGTGCTTCAATTGGGAGACCTTTTTTAATCAATGAAAATTATTCTCATTAGAAAGTGAGAAAGCAATATTTTCTCAAAAAGCAAAGTGAAAAAGTATAGAACGTCGTTGAATTTGGTTGCTCTCCACCTAAGTTATTGGATAAAGAAGGTACACCAACAAATGTGATCAAGCCTAAATTAGAACGAGACAGAGGTGGAAATGAAGCTAGTGAGAATAAAGCTAGAGTCATGTATTCCATTTTCAATGCCATTAGTATAGATGAATTTCATAGGATTTCTACTTGTTCCTTAGCTAAAGAAGCTTATGTTGGTATCTTAGATCTAAGCAATGGAAACAATACCAATTTTTTAAAAATTGATCTTTAGAGTTAAAGTACTAACCTTTGGGTTTGAATGTTCCCAAACCTTAAATTCCAAATGTTGAAGATGACCTTGAAGTTGTTGAAAGTCTTGTAAACTCATAATCTTCTCCCAGTGACTACACCTTGTTTTTGGCACACTTCTGGTGGGGAGAACAAAAGGGTGGATGTTATAACTCTCTTTTTCTTTGGATGGTGGTAGATAGAAGTGATGGAAACCCTAACCCCTATGGTATAACTTCTAACTAGGCTTAAGCGACTTGAGCCCACATGGGCTTAAGTCACTTAATTTGGCCCAAATTGGGTCCTAATTGATTAATTAATCCAACAAGGCTTACTAATTAATCAATTAACCTAATCTAGAGTCCAAATTCACTTACCCCTATGCAACCTTATGTAATTACCAAAACACCTTTATGCACAAAAGTGAACCTAGAGCCAGCTTGACCCTCATAAACCATGCCAACAATGTATATGAACTCAGAGCAAGGACCACTAAGACCTATAGAAGTACTGGCACCCTTAGAATCTTACTACAAAGATTCAATTGAACCAAGTATCCCATGTAAATAACAATGAGACACTATGTTCTTGAGTTCGTGACCTGGTATCCATTGTGTTCAGTCTCCCTATGAACTAGTGTCCATAGTTTAATAAGGTGAAAATTATCAACCTTTCAAGACTATCTTTACTATCCTAGAGTTACAAATCCTCCTATTGTGTGTTTAACTAACATGTCTTAACTATTAAGGAGCTTATGTCAAGTTCCACTTAAAGAACTATTATGGTTGTAGTTTCCATGAACACACCTCCTTAGGATCACCTAATGGGAGACACTGTCTCAGCCTCATAAAATATCATGGTGCCTCTATTAAGAGTACCTATTATTATCGACTTTCATCAATAGTGACCCAATCCATAGGGAATATATGACCAACTTACGATCTCATCCATAGGTCAAAGTCACTACTAACTTTAGCACAAACTTAATATTCTCTCAAGGTTGAGAGACAACATAATGAAGTAGCTTGGTGAAGTGATGACTACTTGATAGACTTAAGTCATGACTCACTATAGGCCCAATTTAATGTGTAACTATACACACTAGTTCATACACCATGGGAAACCTATCTCGATAGCCAAGACTAGCCATCCTTCCAATTAGGAGGTGGTGCACTATAACCTCTAATAGATTGCTTATACCCATGAATTGACTATGAACAAGTTATCTAATTGCAAAGAACCCATGACATATATCTTTCATGCAACTCCTAATGCACCTAAGTCACATACAATGTATAAGATGCAGACACGAGTGCTCATAAAGTATAATATATGGAAGAAGGATAGATAAGAGTGAAATTGGAATATCATTAAATAAATAAAAAATTTTAAATTTATTATATCATGTCATGCTTTTAAGAACTCTATCCTAATAGCTTGGGACATCCTCTAAATGACTCATGAAGGAACTAATGCTATTAAAGTGTCTGAACTTCTAATTTTGACTTCTAGGTTTGAGATAATTAAGATGGAAGATCATGAGAATTTTAGAGAGTTTGATGCAAAATTAATGGATATTGCGAATTCAAGCTTTAATCTAGGTGAAACCATCCTTAACTCTAAAGTGGTTAGAAAGATTTTCAGATCTCTTCATGAGATACTTAGAGCAAAAGCCACTGCCATTGAAGAGTCCAAGGATGTGGATTCATTAAAGATAGATGAACTTGTAGGTTCTCTCCAAACATTTGAGATGACACTTGGATCACCTAAGAAAGCTAGGGAAGTTGCTTTGAATGTTATTAAAGAAGAGTCCCTAAGTTTTAAAAGTGAAGATGATGAGAAAATATTGGAGGGAGATTTTACAAAGTTCGCTAAAAAATTTAAGAAGTACATGAAATTTAGAAAACCCAAGAAGAAATCAAAAGATGATAAAAATTGGAAGAACTCAATTGGAAAAGAGAAAAAAAGAAGGAGAAATGTGTGAAAAAGAAGTTGAAAATTGAATGTTTTAAATGTGGGGGAAAAGACCACTTTGCATTTGAATGTCCCTCAAAGAAAAATAATAAAAATGTCATACAAGTCACTCGGAGTGATTTTGAGTCTAATCAAACAAGTGAAAATGAATCAAATGAATGTGATGAATGCACTAACTTCATCGCTTTTATGGCAAGTGTCAATGAAGAACTCCCTTAAAGTAAGTTTCAAGTGTGCTAAGTGAGTCAAGTGACTCTAATGATGATGACATGAGTTTTGACACAACTTATGAAATATTATACAAGGAGTGTTTAAACCTTAAAAAGGAACAAGTGAAGTGGAATGGTTCCAAAAAGAGCTTGATCAATGAGATTGATGTCTTAAAGGGAGAAAATAAGTGTTTGCTTGATAAAATTGCATTTCTTGAAAATGAGCATTCCAAAATAAAGAAAAAGTGTGATGAATTGAAGTGTGAAAATCAAATGTTTAGGAATGAATTAAGTCTTATGAAGGAAAAGTCACATCCTAGGTCTAAGAGACTTAATGATTTAAATAATTTAGAGCATAAATCATTTGATAAAAGGAGCTTAGGATATGTTGATGAAATTTTTACTCCAAGTTGTGGTAAAACAATTTTTATTATGCCTTGTGGAGCAAAACATCTTAAGAAAACACATTCTTATATCAAGTTTCATTACACTAATTGTGGAAAAATGGGACACGCTTTTATGCAAGATTGTTTGATAATGTTGAAAAGAAATTGATCAACCTAATGAATGAATGTCATGCATTGAAGGATAGGTTATTGAATGTAAACAAAAGAGTGTCTAAGAAGCCTTCAAATATAGCTTATAATGGTGAGTTGAAAAGGGTCACTTTAAATGAAAAGATGAAGGCCTCAAATGTCAAACAAGTTTGTGTGAAAAATAATGAACATAAGTGTTAGTAAGTCACACCCATGGTATTTTGATAGTGGATGTTCACATCATATGACTACAAATAAATCTTATTTTACTACATTCACTAATTTTGATGGAGGAAATGTTACCTTTGGGGATGGTAATATGGGTAGAGTGAAAGATGAAGGCTCTATAAGTGCCTTGGGTATTCCTAATCTTGAAGAGGTCTTATGTGTGGAAGGTTTAAAAGCTAACTTAAGAAACATAAGCCAATTATGTGAGAATAAGCTCAATGTCCAATTTTCACAAAATGTGTACAAGATGTTTAACTTGAATGGTGATTGTGTGATGAATGGGTTGAAAGCTTGTGGAAATTGCTATGTTTTTAGTCAGAAAGCTCCTTTGTTCTCTTCTCTAGTGTTTGAGAGTTTTAAAACTGATCTTGTTGATCACTTGTAGCACCATAGATTGGTTTAAAATGAAAATGGGAGTGCCATTCTAAAGATTAGGAGTGATAAGGAGAGGAAAATGGATGATGCCACTATCATTGAAAGATCAAAGAATCATCTTCATCATTTTAGAGCCAAACTCATTGGCATTAGACATTGCATTACTAATGACTTGTGGAAGACAAACTTGTTTCCTTCAAATATGTTCCTACCAAGTGTCAAATAGTTGATATCCTTACTAAGCCTTTGGATGTTTCTAGGTTTGAGTCACTTAGGAGCTCTACACATTTCTTTTTTTTGAGCCTTTAAACCTTTCTAGGACATCCTTCATACATATCCTCTTATCTTAGAGATTCCTTCAAGTTTGAAGTGTATATGTGGTGTTTTGCTTCTTCTTGATTCCCATTTCTTTGTTTTTGTCTATTGGGTATTTCCTCATATCCTTCTCTTCTTTGTTTTAATCATGATTGATGTTTTTATGAGGACTTGTCTTTATTTCCCATTTTGCAAATGGTTATTTTGTGTCATAATGACCCAAAAGTTCTCTAAGATATGAAAATCCTTCTTGTGTTGGTGAATGAGCTGGCTTATAAGGTGTTTATTATTTAGCTTTACTTTGATAAATTGCAAGATACTTATTTCATACCTATTAATTGACTAATAGTTTGTGAAGTGCTTTATAATTTCATAAAAATTGATAAATGATTCTTAAATTTCAATTGTGAGTCCATATGATGCGAACCTCAATCGACACGCTTTGAGACCCAACAAACAGTATTGGAATAATTGCCCAAGAAAGCTAAAATATAGATTTTTGATAGAACCTTGACCCAACGTTTATAAGTGAAACGCGAACCAAAAGTATAAGTGATAGACCTTGACCCAATGATTACAATGGAATCACGAACCAAAGGTATAAAGTTTGAACGCCACAAGGAAGAATCCCTAATAAGTTCACATTTCTTGAAGAACCAAAAGAAGAGCAAAGCCTCACATTTTTTGATTTTTTTTATTTAATAAAAATTATCCCCTATTACAATGAGTGCATGCTATTTATATGTCATAAAAAAAACTTACTAAATATTAAAACCCTAAAAAAAAGTTGATTTGGTTTGAATTAGCAGATCCAAAATAGGAAAATAGCTAAAAAAACGTTCTAAATAATAAAAGCCTAAAATTAAGGTAGATTTGACCTAAAATTAGAAGCTCTAGAATAGGAAAAATGTCTATTAACTGACATGGAGTTGGAAAGTCAATCAGTCATTAATTCACGCCATAAATCACGCCCAATCAAGTCAGATTAGCCCTCAATAGCTTGGATTAAATTTATTACACCTTCATATTCCTTTGGGCCAAGCTTGGAATGTCCTGCGTTAGAATCAACCCAAATCTCTTGAATTAGCCCATTAAGTGCTTCTTTGATCTTCTTGGATCTTGCTTTAGCAATAGGCCCAATTGGAACATACAATGGATCCTTGAATGCTTGTTGATTCTCATCATTCCACCTCTCTTCAAAAGGATTTGTCCTCAAATTGTCACCTTTTTCTCCTCGGAGTAGTTATGGCACTCAAATATGAACTCCACCTTCTTCTCCCACTCCAAGTACACTTCCGGATCATTTATCCCTTGGAACGATGCTATCTTCATTTTGATGTTTCCTAGGTTTCTATTAGTCACATCTTGCCATCTTGGAGCTCTTTGGAAACCTCTACCACGCCTATCTCCCCTTAGCGCAAACCTGCCCTGATGATTCAATGAAGCTTGATCTTCTTCATCTTCAAACTCATCCTCATGGTAGTCATCAGAATCATCAACACGCGCACGCTTTCCTTGCCTTCTAGCATTAGGGGCTCTTTGGGTACGCTCCTCATGCAAAGAAGCGATAACAACGTCTTGCCTATCCATCTGATCACGAATATCATTAAACACCACGTTTGCGTTCAAATTGTTGTTGCATAGCCTGCAACATGAGGGATGACTCCTCCCTTCCTTCCTTATTTGATGTTTCGTCCCTAGAAGACATATTTTTGAAACTACAAAAAATGTTAAATAATTTCTCACAACACTCCCTCACGTGTTTGCACTCGCACTCGTGTTTCACTCTTAAATTGGCTTTTTCCAAATATTAGTCTCACACTCTCTTGCCTTTTTTCACTCGTAGCTTCCCCTTTTCAGTTCTGCTTAAATTAATAAACTTGATTAAGAAATTCAACTTGTAGTATTTAAACTAATACCAATGGCAAGAAAATATGACAAGAACACTAAATCAAAGGAAGAGAACAAAAGAAAATAATATTTTGATTTGAGAGAATTGAAACTACACACAATATTTTTTTATTTTCTTTTCTCTTTTTCTCTTTTTCTCTTTTCTCTTTTTAGAGCTTGGTGTACGATTTTAACCTAGTGCACGTCAAAAAAATAAGAACGAGGAATAAAGAACACAAAAGGAACAAGATAAGATGATAACAAGAAACAAAAGATAAAGGGATAGAAAACTGATTTTAGAACCTGAGCTCTGATACCAAATGATGCGAACCTCAATCGACATGCTTTGAGACCCAACAAACAGTATTGGAATAATTGCCCAAGAAAGCTAAAATACAGATTTTTGATAGAACCTTGACCCAACGTTTATAAGTGAAACGCGAACCAAAAGTATAAGTGACAGACCTTGACCCAATTATTCCAATACTGTTTGTTGGGTCTCAAAGTGTGTCAATTGAGGTTCACATCACCATATCTATTCAATGTGCCTTAAATATTGAGTGAAGTCACATGAATCTTCTTGAGAGTTTGTATTTGTGTCTCTTGATTGTTTACACACTCTCTCTAAAAAAAAACACAAAGAATATTTTTTTTTTTTTTTGGGAATGGTTATGGTACCTTAGCAATGTTTCAAGTGTAAAAAAACTCAATTGCAAAAGTAAGGCATCCCTTTATGTTTGTAATTGATGTTTTAGTGATCTCAAAGTCAAAATTCTATCCTAATTGTGTTGCCAATGTGTAATAAAAAAAAAGAAAAAAAAAAGGAAGGAAATGAAAACGGTATGTGAAGTTTGTATTTGTGGTAAGGGATGTATTTTGACTATTTTAAACATAAATTCGATTGATGGAGATGTAAATTGACTTCAGGGGAAATAAATTTGAGTTTCTTTAGGGATGAATGTGATCTTGAAAATGATTTTTGGTTTATGCATACCTATAGCCTTATAAGTGGAGATTATTTATCATTATTAGTTCGTTATAGCTTTTTGAGTGTGCTTTTTGAGATAAAAAAACGTTTAATAGGATGTTAATAATCTCATTTTTTTTCTCTCCTTATCATATGTCAAAATGATGAGTTTATGTATAATTCATGTTTTGTCATTCAATTCAAAGGTGTCTTGGTGGCATTTTTTAGTTATTATGCATATTAGTGACCAAGTGCTAAATAATTTTCATTTTGAGCTTTAATGAATTTGTTTTCAATATTCTTTTTCCTTTTTCTTGAGGTTGTACAACTTTTTTGCTCATTTTTTAAATGAATTTTTGGCATAGCTCGATCATTGGTTGTTTCGATAAGTTGTTTTTCTCAAGAATAAATGAGTGTTATGCAATGTGATTGAAATATGATTAATCAAATTTCAATCGATTGTATTTTCTAACCTTGGGCGAGAATAGTATTGTGTGATCAAAGTTGGATCAATCCATTATCGATCAACTATGTTTTTTCTAACCTTGGTTGAGAGTTATATTGTGTGATTGAAGTTGGATTAATCCATTTTCGATTAACTACGTTTCTTATTGGCTTGGTTAAGAGTATTATTATGTGATCCAAATGCAATCAATCAAACTTATCCTCTTAAGTTCTAAATTAAAAAAAAAAAAAAAAGATAGAAAATGAAGGAAATTTTATTAAAAAGAAAATAAAGGGGGAGGTCTTAAATTCCCAATTCGTTTTAGAGAACCCTAATCTCTTTTAACCTTAATGTTTCACTCCACTTTTCTTCATCTTCACCATGGCCAACCAAACCTCTATCAATCATCTTCTCCAACAACCCCAACCTTCCTCCATTCATCATCTATGGGGAGTTTTGGCTTCTTGTTTTCTCAATCTTTGGATAATCTCATTCAAATCTTTTATCCATTAAAGCCCTAGACTCAAGGTGTGGTTATACTTCATTACGACTTTGGGTTTTGTGAACCCTCTTTCATTTTACAAGGTTTGATTTCTATTTCTCTCATTTGGTTAAATGGTTTCTTGATTTTTTTAGTCTGATTGCTCAAGGTTTCAAAGGGTACGATATTGGGATTGTTGCTCTTAAGTTAGTGTTTAAGTTTTTATCTCTCATTCTCATTTCCACCCTTGTTTTTAGCTTATTATTATGGTTCCTAAGTTGAGTACTAGGAAGCTTCTTGTTAGAGGGTGTGGGTTACAATCCAATATTTTGAGATACCCTTGCTTAGGTGGATAATGCTTGTGTTTGGTGTTAAAGTTTGGTTTACCATATCTTGGTTCACCTAAGTCACTGTATCTATTTATAACTTTGTCTTGGTTTGGGTGTTCTTGGTGCTCATTTATAGTGTTGGTGTCAGTTTCTTAATATTTGCAATATTTTTTTTTTGGAGCTTGAATGTGTATTTTTGTTTGGAACTTGGTGCTTAATCTTGGGTTTTACATATTTCTAAAAGGTTGTTTTCATATAACTCCTATTTGAGTTTTTTTTTGTCTAATCCTATGGATGGGTTGAGGGGGAGGATGCTCATATTGATTTATTTTTTCTTGTTATATTTTACATGAATATTCCATTCTTATTAGAACATCATTGGTCTATATGAATATTCTCTCCTTTTAATTGGTTCATTCATATGCTTATTGAGGATCCTATTTTTAGGTTTTTGAACAAATTTCCTTCTTCCCTTTGTCTTTTTCTGGGGTAAAAAAGGGGAGAGATTTTTATAGGATGATATTGATAGATTATTGTTTATTTTGATATAGGTTGTTTGGACTCATTGGAGATATATGTTATATTCACATATTATGTTATATGTGAATAATTTTCTCATCTTGTGCAAATGGTACTAACCAATTTTATTTTATTTTTTGTCAATCTTTGATAACATGTTGTGTAATATCTAGATTGTGAGGATGAGTTAGTGTGTACCCTATATGAAAGTGGGGTGAGGTATACTTGTATTCATCTGTGTTGTAAAGGGTTTTGTCTCATAATTTCCAAAGAGTGAGATTGTAAGCGTATTTGTGTATTGGCAATTCTGAGCCAAAATTCCCTTTATCTCTCTTAGCACATACTCTTCAAATGCTTGGACACCTTCATTTTTCCAAATTATTCGTGTTTGAAGATGGATAAAGGATTTGGTAAGTGCATTTGAGGTGTTGGTGTTGAGATTGAGCCCCTAAAAGTGTAACAAAGTTAAACTTAACTATCCCCTTGTTATCCCTTTGGTGTATTCACATTTATTTGAGCATTCGACTCATATCTCTTACATTGTACATGACTTGTGTGCATTAGGAGTTGCACAAAAGGTTTAAGTCTTGGGTTCCTTATAAGTAAATAAGTTGTCCACAGTCAGTTCATGGATTTGGGCATCCAATAGTGATTGTAGTGTATCACCTCATAATTGGAGGGATGACTTGTCTTGGTCATCGAGATGGGTTTCCCATGGTGAGTGCACTAGCGTATGTGATGTACACTAGATAGGACTTACAATAAATCATGATGTAAGGCTATCAATTGTCCTGATTCACTAAACTACTATACTACATGGACTCTTAACTTTGAGAGGATATTGAGCTTGTGCCAAAATCAATAGGAGGCTTTGACTTATGGGTGAGACCTTAAAGTAGTCATATATCTCTATGGATTGGATCACTATTGATGAAGTCTGGTGGCAATAGGTATTCTTAATAGAGGCACTATGATATCTCCTGGGATTGAGACAGTGTGTTCCCTTGTGTGATCTAAAGAACATGTGATCATCAAATCTGTGGTTATAATAATTCCTTTAGTGGAATTTGACATATGTTCCTTGGAGTTAGAGTATGTCATTTGATCACATAATAAGTGGAATCCATAACTCAAGGATGTGAGAGGTAATCTTGGTAGGTGATATCACTACTTTGTTACATTACAGATACCAATTCATAGGGAGTCTACATGCAGTGGATAGTAGGTTATGGACTCGAACACTTGGTTTCTCGTTGTAATATACATAGAGTATTAGAGTGCAATTGACTCTTTGTAGTGGGATGTTAAGTCAATTTCAGAATTTGATTCCAAGGGAGCTAATACTCCTATGGGTCCCAATGGTCCCTGCTTTGAGCTCATATTCCTTGATGACACGATTTATGAGAGTTGGATGGGTTTTTAGTTCACTTTTATGCATAAGGGTGTTTCGGTAATTACATAAGGTTGCACAACGATAAGTGAGTGGTATCTCTAGATTGGGCTAATTGATTAATTAGGGCCTTGTATGGTTAATTAATCAATTAGCAACCTTTTTTTAGGCTAGATTAAGTGACCCAAGCCCATGGTGGGCTTAAGTCACTTAAGCCCAGTAAGAAGCCTATAAATACCCCTTTAGGGGTTAGGGTTTCCATGTCTTACCATTCTTCCCTTTAGTCTAGAGAGAAAACCTTAGTCTCCACCCTTGAGATCTCCACCATCTCAATGTTTAGATAGAAGAAAAAATCATTGAGCAGAAGATCATGGTGTTATGAGATACTTTACGACTTTGGAGAAATCTACATCAATTGTAATCGATCTAAGAACATCTAGATAAAAGGTATGTGACATTATTCTCTAAATCTATGATTTCTATGTTATCAATATTGGTTTTTGAATACTTATTTATCCGTTGCGATATATTTAGAGGGCTTAGGATAGATTTGCATGCACCCTACATGATCTAGGGTGGAAGTTTCTAACAATAATTTGGTGCTCTCCTCAAATCCCCCCATGTAACCGCAAGTCAAAACCTTAAGATCCCCCATTTATTCCTCCCATGCCATCATCCAGAGAATCATCTTAATCACCAAACTCCTAAGTTGTGTCCTTCATTATTTGGCAGCCTCTTTTCCCTAAAGTCATAATGCTCGTCATCTCCAAAAGTGCTCACCAAAAGATGTTCTCTCCCATCGCAAATTCTTTAGCATTTGAAAGTGTCCTTGAACTCTAACAATGTCATCCCCCCATCCGAGTGGCACCTCTCAAGTCCTCTAATGAATATTAAATCGCAGCCTGCATGCCCCTCTCTAATGACTTAATTACCTCTTCTCTATCGCTCGTGTGTGTGTTCTTAAAGAAATTTGATAATTTTTTTGAAATCTGTAACCCCCATTCCTAGCCTTGGTGAGTGTTTTTTTTTTCTTTTCAATGGTGCATGTTGGTGCCTTTATCCAGAAATTTGGTCATTCATTTTCTATTTCTACGCCTTCTAAGAAAAATCCCTTCTACTACTCCTCATTCGCTTCTCCCAATCTCAATATTTTTCCTCACCAAACCTCCTGAATCCTCTCTCTCTCTCTCTATGCTCTTTTTAAAAATTAGAACCTCTTCAGAATCCTTCATCTTAAAGGCTTCTCTCTGTCTCTTTGGAAATCACAGCCTACTCCTTCCCCGTGCAGTTCCTTTTCAACCAAAACTTTTTAATCTCTCCCAAAATTTTCATATCTTTTTCCCAAGGTGGCAGCTTGCATATACTCTACCAAAAAAAAATTCTTAACAACACCGACTCTTCAATCCTTCTCTCAGTATATATATATATATCATGATCTCCATGATACCAAATCCTCATGGCTACCACTCACTTTCATCAAATTCCATTTTTTTTCTCTTTAATTCAAACACCACATATTCTCATAATGCATAATTTTCCACATACGACCACTATGAATCCTTATGGACTTTTACTTATAATTTTTTTTTACTTTTAAAAAAACTAATAAATTCCATTTACACACCTGACCACCATTAGCTTTCCATTGAATTTTACATTAAAAAAGCAATATTCTTAATTCACCAAAACTCTATTTATATACATGGCATTAAAATTTTTTATATTGAAACATTTAAAAAATTAATTTACCAAAACTCTATATGCATACATACCACTGAAGATTTTATGTTAAAACACTTTAAAAAAAATTACCTTACCAAAATTCAAGTTAAAATTAATATGTATCCAAACTAACTAATTTAAAGTGCGCCTACAATGCAACTTAGTGGTCTAAGTTAAAGTGCAACTAAGTGAGTTGGAATGAGCTGAAGTGTAGCAAAGTGAGCTTGTATAAAAGATGCATAGGTGTGCTTGCATGAGCTAGGGCGCGTCTAAGTGACTTAAACTAAGCGTGAAGAGTAGCCAAGGTCATAGTGAGGGTCTTGATGAGCCCCTCAACAAAAGGGTCCCTAAAGATGGCTCAGAAAAAGAATTTCTATGAGTGTCAATAAGTTACCAAGGGATGATCATAGGGCAAAAGAGAAACACGGGGTAGCACCTAACATTGCATGTGCTAAGAGGACAAAATGGAGGGTTTACAAATATGTCCCTTTTCGGTAAGGATCATGAGTGTAAGGAATACAAGTGAAAATATGAGTAATGAGTGGAACGAAATGAACTATACCGAAGAACTAAGAAGGACTATAAATTTTGTCTTAGCACATGGTGCAATAAGCCCCAAGATAGACCAAATACAAGAGAAGAAATACCTTAAATAAGAGGTTTACAAGAAATCCAAGTAATGAATTGACAGACATGACGAATACGATGAAATGATAAGAACAAATAGTGGAAAATATAATCTCTGAACACTAGAAAACTATGGATTTGAATGCTAAGAATGAGAGAGAGTGGCTTTGAAAGCCTATCTAAAAGAGAGATGGCTATGGTGGCTCTGAATGCTTATGGAGGGATGGCTTTAAACGCCTATCTAAGAAGGTGGCTCTGAATGCCTATTTGAAATTAGTGCCTTTGAATGCCTATGGGAAATGGATTTGAATGTCTATAAGGGAAAGTGGTGGCTCTGAATGCTAATGGGGGGAATGGCTTTGAATTCTTATGAATCTGAATGCCTATGAAGGAAATTGGTGGCTTTGAACGCTAATGAGGGGATGACTCTAAACTCCAATAGGAAGATGAGTCTAAACGCCTATTTGAAAGCGGGTGGGTGGGTCTGAACGCCTATGGGGGGATGACTCTGAATGCCTACTTGAGAAGGTGGCTTTGAATGCCTGTTGCTCGGAGCACCTATGAAAGGAAGAGTGACACTACACACTTATCCGATGGGGTTGGCTCTGAATGCCTATGGCTCTGAATGCCTATGAAAGTGGTGGCTCTGAACACCTAAACTAATGAAAGGTGGCTCTAAATGCCTAAACTAAAAAAAATGGCTATGAACGCTTAACTATAAAAAGTGGTTGTGAATGCTTAATTGAAAAAAGTGACTTTGAACGCCTAATGGAGAGAATGGCTCTGAACGCTTAAATTAAAAAAAAATGACTCTAAATGCTTAACTGAAAAAATTGGCTCTAAATGCCTAAACTGAAAGTAGTGGCTCTGAACTCCTATGAAAGCGGTGACTCTAAATTCCTATGGGGGAAAATGGCTTTAAATGCTTATGGGAGAAAATGGTGGCTCTGAATGCCCATGAAAGTGGTGGCTTTGAACGCCTAACTGAAAAAATGGCTTTGAATGCCTAACAGAGAAGATGGCTCTGAACGTCTAATTGAAAAAGTGGCTTTAAACACCTATGAGGGGAAATGTGACGGTAATAAAAAAATTCGATAATCTCAACATAGAGGATATGCCCCAGTGTGACAAAGTTTGAACATGAGAATGAAGATCAATGAGAGTTGCAACTTTTATGTTTGTCAATTTGAAAACAAAGAAGGGGGTATGCCCTAATATCAAAGGTTAAAACCTAAACTAAGTAATGACAAAGTTTGACCAAAACTTGATAATCTTAAAGAAGGGGTGATGCGACTCATGGTAGCTTAGCTTTAAAGGCGTATCAACAAAATTTATACCTTAAATACTATTACTAAAGTAGCCAAGCTACTATAGCATAGTGGTTCTAGGATCGTTCACTGGGAAGGGTTTTCGCAAACACAAGTAATATTCAAATTAGGAAAATAGGTGATTTTCTTATGGATGTTAGCTTTAAAAGATGTAAATGTTTTAGAAAGATTTAAACTAATCTAAGCTAACATTAAAGACTAAAATGAAAGGGTGTAAAAACAAGTTTCTCAAAGATGGGATAGCTATGCTCTGGCTCTTATGCAAATTGGAAATCTCAGGATAGGCTCCTCGCGTTGGGGTTGCAACTATGGTGATGCTTGCTTCCCGAACCGGTATGGATTTAGCAAATCAAGTTTTAATCCTTTAAAATGGCAAAACAGATGGTAGTGAATTTCATCAATGGTTATTCACCTTAGACTTCCTTTGAATGGCTCGTAAGAGATAACTAATGGTCTATAGCCAAAAGCTTACCAAATATTGGCAACTCAAAGTCATTCCAAGTGATAAACTCACCTTTCAATGGCCATTGAAATTGGTTCTAACGGATTAATGCAAAACTTGGAATTGAAAACCTCACCTTCCAATAGCTCGTAGGAGATAACTAATGGATAGAAATCCAAAAGCTTATCAAGTATTGGCCGTTGGAAGTTGTCCAAAGGAAATAAAAACCAAACTTTGCATTAATGAACCTTTAATGAAAAACGACTACCTTACCTTCCGGGTGCGAGAAATTTCCATGGGATTGCATCCAAGCCATCACATAGCATCCATACTTTGAGAAACTAAAAGTTTTAGCCAATCATCCTCTAAGGAAAAGCCCTCAGAGGCTGTTTGGCTTCCAAGAAAATAAAATATTAAAGAGAAAAGAGAAACGAGAGAGCTCTGTATCTATTCTCTAAGTGTTAAACGTAATATCTATTCTATATCCTCCAAGAGGTGATTTCCACCCCTTATATAGTCTTTACAAAAGCAAAAGCTTGTGATTGGTTAGTTACAAGGATAAGAAAGGAAATTACATCACAAAATACAAAGGAAAATATCTAAAGTGGAGTCGGCAAAAGCAGAGGAAAATTCGCAACACGCATGGGTTATGCGAATTTTGAAGGTGTTATGCGAATTTCGCATAACACCTTGTGTTATGCGAAATTTTCGCATAACCTGGAGCAGTTGGCTTCCGAAGGCCATATCTTCCTCATTTCAGCTCCAAATCGTACACGGTTTGAAGCGTTGGATTCTTGACTTCCAGAGCTTTGAAATGGTATATAGCATGTAAAAAATGGACTTCGGAAAGTTCTCCAAAAGTGCGAAAGAAGACTGCAGCTGCTGTCCTCTTTGCTTCTCTTCACTTTGCTTGCTTTTCCTCTTTGCTTCTCTTTGCTTGTGCTCGTGTTTCCACTTGAAATTCAAGCCTGTAAATGTCCAAAATCCTTGCTTTAACTTGTCCAAGTAGCTCCTCCATCATTTGGCATGCTTGAATCGATTTATAAGCTGATAAAAACATGTAAACTTGCCACAAAATGGTTAAAACCAATTACTAAGGACCTTAATGAATTAATTGGGTTAAATGAATATGATTACTACTCAAAGGTGCTTAAAACCATTATAATTAGGTCTACAAAATAGCACTTTTTGGTAGTAATCAAGGGGTATGCCCCAATATCAAAGGTGTGTCAAACTACTAGAATCCCAAATGAAACAAGTAGCTGCATATATCGTAGCGAGAGGGAAATTACGCTTTATGATAAAGTTATTAACAAGGTATGAACATGAATCGTTCTATATCTTAAAAAATTCTTTGTCAACTGATCTCAAACATAAAGCTCAAAAAATGTCTATCATAGTTCGATTGAATAATGACAATGAAGAAAACAAATCATCTCATAAACACTCGACTAGGGAGTCCATCGATGTTTTTTGGGTGAAATATAATATGACTTGTCTTAGTCTTAAACAAAGTAAAATGAAGTCGATTGTGATATCACAAATCATGAGAAAACTGAAGAATATACTTAAAATCATAAAGTGAACTAGCTATGAAAATAATGACTGGTCATGGAGAAGCCAATCCCCTATGTAGAACAAGGAATCATAAACACAAGGCAAAAAACTATCCATCTCATCAAAGTTGGGAATATGCCTTAGTATAATATATGATGCTCATATGAAGTAAGCAATCAATACAAACTATCTACCTATGCACCACTGCCCCTAAATAGACCTCTTTAACGAGAAGAGAATATACCCCAGTCTGGAACCTGATGTGTAAATCTCAAGAGGAATGAACGACATTGATTATTTACTTATGCATCCAACAATCACACAAATCTCAATGTCCCAAGGAAAGATAACTGAAACATTAAAGAAATATAAACCCAAATTTCAACAAGAGTTATAACAAACTATGCTAAACACTGTCAATCAAGGGAGTGCATTATGCAAACTGAAGTTTTAAAATCATTTCCACTTTCAAAGAACCAAACTTTAATCTTCCACAAAAATCTATGTGTATTGGTTCCTTAGCTTCCGAGAATAATATGCTAAACTAATCTCTCCCCCCAACCTATCTCTTTTCAACACTTAGCAAACTGACCAAAATCAATAAGAAAAGAACACACTTTCATATATATATATATATATTTTTTTTTTTTTTAAGGTAGCTTTATGGGGTACTCTTTCTGACTTGTCCATGTAATGGGGGTCCATCGATGACTCCCAACCAATTAAGGTTTAGGGCACCAAGCTTTAAGGATCTTTCAACCACTAACTCCTCGAATTTTTCCCCGGACTTTTAAGAATGAATTTCTAATACCCAAGCATCTACCATATGTTAACTCTACATATTCACCCTTTTAATGAGCATTGAGGTCGGTGACTCCCAACCAATTAAGGCTTAGGGCACCAGGCTTTAAAGATTTTCACCATATACCCCTCAGACCTTGCTCGGGTTTCAAGGCAAGCAAACAACTTTCTTTATTTCAAAGGCTCATTGGCCTTTTGCAGGGTGTTTCAATTTTTATCAAATGAGGTCAAATGTACCAAGTCCCAAAATTATCCTAAGTCAAGAGGGAAATAGTTTTTCATCTTATAATCGGAATCTAATGTGCACAGTGTGTGAATAGCTTAAAGTGGAAGAACTAAATTCAATTTCAATAGAAGTTTAAACAATTGAACCACTTTAGTGAGCATAATCCATACTCTAAGTTAAGTGAAAAACAACAGTTCAATTTCTCTTGGTTTAATTTGAAAATTTTTCCTCAAAATTCATGGAGAAAAGAGTAACAAGAGTAAAAAGTAAAAACTACAACTAATTAACCAATATAATTGCAATACCAAAAAGATTTAGCATACTTCCTTCCTCATTTGCTCTCCCCCCAACCGAACTGAGCATTGTCCTCAATGTGATATGAGTGACTGTAATTAAAGGGAGGAAGTGGTACCTCCTGGCTGATATCAAATTCGAATATTGATTGGGGAAACCACATGTTTAAAAAAGAATAGAATATGTGAGAAAAGGAAATAAGGATAACTTAATGCTAAGTGTTAATAAGAAATATTAAACTTGTATTACTTTAAATTCATTTGATTACAATGCAAAAGACAAGTAACACAAGGAATCCCAAATATAGTACCAAAATACTGAGACTTCTTTTCAACTAAAAAAAAAACAAATACATAAAAATATTAGATATATATAATAGTCTGATGAGTAGGGTGGTGGGGCTAGGCAGATGGGTCTGCCTCTTCAGTAGGTGCATCAGCTGGGGCTTGGGGCTCTGGAGGATGAGACTCTGAGGGATGAGAGTGTGGCTCTGCTGGTGTATCAGTGGAGGGCTCTACAGCTGGTGGCAGATCGAAATGAAGCTGGAGCTGCCTTAAGATGGTAGCTTGTTGAGCCTGAGTGGCCAACATCTGCTCTTGGCATGCTCTAATGGCTGTCATCTCTTGAGCAAGACTGCTCTGAGAAGCTGTGAGAGTCTCCAATGCACGGCATAACTCTCTATATTCAGATATAGGAATGACCATCCTCGGTTCAGCTGATGTGGATGGCTGAGATGAAGCTGGAGCAGCTGGTGGATCTCTGGGAATGGCAGGAGTAGCAACTATTATACCCTCAGGTATGTGTCGTGGGGATGCTCTCCTTGCAGCTGGCTGAGGCTGCTCAGGCTGATCAACTTTGTAGGCCGTCATGTTGTTCCATTTATCAAGAGTGAATGGCTCACGGCAAATGCGCTTTTTCTCCAGCTGAGGCTCAGAAGGATATCCTAAGTGCTCCAGAATTTGGCATAGCAGCCTTGGGAAGAGGAGGGGAATGCAATCAGCTCTCTGAAGCTTCTTTCTGTGAACTTTCTCTTCGAAATAGAGAAGGGCTTCTAGGATCAGATGATGAGGCCCAAAGAAAAATTCTTCTGACATCTTGTAAAGAGCTTCTAAGAGGACTCCCCTTCTTTGGGTCCAATGCTGCAATGGGTAGATATTATGACGCAAAAATGCATCAATTAAAAACATAACTGGAGAAAGCTCCCCCCTCAACAGATGTGATCGATTTGCAGCTCCTCTAGAAAGGGTGCGCACCATCTCCAGCTCAGTAGGATTTGCCCAAGCTCTAAAATTATCGAATTGGGTTGGCTCATAAGGAATTTGCAGGGCTTCAGCAATATGGCGTGCTCCCAATATGCCATGTCTCCCATTGATAGTGAAATGAATCAAAGTTGGATCCCTGACCTGGTTGGTTGTCATGGATTGATAGAAATTCGTGGCTACCCGGGGGTAGAAAAAGTCTCTCGGAGCTAGCAGATGCTCCATATGGTACCTCCTCAGCAGCTGGAATGATTGGGCAAGCTCCGGCCTCACTCTGAATGCCGGTAAGTCGAAGCATAGCTCGGAATGGAATGGCCGAGCTCTACAATCCAAGTTTCCCTCAATTGGGGGCTGAGGTAGCATTGGCCGCCTGATTACTTCTTCCAGAGCTGTTTCAGATGGAATTTGGGGCTCGGGAAGTGGCGCTTGAGGCTCCTGAGATTTTTCTTGCAGCGCCGGAGATGGCACCGACGACAGAACTGGCACGGGACTCGGCGAGGGAACTGGAGTTGGAACCAATGATGGAATTGGTGAAGGCTCTGGAGATTGCTCAATCAAATCGATGGGTTCTGAGCTCTGCACCCTGGGTCTCTTTTGCAGTGTACGACCTCCTGACCTGGTAAGGTAACGTTTTGCCGGAGGCTTTGGCGGCGCTGGCTTCACCGGAGGAGGAATTGCTTTCGGCTGCGAAGGCTCTGGAGCAGAATTTGGAACTGGCTCCTTTCGCAGACTCTTCTTGCGATTCGAAGGAGATGAAGATTTAGCCCCTTGTGTTCGCGCCATTTCGGGATACCGAACTTTGGCCGACGTTGCTGATCGGAGAAGATGACCGGAGGTTTGGACGGCGTGGCTCACTGAAGAAGACGAACAGCTTGCGAGAATGGCGCTTTGATTTTTGAAACCCTTTTCGCAGCTCAAATGACCGGTATAAATAGGAAAAACGGAAGCCTAAGGGTCAGTTTAAGTTTCGCAACAAAACGCCAATTTCACAGCAAAATGCCATTTTCGCAGCAAAATGCCATTTTCGCAGCAACTTTTCAATGCGTTTCGCAGCTACAAAATGAGAGTTCCTGTGCTGCGAAGTGGCACTCGTGTGCCAAAACCACTTTCGCAATTGCGAAATACCCTGCGGAATGGGACTTTTGGTGTGAAATCTGGGCTTTACCACTTCGCAATGCGTTTCGCAGCTGCCAAATGAGAGCTCCTGTGTTGCGAAGTGGCACTCGTGTGCCAAAAACGCCTTCGCAGCTGCGAAATACCCTCGTAGAGACTTCTACAGTGTTGCGGAATGGTTTTGCAGCATAGTGCTGATTTCGCAGAGGCTGCGAAATCTCGCAAAGCTCTATTTTTTGCTCTGTTTTTGCTCCGATTTCGATCCGATTCTTTTCCTTTCAATTTCCTTGCAATTTCTTCCACCTGGGATCATTCAAAAAGATTAAAATACACATAAAAACATGATTTAAGATCAAAAACTAAGATCAAAAGTATGGAAACAACTTGAAAATTTACAAAATTTACAAAAATTTTGGACTGTGGTAAAACCACGTCCAGCAAACCCTTCTTTGCTTAGGCTTTTTGAGGCTCAAGGAGGTTGATCTCCTCCTTTTCTGGTTTGAATGGCTCCATGAATGGCTTGAGACGATATCCATTGACTTTGAAGGTGTCCTTGCCATTGGAATTCAATAATTCCACCACTCCATTGGAACATACTCGGTGAATTATGAACGGGCCTATCCATCTTGACTTGAGCTTCCCAGGAAAGATATGGAGTCTTGTGTCATACAGTAAAACTCTTTGCCCTTCCTGAAATTCCTTGTTGGAAATGAGTTGGTCATGCCACTTCTTCATCCTCTGTTTTGCAACTTTGGAATTGATATAAGCATTATTTCTTAATTCCTCCATCTCATTAAGGTCTAGATATCTCTTTTCTCCTGCCTTGATCAAGTCCATATTCAGCTTCTTTATTGCCCACCAAGCCTTGTATTCAACTTCCACAGGGAGATGGCATGCTTTGCCATAGACAAGACGATAGGGAGACATGCCAAGAATAGTCTTATAAGCTGTTCTATATGCCCACAATGAATTATGAAGCCTAATAGACCAATCCTTTCTGTTGGAATTCACCACTTTCATCAATATGTTCTTTATTTCCCTGTTAGCTAGCTCAACTTGCCCGGAAGTCTGAGGATGATAAGGTGTAGCCACCTTATGCTTCACTCCATACTTGGATAACAGAGCTTCAAAAGGTTTGTTGCAAAAATGAGCACCTCCATCACTGATTATGGCTTTGGGCACCCCAAATCTTGAGAAAATGTTCTCTTTAAGAAACTTGAGAACCACCCTGTGATCATTTTGTTTACAGGGGATTGCCTCAACCCATTTAGAAACATAATCCACCCCCACCAAGATGTAAGAATTACCAAAAGACATTGGGAAAGGTCCCATGAAGTCAATGCCCCATACATCAAATAGCTCAACTATTAGAATGGGGTTCATAGGCATTTGATTTCTTTTTGTTAGCTTTCCAAGCCTTTGGAATCTGTCACAACTTCTACACATGATGTGGGCATCTTTGAAAAGAGATGGCCAAGTAAACCCTGATTGCAATACCTTCATAGCTGTTTTCTGAGAGGCAAAGTGGCCTCCACATGCATTCTCATGACAATGAGATAGAATCCCTTGCTGCTCATCTTCAGGGACACACTTCCTTATTATCTGATCTGCACAATACTTAAAAAGAAAGGGCTCTTCCCAATAATAAGCATGAATTTTGGCAAAGAAGTGCTTCCTGTCCTGTGCATTCCACTCACTTGGAATTTCTCCAGTTACTAAATAATTAGCAATATGAGCATACCAAAGAGTTTTCACTAGGAACATGAGTGATTCTTTAGGAAAATCATCATTAATAGGCAAGGGATGAGAATTATGTGCTATAACTAACCTTGAAAGGTGGTCAGCTACTACATTCTCCACTTCTTTCTTATCTTTGATTTGGAGATCGAATTCTTGTAACAAAAGAATCCATCTAATCAACCTTGCTTTTGCATCTTGCTTTGTCAATAAATACTTCAAGGCTGAATGGTCAGTGAAGACAATGATGAAAGACCCCACTAAATAAGCTCGAAATTTGTCCAAAGCAAATACCACAGCTAACAATTCTTTCTCTGTAGTTGTGTAGTTCCTTTGAGCTTCATTCAGTGTTTTACTTGCATAGTAAATCACATAGGGCTTCCCATCTTCCCTTTGGCCAAGAATAGCTCCTATAGCAAAGTCACTGGCATCACACATCAGTTCAAAAGGTAGTTGCCAGTTAGGGGCTCTCACTATTGGAGTTGTTGTTAAAAATTTCTTCAGTTGATCAAAGCTATTTTGACACCTTTCATCCCATATAAACTTAGCATCCTTAGCTAACAGCTCACAAAGAGGTTTTGAAAGACTTGAAAAACCTTTTATAAACCGCCTATAGAACCCTGCATGGCCAAGGAACTGCCTTACTCCTTTTACAGTTGTTGGGGATGGTAATTTGACAATAAGCTCCACCTTTGCTTTATCAACTTCAATGCCTCTTTCAGAGATGATATGGCCAAGGACAATTCCTTGACGTACCATAAAATGGCATTTCTCCCAGTTGAGCACCAGATCTTTTTCAATGCATCTGTGAAAAACTGCTTCCAAATTAACTAAGCATTCCTCAAATGTACCTCCATATACGGTGATGTCATCCATGAAAACCTCCATAATTCTCTCCACCATATCACTGAAAATACTCAACATACATCTTTGAAATGTAGCAGGTGCATTGCATAAACCAAAAGGCATTCTCCTATAAGCATATGTTCCAAATGGACATGTAAAAGTGGTCTTTTCCTGATCTGCCAAATCAATTTCAATCTGAAAATACCCTGAATACCCATCCAAGAAACAATAAAATGGATATCCAGAGACTCTCTCCAGCACTTGATCAATAAATGGCAATGGAAAATGATCTTTCCTGGTTACAGCATTCAGCTTTCTATAATCAATACACACCCTCCAACCTGAAGTGAGGCGTGTAGTAATTTCTTCTCCTTTTTCATTCTGAACCACTGTGATCCCTGACTTCTTTGGTACCACTTGAGTAGGACTCACCCAAGGGCTATCAGATATAGGGTAAATGATTCTTGCTTGAAGTAGCTTCAGCACTTCAGCTCGCACCACCTCTTGTAGATGAGGATTCAACCTTCTTTGAAATTGACAGATTGGCTTTGCTTCCTCCTCCATATATATATGATGAGTACAAACTAAAGGACTAATGCCTTTCAAGTCAGATATTTGCCATCCTATTGCCTTCTTACACCTCTTGAGAACTTCCATTAAACAATTCTCTTGATGACTAGTCAGAGATGAAGATATCACAACAGGACATTGATTATTTTCTTCAAGATATGTATATTTCAGCTCCACAGGTAAAGGCTTCAGAATGAGTTTTGGAATTTCTTTTTCAGCAGATGCCTCTTCTTCTTTATTGAACAAAGGTAGAATTTCTTCTATCTTTCTCCAACTTTGTAGAGTAGCAAGCCCAATTGGAGATTCAGAAAAACCTTCCTCAAAATCCATAAGACTTTCATTCAACTTGTCTTGCATATTTTGATTACAGTGCTCCTCCACCAAAGTATCAATAATGCACAGCTCTTCTGGACCCTCTTCTTCTTCCGGAGTGATTTGCTTTTTAGACATATAGAAAATATTGAGATCCAGTGTCATGTTACCAAAAGTGAGTTGCATCAGCCCATTCCTGCAGTTGATGATTGCATTTGAAGTAGCAAGAAATGGCCTTCCAAGGATGATAGGAACTAAATTAGCTTCCTTTACAGTAGGATCTGTATCAAGAACAATAAAATATACTGGATAGTAGAAATTATCCACTTGAACCAATACATCCTCAATTACCCCTCTTGGAATTTTCACTGATCTATCTGCCAGAGATAGAGTGATTGTTGTTGACTTCAACTCTCCAAGTCCCAATTGCTTGTAGACGGAATATGGAAGCAAATTCACACTTGCTCCCAAATCTAGCAAGGCTTTCTCCACTACCTTTCCTCCAATCATGACTGAAATGGTAGGACTTCCCGGGTCTTTGTACTTCAAAGGAGACTTACATTGTAAGATTGCACTTACTTGCTCAGTCAAGAAGGCTTTCTTGTTTACAGTCAACCCTCTTTTGATAGTACATAAGTCCTTTAGGAATTTTGCATACGTTGGAACTTGTTTAATCATATCCAACAGTGGAATATTGACTTTCACTTGTCTCAATACTTCAAGGATTTCAGCTGCATTTCTAACCCCCTTTTTCCCATGTAATGCTTGAGGAAAAGGAGGAGAAGTTGATTTCTTCAGCATTTCTTCATTCATAAGTTCCTTCTCTGGAATTGCATTCATTGTTGAATCAGAGTCCTTCTTTTCTTCACTGATCTCACTGTCTTTATCTTCCATTTCCTTCCCTTTCTTTATCTCTTCTTCTTTCTCAACATGTGGCTTGGGTGTTGGCTGCTCAATTTTTTTACCACTCCTTAGAGTGATCAAGGCTTTGACATCTTTCATCTGTGATGATTCTCCCTCTTGGCTTTCCACTTCATGGACACCTTTGGGATTTTGGTGAGGTTGAGAAGGAAATCTTCCATTTTCTTGCAGTGTATTCAAATTTGTAAGCCTTGAAATTGAATATTGGATGTTATCAAACTTTTGGTTCATATCATTTTGCATTCCATCCATCCTTTTATTCAACATACTCTCCACCCTATCAATTCTTTGATAGATTTGAGCATTGGTGGCTTCTTGCTTTCCAACAAAATCTCCCACTACCTTGCTGAGATTAGCCATTGCTTGTTCAAGACTTGAAGGTTGTTGAGATGGTGGATCCGGCTGTTGGTACTGAGCTGCTCTGGCTTTCCATGAGAAATTTGGATGATTCCTCCAACTTGAGTTGTAGGTATTTCCATATGGCGCATTGTTATTGGGCCTGAATTGTCCAACAACATTTGCTTGATCTCTAAACATCTCCCTTTCAGCTGAAATTGCAGGGCATTCCTCCACCAAATGTTCATATGATTGACAATTGGGACACAACTTCACTTGCACTGGTGCTTCAGCAACAGCTTGCACTTCATGTATTCTTTTCAGCTCCAGCTCCTCCAATCTTCTTGTCATAGCTGCCAACTTTGCTTTCATATCATCATCTTCTTTTAAGGTATACATCCCAGCCTTTACATTGTAAGCATTCAACTGAGACTTCATCTTTCCCACTTCTCCTTTGGTTGGTTCATCCCATCCCCTTGAAACATCAGCTACATAGCTCAAGAAATCCATAGCTTCCTCTGGATTTTTGCTCATGAAATCTCCTCCACACATTGTCTCGAGGAGTTGCTTCATTGAGGAGGACATACCATCATAAAAATAGCTCACCAATAGCCAAGTATCAAAGCCATGGTGAGAACAAGCATTTATAGCTTCCATGTATCTTTCCCAACACTCATAGAATTTCTCATTCTCTTTAGCTGAGAAGTTTGAAATTTGCCTTTTCAAGCCATTTGTTCTATGAGTGGGAAAAAATTTCTTGAGGAATTCAGCTTGTAAATCAGTCCAAGAACGGATACTCCTTGGCCTTAAAGAATTAAGCCAAATTTTGGCCTTATCCTTTAAAGTAAAAGGAAATAACTTAAGCCTCATCAAATCAATTGAAGCTCCTCCCTCTTGGAATGTATTACAAACATCTTCAAATTCCTTGATGTGTGCATACGGATTCTCACTTTCCATTCCATGGAAAGTTGGTAGAAGTGGAACAAGATACGGTCTGATCACTAGCTGCTCTGTAGGGGGCACTATACATGATGGTGCACTCATACGAGGTGGATGCATGCGGTCCCTCATTGATCTGAATTCATTGAGATTGTCCTGACGACCTTGGTGACTATGCTGATCTTCAGGTGTAGCTTCCATGATATTCAAGATCACTTCGAATTCTTTTCTCTGAGGTGTATCACACTTAACAAGCCTTCCTCCACTGTCTCGTATCCACTTTGGCATACACAACTAGTATCTATCTGCAACTTAAATAAAAACAGAGGACAACAAGAGAAACAGGGCTACAACAACAAAATTAAAATAGGCTAAATTTTAAAAGATAAACTTAGATTATGAATAAATAAAGAAAGAATGAGAGTTAGTAAAGTGAAAGAAACTTTACCAACTTGTGATGAAAATCACAAGTGCTCAAAAATGGTATCAATATAAACTTGACATCTTCCCCGGCAGCGGCGCCATTTGATTCCGTGCCCAATTGGTGTCTTAGCTGATTCGTGTCCAGCTGGTGCTCCTTGATTGAGGGAGTAATCAACAAAATTTATAACCTATAACACCATATACTAGGGTAGCAAAGACAAAGCTACTATAATATAGCGGCTCTAGGATCGTTCACTGGGAAGGATTAACAAGCTATCAATGATACCAATTCCAAGTGAATTGGTTTTGTTTCATTTCATGGTTAGCTTAAGAAGTAAAACACAAACTTTGATTGGTAAAGGTTTAGACTTAAACTAACTAACATAACAGAAGTTTGGAATAATTTAGGAAGAAAAGCATTCCCTGGAGAGTTAGGTTCACTGGGGTGGTTCCTCATGCAAAAGACACGGCTCTGGTCAGATGGTTCATTTCCTCGCGTTAGAGATTCAACATATAGTCAATTCTCTAACCGGTGTTGTACAGAGACTCCTTCAATTAGATTTCACTTTAATTCTCTCACTGATGCAACTTGCAATGGTTTAAGCCTCTCACTAAGCCTTAACCATTCAAGGTGATCTTTAACCTTGGATTACCCGTCAAAAGCTCGCAAGAGATAACTAATGGATGTCTCCTTGGAGTCCAAAAGCTTACCAAGTGTTGGCTATTCTAGAAAATCCTACCTTGAAGTCACCTCCCAGAGGCTCGCAAGGGGTAAACTAGTGCATTTCCATGGTTGGAAATCACTTGCCTTACCAAGTGTTGGCCCAGGTGACTCTAAGGTGTTTTAAGTTAACTAAAAACATAGAAATCATTAAAGGATTTCACTTCCTCTTCATTAATAGCTAAAACCACAAAGCTTTGCATTCTTGCACTTGGAACCTTTCCCGGCAACCTTAGCTCCAAGGAACTAGAGGTTTAGTTACTTATTCTCTGGGGAAAACTCCTCAGAGAATTCATAACTTAGAAATAAAATAAAAATACAAAGTGAGAAGGTAAGGCAGTAGAAAGAACTGAACTTTACTTGCTTACCCAAAATTTTACAGAAAGAACTCCCCTCTGAGAACAGGCTCTCGAGAGGTATATATATGAACATAATATAAAACTAATTATTACATAGATATTTACTCTTTTTACTAACTTAAAAGCTAAGGAATCATGTAATTGGTGGCTTACAAGGAGTATTTTGGGATTTAGACAACAAAAATCTGATGTAAAATATCTCCCAATGTCGGTAGCAAATATCGAGGTGCTTCAGGAACCATTTCGCAAGAGAAAATGGTGTCTGCGAGATTTCGCAGACACTCAAGAGGGGCTGCGAAATCACTTCGCAACAACATGCTATCTTCGCAGGGCTGCGAAGTTGGCTTCCACCTTGAGGTTCCAAGCTTCCCTCTCGCGGTATATGTCGGGCATCTTCAGGAGGAAATACACCCTATTGTACAAAAAGGCTGTGGAATCACTTCGCAACAAAAGGGTGATTTCGCAGCACTTTGCAAAATGCTTCCTTCAGCTCGGAGTGATTGGCTTGAAATGGCTGCAACTTCTTCGTTTCAACTCCGAATTGCACACCGTTTGAAGCAGTGGATTGTTGACTTCCTGAGCTTTGAAATGGTATATAGCATGCATCATTTGGACTTCAGAAAGTGCTCCAAAATTGGCTGCTACGACTGTCATCAAGAATATGCTTCATGGCAGATTCTCTTTACTTTTTCTCCTTGCAATCCGGATTTACTCTTGGCAAATGACTTCTAAGCTTTGACCAAGATTCCTCATAGCTCTCCTCAGTCTTGACTTGCTTTGGTGATCAAATTACTAACAAAAACACCAAAACTTACACAAAGTGATTAAAATTGCTTTCAAGGGTCCTTAACATGCCAATTGAGTTAAAAGGCCTAAACTACTACTCAAAAGTGTTTAAAAGGATTAATTATAAGCTATCAAATAGAACTTTTTGAGTAGTAATCAATAACACACCTATATAATGATGATCTAAAGTGATAACAGAGTAGATGCATGGTGTATAACAAAGGTCTATCATTACCAATAAAGCATCTTTACAAATCATCAATGCTTTAAGATCTTATAGGTAGATGACCATATACTCATTGGATATGATGTAGGGATATTGTCTTCAGTCAAGATTTGGTAGTCTACTCAGTTCTAGACAAAAATCTTGAGGAAGACGTAATATATTATTGGGGTTAAGGCCCTTTAGGACCGCAAGAATAGGGAAATTGTGCTATGTCACCTACATTGATTACCATTTGGTCAAGTACATGATGCAAAACTCCAAGAAGGGTTTGTTACCCTTTGGGTTTGGGGTTGTCTTTCTTAGGATCAATGTCTTTGGACATCCATGGAGAGAGATGGCATTAAGTCGATATCCTATGATTCTACAATGGATAGTCTTAAGTATGTGATGTTATGTGCTAGACCAGATATTTGCTTTATTGTAGGAATAATGAGTGGATATTAGTCTATTTCCTTATTGGAGTTTTAGGCGGATGTCAAGCATATACTCAAGTATCTTTGGAGAACGAGAGATTATATGCTTATGAGTTTTTGTGATGAGTTAGTACTTTTTTTCGTATTGGGAATTAGAGTTTCAGTCTAATGAGGACTCTCATAAGTCTACCTCTAGGTATGTATACACTCTAAATGGTTTTTGTTGCTTCTATAGCAACAAAGGAAGCCTTTTGGCTTATGGGTAGTTCCCTTAGCTATATCGTCTAAGATTTTATTATGTGATAGTAGTGGGACGGTGACATAGTATAAGGAACTAAAGTACCACTAGAAGAGGAAACACATGTAGAGCAAGTGATACCTTGTTGTAAGATAGTATATAGAGGTGATGTGACTATGGAGTAGATTCTTTCTACAGTACCCAATATGCTTTTGAGGCTAGTGGGAGTTTGTTGGGATTGAGCTACTAAAGGCAAGACATGATATAACAAAGTTAAAATTAACTATCCCCTTGCTATCCCTTTGGTGCGTTGATATTGATTTGAACATTTCACTCATGTCTCTTACATTGTACATGACTTGTGTGCATTAGGAGTTGCACAGAAGATACAAGTCATGGGTTCCTTATAAGTAGATAAGTTGTCCATAGTTAGTTCATGGATTTGGGAAATCTAGTAGAGACTATAGTACATCACATCTTAATTGGAATGATGGCTTGTCTTGGCCGTCGAGATAGGTTTCCTATGGTGAGTGCACTAGTGTATGTGATGCACATTGGACATGACCTACAGTGAATCATGACGCAAGGCTATCAATTGTCCTGATTCACTAAGCTACCATACTACATGAATTCTCAACCTTGACTTGTGTGCATTAGGAGTTCCACATAAGATATAAGTCATAGGTTCCTTGTAAGTAGATAAGTTGTCCATAGTTGGTTCATAGATTTGGGTAATTTAGTAGAAACTATTGTGCATCACATCCTAATTGGAAGGATGACTTGTCTTGCCCGTTGGGATAGGTTTCCTATGGTAAGTGCACTAGGTATGTGATACACATTGGACAGGACCTATAGTGAATCATGACATAAAGCTATCAATTGTCTTGATTCACTAAGCTACTATATTGCATGGATTCTCAATCTTGAGAGGATATTGAGCCTATTCCAAAATCAATAGGAGGCTTTAACTTATGGGTGAGATGGTAAAGTGGTCATGTATCCCTATGAATTGAGTCACTATTGATGGAGGTTGGCGGCAAAAAGTATTCTTAATAGAGACACCATGATATCTCATGGGATTAAGACAATGTGTCCATTGGTTGATCCAAAGGACATGTGATCATGAAATCAGTGGTCATAGTAATTCCTTTAGTGGAATTTGACATAGGCTCCTTAGAGTTAGACTATTTCATTTTATCACATAATAAGTGGGATCTGTTACTCAAGCTATGAGAGGTAATCTTGATAGGTGATAACACTACTTTTTAGATTATGGACACCAATTCAGGGGGAGTTTGCATGAAGTGGATAGTAGGTTATGGATCTGAGCAGTTGGTGTCTTGTTGTAATATAGATATGATATTAGAGTGCAGTTGACTCTCTGTAGTGAGATATTAAGTCAATTTCAAAATTTAATTATAAGGGAGCTAGTACTCTTATAGGTCCTAGTGGCCCTTGTTCTAAGCTCATATTCCTTGATGACACGGTTTATAAGGGTTAGATGAGTTTTTAGTTCACTTTTGTGCATAAGGGCATTTTGGTAATTACACAAGATTGCATAGGAATAAGTGAGTGGTATCTCTGGACTGGGCTAATTGATTAATTAGGGTCTTGTATGGTTAATTAATTAATTAGAAACATTTTTTAGGCTAGATTAAGTGAACTAAACCCATGGTAAGCTTAAGTCACTTAAGCATAGTAGGAAGCCTATAAATACCCCTTTAGAGGTTAGGGTTTCCATGTCTTGCCATTCTCCCTTTCAGTCTAGAAAGGAAACCTTAGCCTCCACCCTTGAGATCTCCACCATCTCAATGCCTAAACATAAGGAAGAGTCATCGGGCAGAAGATTATGGTGTTATGAGATACTTTATGACTTTAGAGAAATCTACACCAGTTGGAATCAATCTAAGAACATCTGGATCAAAGATATGTGACATTATTATCTAAATCCATGTTTTCTATCGTATCAATATTGATTTTTGAATACCCGTTTATCCATTACGATAGATTTAGAGGGTCTAGGATAGATTTGCATGCACCCTACACAATCTAGGGCATGGAAACGGAGTGATCCGTGGTTCCCAACAGTTAGATGATGATAAACATTGATCAACCTTGTTTTAAACTCTTATCATTTTATTGAAAAATGGAGTGGTTTCTTAAGGAGTCTAAAACATAACGTTTAAATCATTTGGATCGATTTCTAATCAATCAAACTTAAGAGGAACAATCTTTGTTGTACCCAATTCTTTTTAATTTGCTCTAAATTTATCAAACTTCTATCACATTTGCATTCCTTCAACTTTTTTCCAAATCATTCTCAACTATTGGATGGGTTTCCAAACAGTAATACTTAGGCCCTTTTTCCAATAGAGGAGTGACAACTGTAAGAGTAAAAACCTTGTGTTTTGAGCTTCAAATTTTTCTTACCAAATTGGGGAGTGTTTGCCTTGTAAAAAAATTGGTTGGGTTTAGTTGAAAGTCAATTTTTGAGTGAGAAATTTTTGTTCCAAATGGGTTGATTCATTGAGTTATTTGTCTTTGCTCTCATATTCAACATATTTGTAATAAAACCCAAGTTTCTTCTTGTGTGGACTTACGAAGAGACTGAGATCAACACTTGGAGTGGATGCCAAGTATTTTTTGGAAGAAGAAATATGGTAGCTAAAACTTGAAGGTTCTAGGCAAGTGGTTTGGCAAAGGATGAAAGGCTTGGGCTAGGTAAAACCTTGTATTCAGCTAGTTTTTCTTCATATTGGATTATTTGATTGTTTGAGGTCCATGGTTTTTTTTATCTCTTTAGAGGTTTTCCATGTTAAAAAAATTAGTGTCATTGCCTCTCTATTCTATCTTATCTTTTGGTTTGTATTTCATTAGCTTATGATATTTTTCATTGAGTTATGTTGATTGTTTAATTGGAATATAAGTTGAAATTTGACTATTAGAGCTTTGTAAGAACAAGATATATTTCATTTTTTTGATTGATGTCAAGGGGTATGCGAAAATTAGTGTTTGTATTGATGCAATGTCTTATATATAATGTTTGAGGAGTGTTGTTTCATTTGCATGTGACTTATATTGAATAACATGTTTGGGAGAGTATTGGTGCATCCATTGTTGCTTGCGATTTGCTTGTTTGTTAATAAGATTAAAAAAGAAGATCAATTAATAGGAGAAAAACAGGGGAATAGTAAGCATTTGTAAGGCACCTCTAATTGTTGCAAAAACATCTGTCCACTCCCCCTCTAGATGTTATCCATAGGTGAGATTCATCTTCATGGGAAACCGTCTACTTCTCATTCTCTCTCTTGATTTAGATTTATATTTCTTTTCTTTTTTTTGTAAAGTTGTCTTATTCCCTATCTCCAAGAAGAAAGCAAAAAATGAGTTTATTAAAGTGATAAGCCAAACAAGTTTAAAATAATGGTCATAAAGTAGTGATCCCAATTGCCAACATAAGAGGAAAGTGAATCTACTAAGCTCATAAGTATGGTCTTCGTTTTAAAATTTTTTTAAAGTTTTAGGGACAGTATTTGATTAGGGTTAAGTTTGTTACTTGATGTTGTTAAAAATGTGGGAACTATTGAAGTGTGGTTAAAATAATAAATAACATATTTATAATTTTTTTTAGTTTTTATCCATTTTTGTTGGTCATGTATTTAAAGTGAATTAGATATGTAACATTTCAACGTAGTGACATTTAATTAGGGATTAATTTTTAGAGAATTTATGAATTTTTAGAGATTTTTAGAATATTTAAGGATGTTATATATGCAGAAATTCTACCATCCTAGAGACCTACAAAGGAATCTTACCATAAAAAATTATTCTTTTGGTTCAATGAATAATCGGATATTGGTGGAGATTTTCTTTTTCTTTTTGTTGTTTTTTATTTTTCCATGTTCATGGACTGGATTTTTTCCTACTTCTTTAAATTTCCTTATTTGGACTACTGGTTAATGGAACTTATAGGTTTTATTTGTTCTCAAATTGCTGTTAGGAATGTTTGTTTATTAGGATTTATTGTATGAAATGAGTTCAGTAGCATTGTTGTAGAATAATTAAAGTCACATTACGATTTCAATCTCCTAATTACAATAATGAATCAGTTCATTCCTTTGTTAGAATTCCTACATTATTATGGAATTTCATATATGTTTGTTATTTACTAAGTAGGGGAAGATTTGTTACTGATTGATTTTAGTAAGACCTCAAAAGATTCCAACCATGAACTTAGTAAGGCAAATAAACTTTGGAGAGGGGAGAGGTCAATGTTCAGTTTTTATTGGTTATGATAACCTTCTCTTCTGAAAATAAACTTACAAAGGGAGGTTTTGGTTTTTAGGTGAAATTAGCATCACTAAAGTTATGTTTGGTTCTTAGAAAGTATTAAGGAAAAAATGATTTTCTCATGTTTGGTTTTACTATGGAAAATGTAAAAGAAAATAAAATATAATTAAAATTATTAAGAAATTTATATATTTTAAAATTATTTAATCTTTACATCAAATAGTTAAATAGTGAAAAAAGTTTAAAGATATAAAAATAATTTATTAACTTTAAATTTATTTTTTATTTTTCTTTTACTTTTCCTCTCTATTTTCGTTTCTCTATATTTTCATTCAAACTTTCCAATAACCAAACATAGTTTAAGAATAATGCCTCTCAAAAAAGAAATGTGAAAATTCTTCTCATTGTTCTATAATTTGCCCTTTGTAAAGGCCTACTAGGCATATACAAATTTTCTTTTACTTTGTGAAATTGTACTCAGAAAGTCACAAAAAGAGGATATGAGGTAGCTGTGAAAAGGCTTTCAAAAATATCTGGACAAGGATGGGAGGAGTTATAAAATGAAGCTAGCCATGCTTATATATAGCCAAGCTGCAATATTAGAATCTTAAGGAAGTACTTTTGGGCTACTGCATTGAACTAGATGAGATGATACTAATTTATGAGTATATGCCCAACAAAAGCTTGGATAGATTTCTTCCATTTCGGTTTGTAATCTTCCACATATCTAAACTTCTATTCATCTTAAGTTCAATAAAAATCTTTCCTCATTCATTGTTGTTCACCACTTATGTGTTGACATCAATTTATATTTATTTGGTATGTAAATTGAGAAAGATCTTGCAAAACATGGGATTATGGACTGGAGACACTCATTCGCATTATTGAAGGGGTTGCTCAGGTATCATTATTGTTGTTCATGTTTCACATCAATGTTAAAGACCAACCAATAAAAAGAATTGACAAATAATGAATTATATGTGAGGAAGAAAATAGTGATCTCTAACACAAAGAGGCACAATTCAACTAAGCTTTTTGGCATACAATTTAAGGAATAATATTTTATAGTAAAACGTATTTCACAAAAAATTATATTTCAAGGTAAAAGGATGATGTTTCACCAACCATGATTTTTTTTTTTTATGGAAAAAAAAAGACCTTTTACAATGATTTTTTTTTTCCTTAGAAAAAATAACATGTGATTATAAAACTTGTTTTATGTTGAAAAATGATATGTTATCACAAATTTTATTTTGTATTGAAAAATGACATATTGCCACAATTTTTATTTTGTGGAAAAATTATTTATTTTTTCTAATATTAAAATTTATGATTAAAAATAATTTCTCACGGACTTATAGCAACGAACTGATAATAAATAACTTTTTTGTGAAAAAAATTCTTTTACCATAAAATACTATCCATTAATCATAAATTAATTTATGGCAAAACCCCACATTTGTTGTAATGTCTACCAGTTTTACTCTACATTTCTCACTCTCTACTTGTACACGTCGCTAATGGTTAGCCTTAACCTTCCTTATTTAGAACAAAAAGGGAGCTTAGGTAATAAAAGAGAAATTTGGAAGCAGCTGTGTAGAAGCTGGTACTAATTGTGGAGAAAGTTGGCAGCAACTGTGGAGAAAGCTGCTAGTCGCTATAGAGAAACTTGGCAACTAGCAAAATGTGAGGTAAACCTTTCAAAAAGTTTAAGGAAAATACTGTAGAAACCACATTAAACCCAAAAATAAAGGATTAGAAAAACTAGGTGAAATTATGAAATTACAACTTAATATTAAATAGAATCGCTAAATTTAATTTATACACAAAATATGTAACTATTGAGCTTCTATCACTAACAAGTGAAAAACTTGACAAATATATTCTACCTTTAGTGTTAGAGTTAGGTTTGAGTGCCCAAGTGAGCTGACCCGGCCTAACCCAAATAAATGAGAAAATGGGGGAGTAGTTTATGAGAGTTTTAAAACTACCCAAAAACTATCACTATTAAAAAAAAAATAGAAGTTTTTTTTTTAATTTATCTCTCACGCACTCTCTCTGAGTGAAAACTCTCTCGGTGATAATTCTCTCCCTGAAAAAACTAGAGAGAGATATTTTGGCTTCTCTCTCCCTGAAAACCACAAAGAGAAGAAATATGTTTTCTTCTCTCTCTGGGAAACAGAGGGTCTTCTCTTGAAGTTATTCCTAGTTTTCTCCATGAAACGAAGGTTAAGGCTCTTGTGCTGTGAGAAATGAATGATTCTCTTATTCATAGTTTCATTCATGACTTGAGACAAGAAATTTGGCTAGTGAAACAACCAATCTGGATCTTGGGCATTTCAAAAGGTAATCAGAAATCTTTCATCATTGGATTCAGATCCCTAATAGGTTGTTTTCTAGTTTTTTTGTTTTTTCTTTGTTTCAAAAGAAGAAGAGCGTTTTTGTTTTCTTTGAAAAAGAAATAAGCGGAGAAAGGAATGTTTTCTGGTTATGGTTCTAGAAAAACACAATTCTTGAATATAAAAACATTTTTTTTGTTTGACTCTATTTTACAATAATAATAATAATAATAATAATAATAATAATAATAATAATAATAATAATAATAATAATAATAAATAAATAAATAAATAAACAAAAAATTTGGGATAATATAATTTTGGATATTGTTCCAGATAAAATAAAAAAAAAAGGAAAAAGATAAGAGGCACTTGGAAAAAAAAAAAAGGTGTAAAGTGAACCCATTAGGAGTCTTGGACAAAATTCAAATGGACAATCAAAAAAAAAAAAAAAAAAAGGAAAAAACAAGAGCCACAATTTCTGGTTATGGTTCCAGAAAAGCCCTTATCCAAAACAAATAAAGTGGAATATTTCTTTTGGGATTTTTTTTGAAAAAGTAATGATAATACAAGAAGTTAAATATGTTTTAATCTACTTATTAACATCAAAGTTGAATTAGTGTTGTTGGTTAGAACCTTTCTTATGCTCACTTGAGACCCAAGTTCGAGCTTTGATGTCTTCATTCTTATTTCAAAATTAGACTATAAAAAAAAAGGTCTTAAATGTGAGTATTCGTTACTCAGTGAAAAAAATAACAAGGGAAAATGGATTTCCCATGAAGAGGCTTGATCCCTTGACCATAGGTATAAGAATCTTGTACTCTACCAACTAGGTTAGATATTTTATTTTTTTTGTTTTCATAAAAGACTATGGTTATTGAAAACAACATCTAGAGTTATGGAAGACATTGTGAATAATCCTAATATTATTGTTCCTTTTAGCTTCAAGTGAGGAGATTAGTTATTTTTCTACATGTTACTTTTTTATGCTTTATACATGTAATGTAAATATCTTATATGCAAGATATGACATGAATATTTATCGTTTGATAAGTGAGAATGTCTTTTATGTACATGGATGTCTTCATTTATTTTTTATATGTTATTGATACATGCTAGTTGTATAATATTTTTTTATAGAGTGGGAGGTTTTAGGCTAAAAAGAAATTTAAGTAATTTCTTGCCTAAAATTAGAAATACTTGCATATATTATTTCTAATTTATAATAATTAAAATTGTACATAGAAGCTGATTAGGAACATAGTGAACTTTCGTTTCTATTACAATTTAAGGTTATTACACATTAGAAGATGAGTAGGTTACCTAAATGGACACTCGATTTTTTTTTCTGGAAAAGCTATTTGCGAAAAACCTAAGTCTGGGTCCAGGGATCAGGTTACTTATTGGGAAGGTACGGTAAAGACTGTAGCACCCCTCTAAGCCCTTAAAAAAAAGGTCTCTACTAAATAAGGTGAAGCAGACATGACAATTAACTAAGAGATCAATAGATACCAAAATAATTATAGTTCAAAAATAAGTCATGATAACGAAATAATAAACAAAGTGAGAGTGAGAGTGTACCTTAGTAGTAGGTAATAAAGCGCTGTCATGAAAACAAGGTTAGTGTACAATGACAAGTGTAAAAAAAAAATCTCATACAAAACCAAATCAAAATCAAACAAAATTGAGAGCACAACTTACTTGAATTATTTTAAAAAAAAATGTTATGAATGTCGGGCCCCCACCAAAGCCCAATTTATTTTTGCTATAAATTAATTCTCATAAATTCCATCATTTTAGAATTATGAAAACTTATTTATTTTTATATAAAAAAAATAGGAATTTTGAAAATTAAATTTGAAATTTCAGAAGTGGAATTTTTTTTTTAAAAAAAATAAGTTTGGAAATTTTGGAAATCTCTTTGACAATGGTATTTCAAAAAATAAAAAAATAAAATAAAATAAATGAATAAATAAATAAAATTTTGAATTTTGGAAATTGGGAATTTCGAGAATGGAATTTTAAAAAAATTAAATTAAAAAAATTGGAAAATTGGGAGGATTATTTTGAAAAATGGAATTTCGGAAAATTAAATTTAAAAATTGGAAATTTGGAAAATTGGGATTTTGATAATGGAATTTCGGAAAATTAAACTTAAAAATGAAATTTTGGAAAATTATTTTGAAAATAGAAATTTTTGGAAAATTGGAATTTTGGAAAATTATTTTTGAAAATCGAAACGTGAAGATCGGAGTTTTGAAAATTATATTTTGACGCGCGAGAATAAAAATAAAAAAATTAAAAATAAATAAATAAAAAAGAAGGATGGTACGTAGTTGGTGGGACTCATATGCCAAAGGTGGCCATGCATGACCATAATAAAATGTTTAATGCTAAGAATTATCAACAATGACCTAGTGAAATAGTGAACTAAAAAAAAAACATTTTTTGCCATACAGCTAAAAAAAACTTAATGAACTTAAAAAAAACCTAAAATACTTTAATCAACTAAATGAAATAAATTAAATTAAAACTAATTTAGAAAAGTCATTTTACCATATGACTAATTAATCAAGTAAAATAACTTTAACTTTAATCACCCAATTAAACTAAAGATTTTAAAGACTCCAACTTTTCATTCTCATAAGAAATTTAACTAAAACTAAAATTTTAATCGCTCTAACTTTTATCAATATTAAAATAATATCTAAAACTAAAAATAAGCAAAATTCAATTCTTTCATTACTATTGAAAACTAAAATTTTTAAATCTCCAGCGTTTATTTACATTAAAATAATATTTAGAAAAAAAATACTAACTTTCCTATTAGCATTAAAAAAATAGCTAAAGCCTAAGTGTTAAAAATCTAATTTTAATTAACCTTCTACACGAATTTTACCTTAAAAAAATCAACCATTATATTTATCTATGTGCATTTTGAAGAAACCATCACATATTGATTGCACTAACTTATTTGATATCTAAAATCTAAAATACTAACACACATAGTCGCATATTATATTACTTAATATCTAAAGCCTAAAACCTAAAAATTAACTCAAAACTATTATTTTTAACACTCTAACTTTTATTAATATTGAATTATCTAAAACAAATAATAAATAAATAAATAAAACCAACTTTTAAATTATCACCTCCAATCGTCCAAAGCAAATCTATACAAAAAATTAACTTGAAATTAGTAATAATAATTAACAATAATACCTAAAAAAAATTATTCAAAAGTTAACAACTAAAAAAAATTAGCTTGATTTATATTTATATTTTTATCAATCATTAATATATCTTATAGAAATTCATTGGATTTTTATGTGATTTTATAACAAACATGCCACTCATACATATTCCTACATACATTCACTGGAATTTTTTATTTATTCAATAAACTCATACCACTAACATATTTTATAGCTAGCCACAATCACATATGCAATCAAATTTCAGCCACTCATACAAATAGTCATTAACTTTGTCATGGTCGGCTTGCACAAAGCTCCGTTAGTGGCTGCATATTCAGCCATTAAAAAAATCAGCCTCATTTTTCATTAAGGCCATACCTAAATCATGAATAATTTCAATAGAATTTCAGCTATCAACTTTCTTCTATGCAAACTTCAAATTTATTAAAATTCAGGTATATTTCCATTTTGAATTAAAGCAAACTTTCAGCCATAACTTTCAGCTCGTTTATAAATGGTCCTTCACCAAATTTTCAGCACATTTCACTATGAATTTTTAGCCATGAGAAAGTTTCTATCCACAACCACAAGTTCAACCCTGAGATTCAGCACACCTATGCAGTCTTATGTCCTTATTTATCCACCAAAACCTTACTCCATTGATTTTAGACCACAAAATTCACACATGCTGCCACTTCCTCCATTAAAACTCACCAATGCGGCATGAATTTCATCCTTAAAATCTCCATATCCAATCCTTGAAATTTGATCAGATTACATTATGTAAAACCTTAGCATACCTCCACCTGAATTTCAGCCGTGAGCTCACGCATATGCAGCCACAAACATAGTGTTGCCTGACCATAAGAATTTCCTATTATTTATAACAAAACCAGACTCCAAATTCATGTACCTGCAGTCACCAGGATTCGTCTTTCCTTCATTACATTTTCACCATAAATTTTTAGCCATTTAATTCTTCATCAACAACACCAAATTTCAGCCACGCAACCTCTTTAATTCGGTCAAGAATATTACTTCAACAACCATGGGATCTTCACATGCACACCTTTGAATTTTTCAGTCACTTACATTTACCTATGCAACTATACTAAATTTCCATCCACTTTAAACATTAAAATAAAAAAAAAACACAGATTGTTATCATGATCACAACCAGTCACATTAATTCAATACATTTATATATCAATGTGTTCCAATTTCATTGAATTTCAACGTGCTTTCATTACAATTTCAACAATTATCCACTTGAATTTCTAGAATATTCAGCAAACATGGCCATTATTTCATGGTGAAAGATATTTCAATTGCAACTACACAGAATGGTGAAGATTGAATAAAACCATTGATAGACCCAAGTGAAGATGGCAGCTAAGAGGGTGGCCTCAGTCACCTAAATCAGTTTTCAAGTATCAGAGTGAAGGGAGTTCCAGCCTCACGGGCCCAAAAATGGGTTTAGAAGTAGAGAAGTTGCATAAGGGGATAGCAACAATAACAAAGTAAAAATAAACGGGCCAAAAGATTCCATTAAATGTAGCCCCATTCCATAGGTTCAGATAAGAATCAAAGACATGGTTCTCAGATATTTCACAGTAGGATGAAACAAAGTCAGGTTGCTTTCTGTCATAATTAAAAAGAATAGTAGATAGGACAATAGCAAGAAAACCATGTCATCTCAAAGATCAACAGAAATCAAACATGCAAGATATCCACATTCAGACCATAGCAATGATACCCATAGATGGCAAGAGAAAAGGAAGAATTCCATGATATTGAAGAATAACGATGAATCTGTCACGATCATACCTGAATATGCTCCCCTCCTACAGTTGATAAAATGACCAGCCCTCTTTACCAGAATTTCTTCACCTCCATTTTTTAGAAGATCTTTTCATTCATTTTTTTTTTCTCTCCTCCAAACCTCTACTCAAGACCTCTTCGTTTTTTTTGTTTTCTCTCCTCCAAACCTCTACTCAAGACCTCTTCTTTTCCTGCAGACTTTAAAAAAAAAAACCTCTTCTTCTCTCCAGACTCCCCACATCGTTCTTAAAAACCTCTCCTCTTTGCCGATCTCTTCCCTTCCTTCTCAAAATCCTCAACTTCTTTTAAAAAACTTTGTTCCCCATTCTGTAAACACTCTTTCCAAAAAAAAAACTATCCTCTTCCCCATAAAACTCCTTTTACATCACCGACCCTCTTATTCTTCTCTCAACGTGGGATGTGAAGATATTCCAAAAAATGTCGTTCATTCTCCCCATGCATCTAGTCCACATATCAATCAAGATGCAACCTTCCAAAAATATCCTCTAATCTCATTTCCACATGCTAGTAAGTGTCCCCCTTTTGTTCCTTTTTTTTTTGGAAAGGTGGCAACCCTCGTCTTGCATTTTTGGTAACTCCCATGCAAAATAAATAAATAAATAACTACAAAAAAACCTTATAATAATAATTAAAAAAATGCTAATCAGAAACAAAAATAGAAAATATCAATACATGCATATATGAGAAAAACCTAAGGATTAATTCATGCAATAATAATAATAATAAGATAACTAATCACATGCAATTCTTTGAAAATAAATTAAATAGATGAATTAATAAATAAAATAAGAAAAATAAATAAATACCAAATGCATATGATTAATAATCTAAATATTAAACTAAAACACAAAAAGAAATTAAATTAAAAATAAATAAATAAATAAAAAGAAACAAACAACCAAAATATCAAATTGACACAATTAAATATCGAAAATTCATCTCAAGCAATCAAAATCAAGCCAAATACTCACTTAATCTAAAAAAATCAAGCAATAAAAAAATTAATCTTAGGGAATTAAACCCAAAAAAGCATCTAAGTGACCTAGGCCAAAAAGTGTCTAAGTGACCTAAGTGATGTAGGGTGATTAGAAATGTGTCAAGTGACCTAGGAGTGTACCTAATGGGCCAAGTGCATCTAAATGGGCCTAGGGTGCAAAAGTGGGCCTAAGGTGGTGCCTAATGGGTCATTAGAGAATTATTGTAAAGTATCAAACGAACACGTAATAGAACATGTGCTAGTAGGACAAAATAGAGGGTCTACACACATTACATTATTAAATTGTATGCAAGATGATCTCTTAATTAAGTATGAAGTTTACCAAATTGCTCATGAAATGTGGTAAGCTCTAAAGGAAAAAGTATGGTGGACTTTTAACTACAAAGCTGAGAGAACTTCTAGTGAAATTTAGAAATTACAAGATGCGACCAAACCATACAATGAAACAACATCTTAGGGAGATGAAAAGAATGATAATAGAGCTTAAGACATCCGGGCATGTCTTCATTGATGAGCAACAGGTTGAGATGGTCATCAGATCTCTACTAAAGAACTAGGAACACATGGTGGTGAACATGACACATAATCAAAGTGCCAAGACCTTTGATGATATAGTTCACCATCTTGAATTGGAAGCCGATCGAGTGACTTATGGTTGCTAGGCCTAATGAACAAGCTTATATAGTTGAATCCATTTCATGCAAAACTTTCGACTTTAAGCGTAATAGAAAATTCTTTAAGAAGAATAAGAAATCTGATGATGCTTAAAAAAAAGGAAAGATTGGGGCACTCAAAAAGTTCAAGCATGTTAAGAAGGATAAGAGCAAATTGAAATGCTACAATTATGGCAACAAGGGTCATTTCGCTCGTGAGTGGATTGAACTGAAATAGGTATGGTCTTATTCAAATAACTCATGTGCTTATGTTTCTAGCTATGTAATGTTAACTAAATCTATTCCTTTGTGGACTGTAAACTCAGCTGCCACTTACCATATAGCTAGAGACTAAAGAGCATATGTAAAGTTTCGACGAATTAGTTCTGATCAAGGATGAAAATATCGGTAATTACGGATATATCGGTATTTAGATTTTACGGATATATCGGAGATATATCGGTGGATATTTTGACATAAAATATCGGTAGACCTAAAATTGATCAAAACTTATAAAAATATAAAATAAAACTTTTAGAAATGAAATTAAAGTATAACAGATATTTTAAAGTTTATTTTATTAAATAAATTAATGTGTATATATATATATATATATATATATATATAATATTGTACGTGTCAATAAAAAATATAAATTTGATAAGTGTATATTGATTATTAAATTATATTAAATATTATTTGATCATTATATTGTGATATTTGATTATAATATATTTCGATGGATATTTTAACACAAAATATCTGTAAATCTAAAATTGATCAAAACTTATAAAAATATAAAAAAAAAACTTTTAGAAATAAAATTAAAAACATAATAGGCATTTTAAAGTTATTTTTTTTGAATAAATTGATATATATATATATATATATAATATTGTACATGTTAATAAAAAATATAAATTTGATAAGTGTATATTGATTATTGAATTATATAAAATATTATTTGATGATAATATTGTGATTATAATATGTTTAATTTTAAAATCTATTTAATATTAAAATTATGATATATTATAAAATAAATGATGATAAATATATAAAATTTTAATATATTAATAATATTAAAAACACTATGAATAAAATTATGATATTTTTTACTAATCAATTAAATGAAAATTTTTCATTTAATTATAAAATAGTTATAATTAATTTGTTATTTAAAGTGTTTTTTTAATATTTTATTTATATCCTAAGTTTTAATATATATTTCTTTAGTGCATAATATTTATCAAAGGGCACGTTTGCCCTAGTGGAACTGGGCTTGAATTGGAAACCTTTTGTTGGGAGTTCGAATCCCCCCAACAGTAGGAAAAAAAGGCTCAATTTTGAGCTTTGACCGTTGACCGCCTGTGTTGACCAAGCGTTGACCGGCGATATATCCCTACTGTATGTCGTGTCGGCACCCACCGACACACCAATATTTCGTCGAAATATCGCCTAATTTCGACGATATTTTCTTCCTTGGTTCCGATACAAAATGGATCTATGTAGGAAAAAGCTCTGAAGTTGAAGTCAAGGGCATTAGAATGTGTAAATTAGAGTTACGTAGAGAACGTACCCCACTTCCACATGATGTTCTTTATGCTCCAAATATTCGACGAAATTTGGTCTTTGTGTTAGTCCTTCTTGGTTTAGGTTTCAATTTGAATTTTCATGATTCGGTAATGGAGTTGTATTTGGGAACAACAACTATGGTTCTAGATTTGTTTTGAATGGCTTTATGGTTCTTGACATTGATAATTGTGTATTGTCGAATACTAATGATAGATATTATTCGTTGATGACTACTTCTAGAAATACATGTGATAACATGATCATATGGCATGCTAGACTTGGGCATATTGGACAAGCAAGAATGAATGGACTAATTAGAGAAAATCCACTAGGTCAATTCACTAAAATTGATATGCCAACTTGTGAATATTACCTAGTTGGTAAAACAACAAGAAAACCATTCGAAAAAAGGAATTAGAGCTGAAATACCATTGCAATCGATCCATTCTAACATCTATAGTCCTATGAGTGTTAGAGCAAGGCATGCCGCCCTATATTTCATCACATTTATAGATGATTTTACTCATTAAGACATGTTTATCTAATTTCTCATAAGTTAGAAGTATTAGATTGCTTCAGACGCTATATTAACTTAGTTGAGAATCAGTTGGATAAAAAGATTAAAACATTAAGAACAGATCGAGGTAGAAAATATCAATTAGAAAAATTTAAAGATTTATGTGATGAAAAGGGTATTAGTAGACAACTAACTATTCCAGGGACTCCACAAAAAAACGGTGTTGCTAAGAGGAAGAATAAAAACGTTGATAGACATGGTTAGTTCAATGATGGCCCAAGCAAATCTTTCCATTTCATATTGGGGAGATGCATTGTTGATTGCTACTTATGTACTTAATCGAGTACCCTCAAAGACTGTTGCATCTACTCCATATAAGTTATGGAATAATCAAAAGTTTGATCTAAGCAATTTGCAACCATAGGGGTTAGCAGCTTATGTTCACAATCCTTCTCATAAATATGGAAAATTAGGTCATAGAGGAAGGAAATATATCTTTATAAGATACAATGAACACTCCAAAGGGTATGTAGGTGAGCATGAAGATAGAACAGTCACTGAATTAGAATCATGAGATGTCACTTTCTTAGAGGATGATTTCCCATGTACGGGTGAGATTGATAGGGATTTACATCTTTATGAAATGATGGATCCCGACATAAGATCCATATCTGAATGGAAATTGATGCTTGAATTAAGTGGGAGTGAACTAGTACTTGTAGCAAATACAGTAAAATAGTCGATGTTGAGAAAAAGTTCTTGACAAATTATTCTTCAACAATGATTTGAGATTGAAGGGGAAGTTCATATTGTCACTCCATATGATGATGTTGAGCCTAAATCGGTTCAAAAGACTCTTACTTGTCCAGCTAAGGATGAATGGAGAAAAACAATGGAAGAGGAATTGGAGTGGATGCAAAAGAATCAAGTCTGGGACTTAGTTGATATGCCTTCAAATTGAAAAGCTATTGGGAACAAATGGGTTCTTAAAATAAAACAAAAGACAAATGGATCCATTGAAAATTATAAAGCTTAAATAGTGGCTAAAGGGTATACTTAACAAGAGGGTATAAACAATGAGGAAACCATCTATCTAGTAGTTAGGTTTGCCTAAACTCGCCTCATTCTAGCTATAGTAGCTCGTATAGATTTAAAGCTACACTAAATGGATGTTAACAAAACTTTCCTTAATGGAGAGTTGAATGAAGAAATCTATATGGAACAACCAGTGGATTTCATTATCCAAGGCTAATAGCGCAAAGTATGCAAGTTAAAATGATTGATTTATGGCCTTAAACAATCATCCAAACAATTGAACTTAAGATTTCATTGTGCAATAACTTTGTATGTTTTCACAATGATTGATAAGGACCATTGTGTTTATATTAAGCAAAATAAAGATAAATATATGTTATTATCTTTATACATGGATGATATACTTATAGCTAGAAATGATTTGGAGTTTGTATAAACCATTTAAAGATGGTTGTCATCTACTTTTTGAGATGAAAGATACGAGAGAAGCATTTTACATTCTTGGAGTAAAGATCCATAGTGATCGTTCTCACAAACTAGTGACTCTTTTATAAGAACACTATATTAAGAATATCCTTGAATGATTTAATATGCAAGATTGTAATCCCATTGACACTCCATTTGCAAGAGGTGAAAACCTCAATAAAGAAATGGGTCCAAAGACTCCAAAAGAAAAGAAAAAAAATAACTAATATTCCCTATTTCAGTGTAATTGTTAGGTGTCTAATGTATGCTGCGATATGTACAAGACTATATATATATATATATATATATATATATATATATATATATATATATATATATATATATATATATATATATATATATATATATATATATATCTACTATGTTGTTGGGATGGTGAGTCATTACTAAGAAAATCCTAGAATGATGCATTGGAAAATAGTAAAGAGAATTCTTCGGTATCTAATAGGCATTGTGGACTATTCCTTTTGTTATCAAGGCAAAGGATTGTGCTTGTGGGTCACATGCCGTTTAGGTTCTAGATGAGCACAAATCAACATCTAGATACACAATCTTGCTTAATAATGGTGTCCGATTATGGAAAAGCAAGAAACAAACTTGTATAGCTTTGTCAATAATCGAAGCTAAATTTTTTGTTCGTTCAGTTGTAATATAAGAAGTTGTATGGTTGCAAAGCTTGGAATAATCAAGGATGTTTTTAATCCAATGAAAGTCTAAAGTGATAGTCAATTTGAGACCATTTATGTAAATGATCTGAAATATCATGGAATAATTAAACATCTAGATACCAAGAATAATTTTAAAAGAGATATTATTGCATGAAGAGAAAATGATCCTGAATATTTACCTATATGTGAAATGGTTGTTGATCCGTTCACAAAATCCATTCTAAGAAACATGTTTTCTGTACACGTAAAGTCATTGGGATTATGTAGGTTATGATCTATGTGGATCATATGTCATGGATCATTATTGATTGGATATAAGATACTTTTATACATGATAAAATGATATGAATATTTGTTATTCATATAATTGAATATGTAATTGGTACTTACACATATAAGTTTGTCAATAAGCAGAGGTTGGCTCTCTCACACAAGCAACCACCCCAATCAATATGTTTATGAGTTGGGATGAGACACATTATACTAATGTTGATAAATGAGTGAAAAATATACAAGAGATGATGAGGGTCGCCTTGATTAAGTGTCAAGATGAGGTCTATAGTAAATGACTTCTTGACTGAATGTAATCGCCCACTATTACATTTGCCTGTTTGCACTGGACTTGGGTTTTAGCATAAAAGGTTTAAGGAGAACCATAGATGCAAAACTTAAACAAGCTATTAGTGTGAAGCTCTTAGTTGAGGTTCGTATGGTGGTAGTTTGACATACTCTCTCTAAGTGAAGAGAAACCACCACAGCATGTATTTCATACTACATGTGTTTGAATGTGACTGATAAGGAAAGTGAGTGATTAATCCTTGCATCCTCACTGTGTGAGATCCTTAGGGCTTATTACAATTATAATAACCCATGTTTTACTCTTTGTACTTTTGACTATGTTTTGAGGTGACAAATTAATGTTGCTACTTTGGTATGTTTCCAATGAAAACAAAATAATTTATCCTTATAGGACATATTAGGCAAATAGTTAATTTGAATCTAAAAGGCATAAGCTCAGAAGGAAGACTTTTTTGAGTTACATTGATAAAGATGTGTTCATGGTCGACCGATTATATTGTTTTTGTAGCTGATATAATTATGAATGCATCTATAATGTTGGATGGTATACAACTTTGAGGGATTAAGTGTATACATTAAAATGTAACTAAATAAGTCTGGGTACAGTGAGACATGATTATTATTGTTCACTCATAATTTTTTTGAGGTTGAGCTACTATGTATCCCTAATAGGTGCATAAGTTTATAGCTCCCAAATTGTAGGTATGCTCACATAGTCACATGGCCCATTTGCCTGTATGAATGACCTTCAAAAGTGGAATAGAATGGACTTGGATGAATGATCGGGCTAGTTCAGCCCATCTTGTGCAAGTGGGAGATGTTGGAGTTGGGTTTGGGTGCCCAAGTGGGCTGACCTAACCCGACCCAAATAAATGATGAATGATCTTGGGCTTCTTAGAAGGTAATCGAAAATCTTATTATTCACCATTTAGTTTACCAATGGAAGGCTACAAGACCATAACTTCAATACATAGGATATTTTGTTCAAAAGTAGCTATATAATCACAAAAAAATCAAATAGAATTATTGAGAACATTTTTCTTCTATAAATGGAATGGCGCAAAGGGGAATGACCTTTTTTAGGGTAACTCCAAACTGCTCTTTCATGTTGAGGCTCTCCAGAGTGATTCCCTGAGGAAACTTCCAACTGAACGAATGAATAATGGAAGCTAGTACGAAGTGAACCATTCTTAGACCAGGGGGTATGCCTGGGCAGATTCGCTTACCTGCTCCAAATGGTAGGTATTCAAAATCTCGACCTCTAAAATCTATGTTAAAGCTCAAGAATCTTTCAGGAAGGAATGATAATGGATCCTCCCTGTATCTTGGATCTCTTGCAATAGCCCAAATATTCACTAAAACATTACTGTCCTTCGGTATGGTGAAACCCAATATTTCTAGGTAATACTTTGCCTTATATGGTAAGAGATGAGGAGCAAGCGGATGGAATCTCATTGTCTCTTTTACAACCGCTTGAAAATATGGCAGTCAATCAATATCTGATTCTTTTATTCTTCGCGTTGGGCTAATTATCTCACTAAGCTCTATTCGAACCTTTTGCATCACATGTGGATTACGAAGAAGTTCAACCATTGCCCACTCGATTGTTATTGAAGAAGTATCACTTCCACCAAAGACTAGTTCCTATAATTATTTACATATATGTTCATTTTAAGATGCCAACACAAATCTAATCACCTTATCAAAAGGTATACTGGAACTCTATAAAACTCCTAAATATATATTTATGTATATTTGTATGAAGGAAATACATATCCCTTGCAATTTCTTTCTTTTAATGCTTCAAGTGGAACTGCAACTTGTCAGTTGCGAGCAACATAAACTTTAAGCCATAAGCCAAGTTCAAGTTGACCTTTGAGAAGGATTGGGTAAACATATTTGAAGTTGGGGATGGTCTAGAGATGACCATTTCCAACCTTAGCTCAAATTCAAGTTAGACTTAGGCTGAGGCATTAGAGAATTAGCCTTTGTCAATATGCATGCATATAGTCTTATTCAACATTATGCTACTTAATTTATATTTTCCCTTAGCCTTCCAGTTTATCTCATAGTTGGTTTAACTTCTTTCATCCCATTGTTTCTGGATCCCTAACATTCTCAATTCACATGACTTATTCAAATCACCTCCTTTATTTTCACCTTATCTGAATTTGTCATTCATGTCAACTGTGATAAATCTGTATGTGTATGTCAAGGATGATCAACTAGGTCTACTGTTAGTTTTAGAGCAGGTGGAATTTATTTAGGTTCTCCCATTGGGTTAAGATAGTTGACGTGGGTTAGAATTAAACTAAAAGAAAATTCATTTTTCAGCTAGAGGAAGGCTACTTCCACCATTAATCCTGCTGTTACCTATTATTCAAAGCTACCTTTTTAGCTACAAATTTACCTACATGTGGAATAATAAATGCAGAACAGGACTATGTCTTACCACAAGCAAAGTCTTGATAGTTTTAGAACTGAAATCAGAGCCATCCATTTGGCACTGATCAAGAAGCACATCCAAGAAATCATTCATGCTGGTGGTGGAATTGGAGGCTTTAAGTTTCATGCGTTCATGGATGATCCCATCAAGTATCTCATGGAGTCTTTTGTAGGATGGAACGGTGCCCCGCTTCACACCTTGCAAGTCCAAACTCCGGAATATGGGAAAATAATCTGAAATGTTGGGCTTCCCAACACCCTCCATAATTCTCCACATCAGCTCCCTGAACTCCTGAGCTGACTCGAATCTTAGATCAACAAGGTCAATGGAGAACATGGTGTTTGACATCAAGTTCAAGATGGTGGCTGAGGCGAGATCGGTAATGTATACCGGTGTTCCCAAAACACAGTGTTTTGTGATGTGTTGGAGGAGTTGGTCCACTTTTTTCTGCCGCAGGTGTTGGAGTGAGTCGAGTCTTTGAGTAGTGAACAAGTGAGAAGCGCAAACTCTGCGGCGGTTGTGCCACACATGGTCACCAGGGATCCAAGCAAGTGTGTATTCAAGATTAGGCATTGCCATGATAGCATCAGGAACAGGATGATCCAAGAAGTTGTCAACATGGTTTTGGAGGATTGGTTTGGTTGTTTGAGGGAAGGAAGCGACCATGGTGGTGATAGAGCCGAGGCGGAGAGAGATGAGAGGGTCGTGGGATTCCGTGAATTTTGCAAGTGAGTGGTGGGGTTTTTCATCGAGTTGAAGCAGTGAACCCACGATGGGAAGGCCAGTTGGACCAGGTGGTAGCTTTGCAGTGTATGATGGCAAGAGAAAGTGGTGGAGACAAAAACAGAAGAGTGTGAAGCAAAGCAGGAGCACGACGATTTGAAGTTCTATCTCACTGACTTTTAGACTCTTCTTCCTTCCCTCTTTTGTGTTTGAGTTCCTTTGTATATACTAGTGGTATGATACTTAACTTGTGATTCATATGGGTAGTGTGATCCGCACGAGTGATGTATGTTAATGCATAGACTTTGGATTTAAGTATTTAATCATGTATTAATATATGAAACCAAAAATTTTAAAATCTTATTTTAAAGCCTTATTTTAAATCATATATGTATACATGTTTTCTTGAAAGTTTCACCTATGAAGTCTATAATAAGATTTGGAAGAAAAGAGAAACTCAGTCCTTGTTTTGTGGGACCATTTGAGGTATTAGGAAGAGTAGGCACTTTGGCTTATAAAGTGGCCTTGACCCCTAGTCTATCTAAGATTCATAATGTATTCCATGTTTCAACTTTGAGGAAATACATTTATGACCCCTCTCATGTTGTGGAGTTGGAGCCTATTCAAATTTCTGAGGACTTGACCTATGAAGAGGTGCACATTCAAATTGTGGATGTGATGGATAAGGTACTACGACATGTTGTTGTCAAGTTGGTAAAGGTCCAATGGAGCAATCATAGTATCTGAGAGCCCACTTGGGAGTTAGAAGAAGAGATTGGAGAAAAACATCCTCAATTATTTCAAGACTCAAGTATGTCAAGTTTAGAGGACTAAACTTCTGTTAAGGAGGGGAGGATGTAACGCCCAAGTTTCTTTTTAGGAAAATATTATTAATAATAATATTAAATTAATTAATTAATTAATTTAATAAATTGGAAGATGGGTGAAAAGGTAATTTTACGAATAAATACCCTAGGTATAAATTAGAATTCTGTTCTTCCTGTTCTCTTATGAATCGTATTCCTGTTCACAGAGAGTTCCTAAGAACGTATGATTTGAGTCGGATTTCAGGGTTTGAAGAACAGATCTCTATAGGTAAGATTCTAACTCCTAGATTAATATTTTAGATTCATTAGTTAATTTTAAGCACATTATATATATTTTTTGGAAAACCCAAATCTAGATTAGGGTTAGTTTTTTTTTAATTTGTTATAATATCAAAATAGTGAAAATTTAAGATTTTGATTTATTGTTGGAAATTGGGAAATCTTAAGTTTTTAGATGAAAAAAAAATTTATTTGGAAGATTTTGATTTAGAATAGGGTTAATTTATTTAAAATAAATATATTGTTAATTGTGGCTTAAGGGATTAGAAAAATATTAAAACAATTTGATTTAAAAAAAAAAAAAAAGAACGCATGTGCATTGGAAAATAGAAGAATGGTGAAGAAAAAAAAAACAAAGGAGAACGCGTGTGCATTGGAAAATAGAATAATTATGGAAAAAAAAATGGTTGCCTGCGTGTGGGAACTGGTTAGTTTTAGGCTAAGAAATAAGATATAGTAATAATGGTTTAATGTAATAAATAGAATGAGGTAATTGTAGGGGGTGCAATCCATGTGTGCTGAAAGCATGACTCAAAAAGTATGCCAGCCTAAGAAATAAAAAATAAATAAATAAAGCTTGAAATAGCCAAGACATTGTTACTACTTAAATAACTAATGAACTCCAAAGAAACTTCTCTTACATGTAGAATCGTCAACAATATATATATAGTTGACCTTTACATTTCTTGGTGGGGAATGTAATTGATTTGGACCCCAGCCTCTAGGGGTTTGGTTAGAGGTTTCTAATACTAGTAATGTTTGGTTCTGTCCACCTTAAAGGAACAATTTGAGGCTAGCCACCTATTTGAAAAGTCCCACCTAACTGGGCACCATTTGATGTTTGATGACCAGAATAAATAAATGATTTGAATGTTTTGACTGAATTTGATATGAAAATGTTTGAATCAGAAATGAAAGTGTCCATTTAAAAGTTTTGAATGTATTGGCAAAACTGACTCAAAAGTTTATGAAAATAATTAGTTATAATATCTCCTATTTTGCAAGTGAACTTGAAATATTTGATCTATGGGCTGCATTAATGTTCCTTATTGGGCTTTTAGCTCATTCCCCTTTGTTGATAATTTTTTCAGGTACCCTTAGTTCGGGCGAGGAGTGATGGCTAGGCCGGGGAATGGTCATCATTAGGATTTTGCTTAGGATATTATTTTTGGACATTTTTAGTTTATAAGTTTATGTTCATTTGGACTATTTGGTTTTTTGGGAGCTATTTAGATATTGGACTTTTAATTTTTATTTTTTTTATTTTTTATGATAGATTGAAATTGGGTTTTGGAGATTATGGAAATTTTTGTTAGCACTTGAATTGTTTGAGTTTGCAATCTATTTGGATAATGGATTCTTGGTTGATGAATACTTAGTTTAAAGTTAAGTTTTGAACATTTTAGAATTTTGTTCCGCTACTCTTAACAAGTATTTGGTAATTGGTAACTTGCAGTTACAAGATAATTGTTTGGGTCAGGTTACACTTTAAGTCTTCGAGTTTGAGGTGTGAAATGATCATCATGCCCTTAGAGTGGGTCTTGGGGCGTGACTGAGTGGTATCAGAGCCGATCCCTGACCCTGGTGTGGGGGTTTGTTTGGCCCTGTAAGGGGTGTTTGTCTGTTTGGCCACGCAATCCCATGGGACACAACGAGGACGTTGTGTCTGCATGGGGGGTGTTTATGATGTCCCACATCGAATAGGGGAGAATGTTCTTGGCGCTATATATGTAGAGACTCCTCTTAACCAAGTAGACGCATTTTAAAGCCGTGAGGGTCCCTTTGAGTTCAAAGCGGACAATATCTACACGGTTGGGAACGGGTCATTACAAATGGTATCAGAGCCGATCCCTGACCTCGGTGTGGGGGTTTGTTTGGCCCCGTAAGGGGTGTTTGTCTATTTGGCCCCACAATCCCATGGGACATAACGAGGACGTTGTGTATGCATGGAGGGTGTTTGTGATGTCCCACATCGGATAGGGGAGAATGTTCCTGGCGCTATATATGTAGAGGCTCCTCTTAACCAAGTAGACGCGTTTTAAAGCCGTTAAGGCCCCTTTGGGTTCAAAGCGGATAATATCTACACAGTTGGGAGCAGGTCGTTATGATGTCTCACATCGGATAAGGGAGAAAGTTTATGGCGTTATATATATAAAGACTCCTTTTAACCAAGTAAATGTGTTTTAAAGCCGTGAGGGCCCCTTTGGGTCCAAAGCAGACAATATCTACATGGTTGGGAGCGGGTCGTTACAAATGGTATCAGAGCCGATCCCCAACCCCGGTATGGGGGTTTGTTTGGCCCCGTAAGGGGTGTTTGTCTATTTGGTCCCACAATCCCGTGGGACACAATGATGACGTTGTGTTTGCATGGGGGGTGTTTGTGACATCCCACATCGGATAGGGGAGAAAGTTCTTGGCGTTATATATGTAGAGGCTCCTTTTAACCAAGTAGACGCGTTTTAAAGCTATGAGGGCCTCTTTGGGTCCAAAGCGGACAATATCTACATGATTGGGAGCGGGTCGTTACAATTATGGACTGGAAACACACATTCACATTATTGAAGGGGTTGCTCATGTATCATTATGGTTGTTCATGTTTCACATCAATGTTAAGGACCAACCAATAAAAAGAATTGACAAATAATGAATTATATGTGAGGAAGGAAATAGTGATCTCTAACACAAATAAGCCCAATTCAACTGAACTTTTTGGCATTCAATTTAAGGAATAATATTTTATAGTAAAACGTATTTCACAAAAAATCATATTTTAAGGTAAACGGATGATGTTTCACCAACCATGATTTTTATTTTATTTTACTTTTTTTATGACAAAAAAAATGACCTTTTACGATGAATTTTTTTCTTAAAATAAAATAACATGTGATTATAAACTTGTTTTATGTTGAAAAATGATACGTTGTCACAAAATTTATTTTGTGGTGAAAAATGACATATTACCACAATTTTTATTTTGTGGAAAAATTATTTATTTTTCTTTAATTCTAAATGTTATGATTAAAAATAATTGCTCACGGACTTGTAGCAACGAACTGATCATAAATAACTTTTTTATGAAAAAAATTCTTTTACCATAAAATACTCTCCATTAATCATAAATTAATTTATGGCAAAACCCCACATTTGTTGTAATGTCTCTTAAAAGAGAATGACTACCAGTTTTACTCTACATTTCCCACTCTCTACTTGTACAGGTCGCTAATGGCCAGCCTTAACCTCCCTCATTTAGAGCAGAAAGGGAGCTTAAAAAGGCAAGAAAAGAGAAATCTGGAAGCAGCTGTGGAGAAGGCTGCCAGTCGCTATAGAGAGACTTGGCGACTAGCAAAATGTGAGGTAAACCTTTCAAAAAGTTTAAGGAAAATACTGTAGAAACCACATTAAACCCAAAATAAGGGGTTAGAAAAACTAGGTGAAATTATGAAATTACAACTTAATATTAAATAGAATCACTTAAGTTAATTTATACAAAAAAATATGTAACTATTGAGTTTCTATCACTACCAAGTGAAAAGCTTGACAAATATATTCAACCTTTAGTTTACCAATGGAAGGCTACGAGACCATGACTTCAATACATAGGATATTTTGTTCAAAAGAAACAGATAGAATTATGGAGAGCATTTTTCTTCTATGAATGGAATGGCGCAAAGGGGAACGACCTTTTTCAGGGTAACTCCAAACTGCTCCTTCATGTCGAGGCTCTCCGGAGTGATTCCCTGAGGAAGCTTCCAACTGAACGAATGAATAATGGAAGCTAGTACTAAATGAACCATTCTTAGACCAAGGGATATGCCTGGGCAGATTCGCTTACCTGCTCCAAATGGTAGGTATTCAAAATCTTGACCTCTAAAATCTATGTTAGAACTCAAGAATCTTTCAGGAAGGAATGACAATGGATCCTCCCAGTATCCTGGATCTCTTGCAATAGCCCAAATATTCACTAGAACATGACTGTCCTTCGGTATGGTGAAACCACATATTTCTAGGTCATTCTTTGCCTTATATGGTAAGAGAAGAGGAGCAGGCGGATGGAGTCTCATTGTCTCTTTTACAACCGCTTGAAAATATGGCAGTCGATCAATATCTGATTCTTTTATACTTTGCCCTGGGCTGATTACCTCACTCAGCTCTATTCGAACCTTTTGCATCACATGAGGATTGCGAAGAAGTTCAGCCATTGCCCACTCGATTGTTACTGAAGAAGTATCACTTCCACCAAAGACTAGTTCCTGTAATTATTTACATATATGTTCATTTTAAGATGCCAACACAAATCTAATCACCTTATCAAAAGGTATACTGGAACTCTATAACACTCCTAAATATATATTTATGTATATTTGTATGAAGGAAATACAGATCCCTAGCAATTTCTTTCTTTCAATGCTTCAAGTGGAACTGCAACTTGACAGTTGCGAGCAACATAAACTTTAAGCCATAAGCCAAGTTCAAGTTGACCTTTGAGCAGGATTGGGTAAACATATTTGAAGTTGGGGATGGTCTAGAGATGACCCTTTCCAACCTTAGCTCAAATTCAAGTTAGACTTAGGCTGAAGCATTAGAGAATTAGCCTTTGTCAATATGCATGCATATAGTCTTATTCAACATTATGCTACTTAATTTATATTTTCCCTTAGCCTTCCACTTTATCTCATAGTTGGTTTAACTTCTTTCATCCCATTGTTTCTGGATTCCTAACATTCTCAATTCGCATGACTTCTCCAAATCCCCTCCTTTATTTTCACCTTATCTGAATTCGTCATTCATGTCAACTGTGCTAAATCTTTATGTGTGTGTCAAGGATGATCAACTAGGTCTAGTGTTAGTTTTAGAGCAGGCGGAATTTATTTAGGCTCTCCCATTGGGTTAAGATAGTTGGCGTAGGTCAGAATTTAACAAGAAGAAGATTCATTTTTCAGGCAGAGGAAGGCTACTTCCACCATTAATCCTGATGTTACCTACTGTTCAAAGCTACCTTTTTAGCTACAAATTTACCTACATATGGAATAATAAATGCAGAACAGGGCTATGTCTTACCACAAGTAAAGTCTTGATAGTATCAGAACTGAAATCAGAGCCATCCACTTGGCACTGATCAAGAAGCACATCCAAGAAATCATTCATGCTGGTGGTGGAACTGGAGGCTCTAAGTTTCATGCGTTCTTGGATGATCCCATCAAGTATCTCATGGAGTCTTTTGTAGGATGGAACGGTGCCACGCTTCACACCTTGCAAGTCCAAACTCCGGAATATGGGAAAATAATCTGAAATGTTGGGCTTCCCAACACCCTCCATAATTCTCCACATCAGCTCCCTGAACTCCTGAGCTGACTCGAATCTTGGATCAACAAGGTCAACGGAGAACATGGTGTTTGACATCAAGTTCAAGATGGTGGCTGAGGCGAGATCGGTAATGTATACCGGTGTTCCCAAAACACAGTGTTTTGTGATGTGTTGGAGGAGTTGGTCCACTTTTTTCTGCCGCAGGTGTTGGAGTGAGTCGAGTCTCTGAGTAGTGAACATGTGAGAAGCGCAAACTCTGCGGCGGTTGCGCCACACATGGTCACCAGGGATCCAAGCAAGTGTGCATTCAGGATTAGGCATTGCCATGATAGCATCAGGAACAGGACGATCCAAGAAGTTGTCAGCATGGTTTTGGAGGATTAGTTTGGCTGTTTGAGGGGAGGAAGCGACCACGGTGGTGATGGAGCCGAGGCGGAGAGAGATGAGAGGGCCGTGGGATTCAGCGAATTTTGCAAGTGTGTGGTGGGGTTTTTCACCGAGTTGAAGCAGTGAGCCCAAGATGGGAAGGCCAGTTGGACCGGGTGGTAGCTTTGCAGTGTATGATGGCAAGAGAAAGTGGCGGAGGCAGAAACAGAAGAGTGTGATGCAAAGCAGGAGCAAGGCGATTTGAAGTTCCATCTCACTGACTTTTAGACTCTTCTTCCTTCCCTCTTCTGTGTTTGAGTTCCTTTGTATATACTAGTGGTATGTTACTTAACTTGTGATTCATATGGGTGCCGTGATCCACACGAGTGATGTATGTTAATGCATAGACTTTGGATTTAAGTATTTAATCATATATTAATGTCTATGTATTAATATATGAAACCAAAAAATTTAAAATCTTATTTTAAAGCCTTATTTATAGTGTATGTGTCATTCGTAAACTTAGTATTAATGCTTAAAAAAAGGAATATATCAAAAGCACAATCATTTGTGTATGGAGAATTTATTTGGTTTATAAAAAAACAAATATAAATATAATTAAAAAATTAATGACACATACACTATAAATAAGGCTTTAAAATAAGATTTTAAAGTAAAATGTTAATGAATTAATGAATATTAAAAATAATTTTTGGTTCACTATAAATAAGGCTTTAAAATAAAATATTAATAAATATTAAATGGATGAAAAAAAAAAAATTTATTGTTTATTTAATTATTTTGAAATAGATAAGAAGCTCTCTAAAATTCTCCTAAAAAACAAAGCACCAATTTATACCCTAAAGAGCCTTTTAAATATTAAAAGATAACTTTTAAAAATTAAATATAATTATTAAAAAGTTATTTTATACAACTCTTTAAACACTCTTATATTTTGTAACATGATTTATAACATTTAAATATTAATAATTTTTCCTCAAAGATAAACATTGTTAAAATATTTTTTTTAAGAAAAAAAGTTAATAAGAGATTATTACTAAATACTTTCACTTCTAATTTAATTTAAATTATCTTATGTAAAAAATAATTCACTAAAGTTTTCAAAATGAGTTTGTTTAATTGCAATATTCAAGATGGTAGAAACTAACATGTAATTTGTATACAATAAGAAAGGGAATTTGAGAAAAAAAAAAAAAAAGTTGAGAATGAAGCGGAAACTAAAAAAACAAAACGCCTACAAATAGTATTTAAGAAAAAAAATCGAAATGATAATAATTTTTCTTGAGTCAATTTGGCAAATGAATTGTTATTTATTTTAAAAATATTAAAATTATCCCCTTATCTCTTATGTAAGTATTGTTAAAATAGTTTTTCTAAGTAAAAAAAAGGCAAAGTTTTAGTAATTACTTTTAATTGTATTTCTTTCTCTCACTAAACATAGCAATTAACCATAATTTTAAAAACACTATAAGACTTTTCTAAGTTTAATATTTTTCATATTCTCTTTTTATCTTTTTAATTTATAAATTTCCATATAGCTCATACTTTCTAAGTCCCTCTAGAAAATGAATAAAATATATTATATTATTTTCTTTTCCAAAATGGTCTCACTATCTTTAGACTCTTATAAGTTTACTATTTCTTTCTTATAATTTTTCTATATTAATTATTTTTTTTAATCCATCTACACACATTTTAAAATTAAAAACTTACAAATCAATATTAAATCAAGTACTTACCTAAATTAATTTCCCTACAAGATTCAAATTACAAATATATGATTAGGGATAAATTTTGTTAATTAGTTTCAATTTTTTTTCAATGAATCATGACATCAAGGGTTATTAAATGAGTTACTGTTTGGCCTAAAAGCATGAAATGATAAGAAATGATAATAATCACTCATTTGCCTCAATGGAGTAAAATCTCATGAGTCAAAACGATGTTGTTGCTTTCCTCTCCTGCATCATAAGCCTCCTGGTTCAATTAAATATGAAAAATGAAAAACCCAACATTGGAACAATAGAATTTGCCCCAATCTTAGAAAATTATGTCATCCATCCATGGAACTTGTGCATCATCGATGTTTGAAACTCAATTCAAGCCTTGAATATTGATCTTTACAATTGGTTGGGATGTGATGTTGAGTTTGTGATATGAGGATGTTGGAATCACCATTTGAAATTTAATTAATCCTTTCATAAATTGCAAACTGGGATGTAATTTGAACATAACAAAATCGCCACCTAAGAAAATAAAAAAGTCTAGCTTTTGTTGTTAGCTAAAAATTTTTGCAAAAGATTTTGAGAAAAGGGGCTAAAATAAAAATAACCAATAAAAAAATTGTAACAAAACCTAAAGGAAATAAAGATAATACTAAGTTTTGTATTAAACCAAAAGTAGTTGTTATGGCCCAATCAAAGGATCCATAAGATCTCTCAATCTTAATTTCTATTTCTAATTAGTTTCCATTTAGTTTAGGGAATAAAGGATCTTTAGAATTAGTTTCCATTTCTATTAAGTTTAGGGAATAAAGGAGCCTTAAGATTAGTTTCTATTTTATTCAATTTCTATTTCTATTTAGTAGCCTATATAAAATAAGAAGAGTGTAATGGAAAAGACATGAAAAATTAATCTCAATAAGAAAAACTTGTTCCCTTAAATTTACATTTTTCTCCTTAGGTTATAAGAATTGGTATTAGAGCATGATCTTAGTACCAATATTAATGACGGAAAGGACAGCAGTGAAAAACCCAACATTGGAACAATAGAATTTGCTCCAATCTTAGAAAACCATATCATCCATCCATGCAACTTGTGCATCATCGATGTTTGAAACTCAATTCAAGCCTTGGATATTGATCTTTACAATTGGTTGGGATGTGATGTTGAGTTTATGATATGAGGGTGTTGGAATCACCATTTGAAATTTAATTTTTAACATCCTTTCATAAATTGCAAATTGGGATGTAATTTGAACATATCAACATCGCTACCTAAGAAAATAAAAAAGTCTACCTTTTGTTGTTAACTAAAAATTTTTGCAAAAGATTTTGAGAAAAGGGGCTAAAATAAAAATAACCAATACAAAAATAGTAACAAAACCTAAAGGAAATAAATATAATACTAAGTTTTGTATTAAACCAAAAGTAGTTGTTATGGCCCAATTAAAGGATCCATAAGATCTCTCAATCTTAATTTCTATTTCAAATTAGTTTTCATTTAGTTTAGGGAATAAAGGATCTTTAGAATTAGTTTCTATTTCTATTTAGTTTAGGGAATAAAGGAGCCTTAAGATTAGTTTCTATTTTATTTAGTTTCTATTTTATTCAATTTCTATTTCTATTTAGTAGCCTATATAAAATAAGGAGTGTAATGGAAAAGACATGAAAAAATGATCTCAATAAGAAAAACTTGTTCCCTTAAATTTACATTTTCTCCTTAGGTCATAAGAATTGGTATTAGAGCACGGTCTTAGCGCCAATATTAATGGCGGAAAGGACTAGAGTGCAAGAACAACGTAGACTTGAAGATACTATTAAATAGTTGGATTCATAAAATAAACAAGTAGCCACCTTATCAGAACTGTCGAAAATAGTTGCAACCATAAATCTATAATTTAAGCACATGACTTCCAGAATAGAGGAGTCAAGTAATGGGGATAGTGCTTCAATCAATAGAAGAGAACAACCTATCACTCTCACAGTACAAACTTCTTTAAAACCAAGTATTCGAAAATCAATTTTCCAAAATTTGAAGGTGAGAATCATAGAAGGTGGATTTACAAATGTGACAATTTTTTAAAAATTAATGGAATTGGGGATCTGGAGAAGGTAATATTAGCTTCCTTATATTTAGAAGGAAAGGCCTTGTAATGGTTTCAAGGGTACAACGCTAGTAATAAAGAAATCAATTGGATAGAGTTTTCTATAGATGTTGTTTCTAGGTTTGTCCCTAGTATTTATGATAACACTATTAAGTAAATAACCAAATTGAAATAGGTTTCTATGGTAAGGGCATACCAAGAGTAGTTTGAAGCATTGATGACCAAAACTAGTGGGTTGTTGAAAAAAAAAATATTTAATATTTTATTAGTGGCTTACAAGAGGCAATTAAAAATTAAGTCACAATGTTTCAACCGAACACACTAACCTAAACCATTGGGTTAGCCTTATTGTAGGGAAGGGACAATGGAGGGAATTCTTAAGGAAGTCAAGGACTCTAATGAAAGTTAAGGGGAAGTGACATTTGAAGCAAAAAAATGATATCAGGGAGGAAGATCTTGTGGTCTTAATTAATGCCATATTTAGTTCAGTGTCTCATTAGACCATGAGGATCCATGGCAACATCAAGAAGAAGTCTGTCACTAAACTAATTGACTCAAGAAGCACCCATAACTTCCTTGATCCTATAGTGGCTAAAAGAATAGGATGCTCAATATAAACTACCAACCCCATGAAGGTGGTAGTGGCAGATGGAACTAGAATTACTAGTGATGCAAGTTGTAAGCAATTGACATGGAACATGTAAAGGAAGGAATTTTATGCAAATTTGAGGCTCATATCTTTAGGTGGATGTGATATGGTATTAGGAATTCAATGGCTAGCTGAATTGGGACCCATAGTATGGGATTTCAAGAATTTGATAATGAAATTTATTGTTGATGGAAGGAAATTCATGTTAAGAGGTGCGACTATAGGTCCCACCAAGTTAGTTTCAACATATCAAATTCAAAAGGATTTATTTACGTATCCAAGGCCTTTTGTTCTTCTTGAATTCTGTTATTTTGGCACAATCTTTTTGGTTCTTAAAAAGAAATAGTTTGAGAAGGTTCAATTGTCCGAAATGAATTTTTAGATTCGCAGATTTATCAACATCAAGTTGATAAAAAGAACCAAATTCTTGTTAGCAATTATGTATGATAAAAAAAAAAAAAAATTATGAAAAGCCTTTTTCTTCTTTATATTCTTTTTCTACTAGATGTTGGGAATTAATTGTACCACATTCCTATACATAGTATGTATATTGTGAAGAAGATTATTTGACTTTACCTCTTCTCTTTGTTTTTTTCAATGTAAATTGGAGTGGTGTGACTATGTCACTATTGCCAGATTTAAATCTCAACGTCATAGAATGCATTAATAGTTTTCTATTAGAATAATAGAATCCAATTCGACTAGATACTAGACATAAGTAAGCGTAGAATATAAAACAAAGGATAAATGAAATGAGGAAACAAATGATTCTAGGAAGGGTTATTCGTCTTCCTAGTCTTCCACATAAGAAAGGAATTTTCCACATCCCTTTTTTGTGTCAAAATAATAATGATCCTTGACACCTTCATCAAAAATTCCTATTCTTAGTTTAGATTTTTTTCTAGGTTTACAGTTCAAATTTTCTCTATACAAGGGAATGAGGAAAATAGAGTTGAAAAACAATAGGGCAATTATTTAATGTCTCTTGCACTGGTCCAACTCGTTTCCATAAGATGCAACATGGAAAGATGTTCATACATTGGTCCGCAACATGGAAAAATGCTTACAAGATTCAACAAAAATTTCAGTCTTAGCCTTGAGGATAATGCTTCATTTGATGGAGAAGGGAATGTTATGTCCCAATTAAAGGATCCTTAGGATCTCTCAGCCTTAATTTATATATCTAATTAGTTTCTATTTAGTTTAGGGAATAAATGATCCTTAATATTAGTTTCTATTTTATTTAGTTTTTATTTAATTTAATTTTTATTTTATTCAATTTCTATTTTTATTTAGTAGTCTTTATAATATAGAGAGATTGTAATGGGAAAAACAGAAAAATAATCTCAATAAGAAAAATTTGTTTTCTCAAATTTGCATTTCTCCTTGGGTCATAAGAGTAGTTTGAGCATATTGAACTCTGTTGGAGACCTACCAACATTGAAACCCCTATTTTACTCCTTAGAAACTATCATAAAATAAAGAAAACAAAATTTTGAATTCTTTTGTTTCCAATATAATAATAAATAAATAAATCAAGCAAAAACAAGCAATGATAATCAAATGATAATAAACTTTTGGTTTCTTTTATTTTCCCTTATTTTCTAGGCATCCAAATAGACTTTGAACACATTACAAAAAAAAAAAAACATAGATAGTGTGAGTTCTTTCTATTGCTAAAGTGGGAAGGAAAAGAGTGAGGTTTGTTCAATAAATAAAGACCACCACCACTTGTTGGGATAAAGAAGATTTCTCTTGTACAAAAAGAGAGACCCATAAGGCTACTAATACGAAAGAATTACTCTTATACAAAAAGGGAGACAAAGAAGGCAACTTATAAGAAGGCACTTAAAAGAAGGTAATAACCATTATACAGCAGGAGAATGAAAAGCTAATGTAGAAATGTAGAATAACAAACCTTAGTACCTAAGTAGTATTTCAAAAAGGTATCTTCACGAAAGGAAATTAAATTTTGTTTATAAAAAAAGAAAAGAAAAAAAAAAGAACAGGAGAGACATGGAAGGTCATTTAAAGGAAGCTTATAAGAAAAGTCAATGCACAAAATAGGTAGGAAGTACTTAGCGTATGAAAACAAATCTTCTACATTATAAATGTGAAAAGATTATAAATGTAGAATAATGGATATGTATGTAGTATTTGAGAAAGGTATCTTCAACCTAATGAAAGGAAATTAAATTTTATTTACATAGTATATGAATAGACATCTTCCACATTATAAATGGAAATTAAATTCTTTATAGGATATTTTTGGGCAGAAATGTTTTATAAGCTCTCGAACTTTTAATATGATATAGATATAGATAAACATGTACAGTGAATGAGATAGAGCTAAAGTTCATCAAAATATAAAAGGAAATTATTTTATGTGGACGTAGTCAATCGTATAAAAGATCTGCACGTCTCTTTTCTCTCTGATATCATTATTAAGGCTATAAAATATAGGAAAATGACAAGATAAGGCCTTAGTCGGTATACCCAATATCCGCACCAGATTTGCAAATGGTTGGTGATATTTATGACGTACGTACAATCCTAAAGAAAAACAATTTAAAATTGAAGACCAATCCGCTTCCAAAACTTGTGAGGGAAGTTGTGGTTTTTAATTTTTATATTTGAAATTTTATTATTCTTGTTAAGTGAGGTCCTCTCACAAAAATGTCACATTAAGACGAGGGTCCTTTAGTCTTTAGGAGGCCCCCACCAGGGCCTAAAAGTTGGATGAGTGAGACATACGCGCCTACACACTCACTCACCAGTCACCACCATTTAGGCACCACGTCAGAAATATCACCAACCATTTGCAACTGCCACTGACTTTTGCTATGATGAAAGGTCATTATGAGGAGGCCATAATCAATCATATAAAATATATTTCTACACCAACCTCTCTTTTCTATTTTTACTACCATTAGTATTGAATTACGTCTCACTTCGTTGATTTCCTATCAATGATATGAATAAAATATATATAAATCTCTTTCTAGTTTTCTTTCATATATCAAATCTCTACCCACTCACTTTCTTGTGAATAACGATATTGATTAATGGAAAATATATACTGTTGGATACAAGTGCCACCACATGGCCTCTTGTAAATGATATATATCCAAAAGGCTAGGGCATAGTCAATCATACAAAATATATATAATACATATTTAACTTTAGTCATACACATGCTCACCTCACCTTTTATAAATACTAACCTAACGTGGCAGTAAAATAATTCTATCAATAAAGCCTTATAACGTGTATGATGATAATTTTAAGAAATATTTTTTAGTTTTTTAATATTTAAAAAATAAAACTTTTTAAGTGTTAAAAAAATAAAAAATACTTTCTAAAATCAATACTAAACACATTTATAATCAATGATACACAATGTAAACAAATTTAACTCTATAAATTATAAGCATGCTCAATAGTTTAGTGTAGATTATGGATGACACTTCAAATGCTAGCTTTAAGTTACATTTATTGTGATTGTGTAGATCATAGATGTGTGAATTTGTGAAAAAGACCTAGAAATAAATCAGGTTATAGAACTCTAAAATCTGAATTCAATGCAACTGAATTCACTTCCAATACAAAGTCTATTCTAGCTTGATTGGATGTGAAAGATACTCTCTTTCCAAATATGATTACATCTTAATTTTTTTTCATCTTCTTGAGTTGTTGACTGCTTGCTTATTAATTTTAATCAAGAAACCGATTTAGTAGTTTAAAAACCAATCGATTCATCATGATTCATTACGTTGTGAGGGACAAGGTCCACTATTAGTGTTTAAGGGATTTAGAACAGTTTTCTGTTCTTTAGAACAAAAAACACGAAACATACGTTTGATAACCAAAAACTATTTCTATTTTTTGTTCTTAAGAATGAAAAATAGGATATTTTTAAACAACATATTTTAGTTGTTTTCACCTGTTTTTTTATGGTTGTTTTAAGAAATATTTATACAAACATGTAGAATGATTAAAAATAAAACACTAAATATAAAAATTATTTTTAAAACATATTTAAAATATTAAAAACATTTTAAGTTTCCAAATAGACTTTTATATATAGAAAGACAATTTTCAAAATATATTTAAAAAAAATATTTTTCAGAATTATTTTTTAAAATAGTTACTATGTAGTCGCTAACTCTTTTGGATTCAAAAAAAAAAAAATTATTTTTAGTTTGAGAGTTAATAGAAACAATGATAATACTAAATCCAACCAAAACAACTACACATAAAACCATGGCCCTTTGAAATAAGTTTTTTTTTTTTTCCCTTATTTTCATTGTTTTGCCTTTTTTTGTGTTTTAATTTATGTATATTTGTTGTGCAAACTTAATAGCTTTGTTTCAAACACTATGACTAGTGTAGGATCATTAATTTACAACTAAATTTTTAGTCATTTTTTTTGTCCTGCTTTAGGAGTGCATCTTAATGCATTTTTGCTAAAAATAAAATAAAATAAAATTTAAAGTATGGTTCATCTCTTTTCATTTTAAAACCATCTAATTATAGGGCTTTCGTGAGCTATCTATCTCACCCAACCTAACTCATTATAATTGGTGAACTTAAAATTAACTTTTGATTTATCATAATTTTATTTTTCATTTATTTTAAATTTGTATGTAGCTTGTCAATTCCATATCATTGTTACCATTCATGGGTCAAGTCAAAGCTCTTACTTTCCTATAAAAATTCTCCTTCTCATATATGTTGTAGAAAAAATGGTAATAATTTTAAGGCCTTATTTTCTTACATTGTGAAACCATTTGATCTCTACTACATGTTGTAAAGTAAACAATTATTTAGACAATGAACTTTCACATACTGTATATTTACAGCTAAAATGGCTCTAAGCGTTTAGGATTAAAATTTTCATTGAAAATCCTTTTAAGATAAAAAAGTTTATTGAAATTTTTTCTATTTTCTCAATCACTACGATACACTTGAAGTAACTTGCTCAAAAGGTTTACTTTATTATACATTTATAGGCGACAACCCAATTTAAAGGCAAAAGTCCTCCTCGAAGTTGTATATTGTATGCAGATTATTATAATTTGAAAAAATTAATTAAATAAACATGTTGATTAAATTGTTGCATTGCTCTTTAATATCACTATAAGAAAAAAGGGTAATAATGACGCTTTTTAGGCGTCAATAAAATGTATACGATGACGCTTCTCGAAAGCGTCCTTTTCACCTCTGTCAAGAAATGGGTGCAAACAACCATGTCGCTTCTAGAAAGCATCATTGTTGATTGATCTATATTAACACATTAAAGAACGTCATTATTGATCTACCTATGTTAACACTTACACTAGCGCCAAGGAATGACCAAAATATCATTTGTCTATTTTGACACTCAAAAAAGTGTCATCTTATGTGGATAATAATATTGAAAATCCCCCTATTGAAATGATCTATTTTGTATGTACTGTTATATATAATTTTGGCTACATGATTATTTATAAAGTACAAAACAATAACTTCAATATTAATAACTACATCTTCCAAAAGAAATTGAATAAATTTGGGAATAATATCAGGATAAAGAACTAATGTCTACATAGTTAATTAATACACAAATTTGTAAATGTATCAAAATATTTACAAGCATATTTTCCAACTTCAACATATAAAAAACAAGTACACATGTACCAAAAAACATGGTCTCTAAATTCCTTATCAAAAATAATATTACAAGAAGAAGAAGACAAAAGTATTTCTAGCCAAAAGTATTTCTGTTAGTTGCATATCCACTCTTGAACTTGAAATCTTTTACATGTATACATTTAAAAAAAAAATTAATAGAAGAAATAAATTATGTTTAGTTAATATACATGCAATGAAAGTTAAATTTAAATCTATAAATGGTCCATGGAAGAAGTGCAAATGAGAATAACTTGGTATTTAATGAGATGATATGCTTCAATGAATATGAAAAATTGTTTAATTTGATACTTGTTTATAAAATATTAATAGACTTTTTAGTTCATTATTAAGTTAGAGGAAACAAGTTAGGCTTTCAATGGTATAAATTCTACAATATGGAATGTAATATAATATTTTCTTATCTATGTCTAACATATGAAACTCATTTCTCATAAATAAATATATGAAGATACCAATAGGTATGGTTTATAATTAGTTTCAATCATAAATCATCATATCTAGTAATATAAGACATTTAATATTAACCACTTGCAAATGCCTTAATTTCTTCTTACAACTTTCCTATATTACCAAATTTAGTTGACTAATAACATTCCATAAGGAAAAAAAGAGTATTAAACTAAAAATTAATATAGCATAACCAAGGAAATAGAAACCTACAAATCATTGGTTAAATGTCATAATAACAACCATTCTAAAACTTGCCTTTATTTCCGATTCCAAAATTATAACCAAAATATAATAATTAACCCTACACAAAAAAAGCTCTCTACCATCCCTCCATCCAACAACAACCTTTTGATGCAACAACAACCTCTCCAACAACAATAACAACTTCTCCATACAACAATAACAATTTCTCCATGTAACAACAACAACAACAATAACAATAACATTGATGATTGATGGTGATAATTGTATTAGTAATAATTTGAATTGTTTAGTCCAAACATATAACAATAACAACTTCTCTATGCAACAACAACAATAATAATGACAACATTGATGATAATCATATAATAGTTTGATTTATTGAGTTCACAAATTATATGCTTCTTTTCCATACAACAATAACAAAAATAACTTCTCCATGTAACAACATTGGTGATGATGTAATAATTTAATTTGTTATATTGAAATAGTTTATGTATAAAACTATTATCTTCTATTACTATGGAGGAAAAAATTACTTATCATGAGATGAGAACATTCAAAATGTGATCTACAACTCTTACTGGACTTAAATGAGGGCATCTGCATACATAAGATGGTAAATTAAAAAAATTAGTCCATTCAAGACTTCATTAATAATGAAAATCGAGCATTGTTGATGTTAATTTATACCTTCAGGCATGGGTAAGAATTAATTGAGTTGCCAACATAACCCACTCAGATCGTACTTCATTAAGCTCGACTTCACTATACGATTTTTTTCCTTTAAACTAATAATTAATTGTACATACATGATGACTAGTTAAGTTAACAAAAAATTACTGAAGTATAGAAACTAATAAAATTTATTAATGAGTACATAACTTTGTCGATAGGAGGCTTGGATCAACAATTATATCTTTCATGTATCTCATCACATAATAGCCACACTCCACACTACCTAGTTGTCTTGGGCACTATAGGCACACATATGAATTATGGTACCGTAAAAACATTAATATCATGATGTTTTATGTCATTATTATCTAAGTGACAAAACATAAAACCATATTCAAATTTTATGGGTTGATATAAGTGGTCATATGATATATCTTACTCTAAATAAGTAACTTACCACTACTTTTACCCATGTCGGCTCCCTCTTTAATGATCTTTGTTTCTCTGGTGGATGAATTCGTAGTGCCCTACATGGAAAAAAAATTAACATTTTAGATACTATGCACTATATTCAAGTATGGAAATGAAGACACTTACATGTTAACAATTTCCTTAAGATCATCACATGGTTGTTTTTGCATCGGATCAAGGTAGTATGCAGTCATTGTCCTCATATCCAATGCCACCAAGACCCAGTGGAAACTACAATAGTACATTAGATATTATTTACTAATTAGCATTGATTAAGCTATTTAACATAAAAAAACTTAATATTTTTCATAACTTACTCAGGGTTATATGGAATAAAAATGTAGTCAGCATGTTTTGCATGCATTAAACGATTTGCAATCAACCTTGACCTATTTTGCTTTGTTGTCTCACCCATTCTAGCTTTAGAGGCTAAAGCTAGATTGATAAAAACAAATCGTTCGGTGAGCCTAGCATCACTTAGCTTTTTCTATAGGTGCTTGTTTAAATTCCACATACCTTGATAAGAAATGAATATTTTACTTTTATATATATAAAAAAAATAATTAACACACATTAGCAAGTATAAAATTATTTACCATATATAATATATGACACAATTAGCTGACACTTTCTTCAATGAAATTATCATATCCATGCCTTCTTTCATAAGGAAGGTCTTAAAACTCTCGCCAAATACATCATTTGGGACCTCCACACCTTGTGCTTTCCCCTCATTTAGCATGAGACCTACTAATGAATCAAAATTCTTGATATCTTGAGGGTTTTCACCAATTTTCACTTCATTTTCTGTTGTTTTTTCCCTTTTCCCTTTTTAAGATCCCTATAAAAGAAAGCACCAATGTTTCAAATGATATACGTCTCTTTATAAACTGTTGCAAATGAAAATAACACACCTTGATGAATTTAGTACTCAAATAGACTAAATGGGTTGGCCATAAAACTTGGTAGCCCACTACCGCTCCAATTGTTGTAGCTTGACCAGGAATGGGAATAGGAAGTGGTGTATTTGACTCATAGGGAGCATATAAAAAAACTAGATAGTCGGGACCACAATCCATTACAATTGTTCCACAAGCCACTGTATTTTCTCTGGTCCCTACCGCCAACTCACATTTTCTTGCTTTCAAAAGTAAATTAAATTGTTAATTTCAATATAAAAAATAATCAATAAATGAAGTTTAAAGTGCATTGACTATGTTAGGGCTATATTTAAGACATAAAGTTACATATTTTATAAGTACTAGTTGTAGTGGAATAGAATATTACTAGTATTAATTATACTGTAATAGAATCTACCTAAAATGCAAGTATCAATCTAACAAAAATAGAAGCAATTGGAAGAAATTATTTATGAAAATTATCTAGGAATTTGTTACAATTATGTCATTGAACTAGGAAATTTAAACTGAAAATAACACACCTTCATGTGTGGTTCTATTTTCACAGGTAAGGTCTCCTCCTCAACTTTACGAATTGGTTTTTCCACTACTTCTGGTAGAAGCAACAGTTTTGATTTCATGTTGGAACTACTCACATCGGATTGTGGTGTAGAAACTCCTATCTGAGATAGTTTCACTAACACATCAGCCTCAAACTTAGATTGACGTTCTTGAGTTGCTTTTAAAATATCCCTCACAACACTTCCTGACATACTATTGAAATATTGTCCAGGCGTGTAGTGCTTCCCTTTAGCCCGAACCCGACCAATATACTCAGGAGTACCTAGTGCTTAAGAAAGTATGTCATTGCTCCCATTATAGCTTATGCCACTCTCTTGAGACTCTTTCATCAATTCATCCTAAAACAAGATGAAGTTATGAAGTTAACTTTGAAATAGGTAAAACCAAATAAGGTGTTTAAAGATGTGATTTTTAGGTACAAAAGGTCTACTTACTATCTTTTCCACTACTGGTATGACCACATCATGATAGCTGCCATTTTTTTTTTGCATTGCCCTCTTCCAAAGTAAACTCTTATCAATGCTTTATGTTGAGCCAACTTGAATCATCTAATAGAAATGTAAAATTAAAGATAGTTATTAGATGACACATGTGTTTTTATTTTTATTTTTTTGTCAGAAAAGAAACAATTAAGAAACCCATATAAACTATTCCTTCATTACTTATACAATCGTATAATTATACCACAATAAGAACTAACAAAAACTTACCATCTCTTCCTCAAGTCTAGCATACCCTTTTCTACTTAGATGATGATTATATATATGCTTCTCTCTTCTCTATTTTTGTACTTCCCTATATTCCTACAAATTAAAATGGATGATTAGTATATATATGTGGATGCATGTAGTATGTTTAATGTTAATTGTATTTGTACCTGGAATTTTTCAGACAACCTATTTTTCACAAAAATATTCCAATTTTCATCATCGATAAAATGATATTCAGTTGGTGGTTTCTTAAGAAGCTCTGGCTCATCTTTGAAATGAAGAATATGTTTCACAGTCAATGTTTCTTAAAAGATTGGAAACATTTTCCCAATGTAAGCATACAATTCCTTATGCTTTTATTGTCTAATGTAAAAGCAATCTACAAATTACAAAGCCATTAGTACCTCCAAATTTTAAAGAAATATAGAGATTGTAGAAAACTATTAAAAATAAAATAAAATTAAGTAACCTCAATAGAGTCCCACAACTTATCCTTCTATTGTTTAGGGACATCTCGCCATGTGTTATATCTGATTGGTACCATCCTATGTGCCAATACACCTAAGTAGCTTGTTAGGTGCAAAAAAGATTCTCTTACATAGATACCATCAACATTGTACTTTATGACCAACTTTATCCCTCTATTCCTATTCCTTATAATCATGGATTTCCTTGTTGTCCCTCTATATATATATATATATATTTTTTTTTGTGTAGGGGTTTTCTCTTCCTTTGAATCCATGCCTAGAGAAATGATAAGTAAACCCATTAATTGCAAGTAAAATTGAATTTTTTGTAACATGTAGTCATATTAGTAACATGAACATACTAGGAATATTTTACACGCTAGATAACAACATTCACATGTTGTCATGAAATATTTTTGAAAAATAATAATAAAAAAAACTTACTAGAAGATCCTCACCAAACTTTTTTCTTATGGAACTAGAAATCATAAGCTTTGAGCTGAGACAAATTGATATCCTTGTATTACCCTTTAGATCACTATGAGATATGTGCATAGTAATAATCATGAAATAGGGAATCAATAAATTAATAGAAATGATGAATTTAATGACCTTAGAAAATAAATAAACTATTTACTTAAATGCAGAATTTCAATATTAACAAGTTAATGGGATAGTTACAACCTTCACAACAAAACAACAAGGTCCTAAATTTAGTTACATAGAAGATTTGTTATCAATCCAGAATCCCTCACAGTTTTCTCGAATGCAAATGACATCAGAGTCATCCATTGTATCAAATGATTCAACTTTTGGCAAGGTGGTAATGAGAGGATGGTGTTCAATAGAATTATCCATGAAGTCATCATAATCCTCTCTTTTGAAGAAGTCCCTTTGAGGAGTTGACAAAACAACTGGCCATCATGGATCAAATTGGTCTTGTACATAGAATACTTGCTTGGCTTGGGAAGCTAAAATGAATGGATCTGATTTATGAGCCATCTTAGTGAAGTCAACTAATGTCAGCCCAAACTCATCAACTTTGATGCCGCTCTTATTATCAACCTAATTGCACTTGAAAACTGGAATCCTAAACATGGTATAATCAAGATCCCAGATCTCAGTAATAATACCATAGAAACATAGCTCACCAAGTACTGGATTCTTATCCTTGGCACTAGAAACTTGCATTATTGTTGCTACAATGCTGACTCTACTATTATGGGTAACTCGTACTTCATCACGGTTTTTTGTATTGTAGTAACACCCATTTATAACATAGCCATGATACTTGGACACGTAGTGGGTAGGACCATGTGCTATCCATCTTAGGGTTTTAGATATAGGTTCTTTGTCAGCAATGGCAACTTCCACCTATTTGAATGGGCCATAGTTATTAATATTTTTTATGATTAGTGCTAAGAATGGTGCAATTTTTAAAATAAATTCAATACCTTTTTCCGCAACCAATGAGTGAATGTTCGCATGTGTTCTTCTTGTAGCCACTTTTGTCTCTTAGATTGATGAGGATTGTTCAATTTCAACCATTTTATGTGTTCTCTATAAGATATGTATAAGAAAGTAACAATAAGTTTCTATATTTAGTTTAAGTAATCTACACAGAAAATCAAAATAGTTGACCCTTACTCGATATAAGGTTGGATGATAGTTGTATTTTCTAACACATAATGATGTGCTTGCAACAACAAATTAGAATCAACTTCGGTGATATGACCTCCAGGAATAGGCACCCCAACTTTATGGTCAACATTAGTGCTACTAGGAACCTCAACTGCATCCACATTTGATAAGTACTCTGTACAAAATCAATAGCTTCCTCTGTAATGTAGCATTCAACAATGAAACCTTCAGGGTAGTTATGGTTTCACACATAAACCTTTAATACTTTCATGAACCTTTCAAATGGGTACATCCATCTAAAATAAACCGGTCCACAAAGTCTCACCTCTCTAATAAGATGAATCGTTAAATGAATCATGATATCAAAGAAGGATGGCGGAAAGTACTTTTCAAGCAAGCACGATGTCATAACAAGTTCATTTTGTAACTTATCCAATGTAGACACATCAACCACCTTCTGACATAAAGCATTGAAAAAAAAGCTCAATCTAGCAATAGCATGTCATACATGCTTTGGCAAAAGTGATCACAATGCCACTAGTAACAATTGTTGCATCAGTGTATGATAATCATGGGACTTTAGGCCATAAAGCTTCAAATCTTCAATTGACACAAGATTTCTAAAGTTTGAGCAATACCCTTCAGGAACCTTTAACTCAGCTAAAGTTTGACAAAATACTTTCTTCTCCTTTCTAGACAATGTATAACATGCAGGCGGAAGGTAAGTTCGATTTGATTCAAACCTTGGTACCAGTTCACACCTTAAGCACATGTTCATAAAGTCTAGGCGAGAATTGAGTCCATCTTTTGTCTTCCTTGGGATGTTAAGTAATGTACCAATGATGCTTTCACAAACATTCTTCTCAATGTGCATTACATCCAAATTATGACGAACATGCAAATATCTTCAATACTCAAGTTCGAAGAATATGGACTTTTTCTTCCAACAATTGGTAGAAGTCACATTGGATTTATCATGTCTTCCCCATTTTTCCCCCATGAATTAGAAATGGCATTCATTTTCAATAGTATTTCCTCTCCACTTAATGGTTGTGGAGGTGATTGAAACTCCTGCTCACCATTGAATGCCTTTTTATGTTTTCTAGAAGGATAATTGCATGGAAGAAAACGTCTGTGGCCTATAAATGAGTTCTTTCTCCATGCTTCAACCTATGTGAATAGGTTTCCGGTCCACATATTGGACAAGCAAAATATCCTTTGACTATGCAACCAGATAAGTTTCCATATGCAGGGAAGTCATTTGTTGTCCATAATAGAACATCCCTTAATGTAAAGACCTCTCTTTGATATGCATCATAGGCTTCTACCCCTAACTCCCACAAGGTTTTAAGGTCCTCAATCAACGGTGCTAAATTGATATCTATGTCATTGACAGGTTGTTGTGGACCCGATATTAACAAAGATAACATCATAAATTTTCTCTTCATGCACAACCACGGTGGAAGGTTATAAGTGATCATGACAACTAGCCAACAACTATACCTACTACTTAAGGAACTATGGGGATTTATGCCATCTGCTGAAATGACAAGTCTAAGGTTTCTAGGTTCTACAGCAAAATCAGGCCATCTATGGTCAATTACCTTCCATGATGGGGAGTCGGATGGATGACACATTTTTCCATCAAATTCTCCACCTTGTGCATGCCATATGAGGTCTTTTGTGATTTTTGAGGACTGAAACGTTCTTTTAAATTGTGGGATAGGTGGAAAATACCACATCACTTTAGCAGGAACTCCTTCACTCTTTTTGGTTCCTCTTATATTCACCTTCCACCTCGAAGCTCCACATGTAGGATATGAAGATGCATCTTTTAACTCATTCCTAAAAAGTATGTAATCATTGGGACATGCATGTATTTTTTTTCATATTCCATTCCCAATGCATTCAATGTTTTTTTTTGCTTCATACATAGACAATGGCAACTCATTGTTGACAGGCAACATATCACCAAGTAAGCTTAATAGCTCAGAGAAGCTTTTATTAGACCATCCATATCTTCCTTTGAGATTGTATAATTTAACTAAAGCATATAATTTGGTGAAGTTTTTGCAATTGGGATACAAAGGTTTTTCTGCATCTTCAAGCAACCTTTCAAATAATTTTGGATTAGCCTTACAATCGTCTTGTGCAACTTCAACCATTTCTACTATATGATCCACATTACCAATATGAATTCTATCAAAACATTCAGCCTTTGTAGTTGGTGGTCCACTACTTAAAGTTGCCTCCCCATGCCAAAACCAAGTATGGTAATGTTGGTCAATTCCATAAAAGAATAGGTGTTGTCTAATCTTTTGAGGAGTATTGAATATCAACTTTCCACACTGTAGACAAGGGCATTTGATGGAGTTTTGATTTGTAGAATTTTGAACTGCAAATGAAATTAAATTTTCAACCCCATCCTCATAGTATTTTGATCTTCTATCTTTTGACATCTAGGAACGATTCATTTGCCTATAATAGGTGAACTCAATTCCTATATAGGAAATATAAGCAAACAATGAAAATGGAAAAGACTTAGAAACGTTACCTTTAGAAAACACTCAAAACTTTCAGTTTCTCATTTGTGACATCCAAATTTTATTTTTAATTTTCTATGAACAAACAATTAGGATTCAGATGCAATAAAAAATTTGAACCTCATCCTTAATAAAAAAAGGATTAAAAATATGACAATAGAACCTTTTGATGCATGTTTTTATTCCTTTTAACATGTCCAACATTCAAAATCAGGTAGTAGTTCCTATCCCATGTAGGAATACATAATCCCTATGTGTTAATTGCCAATGTACTCAATTTCATTTTAAAGAAATTTCAACAACATTTCCCCATAGTTTTCCAAGTACACAAAATGAACAAGGTATAATATGTGACCTTGTTCAAATATGGACCCAGAGAACAAGAGGAAAGACTACCTAAATTTCTAAAAAGTGAATTAAGCACAAGTAATTAACTTCATAGATATTATGTTTTCCTACACTGTCCAATCGGACAATTCAAGCATCATTGGAAAAAAAATATGTTTATCACATTCTAGACAATTTAAAAATTGTCAACTTGAAAGTGGCTTGGATAAAACCTTTTTCACCTTTGACAACTTAAATGTCTTTAGTGTGTAATAAGAGAAACTTTTATCTTACAATGATACTTGAATGGGAACTCCAAGGTTTCATGCATGCATGCTTGATTAAAATTAAAACACAATTACTTATTGAATAATCTAATAATTATAAAACAACTAAAGATGTTCCATAATTATTGGTATATTTCATGTTATCCATTACCCATTAAACAAGATTATTATAAGAAAGCATACGTATGGCCCATGATTTGCGAATCAAGTCACACCAGGCTACGTCATAGCCTTGGGTCAAATTTTGGGCCTCGGTATCAAACTAAGTTGGGGAATAACTTGTAGAATTCAGGTACTCAATAAGATTTAAACAAAATTTAAAATAACACCTCCATTATATTCTTCTAACCACCTAAAGTAAAAATGACATTATAATTAAAATATGTTGGCTTGTATAAGGAAAAATAGTGTACCTTTCTCAGTGTGTCTTTGTCTCAAGTCTTGCATCACACACCTCTCGCAGTCCAATGTAGGTCATTGTCCCTTAAAAGAAGTATATGCAAAACAAATAATAAATAAATAAATAAAATAAATCCATTAGTAGATATTAACAAATAAATAAAGAATAAATTAAAAGAAGAAAATAAACTAAGAAGAAAAAACATATAAGTAAGAAAAAAAGGACTTTCACACTTGCAACAATGGTTAGATATTTTTTAAAATTTATAAAATTATTAAAATCAAACTATTTTAGTTATTATTATTTTTGAATGGTAATTAATACTCATATAAAATAAAATATATACACGGTGAGAAAGCTAAGAAGATTCTTCCTTGTGCCCCTTTTCATTTGAGATTCTAACATTTGGACATTCTATGCAGATGCCAACCCAAGACAATGCTGGTCTAATTCAAATTTCATTCCCAAAAGGTCGGGTTCATGGGGGAAGTCTTATGGCAATGCTTAAAGGTGGTATTGGTGGTGTCAGGATGACAAGCAGTAGTGATTAGGCTGTTTGTGGCCCATCCGTGCAAGGAAAATCATACACTCTGCCCCGTGGTTGGATGGCAAGTAGTAGTAACCAATCAGTTGGTGGTCCATCAGAAGGAGGAAAATCTTACCCTGTTCCTCATGGTTGGATTTGGATTCTCTGGAGTGAAACACAAATCAACCAATCTGACCTCTTTGCAAGGGAATTACTTTCATCCCCACATCAAACGAGATTACAATTCACATCGCTTTTCATTTTTCACCTTTAGCAAAATAGATTTCAAAACTTCTCCATTTTGGTTAACATTTATACATAGTAACGTATGTCTTAATCAGGATTAGCACTTGCATGCATTGCATTAGTTTGTTGTCATGCTAAAGCAAACACATCCATGATTACCGATATTTTCATCCTTTATTCCAAGACGACATTCAAACTTAGAAGTTGTTTAATTTAAAAGTCATCATCTAATAAAACACATCTTTCACATTCCAATGGAAACTTAATTAATTCCTAAAAATCTAACATGCCATGTGGCTAAAATATCCAACCACTAAAAGACAAAACAAACGTGGCTAACTATGCATGGCATGTGACAAATATCATGCCTCTCTCTCTAAATCATGCTCTCGATCGATTCTCCTCAGCTGTCTAACCTTTTGTGAGAGATTCACACTTTCTCTTCGCTTCCATCAGTGTCTTCGAGAGAAAGTACATGACCACAAGTCCTCATTATCAAGATGCAAAGGATCTCAAAAATCTCAGGGGCATTATCAGGAAGTTATCTCCAGTTGTGTCGTTGTAGCCTCTCCCGGCTAGCTTAAACCCAGCTTGCTCTTGGGGACGATGATGTTGTTCTTCCTAAAATGCCCCATTTTGATTACTTTTATCCTCCCTATACGAGACTTTCCGCCGTTGAGATCTTGAAGAAGCGTCAAGAGTATCTCAGTCCTTCCTTGTTCCACTTCTACTCCAACCTAGTAAGATTTTTCCCATTTTTGTCTATTTGTATGGGTTTGGTTGAGCTAGTTTCTATTTTTATGTGCTTTGGTTTTTCCAGATTTGGATTTTGCAAAAAGCATTAAAACCTACGATTTTTTTTTTGTAAGGTACCTAATTATTTGTAGATATGAAAATGGATTCAATGGATTCTAGTTATATGATCAACTTGAAAGTGTCTAATTATAGGCCTAGAAGTTGTCTTGGACCTTGTATCAGATCTTAGGCTCAAGGCCCATTTGAGCCTAGGGCTGACTTGAAGGTGGCTATTTCTGGACCTGGGCCTCTTTTGGACCTTAAGGTCTGATCTTAAGCCCAAATTAGATTTGCGCCCAATGCTATAAGCTCATGAGGCCCAACCCAGCTCTCAACTGATTTGCAAACTATTTCGCAAAGTTCCCAGCACTTAGCCACACTTGAGGATTGCTCTTTCTATGCACTCAAGGGCTTGAAACCCGGTTTCACATCTTTTATCCATGAATGGGGTTTAAAAAGATTGACTAGGCTTTGAGTAACAAAGGAAAAGGCATGCTGCAGTCAAGCGAGAACCTGAGATTAAAACAATGCAATGTGTTCAAGTTTGAATTGTAAAATCATGGATTCTTCTTCAATCTCCACCTACCCCCATTATATAATTGAAAAACATCACTAAACAATTGTTGTTGTGCCTATTTCTTCATCTCACGCCACTTGTAAATTCCTCCCTCATTCAGTCCATCTTCCCACCACTGCTTTTTGCCCACGATTTCTTTGTCATCCATGCATGCATGGGCCTTCCATTCATTTACCACCAAACAATCTACCACTAGTCCACTACTCTATTCAAAATGGTAACCTTTTCCAACTTTGAAAAATTTCCCACTTTTTCCAAACCCATTTGTTTATTATGTGAATGAGATACATTAGATGTGCACAGAGACTGGAGAGCCAAAGCCCCTTAAGGAAACTTGGGGTCGACCCATACTTAGAAAATCCCTCACTCTGTAGCCTGATTCCAACCGAGCCAAGCCCATATCTTTTGGACCTAGTGCCTCCCACAACCCTTGACTGCCCAACAACTAAGATTCAAACCTAAGCCCACTAGAGAAAATTTTAAAACCCGTCTCTTCCAAACTCGTCATTCCTTTTCTAGTTGTTCCCCTCTCAATACCACTTAAAAAATCAGCCATTCTGCAGCTTTCTCAACTGTTGCAGCCTCACCTGTCTTCTTCTTGGTGTACGAACACGACACATCCATTCCTATAGACGGCAGAGGCTGCACCTCCTTTCCCACCCTTGTGCTGATGCATGAGCTACCTACCGCATTAACCCTAACCTCCATCTCGATCACCATGCTCGTTGCTACATCTCCTTATCACTACACTAGGCAAAAACAGGATGGCACTTCCCACCACAACTGAAAGGAGAAGCTAGAACTGCTTACTACAACTTGCAGTGCACCAGGCATACTACTTCTATAGATGTTATTTACACCAACCATTTGGTTATTTACACTATTATACAACAACAAGAACAAAAATGCACTGTATTTATTTAGGATACCATCTCCCTGATTTCGTCCTCCCAAAATAATTTCCCCATCTATGAACAATAATATCAGATATTTGGAACAATGAAAACCCTTCCATTTGTCTTCATTTGTACTAATCTATTCAAGTCTGAGGAAAACAACATTAGTTGAGAAAGAGATTTACCTATAACTATGATGCTCTGTAGTAGATTTTGATAATGGTAACCTCCCATGCATGGAAGTTAGACATGACCATTCCAACGGATTAGGGCATTTTAGTGGTGGACTTTGCAAGGGGAATGGATTTTGGCAACTGATGTGGAGTCAAATGACTTTACAAGGGGAATGGATTAGGGCATTTTAGTGGTGGACTTAGTGAGAGCTCTAGGGTTTCAAGGTTTCTTCAGTTCTGAAATGGTAAAGGGAATGTTTGGAGGGTACTCGTAGAAAGGGAAAAGCTTTTAATTAATATATATTTAGAACATATATATATACTATTATTTAATGTCACCTGATATAAGTGCCATGAAATATCACAACTATGACAGTGCTATAAAGTGTCATGGCATAACTAGTTATTCTTATAAAGGCCACATCAGGCAATGATACTTCAAATAAGCGCCATGAAATAAAAAAAACTACTATAAAAAATGACCCTTTTGGAAAAACGCCATTGTATATCTCAATATAATGATACTTTATGAAACCGCCAAGGATTAAAGCATCATAATTTTCTATTTTTTTAGTAGTGTATAGAATTAAACAACTTCTTCAACATACGTTTGGGATAATTTCAAAATACCTATGAAATTTCAACTCATCCTTGCTTTTAGCCTTACACCACAAAAAAAAAAAAAAAAAAAATCCTTATAATTGTTAAGTTTCCTCAATTATTAATATGATTTGTAAAGCTTAAAATTTATTAATTAATAATTTAAGTTGACTTTAAATTGAATTATTAAAGTTTTTAACTTAAAGCTTATTATTTAGTATTTACTTTAAGTATTAAGGTTGTTATGTAAAGTTAACTTAAAATTTATTTTACATTATCAAATTGACATATTTACTCTCATTAATTTTAATTAATATTTATTTTCATTAATCTTAACTAATAAATTTAATTATTTATAAAACATCCATATTTAAAGTATTGTCGATGCATAAGATAATTGAATGTGGAGTCATGGTTGTAAAATATACTCACTTACATATGGTAAAAATTGAGATTAAGAACAAATTAATTATTTTAACTTAATACTTAATGGTATTTTTAACTTTTAAGTTATACTACTAAGGATATGGTTGTTCTTTAATTCAAATCTAAATAGAACTTAATTTAACTTAATTATAAATGCAACTTAACAGTATTAGGTATTAAGTTGTTTGTTTTTCACAATGAAAGTGGGGTGTGAGGATCATCAAAAGATATTTGTTGACACAAATGTCAGATTTTTTATGAAGACTATATGATAAGGACTGAGTGATATAGATTGGAGGATATATTAGAATATAGTCTCATATTACATAGGATACTATGTATTCAGAGGGTTAAAGGCATATCATTCCTGTGACACTAGTGCCTCATCGTAGTGAGAGGTTTATACCCCACAAATTATGATGAAGCAGTGAGTAGTGTTTGTGCTCACTTAAGGCAAGGAGCTATGAAGAGGTAGTTAGAATCTTTGTATTCTAATATTGTTTGGGTTCCTGTAAAAGTATCTAAAAGGATAAAACCCATAGGTATAAGTTAGTCTACAAGAGGAACATAAGAAGAAGTGGAAAACTTGAGTTTTATGTGGCTAAGATTGTAGCTAAAGGTTATAATTTGAAACTTTGTTTCAACTATGGAAAACCTTTTCCATAGTGGTCATACTCAAATCCATCAGATCACCCCTATCTATTGTAGTGTGTCTCATTTATGAGATTTAACAACCAAACATTTTCATAGCAAAGGTCCTTATATGTACAAGAAGACATAGGGAAGTGTGGTGATGCTCTAAGAACTTGTATGTAGATAACAATCTAATCATTGGATATGATGTAGGGATATTGTCATCAATCAAGATCTCGTAGTTTACTCAGTTCTAGATGAAAATGTAGAGAAAGACACACTATATTCTTGGGATTAAGGTTCTTTAGGATAACAAGAATAGGAAAATTGTGTCATGTCACCTACATTGATGAGCATTTAGTCAAGTACATGATACAAAACTCCAAGAAGGGTTTGTTACCCTTTGAGTTTGGGGTTATCTTTCTTAGGATCAATGTCCTTGGTCATTTGTGGAGAGATATTGCATTAAGGCGGTATCCTATGCCTCTGCAATGGATAGTCTTAAGTATAAGATGCTATGTGCTAGACTAGATATTTGCTTTACTATAGGAATAACGAGTGGATATTAGTTTATTTCCTTATTAAATCTTTGGGCAGATGTCAAGCATTTACTCAAGTATCTTTAAAGAATGAGGGATTATATGTTTTTGAGTCCTTCCAATGAGTTGGTACTCCTTTCGTGTCGGGAAATTGGACTTTCAATCTGAGGAGCACTCTCGCAGGTCAACCTCTAGGTATGTGTACACTCTAAGTGTTGCTTGATGGGTAGTTCCTTTGGTTATATCATCTAAGATCCTATTATGTGATAACAGTGAAATGGTGACATGGTTTAAAGAACTAAAGTATCACTAGAAGAGGAAACACATAAAAAGAAAGTATTACCTTATTGTGAGATAGTATAGAGAGTTGATGAGACTATGGAGCAGAATCTTTCATAGTCTGTGTTTGGGGTTGGTGGGAGTTTGTTGGGATTGAGCTGCTAAAAGCAAGACATGATATAATAAGTTAGATTTAATTGTCTCCTTGCTATCCTTTCAGAGTATTAACATTGATTTGAGTATTCAAACCATGTCTTTTACATTGTATATGACTTGGGTGCATTAGGAGTTACACAAAATATACAAGTTATAGGTTCTTTGTAATTAGATAAATTGTCCATAGTCGATTCATGGATTTGGGCAATCTAGTAGAAACTATAGTGCACCACCTCCTAATTTGAGGGATGACTTGTCTTTGACGTCAAGATAGGGGTGAGTACACTAGTGAATGTGATGCACATTGGATAGGACTTACGGTGAATCATAATGCAAGACTATCAATTGTCATGATTCACCAAACTACTATACTACATGGACTCTCAACCTTGAAAGGATATTAAGTCTGTGCTAAAATCAATAGAAGGCTTTGACCTGTGGATTGAGTTAATATTGATGGAGGCTAGTGACAATAGGTATTCTCAATAGAGGCACTATGATATCTCATGTGATTGAAATAGTGTGTCCTCTTGGGTGATCCAAAGGACATATGATCATCAAATTTGTAGCCATAGTAATTTCTTTTATGGAATTTGATGTATACTCCTTGGAGCTAGAGTATGTCATTTGATTACATAATAAGTGGGATCCATAACTCACGAATTTGAGAGGTAATCTTAATAGGTGATAACACTACCTTGTTAGATTACGGACATTAGTTCATGGGGAGTCTGCATGTAGTGGATAGTAGGTCACAGACCCAAGTACTTGGTGTCTCGTTATAATATACATAGGGTATTAGAGTGCAATTGACTCTTTGTAGTGGAATGTTGAGTCAATTTCAAAATTTGATTTTGAGGGAGCCAATACTCTTATGGGTCCTAGTGGTCCTTACTTTGAGCTCATATTCCTTGGTGACATAGTTTATGAGGGTTGGATGGGTTTTTAGTTCCCTTTTGTGCATAAAGGGTATTTTGGTAATTATGTAAGATTGCACACGGATAAGTGAGTGGTATCTCTAAACTAGGCTAATTGATTAATTAGGACTTGTATGGTTAATTAATCAATTAACAACATTTTTGGGCTAGATTAAGTGACATAAGCCCATGGTGGCCTTAAGTCACTTAAGCCCAATAGGAAACCTATAAATACCCCTTTAGAGGTTGGGTTTTCAGGTCTTGTCATTCTCTCTTTTCAGTTCAAAGAGAAAACCCTAGCCTTCACCCTTAAGATCTCCACCATCTCAATGCCTAAATACAAGGAAGAGTCATCAAGCGAAAGATCTTAGGTGTACGAGAAGTGTATTGGAATCATATAGGCCGCACACACGAGAACAATATATAATGTGCACAGACTATATGCACGGGGATCACATGCGATGTACATAGGCCATGTGCATGGAAATCACATGGGATGCGCATGTAGGTAGCAGCATGAGAAAAGATTCTCCAATTTTTCTAGGCATCGTTCTTCACTACAATGAATTGATTTGGGAATATCCAAATCCAAGTATGAGCACTTTTTTCTCTAGATCTTTATTTTATAGTGGTCTTTAAAACCATTATTTTTCAATGCATTAGATTTAGAGAGCCCTAAAGATAGATGCATGCATCCTATGAGATCCAGGGCATGAGAACGAAGTAATCCAGGGTTCCCAACAAGAACCACCTTATCTTAAATGTTACAGGTAACATGAATGAACGTGTGGTTACTATGAGACTATCAAGATTAAATAAGATGGGTCTTGTATGCAATACCTCCGAATTAGAGCCAAAGAATGTGGAGGAAGCTTAGAAGATAAGCCTTGTACTACTACACTCCAGGACGAGTTAAATCAATTCATTAGGAATGATGTATGGTATTTAGTCCTTGGGTTTAAAGATAAACATGTCATAGGTACATAATGGATTTTCAAAAACAAACATGATAAAAACAGGGTCATTGTGAGGAATTAAGCAAGATTAGTAGCCCAAGAGGATACTCATAGATAGAGGAGATTGATTATGAAGAGACATCTACACCCATTTCCAAGTTAGAATCAATTAGGATACTTTTCACCATAGCATACTCCTTGAGGATGAAGCTTTATCAAATGGATATCAAGAGGTTTTTACTAAATGGAATTCTAAGCAAAGAAGTTTATGTTTAGCAACTAAGGGTTTCAAGGATTCTAAATTCCCCAACCATGTCTATAGGTTAAAAAAAAGCCCTCTATGGATTAAAGCAAGCTCCTAAAAGCTTGGTATGAAAGCTCACAACCTACCTTTTGGAGAAAAGTTTGAGAGAGGGGGAATTAGTAGAACCTTGTTTATACATAGGCCCAAGGATAAGTTATTAGTGGTCCAGATTTATGTTATAGATATTGTTTAGAGCAACCTCTAGTGACCTTGCCCTTAGTTTTGCCGAGGAAATGAAGATTGAATTTGAGATGAGTATGGTTGGCGAACTAACTTTCTTCCTAGGATTGCAAATTAGGCAACTAAAAGATGGAATTTTTTTCTCAGAATCTAAATATGCTGGAGAGTTAGTTAAGAAATTCAATCTAGAATCCAATAAACACTCTAGAACAATTATAAGCACTACCAATAAGCTTAGCAAGGATACATTTGAAATAAAATGTTGAGCAAAATATTTATAAGAGTATGATAGGAAGCTTACTATTATGTTGAGCAAAAGATCTATAAGAGTATGACAAGAAGCTTATTATACTTTACTATGAGCCATCCTAATATATCCTTTAGTGTTGGAGCTTGTGCTAGGTATCAAGCAAACCCCAAAGAGTCACACTTAATTTCTATTAAAAGAATTATTTGTTATATTAATGGGATTCTAGAGTATAGTTTATGGTATTCTTATAACTCTTCTCTTATGATTATTGGTTATTTTGATGCTGACTGGGCCAGAAATGTTGAGGATAGAAAAATCATATCTACTCTTTTATTTTATTTTTTTATTAGTGATTATATTTTGGCTTTGCTTAGTAAGAAACAAAATTTTATATCTTTATCTACTATCAAAGTTGAATATGTTGTTGTTGGAAGTTGTGTACAACTCTTATGGATGAGACTAATATTGGGAGACTATGGGATTGAGAAAAGGACCATGAACATACACTATGACAACTCTAGTGCTATAAATATCTCAAAGAATCTTGTTCTTCATTCCTGTACTAAACATATTGAAATTTGTCATTACTTTATTAAGGATTTTATTGAAGAAAGGTTGTCTCTTTAGAGTTTGTCCCTATTGGACATTAATTGGAAGAAGTCTTTACAAAACCTTTAGATTCTATTAGGTTTGAATTTCTTAAGAAATCTCTGGGCATATGCCTAATCGACTGATTATCTAGTATTATATGCCTTAAAAGGTTTGCTTTTCTTATATTTTTTATGTTTCTTCCTTTGGTCTTCTATTATTTCTCAGACATATTATTTGTGTTTATTTACTTGATATATTAGCATGATTTTTAATATCACAAGTTTGTGAACTGGAGAAATATACTATGTCTACAAGACTTATGTGGATTGATTCTTAGATATTTGTTAATCACTATTGACGTATATGATTCCTGATAATTAAATTTCTTTGTATAGTGAAATTTCAACCTTAGTTACATCTTGTGACTAATCAAGAGGGAGACTTCTTAAGTTTAACTCATAAAGTAGACTTTAATCCCTTTGTTAGGATCATTTACCATTCTCAAATCTTATTATCTATATGCCTTGTTTAACTAAGATTATTATAATTGTTTCTTGAGGTGAGTTAGTGAATAATTGAATCTTTGGTTAAGCATAACTCTCGAACACTTTCTAAGATTTATATTCTTAGATATAAGTTGCTCACTTGCAACATTTGGAAACACTCCCAAAGCGGATACAAAGGAAACCATGAATGAAAATAAAATGAAGAATAAAAAAAGATCATGGTGTATAATGCCTCCACTTTCAAATTTAAAAAAATTATAAAAAAAAATATGATATCAAATTAAAGGGGAGTCAAGTTGTTCTGTATATAGGTCAAGGAGGCCATGTTAAATAAAAATTTGATGATCTTAGAACAAATTAACTGGATATGTACTTTAATTTGATGAAAAGAATGACTGGATCTCTTCTAAGTGATCAATTTCAAAATATAGAACTAGACAATAAGTCGTTTTCCCTTAAATATCAATGATTATATCGCTATGTTAGCCCTCTTATATACTGATAGTTATGCATTAGGTTTCAAAATCGAGATTATGATTAACTTTGATATTTGGATTTGAAACTTCATTCTTGATGGATTGATGTATACTATCTTGAAAATTCACTCGGTATATTACTGATCAATATAATGTTGAGAGTTTAAGAGAATTATGAGTCTACCCTAAGTTGTTTTCTTACCATTTCTTTAGTTCATTTGTGAATTAGTAATGTTTCAAAATATTTTAGTAAGTATGTTTCTCTTTCTTAGTGTTGAGTTTCTGCATCAAGTGTTGTAACCAGCGCTCAAGTGCTTCTTTCCAACACACCTAGCGCTCAAGAGCTATAAGTTGTATCTAGTGCCGCTTCAAGCAATTAGACCACTTGAGTGCTATAAGTCGTTTCGAACGCCACTTCCAACACTGGCGATGCTCGAGCACTAATATACCTTAAGTGCTCTTGTAGTTATAAAAAGCCTTTTTAGTGCACCATATTCACTTTCCATCCATCCTATCTAGTTCGAGCACTTTGGGTTTTCATTTCTTCATCATTTGAGATCAGTTTACTTCATTTTTTTGTGTTTTCGTCCACATAGTATTGTTTAGTCATTTATAACATTCCTAATCATTTAGTTTTCCTTTATAGTTTTCTTCATTTCATGTGTCGATGGCTAGTTGTAGGTGCCAGCATGAGGTGACCCCTATTGGGTCACCTAAGCTCATTCAGGAGAGCACTCTCAAGGTCCTTTCAACCTAGGAGGCCTCCCAGTGGGGTGTTTCCACTATTAAGAGGCTTGTTATTGATTTTATGCTTCCTTTTGTGATTGTTGCATTGAGATCAATCATTTTTTTGAACTTTGTGCATTCTAGGATACTTTTCTCCCAACCATCATCTGTGACCAAGGGTGGGAGACTTTGTTTTCTCATCAAGAGACTTATTACCCCCATATTGTGGAAATGTTCTACACGAACATGAACTCAGTTGTTGTCGTTGTCATATTCAAAGTGACCATGTACGACCAGTCCTTCCTTGTCTCCTTCTAATCTATCAGGCAGGTACTTGGCATACCTTAACTTGATGCTCATGTTCCTTCCTTCTCTTTGGAGGTAATAACAGATAACTACGATACCAAACCCTAATATAAATGGTATACATAAAACTTAAATGAAATGGTAGGAATATAGAGAAACAACAATTATCATGTAGGACATGCAATACAACTGATTATTAAAGCTAAATTAATTTACATGAGTGTCAAAGATATAAAAATTAGTGATTACGACAAAACAAGGTAGCAAATGGGTAGAATAGTCAAATTCATTAGCTAAATTCTAAACAAATATCTAGAAACATTATTTTAACATGAGAAAAATCATACGACACCCTCATTATGTCCATATTACAATACCAAAGCCAAGATCGAGTAAAGATATATCAATTAACTCTAGATTAAAAGATAAGTTAAACATTGTATAGAAATTCCAGCATGCAGTCAGAACAAGAGTCTTCACAAAAAAAATCCTAAACAAAATATCTAGAAAGTAAATTTAAGTAAAAAAAAAAATCAGGAAACATCCCCTATATGTGTAGATAATCATCTAATTGGTCAAATAATTTAATAGAGCTCAATTTAATCCCAGTTTACAAAAATATCCAAGAAGGTCTAGAACAGGGTTGAAATCTTTGGGTGCTTCTCTATGCTCCTCATTTCCATCAAAAGGTCTTTTATCACATCGAAATCCATGATTAGTTGGCAAAAATCGACGATGACCCATGTAACACCATTTTCGTCCATTTTGTAATTGATATAAGTAATTATCCTTATTGCAAATAGGACAAGCAAATTGCCCTTTAGTGCTCCAACTTGAAAGATTTGCATATGCAGGAAAATCATTGATAGTCCATAATATAATTGCACGCATACAAAAATTTTGTTTTGTTGAAGCATCATATGTTTCAAGCCTAGTGATTACTACTCAAAAAGTGCTATTTTATAGCTTGTAATGAACTCTTTTAAACACTTTTGAGTAGTAGTTATTACCTTTTAACTAAATTGGCATGTTAAGGACCCTTGCAATCATTTCTAAGCAAATTGTGTTAAGTTTTGGTGTTTTTGATAGCTTTTTGATCACCAAAGCAATCTAAGATGAGGGAGATCTTTATATAATCCATGGCAAAGCAAATGAAAGCTCATTTACATGAAGAATCCAAGCTTTGGAGCTTCGTAGTTCTTTGCCAAAGCCAATCAAGAATGCAAGGAGGAAAAACAGAGGAATCTAACATGAAGAATTCAAGAGGATAGCAACTGTTGGACATATTTTGAGTAATTTCTAGAGTCCATTTCATGCATACTATATGTCATTTTGAAGCTCGGTAAGTCAGGAGTCCAACACTTCAAACAGTACACCAATTGGAGTTGAAACGAAGAAGTTATGGCCGTTTGAAGACAACTGCATCAAGTTGTGCGAAAATTTCGCAGCTGCGAAATGAGCTGCGAAATGAAATCCACTTGCGAAATTTCGCAAGGTGTTTCGCAGCTGCGAAACCACCTCTAAGAACACATGTGCCACTTCGCAAGTTGAAACTCCATCTTCACAGCTGCGAACCACGTTACGAAATCCACTTGTGTAAACTCAGATATTTGCCACCGACTGAGTTAGATTTTTTCTCAAGATATTTTATGTAAATTTTTATTTTCTCCTTGTAATCAGTCAAAGATATAATTGGGATATTTCTTAGAAAATATCTTCTCTATATATATCTTTGAACCAATGTAAAGAATCATATATCAGATATGTAATCGACGATAGTAAGAAATATATTCTACAGAGCACTTGCTCTGCTTTTTCTTCATATTTTTGTTTTCTTGTTATTTTTATTTCTAGCAAATCAAGCTCTGAGGATGTTTCCTCAGAGGATGAGTGGCTAGACTTTTCGTCTCTTGGAGCTAAGGTAGCTGGGTAAGGTGCCGAATGCAAGAATTAAGAGTTTTGTTGTTTCAGCTACTAATGAAGAGAAAGTGTAACCCGTTAATGGTTTTTATCTTTTTAGTTAACTTAAAACGCCTTGAAATCACCTGGGCCAACACTTGGTAAGGCAAGTGATCTCCGTTCATTGAGATGCACTAGTTTACCTCTTGCGAGCCTTTGGGAGGTGGTTTAAAGGTAGGATTTTCTAGAATAGCCAACACTTGGTAAGCTTTTGGACTCCAAGGAGACATCCATTAGTTATCTCTTGCAAGCTTTTGACGGGTAATCCAAGGTTAAGGATCATCTTGAATGGCCAATGCTAGGTGAGAGGTATGAACCATTGCAAGATGTATCAGTGAGAGGGATTTAGTGTTTGAACTCATTAAAGGGAAGCATCTGTACCACACCGGTTCGGGAAATAACTATATGTCAAATCCCCAACGCGAGGAAAAGACTCAAGTGATCAGAGCTCTGTTTTTGCATGAGGAGCTTGACCCCAGTGATCCTAAAACTCCAAGAAACGCTTTTCTTAGTAAGTAATTCCCGTTACTTTATTTTTGGTTTCACTTAAAAACCAACCTTTTCAAACATCTTTATGTTTTCTTTTAAAGCTAACCTTGAAATGAAAAAGCACCAATTCAGCTTTGAACTAATATCAATTGTAAAGTGAAAACCCATCCCAGTGAACGATCCTAGAGCCACTATGCTATGCTAGCTGAGGCTATCCTAGTACGTGGTGTAATAGGTTATAAATTTTGTTGATTACTCCCGTCTGAGGACCAAAATCAAGGTACACCAATTGGGAACGAATCACCTAACCTCCCATAAATTATTCAACTCATCTATCAATGGTTGCAAGTATATGTAAATGTCATTCCTATGTGCAGTTGGACTAGGAATAAGTAGTGACAACAAGAATAATGTTTTCTTCATACACATCTAAGGTGGTAAGTTATATGGAATAAAAACCATGGGCCACATGCTATAGGAAATTGACATATTTCCAAAAGGATTGAACCCATCACTTGCCAAACCAAGCCTAACATTTTAAGGTTCTAGTGCAAATGAAGGGTGTATCTCATCGAAGTTTTTCCAAGCTAAAGAGTCCACTGGATGCCTCATCGTCTCACCTCTCAGGCAACCATCAACATGCCATTTCATGTGAGAAGCCATCTTAGATGACATATATAACCTTTGAAGTCTTGGTTTTGAAGGAAAATAACACAAGACCTTAGCAGGAATTTTCTTCTTCTTTGATGACTTATTGAACTCATCTGTAGAATGAACATCTCTTGATTTCCATCTAAAGACACCATAAACAACACACTCATTTTCATTTGCATACTCTTTTGTATACAACATGCAATCTGAGGGTCATGGATCAATCTCAATATAATGAAGACCAAGGCCACAGAGTAATTTTTTTTGCTTCATAATAACTACTTGGCAATTTCTCACTCTTAGAAAGTGTCTTCTTCAATAATTCAAGCAACATTGTAAAGGACTTGTTGCTCCATCCATTAAGACACTTCATATGAAATAGTCTTATGATAAAGGACAACTTTGTGAATTTTTTACACCCTGAATATAGTTCATGCTTTGCATCCCTCAACAAATTATAAAATTTGTTTGCATCCTTATTTGGCTTTTCAAAATCATCATGAACATGTGGACTTCTTTCAAAGTCCATTGAAGCATTACTATTTGACACTCCAAATGCATCATTTAACAATTCTTGCATCTCATCATGCATATCAGACTCATTAGTGTTGGTATTTGTAGGTTCATAAAACTCGTATTCCCCATGCATCAACCATCGCACATAATTTCTAACTATCCCATTGTCTAAGAAATGATCATACATAATTCCTCGATTCTGCATAAGATAATTGTTGCAACAAATGCAAGGATATGGGAGTATTTCCTTTCCTAGTGCATTGCTAAAGGCAAAGTCTAAGAACTCTAAAACTCCTTTATCATGTTCACTACTTATTCTTGACTTTTGCATCCAACTCTTATCTATTGACATTTTTCTTGTAATTCTGTGAATTAAAACCTTTAATCACATAACAATGAATCTTCATATGAACTTATAATGTGTGTGATATGCTTTCTATCATCTCAAACTCCTATATTAGATAGTGGTTACTATCCCATTTAGAAATATATAATACCTAAGAATCAATCGCCCATAAGCTTAGTTCCATTTTGACAGCATTTCCCCATAGTTCTCCAAGTACATGAATTGGCCAAGGTGTAAACATACTATTAGTTAGCTTAACTAAGCTACTAATAATATGTTACCTTGTCCAAATATGCACTCAGAGAACAAGGGGAATTATTGTCAAAATTTATCAATATGGTAAAGCATAAGCTGTAGGGAATTAAGCCAAATTCCCAACCTGTGAGAAATAAAAAAAGAGAAAAACACACGCCAAAGAAAAACAATCACATGCACAAGATAGTATTTACGTGGTTCAGCAATTTGCCTACGTCCACGGAGTTGTAGGGATATCACTATTATCAAGGAAGAATACAGAGTACAACCACGGTGGCTACAATATTTTCTCTCTATATATAACAAGGCAACCACACCACACTAAAAAACCCTAATTACAAAATGTGGTTCCATAATGGGCTAAATGGGCCCAACAGGCCTCAGTAAATCTCCCATTAAAAAGCCATGCAATATTATTTAGGTCAGGTCGTCAAACCGGATCAAATAAAACTAGGCTCCACAAAGCCCAACAAATCTCCCACTTAGAGACTAGTTCAATCACCAACATCAAACCGCTATCCTCCAAGAAACAATCCCTCATCCCTGCAACTCATCGTCTTGTCCTCAAGCTAGAAGACCAATTGAAGCTGCGCACAACTTCAACTTCTTAATAATGACACCCTTAGTCAATATGTCTGTCGGGTTCTTAGATCCACAAATCTTCTCAAGTATTACCAGTTTATCTTCAACATGATAACGGATAAAGTGGTATTTTGTTTGTATATGCTTCGACTTTGAATGAAAAGCCAAATTTTTGGCAAGAAAAATTGCACTCTGATTGTCGTTGTGTAGAATGCCCATTTCCTTCTTCTTACCCAATTCATCTAAGAAACCATGTAGCCAAATCATCTCCTTTCTAGCTTCAGTTGCTGCAACATACTCAGCTTCTGTAGTAGACAAAGTAACAATCTTCTATAAATTTGAAGCCCATGATATAGTTATACCACCTAGAGTAAAAACAAACCCAATAGTACTCTTTCTACTATCAATATCACCAGCAAAATCAGCATCTACATAACCCTATAGTTTCAAACTTGCACCTGTGAAGCAAAGACATGTATCTAATGAACCCTTCAGATATCTTAGAATCCACTTGACTGTCTCCCAATGCTGCTTTCTAGGCCTACTCATGAATCTGCTCACAACTCCCACTGCATGTGCAATGTCTATCCTTGAACACACCATAGCATACATCAAGCTACCAATAGCTGAGGCATAGGACACCTTGCTCATATGGTCCCTTTCTTCTTCTGTCTTCAGTGACTATTCTTTACTTAGTTTGAAATGACTGCCCAAGGGTGTGCTTATCGGTTTAGTTTCATTCATGTCGAACCTACTGAGAACTTTCTTCACATACTCTGACTGTGAAAGCTTCAATGTACCATTAGCCTTGTCCCTAATGATTCTCATACCAAGGATTTGATTTGCAGCTCCCAAATCCTTCATTGAAAACTATTTGGACAATTGCTTCTTTAGATTATTAATCTCCTCAATGTCAGACCCTACAATAAGCATATCATCCACATACAACAGTAATATGATGTAAGAATTGTCAAAAGACTTAACATAACAACAGTGATCAGCTTCACATCTCTTGAACCCAATTCTATGCATAAAACTGTCAAACTTCTTGTACCACTGTCTAGGAGCTTGTTTAAGGCCATACAAGCTCTTTCTCAGTTTGCAGACTAGATTCTCTTGTCCCTGAACAATGAACCCTTCTGGCTGAATCATGTAAAGGTCTTCGTCCAAGTCACCATGAAGGAATGTTGTCTTCACATCTAACTGCTCAAGATGTAAGTTTTCTGCAACCACCATTCCCAATACAAGTCTGATTGTTGACATCTTCACAACTGGAGAAAACATCTTTGTGTAGTCAATGCCCTCCTTCTGCTGGAACCCTTTAACGACTAATCTGGCCTTGTAACGTTTGCTACCATCATGCTCATTCTTTATTCTGTATACCCACTTGTTGTGCAAAGCCTTCTTTCCTACTGGCAATTCAGTCAGTTTCCATGTTTGATTCCCCAATAAGGAATCCATCTCATCCTTCATGGCTAACTCCCACTTATTTGAATTCTCATATTGCAAGGCTTCATCATAACACTCTGGCTCACCACCATCAGTCAACAGGAGATAATTTAAAACAGGTGAATAACGTTGCGGAGGTCTAATGTTCTTAGAAGATCTGCGAACTTCAGCTACAGGTGTACTAAGATCTACCTGTGAATTTACATTCTCCTTATATTCTTCACCCCCTTTTTGGACAGTACTTTCAGTCAATTCATCTAAGTTGACAAACTCAGATTTCTTTTGATCTATCTCTGAACATCTGACACTACAGTTGACCTGTCCTTGTACATAACCTATTCATTAAATATCACATTTCTACTTATGATGATTTTCTTGTTTTGTTCATTCCAAAACCTATAACCAAATTTCTCATCACCATAGCCAATGAAAAAACATATTTTTGACTTTGCATCAAGTTTACTATGAGCATCATAATCAATATGAACATAAGAAACACAACAAAAAACTTTTAAATGTGAAAACTTCACCTCTTTACCACTCCAAACCTCCTCAAGAAGTCTAAACTCCATGGGAACTGATGGTCCTTAGTTTATCAGGTAAACTGTAGTGTTAACAACATCAACCCAAAAAGTTTTTGGTAGTCCAGCATGCAACCTCATACTTCTAGCACGCTCATTGAGAGTTCTGTTCATGCGCTCAGCCACACCATTCTGTTGTGGTGTCCTAGGAATGGTCTTCTCCATCCTAATTCCCTGTGCAGCACAATACTCACTGAACCCTCCATTTATGTACTCTCCTCCATTATTTGACCTCAAACATTTTACTTTCAAATCTGTTTCTGTCTCAACCATGGCCTTCCACTTCTTAAAAGTTTCAAACACATCAGATTTATTTTTCAGAAAATAAACCCATACCTTTCTGCTTGAGTCATCAATAAAAGTGATGTAGTACTTTGAACCACCAAGGGATGCAACTAGAGAAGGCCCCCACAAATCAGTGTGTACTAGTTCCAATTTTTCAGCCTTCAATGTCTTGCCAGTTTTCAAGAAGCTCACCTTTTTTTGCTTTCCTAAGATGCAACTTTCACACATGTCAAAATCAATGGACTTCAATTCTGGTAGTTTTCCTTTTGACAACAACATCTTCATCCCTTTCTCACTCATGTGACCAAGTCTATAGTGCCATAGGCTTGTATTAGTACTTGCATCAGCAACTGCAATTGTGTCTCTTGGACATGAGGTCATATACAGAGTACCAGTCTTCTTTCCACGAGCCAATACCCTAGGTCCCTTTGTAACCTTCCAAGTACCACCAACAAATAGTATTGCATATCCTTCATCATCAAGTTGTCCAATAGAAATTAGATTCCTCCTCAGGTTAGGAATATGTCAAACCTTCTCCAGTAACCAAACAGACCCATTGGGCAATGATATTCGAACGTCTCCCAGGCCCACAACATCCAAGGTTGAACCATCAGCCAAATACACCTTACCAAAATCACCTGCAACATAATTCTCTATGATTTCTCGGTGTGGAGTGGTATGAAACGAAGCTCCTGAATCCAAAACCCAATCATCAAGTGGACTGTCTACTACAAGAAGTAATGCATCATGTACCTCTTCTATTACAACATTAGCAGAATCATCTTCATTCTTCTTCTTAGGGCTTTTGCATTGCCTTTTAAAGTGACCTGTTTTCCCACAGTTCCAACATTGTACTTGTTGGCCTGATCTAGATTTGCTTTTATTTCGATTAGAATTTTTGGATTTTGATCTACCCTGGTTTGAATTTCTATCATTACCTCTGCTTCTTGTCTCAAGGTTTAGGGTAGAACCAGATCCTGAGGTTTCTCCTACATCTCTTCGGCGAATCTCCTTAGCCAGAATTAAATCTCGTATATCATTGTACTTGAGTTTTTCCTTTCCTATAGAATTGCTTATTGCCATCCTCATTGGCTCCCAACTGTTTGGCAAAGAAGCCAAGACGATCAGAGCACGAATCTCATCATCAAAATCAATTTCTACAGACGACAATTGATTTGTGATTGTATTAAATTCATTCAGATGTTATGCTACTGATGCATTCTCTACTATCTTTAAATTGAACAATTTCTTCATCAGATGCACCTTAGTGTTTGCGGACGGCTTTTCATACGTACCGGACAAAGCCTTCATCAGATCTGCTGTGGTCTTCTCCTTTACAACATTGTGTGCAACAGACCTAGACATAGTTAACCTAATAACTCCTATAACCTGTCTGTCAAGAAGCGCCCATTCCTTAGCCTTCATACTCCTAGGTTTTGTCCCCAAAAGAGGTAGATGCAATTTCCTCCCATAGAGATAATCTTCAATCTGCATCCTCTAATACGCAAAGTCTATGCCATCAAACTTTTCTATTCCAGACTTCTTTCTTGCTGTCTTTGCCATTGCTCTCACTCAAACCTAACCCTAGGCTCTGATACCAATTGTAGGGAATTAAGCCAAATTCCCAACTTGTGAGAAACAAAAATAGAGAAAAACACACACCAAAGAAAAACAATCACACGCACAAGACAGTATTTACGTGGTTTGGCAATTTGCCTACGTCCATGAAGTTGCAGGGATATCACTATTATCAAGGAAAAATACAGAGTACAACCACGGCGGCTACAATATTTTCTCTCTATATATAACACGGCAACCACACCACACTAAAAAACCCTAATTACAAAATGTGGTTCCACAATGGGCTGAACGGGCCCAACATGCCTCAGTAAATCTCCCATTAAAGAGCCATGCAATATTATTCGGGTCGGGTCGTCAAACCGGATCAAACAAAACTAGGCTCCACAAAGCCCAACATAAGCGAGGGATTTCATAGATATTATATTTCTAAACTGTCCAAATGAACAATTCAAGCGTCATTTGCAAACAATTTTACCAATTATATGCAAAACATATAGGTTGAAAACTTGAATATGACCACAATAAATAATCATATTCACATTTTTACAAATAAAAGGGACATTTGTCATGCAAGGATACTTGAACGGGTTATCTAGGATTTCCTAATTTGAAAATGATTAAATTTGAATAAGGAAGATGCTAACATTAAATTGAATATTATAATGAATAAGAAAGAAAAAAATAAAAACAGAAACACTTGTAAAAGAAAATTTAAATAAAAATTGAAAAGGTAATCAAAATCAGTGAGAAATGAAGAAATGAATATATAAACTTAAACTAACATCAAGTTATATTATTATTTAGAAGTATAAGAGAACTTAGAATTTTACAATTAAAAACTAAGGTTGTAATTGGACATAAATACTGTGCTAAAATATGTCTCAATTCAGGCCATAAAATCAAATTTTCATAATGATTCTTAAATAACATATCTTTCTCACAACTTCACTTCTGTAGCATACACTATTTTGCTTTAAGACTAGACTCCTCTCTTTCGTATGATAAATATTGTGCTAAATAGACTATCAATTTGAGAATGGAAATAAAGAAAAAGTTGAAGTTAGAATGGAAGAAAGGGTGAGAGTATTATGATAAATAGAGTTAACTAACCATTACCTCTAAATTATTTATGCTTTAACCTATCAAAGCTAAAATTTAAAAAAAAATCCAACATTTTTAATATAATTTCCATATATACTTAATTTTTAAGTTTCCCATAAAAAATTACTGAATATTCATATATTTACAAAATCAAATTTGATATTTAACTATTAAAATTATTTATATCTTCTACTTGTTATAAACAACATTTGATATTAAGTTATTCAATATAATATTTTGGAATATCAAGTCCAATAATAATGGGGCTTCCCAATAACATATAGTAGAACTTTATCAATTGTCAAGTAGAGTCAGAATTCTTTAACACTTTAATTTAATATCCACCTACAAAAGTTTGCTACTTTAATTTTCCCACGTGAGTGGTAACTTGGTTTAGAAAAATCAATTATTATATACATAGGCTGAGTCTAAACCTAGTTAACACTCACACGGGAAAGTCAAAGTAGCTAACTTTTGTAGGTGGATATTAATTTTAAATGTTAAACAATTCTAATAGTACTTGGTAATTGATAAAATTCTATTGAATTAAAAATTCATTATCATAACAATTCTAATAGTACTTGGTAATTGATAAAATTCTATTGAATTAAAAATTCATTATCATATATATGATAATGAATTTTTAATTCAATAGAATTTTATCAATTACCAAGTACTATTAGAATTGTTTAACATTTAAAATTAATATCCACCTACAAAAGTTAGCTACTTTGACTTTCCCGTGTGAGTGTTAACTAGGTTTAGACTCAGCCTATGTTTGAATATAGCGGGACAGTGCATATATAATAATAATAATAATAATAATAATAATAATAATAATAATAATAATAATAATAATAATAATAATAATAATAATGGATTTTTAATTTAGTAGAATTTTATCAATTACCAAGCACTACCAAAATTCTTTAACACTTAAAATTAATATCAACTAACAAAGTTAGCTACATTAATTATCCCTAGGTCGATTTCATCTATTAAGTTTCAAATTAATTTTTAATGGTAAAATAAATATTGTTATTTGTTTGCTTTTAAAGTGCAAGTGGAATTTGGTATCTTTTTGTTAGGATTTTTGGAAGGTTGTTCCTTATATAATTTAACATTTTTATAATATTTCTATTGATTTTGTTACATTACAATCTTGGGTAAATATCCATTCTTAAAAGGAAAAAAGAAGAAAATAAAAATATTTATCAAATTTAATAATTTTTAATATAAATATATATTTATCTTCATACTTTCTTTTGTCATTCTATTTCTTTACATTATTTTTTGTTTCTATTTTAATATTTTCTAACACTCCAATAAAATTTTAATGAATTTACATTGTATTATTGAAATTTGAGTCTAAGAGGAGTTTTATTACTATATTTTATTTTTTCATTTTCATATAAAATAGGAAATATGGTATCAAATGTTTCATAAATTAAAAGTGAATATGCATTTATTTTTAAAAAAAGTTTTTAATTTTAAATAAAACTATAAAATAGGTAAGCAATTTGACTTTATATAAATTACTACTTTATTTTTTTTATATCCAATTGAAATAATTTTAATTTTTTTTACCAAAACAATCCAAAATTTATTATTTTACCTTCAACATATATAGTCCCCACCAAAAAAAAAAGAAGATAATTTTTATAGTTGAAATCATTACAAATATTCTATATATTATAAACATTAGACCAATTTAAAAAAAAAATTATACTTAGTATAAAAATTATTGTAGAATAGTTAAATAAATTAGATGTTGTGGAGATGTGAAGGCAAGCATAATGTCCCCACAACGTACCTGAAACTAGTAGAAACCCATACTATGGACCCCACATTTCTGCTCGATGCGTTTCCACTTGATGACGAACTCGTTTTTTATTTGAAAAATGATTTATTGATTAAGAAAATGACTTGGAGTCGCCACTTATTTTTGTTTTATTTTTAAAGGGTAAACAAAATAAGAAAGAAAACCCTAAGTATGACTCCTTATTTGGAAAAGGTGGTCTGTGAAAAACCAAATTTGGGCTTAGGGGTCAGGTTACTCATCAGGAAGGTACGGTAAGGACCGTAACACCCCTCTAAGTCTCTAAAAACAGGTCTCTACTAATAAGATGAAGCAAGTATGACAATTGATCGATTAAACATGGATACCAAACAATGATCAAATGTGTGAAAGCAAGACACGCACGATAATAAATAAATCGATAAATGCAATCGAGTACGAGGCGTACCTTAGTCACAAATTGAGTGCTATCATAAGAGACAAGGTTAGTACACAAATGTAGAATAATCGCATGCATGTCATAGAGTGAGGCAAGCCAATCAAGCATATCAATCAATCAATTAATGAGAAAATCTCGTATATTGGGTCCCACCAAAACCCAACTGATCTTGCATGAGTTAATATCACAAATTCCACTATTTTAGAATTACGAAAATTGTCTTCGTGCTTATTAAAATAGTGAAAAACGAGCAAATAATTAGAAAAAAAACAAAGAAAATCATAGGACGCATGCTGTAGACCCTCAATTTTGTCCCTTTAGCACATGTCTTTAAATTTTGTTTTCAGTATTCCATAGTAGTTCCTTGGTGGCCCATTACTACTCGTACAATTTACCTTTTTATGAGTCACCTCGGAGACTCTGGTTGAGGGATTGCCTAACCCCTTATTGTGACCCTTGGCAGTTTTGATTTAGACTTAAGTTTTTCATTCCTTTTTAGGATAGCTCTTAGGTGCTCTTTTAGGCCCACTTAGGCATCCTAGGCCCATTTAGGCACTCTAGGCCCATTTAGGCACCCTAGGTCCACTTAGGCACCCTAGGTCCACTTTAGGATACTTAGTTCATTAGGCACCCATGTAGGTCTGTTTAAACACTTCATCGGGCTATTATTATTATTATATAGATAACTTTTATTATTGTTATTATTATTATTATTATTGCATGCATTCGATAATTATATATATTTTGTTTATTTATTTTCATTTTTACTTTTTATTTGTTTATTATTATCATTGTCATTATTATTATTATTACTATTTTTATTTTTTATTTTTATTTTATTTATTTACTTATCTAATAGGAAATTGCTTGAATTGTTTAGACTTTAAATAGACATACGCCCCATTATTTAATGAGGGGATATATAATCTAGTCTCTCTTGGTTCTTTTTCTTTTCTTTTAAATCATTATTTTATTACCAATCTCATGATTTCCATTAGTTTCTTCTTTTTTCTTCTATCTTTTATTTTTTATTTTTTTTATTTTTATTTTTAATTTTATTTTGTTTTGCATGAGGAAATTATTGAGAGAGAGCTTGCTACTGTTAAAGATGGAGCTGTCCGGTTTGAAGTACCAGAAGATATTAAATCCTAAAGCCTTGATTTTGGAGCAGACCCTTAGAATGAGGATGAAGATTGGTTCTTCGATGATGAAGATTCTGATATAGAAGAGTTTGATGTTGATTGGAGAGAAATTTAAGTCACAGAAGGGGAATGATACAAGACAAGGGAGCCAAACATGTAAGCGGGTCTCATAATGGTCAGAATAGTTCTAGTGATTTCTTTGTTGCATCGAATGAGCTTTGGCAAGAAATTCCTAAGGCATCAAAACAAGTATCTGGGCTTCGTAATGCTCCAGATAATTCTGGTGTTTTATTTGCTGCATTGATTGAGCTTTGACAATGACACTGAGGAGAAGAAGAGTGATTATGAGGATGGAATTGAAAGTGGAGAAGCAGCAGGCGAGTCTGCACCACATGCTGGGAGCAGATACCTACGGGCTAATGCTAGTGATAGCGATGATTTTGATGGTTAAGAGCGTGTTGTGCGATCTACCAAAGACAAGCGGTTTGAGGAGATGTCTACTACTATTGATCAGACGAAGAATGCTATGAAGATCAATGACTGGGTCAGCCTACAAGAGAGCTTTGACAAAATAAATAAGCAGCCTGAGAAAGTCATGCGGGTTATAGAATCTGACAAAGTTCCTACCCTTTACATTAAGGCACTTGTGATGTTGGAGGACTTTTTGAGTCGGGCTTTGGCAAATAAGGACGCCAAGAAGAAGATGAGTAGTAGCAATGCCCAGGCCCTGAACTCAATGAAATAGAAATTGTAGAAGAACAATAAGTAGTATGAAGATATGAATAATAAGTATAGGGAACATCTTGAGGACGAAGAAGAAGGTGATGAGGACAAGTGATTGTCAGAGGGAAGGCAATTAAGAGTGTCCTTCAAACGATTAATCGTCACACTGGGGAGAAAGTTTGCCTTAGCTAGATGTGTTGACATAGATAAAAAAAATACTACTTTAATGGGGCTCCCAAAGGTTGTCCTTGAAAATATTATATTTGTGCACCAAGATGATGCCAACTGACCACTATAAGATCTTTCAACATTAAAAAAAAAGGGGGGGGGGGGGGGGAGGGGAAGTTTGATGATATTTTCTTTGCTACCCAGTACACTAAGGCGTTGGAGATCATTAAAAAGCTTCACAAAGATCAAGCTCAAGAAATAAAGACATATAAGCTGAAGTTAGAGAATCTATAAACTCGGAAAGATGCAGTGTATGAGGAAATATCGTGGCTGAATGAGAGATTCTTTGGGAAGACAAAATTAGAAACCTCGTACACAAGTAGTCATGCATTCCATATTGACAGTCGTACTTTCCATACTAGAGAGGCCATTCACACGCATTAAAAAAGGAAACAGATAGAGAATTCCACAGAAAGGGTGAGTTACCATATAAATAAGACAGAGGAACAAAAGAAGGCAAGATTTTTTTAGAGGAGGCCATCCACTTGCGTTAGAAGGAAAAAGGAAATAGAATATTCCATACAATGTGAGGTTGCCATATAAGAAAGGAAGGGGCAGTAGAGAAACGGAGGTTTTTTTTTTTTTAGAGTTTAGCAAGGAGATTTTTTAGAAGGCACACGGAAGAGATATTATTCTGGGAACAAAGAGAGGTCTGAAGGAAGAGGAGGGAGGCAGCCACCACACATTGACCATTGAGCACTAGCAGCCGCACCACCATAGAGGGATTCTAGAGAAGGTAAGTTAGAATTTCTAAAGATTTTAGTTTTAATTTTTTATTGGATTGAAAGTTAGAGTTTTTATGTATTAATTTTGATTTTTTTTTTTAATCGGATGAAAAAGTTAGAATGTAGTTAGTTTGATTTTGATTCATTGTCTTGGTTTCAAAAGTTAGGTTTTGTTTAGTTTAATTTTAATTCATTATGTTTATCTCGAAAAATTAGAATTTTTGTTTGATTCAATTTTTTATTCATTGAACTAGATTGAAAGGTTAAAATTTTATTTAATCTATTTTTTTTTATTCCTTGCGTTATTTTGAAATGTTTGAATTTTGCTTAATCTAGTTTTGATTTTTTTATATTCGATTGAAAAGTAAATTTTTGTTTGCTTAGTTTTGATTCATTACTTTGGTTTAAAAGGTGAGAATTTTTTGTTTTATTTTAATTTTGATTCATTATATTACATTGAAAAATTAGAATCTTTGTGTAGTTTGGATTTGATTCCTTGCTTAGTTCGAAAAGTTAGAATTTTGCTTAGATCGATTTTAATAGATTTAATTTTAAAAGTCAGTTTTTTTTATGAGTCAGCTTTTTATTTAGTTCAAGTGTTTTATAATTTTTAGTCTATCATTCTAATTGATCCTATGTAATAAAGTTTATGTTTTTAAGTTTATTTTGATCATGTTTTGGTTCATCTTATTTAGTTTAGATATTTTATAATTTTAGCTCATTAGTCTATTTGATCCCATCTAATTAAATTTATGTTTTTTTTAAAAAAAAAATTGTAAATCATTTTTTTGATTCATCCTTTTTAGGATTTAAGTTTATTAGTTTAAGAAATATTTGGTTAATTCTTGGTTGATCCACTTTTAGTTTGTATGTTTTCCAAAGTTTTAGATAACTAATTTAATTAACCCTAAGTCGTATTATTCATGTTTTGAGTATACTAATCTTCATTCTTGGTTTATCAATATTTAGTTCATGCTTTTTTTTTTCTAATAGGTTAATTAGTTTAACTAATCTTATGTTATTTTGCTCACGTTCTAAAATTGATGATTCTAGTTTTTGATTAGTTAATATGTTTTAGAATTCTATGTGCTTGTGTTACTATATTCACATTATTATAATTACATGTTTAGGTGTTTGGTTGATTTTAAATTAGTTCTAGATTGTTTATCTCAATTTATGTGTTTGATTGATCCTTATAAATTCCCGATTAATATTTCATTAGTTTTATTTGATCTAAAGTCGTTTGGTTTGTTGCTTTGGTGAATATTTATTAAATTTGATTTTTAGAGGCCATTGGAAAATCATGAAGATTGGCCTCTACCATCACCATTATCATTTTTGTTAATTACTAAAAAATTTTACTTTGAGGTTTCATTTTTGTTTTGTTTGGTATTTTATTTCTTATATTTTATTTTTTCCAAATTAATTCCTTTTATTTTAAAATAAAATACTTTTCTAAAAAAAAATCATTTTAAAAATCTATTTCAAAAACTCATTTAGAGTCCTCAGGATCAAAATCTTTTTTTTTTTAAAAAAAAAATAATAATATGCAACCATATTTTGTTCAGTTTGCATCCTTCTCGGTTTCTAACAAAAAGTTTGGTTTTGAACAAAAACACGAATCAAAGCTTGTGGTCCCAAATAATGGGATAATTCTGGGCTAAATTTGTGTATATTAATTTGGGGAATTGGTGAAACCCCTACATAAGAAAATCTTTTCAAAAATTATTTTTGTTGCCATTTTTGTCACTTTTTGAAATTATATCTATCTTTTTTTTAGAAATTGTATACAAGATGAGTGTGATAATTATTGTTTTCATATATTTTGACAATTTCTGCTATGATAATTAGATAACGAGCATGCTAGGACTTCTTATTTTATTGTTTGTTATCTAACCTCTCATGTTTTGTGGAAGCGCATTAGGAGTTAAATATGCTATCCAGGTACGTTCCCTAATACCCACTTTCTAAACCCTATGAATATGTATGCCCATGCTTGCTATCCTCTTTAATTGCCTTGATATACATTTGATGATTGTTTGATTATCTTTGATAAAACAAATGTTGTGTGATGTATCTCCAAACTAATCTCTTATGTTTTATGATAGCGCTTGGGAAGCCGTCCAGGTACGCATTTTTAACTCTCCTTAATTGTGATTTGATTTTGTTTGATATGTTATGTTTTTTTGGAATCACCTAGCCTACTTAAGTATCCGAGATCAACCATTTAATTGCCACGCTTCCCTTAACTTAGTCAGTACAGACCTCTTTAGGGCTTAGAGGGGTGCTACCTCCTAGAGGTACCTTCCCAATAAGTAACCTGATCCCCGGACCAAGACTTGGGTTTTCAAAGACACGCTTTTCCAAAAATTATGGAGTCATTTTTTTTAGGGTTTTATTTCTTGTTTTATTTTCCCTTCAAAAATAAAAATAAAATAAGTGGCGACTCCAACTTTTTTTAAAATTAATTTTTCACAAATAAAAAGCGAGTCTCGCCGATCGAGTGGGGACGCACGTGAAAAATGCGGGTCCACACATGCCTGAATTAAAAATGGTAGCACGTTTATTAAAAATTAGGTTTTGGTGAATTAGGATTTTAATGAAGAAAGGAAAAATAAAGAAAGAGAAAAAAAATAATGATAATAATAATAATAATAATAATACTGGCAAATAAATAAATAAACGAATAACATAAAATAAAATAATAATTATATGAAATATGAACAAATAAAAATAATTAAGTTACGCGAATAAACAGATCAAATAAATGAATTTAAAAGATTTAAAACCATCTGAAAGACAAATGTTTGAAAATCAAGTTTTGAAACTGAATTGAAAATTGAAGTTTTAAGAAATAAATTGGAAAATTAGAATTTTAGAAAAATAATTTGAAACTGGGAGTCATAAAAATTGGAACTTGGAAAATTACTTAAGGATTAAAGTTTGGAAAATTAAATTTGAAAATTTGAAGTTTTAAAAAGAAAAAAATTAAATTTAAGAATTGGAAACTTGGAAGTTAAATTCGAAAATGGAAAATTTTAAATAAAATAATAATAATAATAATAATAATAATAATAATAATAAAATGTGAAAATTGGAACTTTAGAAAATTGGGAATTAAATTTGGAAATTGGAATTTTGGATGATTATTTAGAGATGGAATTTTAAATAAATGAATAAGTGGATAAATAAATGAGTGGAATAATAATAATAATAACGAAAATAATAATGATTGGATAAATAATTGCAAAAATTGGAATTTTGGAAATTGGAAATTGAATTTAGAAATCGGAAATTTGAAGAATTATTTAGAGATGTAATTTTAAATAAATGAATAAGTGAATAAATAAATGAATAGAATAATAATAATAACGAAAATAATAATGATTGGATAAATAATTGCAAAAATTGAAATTTTGGAAATTGGAAATTGAATTTAAAAATTGGAAATTTGCATAATTATTTAGAGATGGAATTTTAAATAATTGAATAAGTCACTAAATAAAGGAATGGAATAATAATAACAAAAAATAATAATAATTGGATAAATAATTGCGAAAATTAGAATTTTGGAAATTGGAAATTGAATTTAAAAATTGGAAATTTGAAGAATCATTTAAAGATGGAATTTTAAATAAATGAATAAGTGAATAAATAAATGAATTGAATAATAATAATGAAAATAATAATTATTGTATAAATAATTACGAAAATTAGAAATTGAATTTAGAAATCGGAAATTTAAAGAATTATTTAGAGATGAAATTTTAAATAAATGAATAAGTAAATAAATAAATAAATGGAATAATAATAATAACGAAAATAATAATGATTGGATAAATAATTACGAAAATTGGAATCTTGGAAATTGAAAATTTAATTTAGAAATTAGAAAATTGGAATTTAGGAAATTGGGAATTAAATTTGTAAATAGGAATTTTTGGAAAATTAAATTTAAAATTAGAGTCTTAGAAAATTATTTCGAAAATTGAATTTTGAAGAATTAAATTTAAAAAAATTGGAGTTTTGGAAAATTGAATTTCGAGGATTAAGGTTTTGTAAACTAAATTTAAAATCAGATTTTAGAAGATTATTTTGAAAATGGTATTTTTTTAAAAATAAATAAATAAATTTGAAACTTTGGAATTTTAGAAGAATTATTTGATAACGGAATTTTTAAAAGATGAAAAAATGAACTAAGAGGATGGCACGTGACTGTTGGGGGGGGGGGGGGGGGGGTGGGGTTGGTGGGAATGCAGCGGTGGTCTTGCGAGAACCAAACCAGGCGCCAATCTGGAGCTCGTGCCTTCTGGACTCGTCCTGGATGCGCTAGAAATGAAGGTTCAGAAGCTTGAAGATGCGATTGAGCTTGCCTTTTAGGCCCTCCAGCTAAACGATCTTCGTGCCTTCAGGTATGTCCACCGTTCCTTCAAACAAATCCGGTGTCGGCAACACTGCAACTTGACTTTCACTACAGCTTTTTGAGATTAATCCGATCAAGGACCCCACCATTCTTCCAAAACCTCAAGACAATACAACTCTGGTCGAGGCTCGATGGTCCAGTCAGGAGGCAACCAAGTATATTGGCCCTCCCTTTCACCTGAGTCACTTGCTGAGCCGGCGTTGCTGATGGCGCCACATCAGCTCTTATGGAATTCAGAGCCATATTGTTCTGGGACCAAGGCTGGGATTTCTTACGTTGCAAGTGCGAATATATAACAGAGGGGTGAGCAACTGCTGTTGGAGTAGCAGATTGGCTAATTTTGGAATTTACTGTAACTGGAGATCACTTCAAAGATTGAACTTTCTTTATTCTATCAAGACCTGCTCTCCCATGCATTTTCCCATTGAGACTATATATATATTTATGGCTCTTCTAATTTCCTTACCCATTGCATGCCATCCTCTTCACGTAATCCCATGACCACAATCCTTCAAGCCCAGCAACTTGGCCATTGACGATACCACCCCACCATGAACAAGAGAGAGATAGAGAAAAATAAAAAAAAAACATAAAAACAGAGCATGCCTTTAACTCTATGTCATGGACCATCAAAGAGATATGAGCAAGTGGAATCCGGAGGAAATAAAAGCATGGTTTTGATACATCATGTTATGGAAGGAACAAGGCATAAAATATTTTCAAGAGAAGTAAAAAAAGAAAAAAAAACACCGAAAATAAATCGGAAATAGAGCATGCATACCTAGAGTCCCACAAAACAAACGAGTGACCTATAATATCCACACCAATCAACAAACCAAATACTCAGACGAATAGTTGAAAATGAGAGTTAATCAATGTGGAAATGAGAAATAAGGAGCTCACGAAAAGTCATACCTGGAATGCTCATTTCAAATAAGGAGTGGGTTGGCTTCCAGCAGTGTGCTTTCTTCTTTCCCTCTCCCCCCTGGTTTTTTTTTATTTCTCCACCGTGGATATTACCCCTCGAAAAGCTCTTCAACCCCCCCTCCGTCCCATCTCTAGACTTCTTTTCTGCTCTCTTCCGCCCCCCCCCCCCCCCCCCCCCCCAAACTAGACTCCTGACCGGATTTTCTTTTCAGCCATCCTGTTTTGCTTCCACCACCAATTCACCTCGTCCCATCTAGCCGCCCCATGCAGCTTAATCCTGGGGTGGTTAGAAGAATAATAAAATAAATAAAAAAATAAAACCCCTCCATCGCGCGGGGGGAGGGTGGGGGGGAGGGTCAGTCTACAAATATGCCCATCTTCGATATAGTTTAGGAGTGTTAGGAATGTGAACACTAGAGTGAAAAGAAAGTGTGAAAAGTGAGTGATATGAAGTGAACTCTATTGAAGAGCAAAGAAAGACCCCCAAAAGTATACCAATAGAACTGTGGACCTGTATTTTTCACATGCACCCCCACTCAATCGGCGAGACTTGCATTTTTATTGGTGAAAAATTAATTTTAGAAAAAAGTCGGAGTCGCCACTTATTTTATTTTTATTTTAAAGGGAAAATAAAACAAGAAAGAAAAACCCTAAAATGTGACTCCATAATTTTTGGAAAAAGCATGTCTTTGAAAAACCCGAGTCTAGGTCCAAGGATCAGGTTGCCTATTGGGAAGGTACCTTTAAAGGTAACACCCCTCTAAGCCCTATAAAGGTCTATACTGACTAAGTTGAGGGAAACATGACAATTACATGGTTGATCATGGATACCTAAGTAAGCAAGGGGTTTTAAAAAAAAATAGTATGTTAAGCAAGAAAGTTTGATCATAGGAGAGAGTCGAAGTGCATACCTGAACGGCTTCTCAAGCACTATCATGAAACATAAAAGTTAGTATAGAGATACATCACACAACATGTGCTTTTGTCAAAGATAATCAAGCAAGCATCAAATATATATCAAGGTAATCAAACAGGATGGCAAGCATGGGCATAGTACGCAATGACAATCATATTCATAGGGTTTAGAAAGTGGGTATTAGGGAACGTACCTGGATAGCATAGATAACTCCTAATGCACTTCCTCAGGACATGGGGGGTTAAATAATAAATAGTAAAATAAGAAATCCTAACATGCGTATCTAATTGGCATAGCAAAAATGATCAAAGAATACGAAATCATCAATTATCATACATATCTTATATACAATTCCAAAAAAATAGATAGATATGATTACGACAAATAGCAAGGATAGTAGCAAAAATAAGTTTTGAAAAGATTTTCTTATGTAGGGGTTTCACCAATTCCCCAATTGATTTACACGAACTTAGCCCAGAATTATCCCATTTATGTGGGACCACAAGCTTTGATTTGTGTTTGATTTAAAACCAAAATTTTCGTTAAAACCAGAGAAAGATGCAAACCGATCAAAAAATGGTTGCATATTATTTTAAGAAAATGGGGTTTTGAATTCTAAGAACTCTAAATGAACTTTTTAAAATAGGTTTTTATAAGGAACATTTTGAGAAAAGTATTTTATTTTAAAGGGAAAGACATTATTCACAAACAAACGATTCGCAAAGATCAAATATAGGCAACCCAAAATAAAAACAAAATCACAAAGTAAAATTTTCTCATTAATCAACAAAACTAATAAAGGTGAGGGTAGAGACCAATCTTCATGATTTTCCAATGGCCCTTAAAAATTAAACTTCACAAAAAACTATCAAAGCAATAAACTAAATGACTTTAGATCAGATAAGATTAGAAGATATTAATCAGGAGTTAAAAATGGGGAATTGAACACAGGAGAATAATAAAAAACTAACATAAGACCAATTAAGCTGATTAACTAAAATTTTAGAGAAACATATGAACTAAATTATGATCAATACAAGAACGAAAATTTATATATTTAAGATAGAAATAATACAACTTAAGATCAATTAAACAAGTTATTTAAAGCTTTGAAAAACATACAAACTAAAAGTGGATCAACCAAGAAATAAAATTAATAAGTTCAAAATATGAAAATGACATGGAACCAATCAACTTAAACAATTCAAGTCCTAAAAACTCATGTACTAAAAAGACGAATAAAAAATAAGATTAATATTTAAAAACATGAATTCAATCGCATAGGATCAATTAAACTAATAAATTAAAATCAACGAATGCATTTAAACTAAAAACGAATTAAAATTAAAGTAATTGGAATTAAAAAAAAACACAAACTTTATCTAACGTGATTATTTAAACTAAAAACGAATTAAAATCCAACTAATTAGGATCACTAACACACTCAAATTAAATCATAAGCTAAAACTAAATTAATCCAGAATTTAAAAAATAAACTTTATCTCTCAAATTTTTTTAACTAATAAATTAAGATGGACAAATGCGTTTAAACTAAAAACAAATTAAAATTGAACTAACTAGAATTAAAAAAACACAAACTTTATTTAAACTTTCATATAGATTAAAATAAACTAGCATAAAACTAATGAATTGCAATCATAAAAGAGAGACATTTAATCTAAGAAAAATAAAAGATTGTACGAATCGAGATTTAAAAGAATTTATCACAAACAATTAATTAAATCAATAAACTAAAAACCCAAACTAAAAAAAAGGAATATTGTATCGAAAATAAAAAACTAACCTATATTGTGTAGGAAAAATACTCTCTTGATGTGTCAAAATGGCAGCTCAATTAGTGTTTGAAGTCCTTTGCTGCTCCCCAAAAAACTCTTGTGCGTGTCCTCTCTGAAAAAAAAAATTCTTCTCTCTCTGCTGGACTCCTTCATGCGGCTGTGGAGACTTCCTGAAGTGGTGTGTGCCTGTTGGTGCGTGGTCCCCATGCTTGAGATTCAACTAAAGCACATGCATGCATGGATTCCTTCAATGAGATATCCTTAAAAAGATTTTCAAAGAAGTGATGCAAAACCTGTCTAGTCCTCTCTCACTGCAAGTCATAGGACCAGAAGGTCAAGCATGGCCCAGCCCATACCTCCCTTTCCTAGCTTCATCTTGGCTTTGCTCGATCATGAAACTATCTCACCTCCGGCTTTTTTTCACTATTTACTCTTCTCTCATTCATGCACCATACATCTTATCCGTAATGATAAATTCAGAATTCAATCTGTTGTTTCAGTCTTAACCTCAATGATTGTTGGTTGATCCTGAACTTCATGCTTATTTGCCCTTTGTGTAGCTCTTATTTTTTCTTGGATTTGATGCACATATTTTGCTACTATAATAAGGATCTTGGGAGCAGGCTTACTTGATGAGGCAACATTAAAACTTGACCTTTTTCCCGGCTCGATGGAGATATTTCTGAGCCTTTTGTAAGTGGACGGTATAGAGAACAAGAATGGAAGACTTCAATATTGGCTTCCCACAGGTTATGGGTCCCGTCTGTGCTATCTTGATGACATAATCACAGGGCTTGTAAATCTGCTATTTCAGATCACACAGAATATGCAGATAACAGAACCTTGTTAGCGTCCTCGCCTCATCCTCTTTGAACGTCTGTATAATCAAAAGCCCCTTCTCCTCTTCCCAAGATGTCAATTTCTTTTTGTATGGAAGTTTCCATATATTCTTCTATGGGCAGCAACTTCTTTCCCTTGTAGCCGTGTCTTCCTTATATGCATGGTAGAGGTAACTTTATAAAATAATGCAGATGTCACTTTCCTTTCTCCAAAATTTTGGTGATCTTCCTTCCAAATAGATGGCAGCCCGTTTTTTAGAAAAATAAAAAATCTTCTTTCCATCCTTCATTCAGTCGTGATCTGCCTTCCTTTCTTTAACACTTTAAATCTCCTTTCCATCCTCCATTTAGCCGTGATCTGCTTTCTTTTCTTTAAGGATATAAATCTTCTTTCCATGTTGCATAGAATATCCTCACATATATGCAGTCGTGTACATCAAGGATCTTCTCCAATGTGTGCATTCGAATCTCATGCCAAAATAAAATAAGAAGTAAAATTAGTAAAGGTCATGAAATTGAAAATTAAAACTAATTTAAAATTATGCAATTAACAAAATTATGTCTATCATAGGTACACAAAAATAATTAAGACATCAGTTTACACAATTAATTATCAATCTCATGCAATATTCTATAAAATAAATAAATAAAAAGAAATAACTAACCAAATAATAATAAATAAATAAGTAGATAAATAAATAGATAAATAAATAAATAAGAAATCGAGTACATGCCAGCATTAAAAGTGCAAATCATGCAAATTATGTAAGTCATGTGGGAATTACCTAAAAGGTAACATATGTGGGTCAGGATGCCTAAGTGGATCTAAAGTGAGTGTTTGTAGGCTAGAAGGTGCCTAGGTGGGTCTAAGCGAGTCAAGGTGAATCTAAGTGGGCCTAGGGTGGTGCTTAATGGGCCAAGTGTATCTAAAAACTATCCTAAAAATGAATGAAAAGCCTAATTCTAAATTAGGGCTGCCAAAGGTCACAATAAGGGGTCAGATAATCCCTTAACCAAAGTCTCCGAGGTGGCTAAAAAAAAGGTAAGTAGTATAAGTAGCTATGGGCCACTAAGGAATTATTGTAAAGTATTAAATAAGTATCTAATAGGACATGTGCTAGGAAGACAAAATTGAGGGTCTACAAGAACATAAACCTGCTCGAATCGAACAAAAAAGCTCTAATCCTAAAAAGAAAGCATATAGCGATGTGCCCAAAGGGAATGACTGTATGTGCACTACATGAGAATGTCAAGTGTAAGATGCCCAACAACATGATCGAGATATGTGTCGTGAACTCAATGGACCATGTCATGTGTAGGAGAAGGGGAAGTCTAGAAGAGCATGATGAATAAGTGATAAGCACAAGTTAACGAGGTGAGGAAAAACCAAGGATGTGTAATGCTGGTGAATATGGATGTTAGGAGCCATGACTATGAATGACAAGGCTGGGGAAAAATGACTCTGAAAGCCAAAAAGAAGGAAAAATGATGACTCTAAACGCCTAAATGTGAAGAATGGCTCTGAACGCCTAAATGTGGATGATGGCTCTAAACGGCTGAATGTGAACGATGGTTCTGAACGCCTGAATGTGAACGATGGCTTTGAATGCCTGAATGTAAACGATGGCTCTGAATGCCTAATTGTGGGGAGATGATGGTTCTGAACGCCTAAATATAGCTCTGAACGCCGAAAAGGGTGGCAACGAATGCCCGATTATGATAGGATGATGGCTGTGAACGCCAAATTGTGAAGAGATAGTGACTCAGAACACTAAGTTGGAGATGCGACTCTGAATGCCAAACTGAAATCATGGCTCTGAACGTCGAACTGAGAAGGGTGAAGGCTCTAAATGCCGTAACTGAGAACTGACGTCTCTGAATGTCAAACTGAGAAGGACGACTTTGAACGTTGTAACTGAGGAGAGATGGTGGCTCTGAATGCCAAACTGAAAACATGGCTCTAAACACCGAACTAAAGATGCGGCTTTGAATGCCAAAACTAAAAGGGATGGTGACTCTGAACCCTAAAATTGAAGATGCGGCTCTGAATGCCAAACTGGAGATAGATGATGGCTCTGAACACCTGAACTAGAGAAAAATGAAGGATCTGAATGCTAAGCTGAAGATGTCACTCTGAACACCAAACTGAAGAAAATGATGGCTCTGAATGCTGAACTGAGGAAAGATAGTGGCTCTGAACGCTAAACTGGAGGAAAATGATGGCTCTAAAGGCCGAAATAAAGAGAGATGATGGCTTTGAACGCCGAAACTGAGAAACGATGATGGCTTTGAACACCGAAACTAAGAAGATGGTGGTTTTGAACACCGAAACTGATAAACGATGATGGCTCTGAATGCCAAAACTGAGAATGTGGCTCTCAAAGCCAAACTAAAAAGGATGGTGGCTCTGAACGCCGAAACTGAAGATACGGCTCTGAACGCCAAACTGGAGAGAGATGATGGCTCTAAACGCTGAACTAGAAAAAGATGGTGGCTCTGAACGCTGAAAATGGGAGAGATGGTGGCTTTGAACACCGAATTAGAGAAAAATGAAGGCTCTGAACGCTAAAACTGAGAAACGATGATGGTTCTAAAAGCTGAAATTGAGAAGATGGTGGCTCTAAACTTCGAAACTGAGAAACGATGATGGCTCTGAATGCCGAAACTGAGAATGCGGCTCTGAAATCCAAACTAAAAAAAATGGTGGCCCTGAATGCCAAAATCAAAGATACGACTCTGAACGCCAAACTAGAGAGAGATGATGGATCTGAACCCCGAACTGGAGAGAAATGGTGGCTCTGAACGCCAAACTAGAGAAAAATGAAGGCTCTGAACGCTAAAACTGAGAAGATGGTAGCTCTGAAAGCCGAAACTGAGAGACGATGATGGCTCTGAACACTGAAACTGAGAAGATGGTGGCTCTGAACGCCAAAACTGAGAAGATGGTGGCTCTGAACGCCGAAACTGAGAAACGATGATGACTCTGAATGCCGAAATTGAGAAGCGAAGATAATGAGGGGGAAATATGCCCCAGTGTAGCATACTACCATAGCTCTCAATCCATGGAAATGGTCTGAAAGAGACTCCATGAGTCTCAAAGGATACTCTGCTAGCGAGTCAGAATTTTCAAATCAACTATAAACATAGTCTCACGACCTATCTGACTAAAACACGAGGCCTGATGTAGCGTCATAACAATCGAGATGCCTCTAACTCAAAATGCTCTGTTGGAAGAGTCCATCATCATCTCAAATGAATGATCCGCTAGGGAGTCTCAAGAGAATAGTTCGCCAAGGTAACTACCATGATCTCAATCTATTGGAGAGTCATGGATAGTAGGACGGTCAAACCCCTGAGGTCGTGCTCTATTAGAGGCTCACCTTGGCAAAAATCATCAGAATTGTGGCCAATAATGCGAATAAACATCCCTCGACTGAGTAATGTGGACTGTAACAAGTCTTTGAGAAAACAGTCATCTCTATGGTTGAAATGGGGGAATATGCCTTAGTATAGCAAGTAGGGCATTCGATCTGTCCTGATAACTCAAGGATAACTCAATGGGAATGTACGGGAGATCTGACCTGTACTCCACTGAAATGAGGATGCGGGAGTCTATGCATCTGAGAAAACTCCACCCGAGAGTCATGACAATATCAGAAAATAGAAGCTTGATTGAATGTCTCAAGAAAGTCTCCACCGGAGAATCAAAGCAAAATGAACTCAAATCATTAGCTTAGTGGGTATCTCGTAACTCAGGGTGACCAAGCAAATCCATGAAGATCTACAAATCTCAACCGAAGAGGAAACATGCCCCAATATGGCACCAGATGTGTGATAGGTCATAAAATCATATGACCTCAAATCATCCATCATCGAATGTGCAATCCTAGTCATGCACGTCCATAACTGAATCGGACTCATACATAAAAAAGGCGTACCTCAGAAGGGGAAGTATGGCGACATCTGGATGCCGAGAAATGCGGGCCTGACTGAATGGCTCAAGGAGGGCTCCATTGGAGGATCATAATAAAATAACAAACGGGTCCTCATTTCAGCGTGTATCTCTTAAGTGGAGATGATCATGTGAATCAATGGTGACCTACAAATCTTAACCAAAATGGAAATATGCCCCAATATGGCATCAAATGTGTGGTAGATCAAAAAAATGGATGTCACCAAATCATCCATCACCTAGTGTGTAACCCTAGCCATCCATGTCCACAGCTGAATTAGATCCGTAGATCAAAGAAGTGTCTCCCAGAAGAAGAAGCATGATGATATCTAAATGCCGAAAAGTGTGAGCTTGACTGAATGGCCCAAGAAAGACTCCACTGGGGGATCATGATAAGATAAAATTGGCTATCAACTTGACATGCATCTCGTAAGTAATGAGGGTCATGTGACTCCATGAAGAGGGGCACTGTACGCCCAAAATGGGAGATCGCAGTCTACGACTCTAAGTCAAACCACTGAAGGGTGACTAAAATCAGGATGATCAACTCACTAAAAATAAGGACAGAACTATCTCTAGAAATGGGGTATGCCCTAGATGAACCCCAAAGGAAAGAGATGCCACAAATGAAACCAAAATGAGAGGATGCCATAAATGAAATTAATGGTAGGGGGATGTCCTAAACAAACTGAATGAAGAGGGATGCCCTAAACAAACTGAAGAAAGGGGGGTGCCCTAAACAAACTAATGGAAAAAAGTTGCCCTAAACAAATTGAAGGAAGTGGGATGCCTGAAATACAATGACGAAGGGGGGATGCCCTAAACAAACTAAAGGAAGGAGGATGCCCTAAACAAACTGACAATAGGGAAATGCTCTAAATAATCTGACAGTAGGGTGATGCCCTAAATAAACTGAAAGTAGAGGGATGTCCTAAATAAACCGACGATAGGGGGGTGCCCTAAATAAACTGGTTGTAGGGTGATGCCCTAAATAAATTGAAAGTAGGGGAATGCCCTAAATAAATTGATAGTAGGAGGATGCCCTAAACAAACTGATGATAGGGGGATGCCCTAAATAAACTGACAGTAGGGTGATGCCCTAAATAGACTGACAGTAGGGTGATGCCCTAAATAAACTGAAAATAGGGGATGCCCTAAATAAACTGACGATAGGGTGATGCCCTAAATAAACTAAAGAAAAGGGGAAGCCCTAAATAAACTAAAGGAAATGGAGATGTCCTAAACAAACTAACAATAGGGGAATGCCCTAAACAAGCTGAAGGAAGGGGGATGCCTTAAACAAAATGACAATAGGGGTATGCCCTAAACAAGCTGAAAGAAGGGGGATGCCCTAAACAAAATAACAGTAAGGAGATGCCCTAAATAAACAAACAGTAAGGGAATGCCCTAAACAAAATGACAATAGGGGGATGCCCTAAACAAGCTGAAGGAAGGGGGATGCCCTAAACAAAATAACAGTAGGGGGATGCCCTAAATAAACAAACAGTAGGGGGATGCCCTAAACAAGCTCAAGGAAGAGGGATGCCCTAAACAAGCTCAAGGAAATAGAAGGAGTATGTAATCTGTAAACGAAAATACCTAAAGCAAAAACAAGAAATAAGGAATGTGGTCTACAACCATAAACACCCAAAATAACCCTGAATAAGTGATTGAGATAATGAACTCAATGAAAAGGGGGGATGCCCCAGTAAAAGACTCGGAAGTATCAACATATGGGTCGAACGACCATAAAATCAATAGGAGATATGATAAACCTAGAAATGGGGTATGCCCCAGTATGCTAACTCATAAGAATCAGGAGGTAGAATGAGTAGTGAGAAAATCCGCAAAAGATCTCATGAACTCAAGAATGGGGGTATGCCCCAATGCAAAATAGTAACCAACATAAGACACAAAATGTCACTGTATAAGACACTTTAGGATATGCTCAACGATGATGCAATGAAAAAGTCTAATATCAATGAATAAATGCTTAAACAAGATTATACATCACAGAAACTATGCTAATCAAAGCAAAACTAAAATAACGGACCAGAAAAATACTGACCAAGACTCCAAGTCTGAAATGTAAGCAAAACAAGACACAACATATCAACTATCAACATGTAAACATCATCATAAATATATCAACCTAATAGGCCCTGCCATCATGGAAAATGTTGAACCTAATGTCGAAAGCCATGTGAAAACTCAACCAAAAAGCTCAAGACTAATATATATCCTCCTCTAATCAAAAGAATTGGACAAATCCATGTAGGATGATGAAATATGTGAGCTCAAAAGATGTGAGGCTCTAACAAGATGGATGCAGGTATAATGGTGCCAAATGTAGGATGTATGAGTATGTAACAAAAGAAAGTGGGTATCCAAGTCAACTAAGTATGTTGAGAAGACTGAACCCAGGGTGTCAATAACTCTATGATCCATCAAAAGCAACAATCATAAATAGGAAATGGAGTCTTAATGTCAAAATTAGTGAGGTGGTTGCGCCCCAGTATGAATGCATCATCTCAAAATGGGTAAGCCCTCAATGCAAGATAATATTTGAAAAGTATGTGTCATGCATAAACCATCATCTCACAAAATCCATCACCGATGTGTGGGCTATGCCCAAGTGTAAGCATTTCCAAAGCAAACATCGATGAAAGGAGTACAACCAACCATACATCATCTAATCAAAATGAATATCTACTCCTCAAAGTCATCGTGGTGATGTGAAGAGAGTATCTGACCTCATCTAAAGAAAAAGCATGTCCCGATGTGAAAAAGATCAATCAAAGTGATATGCCTAAAAAAAAATGTGCTCTGACATGATCATGCCCAGATGTAAGCTGATATCTCTAAGATCAATCGCCAATGAAAGGATTATGCCCCAATATAAGGTAATCTCTAAAATGACTAAACTCCACTACATGCTCTCACAAGTGTCTGTGTCTTGATCCAATCATCTCAAACATTTGTCAACAATGATGAGAAGGCTATGCTCCTATAAACACATCCAATCAAAGCACCTAATCATGTCTCATGCCCCAATGTGAAAAATGACGTCTGATCTCCTCCAAAGGGTGGCCATGACTCAAAAATCCATCATTGACTGAGAAAAGCCCTGGCATAATGGCCATCTAAAAAATCAACCCTTGACCAAGAAAGGTGTGCCCTAATGCGACGTATCAAACAGAATGGTTGCATACCTGATAAAAAAAACTCTCTAAGGTGGCTATGCCCTAGTGTAGGGTCATACCACAACTCCTGGCCTATCATAATCAAAGTGCTCTCCAACCAATCCCAAGTATCGCCACATGAGAGCTATCAAAATACAATGCATGATATCGTGGGCTCAGGGTGGTCTTAAGACCCGGGACGTAACGTAGGATAAGGTAATAAGGTGAAAGAAATGAAAGGAAACAAGACTCAAATACCCAATGATAAACCCCATACCCTCGTGTATAAAATGCAATATGTGTAGAGAGTCTCACAAACCATTGATCCGAGGACATCCAATATGAATATATCAATGATGAAGAAAGAATCCAAGATGAATATATCAATGATGAAAGAGAAGAAAGGAATAATATTGAACTGCTGATGGGATGTATAAGAATGATGTGTGAAAAATATCAAACACGGAATATAAACAGATATGTATGAAGAACAATGTAGCCAAGGCGAATGAAATACCATGGGAAGAACAAATAAATCGAAGGAAAATGAATGAGCACTTATCCACTCAAATCAAGTCATGGAGAACGATCAAATCACCAGTGTATGTAATGATGGGGAGGACAATGATTCGGAGTCCCTAGGAAAAAGCCATTCGTTTCTCATGCATAAGATGCATAACGAAATAGGCACAAGGAGGTGAAAGCCTCCTGAAAGTTCACATACGAAGTTTCATAAGCAACTGACTTAAAAGAATAGCTATCAATGATTAATATCTACACTCAATGGAGAATGGCATTGTATACATACATAAATACATGCGCTTATTACCCTTTTTTTCATTCATTTTTTTTTGTTTTTTGTTTTTTTTTTGTTTGTTTGTTTGTTTTTGTTTTTTTTTTGGCGCATACTTTGAATATCAATAAATGAACTCCTCTGAGAATACATAATGAAATGAATACACTCTCAAACAATGATGTACATGAACTCTCTCTAACAAAATGAATTTCTCAACTAAGGATCTCTGAACCAATGTCCATGAGATAGGAGTGGAAAGGAACATGACCGTCCTCCATGCACTGAAATGTGAAAGATTATCACTCATGCCATAGAAAGAAATGTGATGACGAAGATGAAGAATGAAAGAAAAGATATAAACGATGAAGTATGATGAAGAATGATGTTAGAACGATAACCAAATAGTGAAGAAGATGAGCCAATAAGTCCATGGCTCATGAGACTCCTGAATAAAGCATATATACACCAAAGGGCCCCTATCCTAGTGTAAAAGGTGAGCAAGGCTATGAGAAATAAAATGCTATAATGCTCATGCAAGGCTCAAAGGGCTAGCAACGATTTAGATGTCAATGAAGGTAATAGGGTGCGAGCTAACCGAAATGAAGGTCACCCATCCTGCAACTACAGTCTCAAACATCATGCTCTCAAACCCTTAAATGATCTATACTAAATATCAATGTCCATTTGATATAACCACGTCAACCCTCTGGAATCATGCGCCGAACCATATTGCAAATGCTCCACAATAATCTCAAAGGTAATCCTCTCAAAGCAAAGTAAATGACAATCTCATCAGGTACAACTGCTCATCACAAGCCAACTCTCATCATACAAGATCAATTTTTATACTCATGGCAGAATAAGTGACAATCTGTCAAGCAATCGACCAATCCTCACATTGTAAGCCACCCAAAAATAGTAAGCCACCCCTTGCCATGCAAGATCAACCTTGGGCTCAAACTCCTCACACTCTACCTGGTCGAATAAAAAAAATGATATACAAAGTTAGAATAGCTAGGGATGGAAAGGTCATGTAATGGTGTCAAGGGTGATGTTGTGTAAAGCTCATAATGGATAGATGTAGGTCAAAGCAAAGTTAAGGTGTGGGAATGAGGTACTATTCTGATCATAAGAAAATAGGTCACAATCTCAAACTCCCTAGGTCAAATCTCTAGTCTCAGGCTAATAGGCTCAATATCTTCCATGATAGGTTAGGCCTCAAGACCATAATATGCAAGTGAAGAGATGCCTCAAATCAAAAGTACAACACATCATGTGATATATGGTCCTGGGATAGGAATCTAAAACTGGATAAATGATAGGAACTCTAAAGTCATGAAGATGTCCACTATGAGATGGCTACAAATGTGACTAAAGAATCTTTATCAACAATCTAAAAAATGAATGAGGTGTGAAGAACAACACTATCACGAGATCGATACTCAATCTATAATGAAATACCCCTAATTCACTTTTAACCCTTGCTCCATAAAGAAAAATGATAAGATGATCAAGGCGGATCTCTTAAAAAGGATGCGAATGTGAAAACATGTCTTTCACCTTCCTGTAATAAAAATATCAGGTTGAAAATAAAATTAGGCAAATCAACCAAAAAAATGAAGTACTGAGCCTATGATAGGTGAAGAATGTAAAAATGAGAGCATGATCAATGAGCATATCCCAAAATGTCGAGTAAAAAGTGACAACAAACTGAAAGAATGTGTCGACTCAAGAAAATAAGACTATCTGTAGCCTTAGGGAGAAAGTGTGTTAGACTCAACGAACGACAAGAAGAAACTAAAACCATACAGTAAAGGGTGGTCCAATTGATACTCAAACTCGCACCGATATCTAAGCACTCTCAATTGGAGACCAAAAGAGGGAGTACTGGATCCGAACTGTAACTAAATAGGCTCTAAAAGCCCTCAGATGCACCCATGTGTAGGGAAGAAAGTCCTGATAGAAGGATCTAAGGCTCAACCTACAAAGTCAAGGTGGCTTTAAAAAGAAAATTGGTGGACTTTAAAGGATCCCTGGTAGAAGCGATCATACCCTCCGGTAGTACGCAACCCTCTGCAATCCTCCAAAGAGACGGGGCACTTCCATGCAAGATGGTCATCACCTCCACACATGCACTACCTCGATGTCTTAGGAGGTTTCCTATAGTGAAAGCTCTCACAACTCTCAACACTCAATGGTTGACTAAAGTGAACAGTGAGTGGTGTGGGTGCATCCGAAAATCCTATCAAACTAAGCAAAGAGAAAACACACTGGTCACACAAATATCCTGAAATCTAGCTCTAAGCTATACAAGTCTTCAAAGATCGGACTTCAATCAGCATCAATATGTCGACCTCCTCCAAAATGCTCCCAAACATCGATATAGCCCATCACTAGACCTTAATCCTAATCACTAGCTCGGTCAGAGAGCAAACAAAGTAGCAAGTCTCATATCTAATACGAGATCAAGGAAAACAAGGTCGACTGAGACTAGGGAGTTGGAGGTAAGAAAATAGATGTGTGTCCCACACAGACAAGCAATACATGCAATCACAAGGAAGGAAATAAGTCATGCAATAGACAGTCATGCAAAGCATATGTATATCACTCATATCTACACACAATCTAGGCAATAATATGATAATCAAAATGAATATCTAGTCAGGATAACATGCTCTATGATAATCAAGATAATATACAACCAAGAGAATCAAATATTTCCAGATGAATGAGATAAGCAATAAGAAGAATATACATGTCAAGGTGAGCAGATTAATCATGGCAAGAGTAGAATCGATCAATATCATCAGGATGCCAATGTCACAAATGGATATAACGATCAAGCATAGAAAATCACCACATCAAAATCCTCGATGTGCTATGATCACTCAAGAATAGAAAAGCACAAAGGGAAGGTATCCATCAACCGACTAATCAAACGCCACATTTGCCTCAACTTGAGTTCAAGTTTGACCCTCTAAAGTTCCCTAGCGGAGTCGCCATTTTGTGGACCCTGCATTTCGGCTCGATGCACTCCCACTCGATGACGAACTCGCTTTTTATTTGAAAAATGATTTAATGATTAAGAAAATGGCTTGGAGTCGCCACTTATTTTTGTTATATTTTTAAAGGGTAAACAAAATAAGAAAGAAAACCATAAGTGTGACTCCTTATTTGGAAAAGGTGGTCTATGAAAAACCAAATCTGGGCTCGGGGGTCAGGTTTCTCATCGGGAAGGTACGATAAGGACCGTAGCACCCCTCTAAGTCCTTAAAAACAGATCTCTACTAATAAGATGAAGCAAGTATGGAAATTGATCAATTAAACATGGATACCAAACAATGATCAAATGTGTGAAAGCAAGACACGTATGATAACAAATAAATCGATAAACGCAATTCAGTACGAGGCATACCCTAGACACAAGCTAAGCGTTATCATAAGAGATAAGGTTAGTGCACAAATGTAGAATAATCACATGCATTTCATAGAGTGAGGCAAGCCAATCAAGCATAGCAATCAATCAATCAATGAGAAAATCTTGTATATTGGGTCCCACCAAAACCCAATTGATATTGCATAAGTTAATCTCACAAATTCCATTATTTATGTTGTGGCTTCTTAACTTGATTCTGCCTAAAATAGGAAAGACATATACAATTACAAAAATAGAGTGAGAGGTAATGATATAAGCTTATTCAAATGTTAGATATTTTTCTCAAGTTTTTGAGTTAAACAATCATATTTGGGACAATAGAGAATGAGACTTTCCCATGACTACATACTATACTAAAGTGCAAATCCTATGGCAAGAACTTGATCATTATCAATACTTTGAGATGGAGTTAGTTACAGATAATCCTAAGCAAAATAAGTTGATAAAACAAGAGCATATATTTGACTCTTTTTTTTTTTTTTTTCTGCAAACCTAAATCCAAAACATGATCTAATAGGAGATCAGATCATTGGAAGAGATACCCTGCCATCTCTAAGGAAAGTGTATGTTTAAGTTTAAAGTGAAATAAAAAAATAAAAAAATAGGACAATCATGATGGCACCCTTAATCTAAGAAGTTTTTGCATTGAAGATTGTCCATGATAGTACTTTGTTCAATTCATTTATGACTATACAATGAAAAAGCAAAGCAAATATAAAGATGATTTATTTTAAGAAACTAAGGCATATTAGAGATAAGTGATGGAAGTTGCATTGCAAACCTTAAAATAGAAAAAAATGGATTGACGAGCAAATAAAGCATGTGATCAAATCTAGTAGGTGAATATATTTCTATATTTGTATGCCTCAATTTTCTTTTAAGTGTCATCAAGTTCAATTTGGTGTTTTCAATAATAAATGAACACCATTATAGTACTTGTTTACAATATATCAAGTCTCCTTGTTATGGATTGTAGAATTGATCTTGTGTTGGAGAATTGGTTTTGCATTTATGATTTCACTGTTAAGCAAAACAAGAGATTTTTGTTGTGTTCTTTTTAGTTGATAGCTTTGCAAGTAACAATTTGATACCAACTTGATTACTAATTAATTGAAGCAATGGTTTAAGAAGAAGCATAATATGAAAAATCAATGTAATAGATACCTCAAGTTAGAAGGGATACAATGCATGCAACTTTCTATTTGACTTAACTCATTTTTCAACTTGTTGATATCTACTTCCACTAAATGTAAAAAGTGTAATTTCACATTATGTCGTTTTGTGATGAAGAGCAAACATTTTGTAAGCATTTCACATTGGTACTTTATGGGAAATTTTTTATTGTATTTGCCACCAATGGATACCTATGTTTGGAAACACCTCTTCTTCATTTTTCTTTTTAGCAAAAATTATAAAGACAAGGTCTTGTAGGAAGAGTATATGTTAATTTGAGAATTATAAACTACCATCCTAAATAAATTGGTATATATCATTGTGATAAATTCTCATTCTAATGCTTAGTTGTGTAATTTTATATACATATATTTTATTTAAAAATTAATTAAAAAAAAAAAGAGTTATGGTTGTAGTCAAACTAATTATTCAACTACATGGATTAACTCTATAGTTGTGGGTAAAATGCAACCACTATTAAGTGTTCTCTGCTCTAACACTATATAACACCTTTTTCTATGGTCACTACCAAAAGTGTGACTAAAAGACTCTTACAAAGATATGCTATTATAGTTATATCCCATGAACTTTTGGTGGTCGGAGTTACAGCACCATGACCGTATCACAAATTTTTTGATGTAGGAATTACACTACCATGGCTATATAAATCACAACTATATGTGATGGGGGAATTATATAAGGCCTTGACTGCATCTTTGTTTACACCACCTATACTGACGATTTGTCACAAGACTCATAACCATCTTTGACTACAAGAATATGGCATAGTAACATTGATGTTTGCTTTTGGTTGTGGTTTCTAGCTAACGACAAACTCAATGACAATTTATCTTTAGAATCCCTAAATTTATTCTCTTGATTCTTTGATCCATTAAGTACTTTATTGGAGGACATAAGTTGACTTCATTATTATCTTGTCAAGTATATATTCCTTAATCACCAAGAACACTAATGATATAGTTGTTTTGATGTAGTTTGAAGGAGATAAATTAATCAAATGTGTTCAAAATGGTTGAAGGCCCATAAATAGTCTGGGATGCAATAATAGGAACTTTGAGAAGCTCCATTGAATGACTTCGATAAAAAGTAAAGAAAAGGCTGCAAAACTTTCACAACCATAAGTCTACTTTTATGCACACATATGTACCATTTACAATAATCTCTACAACAAATTATTTTATCTTGAAGAATTTATGAAGAATATAGAAGATTTATGCAGATTTTTTTGTGGAGTTTTAAGTAAAACCCTAAAGAGAACTCATTCCTGACTTGATATGAGAATGACTTACATAAAGCTCTTACTATCCCTTGATTATGATAGTAACAAAATATTCAACACTAAAAGAACCTTTACAAACTCTTGAAAGATGTGCTATGTTAACATTTTTATTGTTATTTGTCATTACTTTAATGTATGTGATACAAAAATAGGCAACTTTACCGATTTTAGGCTTCCTCGATCTCAAAGACAAACATTTCTCTTTTATGGACTAGTTCCTATTGGTTCCAAACAAGCAATTTTTATGAATAATGTTCACAATGTTAAACACTTCCACCTTTCTCTTGGGGATTGAAGTCCCCCTTGCAATGTTGCTAATTGGGTATCATAATCTAATAGCCTTACCAATTTTAAACTTCCTTTCCCTCAAAGACAAGTATTTCTCTTTTATAGACTAGTTCTCATTGGTTCCAAACAAACAATTTTTGTGAATAATGTTCACAATATTAAATACTTCCACCTTTCTCTTGGGAACTAAAGTCCCTCCTAGCAGGACAGCTAATTGTGTATCATAATCCAAGTCTAACTTTTGCTTAGAAAAAAAAAAAACATTATTATCCTTTAAGGCTATGTTTGGTTTGATGGATTAGATGGTGGGGATAGGATATAGATATCCTAGGATATTATTTCCATGAGATATCTTATCCTATGCTAATGTTTAGTTGTTTCAAGGAATTAAAGACTAGATAGGAAAACATATTCTATTCCGATGTTAAGTTGCTTAATATAAGGATTGGATACGAACATAATATTTTTTTAATATTTCAATTACTTCGTTATATTTTTTATATTTGTAATATTATCCTTTTAAATGTAGATTAAAATTATACTATATTTAATTAAAAATATATTCAAGCATGAAATTCTATATTGTTTGAGAGATTATACATTATTTTTTGTATATAAATAATAATAATATATCAATCAATGGTAAAAAAAAAAAAAAAAATATTAATCAATTAATCAAATTCCAACCATTCATGTATATAATCAAGTGATCTACTAGCATGGTCACTCGTTCATTATGTTGCTTAATATATTTTCCTAGCATCATATTAACATCGCACAATCTTGAAGCCAAATTGTCACTAAAATTGCCTCTCTTTCTTACATGTAATGTCATTGTATTTGATGTTAAACCATTAGTTTCATCCAATATAGAAATTCCTATTAGCTTCTTCAGCATATAACTTCTCAACAACATCTGGTAGTGTCTTAGCTCCTCTATTGCATGATCCTTTCCAAAAATCAATAGATGCTCATCATAGAAAGGAAATGACTTGTTTCTCATTTCTTTAGCGTTAGGATTCCTCTGCATTCATATCAAATTAATATCATCCATATGATGATAATAAATAAAAACTACATCTACAAATTGGCATATATAAAATGAAGTAAACAAACACATTAAATAACTACCTACAAATATGATTTCCATATGTTATTCCCACATATTTCAATACATTTTTTGTGATTCATTCCACCCAAATCCACTTTGGCTAATCATGTCAACAATGATATTATAGTGTTTTTTCAATGTGTTAATTTTTTTTGACTCAACATGCAAGACAACTTTGATGTTGGATTTAAGAAAAAATATTGTCATTTTCTTTTATAAAATAATTGTATAGCTCAATTTAAATGTATAATTATTGCATTTATATCCAAAGTAGTACAACTCTTTAAGTGCTTCAACTAGTGTAACATCTTCATCTTTTGTCCATAATCGACCATCTTTAATCTTGCCTTACTCTTTGAGTTGAAAACTTGATGCATTTTCCATTCCCTATTTATGTCATATAACAAATAATGTTTTAAACACTTAAAAAACAAACATATATCATTATACTATTACTTTTTCCTATTTATGCAAATAGTTCAACACAACATCTATTCCCATAAAAAATTTTAAAAAAAATAAAAATGGAAGAAATCTAAAAACAATGTCAACAAAAGATCTTATGTCAATAAAGAATAAAACATAATATCATATCTCTTAAACAAAAAATCAAAAAGAGAAAAGAAAAGAAAATTTAAGATATTTTGACAAATTAGAACTTTGTTTGCGTATAATACAAGGTGAAACTCTAATATTATCCGTATTTCAACCTAATATTATCCATGTTTCAATTAAACATGACAAATCTCTTCAATATCAAAGACAAGATGATTGAAGGTACACAATAATAATTTCAAAAATCAAAGTGAAAACATATTTTAAATTCAAACAAAACACTTAAAAAAAATACTTTCTCATTCTATGTACCCCTCTATTTCCTCTCCACTCATTTAACATTTGCATTGTTGATTTAACCCTCAATTGAGACCATTGATTAGATGCTTCTATATTTGTGATGAGCTCATCATACTCTAACTTAAATTACATTTCACTCTCTAATTCAACTTCTTCTAATGGATTTGTTGACATTTCTATTTTAATTACATTATGAAGAAGATAACATGCGGTGATTATGTGACTTTATGTTTTTTGTTGGAGAATATAATGGACTCTTTAAAATACCTCAATGCAATTACAGCAATCGAAATCATCTTTCAATAACATTTCGTGGTATAGAATGTTTCATGTTAAAGAATTCCTTTGAGGAAGTCGACATATTTCTCTCTCCATTCATTTAAACAATATATTTATCTTCTAAATGGAGCAAGCAACACCATTATTTGTATAACATTTACAATGTAGTAATAAACATGACAAAAATAATTGAATGTATTATTTTATAATTCAGATAAATATTTTATACTACTTGATTGATGTATAACACTGTTAATATTACTAGAAGGGAAATTTAACTCATTTCATTTATATGCAACATCTCAAAGCACTCTAAAGTTGGTAGCGGAGCTCTCCCAACTTGATAGGACATAGATAAATTTCATGGCTTGTGAACATACTCTTAAAACATTGGTATTAATGTCATATTTTCTAGAATAATATCTAGGCCTCTCGATATCTAGTATATTCATCCTAATGTATGTTGCGTAGCCTCCCCAACTCAATAAGACATAAATAAATTTCATGTCTTGTGAACATACTCCTAAAACATTGGTAGCAATGTCACATTTTCTAAAACAATATATGGGCCTCTTGGTATCTGGTACATTCATCCTAATGTATGTTGGGTAGCCTTCCCAGCTTGATAAGACATAGATAAATTTCATGTCTTATGAACATACTTCTAAAACATTGGTAGCAATGTCACATTTTCTAAAACAATATCTGGGCTTCTTGGTATCTGGTACATTCATCCTAATGTATGTCCCATTTAGCGCTCTTAAAAAGCTCTACAAAACAAAAATAATTAAGTGAATATTGTTATTCTTTTTATAAAAATTAAAACCTAAATAAGAAAAAACAAAAATAGAAGAAAACAGTATACCTCTAGCCACTTCCACCTTTCATAAATTCAATCTGTAGGATTGGTTCGAGTTTCTTAAAATACCTTTTCTCTAATCTTAAAATTGCATTAAGGATAACATTAAAATGCCTACTAAATGTCTCCCTATGACACATGAATCAAATTTTCACAACTTGATTCTTTATGTGATAGGCCAAAATATGCAAGAACATTGTAAATCTATTCCTCAACACACGTTTGTTATGTCATGAAGATGATATGTAAAATAGAGAAGAGAGCATAAGGCCTTGAAAGGTACACATGTTCATCCTAAGTTGCCCGATGCAAGTTTTATCATCTATGTGGATAAGTCATTATAGATTTCTAATTCATAATTCAAACCTAACCTTTACTCTTTTCTTAAGGACATATTTTTTTGTAATATCTCTCTACCATGACATTTATAATTGTTAATATATAACCATTAACATGTTAAACTTCAAGTAGAATAATTAAAACTTCTAAATCCTCATTTGTGTTAGCCAAATCCACAAAAATATCAATAAATGTATAAAAAAAAACATTAACTAATTTTTCTTAAGAAGAGTAGTCTGTATAATTTGGGAAAATGCAAAAGCAAAAGATATAAATGGTTTCTTAGCATATATATTTCAGAAGAAGTAATCACTAAAATTATTGCTAGCTACTTGCTAAAAATTAAAACTATTTTTTCTTATTCCAAATTTCTTTAAGATAATAGCAAAAAGAAAAAAGGAAAATCATGTCCAACTTGAACATGTTAATTAACATATCAAAATCAACAACAACAACAACAATGCAATATAAATATTAAAATTTTTATGTGAATTGACCATTTTACTTTTGATAGAATAGGTGATTAATCTATCATTTCCCTTGAATTACATGAAATATGAATGAGAACTAAGCATTTATGGGGCATCTCCTAGAAAAATGAGACCCATAATCTGGACTATTTTTCTGTCAATTTGAACCAACTTTTATGGTTGGATGGTGTTGCTAAGTGCCTTGTCAATGAATCTTTACAAACCCAATATGCTCTTATTCCTATTCATCTCTAGTCTCTACTATGGGCTCTAGAAACAAAGGACATGAGCAGTGACAACACCTATCTTATGGGTTTACTTTATGAAACCTTTTCAAGCAAACTTTGATACCAACATTTCAACATGTCACAATTATAAAGCACTAGCATTTGTCATAGGATAAAACATAAAAAAATTTATTTTACTATCTTCTAATTTATCAATGATGTGTGATTCAATCAGAAAGAAAACAGAGTGGAAAACACAAAAGAAACCTATGCTCTCAACAACCAACTCTCTAGCACATAAAACCCCTAATTTTCCAACCTTTCCTACACAAAATTATGGTTTTCTACCCAAAACAAACCTTCCAAGATTCAAAGATTACATAATAATTTTTAGAAATAAACATTACAATATGAAAACAACCATAAGCCTGACGTAAAAAAAAAAAAAAAATTAAAATAAATAAAACTTTGCTAAAACGCAATACTTGGCTAAAACAAAAAACAAAAAAGAGTAGCCCTTCATTAAGTTCCTAAAAAATCAAGAAAAAGATAACAAAGTTAAACGCTCGAACCCATGCCTCAATTTCTCAAAGAAATTATTACTGCTTCACTTTCATCTAATTACTCCTAAACCTAAACAAAACAAATTCTTTTTCAATCCAAACAATCATCAACACAAGATTCAAAACCCCAAATTGGTTTCCCAACCATTCATTTGATTTGAAAAATAAATAAATAAATAAATCGAATAAAAACACTTGGAGAACAAACAAAAAATTGTAATTGAAACCCTAGAATTGGAGAGCCAAGGCACTAAGCATTACTTAGCAAGTGGTATTATCTAAGGAATTTAAATTTTGAATACAACTTGAGGTTTCTATATTTTATTTTTATTATTTTATTTCAATGGTTTTTACTTTCACAGTTGGGTATATGATTGGTTTTTCTTATGCTTCTCCACCCATCCTAGCAAGGTAGAAATCAAGCAGCAAATTCTTAATTTCCTCCCTAAACTCTTATATCAAATACAAATTAAAGAGAAAATCCAAAATGATAGATAGTGAAATCAAAGGAAAAAAATCCTATTAACTTTGACAAAAGATTCTCCAAAACCAAACACTTACCTTCAGCCATCCAAAACTTCACTAGTGGTTAGAGGGCCCCTCTCTAAAAAATCCTTTGATTTGCTTAGAGCTCATCCGTGGAAAATCTCAGCTTGTGTTTAATTTAATTTATTGAGAGAAAATGAGATGGGATTTTTAAATCCCTGGATAAGCATATCTCGTGTTAATCCACTAGATTTTTAATTAAAATTCTTCAAAGAAAGGATTAAAAATGATCTCTGGATTACTAATCCTTCTTTACTTACTATCCAGTCACAATCCAAACATGGGATTGGAATTATAAATCATATCCCTTTTTCTAATCCATCCAACCAAACACAACCTAAGTGAATTAGGTAGAGGGCTTGTTAAGATCTTCACGGTAGGCAATTCTGATGTAGCTCTGGAAACACCAAATCTGAGAAAAATTACATTATTAGTATTATATATTTTTTGGTAAGTAAATTTTCTAAGAAAACACATTGTTTCAATTCTTAAAAACTATGAAGCTTGCCCAATGTAATTTATGGGTATTGGAAATTTATTGTTAGATGAAGATGCATTACTCATCAAACTTGTAATATTCTTGTTGATCCTTCCACATTTAATTTATTGTTGCTACTCTTTTAAAAATAACCCTTACAATAAGATGGAACCTACTTTCCATGTATTAAGTAAATCCAAGGATTCTCATACATAAATAAAACATAAGCTTTATTTGAAATTTTATTTATATGATGACTATGATAGATACATAGTCTATAAATTGTCATAAAATCAAGTAATTTCCTAATAATTCAACCTCACAAAAGCAATCTTCTGAAATTTAAAAAATACATTAATCATGTACCATGTTGAATTACTAAGAGCTTGTTTAGTGAAGGATTTAAAAATAATATTTGGTTTTCAAAGATAGAAAATAGCTTTTGAATTTATTTTTTACATGTTTGGAAATTGTTTTTAAGTTACCATTTTTAAAACAAGATTTAAAACTAATATTTAAAGGACAAGATCAAGTTATTATCTATTTAAAAAATTAAAAAGAAAAAGAAAAAGAAAAGAACCACTCCATAAAAAGCTACAGAAGAGAGAGAAGAGGTTTGTGGTATTCAAAACTCAAAGAGTAGATGAAGAAGAGTCTTGTCTCTTAGTTTAGGATTTTTCTCTCATATTTGTCCTCTTTTCTTTCCCTATTTCTCACCTTTTTTCTTCCTTTTTTTTTTTTTTTTTTTTTTGGTTTCTTCACAAAGATTTCTTCTAGTTTTGAGGTTTTTTTTCTTTTTGATTGTATGCGTTTTTCTTTATTTTATTTTATTTTATTTGGCATTTGGTTTGTGCATTTTGTGTATTGTTGTTTAAAATGCTAGAGGAATCTAACTTTTGAGGCTTTGAGGGAAAGTTCATTTCATTTTTAGGTAAAATGTGATGTGGGTTTTGTTTCTTTGGATGCTATTTTTTGAAACAAATTCTATGTCTTGTTTGATTTTGGTAATGCATTTTGTAATTTTCTTTTTCTAATTTAACAGGGTAATATATCTTACATGTTACTGGTTCCCCAAATTTTGTTCTCATATATATAACTAGTTAAAATTTTATAGCCTTGTGAGAGCTATTCAAGGAAGTATAGATCGTTGTCTCAACTTGATGCAAATGGGGAAAATATGTCAAATTCACTTGGTTTTCGACTTAATGTTGCTTGTTCTTATCTTGATTTGGTTTTAGATTCATTTGCTTCCTACTTGGATCTAGTTTTAGGGTTATAAGGAAGATTGAATCATCTATAAATAGACCACTAAATGCACTTAAAACGAAGACTAACAATTTCTGTAAGCCATAGGTGCTTCAAAAAGAACAAGAAGGAAGGTTCCATAAAACATAAGCAACATAGATAAATATAATGATTTATTCAGGCTTAAACATATTTTAGGGTTTTGGTAATCTTAAGAAATAGAGAAGAAACGTCTTGCATTATTTTAAATAATTATATACATACACAAGTGTTTAAGCTAAAAATCTCATCATTTAAGTTTTATTTAGTTTTTAACCATGTGTAGAGTATATCACTTTTAGTTTTAGTATCTTTACGATATTATAGACAATTTGAGGGTGTGCTAATTTTCATTTTATATAACTAGTCTTGCATTTAGATAAGTTGCAATTACTTGGCATTTATATTCATGGTTATGTGAAATTTAAAGACCTTCATTGTCATGGATACATTATGATGTGGAGGATATCAAATACAAAGAATGTGAAGGTGGTAAAATGCCTTGGCCAAAAAGGAGAGTGGTTCTAGTAGAGCATGGGCGAAGTAGAAAAAAGTGTCAAACCTTCAACCACTTGAAATTTGGATCTTTTATTAGAAAGCTTTTATAAAATGCATGATAAGGCTATAGACTCATGTCAGCCAACTAAAAAACCTAATGCTAATGCCCTAAGCCCTAAAGTAGTGGAATAGCAAGTTGCAACTAGGCTTGAAAAAGTCTTGCCACCTAGACCCAACATGAAAGACAAGTGCTAGTTACTTAGGAGGGAACTAGTTGCTTAAACCTAAGAAATCCAAGGCAAATAGAACCATGATCAGATAGGGGTGCTTTTCTATCTTGGTGAGTCCGTCAACTCAAGCTATCAAAATAAGGCCCTTATATCATCCATGAATTAAGGCGTGTAAATAATACTAGAACCTCTTAAGTCGTGATTTTAAGTCAGGTGGTTGTCATGTCAAAGTATATGGTACTTTGGCCACCAAGGTGACTAAATATCAAGGTACAGGTTTGCATTTAACTATGGTCTTGGACTGTATGGTAATGTAGTAGTTTATTTACATTAAGTAGTCTTGGATCCTATCAGTGAATAAGTAATATAGGTTTTAATAGTGATGGACCAAAAATTATTCTATAAACAATGTATCTAATAAAATTTAGCTATTACTTACAATGGAAAGTTTAGATATTTATGTTTATGTCTCATGGTATTTAAAAAGAAAATTACAAGAGTATCTACAAACTTGACATTGTTAGGGTTAGAATGTCATACCAATTACCATTCAAGTTCCCATTAGAACCAACAGGAATAGGAGAGTTTTCAAAGAGGATCTCCTTTTCAAGCTTTGTATTTTATATTTAAAACCCTTTCCAACTCTAGAGTGGGCAGTTTGAGGTAAAAACTATATAATACCACCTTATGCCCTTCCATTTAGAATATGCTATCAACTTTTTTTTTTCTTATTACTATTCAATATAAAATTAACTAAACTACTAAGCCATTTAGTCCATGGCCCATATCTGCTTGGGAAAATAATAAATGATTAAAAAAATAATAGATTATAGAAAACCATTTTGAGTTGAGAATTTATTTTTATAATTTGATATTCTAAGTTTAAGGTTCCATTTTTCTATTTAAATTGTTTTTAAAAAAAATTGTGTAGATTTCCACTACTAGTTATAAAGATGTGAATATGAATTTTTAATTTGGTTGTTTCATCTGCTTAAGGCATGTGATGGCTTTCTTTTAATTGCGAGGACTTCCTTTTAATAGTATGTGTGCTTTTTCTTAAATATATATATTTTTTTATTTTTTTTATTTTAGATTTTCGCTTTATGGCTTTATATTCTTCTAAAGCTTGCCATTTCTAAGAAAATACATATATAGAAACTAATAAGTATGATATTGTTCATATCATTTTCATCATGTAACATTGTTCATTCTATAAAACTGCAACAATAAAATTTATTCTTTAAACTATACTTAAATATAATGCAATATATTACAAGCATCAATGATTTTTATTATTATTATTATTTTGTCCAACAACATTTAATGGATCAATATATAACGACATTGTCGACTTTTTGAATTAAATGATGTAAGTTTATAAAGTTCTCTACCATAAAAAAAAAAAAAATTCATAGATATCATGGAAGAGGAAGTGAATAAAGGGAATATGAGAAATGGAATATTTGTAAAAAGGAAAAAAGGAAAAAAAGAAAAAAAAGAAAAAAAGAAAAAAAAAAAAAGGCTAGAATTCATACCGAAAATACATCTAAATGAACAACAAAGTTAATCATTGTTTTAAATAAATATTAATTAAGATCCAATGTATAAAACGAGTACCTCTTTCCGACTCCACTCATACCATTAGATTTGATATCCACATGAAGCAATCCTAGATAATGAAAATAAGAGAATAAATAATTCAACTTGTTAGTTGGGCAAAAGGTGGAAAACATAAAAGTTGAAAAGAAAAATGTCATTTAATGAGAATTTGGTGTTGAAAAAAAAAAAAAAAAACAATGATAGCAATTCTTATGTCAATTTAAGCCATCATGCCGCTTATTGGTGCACTAACATAAAAGGAAAAATATAGATTAATGGAACAAAGATTTATAAGGCTTTAACATGGTTCCACCTATCATATCTACATTTACCAATGAGAGAAAGTGATTTCATTGTACTACAAAAAAATATTATAAATAAAAACAAATGTAACTATTAAGCCCCAAAATATCCCATGTTCTCACCTCCATTGAGTGTCAAATACTCTTCCTCAAGCATCTACCTAATATGGGATCTATATACCCATCTCCATCTCATAAATTTTTTTGTCTGTGACCTATAATATTTATAAAGATATTTCTAACAACTTTCATTATTTCACAAGGAAACATATTAAATAAGAAAATACTCATATATAAAATACTTTATAAAATAATATATATTGAAAAGAATATATATCAAGTAAGACTTTGAGGCATATTTTAAATGTAGGTAAAAGAAAAAAGTAGGTAAGTTTCATCTCCAATACCAGGAAAAATTGTTATTCTTTATATGCTATTGACTTATGATTTCCTATTATAAACATTTGAACTTAATTTAATGAAATGTCTTCCAAACAAAATCATTGGCTTTCTTAAGATTTTATGAATTAGCAACCTAATACCAACACATTTTCAATTTTCTAAATCGAAATTATGACTCATCATGTAAAATTGCATTTGAATTATTAATTGATAAGATCATATCAAACTATACAAAGGTTAAAACAAAGTAATACAACACCAATACTAAGACATCTTGTTCACAAACCATATTCAATATAATAGAGCATTTAGGAAAATATAGTAAAAAAAGAATAGTATATTCAAATTAATTGTCCAAAAAAAGGAAACACTATTTCCTATGCTCCCAAGGATCACATGTGCTATTAGAAAACTTAGTTGTCCTCTTTTTCACATGTTACATATATAAGTAACATATTATTGCAATAACCAAAATCAAGATGATTCTATTAGCCATTGGCCTATAGATACTTTAAGTGAGATTATGTTTCAAATGGGCAACCATTTTACACATAAGAGACCACCTAAACCTCACTATAACAAAAGTGATGTTTCACCATAATGGTTTTTTCATTGTAAAAAATTGGTTTTTTGTAGTAAAAACATATTTGTCATGAAAAAAAATTCATTATGCAATCATTGCAACAAGTCTGGAACCGATTAATTTTACTCACAAATAAAGAATTTTATTCTTGAAAGTTACTTTTAGTGATGAATAATATTTGTGACAAAAAATAAATAATCCATAGAAAAACTACCTCTATCTTGAGACAAATTTCAGGGTAAAATAACAAAAAATAATTTTATGATGAAATATAACATCTTACACAAATAATTTTGTGGAAAAAAGTGGAGATCATGGTAGAATGTTATATACTTTGCAAAAATAATTCCTGTCATTTTTAGCGATGAAAAGTGAATTTGTGGCTAAAAGTGACATTTTTGTTAAGGTTTTGGTTTTTTTTAGTTGTTTGATTGGAAAATTATTGGAAAGTGGAAACTATAAATTTTTCTTGGGTTAAACTTCGAAGCTTTGAATATGAGAAAATTATTATAATTTTTTAGTTATTATTATTACTATTTTATTGTGGTTGTTTGGTTGTTGGGAAAATGGATTTGTTAGATTTGTGGTTGTTTTCTATGGTGGGGAAAGGATGATCAGTAATCTTCCATTTTCATTGTTTAATGGGTATAAAGGACGAAAAAAAAAAAATATCACAAGAGGAAAAAAATAGAAATATAAAAATGAGATTATCTAAATAGGGAAAAGAGAAGAAAGAAATAGAGCACAAAAACACCTAGGAAATTTTGTTGAGCGTTTTCTTATGGGTAGTGGAAATGGGTGCATATGATAGTAGAATAATGTGAAGACTATTGTGTTATAAAGTGTGTGATTAGATTGATTGAGATTCTACTAGTTCTCTTCTTAAGTAATTGTTCCAATTTGACTCGTAAGTTCTCCTTTTGATTTTAGGTTTTCTTCCTTTTATTTTTCCAAAATTTTCTTCCTTTCACTTTTTGTTTTGGGTTTAGACTTTAAAATCAATTTTAACTTCCCCCACTACTTTCCATTGAACAAACCCACCTTCATATTCTATACTCTATTAGGTAGGAGGTTCTACAATTTTAGTTTTAGTTAGGCTAGACCACCCACTCAAGTTAGAATCATGGAAAGATTCATATATGCACCACTGAATCATCTCATCAAGGAAAATAAATTATAAATCTAGAATATGCATAGGTTTTAGAGGAGTTTGAGTGGTTTTCAAACCATAAATATAGAAATGAATGTTTAATACTTGAGTTTCTTAAGGTTTTTTTGCCAAAAGAACTACATAATAAGGTGATTGCAGTACTCTCATTGCAATTAATTTAGGGGAGTAAACCCTTTCACAGATATTTTGGGATATGGAAATGACATATACGTGCAAAGTACTACCTGCAAGTTCAACCAATGTTAATAGCTATATCATGGTAAAAAAAAAAAAAAAATTAAGAAACTTTTAATATGAGAGATGCCTATATCTTCTACTTTGCATCTTGATTGCCAACAGATTAGGTTTTTAATGGGCTTAACCATGTTATAATCATATGGCTTGCTGATGTGTGGCACTATAATCGGGTTTTATTGCATATAATATGTATTCAAGAACTCAATTCTCAATCTCTCATAACCATGATATATGATACTACTATTATTAGGTTCTTTTTTTCTTATTGTTGTAAATAGAAAATGAAAATAATGCATGGTATTGAAATTTTTTTATGTAGTGTGTTTGTTAAACTTATTGAAGATAAAGTTTTACCTTTATTTTGAATAAATAAATAAAATATTCATTTTTAGTATAAGTTACAACCCAATGCTCAAACAAAAGTTGTTGAATCATGAGAATCTTAGGCTCAACAACTAATTATAGTGTTTGTTCCATTTGAGGAACACCAAACCCAAAACAAATAAACAATAGGAACATTACACATCATGGACTCAAAAGTCATTCCACCTCCCCTCCCTCCCACTCAACTAAGAATTTCAACCTTAGATCAACTCCAATAAAGAAAAATACATGAGGAGACTTGAACAATGTTCAAAAGGAAAATGTGTTATAATATGTTGCATAAGACTAAGTCTAGTTGTAAACTATACTATAAAAACTTGCACAAATAAATAAAACAATACATATAACTATACATTCTTAATGTTTAGTTCTTTAATTATGTTTTGTATTCTTCAATTTAACCATTTAATTCTCTCTTTGACATTTATTATTTCTTTAAGATATATATAAATAGAGAATACCTAGTAATATGATTTAACCATTACAACAAGAAAGTGATAAAGAAAATGAAAGATAAAGCAAGGCTTATTGGGATAATATTATAATTGATGCATTTATTAAAGTTTGTACTATTGAGACTTTGGTTGGAAATAGACCAAATAGTCACTTTAGCAAGTTAGGAAAAAAAATATGATGAAAGCCTTCAACAATTTGATTGGAAGAAACTATCAATATAGAAAACTTAAAAATAAATGGAGTTCTCTTAAAAAAAGATTGGTAGTTTTGGAATACTTCGATTATGAAAGAGTTTGGCCTTGGGTAGGATTCTATGAAGCAAACCATCAATGAAAACAATGAATGATAGGATAAGAAATTGAATGTATGTTTTATTTATTTATTAAGCTTATTTGGTTAATTATATGATAAACTAAATACTCTTGTTAGAGAATCCTGACGTAATAAAGTTTAAAACAAAGACCTTGAAAAATATTGAACAATTGAACAAAATTTTCAAAGATATTGTTGTTGCTGGTGAAGTAGCTTGGCACCATCACAAGGCTATGTAGGACAAGATGTTGATGTTCTATCAAAGGTGGGGAACACATGAGGATAATATGGTAGATGGCCAAGATGACTCTAGTTGCAATTTGTTGCTCGATACTATTTTTAAAACCTAATCAAAGGTTGAGATTATGCGGTTAAAGTGCATTTATAAGGCTATGGAGAATAGGTCTTCTATCACATCTAAAGTAGATAAGCTTAGTTGTAGTGTTGATGAAGTAATGAAACTTATGTGGTATGCCAAAAGTGAAGAACGACTTTGAGTTGTATATGATAACTGCATATATCCTAGTTGTCAAGGAAACTAGAGTGATGATTATTAGATTAGAAGACCAATTGATCAAATTGCATGAGATGAGCATAAGCATGTTTGACTATTGGAGTTGTTTCTTGCTTTATTGAAACATATCTTTTTTACCTAATATTCTTTAGATGTTGGGTTGAGGGGATGGAGAAGGTGTTGGTTTGCTTGGTGTGTGAGTGGGAAAACCATTATGCCCTTATCTTTGGTGGTAAAGTTCTTATAAGATTTTGTAAAGTTTTTCATTTGCTTCTAATGTGTAATTCTTCCATTCTCCTTTATATTTCATTTTGGTCATTTGATATTTTCTTTGAGGTTCATTAATAGAGAATGTCTAACAATAGTGGGAATTCTAAACTTCAATGTTGAACTTTTTTTTAATATAATATAACTATATTCATTGTAAATAGACATTATTGCATGTTTATTAATGTACTTTTTATCTTATTTTTATAGATATGTTTTCTAATAACAATGATACAAACAATCAAAATTTTGAGGGCAAGAGCAATAATGAACATGATTTTTATCAATTGGACCTTATGGGATGTGTTGTAGTTGTAACACTTACTAGCTACAAAAAAAAGAAATCTTGTAGAACTTCTTCCTACACATGATGTAAGTTTGTGATGGATGTTTTGAATGCTCATGAAATTAGATGTTTTGAGTAATTTAGAATAACAGAACATATGTTTATGAATTTATTAGAAACATTTACTAAAAGATATGGTCTAAAAGAAGTTTTAGCTATACCCTTAACAAAAGCTTTAACAATATTTCTCCATATTATAGGTCATGGACTTAGCAATAGGATGGTTTAAGAAAGATTTCAACACTGGTGAATTTATATGTTGCTGGTTTGAGATTATATTAGATTTTGTTTGTCTTATGGTTATGGATATTATAAAACAAATTGATCCATAATTTAGGGAGATCCTTGATAAAATAAGAAATTGTGATCTGTATTGGCCATATTTTAAGCATTGTATTAGGGTAATTGATAGAACTCATATACCTATTGTGGTTCCTAAAGATAGACAAATACCACATATTGGTTGAAAAACATGACTAACTAAAACATTATGGTTGTATGGGTTGTCAAGATATATGATTTTCACATTTGCATGTGTTAGATGGGAAGGTATTGCTCATAATGCACACATCCTTTTAGAGGTATAAAAAAGGTCAAAATTGGATTTTTCTCATCCACCTAGAGGTTTGTGAATGAAAATATCAAAGTTTCTTTTGTGATTAAATTGTTATAATCTAACATAATTTTTATTTTTTTTTGTAAATAAATAATTTAGTAGATAATGTTTAACCTTAAATGAGTTAATATTTAAACCCTTACAAAGACTAGTGTTACCATCTTTAAGATTTTTGACATGGTAGTTAAGTAACAAGGAAATATTTAATCATTAGACATTTATCTTTGAGGTGTACAATTGAGAGTGAAGAATGTTATAAGAAATGCATAGTTTTCCTCTTAAAAACAAGTAAAAACTATTATTGTTTCAATGAATCTTCATAACTTCATAAGGATTAATGTTAGAATGAATATGAAATTTAAACCTTATGATGATGATTAAGGGTTATTTTCACCTAATGAAGAAGGGAGTAGAGTGGATTCACTTGTTGAGGAAGCTGGTTCACATCATACAAGATGGATAGAAGAAGAACATGATTGAATTGCATATCTTCTTATATCACATTGATTTTTTTATTATGACATTATTATGCAAGAATATAGTTTTTCTCTCATTTTTGCTATCAAAACATTTGTCTTCTTATTTACTTTTAATTAGTAAAGTTTTTTTTTTTTTTTTTTTGTTGAAAGAAAGTAAACTAACATATAATCATATAAAATATTATCCTTTATTCAATATTTTTTTTATAGATTTAAATATTTTTGTAATTACTCTTCAAAATTTTATTATAATAATAAAAAAATTGTTTTTAAGCTAATATAAATAATCAAATAATTTGTTTTACTTTGAAAAATGATTATATCATGATTGATGTCTATTTATCAATTCAAATTTTTTTTGTAAATATTTTTCAAAATTTTCTTGTAATCATAAAACTTATTATTTTTACTTTTTTTTTCAATAATATAGATGTTTATATATATATATATATATATATATATATATATTACTATAGATGTTTATATAATATTTTACCTTAGATGTTTATATTCTTTTGTTGTAAAAAATTATTGGTTTAGTATAATATTTCCTTTTGTAATTAAATTTTATGTTTTTTTTTATAATTTATTAATATTAAAAATGTTTTTGTAACTATACAATGTATTATAAAAAACACTATTAGAATCACTTTTCTTGATTCCCATAAAAGTGTTTTTCACATAAGCGCTATAGAATAAAATACTTTCACTAAAATACTTTAGTAAGAAACACTAGCAACTAGTTTCTAATTATCATTAATTCAAGAGTGTAAAGATAACATGTTACTTTGTTTATAATTATTGCGTTTTCTATTCTTCATAAAGTAAATTATTGTAACTATTTACCCACAAACTACTAAGGGATTTTAAAATACACATTTTCTAACCACAATCATCAAACCATAAAATTAAAGATTACTATAGAAAAATTTAAAATAAAAAACAAAGGATGTCATTGAATAAATAAAAGTACATAGAAAAACAAAAATAAGCATATAATTCCCAAAACAATAAAGCACATAATAAATATGCATGTATCCTTATTACATCAATGGAAATTTGTAAAAAGTTTATCATATATATTGAGGTTCATTACTCAGCCCAATGTCACGGGATGCTTCAAATGACCCTCCCCATGGGCTTATATAGGAGGAGGGAAGCTTCTGGAGACTCCTGGAGCCATCTACAGTAAGCCATTGGTGGGAAGAGTGTGGAAGGTTCTAGAAATGCCTAGAGATGTCCACACATCTCTACACTATGGTGGAAGGCATGGGAGGAGTCCAAGGCTTTCTAGAGAGTTCTAGGAATCTCTTGTATATTCTTGTACATAGGGTTGTACATAGAATAGGGTAGGATGTTCTAGAATATTCTTGATTTGTAAGGGAACCCTCCAAGGTTCTAGAGAGTTCCCTTGGTGCCTATAAATAGGTGAGGGCCTCATTTGGCCAAGGCACCACCCAAATCACTTCCTAACCAAACAAGTGAGCTTCCAAGCACTTGTAAAAGCTTCTTTGAATAATAAAGAGCTTCCATTCTTTAAGGAGTTGCCTACTAAGCTTCGTAAGCTTTTGAGTCGCGAGTGTCTTAGCCGAGCAAGCTAAGCATTGGGGATCAAGGTTGACTTAGCAAGATCAAGCGTCTTGACTTGCCTAAGTGCCGCACGAGCTTAGTGAACGACTAAGTCCGTGACACCAAGCTGGGTTTTCCTTTTTTTTTTTTCTACAAGATAAATAATCAAATAAAATGTCATATGTACATCCATATAAAGAATTTTTTGAGTAGGACATGATATGTTTCTATTAAGGTGATGAAGATAAATAATCAAAACCTATTGAAAAATATTGTTTAACATTGAACAATGTTTGTATGAGAGGTTTCACATATCAATGGTTTGTATCATCATCTCCTACTTTGCATACCCTTATAAATCCCATAAAAAAATTATTTCCTAGAAATTTGTTAGGAAACTAATAGAATTTTAAACTTACCATTCAAACAAAATTGCAAAATGATTATGTGAATGAAATTACAAGCATCTAAATCCCTAAGAGAAAAACAAAGAAAGTGTGAGAAATTCTTATTAAAACACAAGAAAAAAATTACTTCAATAAAAATTATGAGAATTATGTGGGAAAAAGTTTGGAATTTATATGCAACTATTAAAATGATAACATTAATCAAGAAACATTTCTACTAACTATCTAAAAAATATTTATGAGACTACCTTTATGAAGTCATAGATATTCAAAATGGGGAATAAGCAAATCACATTTTATTCAAAAGAATTTTTGTAGAAACAAACATAGCATATATTAATTCGAAGGAATTCTTTGATTTCTCTCAAGAGAGAACTGATGGAGTTCTTTTATAAAGATTTCTAGGTCTTTATTTCTTAAATATCCTTATTTAACTTGAACAAAATTATAGGTAAGATATTCTCCTTTGTTTTTGTAATGACCTACTCTCAACCATGTAGATATTATCTGTTTTGAGCCTAAGAACCCTTATGGCTTTAAAACATGTCTAAGAGGAGCTAATACATATATAATATCAAAAACTTTTTCTCCTATTTGATGTGAAATATCACAAACACCCCTTATAGACATAACGTCCTCGTTATGTCTTATGTGATTATGGGGCCAAACAAGTAGATAACCCACATAGGGTTAAACAAAACCCTACACCAGGGTCAAGATTGGCTTTGATACCACTCTATCACGCCTTAAGAACCACTCTAAGGGTGTAACGATCATTTCACATCTCAAGTCTCAAGACTTAAAGTGAAAATGACTCAAACAATCATCTTGTAACCAAAAGGTTACCAATTACCAAATTCCTATTCTAAGTAGTAAAATATACTATAATCCTCAAAACTCAACTATTTAAAAAAAAAAAAAAAAAAACCCTAACACATCAACCGTTATGTTATTGTCTAAACAACATGAAACTTAACAATTCAAATAGTCATTAAATTCTAACATTTAAATCATGTTCAAAATTAAAAGTTTAAACTAAAAAACTGAATAAGGACAAATTCTCCACCTAACCAATCACTCCTTACCCAAACTGAGAGTACTTAAAAAATGTCAACCAAAGGGAATGAACTCAAAGTCTAATAAAGAATATTAATACACTTTCATAGATCAAACATTTTCAATTATCATTACGAATATGAGATACAATATACAATCTTTTTTATAAAAAGATTTGAGTTCAAACATACTAAAGCATTCAAAACTTTTTCCATCTAATATTTTCATATTTATGTGAATAATAATTTCATATCAAATCCAAATAAAATGCACTTAAAACATTTTTACTCTAGTTATCAAATAGTAAATAGTGCCTCGATTAGGTGGGACTTCGTTGTCTGATTAGGTGGGACATTACAAATGAATGGCTAACTTCAAATTTGTTCCTTTTATTATGGACGAAACCAAACACTACTAATACTAGTAACCCCTAACCAAACCCATAGAGGTTAGGGTGCAAAGCAATTACATTTTCTAACAAGAAATGTGAAGGTCAACAATTATAACCTATTGACCAGGGCATAAAGGTCAACAATTATAACCCGTTGACTAGAGCAAAAAAGTCAACAATTATATCCCATTGGTTAGGGTTAAAAAAACCAAAATTAAATACCTTATTTCATTTATTCAAACTGAAAAATAATAATAATATCTCTACATTTTCTATTATAAACAAAAAAAATTTGTTCTAACATATTTTTCATGCAAAATATAATTGATCCATTCATTGAAACAAAAGTAACATTTTACATATTTCAAAATAACATGTAAAAAAAATATTTTATTTTACAAAATCTGAATTAATTTTGCTTACCTCGAAGAAGCACTCAAAAGCTTGAAGAATTTAATCCTAAAGAATCTACTTCTCACCTAACATAATATAAGAAAAACAATAATTATTACTAGTAACTATTTATCTAAAATTATAGGTTTGACAATCCTAATAGTTTTCTATATAGGTATTTTATTACCAATATTATTCTCAACTTCTTAATCAATAGCAATTTAATTAGTGAATTTTCATTTTTTTTATGAAAGTTGTGTTTCCAAATATGTTCCCAAAAATATATCTTTTTTTCTATTATTATTAAAACTCCTAAAAGTGTTTTTTTTTCTATCTATTACATTAAACAATCATCATCATCATTTGATTTCAATTTGATTAATTAGTTTTCTCAATTTTTAATTTATGTAAGATTCTTATTCCAAAAGTTTATCTCTAAGAATCCTCTCTATTTACTTAATGGTTTAAAGTAAATTCCCCAAAAAATTACTCATTTTATTTAAATAAATATGTTTTCCTATTATTATTACTATAATGTACTTCTTTCTATTATTATATTATCTTTATTATAAATCTTTAAAAGTTTTAGAATCACAAACATCCTAAACATTTCACATGTGCAACAAAGCTAATTCTAATTTTTTTTTTTTTTTAAGTTTCATTCCATTATTATTTTTATTATTATAACAATATCTTTTTCTTTTCCACTTTCTTAAATAACAGTTATGCACTTCAATTTTTATTTTATTTTACTTTTTTGTGTTTTCTAGAGTAACATTGCTATCATATTAAACATCTCTCTCTCTCTCTCTCTCTCTCTATCTATCTATCTATCCATCTATCTTTTCTCTTTTTAGCCACTATATTACACCAATTCCTAAATCTTCTAATATTCTACCTAGCTACCATTAACACGAGAAACACATCCTTTTTTTTTTTCACAACTAAAATCTAAGATTTATTTTCTTCAATTTACTTTTCATTGTTATTATTATTATAATTATTTGCTTAGATCTATTTATTTGAATATTTAGAATTTTCTCATCATTAATAAATCAAACTATGTTCATATATTTCTAATTTTTTTTATCTAAAAATTAAATAAACAAACCCTAATCTAAATTGAGATATTCCAAAGAATTTTTAAAGTGTTAAAAACTATTTAATGAATCTAAATATAATCTAAGGATTATAATTTTATATGGAAAAACTAATTTTCAAACCCTAAGCTCCCAAATCTTCAACCCCACATTACCATACTTTTTTCGATCACTCTAATCTTCGTGTAAAAAAAAAATTTGTATAAGAAATTAAAAAAATCTAATTTATACCTAGGGCTTTTAAAAGTGAAAAGATTTTTCTACCATTTTTAAATTTATTTAATTTATGTTTTATTTCTAACTTATGATTTTACCCCCAAAATTAATTTGGGGCATTACAATTTAATTCTTCTATAAAGATCTTGCATTGTGAGATATGCCATCATGATTAAAGATAAAATCGTCTCCTCCTTTTTCTTATATTGATTCTAAATATAGTGTGGATATTTCCTTTTTTTTTTTTCAACTCTAAAATATAGGTTCACTCATTACTAGTCTTCTCCATGTTTCATCAATTTTACTCTAATTTTAGCTAACCATTATTTTAGACTTGATCAATATTATGGTTTCTCAGTTTTGTTTTCTTAATTTATCCATTCTCTAGCTAACCCTATGAACCTCTTATTTTCATTTATTAAAGCATATATTTTTATGTTACATTAATTGATCATCACATTTAAAATATATCTAATATTCGGTCTCAATCAATAGGATGCTTGCAAATGCTACCAATAAACATGATTTACATTTTGAAATATTAGTAATATATGGAAAATCAACCAGAAAACAAACCTTCCAAAATGCTTTCTTCGAAGTATCATCAAGATAGTATTTATTTTTTAAGGTAGAAAGACTTATAGTAGAATATGTGTTGTTTTTTTTTTTAAAAAAAAAAATCTATTTTGCAAAGATTTTTGAAAATTTTTTAAAATAAAAGATAAAAAAATGTATTCATGTTTTTAAGAGTGAACAATCTAATTTAAAATTATTCCAAGATAAGTATATTTATTTTGAAAGTTATTTGTTTATTAATAAATTAATTTCAATTAAAAAAAATAACACATATCATATAAAAAAATTAAAATAATAAATTACTACTACTATATAATATTATTTCTATTTACAAAGTTTGTTTGACCTAAAAAATATATATAGGATACTTAAACTTTACTATTATTTATTAAATTTTCCTATTTAAATTCAATACCGGGTGTGTTATTGGATATATAGGATATTTAAACATTACTATCATTTATTAAATTATTTAATTTAAATGCATACTAGGTATGTTATTGACTTAAAGGTGTTTTGTTTATTTTGATTTTTGATAAAGAGTTATTTATTTATTTATTTCATTTCTTATGTTTGTTTCTTCTTGACACCTTTGGTTAAATGCATTCTATGCCATTTTTGGGCATTAGGTTAATAAAAACTGTAAGAACCATAAGGTAATGATACAATAAAAACATTGATGCATGTAGGCTCAAAATTGAAACCTAAAAATATTTAAACACAAAGGCATGTGGACACAAACACAAAAAGTTTTTAAAGTATATTTAAGAAAGGAAAGGAAGACAAAAATAAACTATAAATTGAATTAGATTGGGATTAGTATTTATTGGAGTCAAGTTAGGAATAGCTAATAGGAGATTTAGAATTAGAAACATAATAAATTATTAGAATCCTAGTAGAATTTGGATTTCATAGAAGCTTATAAATAAGGCTAATTGATGTAAAGCAATGCATTACTAATTGATGTAAAGAAAAGTATTGATAATTAAGAATATTATGTTTTCTTACATGCTTTTGCAAATGTCAATGGTGACGCTTTATTGATTTATTCTCAGTGAGATTTCTAGAAGGCCTTAGTGAGACTCTTAAAGATTTCTTTTCCTTTTTCTTCTTATACTTTTTCTTTATATTTTATATTTGATGTTTTTTCTAATGTCATAAACTTCACCCCTTATTTCTCTCTTATCTTTGTTGTAGATATCTGTTCAATGGTTGTCTTACATCAATAACATTACCATACAACATTTTTTCTCTTCTTTGAGTGAAACTAAGTTCAAAATTAGCTTTAAAAAATTAGTAGCATTCATAGAAGAAAACAAAAAGCAAATTGAAAACTTGAAAACCTCAAATTAATTAGAGGTTCCATACAAAATAGCTTCAAAAAGGGAAATTAAAGACTCCCTAAAGCGTTGTCTTAGGAAATAATGTCATGGTATGATCAGCAAGGGTCAAAATTTATCCAACTATAGCTAGAAAGAGCTTCATATGGGAGTAATGAAGCATTAGAATTAGGTTGTAGGTTGGCATAGGTACACAACCTTAACTATTAAAAAAAAATAGAAAATACCATTGGAGGGTGACTGCTTGTGAAAAAGAGTGTCGTGCAAAAATTTGGGATAATAATAATAATAATAATAATAATATAAGATCCCCTCTACAATGTGAAGTAAGAAATTTTGGTTTCTTGTACATATAATGCAGTTTGGAGTTTGACTATTAACTTTGTGGATAGGCAGGGTTTCAAGGGATTGAGAAAAAAGTTTTTTAGAGAATATTATTAAAAGCTTCTTAAAATCTTTTGCATCTTTCTCCTACATAAAGAATACAAAAGAATCCTACCAAGCCATTTTATTTTTGTACATATCTTTCCTAATTCAATTGGAATTCTAGGTTGTCTTCCTATATTAAATAAGATTTAAAACATTAGTACCAAAAACAAAACTATTGAGCTTGGGCCTATGTTTGAGTTTTAACTTTATTTAATTTCTAAGGGATAATAACTTGTGGAATCTTTTGAATAACCTAACCAACCAAATGGTTAACTTTTCTTTTTCCATATTTATGTAATAAATTGCAACTAATTTAATCCATAAACAAATAGAAAGTTACTAACCTTCACCAAGATTTCTAAAGCTTGACTTCCTTGATAGGATTTGAGAAGAGAAAACATACCAAACACAATTGAGTGAGCTCATATCTATGATTTGCGGGACAAATCTACATCATGAATTTTAACACCTAGGGGTGTGAAATTATGATGTGGATCATCTAGGCTTCTTAGCTTTTTCAAATATGATCCATTGTTCAGAGCATTATTTGTTGATTCTTATGAATTCCTTTTGTGGAAGGAACACATCAGACTTGATTCTAAGGAGATAACTATTTGCTTTAAAAGATCTTAACAACATGCTTTATCTTATTTCAATAAAATTAAATGAAATATAGTTCTTTACTTTTCATATGTAAGAAGATAAGACACAATGCAAAGAGGATGACATTTGTGATATTTCACATATGAAAATAAAGAGCAAGTGAAATAGTGAACATAAACTAAGGAAGTCATTGTTGATAGAGTCCATTGTTAGTAGTTCACTATCTACATTATTTTGTTGCGACAAACTAATAATCGACTTTCTTGGCAAATAATTCATTTAGTTGATGGTAATGATGGATTTTGAAAAATATATTTATGAATTCTTATCTATGAGCTTGTCTATAATTGATGCAATGTTGGGAAATTACATTATTCCTTTTTTTTTTTTTTAATATTATCTTTATATATTCTAGGATCAACTAGGTTCTACATTTTCTTAAAATTTTCTATAAGAAGGTTCAAGAATATTTCAAATTGTCTGAAAACCCATATGAAAGGCATTTTCACAAATTCTTGCAACTACATGGGTGGATAGTTATGTGAAGGGACAACAAACAATAACATTGTAGTTCTTTGATTTATATATGAAAAGCTAACTTACTTAAAAATGAGACTAATAAAAAATAATGCAAAACACATTCTTTATATTACTTAAGCCCGAATACACTCAAAGCATAGTTGATGTTATTCCAAAGTAACCTAAAATCTAAAGATCCAACAAATGTAAATCCAAAAATTTACATTCAATGGAAGAATCACCTACTTGAAAAGGGAATGAAGCCCTTTGATTCTAATAAGAGAAACAAACTATACTAAATATAAGACTCCTCAATTTTCTGAGATAGTAATGCCTTAAAATTATTTATAATCACAACTATATTTTATCTTATTTAACAGTTGAAAATGACCAATTTCATTGAAAAAGAGCATGAACTTGACCATGTGTACCAATTTGATTAATTGCATATAGTGACTGAAACAACAAAGAAAGGGCTCACTTTAAGTGCAATTATACCAAACAATTGTTTAGATTTGGTGAGATGGAGAAATTTGGGAAGCACCCAATGAAAAAGTTTAAAAAGAAAAGAAATTACCCATTACATTCTTTTTAGCAATGATGGCATTGAGATGTCATTGGAAAATGTGATAAAAATGTCTTAAAGTTATATATATTGAAAAAAAATTACATAAATTAATAAGTAGCCAATAGTTTGTAAGTCAATGATTTTCTATTAATCACATTGTTTGAAACACAACTACTAAATTTGCTCCACAAAAATATAGAATTTGAAACCAAAAGGAGTAAATGCAAACAAACAAAGAAGAAAGTGGTCAAGGAGCAAAAAAGAGCTTACAATTTCTAAATAATTATGACAAAATCATAAGGTAGAGTTTTAGTGAACCATTTCTACAGTAATAGTTTTTCATGGTTTATAATGAAAGGGGTATCCAATATCGCTACTACCAAAACCAAAAACCTAGTCAAGCCATTAAGTAATTGTTCTTACCTCTCTACGGAAATGAATGATGTGTTTACTTATTGATCATTCTTGCCAACTTTCAAAATAATTAATTTTAGTTCAAGCAAATGGATGAGTATTTAAAAACCTTTCATCCATCAATTCTTGTTATTTATTGCCCTTTCCCTAAAATTTGCCCAACCAAACATGTTCTTATCTTCTACATTCCTAAATTCTCTACTAAGGCTTTAAGGCAAATTAAGAAGCAACAAATTTATAGAAAAAATAAAAACGAAAATTCAACATTACAACACACTAAATAGAAATTCAAACTCAATTGTATCACTTTGGGCAACAACAATATCAAAATAAATATGAAAATTCAACATTATAACACACTAAATAGAAATTCAAACTCAATTGCATCACTTTGGGCAACAAGAATATTAGATCTATTGCTTAAAAAACAATGTGAATACCTATTTACAAAAACAGAGAGAGAGAGAGAGAGAGAGTTAGTGAGCAAGAGATTGAGAGCAAACCTGGTCTACCAGTATCTGAATGGAGTGAGTTTTGCCTCTATGTGTGTGTAGGATTTCCAAAGTAGGGGTGATGTGGCTTCTCTATTAGAGGAGTTATGTTGAAGATTAGAACCTCTTATCAATCGAAAGCACAAGAACTAACCTATCCATAGTCTCATAAAACCCTAGAAATATACAATTTTCAAAGAAAAACAAGACCATATCAAATTAAATCAAACTTTAGAAAATTGTTTCCATGAAACCAAAATATGGAAGAGAGAGGAAATTAATACAAATCAGAGGTGAGAGATTCAAAGAAATGAGATAGAGAAAGGGTTTGAGAACTTCATCATGAACCAAAGATTGGGAAAGAGAAAGTGTATATAAGGGGTTATGTTGTATTTGTTAGGGAATTATTCATTTTATATTATTATCCAATATCCCTAAAAAGAAACTACCGTCTTAATCAATGTTTGTCATTCAATAAGGTTGACATTTTACTGTCCCATAGATATGTTGAAAAAAAAAAAGCCTAGCAAAAAAATTGTTTCTTTTTTCACATAGATTCTTTATAATGATTTTGTAATGCTACTAATTGTAGTTTATTTAAACAGTATATATATTAGAAGACTCTTCTTTTTTAGTAACTTCAATCCTTTTGAAAGGTCAATTCTTTTTGGTAACTTTTTATTTTATAATTGTTTTGCATAACTATTATATATATATATATATATATATATTCAAAGATTCATTTATTAAGAGTTTTGGTGTCTATTATATTTCAATTTAAATAACTATATAATTTTTTCAAAAAGAAGTTTTTATTTTTTATTTTTTTTAATATCAATTTTCTTTTATTTTTTTTAGAATTTCTATCTTTGAATATTTTTAAAAAATAATTATACAAATAAGTATTGAAAATTTATAAATAAAAAAAAATTGAAATATTTAATTTTCTTTTTCAAGTTTTTACTCATTCAGTGGTAATAATATGAAAAATAATTGTAATTTGACATTAGTATAAAGATAGAAATAATGTGAACCCAATTAAAAGTTTGTTATTCTCCTTTAAACATCAATTGAATTATAGAAGATATCATAAAAGCCTCTTCAAAGAGTGGTGATAGTGAAGGGTCATGAGCCCGAGTCCCAAGGATTACAATTTAACATATATATTATATTGTTACAAAATAACATTCATCATTAAAAGAGACTTTTTGCCACAAAACTTTCCTTAAGATAGAGATGTTTTTTTTTCCATCAATAGTTTATTTTTTGCCATAAATATTATTCATCACTAAAAGTCACTTTTAGAAACAAAATTTTTTATTTGTTGGTAAAACTTTTTAGTGACGGACTTGTTACGACAATCTTGCAATGAATGCTTTTTGTGGCAAAAACATATTTGCCATGAAAATTCAACATTTTACCATAAAAACATTTGTTACGAAACATCACATTTGTTGTAGTGACTCTTGGTAAAAAATAATTACCTCTAAAATAGGCCAATGAAATTATTTCTTACCTTCAAATTAAAGAAAAAAAAAACTTAATCTCTATATCATATATTGTTCAACGATTTTTATTTATTTCATTTGTGCATGATCACCTTAATTATTGACTAAGATATAATTTTCACATTCTTATTGACTCATGCCCAATTGGTGTCTCAGCTGATTTGTGTTCAGCTGGTGCTCCTTGATTGAGGAAGTGATCAACAAAATTTATACCTATAACACCATACACTAGGGTAGCAAATACAAAGCTACTATAGTATAGTGGCTCTAGGATCGTTCACTGGGAATGATGAACAAGCAATCAAGGATACCAATTCCAAGTGAATTGGTCTTGTTTCATTTCACGGTTAGCTTAAGGAATAAAACACAAACTTTGATTGGTAAAGGTTGAGACTTAAACTAACTAACTTAACAGAAGTTTGGAATAATTTAGGAAGAAAAGCATTCCTTGGAGATTTAGGTTCACTGGGGTGGTTCCTCATGCAAAAGACATAGCTCTGGTCAGATGGTTCATTTCCTCACATTAGAGATTCAACTTAAAGTCAATTCTCTAATCGGTGATGTACAGAGACTCCTTCAATTAGATTTCACTTTAATTCTCACTGATACAACTTGCAATGGTTCATGCCTCTCACGAGCACTTACCATTCAAGGTGATCTTTAAACTTGGACTTCCCTTCACAAACTCGCAAGAGATAACTAATGGATGTCTCCTAGGAGTCCAAAAGCTTACCAAGTGTTGGTAATTCCAGAAAATCCTACCTTGAAGTCACCTACCAGAGGCTCGCAAGGGGTAAACTAGTGCATTTCCACGGTTGGAAATCACTTGCCTTACCAAGTGTTGGCCCAGGTGACTCCAAAGTGTTTTAAGTTAACTAAAAACATAGAAATCACTAAAGGATTTCACTTCCTCTTCATTACTAGCTAAAACCACAGAGCTTTGCATTCTTGCACTTGGAACCTTCCCCGGCAACCTTAGCTCCAAGGAATTAGAGGTTTAGTTACTCATTCTCTGGGGAAAACTCCTCAAAGAATTCATAACTTAGTAAGAAAATGAAAATACAAAGTGAGAAGGTAAGGCAGTAGAAAGAAAAGACTTTACTTGCTTACCAAATGGTTACAGAAGGAACTCTCCTCCTGAGAACAGGCTCTCGAGAGGTATATATATCAAAACAATATAAAACTAATTGTTACATAGATATTTGGTCTTTTTACTAACTTAAAAACTAAGGAATCATGTAATTGGTGGTTTACAAGGAGTATTTTGGGATTTAGACAACAAAAATCTAATGGAAAATATCTCCCAATGTCGGTAGCAAGCTTCGGGAGGCTTCAGGAGCCATTTCGCAGGAGTAAAATGGTGTCTGCGAAATTTCGCAGACACCCAAGAGGGCTGCTACGACTGTCATCAAGAATATGCTCCATGACTGATCCTCTTTGCTTTTTCTCCTTGCAATCCGGATTCACTCTTGGAAAGTGAATTCTCAACTTTGCCCAAGATTCCTCATAGCTCTCCTCAGTCTTGACATGCTTTGGTGATCAAAATACTAACAAAAACACCAAAACTTACACAAAGTGATCAAAATTGCTTTAAAGGATCCTTAACATGCCAATTGAGTTAAAAGGCCTAAACTACTACTCAAAAGTGTTAAAAAGGATTAATTAAAGGCTATCAAATAGCACTTTTTGAGTAGTAATCACTCCCCCCAACCGACATATTGCTAGTCCCTTAGCAATATAGGAGAGAAAATTAAAAATAAATAGCACACTAATTTAAAATTTACAACATCATGCTAAACAAAATCACTTCTCAAGTGGCATGATGATCTATTTCTCACATGAATCATTAAAGAAATACAAACCCAAATCTCAACAAGAGTCATAACAACTATGCTAAACACTGTCAATCAAGGGAGTGCATTATGCAAACTGAAGTTTTAAAATCATTTCACTTTCTAAGAACTAAACTTCAATCTTCCACAAAAATCTGTGTATTGGTTCCTTAGATTCTGAGAATAATATGCTACTAATCTCTCCCCCCAACCTATCTCTTTTCAACACTTTAGCAAACTGACCAAAATCAATAAGAAAAGAACACACTTTCATCATTTTTTTTTTTTTTTTTTTTTAAAGGCAGCTTTATGGGGTACTCTTTCTGACTTGTCCATGTAATGGGGGTCCATCGATGACTCCCAACCAATTAAGGTTTAGGGCACCAAGTTTTAAGGATCTTTCAACCACTAACTCCTCGGATTTTTCCCCGGACTTTTAAGAATGAATTTCTAATACCCAAGCATCTACCATATGCTAACTCTACCTATTCACCCTTGTAACGAGCATTGAGGTCGGTGTCTCCCAACCAATTAAGGCTTAGAGCACCAGGCTTAAAAGATTTTCACCATATACCCCTCAGACCTTGCTCGGGTTTCAAGGCAAGCAAACAACTTTCTTTATTTCAAAGGCTCATTGGCCTTTTGTAGGGTGTTTCAATTTTTATCAAATGAGGTCAAATATACCAAGTCTCAAAATTATCCTAAGTCAAGAGGGAAATAGTTTTTCATCTTATAATCGGAATCTAATGTGCACAGTGTGTGGATAGCTTAAAGTGGAAGAACTAAATTCAATTACAGTAGAAGTTTCAACAATTGAACCACTTTAGTAAGCATAATCCATACTCTAAGTCAAGTGAAAAACAACAGTTCAATTTCTCTTGGTTTAATTTGAAAATTTTTCCTCAAAATTCATGGAGAATAGAGTAACACTAGTAAAAAGTAAAAACTACAACTAATTAACCAATATAATTGCAATACCAAAAAGATTTAGCATACTTCCTTCCTCATACCCCCCAACCGAACTGAGCATTGTCCTCAATGTGATTTGAGTGACTGTAATAAAAGGGAGGAAGTGGTACCTCCTTGCTGATATCAAATTCGAATATTGATTGGGGAAAACCACATGTTTCAAAAAGAATAGAATATGTGAGAAAAGGAAATAAGGAGAATTTAATGCTAACTTTTAATAAGAAATATTCAACTTGTATTACTTTGAGTTCATTTGATTACAATGCTAAGGACAAGTAACACAAGGAATCCCATATATAGTACCAAAATACTGGGATTTCATTTCAACTAAAACAAAACAAACATGCATAAAAACATAAAATATATATATATATATATAATGTCTGATTAGTGGGGTGATGGTGCTAAGCAGAAGGATCTGCCTCCTCAGTAGGTGGATCAGCTGGGGCTTCGGGCTCTGGAGGATGAGACTCTGAAGGCTGAGAGTGTGGCTCTGGTGGAGTCTCAGTGGAGGGCTCTACAGCTTGTGGCAGGTCGAAATGGACTTGAAGCTGCCTTAGGATGGCAGCTTGTTGAGCCTGAGAGGCTAACATCTGCTCCTGGCATGCTTTGATGGCTGCCAACTCCTGAGCAAGATTGCTCTGGGAAGCTGTAAGAGTCTCCAATGCTCGGCACAGCTCTCGATATTCGGATATATGGATGGCCATCCTCGGCTCAGCTGATGTGGATGGCTGTGATGGAGCAGGTGCAGCTGGTGGAGCTCGAGGGATGGCAGGAGTAGCAAGTGTTATACCTTCAGATGCATGTCTTGGGGAGGCTCTCCTTGCTGCTGGCTGAGGCTGCCCAGGCTGATCAATTTTGTAGGCCGTCATATTATTCCATTTATCAAGGGTAAATGGCTCACGGCATATTCTCTTTCTTTCCTGCTGAGGCTCAGAGGGGTATCCGAGATGCTCCAAAACTTGGCATAGCAGCCTTGGGAAGAGGAGTGGAATGCAATCTGCTCTTTGAAGCTTCTTCTTGTGAACCTTCTCCTCAAAGTATAGAAGGGCTGCCATGATCAGATGATGAGGCCCAAAGAAGAATCCTTCTGACATCTTGTACAGGGCTTCTAGGAGAATTCCCCTTCTTTGGGTCCAATGCTACAGGGGATAGATATTATGCCTCAAAAAGGCATCAATCAAAAACATAACTGGAGGTAGCTCCCCCCTCAGCAAATGTGATCGATTGGCAACTCCTCTGGACAGGGCGCGAACCATCTCTAACTCAGTTGGATTTGTCCAAGCTTTAAAATTGTCGAATTGGGTTGGCTCAAAAGGAATTTGCAGGGCTTCGACAATATGTCTTGCTCCCAAAATACCATGTCTTCCATCAATTGTGAAATGGATCAGAGTTGGATTTCTTACCTCTTTGGTTGTCATGGACTGGTAGAAATCCGTGACTACCCGGGGATAGAAAAAATCCCTTGGAGCTAGCAGATGCTCCAAATGATACCTCCTCAGCAGCTGGAAGGATTGGGCAAGCTCTGGCCTCACTCTAAATGCTGCTAAATCGAAGCAAAGCTCAGAATGGAATGCCCGTGTTCGACAATCCAAATTCCCTTCTATTGGGGGCTGTGGCAGCATTGGCCTTCGGATCACTTCTTCCAGAGGTGCTTCAGCTGCAATTTGGGGCTCTGGAATTGGCGCTTGAGGCTCCTGGGCTTTTTCTTAGGGTGCCGGAGATGGTACCGGCGATGGAATTGGCAGGGGACTCGGTGAGGGAATTGGCGAGGGAACCGGTGAAGAATTTGGTGAAGATACCGGAGATTGAACCGGTGTTAGCTTTGGGGATTTCTCAGGGGATTGCTCAGTCAAATCAATTGGTTCAGAGCTCTCAACCCTGGTTTTCTTCTTCAATGGCTGACCGCCTGACCTTGTTAAATATCGCCTTGCCGGTGGCTTTGGTGGCACCGGCTTCACTGGAGGAGGGTTTGGTCTCGACGGCGAAGGCTTTGGAGCAGGTTCTGGAACAGAACCTGGACTTGGCTCCTTTCGCAGACTCCTTTTGCGGTTCGAAGGGGATGAAGACTTTGCCCCTCGCGTTCGTGCCATTTTGGAATACCGAAACTTTGGCCGGCGCTGCTGAACGGAGAAGACGACAAGAGACACGGACGGCGTGGCTTGGTGAAGAAGACGAAGGGGTTGCGAGAATGGTGCTCTGATTTTTGAAACCCTTTTCATAGCACTTTTGACCGGTATAAATAGGAAAAACGGAAGCCCAGGGGTCAGTTTAAGTTTCGCAACAAAACGCCAATTTCGCAGCAACTTGCCATTTTCGCAGCAACTTCGCAGTGAGTTTCGCAGCTGCGAAATTGATGTTACTGTACTGCGAAGTGGCACTCGTGTGCCAAAACCACTTTCGCAATTGCGAAATACCCTGCGGAATGGGACTTTTGGTGCGAAATCATGCTTTTCCAATTCGCAATGGTTTTCGCAGCTGCCAAATGGATGCTACTGTACTGCGAAGTGGCACTCGTGTGCCAAATTCACTTTCGCAGCTGCGAAATACACTCGCAGAGGCTTCTACAGTGCTGCGGAATGGGTTGGCAACAAAACGCTCACTTCGCAGGAGTTTCCTTCACCCTGCGAAATTTCGCAGAGCTCTGTTTTTCCCCTGTTTTTGCTCTGTTTCGGCTCCAATTTCGACCCGATTTTTTTTCTTTCAATCCCCTTGAAATTTCTTCCACCTGGGATCATATAAAACGATTAAAACACACCTAAAAACACGATTTAAGATCAAAAACTAAGATCAAAAGTATGGAAACAACTTGAAAATTTACAAAATTTACAAAAATTTTGGACTGTGGTTAAACCACACCGAGCAAACCCATTTCACTTAGGCTTTTTGAGGCTCAAGGAGGTTGATTGCCTCCTTTTCTGATTTGAATGACTCCATGAACGGCTTAAGACGATATCCATTGACTCTAAAGCTGTCCTTGCCATTGGAATTCAATAAGTCCACCACTCCATTGGAATATACTCGGTGAATAACAAATGGACCAATCCACCTTGACTTGAGCTTCCCAGGAAAGATATGGAGTCTTGTGTCATACATCAAAACTTTTTGCCCTTCCTGAAATTCCTTGTTGGAGATGAGTTGATCATGCCACTTCTTCATCCTCTGTTTTGCAACTTTGGAATTGATATAAGCATTATTTCTTAATTCCTCCATCTCATTAAGGTCTAGAAATCTCTTTTCTCCTGCCTTGATCAAATCCATGTTCAGCTTCTTTATTGCCCACCAAGCTTTGTATTCAACTTCCACAGGGAGATGGCATGCTTTACCATAGACAAGACGATAGGGAGACATCCCAAGAATAGTCTTATAAGCTGTTCTATATGCCCACAATGAGTCATGAAGCCTAATAGACCAATCTTTTTTGTTGGAATTCACCATTTTCATCAAGATGTTCTTTATTTCCCTATTAGCTAGCTCAACTTGCCCGGAAGTCTGAGGATGATAAGGTGTGGCCACCTTATGCTTCACTCCATACTTGGATAACAGAGCTTCAAAAGGTTTGTTGCAAAAATGAGCACCTCCATCACTGATTATAGCTTTGGGCACCCCAAATCTAGAGAAAATGTTCTCTTTAAGAAACTTGAGAACCACCCTGTGATCATTTTGTTTACAGGGGATTGCCTCAACCCATTTAGAAACATAATCCACCCCCACCAAGATGTAAGAATTACCAAAAGACATTGGGAAAGGTCCCATGAAGTCAATGCCCCAAACATCAAATAACTCAACTATCAGAATGGGGTTCATAGGCATTTGATTTCTTTTTGTTAGCTTTCCAAGCCTTTGGCATCTATCACAATTTCTACACATGATGTGGGCATCTTTGAAAAGAGATGGCCAAGTAAACCCTGATTGCAATACCTTCATGGCTGTTTTCTGAGAGGCAAAGTGGCCTCCACATGCATTCTCATGACAATGAGATAAAATCCCTTGCTGCTCATCTTCAGGGACACACTTTCTAATAATCTGATCTGCACAATACTTAAAGAGAAAGGGCTCTTCCCAATAATAAGAATGAATTTTGGCAAAGAAGTGCTTCCTGTCCTGTGCATTCCACTCACTTGGAATTTCACCAGTTACTAAATAATTAGCAATATGAGCATACCAAGGAGTTTTCACTAGGAACATGAGTGATTCTTCAGGAAAATCATCATTGATAGGCAAGGGATGGGAATTATGTGCTATAACTAACCTTGACAAGTGGTCAGCTACTACATTCTCCACTCCTTTCTTATCTTTGATTTGAAGATCGAACTCTTGTAACAATAGAATCCATCTAATCAACCTTGCTTTTGCATCTTGCTTTGTCAATAAATACTTCAAGGCTGAATGGTCAGTAAAGACAATGATGAAAGACCCCACTAAATAAGCTCGAAATTTGTCCAAAGCAAATACCACATCTAACAATTCTTTCTCTGTAGTTGTGTAGTTCCTTTGAGCTTCATTTAGTGTTTTACTTGCATAGTAAATCACATAGGGCTTCCCATCTTCTCTTTGGCCAAGCACAGCTCCTATAGCAAAGTCACTGGCATCACACATCAGTTCAAAAGGTAATTGCCAGTTAGGGGCTCTCACTATTGGAGTTGTTGTTAAAAATTTCTTCAGTTGATCAAAGCTATGCTGACACCTTTCATCCCATATAAACTTAGCATCCTTAGCTAACAACTCACAAAGAGGTTTTGAAAGACTTGAAAAACCTTTTATAAACCTCCTATAGAACCCTGCATGGCCAAGGAACTGCCTTACTCCTTTCATAGTTGTTGGAGATGGTAATTTGGCAATAAGCTCCACCTTTGCTTTATCAACTTCAATGTCTTTTTCAGAGATGATATGGCCAAGGACAATTCCTTGACGTACCATAAAATGACATTTTTCCCAATTAAGTACCAGGTCTTTTTCAATGCATTTATGAAGAACTGCTTCCAAATTAACCAAGCATTCCTCAAATGTACCTCCATATACGGTGATGTCATCCATGAAAACCTCCATAATTCTCTCCACCATATCACTGAAAATACTCAACATACATCTTTGAAATGTAGCAGGTGCATTGCATAAACCAAAAGGCATTCTTCTATAAGCAAATGTTCCAAATGGACATGTAAAGGTGGTTTTTTCCTGATCTGCCAAATCAATTTCAATCTGAAAATACCCTGAATACCCATCCAAGAAACAATAGAATGGATGCCCAGAGACTCTCTCCAGCACTTGGTCAATAAATGGCAATGGAAAATGATCCTTCCTGGTGACAGCATTCAGCTTTCTATAATCAATACACACCCTCCAACCTGAAGTGAGGCGTGTAGTAATTTCTTCCCCTTTTTCATTTTGAATCACTGTGATCCCTGACTTCTTTGGTACCACTTGAGTAGGACTCACCCAAGGGCTATCAGAAATAGGATAAATGATTCCTGCTTGAAGTAGCTTCAGCACCTCAGCTCGCACCACCTCTTGTAGATGAGGATTCAACCTTCTTTGAAATTGACGAATTGGCTTTGCTTCCTCCTCCATATATATATGATGAGTACAAACTAAAGGACTAATGCCTTTCAAATCAGATATTTGCCATCCTATTGCTTTCTTACACCTCCTGAGAACTTCCATTAAACACTTCTCTTGATGACTGGTCAAAGATGAAGATATCACAACAGGACATTGATTATTTGCTTCAAGATATGTATATTTCAGCTCCACAGGTAAAGGCTTTAGATTGAGTTTTGAAATTTCTTTTTCAACAGCTGCCTCCTCTTTTTCATTGAACAAAGGTAGAATTCCTTCTATCTTTCTCCAACTTAGTAGAGTAGCTAGCCCACTAGGAGATTCAGAAAAACCTTCCTCAATATCCACAAGACTTTCATTCAACTTGTCTTGCATATGTTGATTGCAGTGCTCCTCCACCAAAGTATCAATAATACATAGCTCTTCTGGACCTTCTTCTTCTTCCGGAGTGATTTGCTTTTTGGACATATAGAAAATATTTAGATCCAGTGTCATATTACCAAAAGTGAGTTGCATAAGCCCATTTCTACAGTTGATGATTGCATTTGAAGTTGCAAGAAATGGCCTTCCAAGGATGATAGGAACTAAATTAGCTTCCTTTACAGTAGGATCTGTATCAAGAACAATAAAATCTACTGGATAGTAGAAATTATCCACTTGAACCAATACATCCTCAATTACCCCTCTTGGAATTTTCACTGATCTATCTGCCAGAGATAAAGTGATTGTTGTTGGCTTCAACTCCCCAAGTCCCAATTGCTTGTAGACAGAGTATGGAAGCAAATTCACACTTGCTCCCAAGTCTAGCAAGGCTTTCTCAACTACCTTTCCTCCAATCATGACTGAAATGGTAGGACTTCCAGGGTCTTTGTACTTCAAAGGAGACTTACATTGTAAGATTGCACTTACTTGCTCAGTCAAGAAGGCTTTCTTGTTTACAGTCAACCCTCTTTTGATAGTACACAAGTCCTTTAGAAATTTTGCATACGTTGGAACTTGTTTGATCATATCCAGCAGTGGAATATTAACTTTCACTTGTCTCAATACTTCTAGGATTTCAGCTGCATTTCTAACCCCCTTTTTCCCCTGTAATGCTTGAGGAAAAGGTGGAAAAGTTGATTTCTTCAGCATTTCTTCCTTCAGAAGCTCCTTCTCTGGAATTGCTTTGATTGTTGCATCAGAGTCCTTCTTTTCTTCACTGATCTCACTCTCTTTATCTTCCATTTCCTTCCCTTTCTTTATCTTTTCTTCTTTCTCAACATGTGGCTTGGGTGTTGGCTGCTCAATTTTCTTACCACTCCTTAGAGTGATCAAGGCCTTCACATCTTTCACCTGTGATGATTCTCCCTCATGGCTTTCCACTTCATGGACACCTTTGGGATTTTGGTGAGGTTGAAAAGGAAATCTTCCTTTTTCTTGCAGTGTATTCAAATTTGTAAGCCTTGAAATTGAATATTGGATGTTATCAAACTTTTGATTCATGTCATTTTGCATTCCATCCATTCTTTTGTTCAACACACTCTCCATTCTGTCCATTCTTTGATCAACTCGAGCATTGGTGGCTTCTTGCTTTCCCACAAAATCTCCCACTACCTTGCTGAGATTGGCTATTATTTGTTCAATACTTGAAGATTGCTGAGATGGTGGATCCGGCTGTTGGTATTGAGTTGCTCTGGCCTTCCATGAGAAATTTGGATGATTCCTCCAACTTGAATTGTAGGTATTTCCATATGGAACATTGTTATTGGGCCTGAATTGTCCAACAACATTTGCTTGATCTCTATACATTTCCCTTTCAGCTGAAATTGCAGGGCACTCCTCAACCAAATGTTCAAATGATTGACAATTGGGACACAACTTCACTTGCACTGGTGCTTCAGCAACAGCTTGCACTTCATGTATTCTTTTCAGCTCCAGCTCCTCCAATCTTCTTGTCATAGCTGCCAACTTTGCTTTCATGTCATCATCTTCTTTCAAATTATACATCCCAGCCTTTGCATTGTAAGCATTCAACTGAGACTTCATCTTTCCTACTTCTCCTTTGGTTGGTTCATCCCATCCCCTTGAAACATCAACTACATAGCTCAAGAAATCCATAGCTTCCTCTGGATTTTTGCTCATGAAATCTCCTCCACACATTGTCTCGAGAAGTTGCTTCATTGAGGATGACATACCATCATAAAAATAGCTCACCAATAGCCAAGTATCAAAGCCATGGTGAGGACAAGCATTTATAGCTTCCATGTATCTTTCCCAACACTCATAGAATTTCTCATTCTCTTTAGCTGAGAAGTTTGAAATTTGCCTTTTCAAGCCATTTGTTCTATGAGTGGGAAAAAATTTCTTGAGGAATTCAGCTTGTAAATCAGTCCAAGAGCGGATACTCCTTGGCCTTAAAGAATTAAGCCATATTTTGGCCTTATCCTTTAAAGTAAAAGGAAATAACTTAAGCCTCATCAAGTCAATTGAAGCTCCTCCCTCTTGGAATGTATTACAAACATCTTCAAATTCCTTGATGTGTGCATACGGATTCTCACTTTCCATCCCATGGAAAGTTGGTAGAAGTGGAACAAGATATGGTCTGATCACTAGCTGCTCTGTAGGGGGCACTATACATGATGGTGCACTCATACGAGGTGGATGCATACGGTCCCTCATTGATCTGAATTCATTGAGATTGTCTTGACGACCCTGGTGACTATGCTGATCTTCAGGTGCAGCCTCCATGATATTCAAGATTACTTCAAATTCTCCTCTCTGAGGTGTATCACACTTAACAAGCCTACCTCCAATGTCTCGTATCCACTTTGGCATACACAACTAGTATTCAGCTGCAACTTAAATAAAAACAGAGGACAGAAAAACAGAGGACAACAAGAGAAACAGGGCTACAATAGCAAAATTAAACTAGGCTAAATTTAAAAAAAAATAAACTTAGATTGTAAATAAACAAAGAAAGAATGAAAATTAGTAAAGTGAAATAAACTTTACCAACTTGTGATGAAAATCACAAGTGCTCAAAAATGGTATCACAATGAACTTGACACTCATTCCCCGGCAACGACGCCATTTGACTCATGCCCAATTGGTGTCTCAGCTGATTTGTGTTCAGCTGGTGCTCCTTGATTGAGGAAGTGATCAAAAAAATTTATACCTATAACACCATACACTAGGGTAGCAAATACAAAGCTACTATAGTATAATGGCTCTAGGATCGTTCACTGGGAATGATGAACAAGCAATCAAGGATACCAATTCCAAGTGAATTGGTCTTGTTTCATTTCACGGTTAGCTTAAGGAATAAAACACAAACTTTGATTGGTAAAGGTTGAGACTTAAACTAACTAACTTAACAGAAGTTTGGAATAATTTAGGAAGAAAAGCATTCCTTGGAGATTTAGGTTCACTGGGGTGGTTCCTCATGCAAAAGACATAGCTCCGGTCAGATGGTTCATTTCCTCACATTAGAGATTCAACTTAAAGTCAATTCTCTAACCGGTGATGTACAGAGACTCCTTCAATTAGATTTCACTTTAATTCTCTCACTGATACAACTTGCAATGGTTCATGCCTCTCACGAGCACTTACCATTCAAGGTGATCTTTAAACTTGGACTTCCCTTCACAAACTCGCAAGAGATAACTAATGGATGTCTCCTAGGAGTCCAAAAGCTTACCAAGTGTTGGTAATTCCAGAAAATCCTACCTTGAAGTCACCTACCAGAGGCTCGCAAGGGGTAAACTAGTGCATTTCCACGGTTGGAAATCACTTGCCTTACCAAGTGTTGGCCCAGGTGACTCCAAAGTGTTTTAAGTTAACTAAAAACATAGAAATCACTAAAGGATTTCACTTCCTCTTCATTACTAGCTAAAACCACAGAGCTTTGCATTCTTGCACTTGGAACCTTCCCCGGCAACCTTAGCTCCAAGGAATTAGAGGTTTAGTTACTCATTCTCTGGGGAAAACTCCTCAGAGAATTCATAACTTAGTAAGAAAATGAAAATACAAAGTGAGAAGGTAAGGCAGTAGAAAGAAAAGACTTTACTTGCTTACCAAATGGTTACAGAAGGAACTCTCCTCCTGAGAACAGGCTCTCGAGAGGTATATATATCAAAACAATATAAAACTAATTGTTACATAGATATTTGGTCTTTTTACTAACTTAAAAACTAAGGAATCATGTAATTGGTGGTTTACAAGGAGTATTTTGGGATTTAGACAACAAAAATCTAATGGAAAATATCTCCCAATGTCGGTAGCAAGCTTCGGGAGGCTTCAGGAGCCATTTCGCAGGAGTAAAATGGTGTCTGCGAAATTTCACAGACACCCAAGAGGGCTGCTACGACTGTCATCAAGAATATGCTCCATGACTGATCCTCTTTGCTTTTTCTCCTTGCAATCCGGATTCACTCTTGGAAAGTGAATTCTCAACTTTGCCCAAGATTCCTCATAGCTCTCCTCAGTCTTAACTTGCTTTGGTGATCAAAATACTAACAAAAACACCAAAACTTACACAAAGTGATCAAAATTGCTTTAAAGGATCCTTAACATGCCAATTGAGTTAAAAGGCCTAAACTACTACTCAAAAGTGTTAAAAAGGATTAATTAAAGGCTATCAAATAGCACTTTTTGAGTAGTAATCACTTATTCATTTCAATCCACTACATCTATCAATTTAAGGATTGAAAAGACACCTTTGAAACATTATAATGAAGAAAACCAAGATCCAAAGAAGAATTTTCAAGACAAAGGGACTATGTAACAATATTGATCTAATAGTTTCCCCTTTTCTTCTATTCAATGACTTGTTGGTAGATAAACAATGCTTTATAATACAAGAAAGAGTTTGGTAAATTGTGAAAGTAAGTCCACTATTTATAAAGTTGCTTTTGCAAATGAAAAGAAAAACAAAAATCATTAATTGAAAGTTGCAGCATAGGCATGTCCAAATAAAAACATTTATAGAATTTCTATCACCTATTTATATTCATGGCAAAAGAATTTACCACATAACGATTTCATTTTTGGTAAAATGTATAGGTAGTAAAAAATTATAAAAAACAAAAAACAAAATATAGTGTTGTCAATAAACGACAAAGTTTTTTTTTTTTTAACATTTTATGCTTATACAAATAAATTAATAAACAAATTGATATAGACATTATTTATTTAAATACTTATGCTTAGTACACTTTCTACTTTTTGTTTTTATATAAAATGTAAAAAAATTTATACAAAAAGTATACACTTATCTTATGCTCTTAAACTTTCAAAAATTTAGAGTTTGAGATAATACAAAAAATTTTAATACCTCAACATTTTAAAAAACTTTTACACTTTCAACATAAGCCTATAAGAATTTTTATATTTTATATAGAAATCACTACTATCTTTTTTACTTTTAGAAATAAAAAATAAAAAGTGTATTCAAACGAACATGAAAATATATGACACTACAATTAAAAAATATCTTGACCAATGTATTGATATTTTTCCAATAAAATTACTTTTAAAACTATTCTTAAAAATAAATAATAATTTCTACAAAGTTGTAGATCTAGTTTAGGTAACACTTAAAGGGGTGAATAGGTGATTGAAACTTTTTAGCCCAAAATTGATTATTTTTAATTCTTTAACATTCTCCTTTGATAAGGAAATATAATAAATAAAAGCAATACAAATGACACAAGGATTTTTATGTGGAAAATCAACCATATAGTCTCCTAGACACCATGTGAATGTAAAAACCATGAAGTCAAAGACCTCCAATCATAAATCCAATATTAAGAAGTATAATACACAAATTTACTTGATAGATGTTTCATATTCATGATACAATACCACATATGCTCCTAGTGGATCTTACAACAATACTTGAAGGGATGTGGATCTCCTTCTTAACCAAACAAATGCAAGGAAAACTCTTTTGAGAGTTTTGAAAAAGGAAAGGAAAATTAAGTTTTTTCCAATATTTGCACAAAAAAAAACTCAAAACCATTTTTAGCATGGTATTTATAGGATACAAATACCTAGTGGACTCAAATTTTGTGTTTCAAAATAAAACTATTAAAATATGAAAATAAAAATATTAATAGAGATTGAAAATTTTGTGTCAACACTTAAGCACCCTTAAGAATGCTTGAACACTCAAGTGTTGGTTCGTTAGAGTGCTTAAGCGTACTACCTACTCTAAAAAAGCATGTCAATTTTAAACTGAGCTTAAGAACTCGAGTGCTACCACCTACAACTACCCACTGAGAGCTTACCTTCAACCTTTTTCGGCCACTTTTCCACCAAAGAACTCACCTAGGAGACTAGTTTCTCTACTAAGGATGTAATGAACAATCGAGACCTTCAACTCCATTTTTGGGTCATTAAAGTTGCATAAAATCTTATTTTTACAATGAAGAAAAATCCTGTACTCCGCTGAAATGGAGTTTACAATCCATATATGAACAAGAATGATTTTTACATCAAAACTTAAAATCCTATGCAAATCACAAAGCTTAGATCCCAATCTAGAGAAAGAAATAATTATTCATATAAATAATATCTATTCATATATCCTTTAGTTTATGAGATGTAAAAGAAACCCTACAAAACAAAGTGAGCACTAGAATAAATCTAACATGCAAGAACCTAACCTAGAGCTCTTATCAACTCTAGATTACTCCATTCTCTTACCCTAGATCTCATAGGGTGCATGCATTCTATCCCAAGGCTTCTCTATATCTATCATAACAAAAATATACGATATTAAAAACCAAAAATAAATATAGATCTAGAGATAAAATAACCATACATGTGATATGGAAGTTCCCAAATTGATTCCAAGCCAATGAAGATGTCAAAAATTTCGTAGAACTTGTCTACCTAGTGTTCTTCCACCTAATCTTTCCCTTTATGAATCCTAGCACAAGAGAAGGATAGGCATTTCTTGCTCTCCCATGAAGGTGACTATGGTTTCTCTCTCTCTTTGGAAGACGGTGAAAAAATGCTAAAAAACTTAAACCCTAAACCCCTAAGGGGGTTTATTTAGGGTCCTCTTATAGGCTTATTAAGTGAATTGAGCCCAAACAAGGCTTGGGTCACCTAATTCAACCCACTTGGGTCCTAATTAATTAATTAGCCTTGATGGACTCTAATTAATTAATTAGCCCAAACTACCAATCTAGGAAGACCATTTGTTAGATCTATTACAACCTTATATTTTTACCAAAATGTCCTTATGCACACTTATGAACTACAAACCTAAATCCCTCAAATAATGTGTGTCACAATGAACTAGGAACTCGAGCAAGAACCACTAAGATCCATAGGAAAATATTAGCTTCCTCATAATTTAATTTTAATGTTGACTCAACATTGCAATAAAGAGAGTCAACTCCCCTCTAATACCTTATGAAATTACAATAAGTCAATGCTCGAGTATATGACCTACTAGCCATTACATGAAGACTCCCCATAAATTAGTGTACGTAATCTAACAAGATGGTGGTATCACCCTATCAAAATTATCTCTCCAATTCTTAAGTTATAAATCTTCCTATTATGTGATCAATTAACACATTCTAGCTCTAAGGAGCATATGTCAAATTTCACTAAATGAATTATCATGGCCATAGATTTTATGATCATTATGTCCTTTAAATCACCTAATGGGACATTGTCTCAATCCCATGAGATATCATGGTGCCTCTATTAAGAACACCTATTGTCACCAACCTTCGTTAATAGTGACTAAATTCATAAGAAATATATAACCACTTTAGGGTCTCACCCATAGTTCAAAGCCTCTTGTACTTGATTTCAACATAGACTCGATATCTTCTCGAGGTTAAGAGTCCATGTCCAACATAATAGCTTGGTGAATCATAATAACCCAATAGCCTTATGTCATGATTCACCATAGATCATGTCCAATGTGTAAACCATACACACTAGTGCACTCATTAGGAACCCTATCTTGTTGGTCATCCCTCTAATTAGGAGGTAGTGCACCATAGTCTCTACTAGATTAACCAAATTCAAGAATCGATTGTAAACTACTTATCATCTTGTAAGGAACCCTTGACCTATATCTTTTGTGTAACTTCTAATGCACCCAATTCATGTACAATGCAAGTGATGTGAGCTTAAATACTTAAATAAATATTAATGTATACAAAGGATAGAGAAGTGGAAAACCAAGTATAACTTTGTTACGTCATGTTTTGTTTTTAAGGGTTTTATCCCAATATACAAATCTCTTGATAACTCTAATCTAAGCCAAAGCATTCTCTAGTATGCATATGATGATCAAAATGCATTCAAAAGTGAACAAACCAAAAATGCATGTGATCTACACACACTAACCAACAAAATACTATGGTAAAGTAATATAGGAATAAAAATATAACTATAAACTACATTAAAATCAAATCAAGGTGAAAATCAATGGATTGGAGTCATGCATGCAATGGATATCATCAATCAAGTCAACTAAAGACCATCTCCCCCTTTTTGTTGCAAAAATGACAAAGAACAATAAGATAAAGCATGAAACGCATGTGAGATAGGAAGAGACAAGTAAAGATATAGATATATAAATAAGGTTTTGGATACAAAATAAAGAATTGAAAATATGTCAAGAACAAAGCAAAATGAAAAATAAAATTGAGCCAAGCTATTGACTATAAAGGACAAGTAAAGGTGTGGTACAATGCAGTACATCCAAGGAGCATTCAATCCTAGAACGAACTTCAAGTAGTCTTTCTCTAAAAAAATTTCTCTGCACACTGCACTAGTATGTTGAAGAGAGAAATATCCAACTTTACTAGAAAGGAAGGGGAAAATTTGTACATGTGTTGAGAGTGATTCAACATTTGGCTACTCATTTTATACTTCTATGAGGGAATGCTTCCTCAAATGAAGTAATTAGTGGAGACCATGTGTGGAGGGGACTTCTTGAGCAAAAGTTCTAATGAAGCAATCCAATTCCTAGAATACATAAATGACATATCCAAATGATGGGAAGACCTAATGTAGAAAACTATTGAAAACAAAAGTTCTTTGGTAGAGGAGGAATATATGTTGTGAATCAGGATATGGAGTGACAATCTAAGGTATTTGCTTTTGTGAGGAAACTAGAAGAGCTAGAAACAAAGGAAAAAAAAAAATTTTATGAAGTAGCTAAAGTTTTGGAAAAATGTGCATGCAATATGTGAATAAAAAAAACACACTACAACAAAGTGCCTTATTATCCCCACTATTAGTGAAATCTTCAATAAGTAAGCTACTATAGTAGGCATAGTTGTAGGGTATAATCAGGGAATATTCCATCCTTAGCAAAAGCATTCTCCATTTTCAAATATGTATAATCCTTGTTGGAGGAACCATGCTAACTTGTTGGGAACCTCGGATCACTTCATTCCTATGCCTTGGATCTCATAGGGTGTAGAAAATCTATTCTAGTCTCTCTAAATTTATCACATTGGATAAGCAGGTATTCAAAAAATAATATGGATACCATAAAAAACATAGATTTAGAGAATAATGTTACATAACTTTGATTTTGATGTTCTCGGATCAATTCCAACCGATATAAATAACTTCAAAGTTGAAATGGATCTCATCAACACTATGATTTTCTACTTGATGACTCTTCCTTGTGTCTAGGCACTAAGAGGGTGGAGGCTAAGGTTTTCTCTCTGGACTAAAGCGGAGAATAGTAAGACATGGAAACCCTAACCCCTAAAGGAATATTTATAGGCTTTCTACTAGACTTAAGTGACTTGAGCCCACCATGGGCTTAGGTCACTTAAACTAGCCCAAAAAGGTTGCTAATTGATTAATTAACCATACATTATAGTAATTAATTAATTAGCCCAGTCTAAAGCTACCACTCACTTATCCTTGTGCAACCTTACATAATTACCAAAACACCCTTATCCACAAAAGTGAACTAAAGAACCATCAAACCCTTATAAATCATGCTATCAAGGAATATGAGCTTAGAGCAAGGACCATTAGGACCTATAAGAGTACTGGGTCCTTCATAATCAAATTCTGAAATTGACTCAACATCCCACTATAGAGAGTTAACTACACTCTAGTACCCTATGTATATTACAATGAGACACCAAGTGCTCAGGTCCATGACCTACTATCCACTCCATGTAAACACCCCATGAATTGGTGTCCGTAATCTAACAAGGTAGTATTATCACCTATCAAGATTACCTCTTAAATCCTTGAGTTACAAATCTCACTTATTATGTGATCAATTGACATACTCTAGCTCTAATGGGCATATATCAAATTCCATTAAAGGAATTAATGTGGCCACATTTTTTATGATCACATGTCCTTTGGATCACCCAAGGAGAGACACTATCTCAATCCCATGATATGTCATGATGCCTCTATTAAGAATACCTGTTGCCACTAACCTTTATCAACAATGACCCAATCCATAGGAATATATGATCATTTTAGGGTTTCACCCATAGGTCAAAGCCTCCTATTGATTTCAACATAGACTCAATATCCCCTTAAGGTTGAGAGTCCATGAAATTTAGTATCTTATTGAATCATAACATTTGATAACCTTGCATCATGATTCACAATAAGGACTGTCCAGTGTACATTACTAGTGCACTTACCATGGGAAACCCATCTTGGTAGCCAAGATAAGGTGTCCTTCTAATTAGGAGGTGGTGCACTACAATCTCTATTGGATTGCCCAAATCGATGAACCAACTATGGATAACTTGTCTACTTACAAGGAACCCATGATTTGTATCTTCTGTGCAACTCCTAATGTGCCCAAGTCACGTACAATGTAATAAGAGACATGAGCTGAATGCTCAAATCAATGTTAATACACCAAAAGAATGGAAAAGGAATAGTTAAGTCCAACTTTGTTACATCATGTCTTGCTTTTAGGGGCTCAATCCCAACATATATAACCTATCATGGAATAATCCTACAAACTTCTAAAACAATTTTGGTTGTTAGCAAAGAGGAAGTCGATATGGACAGACTATGCACCAATAGTACCAACCACAACATCAATTTCCAAAGTAGGAACAACCATGAAAATCACTCCAATCATCACTGGAAGTGATGATGCAAACCTTCATCAAAGAACAAGTGAAAGGAAATGATGAATTTAAAAAGTCTATCAATGATTAGAGAAAATGGAATGAAAAGCAAAGGAAGTTCAATGTCTCCACTTCTTAAAGCATCACAAATATCCAGACTATGTTGAATAAGATCAACTTACATCCTAATGGTGAGAAGGGAAAATTTCCAATACAACCATACTATATGTGAAGCCAAAGACAAAGGAAAATTAAAAAACAATTGTAGAAGACAACAAACAAGATTGAAGCACAATTTCTAGAAATATGGAGGAAACAAAGGAAAATTGATCATCAGTTCAATACCAATAGTGTATTTCAATATATGGTAATAGAATAAGAATGAGTTTTCAATGTGATAATCGATCTGCAAAGATGTATTGAATTGGTGCAACTAGGAATTTCAATAATTTTTTGTGTCGATTTGAAGATTTCAACATCAAGGTGTTATTCGGTGGCTACAGTAATTGTATAGAATCTATTTTTTGATACACTACAATGCAAGAAATGAGGTATGCCTTGGTATTGCTTCATGTTAAAGTAGATTTTGATAAAGGTGCAAACTCATTGGAAGTAAAAGCACATCAAATTGACATGCAAAATTTCTATTTCAATATGCAAAATATTGAATCAGTTCTTGTCACCTGGAATTGATTTTAGTTGTGAAGCTATTGGAAGAGTTGATTGATTATTTTGATACAAAGCTAATTTGACATATTTCAATACCAAAGTTCTTCTATCAAGATATATCGGGTTGTAGCGAAATGACCATTTGAATAGAAATAGTTGAGCAGAGTTTAGATTTCCATTTTAGTTTGGTATCAATTTTATGTTGTGTTGTTGAAACAATTTGTGAATTATAATAATGAACCTCTGAAGTTTTAGTGTTAGATTTTCTTAGGGTTCATTTGTGTACATAATAGGTTATAACTTGATATCTAGCTATTTGGATGTATAGATTGATAAAGACTTAGAAAGATAGAGAGATTTAGAGATTTAGATGCTTAGATAGAAGAGTTAGATTCTAGAGTTTGGAGATTAGAGAGAGTTTCAATTGTAATTTTCTTTACTTCCAAACAAGATTTAGATTATGGAGAATCTTGTCATGGATAGCTAAGCTACTATTGATCTTTAGAGAAGCTTTCATAATTCAATCATGAAGAGATGAAGGATGTGTTTCTCTATAATATTCTTAGATTAATTTCATTCTTTTATAATTCTATTTTCTTTATCTTAAGCTTGAATCCTTCTGATTTTCTATTGTAAAACTTACGTATTTGATGGTAAAGAGTCCAACAAATGTGGTTCATTGCATTAACCTCTTATTTTCCATCATATCTAGTATGTGAAGCTTTGGGAGTCAAAATAAGAATGGATTTGATCATAAAAGTTTGAGAATTTCAGTTTCAAAAAGATAATCTCAAACTTTTGCAAACAAATAGGAAATTCTATCCTAAGTGTGTTAAAAATGATAAGTTGTTTGTGACTTGTGAGAAGACTTTTATAGATATTAATGTATCAAATCCATTAGATTCATGTAAACTACATTTGTTCACTGCTCAATTGCTAAAATTGATAGAAGTGTTGTCATGTTATCAAAATTCTTTCATTCATTATTCTTTTGCAAAAGTAATCAAAGTTTAACTTCATTTGGTTCTTGTTGATAATTTATCTCCTTTTTTTAAATCTTTGTGGAGATGACCTAACCACTATGCTAGCCTTTTTGTTTCTTTATATTCAGAAGAAAATTATTTTGGTTTGGCAACAAAAAGTTTCAATGATGAATTTTGTGAAATTGTATAATAATAATTTCATTTATTCATTTTATTTTATCATAAATAATTAAACCAGAAATAGTCAAAACTATTTTCCATTATTTTCTCATCAACCAAACATGGAGATTATAGCTAGATCTTTGTGCCTAAATCTTTACATATCCGATGGAAGTGTATTCAAAAGTGAACATTAAATGATTGAATGCAGTTTTCTATGGTAGGTTTTAGTTCCATCTCTAAATTCATGATTTATGTATAATTGAAGTAAAAATTCTTCTAAATTATTTTAGAAATTTGGCATATTTGATTCTTAATGATACTTTGAATGTTATCCTTAGGTTAGATTCGTTGTGAATGTAAAGATCATCTATGTTTAAATTTTTTAAAAGACTAAGAATTAACCTGATTAAGCAAATAAACAATCAATTAGAAACTTCAAAGAAGAAGAATAAGTTGGAAAATCAGTTGAGGGGATTACTAATAACCTTAAGTCATGATATAAAAAGGTTGAGTTGGAAAAGGAATGTGAAAGCAAGCCTAAAGGAGATGGGAATCTTAATGTCTCATTGGGCACATAAACAATCAATTAGAAACTTCAAAGAAGAAGTTGAAGAAGAAGAAAAAGAAGTTGAAAAATTAGTTAAGGGGATTACTTATAACCTTAAGTCATGACATAAAAAGGTTGAGTTTGAAAAAGAATGTGAAAGCAAGCCTAAAGGACATGAGAATCTTAATGTTTGATTGGGCAAATAAACAATCAATTACAAACTTCAAAGAAGAAGAAGAAGAAGAAGTTGAAAAATCAGTTGAGGGGAGCACTGCTAAACTTAAGTCAGGATACAAAAAGGATGAGTTGGAAAAGGAATGTAAAAGCAGGAGTTGGAAAATCGGTTAAGTGAATTAATAATAACCTTAAGTTAGCACACAAGAAGGTTGAGTTGGAAAAGGATTGTGAAAACAGGCCTAAAGGATATGGGAATCTTAATGTCCAATTGGGAAAATAAACAATTAATTAGAAACTTCAATGACTTTGGCATTAAAGTAAATTCTGGAAAGTCCCCCTTTGTGTCATTTTCTTTGAATTATTTTAGCTAGGGACTAAAATACTAAGTTAGGGCACAAAAAGGTTGAGTTGGAAAAGAAACATAAAAGCAGGCCTAAAGGATCTAGGAATCTTAAAGTTTGATTAGGCAAATAAATAATCAATTAAAAGCTTCAATGACTTTGGCATTACAGGAATTGTAGAAAGGCCCCCTTTGTTTCGATTTCTTTGAATCATTTTAGCTAGGGATTAGCTAAGAATCGGTTGAGGTAATTATGATTGGCATAAAAACAGTCTTGTTTGTCTTAGTCCTTTGTGTGCTCGAGTAGTGCATATGTGTTAGTTAATTCTTGACAACAAATGAATTACTCAAACATATGAAAGCTTGCAATTTAGTTGATTTTATCACCATAAGGTACACTGAAATATTTGTGAAAGTTTTTTAGGACAATAGGACAAGGGTAAAATTGAAAAAAAAAGGAAGATGTACTCAACCAAAGAAAAGATTGACCTTCTAAATAGCTTTCATGGAAAGAAAGAAAAGGGGACAATGAAAATGAATTGTAAAACTAGTTATAGAACTAGGCAATTAGTTCACTTGGGTCTGTCACCCAAGCCTTTCAAAGCTGTAATTTTCTTGAATTTCCCATTTATGTTGTTTGACAAGAATATAGTTAATTTGTTTATTTTCAACCAAACTAAGAATTAGAGGCATGCAGTAATCTCTTCTATGATCCAATGGCCGTTACATGTAATATATTTCTAAAACATTAACAAAATAATTAGCTTTTCATTCCTTCTTTTGAGGAAACATCATGATACGCTGATAGAATCCTACCATTTATAAGAATCTTAGTTGTTGTATCAATCTTAATCATCCATATACAATGACCTTTCTTGCGAACAATCTTTACCACAGACTTGATATGCTAATATCAGTAGGTTCTATAAAATTTAAAAGCATTTTTTTCTTCTAATTAATACCATCATATTCATGGACATTTATCTGAACGACCAGGACCACCATAAAAGAAATAGGTTCCGAACTTAGACTTGGTATCTTTTTGGACTTGTAAATCATAGCAGGAAGGACTAGTGATAAGGGGTGCAAGATTGGGCGGGTTTCTGAGAGCGTTGGATTCATCTATGAGAGCAAGATTTCGGAAAAAACTGGATTTTCCAAACTTGTCACCAGGGAATCTGCCACTTCCCATTTTAGTTGCAGTGTGATGCCCTCCTAAATTTGAATTGAGGATCTCTCCACCCCAAGTTAGTGTGGTGAGAGTGGCACCTGAACTAGTGATGATGGAGGAAGGCCAATATCCTAGATCCTTATCTTGAAGCTTTACCCACCAATTTCCACTCTGGATGTCCTGCATTATTTTTCATTGTGCCAAATAATTAGGTTCATGACATGACATGTATTTTTCCTAAAGTTTGAATTGAAGTTATGACTTGAAAGGGCCAATTCTATCATTACCAAACTTTTGTTTCAAAAAAAAAAAAAAAAATTATTTAACTTCAAAAGAAATCAATTCAAAAGTACTAGTCTGTTGAAAGAGTATTGTTTAACATGCATATTGAAATTGAATGGCATGCACTATATGCACATATATATGAAATAGAATCTCTGAGTAAATTGTTTCATATTCCACATATATTGCTTTAGTAGGTATCTGCATTACCTTGTATATAGTAATGGTGATGTAGAACTGGTTGGTGCCGTACTCTGAAACTGGTTTTATGGGACTACCAATGATGAAGTCACTACATGTTTGCACGAAACCAGGGCAATCGAGATCATAGCAACCTCTGGTTCGACCCAGCCTTTGGTGCTGAAAACATTAGCATATTTTAACATACCAGACATATTATCTCATTCTAGAACAAAGTTTGTCTATGCTACTAGTTTGACTGAGTTGTTCCCCTTTTCTTTTTTCTTTTTCTTTTTTGGAATAGGCATTGCGTATGAATAATTTATCTGAGTTTCCCTGAATATAATAGAACCAATTCGAAAATTATTAAATCACTTTTCATCATGGAAAATTAAAAAAAATTATCCATATATACATTAATGTTATCAGTGCATTAACATTAGAGGCCTACTTACTGTCCAGTGCAAGAAAAGCCTTGTCTTAGTGTCTTTGTATCTTCTTCGATTAACCTGGGAATTAACCATCAAATAGTCTATAAATCATCCGTACCTAATATATTCATGTTCAAAGTATGATCAAAATTGTAAGAAAAATATTAAATGACTTATGACATAATTATAGTCACGTCTATTTCTTTCAACCATAGCAAATTGTAATAATACACAACAATTATCCATATATACAAAAATCTCTACAAACACCGGGCAACATATACCATTTTATGGTCGAAATGTCTTTAAAACCATTACAACTAAGTGACCATGGCCTCATTTGGGATGGCTTCGTCCTTTTAACTTCAACTAAAAGCTAAAGCCAAATCCACAACTTTTAAAAAGTAATATTATAGAATAAAAGTCTTATTAAACATCAAATAACTTCTTGCACGAGCCAAAATATAGTTTCTACAGAAAGTAACATTTTATTGACTTGCATATTAAGCTCTTTTGAAGTCATAAGCTCTTTGAACAAAATTAGCCAAATAGATATAGAAGCTCCTATCAAGCTAAAAAAAAAAAAAAAAAAAGGGTTTTGGCTATTCAAACAAGGCCTGAATATGAAGTTATGCATTTAATGGAATATGAACAACAAAAATATAGCGAGTGATTACAATAGGTTATCACCTAAACTTCATGTGCAAAACTAAATGCACATATCACTGAGATTAAAAAAAAAAAAAATACCTGAGTCAATTTTAAAAATTCCATGCCTCTAAGAGTAAGTAAAGAAACACAAGCCTTATATATATAAAACCAATTCTTAAGGATGAATATAAATTTTTAAACGAATTATAGTGGAAATATACTTCCACCAATAATCAAGTTAATCCTAATAGTAAAATTTTGATTCGAGAAGTAAATACATTTTCATTGAACTTCTCCACAACAAAATAACAACAATTGAATGATCTAAATCAGATGCAGAATTTAAATGCTCATACAAATTAGAACACTAAAATATAAATTAATTATTGGATTGTTCTATTATTTTGAAAGGTTATGAGTAGCCCAGGTGGATCCCTTAGTGGGTTGGCCTAAGTATGAGATTAGTATTAGAGGGAGGTTTTTTACCATCTAATCATAATATCTCCTCTATCTCTCTCCATCTAAATCAAAAGATTTGAGAACTATTCCAAAGAATAGTTATTGAGCCATGGATGTTTTATGAGTGATTTTAACCCCACACACCATGAGCATTCATAGGCATTTTGAAGTATTGAGGCTATCCAAACATAAATTAACTTTAAGTATGTATGAAACACTTCCAACAATACATACTTTCTTATTAATGAATAAAAAGCTTTTAATTATAATATATTTGAATTTTCTCTCAACAATTTTCAATTTGTTGTTAGGATAAAGTCTTTAAAAAGTATGACATAATGTAATAATATATGATTTTATTAATATTTATATTATGATTTTGAAGCACTTACTTACATCACTTGCATTGTACATAATTTGGGTGCATTAGAAATTATATAGAAGATCTAAGTCATGGATTCCTTATAAGTTGACGAGTGGCTTACAAATGATTCATGAACTTAGATAATCCATATGAGGTTATAATACACTATCTCCTAATTGGAGAGATGACTTTTTTTAGTCATCAAAATGGGTTTCCCATGGTGAGTACACTAATATGTATGATTACACATTGGATAGGACTTATGGTAGATTATGACATTAACTATCAAGTAGTCATGATTTTACTATGTTACTATGCTATATGAATTATCAACCTTGAGAGAATATTGAACTAGTGTTGAGTTCTTCATTAACTTTGACCTACCAATGAGATCCTGAGGTAGTCATATTTTTTATAGATTGAGTCATTGTTGATTAAGGTAAGTGACAATAGACATTCTGGAGACAAGCACTATGATATCTCATGATTGACATGAGGTATTCCTTCAAGTGATCGTGAGGATTTGTGATCATAAAATTTGTGGAGTTGCAATAATTCCATTAGTGGATTTAATATACGCTCTTAGTAAGATAGAGTATGTTAGTTGATCACATAATAGGAGGATCTAAGACTCAAGGATGATAGAGGTAAACTCAAGAGGTTGATAGCATCTACCTCATTAGATTATGGACAACAGTTTATGGGGAGCTTATATGGTTGTTAGTAGGTCACGTACCTAAGAAATTGATTAAATTGGATTTAATCAATTTATTTCTTAATTTAATTTCATAGGATGTTGGAGTGCGATTGATTCTCTATAGTAGGATGTTGAGTCAGCTTCGGCTACTATTTTCCTTTAGGTCCTAATAGTCTTCACTCAAACTCACATTCCTTGGTGACATATTATCATGAGTGATGTTTAGGTTTTTATTCATGTGTGCATAAAAGTATTTTAGCAAAAATGCAAGGTTGTACAAGAGCTTAATAATTGTCTTTCTAAACTAAATGAATTAATTAATCAGAGTCTAATAGAGCTAATTAATTAATTAGAACCCAATAATTTAGATTAAGTAACCCAAGCCTAAGATGCACTTAAGTCACTTAAGCCCATAAGGAGGTTTATATAAACCCTCTTAGGGCTTAGGGTTAGAAACTCAAGCTTATTATTGTCTTTTTAGAGAAAGATTCAAAGAGAACCCTAGCCTCCATACCTCTAGAGAGAAGTTTACCCCTTTCTATTTCCAAGATCCAAGAAAGAGCTATCAAGAATAAGATTTCTATGTCTTTGAGATCTTTCTTCATCAACTAAAATAGATCAAAGAACATTCAAATTGTAAGTATGTGATCTCTATTGTTTTCTACACCATAGAATAAAGTTTTGAGGCTTATCTAGTTTTCCATTGGGCCTATGATCTATAGATGCATGTACTTGTTAGAGATCTGGGGATTGGATTAGATTTATCTAGGGTATTCCAACATTTACGATTCTTATCCTTTAGGCCAAATCATGGGACAAATACTAAGTTGGCTAAAACCTAAATGGTAAAGTGGTTATACCACAATATCAAGGCAAGTTTTGATACAAATGTGGTCCTATCATTCTCAACATCTTTATATCATACTTCAAAATTGTTGAAAGCATAGGAGTAATTATAGGAAAGATTATAAGAGAGATTATAGAAAAAAATTAATTGTTCGAGAGATTGTCGAAAAGATTATAGAACAAATTATGGGAATAATTTTTATTTTTATTTTTTATTATTATAGACTTATAAATACCTTTACAACTTTATTCAAGATGCATTAAAAAATGTGAGATGAATTTTCATCTTTTCAACACTCTTCTTGTCAACATGATATCAAAGCATGGTCGTCCTAAAGCAACATCCCTCTTAGATGCCTAGTAAGTCACTTTCATCTCAAAGTCTCCTTAGCTAGTTACTACTTTTTTTATATTTCTTTTATCTTAAAGTCTCACCATAATCTTGAAACTTGATTTCTTTCTCATACACCATAGATAATGAAGTGCCAACAAAAGACCCACTTTTTGATAGCCCTATGATTGGGAAGAAGAAATGAACAAGTCTTGACTTTGCTTTGAAATAGTATGAAGTCATAGGTATTTAACAATATATGCTTGTGAGGGTACTTGGAGTACATTGGTTGAAATATATGCTTGTGAAAAATACACCTCATATTTTTGTAATTTGTCAAAATTTTCTCTCTTATCGACAAAGCCATATATTAATTCAACAATAATACTTAGAATTAAAGGGCATATAGGAAGAGTTGAATATCTATCAACCCTTGACTTTAGATTTGGAGATGTATAAGTTCCACTAAGAAGAATTTCACATAACTAAATTCATTTCTGGTCTTCAACCAGAGCTTGAGCGTGTATACTTAGAAATCATTTCTAATGAAAAAGTGCCTATTACTAGAGAATCCTTTGCCTATGTTTAACATGTCATCCTAAATCTACCTACACTAGACAAATCTGAAGCATTAGCCTTTATTATCCTCCTTAGTTGCTCACCTCTCCACTTGAAAGTCATGGTGGATGTGCAGGTCATACAACCTATGGTGATAAAGGAAGCCGTGGCAGCAAACAAAGTACTCAAGCTACCTTTAAGGGGGAGATACCTACTACTCTTTTTGGATCAAATTACATTTTCAAGTTGTTTTATCTTACAATGTATGAGAAAAGAAAAGAAAATATATAGAATGAAACTACATATTTCTAGCTAGCATCTATAGGAAAAGATTAAGATAAATAAATGAGGCTTAAGTTGCAAGAATTGCACACTCTATATAGCATTGAAATTTGCATTAAAACCTTAAGTTAATCACCTTAAACAAGATAAAACATCCTATTGTATGTGTGCAAGGTTAATTTCTTAGTAACTAGAAATTCTAGAATATGGGGTGTGACAACCCTATACCTAAATAACCTAAAAAGAATGGTGATTTGATCCCAAAATAGCATATTTAAGCCAAAACAAATTCTCATGTGAAGCATTTTACACTTTCATCTACCTCCACTACTTTTATGCATAATTTAGGTAATACCTGTCTTTAACCTTCAACTACTATTCCTTTGATTATTGTTTTTTGTGCATTAATCATATGATGGGTAATTCCTTACTTCTTTCCAATCTTTCTGATCATTTACTTCATCCTTTGTAACTATTGCAATTAGTTATAAATATCATATTCATGGGATTAGAACAATTACTATGTTTGATTTTACACTTTTATTTCCTTGATTTCCCTTTCAACATATTGTCTATTTGCAAACCTGCCTCTCACTTGCACTATTCAATCAAATTTTATCCTTCACATTGCATCATTCAGGATATAAAGAGTAAAAGGACGATTTTTGGGGGATTTGAAAAAAACTGCTTCTAGCCATTGCACAAGTCCTTAGTTATCCATACTACTACTCCCCATAGTATTGCATGACACTATCATCTTGGTGACCCTTCCTCTATCAATCTTCATCAATTGGTTCTTCAGACAATTTGGACTTTCAATAATGAATTATTTTGTTGCTAAATAATCTATTTTCTTATAGTGATTGTGAATCACGTGTCCTCATCTTTTAGAGCTTTCTTTACATCTCTTTCTTAAATTACTTTTTCTAAGGTGGCGTTTGTTTTTTTGGCTTTTTACTGAAAGCAATTTGCTTTCAGAATTTAAGTTGTTTATTTTTTTAGTTTTTGATGACTTATTACTGAATTTTTAAAATTTTTGGCTAAATAGAAAAAGCCAATTTTTTAAACATCCCCAACTTGCAAGCCGACGCCCAACCCTAGCCCACCCATCCCTTGTAGCTCTCTGCAATCGACGATCCTTTGTCATCGATCTCTTTGTCAAGAATCGGGATCGCCTCAAGAAACCCAGAAAAAGGCATTCTCGTGTCTCCGATCCAATCCTGCAGCAGCCTGTGGAGCCTCAACAGCGTCCTGAGTTTGTGCAGGCTCTGGCATCTTTGGATTCTTTTTTGGAGATCAGGATCGTTGAATGTGAAGAAGAGGAGATTGGTGGTATTGATGGGGGTAGTCTGGTAGATGGTGGTGGTGAGGTTGAAGAGAGCGTCGGAAGGCTAAGTGGGAAGAGAGTGACTATGACGGTTTTGAAGATGCCGGTGGTTGTAATTCTAGCTTTGGGGACGAAGAAGCTCGCGGTTGGTATCACAATGTCTATTTTGACCAAACAGACAGCATTGAATCCACCAAGGGCTCCCACTCCCAAAACTCTGAGCAATGCTTCCGTTGAAGAAATTCAGATTGCTGAATCTCAGTTTGTTGGGTAGAGCATTTGTGCTCAAACTGTTTGTTAGGATGCCCATGAGAGTTCTTAAATCATGTGGAATACCCCCCTCCAAATGATTGAATACCACTGAAAGCTGTTGAAGAGATGAAAGGTTTCCCAAAGTAAATGGGATAACCCCTATTAGATTGTTTTGCCCAAACCTCGGAATTAGCAGTTTCAGCCAAAATGGAAGGGAATCTACCTCGTCAAATTGTTCCTTGTCAAGTACTAGCATAGACATTGACCAAAGAGAGGTGTTTGATTAATTGGGCTTGTATTTGTTTGCCCTCTTGAAGAGCCAAGGCTTGGCCACATGAAGTGAGCACAAAACAGAAAGTGTACTCATTGGGGTATAAGCCTTGGTAAAGCAACTTGCGGTAAAAGTTGAGGGAATCAAGTGGATATGAAGTTTGTGAAAAGGTATTAGTACTTAATAGTAATAAAATATTAAAAAAAAAAACAAACAACTTAATACTTAATACTATTAAGCATTATTTAGTATTAAGTTAAATATAAGTTCTATTTAGAATTAAACCAAAAAAACAAACGCCACCTAAGTCTTACAATAAAGTTTTTTCTCATCATGGCTGAGGGAGAGCAATTAATGGAAGAGAAAATGCATGCTTTAAAGTGAAATCATAACTAGGATCTTATTCCTAAGCCTACTAATGTTGTAGTTGTTGGCTGCCACTTGTTATTTTCTATCAAGCACAACCTTAATGGTACAATTGATGGATTGAATGTTTGTTTGGTAAGAAAAAGATACACTTTAACTTCCAACCTTGACTTTATTGAGACTTTGTTTCCTGTTACCAAACTAAATTTTGTATGGGTTATCGTATTTTTGCAGCAAATCAAGATTGACTCTTCACCAACTCAATGTAAACAATGCATGTCTTCATGGTAACTATAATCAAATAGTGTTTATAGTTCAATCACCTAGGTTTGAGTGTAAGGGGGAGTATGTTTGTCAACTAAAGAAGTCTATTCATGGACTTAAGCCATCTCATGTACTTTTGAACTTCATCGGCATATGTTGATCTTGAAATTCATAGTAAGAAGGTAAGAGCTTAACATTGAAATTATGATATTTTATGAGTTTTCTCATAGAAAGAAGATTACATCGAACACAGAAAGTAGAATTCAATGTCAAAACTTTTGAGATAGAAATTGAACCCTTTCTTATAACTAATGATAAAGATCTATATGTGATTTCTCACTTTTTGCTTCCCTAAACATAAAATGTAAATGGAAAACAAATTTGACAATCTAATCATAAGATTAAAAGCCCTAGAATTAATGATCCAAGGGTTGGTTTGTTAAATAAAGTATGGGATTGTTAAATAAAGTATGAAGGATATTAGGAAGGTCTCCAGATTCTCTGGTGAAAAAAGAGGAGTTTTTAAGCTAAGATTGTTCTTAACTCGTAAACCTATACAATTATAGTAGTTGCTCCTTGGTGAAAAAAAACATATATTTCTTTGCTTCCTCCAAAAATTATGTCTTTATACAAAATAAAAACTATGTTTCTTTCCTACATCTGCTGGTACTTTAGACTATTAGTAGTACACTTCCACTCATTATCAGCATATAGATCATATTCTTGCTAGAGTCCACTTAACATGGGATAATAATTGGTGACAGAAATATTCCCTTGTTTAGTATCATGATGTCTAGTCCTAAGTTCAAATTGTTGAGTAACATTGCCTAGATTTATGTAATCCTCATTAATAGTCTCCCACAACCCCTTCGTTGTTAGTGAGAATAGATAAACCTAACTAATCTCTAATTCCATGGGCTTGATTAGCCATGATATTACCATGGAATTTTTAGCATCCCACTACTTAAATTTTGGATCTCCAATCATCAAATCTTGTTTGATTCATCAAGAAGACCTATTTTTAATGTTCTTTCCAAAACAAATCAACAAATGAGACAATAAGTGAAAATATATTAAAACATTCAATCTATGGTCGTTATCTATAGAGTAGTAGGATTCCTTAACTATATTTAAATTTTTAAAAATAACCTCCAAAGTAATGTCAAACTTTTATTAGAACTAAGAGCCATGAACAAGATTCTATCAGAATTATTATAACAAACAAACCAACGGATATGGAGCAAACTTTGCTAAAAAATTTTACCCTAAGAAAACCTAGTGCTTAGCTGCAATGAAGGTCAATTGAGACAAAGAGGTGAAAAAGGAAACAAAACATGAGAAAAGGTTCAAAGAGACCCTTAAACATGCTTTAATACCATGAGAATTCTAGGTAAAAAAATTGGCTTTTATATTCCACTAATAGTGGTACATCAGGAGGGTTGAAAATGATGGCTTAATAAGAATTCTTAGGTTTTCAAATTGAGATAGATATTGAGAGAGAACAAGAATTCTCATTATTTCATAGATACAAGAACCCAATTCACTTCAATGGGATCTTTCATTCATATTTCTTTCCACTAGGAATGTGCCTTCCTTTGTTGACACTAGAGGAGCTACTACTATCATGGGTTTAGTATTCTTCACTGACATGGATGGGAACCAAGACTGAAAAACTTACTGGACAAAGTGAAGGATAGGGATCACCAGTCTTATCTTACTGGATGTTTCGTAGCCCATACAAGCCTTTTCCACATAAAAATGAAATTTTTTGTTGCAATAAAAGCAGAAACAATGAGAAAATAATTTAAACATAGAAAATCGGTATTAATTGATAAGACCTTAAACATAGAAATTTAAAAGTTATTAAGATACAAATAAGGAATCTAATAGCTACATAATCATACAACAATACAAAATATTTCCAAAAATTTTAATTTCCACATAGAAACTAAGTTGTATCCAAGTATTGAAGAGGCTTGCCAATAAGCTATTGTCACTAAACCCAAGATCTCCTACTACATGACTAAAGCATGCTAATTTATGTCTAATCTATTAGATAATAACAAGTAGTGATTACTACTCAAAAAGTGTTATTTCATAGCTTGTAATTAACTCTTTTAAACACTTTTGAGTAGTAGTTATTGCCTTTTAACCCAATTAACATATTAAGGACCTTTGCAAGCACTTCTAATCAATTTGTGTTAAGTTTTGGTGTTTTGATAGCTTTTTGATCACCAAAGCAATATGAGATTGAGGAGAGTTATTTGGAATCCATGGCAAAGCAATGGAAAGCTCAGAAACATGAAGAACCAAATCTTTGAAGTCCTTTGCCATAAGCAAATCTGGAATGCAAGGAGGGGAAGCAAAGAAAAATCTGCCATGAAGCAATTTTTTATGATAGTCATGTCAGCCACTTTTGGAGCACTTCCTAAAGTCCAATTTATTCATGCTATATGTCATTTCAAAGCTTAGGAAGTCAGAAATCCAATGCTTCAAATAGTACGCAATTTGGAGCTGAAATGAAGGAGTTACAGCCATTGGAAGCCGAACACCGCAAGCTGAAAGCCAACTTCACAGCGCTGCGAAATCAGCCTTTTGCTGCGAAGTGATTTCGCAGCCCTTTTTGTGCGTCTGCAAAATCTTGCAGACCTCATTTTCACCTGCGAAATGGTCCTTAGTGCTTCCCGATATTTGCGACCAACACTTTTGGATATTTTTCTTCAGATTTTTGTTGTCTAAATCCCAAAATTCTCCTTGTAAGCCACCAATTATAGGATTCCTTAGTTATTAAGCTAGGAAAAAGGGTAAATATCAAGGTAATAATTATTATTGTAATTTTCATATAATTAGCTCTCAGGAGCATGTTCTCAAGAAGGAACCTTTTGCAAAAGTTTGAAAGGAAGTAAAATACAGAGCCTTTGCTCTGCCTTACCTTCTCACTTTGATTGTATTTTTCATTTACTAGTTATGCACTCTCTGAGGAAGTTCCCCCAGAGAATGAGTAACTAAACCTTTAGTTCCTTGGAGCTAAGGTTGCCGAGAAAGGTTCCAAGTGCATGAATTAGTAGATTTGTGGTTTTAGCCATGAATGAAGAGAAAGTGTGATCCTTTAGTGATTTCTATGTTTTTAGTTAACTTAAAACACCTTGGAGTCACTTGGGCCAACAGTTGGTAAGGCAAGTGATCTCCGTCCATGGAGATGCACTAGTTTACCCCTTGCGAGCCTCTGGGAGGTGACTTGAAGGTAGGATTTTCTAGAATTGCCAACACTTGGTAAGCTTTTGGACTCCAATGAGACATCCATTAGTTATCTCTTGCGAGCTTGAGAAAGGAAGTCCAAGGTTAAAGATCACCTTGAATGGTAAATGCTAAGTAAGAGGCACGAACCATTGCAAGTTACATCAGTGAGAGGGAATTAAATCTGAAATCCAATTAAGGGATGCATTTATACAACACCGATTAGAGAATTGACTATATGTTAATTCTCTAATGCGAGGAAATGAACCATCTGACCAGATCTATGTTTTTGCATGAGGAACCTCCCCTGTGAACCTAAATCTCCAAGGAATGTTTTTCTTCATAAGTAATTTCCATTACTTGTTGTGCTATTAGTTTAAATCTAAACCTTTTTCAACCAAAGTTTATGTTTTATTTCTTAAGCTAACTTTGAAATGAAACAACACCAATTCACTTTGAATTGGTATCATTTGTAATTTGAAAACCCTTCCCAGTGAACGATCCTAGAGTCACTATGCTATAGTAGCTTTTTCTTTGCTACCCTAGTATATGGTGTAATAGGTTATAAATTTTGTTGATTACTCCCTCAATCAAGGAGCACCAGCTGGACACGAATCAGCTGAGACACCAATTGGGCACGAATCAAGTAGGAAACTAACAAAATATTTCAATATCTCAAAGGAACCTTCACTATTGTCTTTATCTATGAAAAACCATCATGTCTCCTTCTTAGAGCGAGGGTTCCTTGATGTAGATTGAGCCTCTTATCCTCATGATAGGCAATCAACCTTAAGTTATTCCATCTCCCTTGGACAAAATTTGGTCATCTAGAGCTCCAAGAAAAAACACACCATCTATTTTTCCATCATGAAGGAAGAGTACTAGAGTCTAGTCCATGCCAAGAATCCTATTAAAAGAACTGTGAGTTTTAGAAATTTAAACACTAGTTATCTAGTGTGACAATGTTGAATGACATGTCCTAGGAGCTGCTGACATGGAGCTGAGTAGATTGAAGTGGAAGTAGTCAAATAAGTTAGTCATGTGGAAGATTTACCTATTCCTTAGGAATTATTTGTTGGTTTGTTTCTATTCTTTAGGAAGTATCTATAGGTAGCAGGTTTGTTGCTATTTTTTTTATGTTTTTCTGTTTTAAGCTAGCTGTGTAAATAAGTACTTTGAAGCTTAATAAAATATATCACTTCAAATTCCTCAACGTTCTGTTGCTTCCTGAGATTTTCTACACTTTGTTTCTATCAAAACCAACAAATTGGTATCAGAGCCAAGTTCTTGAGTAACTTGTGAGGTGAGTGAGCCTAAAAAACCTACAAACAATATCCAGAATGACCTCAAAAGCTTCACTAAATGCACTAGCACCTCCAGTGTTTGATGGAATAAACTATCAAGTGTGGGCTGTCCGTATGGAAGCCTACCTTGATGCTAGTGATCTGTGGGAAGCTATTAGTGAGGAATATGAAGTTCCTCCTTTGTTCGACAATCCAACTATGGCTCAGATAAAACTACACAATGAGAGGAGGCAAAGGAAATCAAAGGCAAAATCTAGTCTATTTGCAACTGTCTCATCTACAATTTTCACCAGAATCATGACACTGAAAACAGCAAATGAAATATGGAACTTCTTGAAGAAGGAATATGAAGGAAATGAACGAGTCAAAGGTATGCAAGTGCTGAACCTGATTAGAGAATTTGAGATGCAAAGGATGAAAGAATCAGAAACAATCAAGGATTACTCAGATAGACTTCTTAGTATTGTTAACAAAGTAAGACTGCTTGGTACTGACTTTTTTTATTCTAGAATAGTTTATAAAATTTTTATAACAGTTCCTGAAAAGTTTAAGACTACAATATCATCTCTAGAAAACTCAAAAGATGTGTCAAGTATCACCTTGGCAGAGCTGTTGAATGCATTACAGGCTCAAGAACAAAGGAGGCTTATGAGACAAGAAGGATCTGTGGAGGGTGCATTTCAGGCCATATCTCAGTACAAGAAAGATATGCAAAGCATTAATAACAGCAGCAACAACACTCAAAAGTTTCCACCATGTCCTTACTATAAAAAATCCAATCATCCACAAAAAAGGTGTTGGTGGAGCTCGGATGTAAGATGTTACAAGTGTGGTTAGCTAGGGCATGTGGAAAGGATATGCAAATCTCAACAACAGCAAGGAGAAGTCAAGGCTGCTGTGGAAGAACTTCAAAATGAGGAACTATTTGTGGTATCATGCTTTGCCACTAACAACTGCCCAGAAACTTGGCTTATAGATAGTGGTTGTACAAACCATATGACTTATGATCAAGGGCTCTTTAAGGAACTTGACAAAATTGTTACTTCCAAAGTTAGAATTGAAAATGGAGCATATCTTGCAGTAAAAGGCAAAGGAACAGTGGCAATTGAAGGCCACACAGGTTTGAAATTAATCTCTAATGTCTAATATGTTCCTAAGATTAATCAAAATCTTTTGAGTGTTGGTCAGCTGTTGGAAAAAGACTATAAGGTGTTGTTGGAGGACAATCATTGCATGATTGCTGATGCACAAGGTAGAGAGGTATTTATAATCCAAATGAAAGACAAAAGCTTTGCCTTGGATTTGATGCAAGAAGAGCAGGCTGCAATTCACAAAGAATAAAGCAATACAATGCTTTGGCATAGGCGTTTGGGGCACTTCCATCATACCGCCCTTTTCTTTATGAAGAAGAACGATCTTGGAAAAGGCTTGCCTGAATTAGAGGTGAAGCCTCCTACTTGTGTAGCCTATCGGTACTGGAAACAAACAAGACTTCCTTTCCCACAAAACAAGGCCTAGAGAGCTACTCTGAAGTTACAGTTAGTACACACTGATGTGGGAGGACCTTAGAGAACACCATCACTGAATGGCAGCATTGAGCACCAGCTTACAACACCTTATACCCCTCAACAGAATGGAGTCGTTGAGAGGAAAAATAGAACACTTATGGAAATGACAAGGTGTTTGTTGCATGACAAAGGGCTGCCAAAGAAATTCTGGGCTAAGGCTGCATATACATCAGTCTTTCTACTGAATAGACTGCCAACAAAAGCTTTGCAACAAAAGACTCCATTTGAAGCATGGTATGGCCATAAACCAAGGCTGCAAAATTTAAAAACATTTGGTTGTCTTTGTTTCTCTTATATTCCACATGTTAAGAGAGACAAATTGGATAAGAAAGTTAGAATGTTGATATCTTAACCAAGCCACTTCCCAAAGCTAGATATGAGTTCTTAAGGAAAAGGCTTGGATTCTACAGCTCCAGAGACAAGGAGGAGTGTTGAATGACATGTCCTAGGAGCTGCTGACATGGAGTTGAGTAGATTGAAGTGGAAGTAGTCGAATAAGTTAGTCACGTGGAAGATTTACCTATTCCTTAGGAAGTATTTGTTGGTTGTTTCTATTCTTTAGGAAGTATCTATAGGTAGCAGGTTTGTTGCTATTTTGTTATGTTTTTCTGTTTTAAGCTAGCTATATAAATAAGTACTTTGAAGCTTCATAAAATATATCACTTCAGATTCCTCAATGTTCTATTGCTTCTTGAGAGTTTCTACACTTTGTTTCTATCAAAACCAACATACAACAATATGCATAGAAAAGACTATTTACTCATCTTAATTTTAACTAAAAAACATACAAGCATGTAGATTAGAGAATGAGCAAATGGAATTATCAATTTTAATTTTTTTAAATTATAAAAATAGAAAATGCGCTAAACCTTAATTGTTTAGTTTTATAGTTCTAAACCTAAATTACATTTTTTTACTTATTCTTTGTAGCACCTACGGGTAATAGTCTGTATATAGAGAAGAATTGTGAAGGAAAAGTGAGTGTAAGGGAGGCAATTTTATCTTATTCTACTATGTATCTTTGTTTTTTTTCCTAAATTATTAATTTGTTGCAAATTCATATATTTCATATAATTTTGTGAGATATTTCAATGTGTCATGTCGTCCATATTGTATGTGTCATTGTTCTATGATGTTGTATTATTATTTAGATATGAATTGGTATGAGGTATTATGACTTTAATTTTGTGGAGGCAGTTCATGGTATGTTTACATTGCAGGAATCATATGGTTTATTACATTGACAAGTAATATTCAAAGGATGGATTAGTATGTGGGGAGTATCTGTGATAAGCTGCAATCATTATACTTGGATATATTGTTTATATGGAACCTTAGATCCTTGGGTGATAATCCCTAAAAATCTTGAGAAAGACACTCCAATGTGGGTGTATGGGATTGATCTTATGCCTAGGTTTTAGTCCTTAAGACACGGGATTAGTCCTACCTTTGGGTTGTTGTCTCAAAAGACATAGGGTTTGTCCTATCTTTAGGTATAAGTCCCAAAAGATGCAAGATATGACTTGTCCTTGAGTGGTAGTCATAACAATGAAAATAATATGTACATTGGTGGGAGAATGGATGAGGCAAAGTAAAGATGGAACCCTCTATAATTAACTTTTATTTATATGTAAGATTATTGTGTATTTTCTAATGATTAAAAAAGTTAAAATGCATGTTGCTCTATGCTCCTTTTAGTTTGATTCATTTTTTAATGACATACATGGGATGAGCATAAACTTTCTCACTAAGCTATGAACTCACCCTATTCTTTCTACTCTTAGTGCAAGTTGAAAGTCACTTGTACATGGGAATTGATGTTTGAGCTTTAGATATGGTAGTAATTGGTTATTGTTTTGTTCATGTTGAGAGATCTTTTTAGACTTGTCTTTGTATTATAGGATGGCTAAATCATTTTGGAAAATGATGTAGTTTATGTTTTGTACACTTCTAATAAGGGTTACTCTTAGTGAACCACGAGGTTTTGGCATGCACAAAGTAATGTTGTACAAGTTTTCACTATGATAAATGATAAATAAAATACACTTTGTTGATTATCTATATGCTAGGTTTTATATCAGAATTTTTTCTCCTTATACATATCTCCACATCCTTATTTTCCACAAATTTACCTGAAACTCATCATCTTATTCTTAGGTTTTGGAAGCACTAATTGAGTCTAGCCTTTATAGGATTAATCAGTGGATCCAAAATATGAGGCATAGCACATCAAAACCTATATATCACAATTAAACATAAACAAAACACAAGAAGATTATAAATAATTTCATAATCACAAAAGAAACAAAAATCAAATGTTGTGGAACCTGCTTATCCATAAGGAAACAAAAAATATGACCAAAGGAATTAGGCCCAAATGCTCCATAGTCGTTTATTGGGAAATACAAGACAATTGTACAAAGTTCAAAAATCCCAACCAGATCTGAATTGAACAAGGACTACACAAAAATAAATAAATACCCCCTGAAAATATTGACAATATTCATCTATTTTTGGAGAAGGAATTCATTAAGTTCATATTTTAGATTTAAATAGGATACATAAATTCAATTTATTTTAGATCTTTTCAAACTTATTGTAGACTTTCTCCTATGGATATCATTCATTTTGAAATACAAATCAACCACCCTAGCAAAAAGGATTAGAACTATGGAATTCTGATACTACAAGTAGGAAATATATTAGATAACAGTTTAATTTTTTGAACCATATATAGCAGTAGGGAAAATATAAATCCCTCAAATTGGTCTTACTGCTAGAAAAAATAATCTAAACTACAATAATTCTACACTCAATCGTCTAAAAAGGATGGCAAGATTCCACACTAGAACTCTGGTATGTATGAGTGGTTGGGCTCATATCCACTAGCCCAAAATTTTAATCCAACCAGAACTCTCATCATAAATGGGTAAATGGATAAGCCACATATAAACTTCTTAACTTACACCCAGAAATATAGCATTGTAATTGAATACTTCTTAGTGATATAACCTTATTAACTTAAGAAGTTTTACCAAAAATAAATTCAGTTATATAGTTCAAAATAAACTTTATACAGCCCACATTCATTTTTCTGAATGAGAAGCTTGAGACAAAAATAAAACAAAACAAAATAAGGCAATTGTTGAAATTTCAGGGCATAATAGGAGAGGCATACCATCCATCCTGCCTCAATGATGTCTGTGTTTGCTATAACAGAAACTCGAGCTAGACTGAATTCTTGATCATTCGTGTAAGGGTTCCACACATTTATTCCCGCTTTCAGTCCATGGAAATTGAGTCCGCTTACAGATACTTGAGCATACTAGTCCATCCATATATTCATTCATAAGGACATAACTAAACAAATGAACTTGAAAGGAATGCATTAACTAATAAAATTCTTCAGTTAGAAGAGAATTTGATCATTGAACCATAAACACAACTAGAGTTGAAAAAGCACCTCACTATAGGAAACGCCTTCTAAAAAGCTGTGATTACGTGGGGTTGCAGATTGATTTAGCGGCACAGAGTGATGGTGATGATCATGTTTTTGGGTTCTACGAAAAATAGGAATCGTTCCCTCTGGGCACTTTCCATGACCATGCCAAGGTTGAAAAAGCTTTGCTTGGGAGTCATCTGCTTTAAGTCCACTGGGATATGAACTGGGTTTCATCTTTAAAATTACATTAAGTCCCCCTGTAAGAAAGTTTCTGATTGAAAATATAACATATATTACTTGTAGGGAGAAAAAAACTTTAAACAGAAAACCTGTATTGTGTGATTTTTGAGCAGTGGATGATCAAAAGCAGGCTGCTGGTAGATATCAACACAGTCAATGGCGTCTCCATCTTCAATCTGCAAGAGTTTGTAACCTTTGAACTTTCAGAAAATTAGTCATATAATAAACCAAACAAAAAATGAGATGAAAGAAAAGAAAAGCGATTGAGGAGTCAATATATATAATAACCTGTAGTGTTTTGAGTGTTCCTCTATGCAGTATCACTTCGACAAACGGAAGGCTCAGTGCATTACCATGGATGGTAATCAGAAGAAATATCCAGAGTGCAACTTTGGTGCTGCGGCTGGCATTAGCCATTTCCAGATCAATATCTCCTTTTTGAATTGTACTATTGGGATATTAATTAATATTAAGTCCATTGTCTTTACCCAGCTGGAAAGTTCCAGGAAGATCTAGTAAGTTTTGATTTATATATTAATTTATTATTGAAGAATATGATACCAACGTGGTCAACTTGGATCCTTTTGATATTTCCATGAGGAAAATTATTATTCTTAATAATTACATCCAGTTTTTTAAACGAATTTATAGATGCAACTGGTGTCAGATTTGAAATTCTTAATTATTATTCCCATATAATATATGTAAACAAGCTTTCCCTTTTTTTTTCCCAAGGAAATATATAAGCTTTTCTTAGTTACAACAAATATGGCCTTTTGGCACTAATTAATTTGTCACTAAAAGATAACACTAAGTCAGTTGTAGATTAATAATTACATTGCTGATTTTTCAAAAAAATAAAATAAAGATTAATAATTACATGTAGTTCTGTATCGATTCAATGTACAATTATATTTTATAATAGATTGGGTATTCTTATTCTTTTAATTAATATTAGAATTTTGCCTTCTTCATAAGGTTATTTAATCCCATTTTAATTTTTTCTGTATTGACCCCTACTTAAAGTGCCCACTAGGAGATGGTGATCCCATTACAAATCGAAACCAATAATGAAACCAGTAACTTAAATGGTGGAACAAGAACAAAGTAATGTAAGAGCAAAGAAAGATATGTCAATAAAGCAAAACTAAATTCAAATCAAGAGAAAAAAAATGAAAATATAAAAAAGTAATAGTGGTCTAGGTCTTAAGGCTGAATACAACTTAAAAGTAACAAAATATCTTAAAATGAAAAGGGTACTAAGACCCACAATCTAAGGATAACTAAATAATCTTCAAGTTCTCATGACCCCATATCACAATACCAAAGAGTTCATCTCCTAGTCATCCCATTAGGGTACAAAAAGGCATACTCTACTGCTTCGAGCTCTACCTCCAAACTTGGCATCAAAACCCAAAATCTTATCTTAAGGCCTCTTCCTTACATAAGTGGTGTGGAGTCCCATAACAAAATTGCATGAAACACCTCACAAATGTAAATGTTATCAAGCCAATCAAACATCAATGGTCAAAAAGTCCAACAACTTATTATATTATGACAAGGTATATAATGTCATTCCTTGTAAACATAAGCATGACAATTTATAATTTCTTAAAGATCCAATAACATTCATTTTTTTAAACTTAATATAAATTATGTGTAATTTGATCAAATAACAATTCAACATAGATCTCATGTCATTAATAACATTAAATGAGTATATATAACATATTCAAAAAATATTTATTTTATGAAAAATTTAGTAAAATCATGTATATCATAATTACTCACAAAAATTCTCGCAATCAAAACTATAACAAAACTCACAATACAATGGCTCCACAAATTCTGGATCCTCCCTTAACAAAAGAAAATTTAAGTGAACTTGAAAAATTGGAAATTTCATAAGAAATGAACTATGATTCTATGCTTCCACTAGCTTACCCTCACTCGAATAGCACTTCAATAGAAAATGTAAATTTTCGTAAAAAAATAAAATAAAATAAAATAAAATAAAAATAAAATAAAGAAGCTAGGCTAATGAAGTTTAATTCAAGCAAAATTTAAGCCAACAAGTTCATTGATGAGTATAGGAATATTAGCAAATGGTCATTAAAAGACTATTAGTTAAACCTCAACCTAAATCAATTACAGGTTTGCCTAAAACAAAGCATGTCGAAATACTCTTAATTTTTCTTCTTACTAATGAAACAAATTTGAAAAATTATAAAATCTCCAAATCTAATCTATCGTGAGCCTAGAAATTTTCAAAATTAATTTATGAACCTAAAACACAATCTAATAACACCAAAATTCTCAAAACTCAAAACTAACATATACTGATGAAATCCTATTGACATTTACTTAATTATTCACTAATGATAAGGAACTTGTAATTGCATGAAATTAAAATCTATGGCTTCATTTTTTAGTATACTAACATATAAAAATAATTAAGAAGCAATACTATTATCCAAAATATCCCAAAATTTCCAAAAACCCAAATGGTTCAAAACTATCATATGAACCACTCTGTTTTTCATCCATAGCTTCAAAATATGTATACTAGGGTATTATTGTTTATATGGTTAGATTTCTTAGAGAGTATAATATTATATAAAAATAATTTTAAGTATAACATTCTTTAGAAAGAATCCCAAAAATTTTAAGAGCACTAGTCCAAACTTCTCAATGAACCTCTCAACTATATTTCCCAATTTGTTTGGAATTTTCTCATAGGACAAACATAATCCAAATGTAACAAGACTTAGATGGAAGGATACGTTATCAAGTTTATTATTTTTTAAAAATAATTTGGTGATTTTAATACTTTACCAAAAAGTCCCAAAAACTCAAAAATCACAAGTTGGTAAGAAGATTTTTTTTAATAAATAAAGGTATTTCTCCTTCTTGGGAAATCCCTTTTTCCCATGAAATTATCTCCATAAACTCAACTCAATCTATTATATTAAAATTGATTGAGCATGCATTGGGTCTTTCCAATGTTGAAACAACTTGGGGTTAACCTATAATGGATTGAAAGATATCACCAAATTCCCCTTAAGTAGCAACATCATAAGATATCATTCTCATACATTTTCCAACAATTTATATATGAATTAAACTTAAAATATAATATTTTTTCACTTTTTTGGCAACCAAATAGTCCAAGAAGGGAAAATGGTTTAAAAATAACAAAAATCTTCACATATGTAAAAAAAAAAAACTAATTTCTAACAATACTTTCCCAAAGAAGAGGTGAAGAAGGAGAGGAAAATAGAAGAAAGAAAAAGAAAAAATGAGATCATTTACCTCTAATGTCTCCTTTAAGTAGAAATGAAAAATTCCCTCGATAAATTTTTAAAGAAAAAGAGAAGATAAAATAAATAAAATCCAAAATAAATAATTAAAAAAAAACCCTAGGGAAATGAAGAGAAATGATTTTCTTTAGATTTTTTCCTTCCTATATTTCCTTTTCAAATATAATTGACATAAATATCCTCATTTGTATTAGGATGTGACCAAAATGTGCTTGGGTGCCACTAAAATTTCAAACATATTCCTCTTTTCTTATAGTACCCAATTCTTCATGTCCTTATATGTGACATTTGGAAACGCTTAAGTGTGGCATGTGGCATGTGCCACTTCTAATACATTCCTGGATTAATTATACTTATACTAATAGTCTAATTAATGTAATTCTTTGCTAGTTTATTTGTGTAGACTTAAGGTTATCGCATTTGAACTTAGGTTTGTTACATTTTCACATTGTTGAAAGTGAGATTACAAGTTCAAAAACACAATTTAATCACAACTTAATTGAAGATTTTGATAACTCAATTTAATCTCAATTGAAATGGAACATTGTTCAATTGATTGACTAATCAAGTTTGAGCAAGTTCTTAAGCTTATTAGCATTGATTGGAAAACTTTTTTTTTTATTATGTCTCGTATTCATCAATTAATTACACAATGACTAAAGCAAATACACCTCACAACAAAGTTTACAAAATGATGCATATATATATATATATATATATATATATATATATATATATATATATATATATCAGTTAAAATGTAACAACCCTAGTTTTTAAGAATCATATATTTGAAGTTTTTTTTCTAAACACCTCATTTCTTATCATTTACCAAGCATGAAGTGTCAAAGAGGATGCAATGAAGTATGAGGCGTTGAAAAGCATGCAATCAAGTATGAGATGTTGAAAGCATTCAACCAAGCATGAGGTATTAAAAGCATGCAACCATGCATGAGGTGTTAAAAGCATGCAACCAAATATAAGGTGTTGAAAGCATATAACCAAGTATGAGGTGTTGAAAACATGCAACGAAGCATGAGGTGTTGCAATGGATGCAAACAAACATGAGGTGTCGAAATACATGTAACCAAGAGGACAATAAGTCACCTTCATCACATGACACATAATAAGGCATGGTGACTCATCAAGCCACTACACCAACTCAAGTAGCTGCAAGAATAAAGTACGTTGCCACAAGTCACTTTTCCTTTGATCAATACTTAAGTAAGTCATGCAACAAGTCACTTGTAAGCTCACTTATTGCAAGTTCTCCTCCACCCCTATAAATAGGAGTGTTCACCTACAAAGAAAAGAGGGAAGAGAAGTGTGAAAAGGCATTTATGTTGTTGTTATTCCAAAGGTTGGATATTTGAATCATCATAATAGAAGTACCAAGACAATTCTAATTTGTCATTCTAAATGTAAATGATCTAATAATGCATAATTTTATTTGGTTTTAAAATTATATATCTCATGCTTAAAATAATATATGCATTCATTATTTTTCAAATATCATGAGATATGCTTTGAAAATGTTTTGGTCCAATGCTATGTTCATAATGAATATGTGACCCTTGTATCCTTGATATATATGTATATTAATAGGCAAGATAGTTTAGTGATCATGAAGGGATATGTACAATTTAGGGAAGCTTTGTCTAAGGAGGCTGGGTTTTAAGCAAGACCATTGTGACCCTTCTTGTGTTTCCTTGGAACTTACCTAGCACGTACTATTCACTAAAAATCATTGGTACTATCATTGTTATACTTTACATTTCTACTATGGTTGTGATTGTAATGTAGATTGGACCAATATTGTGTCATAAAGATGGAGGGGCACACGGTAGCGGATTAACCTTGTGATCTTTTGCACCGAGAGATGAAAGGACACTAGAGTAGTTCGTATGATAAGTGTGTCAAGAGATGTAGAGACACTATCTCTATAAGACACCATGTTATGTGAGATATATGTCATTTGCAGACACATATGATATATGTCGATGGAGGAAGAGATAATGTAGTAGTGATATTGCATGACATTAGGATGTGCCAAGAGTTGGAGTGGTACCATAGTTGTGGATTATGCATGTGTTTGATTGATTATACATCAGGTTATCTGATGTTGTATGGGTATATAATTTTTATACTATATATTATTTACATTAAGTGTTACTTGCATGATGAAACCCTTTTTCTATTTTTAAATTAACCATCCTAAAAACTGCATTATATTAAATTCACTAAGTTGTACTCAATTTGTAGTTCCCCAATCTTTTCAAATGAGGATCTAGTTGAACATGATATTGAGCAAGTTCCGAATGACAAACAATAAGGTATGTAGTCATTGTTACCCTTTTCTTTTTGTTTCTTTTTAGATAAGCTATTGGCATGTAGCTATTTTCTTAGATATGTACAAATTTTACAAGTGGTCGCTAAGGCCAGCTTTTGTGTACTCAAAACCTTATATCTTGGAAGTGTAATGAATATGTAGTTCTTTTATTATGCTTTCTTTTGCCGCACTCTAACACTTATCTTGTTATAATTTAATTTTCCTTCTGTAGAATAGTATCTCCACCTTAATTTTCAAACTAGAGTGGAGACACTATCTTGTGTGGATGGCACCTGCAAGGGTAGGTCATCACATAAAATAGATTATATGATGATGTAAAAGCTTGCTATGATAAAGAGAGAGAGAGAGAGAGAGAGAGAGAGAGAGAGAGAGAATGATTGAGAGTTGATATATATCTATCGTGGTAAGTGATTGTCCTCCCATCATCAATACCAATCTCATCTCCATTGGAACCATGGCTTAACTTCTTTTAAATTATTATCCATCATCGCAAGCATAGTTTTGTTAATTCCTTACTAATAGGTATCTTATGCCCTATTTGGATGGATTTATTTCGTAGCCATCATCAAATATGGTAAAATACTTCATACGGGTAACATACATGTTCTAACTTCAAAAGTTAAGGTATCTATATGAATTAAGATTTAAAAAATAAATAAAAATAAAAGAATTACTATTTACATGAATTAAGATTTTTAGTATGCCTATGGCTATTAAGTGTCTACATGGGCTTTAGTTCCTCTATCATCATGGATACAAGAAGGGTTGTTTCCACAAGTGCCAAGTCACAGCATGGCAGGATGAAGGCTTCTAAATCCAAGCGCTCTAGAATGGATCGTTCTGTACATGAGCTATCCGAATAAGAGTTTCGAGCTCATTTTCACATCCTCGACTTTATCTTCATCCAATGGTGAGACAAAGAAGCTCTGTCGACAGACAGGCTTCCCCATGATATGATTTACTTCAAGAAGGAATAGTTCATAGCTAGACTTTGTTTCCTAATTTCATCTCTCATCAAATAGTTCTTATATTTCTCCTAGATTCCACCTGTCTACATTTATCCAAACGTCATCCGGATTTTCATGAGATGCGGCGTCTAGGATGCATTGTACCAATTGAATCTCTATCTCTTGGAGATTCTCTTTGTGTACACCATCAAGATGAGCCCCAACGAGCGATTTAGCTTGTCAGCTCACATCCCATCCATTTAGTTTGTAATTGACCTTCCTGATTCAAACAAAGATTGGGCTAAAGGGCACGTCTTGGTATTTAGCCCTTTAAGTTGTTCAACGGTGGGGTTAGATCAACTATTCAAGTCAAAACGCTTCCTTGAATTACCAAGTACAGTTTCTATTTTCATATGTTGTTTTATTATTATTGCTCTGAATGGATAGCTAATGTTTTCTTTGTATAGGCAAAGAAAGACGTTACTACCTAGTTGAGTAGGTAGACAAATCTTCATGGATCCATCTCAACAAGTTGTTCGAGATTGACCAAGCCAAATGAAAGTTCTTTATGCTACTGACTAAGAAGAACTTAGAGAGTTTATTAGAGCACCCTCAGCCGTTTGTGATTCTAGTGTTTCCAAGACTTGCTCATCCTACCTTAGTTCCTAGCGAGTACTTTGTCTTAAAGAACTTGTCATTATACGAGGTTTTTTGACTCACTAACGCTAAGGCAAGGTAAGCCCATCTAGACGTACGTGAAAAGAACGCCAAGAGGGCACTCTACTCTAGGCTCCTAGTTTAAGTTCCCATCTAGTTTTAAGCTCCACATCTCAGTTAACCAAGACAAAACCTACGCCCCGTCTAACTAAGAAAGAGTCAAACACAAACTTAAGTGACCGCTTCTAATGAGGCTACTGTATTAGATGGTGTTGAGCATAGCAAGGCCCTCGACTGCATTGTTCCACTTATAGTCACTAAAAAAAATAAAAATAAATAAATAAAAAAAGATATTTGAAACTCTAAAGGTTGTGACTCCTCTGGCTAAGAAGGGGAAGAAAGGTGTCGAGAAGGGTTCAACCTCAAAGTCTACTCCTACTTTTCCTACAGCTGTTGCACCTTTATCTATTCTAGTAGCCAAGCCGTCTGCTAAGAAGAATCAATTCCACTCTACGGAGGAGCCCGTGGTTATTCCAAGTGGATCCACCCTAAGCTCACAACTGCCCCCTATTACAACAATGGACATGCCTACTCGAGAAGAGCTTGACAAATTGCTGAAGTGCTTCCCTTCAGTCACAAACATGGAACTTCCCCTCACCAATATGAATGACCTCTTTCCAGCTACCCAACGAATCCCAATCGAGGTTTATAGTGACCCTGAACAAAGCTTCATCATTCGGGTTCTTTTTGGGACTCCGAACAACATTATAGAGGCAGTCATGCTTATGAAGAGGTATTCGGCCTTGCAGATGACTAAAGTTGTAAGAGTCGTCCTTTTCTTTGTTTTTTCTTTCTTATCTCACATACTTCATCTAACTTTTGTTTATCTCAGATTGTAGTTGGGGTTTAAAACCCAGTGAGGTAGCGCAACCATCTGTCCCAAAGGTTGGAGGCAGTAAAGAAGATCAGGGCCTACAAGGCTCATACTGTGGACGAATAGCAAGAGTTGCAAGATGAATTGGATATTGCTAAGACCGTGACAACTGCAACCCAGAGGCATGCTAAAGAAAGGTCCAATTTTTTTCGCAAAGTGGAGTTAGAAAATGAGGTGCTTCAAATGGAAGTGTGTAGTTTGAAGCTAGACAATACCTCCTTAGGTTCTTCCAAGGCTCAAATGAAAGAAAAGAGCACTCGCCTAAAGCTTGAGCTCGAGCAAGTGCGGGTCGGCATCGTCAAAGAAAATAAAGAACTAAAAGCAGCTTACCAAAAGCAAGTAGATGACTACGGGTACAACTAGTACATAAGGAAGCACGAAATTACTAATGAATTTTCCCCAATATTTCATCTAACAACGAAGTCAAATCAGGTGAGGACGTTATAGTAACAGACAAGTAGAATGCTCAAGAAAAGACTATTGAGGCTCAATTAAGTACTGTAGTTGAGTAGATTACGTTGTGGACCCTCACCCGATCCACCGGACCGGCGCGACTCACTTTTAAAAGAAAAGAAAGAAATAAATAAAAAGTTTGTGTTTTCCAGTTTTGAAAAACCCGCCCCTGGTGAGGAACGGTGTTGTATGGAGTCGCCACTTACTTTTTTTATTTTTATTTTTAAAATGGGAAAAATTAAGTAAGAACAAAAACCCCTAATGACCCTAGTATTGATCACGACACACCCTATGGATTGGGTTACATCCCCACAGAGGCTGATGCACGTTATATGGCACGGCTGCGCCGGGATAGAGTGAGGGCTCGCATGACTGGCATTCCATTTTATTATCCCCTCCGCCCATACATCTTCCAGTTGGTTGACTACTTCATCAGGGGTTCAGAGCATACACCCCGCACAGAGGGGACTGTTCGCATTCCAAAGACAGTTGAGATTCAGGACATCTAGCAAGCCCTGGGTCAGATGCATTTGGACACCGGGACTACTGAGACGCCTGGTGCCATGATAGTTGTGCCCCCATCACCAGACCGAGCTAGTGTGTTCTCTATGTGTTTCCCCGATGAGCTAGTGTGACCTACCTATGGATTTGGGAGATGGCACTGACGAGATGGACATGATCAGTATAGGCCGTATCTTCGATGTAGCCCCACGCGGGCCCCATATTGCTTTCGATATGTTCGGAGTTTCTGTACTCGAGACTGATGGGGATGACTCTATTCCTGATGCCTACACTGATGATATGGATTTTATAGGCATTGGTCGTATCCTTGATGCAACCCCACGCGGGACCCATTCTGCTTTTGACATATCTGGAGTTTCCGTACTTGATGATGAGTCAGTCCTTGATGTCGTTACTTCTGTTGAGGGAGCGTCCGACTCTGAAAAATCTTTCTTCTGACACTATGTCCGGGTTTGTCACTCGCTTTGATGATATTTCTGATGGTAATAATGATATGAGTATTTTCGAGTACTTGACTGTGTCATAGCATCTTCCTTTTATTACACCACCAGCACCCACGACACATATAAATGATGTTGATGATGTGGGAGATACGGATGACCCACTAGGTGGTCAGTCAGAGTTTGATTCTGACACAGAGGACGAGAAAGTCACACCCATTTCTGGTAGCACAGAGTTGATAGATTTTGGGGCACCAGATCAGCCGAGGGAGATCAAGATTGGCTCTTCTCTATCTCCTGATGAGAGGAGTAGGTTGATTGACCTGCTCAGGTCATACTTGGATGTATTTGCATGGTCATATGAGGACATGTCGGGCCTTGACCCCTCCATAGTGCAGCATCACCTGCCCATTTTACCACATGCTAGGCCAGTTAAGAAAATAGAGGAGACTACACCCTCGATGGAGTTTGCAGGTTAAGGAAGAAATTCGGAAGCAACTCATTGTTGGCTTCTTGTCAGTGGTTGAGTATCCTGAGTGGCTAGCTAATGTCGTCCCTATTCCCAAAAAGGACGGCAAGGTTAGGGTTTGTGTTGACTTTCGAGATCTGAATAAGGCCAGCCCTAAGGATGATTTTCCCCTCCCACACATTGATATGCTGGTTGATAGCACTGTAGGGCATCCGATGTTGTCCTTCATGGATGGCTTTTCTGGGTATAATCAGATTCTGATGGCTCCAGAGGATATGGAAAAGACTTCTTTCATTACTGAGTGGGGTACTTACTGCTATCGGGTTATGCCATTTGGGTTGAAGAATGCAGGAGCCACTTATCAGAGAGCTGCTACTACTCTGTTCCATGATATGATGCACACAGATGTCGAGGTATATGTGGATGACATGATAGTGAAGTCCCGAGACAGGACAGATCACTTAGCAGCCTTACAAAGGTTCTTTGAGAGGATCAAACAGTTCAGGCTGAGATTGAATCCCAAGAAGTGCACCTTTGGGGTGGCTTCTGGAAAATTACTGGGACACATTGTTAGTGAGCGAGGTATAGAGATTGATCCAGAGAAAATCAGAGCCATACTTGACATGCCTGTCCCGAGGACTGAGAAAGATATCAGGGGATTCCTAGGCAGATTGCAGTACATCAGTCGTTTCATTGCTAGACTGACAGACATTTGTGAGCCTATCTTCCGCCTTCTGAGGAAGAATCAGCCTACAGTTTGGAGTGATGATTATTAGCACGCTTTTGAGAGGATTAAGGAGTGTCTCCTTTCTCCTCCGGTTTTAGTGCCTCCCACACCGGGGCGTCCTTTGCTTCTGTACTTATCAGTTTCAGACATGGCCTTAGGATGCATGTTAGCTCAGCTTGATGATTTGGGGAAGGAGCGTGCCATCTATTATTTGAGTAAGAGGATGCTTGAGTATGAGTGCAAGTACATTATGATTGAGCGCCTTTGTTTGGCATTGGTTTGGGTCACTAGGAGACTTAGACATTACATGACAGAGTATTCCGTGCTCTTGGTCTCACGATTGGACCCGTTGAGGTATCTATTTGACAGGTCTGTTCTGACCAGTAGGCTCATGAGATGGTTGGTATTGTTGACAGAGTTTGATATTCATTATGTCACACAGAAGTCAGTAAAAGGAAGCATTGTTGCAGATCATCTAGCTTCTTTGTCGATATTCGATGACAAATCGGTTGATGATGATTTCTCTTATGAGCAGATCGTTTCAATGACTAGTATTACGGGATGGCGGTTGTACTTTGATGGTGCCGCCAATCAGTCGGGGTTTGGCATTGGTATCTTGTTGATATCACCACAGGGTGATCATATCCCTAGATCAGTCCGGTTGGCATTCTCCGATCATCACCGGTTGACGAATAATATTGTGGAGTATGAGGCTTGCATTACAGGTTTGGAGACTGCACTTGATCTTGGCATTAGACAGTTGGAGATCCACGGGGATTCCAATTTGGTTATACAGCAAACTCAGGGTATCTGGAGGACTCGGGATGAGAAGCTAAAACCCTACCATGCTTACTTGGACCTGTTGAGTGATGGATTTGATGTGTTAAGGTATATACATCTGCCCAGGGCGGAGAATCAGTTTGCCGATGCATTAGCCACCTTGGCTTCTATGATTGTGATCCCCACGGGGGTGACTGTTAGGCCATTGCTGATTGAAACTAGGTCTGCACCAGCTTACTATTGTCTGATTGGAAAGATAGAGGATCAGATTGAGTTTCCATGGTATCACAATATTTATCAGTTTCTGTCATGCGACACTTACCCAGAGTCAACCTCGGCCAAGGATAGGAGAGCATTGAGACAGTTGGCCACCAGATTTGTTATTTGCGGGGATGCACTGTATAGGAGATCACCTGATGGCCTGTTATTATTATGTCTAGACCGTACATCTACAGATCAAGTGATGAGAGAGGTTCATGCAGGGGTCTGTGGCCCACACATGGGAGGTCATATGCTAGCGCGTAAGATCATGAGGGTTGGCTACTTTTGGTTGACCATGGAAACAGATTGTTGCCAGTTTGTACAGAGATGTCAGGAGTGTCAGATGCATGGAGACTTGATACACGTGCCACCTTCTGAGTTGCATGCACTCACATCCCCTTGGCCATTTTCAGTATGGGGTGTTGATATTATTGGGAAGATCTCGCCCAAGTCCTCCAATGGTCACGAGTACATCTTAGTAGCCATTGACTATTTCACCAAGTGGGTGGAAGCCGCTTCCTATGCTAGATTGACAGCGGCCAGGGTGACCAAATTCATCAGATCGCACATTATCTACTGATACGGGGTCCCTCACGAGCTGATTTATGATAGAGGGGTGCATTTCAGGGGCGAGGTGGACACGTTGATTCAGGAGTATGGCATTCAATATCACAGATCGTCTGCGTACAGGCCGCAAACTAACGGGGCAGTTGAGGCCGCAAATAAGAATATCAAGAGGATTTTGAGAAAGATGGTCGAGACTTCTCGGGATTGGTCAGAAAAGCTCCCTTTCGCATTGTGGGCTTATCGTACATCTTTTCGTACCTCTACTAAAGCTACCCCATATTCTTTGGTGTATGGTATGGAGGCAGTGTTACCTGTTGAGATTGAGATGAGATCTTTAAGAGTAGCACTAGAGCAACATGTATTTGAGGTCGAGTGAGTCCAGTCTCGTTACGACCATCTTAGCCTATTGGATGAGAAAAGATTGAGGGCAGCAGATTATGCTCAGGCCTATCAGAGAAAGATGACCCGTGCATTCCGAAAGAGGGTTAGGCCTAGGAAATTCCAAAGAAGTGACCTAGTCTTGAAAGTCCTTAGGGGATTGATCAGTGACCCTAGAGGCAAGTTTAGACCGAGTTGGAGCGGGCCTTATGTCATCCGAGATCTGACTCGAGAGGGAGCTGCCTAGTTGACAGACCTAGACGGAAATCAGTTCACAGACCAGTCAATGTGGATCAGCTGAAGAAGTTTTATGCGTGAGATCATGGTTAGAGGATGGGTGGCCGTCACTTCGAGTAGCCATATTCCCTATTGCACGCCCATACATCGATATACCCTATTGCTAGCCCTTTGAGCCTTAAGCGGTTTATTATGGCATTTTCTTTCATTCAGCCTTGCATACCTTTTTTGACCTAGGTTGGGGGCCTGCCCCTGTGCGCTTTGTATTTATTGATTAGATCTGTGAGCATTGGGAGCATTGTGTTATTCTTCGTTTGTTCTTTTTTGCATCATTGCTTGTTTCTTTTCTTCTCCGTTTTGCATCTTCACACCGTATTCATTTCGCTTCTGTTTTCTCTTGTGTGATGGTGACGCGCTCTCGTCTCAAGGCTACAAGTCAGGCTTGTCACATCTTTCGTTCCACCCTTAGGTTTTGATCCAAGAGTTTTAGTTTGAGGAGACCATTTGGGTTTGAGATTTGAGGTTCTTTTGGTTGGACTATGCTAGTAGGGTATTCGACCTACGTTGAAAAAAAAAAAAAAAAACAATCACCATTAACAGATGGAAAACAAGGGGTATGCCCCTGCAGGTCAAACTCACAAATGTGACCAAGGGTGACAAGAAGGAGTTATGCCCCAGTCTAAGATATCAATATCATGTCAAAATCCCATAACCACACATATGGTTAAAGTCAGAGAGCTGAAAATATCACAAACATCCATCCTTGAAGAAAAAACCCTCAACTCTAACCCATAACATTCAATATCCACAAAAACTGATAGGGGGTATGCCCCAGTGTGTACATCTGAAACTCAAATATCTCAATGAAAACTCTTAAATACACCACTAGAGACCCACTCGTTTGAACTAATGAACAAGACAATGAATGGGATATGCACCCCTACTAGGTCGATGAATACCGTGAATCTGATCTCGAGTCAGATCCTAGAAGCACTCTGTTGTATGAAGAAACTGAGCTGAATGTGGGGCTTACTCAAACTCTGATGTCCATAACATTGCTAGGTGAAACGGAATGCTTGTGTACATGTACAAAAACCACAGCCAGCATGCAAGGATGGGGGTATGCCCCAGTATGAACATGTCAAAACATAGAGTAAAGGTGCCCTCAATGGTCCCAAATCTCTGTATCATCTGTCTCTAATCACGGGCCTAAGGTAAGTAAACTGAATGGAAAGACAATATGTGACCCTCGATACTCCCCGAAGTAATGGAGACCTGTCAACATCCCATACTCAATCAGTAGACGAAGCCTGTTCGAATGAACCGCATCAAAGCAAACACGAGACCTCATGGCCTCAGGGTGGTCTTACGACTCAGACCGTAATGTAGGCCAGGGGTAAAATGTGAATGAAACGATGGGAAACAAAGACCCAAATCTCCAAATAGATAGTGCCAAATCCCTGTGCACGTAATGTCAAATATCGCAGAACCATGTGAGTGAGGTGACTCAACCATGTATCTAAATAAAAAAAACATCAAACAATAGGTGACATGCACCAAAGAACTCATCGTTCATGAAGCGAGACGACGATCGGCGAGGGTAGCTGAAGATGAAGAGGGATGAGACAAATAATGAATGGAGGTATAGGAAATGGAGAAACAAGCTGGGAAACAAGTGTAGCAATGTGTGACAATGACGAACAACTCATCTTAAGAACGGCGAATCAAAGCAAGTCACTATATGATGGGAATGGTGATGTAGATAATGATCTAGGAAACCTAGTGCAAAGGAAACCCAAACCTCACTCCCAATGTGTCACCCAAATCCATGGTGAGAAGGATCGTTCAATGCTCTCACCCAACTCTTAAAGGAAAAAGAAATCTCTCAAACCCAAAACCACCTCTGATGCTCCCAAGTATATCAACGAATACCAAACAAGCACAATTTTTTCTTTTTTCATTTTTTATTTTATTTTTTCCTTTTTCAATTTTTTTTCATTTTTTTTTCATTCATTTTTTTTTTCAACGTAGGCCAAATACCCCACTAGCATAGTCCAACCAAAAGAACCTCAAATCTCAAATCCAAATGGTCTCCTCAAACTAAAACTCCTGGATCAAAACCTAAGGATGGAACGAAAGATGTGACAAGCCTGACTTGTAGCCTTGAGACAAGAACGTGTCACCATTACACAAGAGAAAACAGAAGCGAGAAAAGAATACGGTGTGAAGATGCAAAACGGAGAAGAAAAGAAACAAGCAATGATGCAAAAAAGAACAAACGAAGAATAACACAATGCTCCAAATGCTCACAAATCTAATCAATAAATACAAAGCGCTTAGGGGCAGGCCCCCAACCTAAGTCAAAAAAGGTATGCAAGGTTGAATCAAAGGGCTAGCAATAGGGAATATGGCTACTCAAAGTGACGGCCACCCATCCTCTGACCATGATCTCACGAATAAAACTTCTTCAGCTGATCCACATTGACTGGCTCTATGAACTGATTTCCGTCTAGGTCTGTCAACCAGGTAGCTCCCTCTCGAGTCAGATCTCGGATGACATAAGGCCCGCTCCAACTCGGTCTAAACTTGCCTCTAGGGTCACTGATCAATCCCCTAAGGACTTTCAAGACAAGGTCACCTCTTTGGAATTTCCTAGGCCTAACCCTCTTTCGGAATGCATGGGTCATCTTTCTCTAATAGGCCTGAGCATGATCTGCTGCCCTCAATCTCTTCTCATCCAACAGGCTAAGCTGGTCGTAACGAGACTGGACCCACTCGGCCTCGGATACATGTTGCTCTAGTGCTACTAAAGATCTCATCTCAATCTCAACAGGTAACACTGCCTCCATACCATACCATACACCAAAGAATATGGGGTAGCTCCAGTAGAGGTACGAAAAGATGTACGATAAGCCCACAATGCGAAATGGAGCTTTTCTGACCAATCCCGAGAAGTCTCGACCATCTTTCTCAAAATCCTCTTGATATTCTTATTTGCGGCCTCAATTGCCCCGTTAGTTTGCGGCCTGTACGCAGACAATCTATGATGCTAAATGCCATACTCCTGAATCAACGTGTCCACCTCGCCCCTGAAATGCACCCCTGTATCATAAATCAGCTCGTGAGGGACCCCATATCGACAGATAATGTGCAATCTGATGAATTTGGCCACCCTGGCCGCTGTCAATTTAGCATAGGAAGCGGCTTCCACCCACTTGGTGAAATAGTCAATGGCTACTAAGATGTACTCGTGACCACTGGAGGACTTGGGCGAGATCTTCCCAATAATATCAACACCCCATACTGAAAATGGCCAAGGGGATGTGAGTGCATGCAACTTAGAAGGTGGCACGTGTATCAAGTCTCCATGCATCTGACACTCCTGACATCTCTATACAAACTGGCAACAATCTATTTCCATGGTCAACCAAAAGTAGCCAACCCTCATGATCTTACGCGCTAGCATATGACCTCCCATGTGTAGGCCATAGACCCCTGCATGAACCTCTCTCATCACTCGATCTGCAGATGTACGGTCTAGACATAATAATAACAGGCCATCAGGTGATCTCCTATACAGTGCATCCCCACAAATAACAAATCTGGTGGCCAACTGTCTCAATGCTCTCCTATCCTTGGCCGAGATTGACTCTGCGTAAGTGCCGCATGACAAAAACTGATAAATATCGTGATACCATGGCAACTCAATCTGATCCTCTATCTCTCCAATCAGATAATAGTAAGTTGGTGCAGACCTAGTTTCAATCAGCAATGGCCTAACAATGGAGTCGCCAATTTGTGGACCCTCACCCGATCCACTGGACTGGCGCGATTCACTTTTAAAAGAAAAGAAAGAAAGAAAAAGTTTGTGTTTTCCAGTTTTGAAAAACCCGCCCTCGGTGAGGAACGGTGTTGTATGGAGTCGCCACTTACTTTTTTATTTTTATTTTTAAAATGGGGAAAATTAAGTAAGAACAAAAACCCCTAATGACCCCAGTATGGAAAAAGCGGTCTGTGAAAACTAGATTCTGGGTCCGTGGATCAGGTTACCCATTGGGAAGGTACCTCATGCGAGGTAGCACCCCTCTAGGCCCGGAACTCGGTCTTTACTAATAAATTGGGTATGTGAGAGTATATGGGTCAAAGGTCAAATGAAACCCTAGGCTAAATAGATGTCATGAATCACTCAATCCTAATTGGTATTTGGCATGCATATGAATTCAACCAAACAAAACAATGGGTGCATATCTGTGGTCCCTAGCCAAACGCTGCATAAAAGGTCAACCAAACACAGATAAACACATAACAAACATTCAGGATCAAGCACCATGCATGCATATGATTCAACAATCAAAACCAATGATGCATACCTGTGGTCCCTAGCCATGTGCTACAGCAGAGGGTAAGTCACCCACGCAACATGTATTCAGAATCAAGCATCAAATTTTATGCCAAAAAGGAAGAAAGCTGGTTGAAATCAGGTAATGGACTCCCCAAATGTCATACAAATCAAACTAGACTTACCTAGACCACACCGCCCATAACCTCAAAATGGGCCCACACTAATTGAAATCAAACACTGACTTAAACCTTCAAGATGGCTCACAAGTGCCCCATAGCAAATGGGTTTGAGCCCCAATGGATACGGGCTTGAAAAATGCCAAAATTGAGGGCTGCCCAAAGTCCTCTTGCAGAATAGGTTGAACTAGTTCTCAACTGGTACAACCTGTTGAGAAAAAGTTCCCAAATTTTTTAGAAGACTCCTCAATAAATAAGGAATGAAACAAAAGCAACGACACTTAATCCCGAGCCCAGACGAGTGAGAACCAAACAAAGCCCGATCAGGTGCTCCTCATAACTGATAGAGTCAGCCAGCCATGGTGCTGAACCGGTTCATCCGGTTGATAAAAAATCCAAGATTTGGTCAAAAAGTTCCTAAATGAATAAGGAAGCAAACAAAAGAAACGGTTCTCAATTCCGAGCCCAGATGAGTGAGAACCAAACAAAGCAAGGTCAGGTATTCCTCATGACTAACAGAGTCAGCCAACTATGGTGGTGAACTGGTTGAACCGGTTTCCAACTGGTCCATCCGGTTGATAAAAAATCCCAAATTTGGTCAAAAAGTTCCTAAATGAATAAGGAAGCAAAAAAAAGAAACGGTTCTCAATTCTGAGCTCGGATGAGTGAGAACCAAACAAAGCAAGGTCAGGTGTTCCTCGTGACTGACAGAGTCAGCCAACTATGGTGCTGAACCGGTTGAACCGGTTCCCAATCAGTTCATCCGGTTGATAAAAAATCCCAGATTTGGTCAGAAAATTCCTAAATGAATAAGAAAGCAAACAAAAGAAACAGTTCTCAATTCCGAGCCCGGATGAGTGAGAACCAAATAAAGCAAGGTCAGGTGTTCCTCGTGACTGACAGAGTCAACCAACTATGGTGCTGAACCGGTTGAACCGGTTTCCAACTGGTCCATCCAGTTGATAAAAAATCCCAAATTTGGTCATAAAGTTTCTAAATGAATAAGGAAGCAAACAAAAGAAACGGTTCTCAATTCCAAGCCCGGATGAATGAGAACCAAACAAAGCAAGGTCAGGTATTCCTCATGATTGACAGAGTCAGCCAACTATGGTGGTAAACCGGTTGAACCGGTTTCCAACTGGTCCATCCGGTTGATAAAAAATCCCAAATTTGGTCAAAAATTTCCTAAATGAATAAGGAAGCAAACAAAAGAAACGGTTCTCAATTCTGAGCCCGGATGAGTGAGAACCAAACAAAGCAAGGTCAGGTGTTCCTCGTGACTGACAGAGTCAGCCAACTATGGTGCTGAACCGGTTGAACCGGTTCCCAACCAGTTCATCCGGTTGATAAAAAATCCCAGATTTGGTCAAAAAGTTCCTAAATGAATAAGGAAGCAAACAAAAGAAACAGTTCTCAATTCCGAGCCCGGATGAGTGAGAACCAAATAAAGCAAGGTCAGGTGTTCCTCGTGACTGACAGAGTCAGCCAACTATGGTGCTGAACCGGTTGAACCGGTTTCCAACTGGTCCATCCAGTTGATAAAAAATCCCAAATGTGGTCATAAAGTTTCTAAATGAATAAGGAAGCAAACTAAAGAAACGGTTCTCAATTCCGAGCCCGGATGAGTGAGAACCAAACAAAGCAAGGTCAGGTGTTCCTCGTGACTGACAGAGTCAGCCAACTATGGTGCTGAACCGGATGAACTGGTTTCTAACTGGTCCATCCAGTTGATAAAAAATCCCAAATTTGGTTAAAAAGTTCCTAAATGAATAAGGAATCAAACAAAAGAAACGGTTCTCAATTCTGAGCCTGGATGAGTGAGAACCAAACAAATCAAGGTCAGGTGTTCCTCATGACTGACAGAGTCAACCAACCATGGTGCAAAATTGAAAACGATGAATGAATTAAACTTGAGCCTAAACGTGATTCTAACACATCAAGAAAACAATCATCCTCAACTGTAATCCTCAACCATTCATAACCAATCAACAACAAACATGTGTGGCCTTTATTATCCACACCCAAGCAATACAATCTTCACATCAAAGGAAATAAAAGAGAATGAGAAAGAAGAAAAAGCATACGAAGACGATGAAGATGACCTATAGGTAAAAAAAAATTCAGCATACTTACCTCAGAATCTTCGCCAAATATGATCCATGTACCCTGATGATGACTTCCAAAAACCGAGATGTTGTAGCTTTCCTCTTCAAAAAACCACAGTGCCGAAGCTTTCCTCCACGCTCTCAACTCAGAAGATGCTCCTCACCCTCTATTTTTCTCACCAACAAAATATCCCCTCTTTCAAAAATGCCAAAAGGTCCTTTGCTCTCCTATCCTCTCACCTTTTATACTCATACCCCTCTCAGCATTTGAGCCTCCTGGTTTCCTTCCCCTTCAGCACCGAAATCCCCTTCATCAACATGGGAACCACACCCCCCATTATTTCTCTTGCACTTACGAGGCCAGCTCACTCCCTTCAGTTTTCAGCTTGCTTCACCACCAAGAATCCATATGGATTCGTGGTGGGCTGCAAGGAACCCAAAGCAAGGCCCAAAATGGGCCCACAACATTGCCCAAAACCGATCTGGAGCTTATGGGCCTGAGCCATGTAGGATTTGGGTCCCAAAATTACCAAAATCAGTGTTTTACACCAGCTGACTCGATGAACCGGCTAAACCAGATGCCAACCGGTCGAACCAGTTGCAAAAAATCTTGAAAATTTGACAGAATGTTCCTGGAAGAGTGAGGAATCCATGAAAAAAATGGTACGCAATTCCGAGTTCCAAAAAGGGAGATATGATCAAAATAATTGCCAAAAATCAGTGTTCTACACCGGCTGACTCGATGAACCGGTTGAACCGGATGCCAACCGGTCGAACCGGTTGCAAAAAATCTTGAAAATTTTATAGAATGTTCCTGGAAGAGTGAGGAATCCATGAAAAAAAGCGTACGCAATTCCGAGTTCGGAAAAGGGAGATATGATCAAAATAATTACCAAAAATCAGTGTTCTACACCTGCTGACTCGATGAACCGGCTGAACCGAATGCCAACGGTCGAACCGGTTGCAAAAAATCTTGAAAATTTGATAGAATGTTTCTGGAAGAGTAAGGAATCCATGAAAAAAAACGGTGTGCAATTCCGAGTTTGAATGAGGGAGCTATGATCAAAACAAGCCCGAGTGCTCCGAACCTCAACATGCCCCTATAAACTCCAATTAAGCTAAAACATCGGGATGACCCCACCTCCTACCTATAGGGTGATGTGAACGACTAGGAAAATGGCCACGATGACCCTCCAAAATGAACCACATACGCACCACAATGGACCACAGACAAGCCCACACGAGGCTCGGACACCGACTAAGCCCAAAAAGGGCCCTAGTGGTGCCATATGAGAACGATGGGTGCAGGTGACGCCCAAAGGATAAATGCCAGTGTCGAGGGACAAAATTGAGGGTCTACATACGTGTTTAGGCAGCCTAGCCCATGATTCTTCCTTTTGTTCTATTAGTTTTAGTCGTTTAGACCTTTGGGTTTGTAAGACAATATCAATTGTTTAGGCCTTCTATTTTTCTATTTTGTGAGACAATTGATGGCCATTTAGGCCTGTAAATACTATATAACCTTTTATTTTTTCTTGACACATTTTAAGTTGCATGCCCCATAGTGTTAGCATTTTATGTTGTTTCTATGATTCATTTCTATTTTTTATTTGTGTAGTTTGACTCTTTGATTGCTACCATTTTGGATTTATTGTTTAGCCATTTTTGGTTTTGTGTCATTTGTCTTTTTCATTGTTAGTCGTTTTAGCTTTATGTCATTTGGTTTTATGGCTTATGTTGTTTGAGCTTTTGTCGTTTGGAGTTGCCATTTGGCTTGCCCTATAAAGGGCTATTTTTTAGCTTTTAGCTTTTAGCTTATTTTGAGCACATAATATTTGCAAAACATTATACTTTATTGATAGTACTATTTTTAGATTTTCTATATTCCATGGTCGTAATAAAGGTGTTTCGTCCATAGTTTGGAGATGGTATGCCCCTAAATCTCCCATCTTGGTTACAATGTACGGGCCTTCCCAATTGGCCTAAAGCTTGTTAGCTCCTATTTCCACTATATTTTCAAAGACCCGTCTTAGTACCAAATCTCTTGGACATAATAGTCATTGTCGCACTTTCTTATTGTATTGAGTAATGGCCCTCTAGTGATATGAGGTTATTCGGACAATGGCTAATTCTTGTTCCTCATCTGCCTAATCCAAATATCTTTCCAAATAAGTATTACGACTCCCAACCTCCCATACGACTATTCTTATTATGGGCATTCCGACTTCAGTCAGGGTAACTACTTTCATCATGTATGCTAGGGCAAATGGCATGGCCCCTGTGGGTTTTCTGCTGGTCATCTAATAAGCCCATAAAATGTCTAGTAGTTCGTCTACCTTTTCTTTTTTCCCCCTTGAGTCGCTTCTTTAATGAATTCAGTAGTATTTTATTTTTTGATTCCACCTAGCCATTACTTTAAGGAAATTTGGGCATTGCATGGAGATTTTTTATCTTCAACTTTGAACAAAATGTCTAGAAAACACTACTGTCAAATTGTGGTCCATTGTCTATGACAGTTGCTTGGGGGATTCCAGAACGACATACAATATTCTTCCAGACAAACTTTGAGACATCTTTAACCTTGATACTAACATAGGCTTCAACTTCAACTTATTTACTAAAATAATATTTTGCCACAAGCAATAATTTTTTGTGTCACACCGATTGGGAGTAGACCGACTATATATATTCCCCATTATGCAAACGGCCAAGGACTTGTAACTAGATTAAAGAATTCAGATGGTATTCAAGGTATGGGAGCATATTGTCGATGTTGAACCACTTCTTGGCATAGCTTTTCGCATCCTTTTTCATGGTAGGCCAATAAAAACCTTATGAATAGGCGTGATGTGCCAAAGTTCGTATGCCCGAGTGATTTTCACATATTCCTTCATGTAGTTCAACTAGGACATATTGTGCCTCTGTGTCATTCAAGCATCTGAGATGAGGTCCCCCGAATGATCGTCTATAGAGTTGTCTATTTATCAAGGTGTACCATATGTCTGATTGGAGCCAAAAAATGTGCCCTAATGGCACATATTTGATATGATTTGTGCACCAAAGGACACTCAAATCACCCAACTTGACCTAAATCGATGCTAAGACCCTAGCCATGAGTTTAACTTGTATTTTGGAGATTTATCTTAGGTTCAAGGAAAGAAAAGTGTGTTGAATCACTTTAGATTTTGAAAGATCAAGAAAGGGTTAAATGAGGAAATAAGTGAGTCAAGACTCATGACAAGGATATGATGAGTTTTTAAGATGATAAATGACCATTATGGAGTAAGAAATAATGCAAGAAAACATGGAAAATGAGGCATGAAGTAAGATTCAACTGCATGGAAATTTAGAACTCAAAATCTAGTGGCAACATATACTCTGACTTTGAGGACAAATTTGGAGCATTTTCTAGAGTCCATTATAGACATACTATATATCATTTCGAAGCTCGGGAAGTCAGAAGTCCAAAGCTTCAAACATTGTGTAAATCAAAGTTGAAATGAAGAAGTTATGGTCATTTGAAGACAACTGCGCAAAACTGAAGGACCATTTCGAAATTCAACTTATGAATTCGAAATCCAATTCGAAATGACCACAATTTCGAATTCACCCACTGCCACTTTGATGTTTCACCTCCTCTACCTTGGGAATTGCATTTAGGGCACTCCATCCTCTCTAAGTGGACCCCACACGACTAGAAATCGCCATTTTTTTTATAATCATTTTGGTAATTATTTTGTAATAAGAGGCCAATGAGAGTGTGTCACATGTTAGGTTATTGATTATTATATAAACTCTCTTAGTTCTAGGGTTTAGATATCTTGAATCTTTTTCTGGAGAGTTTGACATTTAAGGTGGAAGAAGACGAGAACTTTGGTTTGTTTTATTTTCTTCTTTATTAAATATATTGTTTTTAGTTTATTTTGATTCAAATTATGGATTTTTACCCTATAATGGATTATGAATATGACATCACCCCCATGAGAGGCTAAAAAGCCAACTTGGGGCTTGAAGCATGAAAACCTAAGGGTTGGGAAACCTATAGGGATAATGGGTAAATCATTATAACAATGATATTAATTATTGGTTGAATTACAATTTATCAATTTTTTATCATATCCTTGTGAGTTAGTTTAGGGAATGATACGATAGTTTATTACCTTATACTAGTGATTCTTGGTAACTCTTGATCATTAGTTATCCCAGTCTTATTTGTCGTTATTTTTCCCTAAACAAAGCTAAAGGGAATAGGAAGGGTTAAAAAGCCAAACCTTAAACTAGTAATTAATCTCATTCATTTGATGGTTTTACGAATCTGTTTTAAAAAATGAAAAATTAGATTCAGATGTAGTTTTGGGTTATAGAACTCAAGTTGATCACGAATGGTCAAAAACCCTTAGATCACTTCACTTAAAAGACCCTTGTTTTCTTTAATTTCTATACCATAAGTTGGATAGTGGAAAACCCAAAACTTGAATCAATCGAAGTTAAAATCAATATTCATTTTGTTATTAATTTAATTTTTTTTACTTAGTTTCACTTTATTCATATATCGTTTTCCACTTTAGGATTCTAACAAAAGCAATTCATTTACCCTAGTATTGACAAATCCCATAAGCCAGTCCTTGAAAACAATACCCAAAATACTACAAAAGTAGTAGTAGTTTTTTCTTTGATTTTTCTTGGGCAAAGCTACTATGTATTAAACTTAAGTATTTTGGTACAATAGATATGATTAGTAAAAGGATTGCACCCGAATTTTATGAGCTTGCTTTTCGTCCTCAAGGACTTCTCCTGTGCGAAAATGCTTTTTGATTACTTCCATCCATCCCAAATTCACTTGAACTATATCATTTACCCACTCAAGAGATATGGAATGAGTGACCTGGAGATAAATTGGCAACAACATGGCTTCTTGTATTGGTAAGCCAACAACTCTTACTAGTGTATTTGCTCGCCCTTTCTCTTCTCAGGGTACGCATTGGATAGACCATCCATCCAGCTTTTCTATTTGAGCATCCACTAAAGCAAGTTAGCGAGCCATGCCCTAGTCTCTTACTTCATACTCTCGTTGGATCTGTCCGACCACAAGCTGCGAATCACTTCTACTTCTACTTTTATAGCAGTGAGAGTCAAGTCTAAATCAAGTCCAACTAAGATTGCTTCATACTCTGCCTCATTATTGGACGTCAAGAAATTAAGTCGCACAACCTATTCAACTTGTTCTCCAGTGGAGGATTGCAATGTTATGCCTATCTCAGCTCCTGATGTTCTAAAAGCTTCGTCCATATAGAGAAGCCACCATTGCTCTTCACCTTCAAGTTTAGTTCGCTGCTATGGTAGTTCGATTATGAAATCCACAAGAAACTACCCTTTAAGGGATAACTAGGGTTTGTACCATATGTCATATTCACTCAATTCAATTGCCCATTTCATCATTCGTCCAGAAAGATTTGGCTTATGCAACGTGACCTGTAACGACTAATTTGTCAAGACCGTTATTTGGTGAGCTTGAAATTATGAACGGAGCTTTTTGGCGATGATCCACAATGCCGAGATTGTTTATTCCACTTGGGAATATCGTGTCTCTACATCTATCAAAGCTTTGTTCACATGGTAGACAGGTTTTTGCTCCTTACTCTAGTTGTGTCAGAACAATACGGAGCTAAAAGCAAAGTCTAATGCATCCAGGTACACGTATAGCTCTTCTCTAGCCTCAAGATTGCTTAAGATTGGTGGTTCTACGAGATATTGCTTTGTAACCTCGAAAGCACGATCACATTCATCTATCTAGTTAGTTGTTTTTGCTCCTCAAAGCATGTTGAAGAAGAGATAGAGCCTATCGGTGAAGCTTGTTATGAACCGACCCAAGGCAGTTAGTCGATTAGTCAAGCGCTACACCTCCTTCTTATCTATAGGAGCAAGGGTTTCTAACACTACTTTTACTTGAGTCAGACTCACTTCTATGCCCTTTTGCATCACCTTAAATATAAGGAACATTCTCGTGCTTACACGAAATGCGCATTTGAGCATATTAAGCTTCATGTCATACTTGCGCATTAGGTCGAATGCTTCTTTTAAGTGATGGAGGTGCTTGGAGTGGGTTCTAATTTTGATGACTATGTCATCGATATAAACTTCCACCATTCAACATATTAAAAGCTTAAATATGTGTCATCAACCATTGATATGTAGCTCTGACGTTCTTCAATCCTAATGGCATGGCTTTTTAACAATACAACCCTTGAGGTGTAATGAAAGTTGTCTTCTCCTCATCAGGAAGAAACATTGGTATCTGATGATATCTAAAGAAGACATTAAGAAATGACAACATTCCATGCTCGACTATGGCATCCCCTATTTGATCCATTCAAGACAATGGGAAGTTGTCTTTTAAGCCTCATGCAGATCTGTGTAGTCCATGCATATCACCACATTTGTTAACCAAATCAAGTAGGTTGCCTATTTGATAAATCATACTTCTAGTAGTTTCTCGACTTTTGTCTAGATAATTTTCTGACGATCCGAATGGAAATGTTAGACTCTCTGCCATATGGGTTATGTTGCAGGAAGAATGTTTAGTTTATGGGAGGCCATCGTTGAGTCTATTTCGGGCATGTCTAAGTTGCTCCATGAGAAGACATCCTTGTTTTTACGAAGCATTTCACCAAAATGATCACGCTCATCTTGGGTTAGCAAAGAACTAGCGTAAGTCACCTGCTCATCATTTCTTGATAGAGACGGTTACTGTAGTAGGTCAGCTACTAATGGGTCTTTATACTTCGTCTTCTCTTGGAACCGATTTTGTAATTGTTATTGTGTCCCTTTCATTGATGATTTGGGTTCATCTTCAGTGAGGTTCGTTCGCCTAGACTCCACTGCCACTTAGTAACACTATTGGGCAACTAACTAGCTCCCATGCAGGTCTACTTGTCTGGCCTCCATCAGGTAGCTAACCATCTGATGGTAGGTAAACAGAATGACCTTCATCTTGTGCATCTATGACCGCCCCAAGATGACGTTGTATGGTGATAGATCCTCTACCATAGAGAATCTCACATTGAGAGTGACAGGGTCGACTTGAATAGGGAATACAAAATCTCCAAGGGATATCGTAGTGGCCCCATTGAATCCGAATAAGACTTGGCCTAGGTTTTTTGGGTTTTCCAAAATGGTCAATGGTTATCCCATTTGCCTATAGGTTGACATCTACAACAAGTCGATGGAGCTGCTCAGGTCGACTAGAATTTTGCACACATCAAAGCCACTAAGTCCCAGTGTTAACACCAGATCATCCTCATGTAATAATATAACCCATTCGGGGTTAATTAGAGGGAATGTAACTGGTTTGTTGACCAATTGGGCACTTTCTGTAGTGAACGTGCACTGAACTGTATTCACTCGTTCCCTTACTGTGGTCGTGCGAAACATCCTCCTTCTTTGTTGTTTGGAATGATTCTTGTCATCCACAGGCCCCCTCCTATGAATGTAGTTAATCATCGCTCAATGTGCTGTAAAGGAGGCATGAGTTCTTTCCAGCACTTCACATGTCATTTCTTAATGTCCATCAATTGTTCGAACATATTGCTTTAGATGTTCAGCCTTGATTAGTTTTTCCACCAACTAGTGCAAATGCTTTCACTCTTTTGTGGTATGTTCGTGCTCTTTATGATAAGAGCATCACAATCTTTCATCTCATCTAGATGGGTCAACTTTTATGGGCTCCGACCACTTGAATTCAGGAAACTCTCATATAAAAATGAAAATTTTTTAATAAAGGATGGTCAGCAAAGTAAGCTAGACAGTTGTCGTCGCTGCTATCCCGCTTATCTCTTGTTTCCCTGCCTCGACTAGCCATTTGATGCCTTTGAGCTTCCAACCTATTGTTTTTGGTTTCTTGGCTTGTAACCAGGATCTACTTGGATGCTGGTTGGACATCATCTTTGAGCATGACATATTTTTCTGCCCTTTTGAATAAGTCATTTATTGTAACGAGCAGTTTTTTAGTGAGAGACTCAAAAACAGAGTGTTCGGGTTAATGCTCCCTTTGAAGATTTGCATAAGGCCATCTATGTTGTAAGATTCCACCTAGAGCACTACTCGCCCAAACCACATATGAAGTCTCTCAACGATTCATCCTCTTGCATCTTCTAAATGTTTCTTATATTATGTTTTTTAAGAGCGGGACATAAACAATGACCTACAAAGGCCTCTAAGACATCCTAAAAGGAATTGATGGAATTTTACGAGAGTTGGTGGAATCAGGAACTGGGCCATGGAGGTTAGCTGGGAATACCTTGCACAGCAACACATCGTTGCTTATATCTAGCGTCATCTTCTGTCGAAGAGTGCATCAAATAGTCAAACTTATTCCATCATACATGGTGAACTTAGGCACCAGAAACCCTCTGAGCGACTCGTAAATGATTATGTGCGAGCCAAATGACGTGGAGGGCATGTCACCTAGTCGTTTGCTTATCAAACTGAGAGGGGCTTTCATTGATTAGTCCTTTGGAGGTCGTAAATCTGGTACCATACCCTGAGGTAGACGACTTGGCCCAATCATTGTTAGGTTGGCCCAATCGTGCTTTTAAGGCCTCCAACATTCGTAGTGGCCCAGGTGCTACTTTCTCTTGAGGCCCAAGACAGGCTTTTAATGCATCAAAGGGTCGTGAGCCCAATTCTTGACACATTTTCCATTTTGTTTCTAACGAAGCTTGCAGTCTCCTCTATTTGAGTTTGGTCGGTTATTGGGTGAAATGGTTCAACCAACGTTGGGGAATTGCTAGTAGATAGTTTCTCATCTGCTTGTAAGGATAGCTTAGCGCAATGACAAGGAGCTTTCTCTGTTTAGCTTCAAACTGGTCTCAAAGTTGTTTGTTAACTAGGTGTGCGACGGCTTTTCAAACACCCCAAGGCCATTTGTGCCCATAGCTCTTGAGGTTGGACATCATCTTTGAGCATGACATATTTTTCTGCCCTTTTGAATAAGTCATTTATTGTAACGAGCAGTTTTTTAGTGAGAGACTCAAAAACAGAGTGTTCGGGTTAATGCTCCCTTTGAAGATTTGCATAAGGCCATCTATGTTGTAAGATTCCACCTAGAGCACTACTCGCCCAAACCACATATGAAGTCTCTCAACGATTCATCCTCTTGCATCTTCTAAATGTTTCTTATATTATGTTTTTTAAGAGCGGGACATAAACAATGACCTACAAAGGCCTCTAAGACATCCTAAAAGGAATTGATGGAATTTTACGAGAGTTGGTGGAATCAGGAACTGGGCCATGGAGGTTAGCTGGGAATACCTTGCACAGCAACACATCGTTGCTTATATCTAGCGTCATCTTCTGTCGAAGAGTGCATCAAATAGTCAAACTTATTCCATCATACATGGTGAACTTAGGCACCAGAAACCCTCTGAGCGACTCGTAAATGATTATGTGCGAGCCAAATGACGTGGAGGGCATGTCACCTAGTCGTTTGCTTATCAAACTGAGAGGGGCTTTCATTGATTAGTCCTTTGGAGGTCGTAAATCTGGTACCATACCCTGAGGTAGACGACTTGGCCCAATCATTGTTAGGTTGGCCCAATCGTGCTTTTAAGGCCTCCAACATTCGTAGTGGCCCAGGTGCTACTTTCTCTTGAGGCCCAAGACAGGCTTTTAATGCATCAAAGGGTCGTGAGCCCAATTCTTGACACATTTTCCATTTTGTTTCTAACGAAGCTTGCAGTCTCCTCTATTTGAGTTTGGTCGGTTATTGGGTGAAATGGTTCAACCAACGTTGGGGAATTGCTAGTAGATAGTTTCTCATCTGCTTGTAAGGATAGCTTAGCGCAATGACAAGGAGCTTTCTCTGTTTAGCTTCAAACTGGTCTCAAAGTTGTTTGTTAACTAGGTGTGCGACGGCTTTTCAAACACCCCAAGGCCATTTGTGCCCATAGCTCTTGAGGTTGGACATCATCTTTGAGCATGACATATTTTTCTGCCCTTTTGAATAAGTCATTTATTGTAACGAGCAGTTTTTTAGTGAGAGACTCAAAAACAGAGTGTTCGGGTTAATGCTCCCTTTGAAGATTTGCATAAGGCCATCTATGTTGTAAGATTCCACCTAGAGCACTACTCGCCCAAACCACATATGAAGTCTCTCAACGATTCATCCTCTTGCATCTTCTAAATGTTTCTTATATTATGTTTTTTAAGAGCGGGACATAAACAATGACCTACAAAGGCCTCTAAGACATCCTAAAAGGAATTGATGGAATTTTACGAGAGTTGGTGGAATCAGGAACTGGGCCATGGAGGTTAGCTGGGAATACCTTGCACAGCAACACATCGTTGCTTATATCTAGCGTCATCTTCTGTCGAAGAGTGCATCAAATAGTCAAACTTATTCCATCATACATGGTGAACTTAGGCACCAGAAACCCTCTGAGCGACTCGTAAATGATTATGTGCGAGCCAAATGACGTGGAGGGCATGTCACCTAGTCGTTTGCTTATCAAACTGAGAGGGGCTTTCATTGATTAGTCCTTTGGAGGTCGTAAATCTGGTACCATACCCTGAGGTAGACGACTTGGCCCAATCATTGTTAGGTTGGCCCAATCGTGCTTTTAAGGCCTCCAACATTCGTAGTGGCCCAGGTGCTACTTTCTCTTGAGGCCCAAGACAGGCTTTTAATGCATCAAAGGGTCGTGAGCCCAATTCTTGACACATTTTCCATTTTGTTTCTAACGAAGCTTGCAGTCTCCTCTATTTGAGTTTGGTCGGTTATTGGGTGAAATGGTTCAACCAACGTTGGGGAATTGCTAGTAGATAGTTTCTCATCTGCTTGTAAGGATAGCTTAGCGCAATGACAAGGAGCTTTCTCTGTTTAGCTTCAAACTGGTCTCAAAGTTGTTTGTTAACTAGGTGTGCGACGGCTTTTCAAACACCCCAAGGCCATTTGTGCCCATAGCTCTTGAGGTTGGACATCATCTTTGAGCATGACATATTTTTCTGCCCTTTTGAATAAGTCATTTATTGTAACGAGCAGTTTTTTAGTGAGAGACTCAAAAACAGAGTGTTCGGGTTAATGCTCCCTTTGAAGATTTGCATAAGGCCATCTATGTTGTAAGATTCCACCTAGAGCACTACTCGCCCAAACCACATATGAAGTCTCTCAACGATTCATCCTCTTGCATCTTCTAAATGTTTCTTATATTATGTTTTTTAAGAGCGGGACATAAACAATGACCTACAAAGGCCTCTAAGACATCCTAAAAGGAATTGATGGAATTTTACGAGAGTTGGTGGAATCAGGAACTGGGCCATGGAGGTTAGCTGGGAATACCTTGCACAGCAACACATCGTTGCTTATATCTAGCGTCATCTTCTGTCGAAGAGTGCATCAAATAGTCAAACTTATTCCATCATACATGGTGAACTTAGGCACCAGAAACCCTCTGAGCGACTCGTAAATGATTATGTGCGAGCCAAATGACGTGGAGGGCATGTCACCTAGTCGTTTGCTTATCAAACTGAGAGGGGCTTTCATTGATTAGTCCTTTGGAGGTCGTAAATCTGGTACCATACCCTGAGGTAGACGACTTGGCCCAATCATTGTTAGGTTGGCCCAATCGTGCTTTTAAGGCCTCCAACATTCGTAGTGGCCCAGGTGCTACTTTCTCTTGAGGCCCAAGACAGGCTTTTAATGCATCAAAGGGTCGTGAGCCCAATTCTTGACACATTTTCCATTTTGTTTCTAACGAAGCTTGCAGTCTCCTCTATTTGAGTTTGGTCGGTTATTGGGTGAAATGGTTCAACCAACGTTGGGGAATTGCTAGTAGATAGTTTCTCATCTGCTTGTAAGGATAGCTTAGCGCAATGACAAGGAGCTTTCTCTGTTTAGCTTCAAACTGGTCTCAAAGTTGTTTGTTAACTAGGTGTGCGACGGCTTTTCAAACACCCCAAGGCCATTTGTGCCCATAGCTCTTGAGGTTGGACATCATCTTTGAGCATGACATATTTTTCTGCCCTTTTGAATAAGTCATTTATTGTAACGAGCAGTTTTTTAGTGAGAGACTCAAAAACAGAGTGTTCGGGTTAATGCTCCCTTTGAAGATTTGCATAAGGCCATCTATGTTGTAAGATTCCACCTAGAGCACTACTCGCCCAAACCACATATGAAGTCTCTCAACGATTCATCCTCTTGCATCTTCTAAATGTTTCTTATATTATGTTTTTTAAGAGCGGGACATAAACAATGACCTACAAAGGCCTCTAAGACATCCTAAAAGGAATTGATGGAATTTTACGAGAGTTGGTGGAATCAGGAACTGGGCCATGGAGGTTAGCTGGGAATACCTTGCACAGCAACACATCGTTGCTTATATCTAGCGTCATCTTCTGTCGAAGAGTGCATCAAATAGTCAAACTTATTCCATCATACATGGTGAACTTAGGCACCAGAAACCCTCTGAGCGACTCGTAAATGATTATGTGCGAGCCAAATGACGTGGAGGGCATGTCACCTAGTCGTTTGCTTATCAAACTGAGAGGGGCTTTCATTGATTAGTCCTTTGGAGGTCGTAAATCTGGTACCATACCCTGAGGTAGACGACTTGGCCCAATCATTGTTAGGTTGGCCCAATCGTGCTTTTAAGGCCTCCAACATTCGTAGTGGCCCAGGTGCTACTTTCTCTTGAGGCCCAAGACAGGCTTTTAATGCATCAAAGGGTCGTGAGCCCAATTCTTGACACATTTTCCATTTTGTTTCTAACGAAGCTTGCAGTCTCCTCTATTTGAGTTTGGTCGGTTATTGGGTGAAATGGTTCAACCAACGTTGGGGAATTGCTAGTAGATAGTTTCTCATCTGCTTGTAAGGATAGCTTAGCGCAATGACAAGGAGCTTTCTCTGTTTAGCTTCAAACTGGTCTCAAAGTTGTTTGTTAACTAGGTGTGCGACGGCTTTTCAAACACCCCAAGGCCATTTGTGCCCATAGCTCTTGAGGTTGGACATCATCTTTGAGCATGACATATTTTTCTGCCCTTTTGAATAAGTCATTTATTGTAACGAGCAGTTTTTTAGTGAGAGACTCAAAAACAGAGTGTTCGGGTTAATGCTCCCTTTGAAGATTTGCATAAGGCCATCTATGTTGTAAGATTCCACCTAGAGCACTACTCGCCCAAACCACATATGAAGTCTCTCAACGATTCATCCTCTTGCATCTTCTAAATGTTTCTTATATTATGTTTTTTAAGAGCGGGACATAAACAATGACCTACAAAGGCCTCTAAGACATCCTAAAAGGAATTGATGGAATTTTACGAGAGTTGGTGGAATCAGGAACTGGGCCATGGAGGTTAGCTGGGAATACCTTGCACAGCAACACATCGTTGCTTATATCTAGCGTCATCTTCTGTCGAAGAGTGCATCAAATAGTCAAACTTATTCCATCATACATGGTGAACTTAGGCACCAGAAACCCTCTGAGCGACTCGTAAATGATTATGTGCGAGCCAAATGACGTGGAGGGCATGTCACCTAGTCGTTTGCTTATCAAACTGAGAGGGGCTTTCATTGATTAGTCCTTTGGAGGTCGTAAATCTGGTACCATACCCTGAGGTAGACGACTTGGCCCAATCATTGTTAGGTTGGCCCAATCGTGCTTTTAAGGCCTCCAACATTCGTAGTGGCCCAGGTGCTACTTTCTCTTGAGGCCCAAGACAGGCTTTTAATGCATCAAAGGGTCGTGAGCCCAATTCTTGACACATTTTCCATTTTGTTTCTAACGAAGCTTGCAGTCTCCTCTATTTGAGTTTGGTCGGTTATTGGGTGAAATGGTTCAACCAACGTTGGGGAATTGCTAGTAGATAGTTTCTCATCTGCTTGTAAGGATAGCTTAGCGCAATGACAAGGAGCTTTCTCTGTTTAGCTTCAAACTGGTCTCAAAGTTGTTTGTTAACTAGGTGTGCGACGGCTTTTCAAACACCCCAAGGCCATTTGTGCCCATAGCTCTTGAGGTTGGACATCATCTTTGAGCATGACATATTTTTCTGCCCTTTTGAATAAGTCATTTATTGTAACGAGCAGTTTTTTAGTGAGAGACTCAAAAACAGAGTGTTCGGGTTAATGCTCCCTTTGAAGATTTGCATAAGGCCATCTATGTTGTAAGATTCCACCTAGAGCACTACTCGCCCAAACCACATATGAAGTCTCTCAACGATTCATCCTCTTGCATCTTCTAAATGTTTCTTATATTATGTTTTTTAAGAGCGGGACATAAACAATGACCTACAAAGGCCTCTAAGACATCCTAAAAGGAATTGATGGAATTTTACGAGAGTTGGTGGAATCAGGAACTGGGCCATGGAGGTTAGCTGGGAATACCTTGCACAGCAACACATCGTTGCTTATATCTAGCGTCATCTTCTGTCGAAGAGTGCATCAAATAGTCAAACTTATTCCATCATACATGGTGAACTTAGGCACCAGAAACCCTCTGAGCGACTCGTAAATGATTATGTGCGAGCCAAATGACGTGGAGGGCATGTCACCTAGTCGTTTGCTTATCAAACTGAGAGGGGCTTTCATTGATTAGTCCTTTGGAGGTCGTAAATCTGGTACCATACCCTGAGGTAGACGACTTGGCCCAATCATTGTTAGGTTGGCCCAATCGTGCTTTTAAGGCCTCCAACATTCGTAGTGGCCCAGGTGCTACTTTCTCTTGAGGCCCAAGACAGGCTTTTAATGCATCAAAGGGTCGTGAGCCCAATTCTTGACACATTTTCCATTTTGTTTCTAACGAAGCTTGCAGTCTCCTCTATTTGAGTTTGGTCGGTTATTGGGTGAAATGGTTCAACCAACGTTGGGGAATTGCTAGTAGATAGTTTCTCATCTGCTTGTAAGGATAGCTTAGCGCAATGACAAGGAGCTTTCTCTGTTTAGCTTCAAACTGGTCTCAAAGTTGTTTGTTAACTAGGTGTGCGACGGCTTTTCAAACACCCCAAGGCCATTTGTGCCCATAGCTCTTGAGGTTGGACATCATCTTTGAGCATGACATATTTTTCTGCCCTTTTGAATAAGTCATTTATTGTAACGAGCAGTTTTTTAGTGAGAGACTCAAAAACAGAGTGTTCGGGTTAATGCTCCCTTTGAAGATTTGCATAAGGCCATCTATGTTGTAAGATTCCACCTAGAGCACTACTCGCCCAAACCACATATGAAGTCTCTCAACGATTCATCCTCTTGCATCTTCTAAATGTTTCTTATATTATGTTTTTTAAGAGCGGGACATAAACAATGACCTACAAAGGCCTCTAAGACATCCTAAAAGGAATTGATGGAATTTTACGAGAGTTGGTGGAATCAGGAACTGGGCCATGGAGGTTAGCTGGGAATACCTTGCACAGCAACACATCGTTGCTTATATCTAGCGTCATCTTCTGTCGAAGAGTGCATCAAATAGTCAAACTTATTCCATCATACATGGTGAACTTAGGCACCAGAAACCCTCTGAGCGACTCGTAAATGATTATGTGCGAGCCAAATGACGTGGAGGGCATGTCACCTAGTCGTTTGCTTATCAAACTGAGAGGGGCTTTCATTGATTAGTCCTTTGGAGGTCGTAAATCTGGTACCATACCCTGAGGTAGACGACTTGGCCCAATCATTGTTAGGTTGGCCCAATCGTGCTTTTAAGGCCTCCAACATTCGTAGTGGCCCAGGTGCTACTTTCTCTTGAGGCCCAAGACAGGCTTTTAATGCATCAAAGGGTCGTGAGCCCAATTCTTGACACATTTTCCATTTTGTTTCTAACGAAGCTTGCAGTCTCCTCTATTTGAGTTTGGTCGGTTATTGGGTGAAATGGTTCAACCAACGTTGGGGAATTGCTAGTAGATAGTTTCTCATCTGCTTGTAAGGATAGCTTAGCGCAATGACAAGGAGCTTTCTCTGTTTAGCTTCAAACTGGTCTCAAAGTTGTTTGTTAACTAGGTGTGCGACGGCTTTTCAAACACCCCAAGGCCATTTGTGCCCATAGCTCTTGATTTTCTTGCTGCAATTGTTTTGCTTGCCATAGTAAGGACTACATACACCGCTCATATTCCTTTTGATTATTTTCCACCTTTTTCTTGCCAAGCTTGGAATCGCTCATTAGCATTTTTCGAATAGGTTGTAGGAGGAGTGTTAGTCATTGTGTTTTTCAGGCTTTTTTGTTCTCGTTCCCACAAATGGTGCCAATATTGGTGCACAACCAACAAATAAGTATCTAACTAGTATCCACATGTCGTAGACGGCGATTGCACCTATACAAAAGGAATGTCTAGATGGGTTTTCCGGGCACACCCCTTTAAAGCTTGAGTCATAAGTGAAAGGTTTGAGCAAGAGATTTTTCAAAAAAAGTAGCAACATATCTTCCTTTTAGTGAATAATGACTATTTATCCTCACCCAAAAGTAACATTTTTCTCAGTGCCTTTGATTGCGCTTTTATCGTCTATAATGCTAATGATTGTCAACTCATAACGACTGTTGTGCCTTGATGAGCTTTAAAGTTTGGCATTTTAGCTTCATAAAAGTTGCATTAATCAACGCACTTAATGTCTGTTGTAGTTAATGCTTGGTAGGCTGGACTCCATAGTGTCCGATTGGTTTGCATTCGTTTGCACCCTAGGGTGGATGGATAATGCTACATGGCTCTTTATGCATAACATGCATTACATTAGACAACACGTAGGGATCATGCTAGACGACAGTGAGTGTCCCATGCTAAGAAAAAGAAAAATAAGCTTATAATTTAAATTGTTTTATATAATAAATAAAAACATTTCATTAATAAAAATTTTAAATTGCAAAATGCTCAAAATAATAAGCTTCAAACTATGGTATGTTAGAACTAAAAAAATTTATTATTTTTCATAATAAAGGAAAGGTAACACCTCCTAAATTAAATGAAGACTGAGAGATGTGGAATAATAAGATAATACATATGAAAGCAAAACAACAAAAATACCATGTCCAATGCACATGGCTTTAAAATTAATTTTGAAGTAGATAAGATATTAAGTGAGTGTTTGGTAAACCAACTTAATAACTTAAAGTGACTTAATAACTTAATTTAAGTCATTAAGTAAGTTAAGTATGTTTGGTAAAATAACTTCATGGTATGACTTAAAATAAAAAATAATTTAAAATAATAAGTAAAAACAATTAACTTATTTTTTTAGTTCACATCTTCATTTTACTTTTTTACTTCCACTCGCCTTAGTTACCTCCACGATCTCCTTTACTATTCTTGACATCTACTATTACTCAACCTCCTTTACCCTAATTATAATTTATGAGAATAAATATGTCAATTTGACAATTTAAAATATGTTTTAAGTTGATTTTATCAAACAACCTTAATACTTAAAGTAAATAATTAAGTAATAAGTTTTAAGTTAATAACTTAAGTATAATTTAGTATAAAGTCGACTTAAGTCATTAAGTAATAAATATTAGATTTTACCAAACATCCCCTAAGATTGGTTACACAAATAAACACTTTCTTCTCTTTTTCTTTTCTTTTTTTTTGTTATATAAGAAAAGGTAACTTGTTGTTCTCTAATTGGTGTTGATGGAGAAGTTCATGATTTAAAATAATTATAAGATAATTAAAATTAACAATCATTTAAAATATAAGTATCCCATGATATATTGATTTTATAATATGTTGACAACATTTGGGGAGGCTCCTCCACTCTTTATATGCATATTAATAAAGAAATTCAATATCAATATGTTTTAAAATAATTTTTATCATATTGATTCTCTTTCAATGACAATGAATCTTCCATTATTTACAAATAATAGACATGAAAATTTTATTTAGGAGGAGATATCTTTATCCCCAAATAAAAGAAGTCAAACCCCATAAAAATTTAAAACAATCGACAATTAACATAAAAAACAAAAATAAAAAATATATTGTGATGATTTTATTATAAACCCCGTATTTCGCTTGATGCGTTCCTACTCGATAGCGAAACTTACTTTTTATTATTTATTTGGTGAAAAATATGATTTTTAGAAAAGACTTGGAGTCGCCACTTATTTTTGTTTTTATTTTTTTTAGGGAAAACAAAATAAGAAAGAAAACTCTAAGTGTGACTCCTTATTTGGAAAAGACAATCTGTGAAAAACCAAACTTGGGTTCAGGGGTCAGGTTGCTTATTAGGAAGGTACGGTAAAGACCGTAGCACCCCTCTAAGCCACCAAAAATGGGTCTCTACTAAGTAAGGTGAAGCAAGCATGACAATGGATACGGAAATCAATGGATACCAATGAAATAGTCAAATAATAAAGCGAATCATGCATCATAATAAACAAAGTGGAAGTGAGGTCGTACCTTGGTAGCCAATAATAGTGCTCTATCATGGAAACAACGTTAATGCGCAAAAATGAATACAAAATATATCACATGTGTATCAAAGATCAAGACAAAAATCAAACAATATTCTTTAAGCATAACAATTAACAATCAGAAGAGAAAATTCATATGTGAGGCCCCTACCAAAGCCCAATTTATCTTGCATGAATTAGTCTCACAAATTCCATTATTTTGGAATTATAAAAAATTCATTCTTGCTTATTTTAAATCAAGATAAACATAAAATTATTTGAAAATTGAAGAAAATTTGTACAAATGCATACCAAAATGAGAATGATAGCAGACTTATTAAAATCTGGATTTTTGACGACCTAAAACTCTAATAAATGATGAAAAGTTGTAGAATTTAAAAATACTTGAAAACTGGAGTGGAATTAAAACTGTTCGAAAGAAAACTAGAGTTTCAAAATTTATTTGAAAATTAAAGTCTCAAAAATTATTTGAAAATTAGAGTCTTGAAAATTAAATTTAAGAATTGGAATTTTGGAAAGTAAATTTGCAAGAAATTGGAATTTTGAAAATTATTTGAGAATCGGAGTTTCGAAAATTAAATTATGAATTGGAGTTTTGGAAATTAAATTTGAAAGAAATTGGAATTTTGAAAATTATTTGAGAATCGGAGTTTTGAAAATTAAATTATGAATTGGAGTTTTGGAAATTAAAATTGAAAGAAATTGGAGTTTCAAAAATTAATTGAGAATTGGAGTTTTGAAAATTAAATTATGGAAATTAGAATCTTGGAAATCATTTGAAGATTGCATTTAAAATAAATAAATAAATAAAATAATGATAATGATAATAATAATAAGCAAGTGTGAAGATTGGAATTTTGAAAATTGGAAATTAAATTCGGAAATTGGAGTTTTGGAGAATTATTTAGAGATGGAATTTTAAGATAAATAAATAAATAAATAAATGGAATAATAATAATAATAAAAATAATAATGATTAAATAAATAAATGTGAAAATGTTAATTTTGGAAATTATTTGAGAATTGAATTTTCAAAAATTAAATTTGAAAATTGGAATTTTGAAAACCAAAGTTTAGAAAGTTAAAATTGGGAATTAAATTTAGAAATTGAAATTTTGAAAATTATTTGAAAATTGAAGTTTTAAAGATTAAATTTGAAAATTAAAGTTTTGAGAATTAAACTTTAAAAAATTGGAGTTTTGAAAATTAAATTGAAAATTGGAGTTTTGGAAATTCTTTGCAAATTGAAATCTTGAAAATTAAATTAAAAAAGAAAAATGTAATTTTGAAGAATTATTTGAGAATGAAAATTTAAAAAAATAAAAAATAAATAAAATAATAATAATAATTAAATAAATTTGAAAATTAAAATTTTGGAAAGTTATTTTAGGAATTGGGAAGTTTCCAATTCTTCTCTTCACAGTGGAAGCTTGTTCAACTGGAAATATGATGACTAGAGGAACAAATAATGTTTCTATAATTTAAATATTTTAAATTAATAAATTATACAATTTTATATATTATTTATATGTTATATAAGTTTATTATTTTAAGATTATTAATTTATTAATAAATAAAACATTCATTTATAATATCTTCTATTTATTAATTTATGTTTGTTGAAGTAATACTAAATTTTTAAGTTTAAATATAAATAATTTATTATTAAAGTATATATTTTTAATTTCAATAATAAATTGTAATTTAATAGTTTTTAAATAAATTTGAAAGTAAAAAAAAAAAAATTATAATTGAAATCTCAATTACCAACTACAGCTTAAAAGTATACTATTATTTTGATAAAGATAAATTTATCATAATACAAATAAATTAATATCTTAAAAAACAAAAAATTGAATATCTTAAATTAATAAATTATACAATTTTATATATTATTTATATGTTATATAAATTTATTATTTTAAGATTATTAATTTATTAATAAATAAAATATTTATTTATAATATCTTCTATTTATCAATTTATGTTTGTTGAAGTAATACTAAATTTTTAAATTTAAATATAAATAATTTATTATTTAAATAAATTTTTTAAATTTCAATCATAAATTGTAATTTAATAGTTTTTAATTAAATTTGAAAGTAAAAAAAAAAATTATAATTGAAATCTCAATTACCAACTGCAGCTTAAAAGTATACTATTATTTTGATAAAGATAAATTTATCATAATACAAATAAATTAATATCTTAAAAAACAAAAAATTGAATATCTTAAATTAATAAATTATACAATTTTATATATTATTTATATGTTATATAAATTTATTATTTTAAAATTATTAATTTATTAATAAATAAAATATTTATTTATAATATCTTCTATTTATCAATTTATGTTTGTTGAAGTAATACTAAATTTTTAAATTTAAATATAAATAATTTATTATTTAAGTAAATTTTTTAAATTTCAATCATAAATTGTAATTTAATAGTTTTTAATTAAATTTGAAAGTAAAAAAAAAATTATAATTGAAATCTCAGTTATCAATTGCGGCTTAAAAGTATACTATTATTTCGATAAAGATAAATTTATCATAATACAAACAAATTAATATCTTAAAAAACAACACATTAAATATCTTAAATTAATAAATTATACAATTTTATATATTATTTATATGTTATATAAGTTTATTATTTTAAGATTATTAATTTATTAATAAATAAAATATTTATTTATAATATCTTCTATTTATCAATTTATGTTTGTTGAAGTAATACTAGATTTTTAAATTTAAATATAAATAACTTATTATTTAAGTAAATTTTTTAAATTTCAATCATAAATTGTAATTTAATAATTTTTAATTAAATTTTAAATTTAAAAAAAAATTAACTAAAATCTCAGTTGGAAACTGCGGCTTTAGTTCAAAAATGAAGTTGTAATTGGCAACTGCGACTTTAGTTTAAATATGAAGTCGCAGTTGCTAATTGCGGTTTTAACTAAAATAACGAGAAAAAAATTAATGATATGGCGCCTACGTATTTGGTGCCAATTTGAACATAAGTTTCAAAAAATGGTTAGATGTTATAATTTTTTTTTAAATGGGTCATTTTGACCCAAAACTCCACTGCTGAAGATGCTCACAAATTTGCATGGGAAACTTCACAGCCTATGAATTAAAAGCTACCCTTAAAACCCCAAAATGAAACCACAACTACAAGTCTCCCATTCTCCACTGAAACCCACCACTCAAAACGGGAAGCATTCAAAAATTTTCAAAATTTAGCATACAATACCAAAAGATTTTAAATTAGAAACCCAGAAAAAAAAAAAAAAAAAAATCCGCCTCCGAAAAGGAAAAAAAAAACGAAAACACTAAAAAAAAAAAATCTAGTTCCCTCCCTAAAACCCCAAAATCAATCTAGGCAAATATCCAAATCAACACCAAAACCCCAACTTCATCTTTGAGTTGAAAACCATCTTTGATTCGCCTTTCACGAAGAACCTTCCCCAAACACACAGCCAACCCCACCAATCCAAATAGCTTTCCCTCTCTGGAAAGTTGTGTTTCTCTCTCTAAAACTGGGTCTAATCTCCCTCTCTATCTATGTTTTTTTTTTTTTTTTTCTTGAGTCCAGAAATCACGTGCAGGAGCCAATGTAGTTGGAGCATAAACTTTCTTTGAGGGTATTTGGCTTTCAGCATAACAAACCCGCAATTTTGTACCTTATTTATACCCAAAACATAGGAGAAAATACCCACGAGGCAAAAACAGAGCAACCCGAAGCATGAACATGGATCGATGGTATATAGAGATGAAGATAAAAACACAGATGCAGATAAATGAACAACCTGAAAGTGCTCCTCCAAGCTTCAAAAGACCGGTAAACTTCCTTCCTCCTTGCTACTCACGGCTCGCCCACTGCAACCCCTTTTCTTTGCCCCTCTCTGTTTTTTTCTCTCAGGTACCCAGCTCTCCGTTTTTTTTTTTTTTTCCGAACCCCTCCTCAACCTCTCTTGCTCCTTTTTAAGCTTTTCACCCCTCCCTGTTTCTTCCTTTTCCCGCAAGTCGCTACCCGCTCTACTGCTCCAGCCATCCTCCTCTGAAACTTCAACCACAACCATGGCGAGGTGGTCACGTCCAAGGCTACGCGTCTCGTGCATGAAGCTTCGTGGAAGCCGGTCCCCCACTCGTCCAAAGTGCTGTCAGCTGATATCCCTCTAATACTATTAATAAAAGCAATAAAAAACTAATAGACTTGGTTTGCAAAAAGGGTCTACATCTTAATATATTATCAAAATGGTTATGTAGCTCAGATGACCTTAACTTATTTATTAACCATAGGTCCCAGATTCAAGTTCCCACCAAACAAAGTTAAAAATTACGAAGCACATATATGATATAGGGCCTTTGGGGGAAGGAGTTTGGGTCAATGAGTTGGAAAGCCTAAAGATTTCGGTCAAACAAAGGTTGATTAATTCATACGATCTGGATGGCCCGCCCTACCATGGATTCAAGCGATTCAAGCCATTCGAAGACTGTCCAACTCTCAAACGGCCCATTTCAATCATTACATGTATCAACTCAATTAGGGTACTCCCTAAATTCAAATAATTTTTTAAGATATAATAGAAATACATCACAAAGATGAATGTCTACAACCCACTTCTTGTTATGTCCAAAACTAGCTCCATGGGCTAGACATGTTCATAAAAAAAGTCCAAAAATAGCTCCATGAGCTAGACTAGTTTATAGAAAAATTCAATGTTTTAAAAACCAAGCCCAACATTCAATTAAAAAAGTTATTGATTCACGCTTCAATTATCAGACCTACTGTCATATTGTAATCGAACTAGAACCAAGCCCAACATTCAATTAAAAAAGTTATTGATTCACGCTTCAATTATCAGACCTACTGTCATATTGTAATCGAACTAGTGATATCAAAAATATATAGTTTATATTTCATTAAAACTAAAAATAATTATAAAAAAAATTTTAAATATGTATAAAGAAGCATAAATTCAATCATTTTTATTTTTCATGTTTGATATTTTCAAATTAAATAATAAATAAATATAAATATGAAGATATATAATGAAAATGAAAAGAAGATTACACTTTTTAATTTTATTTACATATTAAATATTAAATTATTTTATAATTTTAAAAGATAATAGGTTATTTTATTTATATTATTTTCAAATATATTATTAGTAAATTTAACTAACCGTGGAGTTATTAACTTGTACCTAGCCTGGTGGTACACCAGCCCTTCCACTCAGCCAAAGTCAATGGTTCAATCCTCCAGCCCCTTAAGAATGCGAAGCCATTGGGCCCATAAGGAGCTCATACCAAACCCAATCTACACCCTTTTGTGCCCAAGCCAGAAACCATTAGAAATGTGAAATGGGATAACCATATTGGGTTGGAAGGTTTATGTAAAAACAGTTGATGAGAAATGAAACTTGAAGAAAATCTCAACTATCCAGATGAAAATACATGAGTAGGGCAGGAGTGCACAAAAACCACCTCTCAAAACATAAAATCAAGCTCCCGAGATAACTTGTATTACAACTAGTACCAAAAAGGAACAAAAACACATTCCAAAAAGTTTTACCACGATCAAGGTTCATAACGGTTGGCCTCCCGCGACTCCCATGGAGCTTTTCTCTCCTTTGCCATATCACTTTTGATTGCCCGTTGAATTCGTTTCACGATAAAGAAGTACTGTCGTAAAGTAAATACAAAAAAAGTCAAGTAAATTGACAACTAATTCCTGCACTAATCTGCCAAGTTTAGAAGCTTACTTGGAAGGCTAAAATAAAAGGAATGAGTAACTTTCCTCTCTCGTTTGGGTTCGGCCCTTCAATCAACTTCTTGTCAACCAAAATACCCTTGCTTCCATTTGACACAGCATCTGTGATTGTTTTGACTAAATTGGGGATCCAAGCAGTTCCATTTGGCAGAATCTGCAACTCAAGTCACAACCAATCCTCCCAATAGTACCAATAGAAAAGCCAATGCAAATGAAGTGGTAAAAATAGAAAAAGCAATGCAAATAAAGAATCACGGGAAAAGAAAATGAAACAACTATAAATGTTGTGAGGCTAAAATACAAACCTTTTCATCACTTTCATTCTTATGACATCTCCCACTATTCTCGACCAGAACAACAGGAATGCCAGAATCCTAAAGAATGACAACATGGACATAAATTAGAGAGAACAATATTCACACAACTGGTCAAGTAATCAATTTACAAATTTGAAAACATTAACAAGAATAAACTAATACCGAATAAGTAGCAATAGCAGGACAAATGAGAAAAGGACAATGAATATTGGACAACAGTACAAGTAGATAAAAGCAGCAATAGTAGCTAACACAATATACCTCTGTATTTACACTAGAGTCCATATAATGAAAATCACAATTATATTACTAACATCATATGGCAATAATAAACTCTTTACTAGTAAGAGGAGCAGTGCAAGTAACTGATATAACCTACTAGATATGGAATGCTTCTAACTCCTTTCCTAATTCAATGTTTGTTCTTGGAAAATACCAAGGCTATGTTTGTTTCCAAGAAAGTACTAAGGGAAGAAAGAAAAAATGTTAAAGAAAATAATTTTCTTATATTTGGATTACTATGGGAAAAAATAAAAAATAAAAAATAATAATAAAAATAATAATAATCGATATAATAAAACTATTTATAAACTCATGCATTTTCAAATTATTTAAGTTTTATATAGAAGAGGAAAAATAAATTAAAAGAATTTAAAGAACCATGTAAAAATAATTTATTAACTTTTAATCTATTTTTTATTTTTTTCCTTCACATTTTCTTCTTTCTTTTTTTTTTTTTTCTTTTTTTTTCTTTTTTCTTTTTTTCTTTTTTTTTTTTGGCTTGTATTTTTCTTCAAATTTTTAGAACCAAACACACAAAAGAAAAGAAAAAAAATATTAAGGAAAATTATATTCTTTTGAATAATAAAGAAAAAAAAAAGTAAGGAAAAGAAAGACAAAAATGAATAAAATTTTTCCACCCTATTTTCCTTCCAAAAAGTTGAGGAAAGTTTGAGGAAAGTGCCTTTCTTAACAATTTAATTTTCTTTCCTCAACTTTTCCATGGACAACCAAAACAAAAGAAAGTTTTTATATCTTTTCCTCACTTTTTTCTTTGCTTGTTTTTCTCCTTTCTTTTTTTCCCAGAAACTTTCCAAGAAACAAAAATAGCCCAAAGTTCTATATCTATCTATCTATCTATCTATATATATATATACATATGTGTGTGTGTGTGCACACATGCATGAAAAAGTTAAGGGTAATAAAATTAAATTATTAAGTAGTTGTTTGGAAACATTTCCCATTTTTGTTTTCAAAAATATTAAATAGTAGTAACTTTTATATGATATTTAGTAACTCTTCTATAAAAAGTATAGATTTAAATTATATCTTTAGAAATTAATTTTAGAAGTTTTTAAATTTGAGGTAGTAAAAATTTTTTAATACTTCAATTTTGTAAAACACTTTTTAGAAGTCATTATCTTTTTAAATTAAGTCTTAAGAGAGTTCTTGCATTTAATATAGAAGTTACTATTAGTTTCTTGTTTTAAGGAAAAATAGAAAGGAAAATCTGAAGGGTGCCTCCAAGCAAATAAAGTAGTAAAATGAAGTACTACATAAATTGAATTTCTATACATCATCAAAAATAAATTAAATAAATGTGCCTTGAATAGAACCCCTAAATTCCCCGTTTTTCATTAGGTTCACTAACTACACTCACCACACTATCCATCTTCCCATGGAGAATAAGAGAAAATAATAGAAGAGAATTATGAATAGACTTGAAATAACATAGAAACAAGAAGACACTTTAACTTCAAGGCTGCCAAAGGCACTAGATTGTGATAGGGAGGAGGGGACTTGCTGGAATAGCCTCCTAAAGGTTGAGAAATAATATACCTGGATATCCTGCTTCCTTAACCGAGCTCCCGATCGAACAACTTTCATGAGAGCCTCTGATCTTTTGGAGAAGAAATCCTCATAATTTAACCCATCTGGTGGAGAGAGTTGAGCATGTGTAAGGACAACCACACCTCTTCGCCATATTTCTTTGCCAAAACTATCAGTTATAGCTTTGACAACCTGCCTATCCAAGTTGTCTACCCTATATGCATCTAATCGGTCCACATAGAGTAGAACATCTATGGTCTTGTTTAGAAGAAATCTGTTCAGACAGCCCAACGAAAAATCAATTTAATCTCAATATTGTGAAAGAGATGTTAAAAGACGTGTCCCTCAATAGTCAGCAAGAATTCAATCACATACTTAAAAATGACAGAGACATAAAAGGACTCACATCCTTTGGCTGAGACCTCACAAAATTAATGCCACACAAAGATAGAACAAACCGTTTTATGATCTCAAGTGCCTGATCATTGACATATCCCCCTTCTACAAGCCCTGGTGTGTCAATAATGTTCAATGTGAATCCTGCTCGGGACCGTGAAACCATAACAGGCCTTGGTCCTTCTGACTGCAGAGGAATAATAAAGTGTCCATACATAAATAACCAGCACAGCAAGCGCACGAACTATGCATCCTATACTTACAAACATGATTCACAACTGAAAATAGAAAGAAATATAATAAAATAATAAACCTGGAACACAGACTGACAACAATAAATACCTGAAAAGCACTGACAGCAACTGCTCTTTCCCCTATGATTGAGTTTACAGTTGAAGATTTTCCAACACCACCTTTCCCCATTACAAGGATTGTCAATGTGCTCACATTCTACAAGAGTAGATGAATAAAATAAAATTGCAAAATATTATGGAAACACTATATCATGAGGCTTTACCAGGATCATTTGGGTGAAAAAAAACTAAACCTCCTGCTTTAGTTTTCCCAGCAGTTCAATCAATTTGGTCTGTGTAACAGGGGGGAATTGTTGAATCCCAGTCCATTCACGGATTAATTGGGATGCCATGGATTCCTGTTCTAGCAATCAAAAGGGGAAAAAAAATACATAGTCAATGGATGGGCATCATGGACTATATAAAAGCTTCAGAAATAAAGTTTCCAAGCAAATATTAATTGTCACAAATAATTGACCTCATAAATTAGTTGCAGCTAAATGGAATGTCCCCAAAAGATTGCAACAATTCTAATCTACAGATTTTCAGATGAACAGCAACAGGAAGATGCAACCACATTTGTTTCTGAGGCATCCAAGCTAACAAGGCAAAGATTAACAGGCTAAAGTTAAGCTAACTGAATCTTAAATCCCCTACTACCTTCCTTCTTTAGGCTAAGAGTGGGCTTTTCAGATTGGGGGTGGTGGATAGATGGGTGGAGATAAGCTTTTGAAAATGGTTTTAGGGCAGTCAAAGCATCAGATCTGCTGCCTAGCAGTTGAAATAAGTGCAATCCATGACTTATATTATAAATTTCCAGCAATTATGTAATAAAAGAGTGGCCAAAGATACAAAGAAATTGAAGCTATGATTTAATACATTTGAGGCTGTTTAGCAGACCCCAGAATGACTCCTTGATCTTATTTCTAAAATTAGATGAATGGACTGATTACAATTAACTCTCAAAGTGTAATTACACTAGGGCTACAGACACCCAACAGTATGATTACTCTTACAATTGTATAACCTTAGCCCTTCACACTACTTAAAAGGCCACATGACCACCACATCATAGGAAGCTTGACGAGTGGCTGCTCAATATTACTTTGAGTTGGAATGTTCCTGTGGCCAGGTTCCTTTCTTGGCCAATCATGTGGAGAATGTGTCAAAAAATCGCTGACCAATACATTTGAGTTCTTTTATAGGAAATTTGCTACCTCCATGATATAGTAACATTGTTCTAACCATTTTGAATTGAACAAATAAATTTTCCATTTTTGGGCTATTTAGTAATCTAGGTCAAGCAAACCGGCAAACCTGCTTCAAGCCTCTTGGATGCTCCTGCATCATCATCCACAAGCTGAGAAGAACTCAAGTCCTATGAAAGCACTTCATATATTCAGCATATGTGTTTCTGTGACAGGCTTCTCTAGATCTTCTTTAGCAATCCAACTGCTTTCACTTGCCGGTCTGCCCAACCACTTCTCTAGAAATGTGAAATCCTAAACTTTAGCTTGTTTTAACAACCCTTACGAAATCTACCTCATCTTAAACGGAATACCACCAAGTCCCCATCTTCAAAATCCTCAGTCCTTTGATGTTGATGTATTCTAGTAGAACCAAGACAAGAACATTTTGAGGCTTTATTCCACAAGTTGCTTCAAATGTTTCTCTTCCCCCTCTTGTTAATCTGTAATACAAAATTGTTGCAAGTAATTCTATTCACAGTGCACAAGAATTCCATATTTTTCATCTTCACAGCCTATCCAAGCAATAATTGACTACCTTAGTTTTACCATTTTCTTGTGGGAGGCATGTGCAGGAGTATTTTAATTGATTCCCAAGATTTTCACATGAAGTTCTAAAAGAACCCATAACCTTGCCACACACACCACAGCTAACGACAAAGAGTGCCTACCTAATGCATCTGCAACTTTCTTAGTTACTCACTTCAACTGGCATGATGTGGATTAAGCTTCTTTTGAGAATTCGAACACTTTAGCAATTGATGATCAGTTAAAGTACACACTCCTAAAATTACAGGGAATGTTATAAGAAGAAAATACCCTTTTTTTCTGCTTGGAATTCTATGCCTTTTTGCATGTATTTTCTCCAACATTCTGCTTCACTCAACTTCTCTATAGAAAATGCTACAGGTATTTCCCCCCTGAGAATAGCCCTTATTCATCATCCTTTTAATTTGATCTTAAAACTTTTTGCAGAGTTTAAACACAAAAGTGTTCTTTTCAGTCATTTTAGTTGAACTCCTGATAGAGTTTAATTTTCAAATAAACCTCGGCTATATGAAACCAACCCACAAATGATGCGAACATTATTGATGAAGTTTGGCAATGGCCAGTTCTTGATGGCTTTTACTTTTCCCAGGTCCAATTTGCAACAACTACAAAAGTAGGAAATACAACCTTGTTCCCCTATGAAAGAGCGCTTTTTTCATGTCTACATAGAGCTCCCCATTACAAGTGACATAAATTCCCACTCTTGCATGACCTTGTTGAAACTTCTACAAAAATAAACTACATACAAATCCAAGGAAGGTTTTAGTACCTAAGTCATAACTCACATGAAAGTGCTCAGTACACTTGAGAGTGTAACTGACATTACCAACCATTCACACAAACCAAACTGTTCCTCAAATGCAGCCTTCCATGATCATCACATCTCACTCTAGTTTGATGCCAACCACTTCTCCAATCCATCTTGGGAAAAATCTTCCAACCAATCACCACAAAATTAATATATATGCCAGAAGGATTTGGGGCCAATACTTGATTGTAATTCTTGTTTATCGCAAGGGTGTTAAGTGAATGCAATCACATCCTTCAAGAACTATCCATTGTAGGTGTAAGCAAGCCAGAAACAACAATACTACTCTTATCCATATTAATTTGAAGCTTAAAACTATTTTAAAAACCAAGCAAAATGCATCTGAGAATTCTTAATTGACTTTGGTTAACCCCGTAAAAATTAGCAGGTCATCAGCATATTATTAGTGATAAATATATATCCTTCCTAGTAGGATTTTGGGTCAGCGCACAAGAAACTACCATGTTATCAACATATTTGAGTGATAAACAGAATTCCCCACCAAAACACTTGTTCTCCTCAAAACAATCCAAACATATGCCAATTCTCCACCCTGCCAATCATACCATTAAAGGGCTCCCAAAGAAGGATGAATAAGTAAGGGGATAAATAAAAAATCGCCTTGATTTTGGATTCCTTGAACTCTTGAAAAACCTTACACTACCATTGACCCACTCCAAAAACCTAACCAACGAAATACAAGCTGACATCCAACGTTGCCATCTCTCCCCAAAACTGATAATCCTCAAAAGAAAAAGTAAAAAGTTCAAAATAATAATTATAGGCTTTCTTGATACCTTACACAAGAGACCAATCTCATCATTCTCAACCAAGAGAGCCACATTCATTAGCTTCTGTAGCCACATCTAGAAAGTAAGTGGGGACACGAGTTCAGATTGAATGCCTGAGCAAGCAAATTCAACAGAGACAGTAGAGATGACCCTGCTAGAAGAGGCTATTGTTTGAGAAATCAAAAGGCAATATCAGAAGCTTGATGTGGGTAGAGCAGTATAATAGAGGTTAGAGGAACACTCAAAGAGGAGGAAAACCGATTCTACAACAAAAACAGTTATTTCGCATGAATATTAGCTATAACTTACTTGAGGAGTTCAAAGCATTTTGAGTCTTGTCATTAGTTTCAATAGTCTTTAAGTCTTTTGTTTCAGGGGTATATTTTTCATATCCAGTTCCAGACTTGCCTGAAGGTTGGTCAGGTATACCCATTGTTTGGGATAGTTTTTAATTGATCTAGTTGGTCCAACTCTTAGGTGGTGTTTGTCTTTTTTAACTTAATGTTGAATGCAATTTACTTTTAGATCCCAACCGTTTGTTTTTAATTTTTTTTTTTTTTTTTTTTTCTTGAACTTCTAACTTTTTTACCAATATTTTTAATTGAATAGAAAAAATTAAATATGTGGCTTTTTTCTTAATCTAACAAGTTAGGTAATTCATACTTCTAACCCCCAAACCTCACACCCCACCCTCATTATGAAAAAACAAACAACTTAATACTTAATAATATTAAGTTGTAATTAGAGTTAAGTTAAATTAAGTTCTATTTAGATTTCGGTCAAAAAAACAAACACCACCTTAGCTTTTATTGCTACCAACAATACCTGGTTAGTCGTTTACTGTTTTCAAGAGATATGATGAAAGATTTAAGCAATGAAGAGATGTTTAAAACCTCCAATCTTCTCCACAGGATCTTTTGCCCAAAATTTTCTCTTAGAAGTAATTGCCTAAAACCCTAGATGTTACCTTGATTTTCTTCTTTCTCTAATCTGTTCTTCTTAACTTCCAAATTCTCTAACCTCTATGCGTAACTTCTACAACCTTAACAAAACCTGATGAGTTATAGTCTTTTGACCTTAAAATTTCAAACCAAATAATTCTAAAACAGAGACGCTCATTTCCGAAAACAAAAACAGCCACACAAGAAAAATAAAATAGGATAAAAATAAACATCAGACAATAAAGCACCATCTCAACATACAGAAATGACAATTTAAGATGCAAAGAGAAACAACCACACATAACCATGATTTGGAAATTTATTCTTCTACCAAACTACAACCCCCAAAGTTTCTTAGCAACCAAACTGAACAATACGCACCGCCTGACTGCTAAGAAAGGTAAGTAAGCAAAGTCTGAAATTAATTTCTTTTCTCGCAGTTTCTTAGCAACAAAACGGGATATAGCCACCGTGTTCTTGCTCAGAAATGTGGGGAAAGACGTCAAAGTAAGTGGAATTCCGCATCCTAGAAAACTATAAGAAGCAGAACCAAAACTTGTAATGGAATTCCACATCCTAGAAAACTATAAGAAGCAGAAACCATAACTTGTAATTTTCTTCTTCACCTTTTTCCTTCAATTTCTCTCCAACCAAACAGAAGAGCAAAGGAAAAAAAAAACTGATAGAGAACGCAAAGGAAAAGTACCCTCTTATGAGTCTGAGAGTGAGCCCGCTTATCTTCTTCGTCCTTTTGTCTCTGGCAGGTGGCTTAGGGCTTTGTTTCGCCAAACAAGAAACGTATCCACCATTTATCCCTCTTTTGAATCATTTACTTCACCCTTTTTTTTACAATAGGGACACGTGTAACACAACGAAGGCCGTTCCTCCCAACGTTACGACCAACTTGGATGTATGTGGGTTTAGGCCGGCAATCTAAAACTCAATTTTTGAAATTTAACGCTCTATCATTTTTTGCTACATTTTAACAAAAATATCTTTATTCTTTTATTATAAAAAATAACTTTTTTTTTTTAAATCTACATATAAATAATTAAAATAATTAAATACATTTATATCAAAAATGAAATCTCTTAAAAGAAAATCGTGAAAACGGTTAAATTCATAAATATGAGGATTATTTCATTTATTTTAACTAATTAATCTAATAATAATTTTTTTTAAATATATATTTAAAAAAAATTATTCTTTAAAATTAATTTTAGGTGTCTCCAATTTCATTTTTATAAGATAATTAACACCTAAAAATACTGATAATATTTTAGAAACCTCTATATTATAGATAAGTGTGGAATGTCTTTATGGAGAATAAATTAAAAAAAAAAACCATTTTCATCTTGGTGTTTTCAAATAGAATTTATTTAAAAATAAATAAATAAGAATTATTTTTTATAATTTTTCTTAAAAATTAATTTTTTTCAAACTATCTTTAAAAACCTCCCAAACACACCCTTAATTAGAAAATAAAAAATAAAATAATTAAAAACATTTTGATTATCAAATTTTTTAATCATATTTTAAAAATTAACACTTATGATTCACTCATGTCTTATTGTTTTTTATGTACCAAATAATACTATTATCTTACAAATGAACATTTAAAAATTCATCAAAACTTATTAATTAATCAATGAAATTTTTATTTTTTTATTTTTATTTTTTTGTCAATTGGCTTCTTCTCAAACATGCCTCAACTTCTTCTTCTTCCACCTTGATTTTTGAAAACAGAGCTCACTCAAGTTGGTTTCAATGCCCATCAAGGGTATTACTTTTTTTATTTTCGTTTTGGGGTGACCCAATTGACAACCATTTTTTTTTTTTTTGTTTTGTGCTCATCTCTTTGGTTTTGTATTTGTTAAGGATTGTTGTGTGAGATTTGACTATGAAATATTTCTTTCTTTGTTTCCTCTCTTGTATAATTGCCTATATTGATTGGTAATTTCCTATTTTATTCCAAACAACTGTTGGAATTTGTGCAACGATTAATGGCGAAAAATAGAAAAAAAAAAACGAGAAAGAAGAACACGGAGATTTAACGTGGTTTGGCTAATTGCCTACGTCCACAAGAATAGGGAAAAAGGATATTCATTATGTTCAAATTAGGGTTACATAAAAGGGTATTTATACTAACTCTTAAGAATGAAATTCAAAAGTACCCTTGAACCATACCATGGGGGGCAACGCCCCTTAACCTATCGTTTGCCCCACAACAAAAGAAGTACAAGCCTGAATGGCAAATGCCGGAGCGAAGCAGAGTGGAACGAGAGCGTAGCAAAGTGGAACGAAGCGGAGCAACAACATTTTGCCCCTTTTTTCTCCATGTCTTTTCGCTCAAATATGAGCCACATACTACAACACCAACTCATAGACTCTATAGTTTTGTTGCAATTTGACTTTGTAAAATACCTAATTGTGTTATTTGATGAATTTTTGGTTTTTGAGAGAACCCAATTAAAGCATTTTAGTGGGCTCTCAACTGCTTATGAGGAGGGTTCCATTAGAGCCTTCCAAGGGGGTTGTAATGTTAAAATACCATCATTATATATATCACATGCACTTAGATCACATCAATAGGTATATACACAATCATAGCCTCAATTAAAGCTTTTATTTTGTGATGAGGTGGTGATATAGCTACATGTCAACCCGCCACTTTAAGAGGAGTCCACCATGCACAATGAAGTACCTCCCGTTGCTCATACATTTTCAGAGTTACCATCTAGCACCAAGGAGTCATCCACTCTACTACCAACACCTTTGATTATGCCATCACCATAACTATCAATCAAGGACATAGACAAGAACGAGGATGAGGATGAGGATGGGGATGTTGAGTTTGAGATGAAGAATTTGGGCAAACTAAAATATTTTTTGGGAACTAAAGTGGCAAGATCAAAATAGGGCATTTTTGTATCACAACAAAAATATATCCTTGACTTGATTAAGTAAACGGGAAATCTTGGATGTAAACTTATAGGGACTCCGATTGAGGCAAATCATAAGCTTGGGGAAGCATTGGAAGACAAAGAAGTGGATCGAGGTGTGTATCAAAGATTAGTGGGACGATTGATTTACTTGTTAGACACAAAATTGCATATTGCCTATTCCATGAGTGTAGTGAGTTAGTTTATGCATAATCTGAAGGAGGTTTACATCAAGTTTTTGCACATTTCTTAGAGGAAAGTTAGTGACTTGGAGGAGTAAAAAACAATAAGTTTGTGGCAAGTCTAGTGTGAAGGCAAAGTTTAGAGCTATGACATAAGAATTATTATTGAGGGCCTATGGATTAAATGGGAAGGAGTAATGAGGTTGTATTGTGATAACAAATCAGTCATCAACATTGCTCATAATCTGGTACAACATGATCAAATAAAACATGTTGAGGTTGATAAACACTTCATAAAAGAAAAGTTAGAAAGTCGGTTGATTTGCACTCCACTCATGTCGTCAAAAAGACAACTTGTAAATGTTATGACCAAGGTTTTGGCAAGAACAACATTTCAAGCAATTATAGGCAACCTGGGAAAGGAATAATATTTATTCACCTACTTGAGGGGGAGTGTTAGAAATTTGAATTTTCCTATTTGGTGTTTCTTATATATATATATATATCTATATTTATGTAATTTTGTTTATAACTTGTAAATTAGATTAGGAAGAATAATCCCTCATTTATAAGGATTGTGTTGATTTATAAGGATTATTAGTTTGTTTATTTCCTTGAATTTCTCTATAAATATAGGATATAAACTAGGATTGTAATAATTGATTCAATAAGAATTTTTTACCACTTTTCTCCCACAATATGATACTTCTAGATCAAATAATTCTTCATTTTTTTTAAAGGAGGAAATCAATTTTTATTCACTTCAAGTGAATGAATAACTATTAAGGAACTAAATAGGTATAAGTTGTTCATATGAAAGTACTTCAAAACTTTCTATATATATTATATAAATTTATGGACTAATATGCACTTGGAAAATGCTCAAGCCACGGGTCAAGACAAAACTTTGGTTTTCTAAGATCTTTTATTTTAAATTCTTACTTTAGATAATTAATTGTTTTTATTAACCTTTTAGGAATTTCAACAGGATTACAACAACTACAAACTCCCACTTTAATCCATATAAGGAAGCAATTTTAATCATATATATTATCATCATGACTTGATTTAAAATGTGATTTGAGATTTTCAATCATTGTTTCAAATATTTTAATCCTTTGTAGAATTATTTGTTTCAGACATTTTAAATCTTTTAGGGATTTTAACATATCTATAGATCTATGTAAATATGTTGTATTTACATCATAAAGTATGTATCGAATTCTTCAAAAATTCTTGATCATATTATTAAGTCATTGTGGGAGTTGATTCAAGATATCTTTAGGAAACCTTAGGCTATAATTTTTCATTTTATCTTAAGCACATTTTTATACAATAACCATTTATATCATTTTTTTATTTTTTTATTTTGCATCTCATTGTATCAAATTAATTTCAAGCCATTTATATTCACTAAACTTTACTTTTTCAGATATTGAACTTTGGGTCCATTTGTATCTAATCAAACTTATATTTTTAAGCATTAGGTCTTATATACTTCTATAGGCAAGTTTAGTTATGTTCAATTTCTTCTTTCTACCCTAGTCAATTATTTCTATATTGCTATATTGACATTCGTCATCATTCCTTACAATATTAAGGTCATCTAAAAGGAAGATATATTGTCAATGACAACATTATTTGATATTGTCTTCCTCTTAATATTTATATAACTAATAGAGATCTCTTTACTTTCAGGTACCTATACATTTTTAAGGGTTATTGTGCAAGTTATTCCTCTTCTACAACAATTTATTCAATTTATACATTTTCAAATGTAACTTGTGTCTCTTCACTGACTATTTATTTAATCAATTTTAAACTATTCAGTCATTCTTATCATTTTCTAAATAAGTATGACATCTTTAAGAGTACTGATTTTTACATGCATATACATATCTTTATGCCTTTTTCACTTCTAGGGAATGGCTTTTAAACCAATGTATCCACAATGCTTTGGGCATGTATCATTGTTCTAATGAAATATCAATTTATCATACTTCAAATATGTTTTAGATTTATAGATTATGGCTATATGAATGTTAATAAGTTAATTTATATATACTACTTCTTGCTATATGATTCAAAAGTTATCAGTTTATATGCTTCCAGTTATATGGAATTAAAAATAATAAATTCATATAACTTTTGACTATATGAAAAAAAAAAACAAAATCAATTTATATATGCTTTGTTTGACAAACGTTTTAAAACAGTTCTTAAAAGCAAAAATTTTAGTGTTTTTAAAAACAAAATTATGATTGGAAAATGAATTCTCAAAAACAGTTTTTTTATTTTCAAGGGGTAATTTTACTTACCTCATCTTACGTTTTGATTAAATATACCTAACTCATATTAATATGAAATTTCGTTTAATACTTCTCATATATTTTTTATTTGTTGTTTTCACTCACTTCTCATTTTAACTTAAAATAAGGGAAGTTGTAGATCCCAAAATTTGTCCAAATCTTTCTTTTCATTCATCTTTATTTTATTTCTTAGTTATTTTATTTTTAATTTTATTACTTATTTTATTTTATTTTTGGGCCTTTTCCTTTTATCTTTATTTCTAGGCACATTGTCTTTCAACTTTGGTCCATTTTCTTCAACTTAACTCATTCACCCATATACATAGTCTATTTTTTTTCCTTCTTCTTAGGGTGTGGAGGGGCTTCATGAACAACTCTTCATCAAATTTTTGCCATCCCACTCACAAACCTTGCTCCTTCCCCTTCTTCTTCTCTTCTTTTTCTTTTATTTTCTTTTTCCCCACTTTCTCACTTCCAACCACCCTTGTCTCCACTACTAGTACTTGATAGCACGGTCAACATCCTCATCGACATGCCTCACTTCCTCTCTTTCTTGTTATCCTTTCCATTGTCCACACTAAGACCCATGCTTTCATAGCCTCCGCCACACCCATCTCTGGCCATGAGATACCATGGCCACGACTCCACCTTGGCAGCCATTGTACCTCTTTGCCACACGCTTGCCATTGCACCACACCATTTCCTTCATCAGATCTCGCCATCCACTATGTTTGCCACCTTAGGGATTTTTTATTTTTATTTTTATTTTTTTTAAAAAGAGGTAAATTCCTCCTTGGTTTCTATAGTGGTTGTTTGTTTGTTTGTGTGTGTGTGTGTGTTTTTTGTTTTTTGTTTTTTTGCTATTAGGCTTTGTTGTTTCATTATTGATTTCAACTTCTTGATATTGCTTGAATTTGGTCTTGGGATATTTAATATGAGCTTTAGTCCTTGGGTTTAATATGCTTATGATGATTAAATGTGGGGCTTTGGGCTTGACTACAATTTTAATGTGGACTTGGACTTGATTTAATATAATTTGTAGTTATGTTGATTTAGGCTTGAGTTTTTTGCTTTTAATTTCATTATGTTGAGGTTGCTTGCATTTTTTTCTTTGGATGAGCTTTGAATTGGTTTCTTTCGCTTTAAGGACTTTATTTTTTTTCATAGACTAATGGTTGTTGAGAGTGGGAAAAGCAATATGGGAGCGGAGTTGATGGTGGTTGAAGTAAAGTATAGGCAATGACAAATTGGAGGGGACAACTCCCTAATTGATTGAAGGCTTTCCTATTTAGATTTTCAATATAATATATATATATATATAGTCCCAATAACAGTAGTTGCTTTCCCATAGTTCCAAAATGAAGCTCAAACATATCAAAACTCCCAACTCTCACAAAACATTCATTGAAAATATATATATTTGTATGATAGGAGGATGAGTTCTCTCTCTTTCTATATTTTCAATGAATGTTTTGTGAGGGTTAGGAGTTTTGATATGTTTGAGCTTCATTTTGGAACTGTGGGAGAGCAACTACTGTTATTGGGACTGCATAGTAAGGTTACTCAGTTCATTATTTTCTTCCTAGTTTTTTGTTGTATATATTTGTTTTATTTTCTTTTTATATACATGAAAATGGATCATTAGTGTTTAGTTTTTTTTTTTTATTGTATATATTTTGTAGGACCTCAGGTGCTACCAACTCTCCTATAAGCAATTGCTGTTAGGAAAGGCGCATACACTAGTCTTATAGTGCATTCACCCAAACACCCACGATGAACACAAGGGGAGTTGATAGACGCGGCTAACCCTCTGATTTGCCAACAATCTCCCTCCCAGCGACATCCCTAAGGTTCGAACTCGTGACCTCGACTTTGATACCACTTGTAGGACCTCAGGTGCTACCAACTCTCCTAAAAACAATTGTTGTTAGGAAATGCGCATACCCTAACCTTATAGTGCATTCACCCAAGCGTCCTCGGCGAACACAAGGGGAGTTGATGGACGTGACCAACCCTCCGATCTGCCAACAATCTCCCCCCCAATGACACCCCTAGGGTTCAAACCTGTGACCTCGACTCTGATACCACTTGTAGGACCTCAAACGCTACCAACTCTCCTAAAAGCAATTGCTGTTAGGAAAGACGCATACCATATCTTTATAGTGCATTCACCTAAGCGCCCACGGCGAACACAAGGAGAGTTGATGGACGTAGCCAACCCTTCGATCTGCCAACATATTTGATTTATTTTTTATTCATGGATATATTTTTGTTTGTTATATGATAAATATGTTGTTATTTTGTTAGTCTTAGTTGTTTTATTTATTAATGAAAAATGCATGACAAGTGTAGCATATCATTATTTATTTGTGTTTCATCTTTCTATTGGTAGAATAATCCAACAATAGAATAATGTTTTTGTTTGAAAACTATTTTAATATTTTTTTTTTCTTTTAATGAACCAAAATTCTTTTTGGAATAAAAATTCAATCTTTTTAAATAAATGTTCGTTTAATAATCAAAAATATTTTTTGATCAGATCTTGTTTTTTATATTAGTAAATAAAAACCATTTTCTTAAAATCAAATCAGAAACTTTTTTTTTTTTCAAAATAAAAATTGACAAACCGATTTTTAATAAAAGTAAGAAAAAAAAGAACATTTTTAGAATAAAACTAAAAAGGAAAAAAAAATCTTCTTTTAATAAAATCGAATTTCTTTTTGACAAATTGAGTTTTTCCTTAAATAATTTTTTTAAATAAATCTTTTTTTTCTTTGGAATCTAAAGTCATGTTTTTAATAAATTTAAAACTTTTTTAATAATATTGTAGACCCTTCATTTTGTCCTTTTAGCACATCCCCTATTAGGTGTTCTTTTAGTACTTCACAGTAGTTCCCTAGTGGCCCATTGTTACTCATATAACTTACGTTTTAAAGCCACTTTGGAGATTCTGGTTGAATGATTTATTTGGTCCCTGATTGTGATACTTGGAACCCCCAAGTTAGATCTAGAATTTTCCTTTTTTCTTTTTAGAATATCCCATTTAGGTACACTCCTAGGTCACTTGACACATTTCTAATCACCCTAGGTTACTTAACACATTTTTTATCACCTTACATCACTTAGGCACTTTTCTCAACCTTCTAGGCCACTTAGCACATTTTTTATCACTTAGGCCCATTTAGGTACTTCTGACTCATTTAGATGCACCTGATCCATTTAGGCTCATTTGGACTCTCATTGTGACCTTGGCCACCTTTTGAGCTTAGGTTAGGTTTCACTTAATTGTGTTCCCACTTAGCTCACTTAGACACCTTCTTAGTTTAATTTCCACCTAGTTCACCTTGGCACTTTCCACTTAGGTCACTTAAGCGCTTTTCACCTAGGTCACTTAGATGCTTTTTTGGGATTGGGTCTTAGAAAGAAAAAGGAAGAGAGCTCAGTCCTTCCAACTAGAGGAGATGAACTATCTCAAAGCCAAGCAGACTAGTACTTAAGAAGAGATCTTTTCCAGGAATGATCATCAGACTTCTCATTTTCCACTATTCTTCTTTCTTTTTTATTATTAGGTGTTATTTGTTGTTCTTTGTTTCTATTGATTATTGGGTATTATTTTTTGCTTAACATTTGTTTTAGTTTTATTTGAACTCATCTTGGCATGTTTAGTTGTTTGAAGCCCATTGAAAAATAATGAAATGTGGCTTGTTTAGTCACCTACCCATTGTCTACATTTCCTCTATTTTTCTTAGGATTCATTTCTATGCTTTTGCATTTATGTTTCTTCCTTTTCCTTTCTTCAGTGCTCTAGGCTATGGAGATCATGATAGCACAAGTATTTCAAGAGAGGTGGGAACTCTGTGAAGATTGTATATATACAATGGAGGTTGCTTAGGGTTAGTAAAATGTAAAGGTTATCTTTGTTTCTAGGAGCTCTTAGTTTGTTGCATTTCTAGGTTGGATGTTTATGGGTTTAAACTATGAAGATGTTTCTCTGGAATTTGTGTTGCTTTGCATGATTAATAGATCAATTTGAAATTTTTGGGTTTCGTGCCGTGAAAAGAGCATGAGGTCATCTCCACATTAGAATTTTTTCATTGAATGCTTGCAAAAGAGGATCAGTTCATGGTTCTTGCTTTTGATAGGATCTAGGATGTTTTGAGCAATGAAGAAATGGTTGAAACTTGGTTAAGATTGAATCTGGTAATCTATAGTAAGTTGGTTAATGTGTTATGAGAGTTGGCCTTTCAAATATTTGATGCTCCAAGCAGCCTGATAGCATCTCAAGTGCCTAGTTTTTCTTTGGTTTTTGCTTTATTTAATAAAAAATCGAAGTGTGAAATCATTAGGAATGGTCCTAAAGCTATTTGGAAAGGATATGTCATAGCTAGTTCACCTGTATTGCATTGGACATAAGGGCATCAATTCTCTATAAGGACAATTTTTTAGTGTTTTACTACTACTAGAGATGGTTCAATCGTTGTTAGGTCATTGGACGGGAAGAAAAGGTCTTGAGTATTGATTCAAAAGTGATTCTTCATTTGGTTTATCTATGTCTCATACCATAGCATGTCCATATTTCAACTATAGTGGAATCAGAAAAGTTAAAGTGAATGAAATGAGGGATTATTTATGGGATAGACTATTCTAGAGCAGTTGAAAGTTTTTCGTAGGCGTAGAGCTTATGATAGATAGGTTAACAATCTTGTAGGGATGAATACAAATTAAGAATGGAAATGTTTCCAATGCTGGGTCTCTTGTTGGGGACAAAATGGATTTCTTGCATGATGTAGATCAGGTAAGGGAAAGTGGATGACATATTTTTGCATACAAATGGAAAATTGGTCTTCATTGATGCTAGGCGATTTGTGTTGGGAACCTCGGATTACTTCGTTCCCATGCCCTGGATCTTGTAGGGTGTGTGCATCTATTCCTAAACATCTTTAAATCTATCGCAATGAAAACATATGACTATAAAAACCATTGTTAACTATAGATCTAGAGATACAATATTCATACCTATGATCTAGATGTTCCCATATCAAAATCCATCTGATAAAGAAGAAGCCTGATGAGTCCAAAGGTCCCGTACACCTGAGATCTTCCGCTTAATGACTTGAACTATGATCTTGGCACAACAAAGTGTGGGCAATGGAAGGGAGGAAGCTTTGGCTCTCTCTTTGAAGATGGAAGATGATTAATTGAAAGTCATTTGGAAACCCTAACCCATAAGGGGGTATTTATAGGGTTGCTCACTAGGCTTAAGTGACTTGAGCCCATTAAGGCTTGACTCACTTAATCTTGCTTAAAACAAGTCATAATTGATTAATTAACCACATAGGATTATCTAATTAATTAATTAACTAAATTCAGAGACCTTGCTTATTATTACCTATGCAACCTTGCCTGATTACCAAAACACCCTTATACGCAAGAATGAACTTAGAGTCAATCTAACCCTCATAAACCGTGTCACTATGGTATATGAGCTTAGAGTGGGGACCAATAACATGAATAGGAGTACTGGCTCCCTCAAAATTCAATTATGAAGTTGATTCAATATTTCACTAAAGAAAATCAACTGCACTCCAATACCTTATGTAAATAACAATGAGACGAAGTTCAGGTCCATGCCATACTATCCATTGCATGTAGACTCCTTATGAATTGGTGTTTGTAATCTAACAAGGTAGTGCTATCACCTATCAAGATTACCTCTCAAATCCTTAAGTTATAGATCTCACTTATTATGTGATCAATTGACATACTTTAATTCCAAAGAGCATATGTCAAATTCCACTGAAGGAATTACTATGATCATAAATTTTATGATCACATGTTTTTTGGATCACCTAAGAGCACACACTGTCTCAATCCCACGAGATATCATAGTGGTTCTATTGAGAATACCTATTACTACCAACCTTCATCAATAGTGACCAAATCTATAGGGATATATGACCACTTTAGGTTCTCACCCATAGGTTAAACCCCCTATTGATTTTGACACAAACTCAATATTCACTCAAGGTTGAGAGTCCATGCAGTATAGTAGCTTGGTGAGTCATGACAATTGATAGCCTTGCGTTATGATACACTATAGGTCCTCTCCAATGTACATCACATATACTAGTACACTCACTATGGGAAACCTATCTTGATGGACAAGACAAGACATCCCTCCTAATTAGGGGGTGGTACACTACGGTCTCTACTGGATTGTCCAAATCTATGAGCCGACTGTGGATAACTTATTTATTTACAAGGAACTTATGACTTATATATTCTGTGTAACTCTTAATGCACTCAAAATCATGTACAATGTAAGAGACAAGTGCTGAATGCTCAAATCAATGTTAATATACAAAAAAGGATAACAAAGGGATAGTCAAGTGTAACTTTGTTACATCATGTTTTGCTTTTAGGGGCCAATCCCAACAATTTGTCTCTACTACTAGGAGTTATTAGTGTTCAGAATTACTTTCTGTAGGGATAGAGATTTTGGAAAATCTTGAAGCCTTATGTCAGTTCTGTACCAGGAATTCCTTTCCTGTGTTTTGCCAAAGCATTCCTCTTATTTATATATTTGAGGTGACCAATTTTATTATGAAAACAGGGTCACTGAACTGCTGGTATCCTCATGCTGACACACTCCAAAGGAACTCCGAGGTGTCATGGAAATTTTGTATTTCATCTGTGATGCTGAGGCAAGTATTTCAGATGGGTCAAATTGGGAATCATAAGTGATGATAGTCCCTGATGACAGCTGCAGATTCAAAATCATGTGCATTCATTGATTCTTATGACTCCTGACACGTCTAGCATATTGACATTTCCAGGCAAAGATTTGTTCGCCCAAATCTTCCAGATAGAATATGTACAGAATTAGAGGATCAGAAATCCGTCTTTATTCTGTTGACCAAGCATAACCAAATGGAGTGGTGGAAATCGTTGGATGGAAGAAAAGTGTTTCATGGAAGAATGATGCAGCATGAGTCTCGGACTGTTCTTGGGAACCCTGTTAATGCTAGAGAATTATTTCTGAGAAATGAGTGTTTGGAATTTGAATTGCAGGATTGCCAGGTGCTAGTCTTCAAGTTTCAGTTGTTATTGTTCCTTCTATTGACGCTATTGGTGCCGCCAGCGACTGTTTGTTATGAAGGAATATGCTTGATCCTACGTTAGAGACGGAGCCAGATTTTGATCTGGACATTAAAGTAGATGTTCAAGTTGCATGCTCTAAGTTTGGAATAGTAAGGTATATCTATGTAGTCAAGAATAGTGATGAACTTCATAACTTCCTTGTACAGCAGATGAACAACTTGAAGGCTGGCCGGAGGGAAGCTGAAGATAAATTAATTCTTTCTAATTCCGAGGCATTCACATTGAAGGAGAAGGTTGGTTCACTCGAGAAACGGCTGAAAGAATCCAAGTTTCTACTGATGAATGCAAAAGCCTCTGTAGACAGGAACCAGGAAACCCAACCAGTATCTCGACCTAAGAAGACAAAGCTGTCACTAAAGAAAGCCATGGAAGGGTCCTTGATGCATGTCCCTTGAAGAAGGGTCTGGAGGTTCTCTCATTTGGCAATCTGTCAGTTATAGTTCTGTGATTGTTCATTGCCGGAACCCATCTCTTTAATGAATGTTTACTGGGTCATTTGGGTTCGAAAACAGTGATTAAGCTTACACATCAAGTAGAGTTCTCACTTGCTGCCGATCTAATACTAGTCATAAAGAATGGGAAGGACCAGTTGAATCTCAAAGATACTGTCAACTCCACAACTTCAGCCTACTGTTGACGTTAAGACAATGTTGTCTCAATTAATGGAGAGATTATCAAACTGTGAAGCCTCAAGTGCAGAAGTGTTACCTGAATTCCTGCAAGTAAGTTTTTTCCAAGCTGAGTAATGCCATATGGAAGGTTCTTCTCTTAAGTTGATCAGGAAACAGCAAGGTCAGGATGAAAATGTTGCTGGAGAAGAGGCTTCGGCTTCACCAAAGAAAATTTTCCAGTTTTTAAATCAGACCATTGAGGCTTTGTCAGCTGTTCCAGCATCTGAACTGATGCTACGGTCGTCTTTATGATGTGCATAGGCAACAAATGATTGTGACTTGGAACATGTTGCTTACGAATTTTTCACCTAAGCTTACATACAATATGAAGAAGAAATTTTAGATTCCAAAGCACAGGGAAAGAAGTGAGAGCCTAGCTGACAAGCCATGGCTCTCATACAGGCATGACTCATTTCCTTTCTGAACTTTTTGTTAGGTTATCTTTTAGTGTAACTCTATGGGTAGGAAACTGATTTTTTTTTTTTTTTCCCCTTCAAAATTCATTATGATAATTTATTGAGGTTTTCTAACCCATATAATAAGAAGGAAAAAAAAATCCATAAAATGCCTAATCTAAAAATATATTTCTTAATTATTATTAAAATTTTGATTTTAAGGATAAAAATAAAATAAAATTTAAGGAATTTCTAACCTTTTTTTTGGACGGGTTGCTTGACGTGTTCAGTTTTTTTGGTAGTTATTAACTAATTATTGTTATCAAACTACATGAATTATCATAATTTATTTTTCTTGTATATATATACACATAAAACAGTGGTTCGTTTACTTCATTTGGCAACTGAGTTGAATAGCAGAGCGTGTGGACTCCGGTGATTCGTGAGTAAGGCCTAACTCTAATCCTCTAACTTTACGATTTAACCCTGTTTGGCTCCCAAGAAAAATTCAAGAATCTGCCACTTTTCTTAGGTTTTAATTTGTGTGCAAGAGATTTCATTTTCTTTGTTTGCTTGTGGAGAAAATGCATCAATGTTTTACATTTTCTTGGAGAACTGAGATAATCTTTTCCTTTCTTTTTTTGGTGCAAGCATTCTCAATGCTATCTCTTTACCTAGATCTTTCTTAAAACCTTCTTGTCTTTGTAATGCAGTTGTTTCAATCGAGGAGTTGAACCTGTATAAAGCCGAACTCTGAAGGGTTGAACCTGTAAAATTCTAATGCCCGTGTTTGCTTGCCAAGAAAATTTTATTATCTCTCTTTATTTCTTTTAAGTAAAGTCTTTGTTGATTCTCTGTGCCAACTTTGAATTATATTCCTTAATTATTATACTTTGTAAAATGCTTTGTTTGGTTGCCGAGTAAACCTGGGAAAAGGAAAAGAAATTTTGTACAAAAATACGCTCCACCTGATTCTTTTGGGAAATCATGATCTTTTCTGTTTCTGTTGTGCATCTCTGTTTATTTCGTGGTGCTTCTGTTTGGTTGCCATGAAACTCAGTGAAAATCATTTTTGTTGACCAAGAAACAGACACCGAAAATGTGGAACATCACTATGAGAGCTTTTGGAGAGGGGCTGGAACTAGAACAAAAGGAGATAGAATCTCATGTCTACCATGTTCTCTTTTTGGTATTGTTTTTATGGTTTTTTGTTCTCGTTCTTGTGCGTCTGTGGATTGATGGTCAGTTTATAGAGGACCTTGAGGACGAGAATCATGTGGAATGAGGTATCCCTTTTTTCATTTTTCTTTAATTCTAATATTCTCTTTGATTCATTCTTTTCTGGGTTTGATGTTTTTTCTTTTATTGTTGAAGGCTGCTGAGATGGAGAAGAAGAAAGTCATTGGTGAAAAGGCAAAATGGCTTGTTTTGGGTCCTGAATATATTTTTTGTTCATTTCATGAAAGTTTGCTACTCAGTTGAAAATAAAGAATCCTGTATACTGATGTAAATAAAGAATACTACTACTCTGATATTTGGAACGTGATAATGTAGATGTTTTCAATTTTGTGCATGTTTCATGTATTTTCTGCTTCTGCTTGGCTACCCAGAAACCCCATGGGAAAGCTGGGGGGAATTCTTGCAACTTTTCATTCCTGGAGTTGCATTTCAAAGTTGCAGGCTTTACAAACTGATCTAAACCTTGTGATTTAAAATGCCAAAAGTACAAACAAAAGAAAGAAAAAATGTTAAGAATTTTTTATTTTGATTTTACTATAAACTATCATTTTATGGCTGTGAGAGGTTAAGGTGGACTTTATTTATAAGGGAGAATAAAATCATATTTGTCATTATATAATATGAGTCTTCCTTTTTTATTTAAGACAAGGTTTAAAATTTTTTAGAATACATTTAAATTCTAACAATCCTACAAAACGTTATGTTTGGTTCTATAAAATTTGAGGGAAAATGCAAGGGAAAGAAAATACAAAGAAAAAGTAGAAGGAAAGAAAAAGTAAAGGAAAATAAATTAAAAGTCGATAAATTATTTTTTTTGTTACTTTAAACTCATTTTATTGAGACAACCAAATATGAAAAAATCATTTTCCTTTATTTATTTTTTCTTTTCTTAGTAATTTCCGGGAACCAAACATATTAAATAAAAAATAAAATAAAATAAAAAATAAAGGAAAAAAAATGAGCAACTAATGAACTTTGGCAAATCAGAAGACAAAAATAAAAAATAAAAAATTTCTGCCCAAAGCATTAGCTATTTCTGAGCCTTCTTCAAACCAAGGCCACAACATCCCGAAATTCAGCTAATTAATGTCTTCTTCATTGAGAATGGTACATAGCTGCTGACGATCCTATTTATGAAACTGGATATATGAAACTGGATAAATTTAATCCCCCAATAAAATTCCACGATTTTGAATTTAACTTCTTAAAGTGCCACTTTCAAACAAATTTTCAAGACTCCATTTTTTCTCAAATCAAATCTTCAAAAATTTCACTTTCAAATAATTATTCAAAATTCCGTTTTCTTAGATTTAATCTTCAATTTTCCATTTATCAAATATTTTATTTTACTTTATTTCATTTTATTTGAACCATCTTCATTTAACTTCCAAAATCTCAATTCTCACTGTTTTTTAGTCATCATTATTTTCGTTATTATTATTATTATTATTATTATTCTATTTATCATTTTATTTATTTGTTTTAAGATTTCGTCTTTAAACAATTCTTAAAAAATCTTACTCCCAAATTTAATTTTCAACCTCAAAATCTCACTATTCACGTTCAAATATCATTTTGATTAATAAGTAACATTATTCCATATTTATTTATTTACAACTATTAAAGTACAATTCTTAACAAATCCGACTTTCATATTTAGTTTTTCAATCTCAATAGGATTGAAAATTAAATTAGGACATTGAATTTTTGAATGATTAGACTTTAAACAAATAAATAAATATGGGATAATAATTCTAATTAACGAAAATAACATTTAGACGAATAATGAAATTTTTAGGGTTGAAAAATTAAATTAGGGTATTGGATTTTTGAAAGATTAGATTTTAAATAAATAAATAAATATGAGATAATAATTCTAATTAACGAAAATAACATTTAGACGAATAGTGGAATTTTTAGGATTGAAAATTAAATTTGATAATTGAGATTTTTAAAAGAAATAAACAAATATGGAATAATAATAATGATTAACAATAATGATGTTTAACCAAATGAGAGTAAATAGCGAAGTTTTTGCACTATTCGTCTAAATGTTATTTTCGTTAATTAGAATTATTATCCCATATTTATTTATTTATTTAAAGTCCAATCCTTCAAAAATCCAATGTCCTAATTTAATTTTCAACCCTAAAAATTCCATTATTCTTCTAAATGTTATTTTCATTAATTAGAATTATTATCTCATATTTATTTATTTATTTAAAGTCCAATTCTTCAAAAATCTAACGTCCTAATTTAATTTTCAATCTGATTATCATACATGATTGATTTATCCTACTCTCTGACATGCATGAGATTATTCTTAAATTGTGCACTAACCCTTTCTATTGATAGCGCATGGTGGCTCATTGCCCAGGTATGTACCCATCCCTATAGTCATTGTCTATGTCTCGATTATCACATGTACATGATTTATTCTGGATATTCATTGATTTACTCATCCATTGCCATGATTGCTTCAATTTTATTAGTAGAGACCCGACTTTAAGGACTTAGAGGAGTGCTACGATTTTTACCGTACCTTCCCGATAAGTAACCTGACCCCCGAACCTGATCCGATTTTTCGTAGATTACCTTTTCCAAAATAAGGAGTCACACTTAGGGTTTTCTTTCTTATTTTGTTTACCCTTTTAAAATAAGACAAAAATAAGTGACGACTCCAAGTCATTTTTCTTAATCAATAAAATCATTTTTCAAAATAAAAATGGAGCTCGCCATCGAGTGAAAAACGCATGAGCCGAAATACAGGGTCCACGAAATGGCGACTCCACTAGGGAGGATTTAGAGGGTCAAGCTTGAACTTAAGATGAAGCAAATGTGACATTTGATGAGTCGATCAGTGGGTACTCATCTCTTGATTGCACATTGAAAGTTTCCGAGTTTTCATTTAGGACATTAACATGATTGATCGTGTTGGTTGATTATCTAGATTGAGGATTCAGATATAGCATTCCATTGATATATTTGTTTGAGACATTTTTTATATGCTGATCATGATGATTGGTTTATATTGATTGAGGATTTCGAGACAGTTATTTTCTCTATGCTTCATTGGCATATTCGTTTGAGATATTGACATGCTGATCACATTGATTGCTCATCTTGTTTCGCTTAACATAGTGATTCTAATCTTTGCCATGATTGTTCTGATTACTTTGCACGTATGGATTCATTGTCATATACCGTTTGATTCGACATAGTGATTCACTTGCTTGTATATTATCTAGATCGTCTTCGAGCATGATGTACGTATCATTTTTTTATCTGATCGTCATAGCTTGTATGTGTGCATGAGTGATATATCATGTACTCTGCTTGACCCCATGTTGCGTGACTGCCCTTCTTTTGCATGATTGCATGACGCTTGTCCATGTGGGCCGCACATCTATCCCCTTTACCTCCAACTCTCTTGGTCTCGGTCATTCCTTTAAATCCGATTCTCACTATTGCAAGTGTGAGGCCCTCTACGTGCTTGTTACTCTAACCGAGCCAGAGATTAGGGGTAGGGTTTGGCGGGCTATATCGATGTTTGGGAGCGTTCTGGAGGTGACTGACACTTTGATGTCGATTGGAGTCCGATCATTGAAGACCTGTATATCCCAGAGCTAGGTTTCATGGATATTTGTGTGGCCAGTGTGTTTCATTTTCTTGTTTTAGCTTCCTAGGGTTTTCAGATGCACCCACACCATCACCGCGCACTCTAGTTGACCATTGAGCGTTGAGAGTTCGAGAGGTTTTCACCATAGGGAACCCCCTGGGATGTCTAGGTAATGCATATGTGGAGGTGATGACCACCTTGCATGGAAGCACCCCGTCTCTTCGGAGACGTGCAGAAGGTTGCGTATCGCCGAAGGGTATGATCGTTTCTGCTAGGGATCTTTTAAAGTCCACCCATATCCATATTAGAGCCACCTTGACCTCGTAGGTTGAGCTGTAGATCCTTCGATTAGGACTCCCTCCCTACACGTGGGTGCATCTGAGGGCTTTCAAAGCCTCTGTAGTCATAGCTTGGATTCCAAATACTCTTTCTTCAGTCTCCAGTTGAGAGTGCATAGAGATCAGTATGAGTTTGAGTACGGTCGGACTGTCCGTCTTCACTTGGATGCCTTGCTTGTTTCCGTTCAGATTATTATTGCTGCCATGCTTTCCCCGGGTCATATCCTTATTCATTTCTTCGCGTTTTCAGGATTGGATCTTCGTTCACAATCTGGATATGACTCTTTGGGTCAGAGTAGAGGAGAGATTAATCCCGTATTCTGAAAGATCGAGTATGGATCAGCAGGTTGATATAGTGGATCAGTTTACGGCCGTCATGGCTTCTATCTAGGAGGCTTTGGCTAGCCTCAGGCAGGAGATTAGCAGCCAGTAGAGCAGACCGCCCGTAGTTCAGGATGAGACTCTTCATGATTCGTTGCCACTGCCACTGCCACCGTCGGTGCCGACGGTGCCTCAGGCCTCACCTTATGTATTGCATGGGCATTCTGAGGTTGCTCCACCTGCAGTCATTCCGACCACAGTTACTGATGACGCTTATGCACGTATGGACCGTCTTGAGCAGCGTATGAGGCAGATGAGAGTGTTAGATGGATCAGTTCTTTGGGATGATTTCGAGGATATGTCGGTAACCAGTTTGCCGGCTAAGTTTAGGATGCCAGACATCAAGAGATATACGGGCATTGGTTGTCCTCGCATCCACCTCAGACTCTACAGCATAGTGATAAGAGCACACGGATTGGATGAGTCACAGATGATCACTTTGTTCCCGCTATCTCTGAGTGGGGCAGCCCAGCACTGGTTTGCATCCCTAGAGTCTTCACGACGCCGGACGTGGGACGACTTGGCCTAGGAGTTCTTACGACAGTTTTCATATAACACTGTCGTAGATGTATCGAGGAGAGAGCTCGAGGCTCTGAGACAAAGGACGGATGAGTCTGTTTCATCATTCATCTCCCGTTAGCGCAGGAAGATTGTCGAGATCATTGACAGACCTTTGTAAAGGGATCAAATATAGATGGTTTTGAGGAGCCTACAACCAAGGATTTCCAGACACGTGGTCGAGGTACCCTTCACAGATTTTGGTTCGTTGGTTTCGACTTTGTACGATGTCGAGGACGGCATCTTGAGAAGATTGTGGACTGATTCTTCCCCTAGTGATATTAAGGAGAAAAAGCCCTTTAGGGGACAGAGGTCAGGGGATGTGAGCGTCATTAGTTCTTCCAGTTAGAGGCCTCTTAAATGTCATCAGCCGGTCCCACGGTTTCCCAAGACTCATCATTCTTATTCACCTCAGCAGTATAGATTGCGAGCGCCTCGTCCGACTTATGATCAGTCCTACGTGCCACAGACTTTGACTTTGCCTTATTATGCCACCCAGGGCATTGAGAGACCCCCAGTTTCCTACACAGCCGCAGGATAGCCATGTTATGTTGCTCAGTTCATTGCGAGACCCACAACGCCTTATCCCTGACCCAAAGCTCAACAGACTTCTACTACATTTGCCTTAAGGACATAGAGGCAATTCTCGCAGTTAGGCATGCCATTGAGCCAAGCTCTTCGGAAGCTCACAAAGACAGGGTTGTTGACTGCTCTCACTCCCAGGCCGCCACCTCAGCCGATTCCACCCCAGTTCAGGATGGATTTGCACTATGCATACCATCAGGGGCTTGGACATGAGACTGATTGTTGTACTGCTCTCAAACATGCCGTCCAGGATTTGATCTACCAGGGTTTGGTACACTTGGGTCAGCCGAGTGTGACCACAAACCCGTTACCGACCCACACCACACATGTAGTCCCTCCACCAGCTGATAGTATTCATTTCTTGGACTTTGATGAGATCGACGACCACGTCCACATGTTGAGTGGGGACGATTCAAACCTAGAGCCCATCATGCCATATGTGATTTATAAGATGAGTGGGGTGACTTTAGGGTGGTAGCAACAAGCTCGGCAATGATTTATGGATGTCGTAAACAGTGGATGAATGAAGGCTCTGAATGCCAAACAACAAGAAAACAATGAAGAGGAAATATGTCCCAGTGTAGCATGCCACCACAACCCTCAATCCAGTGTAAATGGCTAAAAGGGACTCTACGAGTCTCGAACGATGCTCCACTAGTGAGTCGGAATGATCGGGTCGACGGTGAACATAGTCTCATGACCCGCTCGACGAAATCATGAGGTCTGTCAAAGTGTCGCAATAAGCCGAACTCCTCTAACTCATAATGCTCTGCCGGAAGAATCCATCGTCATCCCGAATGGATAATCCGATAGAGTCTCAGGGTGTAGTATGGTAAGAGACATATCACGGTCTCAACATAACAATCTACTGAATAGTCCTGGCTAGTGGGATGATCAAAACTCAAACATCGTGCTCCACTAAAAGCTCATCTCGACGAAAAAGCACAGGAATAGTGACCAGATAAGAAAATGCAATATCTCTCGACCAAGTAATGAAAACTGTAACAGATCTGTGAGAGAATTATCATCTCCATAGCTATAGGAGGGAAATATGCCCCAATATGGCATCAGGTATATCCGATCTATCCTGATAACTCGCGAATAACTCCATGGGGACGTACAAAGGATCTAACATGTACTCCGTAGAAAGGGTGACGCGGGAATCCACGCACATGAGATAACTCCGTCTAAAAATCACGACTATATCAGAAAATGTGAATCTTGCTGAAAGACTCAAAAGAGGCTCCACGGAGTATCAGGACACAATGAAATCGAATCACCAACCCGATGTGTATCTCAAAACCGAGGATGATCGTGCAAATTAGTGGGGGATTCTACAAATCTCGACCGAAATGAGGAATACGCCCGAGCATGGCATCAAAATGTGACAAGTCGGAAAATCAGATGAACTCAAATCATCCATCATCGAATGCGCGATCCAAGTCATCCATGTCTATAACTGAATCAAACCCATAGATCAAAGGGGCGCCCCCCAAAAGGAAAGCATGATGACATCTAAGTGTCGAGAAATGCAAGCCTAACTGGGCAACTCCTAAGAGGCTCCACTAAGGAATCATCGTGAAGATAACGAATAGATCATCGTCTCGACATACGTCTCGCGAATGAGGATAAGCGTGCAACTCCACCAAGATCTGTAAATCTCATCCAGAACGGTAATATGCCCTAGTATGGCATCGAATGTATGATAGGCCGAAGACCGGGCGACATGAAATCATCTATCATCGAACATATGACCTTCGTGAAGATCCGTAAATCTCATCCGAAATGGAAATATGCCCTAGTATGGCATCGGATGTGTGACAGGTCAAAAAAACAAGTGACATGAAACCATCTCTCATCAAACATGTAATCTTAGTCATCCGAATCCATAACTGAATCATGCCCACAAATCCAAGATGTACCTCTTGGATGGAAAAGCATGATGGCATCTAAATGTCGAGAAGTGCGGGCCTAGCTGGATGGCTCTCGGGAGGCTCCACTGAGGAATCATGATAAGGCAACGATCATGTCCACGTCTCAGTGAGCATCCAGTAAGTGATGAAGATCGTGCAAGTCCATGAGGATCCATAAACCTCCAAATGAAATGGGATATGCCCCAGTGTGGCAACAGAGGTACGATAGGTCAAAAATCAGGTGACACCAAATCAATCATCGTCAAATGCACGATCCCAGTAATCCGAACACAATTGAATTAGACCTACACATCAAAGAGGCGACTCCCAGAAGAAGAAGCATGACGATATCTAAATATCAACTAAATCTCAAACACTTGTCCAAGTAGAGGCTATCAAAGACAACATCTGATCCCATGGCCTCAGGGTGGTCTTAAGACACAGGACGTAACGTAGGCTAGGGTAATAGGACAATAGAAATGAAGGAAAACTAGGCTCAAATACCCAATGATAAAAAACTCATGCCCTCATATATGAAATGCAACATGTATAGTAAATCCTGTGAGCCATGGACCTGAGGATGCCTAACGCGAATATGATGTCAATAATAAGACAATGAGGCAAATCAAACTGATAATGAGATATGCAGGAACGATGAAAGGGAAACGTCAAATTTGGAATAGGTCAATGTAAGAAAAGGACAAGGAGGGTGAAGCGAATGGATGAATCATAAGCAATGACAAAGATGACAGCGAAACAATGAATATACGAAGAAAGGTGGTGATCGACTCAAATCAAACATGAAGTGAAGTCACATCAATAATGAATGTAATGATCGAAAGGACAATGACTCGAAGTCCTTAGGAAAAGGTCACTCATCTCACTTTCAAAGAGATAAGACAAAGCAAATACAAATAACATAGAATCTCAGAGAACTCACATACGAACTCTCAATAACAAACATACTCGATAAAAATGACCCTCAGATATCGATACACACACTCAATGATCGAGAATACTATGCACATACACACATGTGCTTATTTTTTCTTTTCTTTTCATTTTCATTTTCATCATCATTTTTTTCTTTTCTATTTTTTATTTTTTTTTATTTTTTTATTTTTTACATATATACAAATACATATACCCTGAACATGAACAAATGAACCCCAAGGATGATGTCGATAATGGATGGACACCACCTCAAGTGCTAAGGCAACAAAAACTCTCTCTAACGAGATGACCTTCTCAAACGAGATGACCTTCTCAAACTAAGGATCTCTAAACCAATGTCCGCGAGATAGATGGTGGAAATGATGTGACTATCCTCCATGTGATAAACTGAGGAAGATCACCACTCAGGGTGGAGAGAATATGAAACAAACAAGTAGTAGATAGGATAAGGAAGAAGAGACGAGGAACACAACCAACGAGATGAGATGAAAATGCAGAGATGCAGTGATAGGAAAAGATAATGAGAAAAACGTGCCTCTAGGTCCAAGGCTCGTGAAACTCCCAAACAATGCATGCATACACTAAAGGGCCCCTATCCCGGTGTGAAAATGTGAGCAAGGCGATAAGAAAGAAAGACTATAATGCGCATGCGAAGCTCAATGGGCTAGCAACAGACTATATATCAGAAGGGAATAACAAGGTATATGACTAACCGAACTGATGGCCACCCATCCTACGACCATGGTCTCAAACATAGTACCTCTTTAGCTGATCCACATTGATCGGCTCTAAGAATCGGTTTCCATCTAAATCCATCAACCATGCGGCGCCCTCTAGGGTCAACTCCTTAATGAAATAAGGTCCGCTCCAGTTGGGTGTCTGAACTTCCCTCTAGGATCTCTAATCAATCCCCTAATGACTTTTAGAACCAAGTCACCTATCCGTGATGGTTTGGGCTTGACCCGCTTCTTAAAAGCACGGGTTATCTTCCTCTGATACGCACGAACATGGTCTGCTGCTCTCAATCTCCTTTCATCTAGGAGATTGAGCTAATCAAATTGAGCCTGAGCCCAATCTGCCTCGGGAATATGCTACTCTAGTGTTACTCTTAATGAACTCATCTCAATCTCAACGGGTAGCACCGCCTCCATGCCGTATACCAATGAGTAGGGTGTGGCTCTTGTAGAGGTGCGAAAAGAAGTCCGATAAGCCCACAATGCAAATGGGACCTTCTTTGACCAATCCCAAGAAGTCTCGACCATCCTCCATAATATCCTCTTGATATTCTTATTCGCGGCCTCTACTGCCCCGTTCGTCTGCAGCCTGTACACAGACAACCTATGATGCCGGATGCTATATCGCTGCACTAAGGTGTCAACCTCTGCCCTGAAATGTACCCTCTATCCGAAATCAACTCATGAGGGACTCTATAACGACAAATAATGTGTGATCTGATGAAACTAGTAACTCCAGATGATGTCAATCTCGCATATGAAGCAGCCTCCACCCACTTGGTGAAGTAATCAATGACGACCAAGATGAACTCATGACCATTGGAAGATTTTGGTGAAATCTTCCTGATGATGTCGATACCCCATACTGAAAATGACCATGGTGAAGTCAGTGCATGCAACTCGGAGGGCGGCACGTGAATGAGATCCCCATGTATCTGACACTCGGGACATCTCTGAACAAACTGACAACAATCCGTCTTCATGGTTAACCAGAAATAGTCAGTCCTCATGATCTTACGGGCTAACATATGTCCTTCCATATGTGATCCGCAAACTCCCGCATGAACCTCTCTCATCACTCGATTGGCAGAGGCACTGTCTAAGCACAACAATAACATCCCATCAGTTGATCGTCTATATAACGTCTCGCCACAAATCATAAATCGGGCGGCCAACTGTCTCGATGCTCTCTTATCCTTGGTCGTGGCGGCCTCAGGATATACGCCAAGTCTCAGAAAGTGATATATGTCATGGTACCAGGGCAGACCATCGTCTATCTCCGTATCGTTGATTAGACAACAGTAGGCAGGAACAAATCTCGACTTGATCAACAATGGGCAAATAGTGGCATCAACAGGAATGTCAATCATGGAAGCCAAAGTAGCTAAGGCATCAGCAAACTGGTTCTACGCTCTAGGCAGATGTGTATATCTCAAATCGTCAAATCTCCCGACTAGTAGCTCTAAATACGTGTGGTAAGGCCTAAGCTTCACATCTCTAGTCTTCCATTCGCCCTGAATTTGTCTCAATACCAAATTGGAGTCACTAAACACCTCCATCTGTCTAATCCCGAGCTTGAGAGTCGTCTCTAATCCCAAGATGCAAGTCTCATACTCAACAATGTTGTTCGTGGTAGGATGTCGATCTGAGAATGCCAAACGAACAGATCTAGGAATGTGATCGCCATAAGGAGATATCAACAAGACGCCTATCCCGTATCCAGAATGGTTGGCTGCACCATCAAAGTACATGCGCCAACCCAATAGACTAGTCACAGCTACGACATCCTCGTCCGGGAAGTCATCATCAATGGCTCTATCATCGGAAACTGGTAAAGAAGCTAGGTGATCCACGATAATGCTCCCTCTGATGGACTTCTGGGTGACATAGTGGATGTCAAACTCAGTTAGAAATACCAACCATCTCATGAGGCAACCGACCAGAGCAGGCCTATCAAACAAATATCTCAGAGGATCTAGACGAGATATCAAATGCACTGAATACTCGGTCATGTAATGTCTCAATCGTCGAGTGGCCCAAACCAATGCCAAGCAGTAGCGCTCGATCACGACATATCTCGTCTCGTAGTCTAACATCCTCTTACTCAGATAATAAATGGCTCGATCCTTGCCCGAATCATCGAGTTGAGCCAACATACATCCCAAGGCCACGTCTGAGACTGACAAGTATGGGAGTAATAGGCGGCCTGGTATAGGAGGTGTCAAGACTGGAGGTGACAACAAATACTCTCGGATCCTCTCAAATGTGCGCTAACACTGATCATCCCAAACAGTAGGCTGACTATTCCTCAAGAGTCGAAAAATGGGCTCACAAATGTTTGTCAATCTGGCGATGAATCTGCTAATGTACTGAAGTCTACCTAAGAAGCCTCTGACCTCTCTCTCTGTCCTCGATGCAGGCATGTCAAGGATGGCTCTAATCTTATCCGGATCTGCCTCTATGCCTCTCTCACTAACCATATACCCCAAGAGTTTCCCAGAAGTCACTCCGAAAGTGCACTTCTTGGGATTCAGTCTCAATTTGAACTGCCTGATCCTCTCAAAGAACCTCTCCAAAGCTGCTAGGTGATATGGTCTATCTCAGGATTTCACTATCATGTCGTCTACATAAACCTCGACATCCCGATGCATCATGTCATGGAAGAGGGTGGTCGCTGCTTTCTGATAGGTGGTTCCTGTGTTCTTCAATCCAAATGGCATGACTCTATAGCAATAAGTACCCCTTTCGGTAATGAAGGACGTCTTCTCCATGTCCTCTAGAGCCATCAAGATCTGACTGTACCTAGAAAATTCGTCCATGAAGGGCAACATCGAATGACCCGTCGTACTATCAACCAACATGTCGATGTGTGGGAGAGGAAAATCATCTTTAAGACTAGCTTTGTTGAGATCTCGAAAATCAACACAGACTCTCACCTTGTCGTCCTTTTTGGGAACAGGGACGACATTGGCCAACCACTCCGAGTACTCGACCACTGATAAAAATCCTACACTGAGCTGCTTCTGAATTTCCTCCTTGACCTGCAAACTCCAACAAGGGTGCAATTGTCTCAATTTCTACTTAACCGGTCTGACATGGGGCAGAAGTGGAAAACGATGTTGGACGATAGATGGATCAAGGTCTGGCATGTCCTCATAGGACCATGCGAAACGTCTAAGTATGCTCTGAGCAACTGGATGAGGCTATCTCTCTCATCAACAGATAAATCTGATCCGATCCTCAACTCCCTAGGCTGATATGCTGTGCCAAAATCAACAATCATCACGTCCCCTACAACAGGTGAAACTCTCTCATCAACAGGATCCGAATCGGAAACAGAAGACCAGTCATATTCTGAATCACGCTGTGCAATCTCATCATCAATGTCAAAAATCTGTGATGCGAGTGAAGATGGTGTGGATAAAGCGATAACATGACAGACAGGCAAATACTCAAAGATGCTCAAATCCATAGATGAAAAGTCAGAAACATAGTCATGATGGGAGACAAATCCCGATAAAACATCAAAGGAAAGAGGTGGGTCCACAAAGTCAGACGCCCCCTCAACTAGGCCAACAGGGCCATCAAACAAACCGCCAATAACTATAACATCCTCAGTAGTCTCCGGAGCAGGGGCGACCTGGATCTCCTCGGCGATCTCGAGGACGGAGACCCCAAAGATATCAAATGGTGAAGCGAGCTCAGGCGGGGCTATCTCCTCAATCTGGCTCAAGCTCATCGCAAGCATCTCATCAACATACTCGTCACGTGGACAGCTCCGTCCACTATGTCTTTGATCTCGGCAAAAGTCCCATGCTCATCGATCTCATCCGGGAAGCAAAGCGTCATAAGGCTCGTGCGATCTGGGGAGGAAGGAGCGATCAACGCAAAAGTCAAAGGGTCAGGGCCAATCAGTAGCTCAATCTCCAGTGTACCCATGACCTCCCTCCGAGTACCGTCATACGCGCGAATGGTCTAAGTGGAGGGACCGAAATCAGATGGTGCATAGCCGAGGGCAATGGCGGTGGCCAGAGAACAGACGTTCAAGGCCGAGCCATTGTCCAAAAGGACAGATGGGACTCGACGGCCTAAACAACTGACAGATATATAGAGTGGACGTGTGTGGTCCGAGCCCTCCGGTAGCAAGTCATCATCAAAGAATACGATGCATGTGGCTCTACCGATCGTCATCATATGAATCAATCCCTCAAGTGAGGTGGTAGTCTCGACCCTGATCTAGTTCAAGGCTCCAATCAATGCATCACGGTGAGTGCTCGAGGATGCCAACAAGCTCCATATGGAAATACGAGCTTGAGTGCTCTATAGCTGCCTCAAAATCTCGTCATTCTTTGCTCTGACCTCCTCTAGGGCAGATGTACCCTCAACCGGCCTAGCTGCCCCGGGAGGTGGCTATCGCATCACTCTACCTCCTCGGAGAATATACTGAACATCCAGAGTCTAAGAATCATCAACACGCGGAGCCTGAACCTCCTCAACATCCGAGATCAAGACGAATGGCGTCTGAACGCTATAACATGTGAAAATTAGAGGCTCGGAAGTGGTCGCCTGTATAGATACTACCTCAGGAACTAATCGGAATGGAGCGGGCATCCGAGACCCTAGAGTCACCTCACTCATCTCATAAATCACATCTGGAATGATGGGCTCTGGGTCTGAATCATCCCCACTCAACATGTGGACGTGGTCATTGATCTCATCAAAGTCCAAGAAATGAATACTATCGATTAGTGGAGGGACTGCATGTGTGGTGTGGGTCGGTAACGGGTTTGTGGTCACACTCGGCTGACCAAAGTGTACCAAACCCTAGTCGATCAAATCCTGTACGGCTTGTCTGAGAGCAATACAACGATCGGTCTCATGTCTAGGCCCCTAATGGTATGCACAGTGCAAATCCATCCTAAACTAGGGTGGAATTGGCTGAGGTGGCGGCCTGAGAGTGAGAGCAGTCAACAACTCTGCCTCTGTGAGCTTCTGAAAGAGCCTAGCTCAATGACATGCCTAACTACGAGAACTGCCTTTGTGTCCCCAAAGCAAATGGAACAGAAGTTTGCTGAGCTCTGGGTCGAGGATAAGGCGTTGTGGGTCTCGCAATGAACTGAGCAGCATAACATGGTTGTCCTACAGTTGTGTAGGAAACTGGGGGTCTCTCAATGCCCTGGGTGGCATAATAAGGCAAAGTCAAAGTCTATGGCACGTAGGACTGATCATAAGTCGGACGAGGCGCTCACAGCCTATGCTGTTGAGGTGAATAAGAATGATGAGTCTCGGGAAACTGTGGGACTGGCTTATGACGTCTAGGAGGCCTCTGACTGGAAGAACTAATGGCGCTCACATCCCCTGACCTCTGTCCCTCGAAGGGCTTCTTCCCCTTAACATCACTAGGGGAAGAATCAGTCCACAATCCTCTCAAGATGCCGTCCTCGACATCGTACAAAGCCGAAACCAACAAACCAAAATCTGTGAAGGGTACCTCGACCACGTGTCTGGCAATCCTAGGCTGTAGGCTCCTCAATACCATCTGTATCCGATCCCTCTCCGGAGGCCTGTCAATGATCTTGACAATCTTCCCGCGCCAGCGGGAGATGAATGATGAAACGGATTCATCTGTCCTCTATCTCAGAGCCTCGAGCTCTCTCCTAAATATATCTACGACAGTGTTAAATGAAAACTGTTGTAAAAACTCCTGGGCCAAGTCGTCCCACGTCCGGCATCGTGAAGACTCTAGGGATGCAAACCAGCGCTGGGCTGCCCCACTCAGAAATAGCGGGAACAGAGTGATCATCTGCGACTCATCCAATCCGTGTGCTCTCATCACTGTGCTGTAGAGTTTGAGGTGGATGCGAGGACAGCCAATACCCGTATATCTCTCGATGTCTGACATCTTAAACTTAACCGGCAAACTGGCTACCGACATACCCTTGAAATCATCCCAAACAACTGATCCATCTGACACTCTCATCTGCCTCATACGCTGCTCAAGATGGTCCATACGTGCATGAGCATCATCAGTGACCGTGGTCGGAACGACTGCAGGTGGAGCAACCTCAGAATGCCCATGCAATACATAAGGTGAGGCCTGAGGCACCGTTGGCATCGGTGGTGGCGGTGGCAATCTCCTGCCTGAGGCTAGCCAAAGCCTCCTGAATAGAAGCCATGGCAGTTGTAAACCGATCCACTGTAACAACCTGTTGATCCATACTCGATCTCTCGGTGTACCGGACTAATCTCCCCTCTACTCTGACCCAAAGAGGTGTATCCAAACTGTGAACAAAGATCCAATCCTGAAAACGCGAATAAATGAATAAGGATATGACCCGGAGAAAGCATGGCAGCAATAATAATCTGAACGGAAACAAGCAAGGCATCCAAGTGAAGACGGACGGTCCGACCGTACTCAAACTCATACTAATCTCTGTGCACTCTCAATTGAAGACTGAAGAAAGAGTATTCAGAATCCAAGCTATGACTATAGAGGCTCTGAAAGCCCTCAGATGCACCCACGTGTAGGAAGAGAGTCCTAATCGAAGGATCTACGGCTCAACCTACGAGGTCAAGGTGGCTCTAATATGGATATGGGTGGACTTTAAAAGATCCCTAACAGAAGCGATCATACCCTCCGGCGGTACGCAACCTTCTACACGCCTCTGAAGAGACGGGGTGCTTCCATGCAAGGTGGTCATCACCTCCACACATGCAGTACCTTGACATCCCAAGGGGTTCCCTATGGTGAAAACCTCTCGAACTCTCAACGCTCAATGGTCAACTAGAGTGCGCGGTGATGGTGTGGGTGCATCCAAAAACCCTAGGAAGTTAAAACAGGACAATGAAACACACTGGCCACACAAATATCCATGAAACCTAGCTCTGGGCTATACAGGTCTTCAATAATCAGACTCCAATTGACATCAAAGTGTCAGTCACCTTCAAAACGCTCCCAAACATCGGTATAGCCCGTCGCCAGACCCTACCCCTAATCTCTAGCTCGATCAGAGTAACAAGCACGCAGAGGGCCTCACTTGCAATAGTGAGAACCGGAATGAAAGGAATGACCGAGACCAAGAGAGTTAGAGGTAAAGGGGATAGATGTGCAGCCCACATGGACAAGCGTCATGCAATCATGTAGAAGAAGGGCAGTCACGCAACATGCGGTCAAGCAGAGTACAGGATATATCACTCATGCACACATACAAGCTATAACGATCAGATAAAAAAATGATACGTACATCATGCTCAAAGACGATCTAGATAATATACAAGTAAGTGAATCACTATGTCGAATCAAACGGTATATGACAATGAATCCATACGTGCAAAGCAATCAGAACAATCATGGCAAAGATCATAATCACTATGCTAAGCGAAACAAGATGAGCAATCAATGTGATCAGTATGTCAATATTTCAAACGAATATGCCAATGAAGAATAGAGAAAATAACTATCTCGAAATCCTCAATCAATATAAACCAATCATCATGATCAGCATATAAAAAATGTTTCAAACAAATATATCAATGGAACGCAAAAAGAATCACTATATCTGAATCCTCAATCAAGATAATCAACCAACACAATCAATCATGTAAATGTCCCAAATGAAAACTCAGAAACTCTCAATGTGCAATCAAGAGATGAGTACCCACTGATCGACTCATCAAACGCCACATTTGCTTCATCTTAAGTTCAAGTTTGACCCTCTAAATCCTCCTCAGTGGAGTCGTCATTTCGTGGACCCCGCATTTCAGCTCATACATTTCTCACTTGATGGCGAGCTCGATTTTTATTTTGAAAAATGATTTTATTGATTAAGAAAAATGACTTGGAGTCGCCACTTATTTTTGTCTTATTTTAAAAGGGTAAACAAAATAAGAAAGAAAACCCTAAGTGTGACTCCTTATTTTATAAAAGGTGATCTACGAAAAATCAGATCGGGTTCAGGGGTCGGGTTACTTATCGAGAAGGTACGATAAAAACCGTAGCACCCCTTTAAGTCCCTAAAGTCGGGTCTCTACTAATAAAATTGAAGCAATCATGGCAATGGATGAGTAAATCAATGAATACCCAAAATAAATCATGCACATGTGAGAATCGGGACATGCATAGACAATGACTAGAGGGAAAATGGGTACATACCTGGGCAACGAGCCACCATGCGCTATCAATAGAGAGGATTAGTGCACAATTTAAGAATAATCTCATGCATGTCAGAGAGTAAGATAAATCAATCATATATGATAATCAAATCAATCAATCAATCAATCATAAAGTCACCCATGTTGGGCCCCCACCAAAACCCGTTTATTTTGCATGAATTAATGTCACCGATTCCAGTATTCTGGAATTATGAAAAATTCATTCATGCTTATTAAAATCAAGAGGAGCAGAAGATCGTTTAAAAACCAGAGCGGAATTAAAACTATTTGAGAGAAAATTAGATTTTTGAAATTTATTTGAAAAATTGGAATCTCGAAGATTATTGGAAATTTGAAGTTTTAGAGTTTATTTGAAGATTAGACTTTTAGAGATTAAATGTGAGAATGAAAATTTTAGAAATTAAATTTGAACGAAATTGGAATTTTGAAAATGATTTGAGAGTTCGAGATTTTAAATGAGTGGATAAGTGGACGAGTGAATAAGTGAATGAATGGAATAATAATGACGATGAAATAATAAAGATTATGTAAATAATTGCGAAAGATGGTATTTTTAGAGATTGGAGATTAAGCTTAGAGATTGAAAATTTAAAAATTTATTTAAAGATGAGATCTTTGATATATGAATAACTGAATAAATAAATGGATGAGATAACATTAATAACGAAAATAATCATTAAACAACAGTATACGAACGGTAGAGATTTTGAGATTGGAAATTAGATTTGGAAGTCGGGTTCTGAAGAATTAAACTTTAACGATTAGAATAAATAAATAAACATGGAATAATAATGCTAATTAACAAAAATAATATTTAAACGAATAAAAAATGAGTAATGAATTTTTTGAGATTGAAAATTAAATTAGGACGTTGGATTTTTGAAGAATTAGACTTTAAATAAATAAATAAATAAATATAGGATAATAATTCTAATTAACGAAAATAACATTTAGACGAATAGTGGAATTTTTAGGGTTGAAAATTAAATTAGGACATTGGATTTTTGAAGGATTGGATTTTAAATAAATAAATAAATATGGGATAGTAATTCTAATTAACGAAAATAACATTTAGACGAATAGTGGAATTTTTAGGATTGAAAATTAAATTAGGACATTGGATTTTTGAAGGATTAGACTTTAAACAAATAAATAAATATGGGATAATAATTCTAATTAACGAAAATAACATTTAGACGAATAGTGGAATTTTTAGGGTTGAAAAATTAAATTAGGGCATTGGATTTTTGAAGGATTAGACTTTAAATAAATAAATAAATATAGGATAATAATTCTAATTAACGAAAATAACATTTAGACGAATAGTGAAATTTTTAGAATTGAAAATCAAATTTGATGATAGAGATTTTGAAAAGAAATAAACAAATATGGAATAATAATAATGATTAACAAAAATGATGTTTAACCAAATGAGAGTAAATAGCGAAGTTTTTGAGATTGAAAAACTAAATCTGAAAGTCGGATTTTTTAAGAATTGTACTTTAATAATTGAGATTTTTTTAAAAGGACTAAATAAATAAATATGGAATAATGTTACTTATTAATCAAAATGATATTTGAACGGGTGAAAGTGAACAATGAGATTTTGAGGTTGAAAATTAAATTTGGGAGTCAGATTTTTTAAGAATTGTTTAAAGACGAAATCTTAAAACAAATAAATAAAATGATAAATAAAATAATAATAATAATAATAATAACGAAAATAATGATGACTAAAAAAAAGTGAGAATTGAGATTTTGGAAGTTAAATGAAGATGGAATTTTCAAATAAAATGAAATAAAGTAAAATAAAATAATTTGATAAATGGAAAATTGAAGATTAAATCTAAGAAAACGGAATTTTGAAGAATTATTTGAAAGTGAAATTTTTGAAGATTTGATTTGAGAGGAAATGGACTCTTGAAAATTTGTTTGAAAGTGGCACTTTAAGAAGATTAAATTCAAAATCATGGAATTTTATTGGGGTATTAAATTTAATTAAATTAAAATTTTTTGAATCTTGGAGAACTAGACCTAAAATTAGAACCTTAGAAAATTACTTCAAGAATGGAAATTTGGAAAATTGAATTTTTTTAAAAAAAAAAAAGAAAATGAAGTTTAGGTAAATTGAATTTTCGAGAACCAAAGTTTTATAAATTGAATTTAAAATTAAATTTTAAGAAAGCACTTCGAAAATGGTGTTTTATATAATTAAAATTTAAAAATGAATTTTGAAAGGTTATTTAAGGATAAAAACCCTTTTTTTCTTTTAGAAAATATGTTAATAAATAAATAAATATAATAATATTACTAGCAAAAATGATAATTAAACAAATCAATTAGTAAATCCCAAGCCATAAAACGGATACTCTTTGGTTCCACTTGTACAAAAAAAAGTATTGGGCTTTCCTCCAACAAGGTCCAACCACTATTGACTACTAAAGCCCAAGCCATCTCCTATCTCTTCTTGGGCTTTTCATCTGGGTCCTGCCCACTAAAGCCCAAACCATTTTTTTTTTTTTTATCTCTTCTTGGGCCTTTCATCTGGGTCCTGCCCATTAAAGCCCAAACCATTTTTTTTTTTTATCTCTTCTTGGGCCTTTCATCTGGGTCCTGCCCATTAAAGCCCAAACCATTTTTTTTCTCTTCTTGGGCCTATTACTCATGTTCCTCTTCAACCACTTCTTCTTCTTGTCACCGGCAGCAGCGTCTTCCTTGGGAAGCTTCTTCCCGGCCTTTAGCTTCTTCTATGCTGGCTTCTTCTCTGCCTTTGGCGCCATGGGAACGAAAATTAGAGAGAATAAAACACTAGGAGAGGGAAAAGCCTGGATGAAATGGATGTTGCGTCTTGCGAGTTGCATGCATACGAAAGAGAGTGAGATGATGTTTGAAAGGAAAAGGCTACGAGAAAAACGGCTTGGCATCGGAATGAGGGGAGTCCATGGGTGTGTGATCCCTGCATGTATACACAGGAAGTGAGCCGTGAGATTGAATGAATGGAATGATGGGTATGAAGACGGTTATGGATGAGTGATTCCCGTGCATGGTAGAAAATTTGTATGATGGGCATGAACAAAAATGGGTATATGATAGAGTGTAGAGAGAGAAAAGGTGGCAACATGCATGGGTATTAGGAAGTTTGGGGCATGAAGGGATGGATGTGAATGGCATAGAGGGAGAAAGGTGGTGAAACGGAGCGGGCTTGATGGGTCTCGGGATGGATATGGTAGGTGATAAAGAAAATGGGTTAGTGGGGGTGTGAGTGAAAGGTGCATGGGGATATAGCGAGGGCATAGAATCAATGATATTAAGTGATGTGGGTTAACAGGAAATGGATGTGGAAGAGGTAGTCATATTTGCATGACTCCCATGCACAAGGGTGGATGAACTTGAGATGCTAGCAGAAACATTGGAGAGAGCTTGAGGGGTGGCCATATATGGCGTACTAGAGATGAGGCGAAGGGGCAGTGGACCTGACGTAAGCCAAAGCAAAAGGGATGCACCCATACGCGGAGAAGGAACCTTCTACTTCTTAAAGCTCATACAATGAATAGGATCCAAGAACAGAGGTGGCCACAACAATGAAAAACTCATGAAAACAAAGCACCAAGGAAGCAAGCTAAAATATCTTCAGATAAGGCTTCACTTCCCAGGTCGTCAATGAGCCCTCTGATTAGGTGGGAAAAAAACCTTTCAAATGCGACTATGGACATTTTCATAACAGGAGCAAGGCATTACTAAAATCAACAATGGCAAACCTGAACACTCGGTTATATATTAACGAGCAAGTGGTCTTCACTATCCACCCCAAGCAAACCAAACAACATGCAAATATTGACAGGATATATGGAGGAATAATAAGCAGCCAAATCAAGCAACAAGCCTATAGCATTCATACCTGTGGAAGTATTTCTCTAGCAAAGACCAACAAGACTCCAAGTTTTACTCCAGAAAATCAGTCTGCTATCCTGTTTCCGGCCAAGCTTCCTCCTCTAATTCAGAGAACCCCCCCGGAAGCTCTCAACAACAGCCTCCTTCCAAAAAAAAATCCCCCCGGTTCCCTCCTCTTCCCCTCGTTTTCTATCTTCCGCAGCAAGCCATTACCAACTCCACTGTTCCTCCATCAGCCAGCATGGCTTCTTTCGCCCACCCTCATGGTCGACCATTCTCTCTTGTTGCACATTCAATGGAACTCGTCCCTACTGAAAGGGCCGCGCCCCCCCCCCCCACTTCAAAAAATCTAAAAGCTTCCCCCCTCCCAAGTGGTCATGGAATCCCTTTTGTTTCAAGTCATAAAAATAATAATAATAGGGTGGTAGCAACAAGCTATTAACACCTGGCTTGCAAAGAGGGGTCTACAATACAATATTTTATAAATTTACTCATCTTTTCTTTCTTTTTTTTAATAAAATTGAATAAAAAATTTGTTAGTTCACATCAACAATAAAAAAATAATAAATTTTAAAAATTTAAAATGCAATTAAACTAAAATACTTAATAATTGAATACAATTAAAACCAAAAAACCTAAAATTTTAAAAAATAAATAAAATATTGAATCTTATTGTATTTCCAACTCTTACTCGATATCTATATTTTCTACTAATATCATTCGACAAAGTAAAAGTTAATATTTTATTTTTATATTTTTAGCTTTAAAGCTTTTTAAAATTTAATTGTATTTTTCATTTTTAAAATTTTCTATTTTAATCAATTCTCACAATAAAAAAAAAGTTATCAATTGATATTATTAATGTTACAAGTAAAAGATCATTTCAGGAAATAAATATCCGACTAATGAAAAAGTGCATGTATCTTAAAATATTTTTAAATAGATAAAGATAAAATTGATTTATAAAAGTTACGATTTCCTTTTCTATATTTTTTCAAATTAGTAAATCAAAACCCACTTTTCCCCAAAATATATATAAAATAAAACTTGTCTCATACCATTGTCATTTAATTAAATTTCAAAAATAAAAAAATATAAAATTTCAAGGGAAAAAAATATATTATAATAATATAATAATAATTGCACCTTAAAAATAAAAAATAAATTAAGATAACAGTTACAACTTGAAAAAAATAAATAAAAACTATATAAATATTAAATAGATTTTGAGAATGATTTTATTTATTATTTTTAAATTTTTGTGATAAATTAATATATTGATTATCATGAGTACCTAATTATCTTTTAAGGTATTATGGGCATTTTCAGCTAACAAAATAGGCTTATATTCTCTCCTGCAATTTACAAACTTTCTCTACCTCTTCGTTCCATTTATGTAAACTTGTCCTTAAAGCTATTATTAATCCCATCTCGCCCTAAAGCATGATTGTCCCTTAAAAATGGTGGATATATCACCCAACTTATCAACTTATTAAGGTTTGGTTAAATATAAAATAAAATAAGTAAGAGGATAACTTATCATTTCCTATCACCAACCAAACATGAAATCAAATATGCTATCCCCTCTCTTATTCTATGTCATACTATATATATATATAGGCATCTGTAATACTATATCCAAGTAACCAAAGTCTAAATCTCTAGAAATAGAAACTTACAAATACAGAGGAGGGCGCCCATTGTACCGATGTGAAAAAGGAAAAATGTTTTCAAGCTGAAAATTTGTACGTGGAAATCTAACTGTTTTGTCACAAGCATTGTAAAATTTGCCATCAACCCCACATGGTAAAGAGACATACCCTCCTTTCTAAAAGAAAGTACTCATTTAATTTCTCTCCTCGAAGTCGAAGGATCCTTTTTGTGAGGGGTTAAAGGATCATCTATGTTACTGTTCGAAAAGTAAATAGTGTTAATTGATTCTAATCACTAAAAGATCTAAATTTTATTAACTTAAAATTTATTGATTTTAGACATGATCTAAACTTATTCATTACACTCAACAAACATGGTACCAAAAGAGATAATTTGGTATCATAGATGATAGAACAAAAGCCCAAAAAATACCCCATGCTTGATAATTTGGTATCATAGAATTTTTCAGGTATGCCTAAAATAATAGCAGGAAGAACTGCGCCAGATACCTAAAATGTACCCCACTCCAAAACAACCTCACCCAAGCAAGATATAAACACTCTGAACTCCAAGAACTTGGATTGAAGAAAAGATGGAGAAGTTCGAGATTATTCTGCCATAAAAGGGATTCAGAAATCCAGATTCATGTTACCATTTTTGCATCAACTAAGAACCCAATTGTTTTCTGCATCTTTAATCTTGTATTATTAAACTATAAATTTGTGGACACAATTAAAATAATAATAACTTCAATTCACATTGAAAATTTAGAAATTCTTATACAAAATACTCATATTTTTAATGCACTTTTTTAATACACTTCTACAAATAAAGGTCATTGGTTCGATTCATGATTATGATAATTTATAACTAATCACCATAAGTTTTGGACCCTCTAGGTAAAACCTTACAAAATGCTCCTATGGCTTAAAACCATGACCTTTGGCTATGACATTCTTGGATCAGACTTGATCATCTCATTTGAAAATCAATTAGTGTCCAATGAAAATATTGTAATCGTTTTATGACATTCAACCACCATTATTAAGGTTACTCATCGTCATGCTTAAGAACGACATTGTTGCATCCTAAAAAATCTCTAGGATTCTTCTAATATAATGTAGAGCATTAATTTCACCTACCCCAAGTCATTAGGAGGGCAACTTTTGTAGCATATACAGTTAGAATTGTTGTCGATTAAACTTTAAGGCAAGAAAATAATTTTTTATGGAGTTGAATTTGATTCAGATTGAGGGGAAAAAATGGAAGAAGACATTTTGTTTCATCTCTAAATAATAAAAATAATAAATTTAAACTAAGCATTCAAAATCAACTTGAAATAAACAACAAGATTAGAGATACTTATGCAAACCAGACCCGTATATAACCAGACTTGAGATCAAGTCTGGCTATTCAAATACCCAACCTGAACCACCTACTTCCTGAAAATAGGTAGAACCAATATTAGAAACAATACCCTCTTAATCAGACAGTCCGGTAAAATTCCACTTTCCCTGTCTGGTTTGTCAACAAGGGAGAGAAAAAGTGGAACGAGTGATTAGAACTACTCATGAGCATGCTAAAACTAAGTTAAAAGCGAAGTCCTGGAGAAAGGAAAATTTAAGCCCTTCCATAGAAATAAATCTTTAAATGTGACTACTAATATAAGTTTGTCTTATTCAGAAACTTTTAGCTATTTATGTGGACGATTGACAGACCTGGAAAGTTCTACATGACACCCTGACAGGAGATTTACATAAGCAGGAGTATGGATGGTTCTTGACACAACCAATCATAACAATGGATACTTCTGTGTCATGGCCAAGCCCATCACAGCTCCGACAAAACTTAGTACAAAAGCATGCTTTTTAAGATGAAGAAAACTTCTAACATCTTTACATGAGTAAAAGAAGAAACACAACATCAAAAGTCTAACTATGAGAAGCATAACAATGACATAACCCAGAACACCTATTAGTAGGACTAACTACAGAAGAAAACTAACCACAATCAAGCATCTTCCACTAACCTTCAGATTTACACAGCAGGTATGCTACTTAAATAAAAAAGAGAAGCATTTTAGGCCTCAGAGAAGAGTTACTCCCTAATTCATCTGCAGCAAATTAGTAAGAGGGATATGTGACTGGACTACTGGAATCATAGTATCTTGACCTAGAGCGGCTAATGTTATCCAATGTTGCACCAAAAACTCTTCGACTGTAGTCATAATTGTTGCCATCATGTTGTGAACTATTCCTATTAGGTTGGTGTAACACATCAGAGGATGCTGGCAGCGACAAAAAGAGAAGGAAGTTCAGCATGTAAGTAAAAAGAGCCAAAACTGTGACTGTTTCCATGGTAAAGCATGAGGGTGACGGAATAAAAGAAGGATACATCACCTTGTGCATTATTTACTGGGTGAGCCGATAATCTGCAAGGCGTTTTCAACCCCATGGAGTGTTGAGAACTTTCCATATTGTTATATGGTACATGGTGTCTTGGGGTGATTGCTGCTGGTGAGGGCTTATCTTGCCCAGAAATCTGTTGGTAAGATTTCATTTGTCATTATTTAGAGCCCCAAGAAGGAGAATACTGGACCAACACTTTTAGGTTTGGTTCTCGGAAAATTTAAGAAAAATTGTAAGGGAAAGAAAATAAAGAAGAAAAGTAAAACGAAAGAAAAAGTGAAAGAAAATAAAAAAAATATATTTAAAACCAATAATTTATATGTTACTTCAAACTCATTTCACTTATTTTTTCTCTTCTTTGTAAAGATTAAATATTTTTAACTAATTTTAACTATATTTGATTTTCTTTGGTATTTTCCATAATGAAACTAAGTATAAGAAAATCATTTTCTTTAGCATTTTTTGCTTTCTTTAGTACTTTCCAAGGACCAAATATAACCTTAGACTATTTGGTTGTCAAAAAATTTGAGGAAAAAATGGGAGGGAAAGAAAATAAAGGAAAAAATGGGAGGGAAAGAAAATAGAGGAAAAGTGAAAGGAAAGAAAAAATGAAGGAAAATAAAAATTAGATTTAAAGACAATAAATTATTTTATATGTTACTTTAAACTCAATTTACTTATTTTTCTTCTTCTATATAAAGATTAAGTAATTTAAAAATCTACAAGTCTAACTAATTTTAATTATATTTTATTTTCCGTCATATTTTTCATAGTAAAATGAAACATGAGAAAATCATTTACATTAGCATTTTTTTTCTTTCCGTAATACTTTCCAGGAACCAAATGTGGCCTTAAGTCTCCCAAACACTCATTAGCCACGAAATCTTACAGATAAATGGTGTAAATAAAACAAACACTGCTCCCCTTACCAAATATTAAAATAAATAAATGATAACATAATCCTACAAAAATGAAACCACATGACAATCTAGGTAACTATTTCTTGCAACAAGCATTCACCAAACAGCAATTAGACTAGGGATGTAGTAAGTAGAAAGCAATAAATATCAACATCTCACCGCAAATTTCAGGGTTCGGTTGTACAATGTCACAAGGCCAGAGAAAAGCTTGACAGCATATTCTGCAATTTCCTCTGTCTCATATTCTGCGAAGGCATAACCTTTTGGCCGTTCAGTTTCCTTGTCACGAGGGATGTATAAGTCCACCACCCTCCCTACCTGAATCAGAATATCATACAAAACCCTCTCGCTTACCCTCTCATCCAAATTACCTATGTACAATTGAAATTAAAACCAATTAAAACACGTTAGCCTTTTTATATGAATTATTATTTAAATAACTTGAACATAAAGGCAGATAAATAACATGCTGCAAAAGAATAGACAAAGACCATAGTGCAGCATGAAGCATCAACCAATTAAGCAACTTAGGGAGCCATGTAATGATCACAAGTGAAATAAAGAAGTCCAACCTTTAAGGGGAAAAAGGACAAATAAAGCTGTCCCAACATAGAAATATTGTTCAAAAATGGAAGATGTTCAACAGTTCAATTATCAGAATGGAATGTGTGAGTGTGCAAGTTGATGCATTTAGAATAAAATATGCACCTATTTGTGCAAGTTCATGCTTGCATATGTACTTCTGAAGGCTGAATTAGCAGCCAGCATGGTATTGAGAAACCTTATTTGACTATGAAATTGCAAATTATTATTCATTTCCTAGAAACAGGCCCCAAAAAGTATAGCTTGTTTTTATCAGAACAAACCAATTCATTGCATTTAACACATATATCCTATGATAAGAAACTTAGTACACAGAGCACCAAAAGTATTAGGTTGATATTTGGCAAACATAATGGTCCTGAGAAGTGTATTAATCCAATATTATCAAGAAGTCTCCAACTTGCCAAACTTAATATTGTTAATACCTTTCTTTAATATTTCCACTCAATGTTCTTTATATTATAACCCAAAATGTTCAACTCACAAATAAATAACTACATGTTCTCTTGATTATGCCATTCACCAAAAATCAACTTACTACTAAGAGAACATGCATTCATGAATTTTATAAACCTTTTTCTTTACACAAATTTTATATTGACCTTGAAAATCCCTCTCAATTCCTCTATACAAAATTTGTTTTCTTTTTTGTTTGTTCTTGAACAATGGAATTCAAATTATTTTAAGAAAATCCACCCATTATCCCCACATTCAACACTTCTTCTAAGAATCCAAAGCAGATTGACAATGATCGCTTCCATTGAATCATATAGTTGAAATTATTATTATTTCTATTATTTTAAACATTCCCTACATTGTCTTTGATCCATTCCTATCCAAAACCTTTTCTTTTCTTTCCTTTACTTTTTATTTTTTATTTTTTTTATGATAAGAGGAAATCCACCATGACAAGGAGTCATTTATTCCAAATGGCGACAAAGCAAACGACAGTGATATGGGTTCACTCCTCTACCCTAGACCACTTAAATACTAGGATGACTCAAACTCAAGACCTCTAGTTCACTGTTACCACAGGTGATATGGCTTTGCCCCTCTACTCTACACTCCTTAAATACGGGGAGGACTTGAACTTGGGACCTCTAGTTCATTGCTAGAGCACACTACAATTGAGCTACACATTGGGGGGCTTGAAGGGTGTGTGTATCTACATGTCAACAGTTCTGCCCACCCTCCTGCCAAAAACATCATTAAATGGCATCCACTCCATAAGCACAACACCTGAGGAGGCCTACTCCTGAACTGAACACTTAAAAAGTAAAAACTAAAATGCAAGCTCAGCATATCCTTTCCTGACATCCCAAAGCTATGCCAGAAATGACTCATACTGACAGCTGTTTAGTATGCATCTAATTCCTAAGAGAAGTGTCATGCAATCTACAGCCAACAGTATGCAAAGTAACATCTAAGATGCATATCCATCACCTATCAATGAACAACTTCACCATCTACATGCAAGGGTATAAAATTAAAAAGTAAGAAGTTAAAAAACTAAGAAAACACAGTGCCTTCAACTGATTTCTGAACCCTTACCAAAAAGGATAAGAGGAACTAGAAATTAAACAACAAAACGGACACTATCTATCTATCTACATATATATAAATTAAGAAGTTTCTCAAAATTTTCCCCATAAAACAACCGTCAAGTTAGTTAAACCTCAAATTAGAATGTACCCCTAGGTCTACAGATAAATATCACACTGGAATTAACATCCGTACAGACAAAAATGGAAAAGATGGATAACACAAATTAAACGTCAAAATCAACAATTATGACTGAATTATTTAAAACACTACCAAACTCCACCATAAAATAGCAGAACAACCAAATCTATTCAACTTTCTCCACCAATTTGTTTGGCGGTAAAACACTTTCCAGGAAAAGACATTCTCGGAAATGTAACTTTCCTCATAAATTTCCCCATAAAAAACTACCAATTTAGATTAAACATTGAGGAGAAATGCTTCCCTGCGTTCTACAGATAAAATCACACCTGATATCAATTTCTCGGAAAGTAAAATATTATAGCAGCCGAAAAATAAAAGAAAAAAGAAATGAAACAACACAATTCACTATCACGACTAATATGCACAAAAATCATAATATTCTCCACCATAAAACAAAAAAATAACCAAATCACCAAACTTCTCTCCACAGTTCCGCTTGTTTCAAAGGAAACGCTTTGGAAGAATAAAATTCGCGGAAAATGAAGTTTCCTCATACATTTTCCCCATAAAACAACCATTGAGTTAAATTAACCTTGAATCAAATTGTTCTCCGTCAAGCTACAGATAAAATCACACCTGAGATCAATTTTCTCGGAAAAAGAAAAAAAATTTCCGAGGAACCAAGCAGAAGTGTATAGAAACAAACCTATGTAAACTGCGCAACCTGATTTTGTAGACATGATCACTTGGAATCGAAACCCTAGAAGAAGTGTAGAAATCGTGAGCCGAACCGCAGCCGATCAGCTTCCCACCAGTGATTTTGGGTTGACAATTTGAATGATTCTTTTATTTATAGAGTGGTTTTCGTTTCGTTACAACTGTGAACTGGCAGCCCGCTTTACCCAATCATGAAATGTCACGTCATCAACTGTGTAGATAATTTGGGGGAAGTGTGCTATGTGGGTCAAATGGATGTAAAAATTGGGCCCATCTTCATATATAATAGTAATATTTTTACAATTATGAAAAATTAAATCGAAAAAATTATTAATTTATAATTCACTAATCGGATTGAACCATAATCAAAGATGATATCATAAATATATAATTTATATTTTAATAAAATTAAAAATAATTATAATAAATTAAATATACATATACACATAATTAAATTTTTTAATAATATTTATATTTTATATTTGACATGTCAAATTAAATATTAAATGACAAATATAAATATAAATGTATTAATATATTAAATTTTATTAAATAGAACATATGTAATATTTAAATATAAGGATATATTTAAGATAAAAAATTATAATATTTAAATTAATTGCATATATATGAATTTTGTTATTTTAAAATTTTAAAAACTATTATATCAATTAATTTATATTTATAATTATTAATTATTATATAAATAGTGGTAGATATAAATATTTATATTTATTTAAATGTCCTATATGATAAAAATTTAAAGTAAGATATATAAATATTTTCCATGTTGTTGACCAATAATTGTGTAACTTGGTGGTTGACCACTTTTTATGTAATGATGGCAAGATAGTAATTTAGAATTCCAAAAACTAACCCAATTAATAATATATTAAATTAAAATTAATCTAAAATCCTATATTCATAATTAAGTACTAAATATGAACATGTAATAAAAAAATTAGTTTATTTATAAATTTAAAAAAAAATTGCTTATTTTTTAATTCATTTTAAATAAAATATTATTAAGTATTATTATTTTTTAAAAATTATCATTCATTTTTAATAAAAATTTAATTATACCTTCACGAAAATCTAAATATCCATATTTCATAATATATATATATATATAATTCAATTTTTAATAAAAATATATAATTTATGATTCAAATATAATATTAGTATTCATAATGTCTTAAAAATTATTGATTTTTTAACCCATTTGTAATTAAAAAAACTATTTTTTTCAATAAGAAGTTTGTCTAATATTATTTAAATCAAATTTATAATATTTTTGAAAATTCAAAAATAAATTTAAAAAATCAAACAAAATTATTTATGCAAATAAGCATTTTTTTGGTTAAATTTAAAAACGACCCATCAAAAAAAAAAAAAAGTTGCAATGCGCCAAAAGGTTTGCAGTGCATTGTGTCAGCCATTAGGGCAAGTTTTCCCCTTAATACATAAGTTGCATCAAATATATATATACTCAAATTCAACATAGAAACATAATAATAAAAAATGTTTTAAAGAACAAATTAATTATAATTAAATGAAAATTTTTCACCCATTTGAATACCAAAAATATAAAAATTATCATGATAATTTTCTTCATAGTGTTTTTAATATCATTAATATATTTATTAAGTATTAAAAATTATACATATATTATCATTTATTTTATACTATTTAATACAATTGTATTAAATGAATTATAATTTTAATATTAAATATATTTTTAAATTGGACATATTATAATCAAATATCACAACATTATTATCCAATAATATTTGATATAATTTAATAATAAATATATACTTATGAAATTCATATTTTTTTATTAGCTTATACAATATTATTATCAAATATAATAAATCATATTATATATATCAATTACAATTCTATTATATTTCTAATTTTATTTTTAAGAGTTTTTTCTTACATTTTTTTATCCGATATTTTATATCAAAATATCCATCAATATATTTTCGATATATCCATAAAATTGAAATATCTATATATCCGTAATTATCAATATTTTCATCATTGCTACCCTTATTTTAAATTTAAAAAAAAATACCAAAAAGGCTTTTTTTTTTTATTAACTTAAACATTTTTTAAAAGTAAATTTGATAAAATAAAATAAAAAACTGAATTTTTACACAATTCACGAAACCAAAGGCAGTAAAAAGGAAACAACTTTTTAGATTAAATCGAAACGGTGATAATACAGGTTGACCATCCTAAGTTTTGCATTTTTTGTTTCCTCATTTGTATCCTGTTCTTTGTTTTTGTGATGCCAATCATCATTTCCATTTTCCTAAGAAATCCACAAGCAATGAAGGTGGTTCACAAGGTTTCGTCTATTCACTTCCAAAACCATAAGACAAGCTCTATAATATTTTGAAGAATTTCCTCGCTAGTATTCTAAATAATTAGGTAAAACACACAAGTACCCACTTTCTCCCTTGAAAGAATACACCTTGGGGGAAAAAAAATAGTCCATAAATCAATAACCAAAATCATATGGCACCTTTTTCCATTTTTTGTTCTTTTCTTTTCCTATCCCTTTGATGAGCTCAATACTTAAAAACGGTAGTCTTGAAAAGAATTGTCGTGTGACAACAGCATTCAATCTTCATCAGAGTCGTCAAAAGTGATCTTTTTGGACTTTGGAGCATCAGCAGCAATTTCTCTGAAGTGAGCCCCATATAGCTTGGACTCCTGCAATTGAGACATGAGGCATCATATTACAATCCACACCAGCTTAATCAAAATAATGCTCAGCACTCATGGCCTGAAATATTGAGCATATTTGACATACAGCTATTTCAACATAAGCTCAACATCATGTTAATCACCAAGTAGCAAAGACTCGCACACACACTGGATGCGGCTGCTGCATTAAGCACAAACTTTAACATCCCCCTTCACCTTCTCATTAACCACCTAACAAGAGACCAAATATGGTGTGTACTAGCTGATACTCGGTTAATGAAAGAGCTCAATCAAAAGAGAAAGGGCCATATTTTATCAATAGTTCAAATGGATTTGTTATCAATCTATTATTTGATCTGTTACCACAAAGGTCTAGTTCGGGTCTGTATAGCCTTACAAACCCTATAAAAGAATGCACATTTCAATGAACACAAATTTTCCAGTGTTAAATTAATTAAAAAAAAAAGGCCTAATTTTTCTTCATTAATATTTATAGGTAACTTACATATAAATTTCGTGTCCTGAGTTAATTTCTTCAATGTTGGTATACCTACCTAATCCTGACCCTCTATTTTCACATTTTGGAATTAATTTGTTGTAAGTTTCTTTTAAAGATAATATAAGTCACAAGCTGACATAATATGCAAATATGCATGCATGCACACAAAATGTAGGAGCACGTGCTAAGAGAGGAAAGAGAAATGAGCACCTTTTTCTTTACATGTGTGCCAAATTTTAAAAGGTCAGCAGGGACAATCTGCCCTGCTTCTTTGAGAACATTCACCAACTCCCCAGCAAGTCCCTGCAATGACATTATCACTATTCATCAAAAAAGAATTGGCTAAATGCAAAACCAAGACTATTCAACTCTGAAATTTAAGCAATAACACCTGCAAGCATTTTCTAATATTACCTTGTTTTCCTGCATGAAGAATGTGTGTGCAACACCCTTCTTACCAGCTCGTCCAGTTCTTCCAATTCTGTGAACATAATCCTCTGTAGTGAGAGGAAAACTGTAGTTGATCACTACTTCCACATCTGGAATATCCAATCCTCGTGCAGCCACATCTGTAGCTATCTGCACAAACATAAAGCAAATAAATGTCATACTTTGCAATTTCCACTCTTGCAAGGACTCAAAATATAATAACCAGCAGTGATCTTAGAACATTTTAATTTATAGTTTAAATGGGAACCTACCCCAGATTCAAAATATATTTTCCCATAAATTTATAATTTTATACATTGGTCCTCTAGCCTATCAAGTTTCACACGTTTTGTATTTCACCATTTGCTGTACAATCCCAATGTAAACTTCATTTAGGGTCTAAAAGTTGGTCTGCTTTGGCATCAAACAAAATATTGTTCAAATCTTGAACACTAGTAAGGCATGTCTGACATATTTTCATGCATGTTACGAGTCAAACTGCTAAACCAACACACTTACTTATGAAGTTATTGCAGGAAGGTCTCCACCTACAACTCCCAATCATGGAATTGTCTTGAGAAGTTAAGGAGTCTTTCTGCAAAGAGTCGCCACACCACTTATCCAACCAAAACTTAACTCTCCTCTCATTCCTTACAACAAAGCGACCTCTACTTTTGAAAACCTCCCACTATTTCCTGAATGCCTTCCATAACCCAACCCTATAACACCCCCCAGCACCCCCAAACACCAACTTCCCTTCCTACCCAAATTTCCCAACAATCACCTGCTTCCACATTGACTCCCTTTCTGACGCAAATCTCCAACTCCACTTACTCAAAAGAGTAGTATTGAGAACAAAAAGATCATGCACACTATAGACCAACTAACCAAATGAGGTTCTCTCTAGAGCTCCTGCCTCTCCATAAGAAATCACTTTGGATCTTCATTTAGAATATGAATGAGGAATAACTTCTTAGTGTAAGAATTCTAAATAAAGCCAAATATTCTAAAAACTAGGATTCAACAATAGTCTAACGAAGGACCAAAAAAATAAAAATAAATAATCAAGCAAGCCTTGTTTGGAGCTAGAAAATGTAAAAGAGGATGATAAACTGCTCCATGACAAGACAACACCCTCACCAAAGATGATTGACGAACCAAAGACCAACAGCATTACCCACAAGGTACTTGACATGATGAAGAAAAGATATCATGCCCCAAGATGGCTTTCTAAAGACATTGAAGGACAGCATAGAAGCCCAATTCACAAAAAACCCATCACCCGAAAACCATATTTGCTCCTTATAATGAGGTGCCAAAACAAGCTCCTCGCTATCTCCTCATCCACTTGCCCATCAAGGACTCATTTTGGAGACTCACATTTTCCAAACCTAAATTACTGATTTCTTAAGAGGGAAAACAATATTCCATCTCACCAAATGGTTCCCCTTGGGTAACTGCAACTTGAAAAAATTCCCTTAAGGTGAATTGCAATTTGAACTAAAAAAATTCCCTCTCTAGACAGTTAAAATGCAGAGAAGACAAAATAATTAAAATTGACCATGAAACGCATAAACTCCCCACCCCAAACCATAAATAAATAAAAGGAGAAGAGGGGGGAGAGGAGGGAAAAAAATTGTACTGGAAAAAATATGGACCTAAAGAATGCTCTTGGTGTGATGACAATAACCAAATGAAGAACAGCCCACTAATTTGATTTCATCCTTTAAGATAAATAAGAAAAAAGGGATGTTGATTCCCCATGTTTCAATAGGCATTACATTATAACTGAATATACTTATTTAGACTATAGAACACGAAAGATGCCTTCCAAGTTCACGTCCCAATGGGGACACAAATTTACCTATCAAAAAAAAAAAAAAAATTATAGAACATGAAAGACAACTTGATCTTAAAGCTTATCATTAAGTTGATTATTTTTATCTATGTGTGTGCTACAGAAAAATATTTGCATGCATGACAAGTTGAACTGAAAAATATGAGAAGAAATGAGGTAAAAATTATTTTGAATGAGCATAAACAGATAATAGAATCTAATTGAATGTTGCAGGATATAGATAACATTAATTACAGAAAAGATGTAGAATTGTCACTTTCCCAACCATAGTTATTATGCTTGAATATCAATCCAAGTGCAGGTCTGAAAATCCTACTTATTTTATTGCAACATTTTTCTTACATATTCATAATATTTTATTATTTCATAGACAGCATACCATCAAAGGACAGCTTCCCTTCTTGAATAATGATAATGCCGCTGTACGTGCTTGTTGCGCTTTATCACCATGTATAGAAACAACATTCCAACCCCTAGGAAGATGAAAACAATAGCATATGAAAGGGGAACTGAAGAGAGAGAACATTTCAATAAAACCAATAGTTTTCCAACCATATATTCAGAAGCCACTGACACTTCAATAGCCAGATTTATAGCCATGACTCAAAACTAACATATAAAATGTGATGAAAACTACCTTCTTTGTAGCATATTTTCAACACGAGCAGCTTCTTTCTTGTACAAAACAAAAACTAACACTCTGTTCCTGCTCAAAAGCATAACATCTGTATCAGCAGGATGTGGCACCATAATACATTAAAAAACTTAACTTGATCAAGAAGTTGAGAGTAAGTGTTCCCATTCACCAAAGTCAAGGTCAATCCTTTCATTGAAAATAATAATAACATACAATTGTACAACCTAAAATGTGGCAATTAAAATAATGGTAAGCATAAGTGTTTGGGCATTTGGAAGTATAGGCATGCTTGAAGGGGTAAGATACTAGGATGGAATTTTTTTTGTACAAAACAGAATCACCTTATGAAGCAGTTGCCAACTCCATGCACAATAGTGAGATCAGTGATGATTAAGGGACTAGCTGTGATTACCCATCCTCAGCTGTTGGTGTTTTTTAAGCAGGTCCGAGAAAGCAGTGGGTGATTTAAACAATGTCAGAAAAATTGATTGGAAGAACACACATTATGAAGGTGGCCAGAGACTATTAGCACATTAAAAAGAAATAGACTTTAAAAAGTGCAGATTGAGATGAGAGGACTGCCCTCATCTATGGATTCAGGGTGCCTTTTAAGCCCTAGCAGATTCTTTCAGCATGCTAAATTAGTGTTTACATACTATGAACTCCATTTTGGATCTTCAAAGTCATCATCCTGGTCCAAATTGATGAATGGAAGATGGCCACCTGTCCCAGTGGAGGTTTGTGACCTATGGATTTGAATTCCCAGTACATCTTGGGGCTCAGACAGAGGCAGAAAAATATGAACTGCCAAGTTGGAGGACTGGGTTAATCAAGGTAGGTTCAGATGAGGCAGGTAGGATGCTCTCTGAGGGAACGAAGATTGGATGATTGAGATGAAGTATGATGTGTAGCAATAGTTCCAACAGGGTATGAGTACAGGACAATTATGACCATGGTACAGCAATTCACTCCATCATGTTATCAAGGGAACACAATTATCAGCTTGCCAGAGTAAGAACAGGAGGAATTGAGCCCATTGTTAAAAGCATACCTCCAGTTAACTGATCTGGGGTTCTTAACAAAGTTAAGGCCCAGTCAAAGGACAGGTGTAGGGAAAGCAATTGACCCCAAGGGCCAATCCATTTTGAAGCCTAAGGTATTATTCTTTTGCCCAAGTGTAACTTGCCTCCAAAGCCTAAGCATCCACCAGATCACAAACTGCCCCCAAGTCTACAAGTTGCAGGGTCAACAATGGCACAGGGTGGACCAGAGAATTCTGATAGAACTGAGCGCAGCCCTCATCTGAGCCATAAATTGAGATATGTTTCTCAGGGAGCGAGGAGTGGGTGCAGTGACCCCACCACAACAAATGGAAGGTGCACAAGGTAACCCTTAGCTTGTGGTGATGGCAACAATCTAAGCACCAGAAGTGGCATCAGAGCTGTGAAGGAAAGAACACTTTTTGGAATGAAGATACAGCACTATATGAGGAGTGTAAACCAAGGACACATGCTTTCACTGGTGAGGGACAGTGCACAGCAAAACATGTCCTTTAGTAGACCAGCCCCAAGCTTGGAAGTGGGGGTGACAATTGAGACGGTCAGATTCATGTCGTATCAAGGTCAAAAGTTATAAAATTACTCAATTCAGATCACCTGTTTAATAATTGTGCCAAATTTCTTTGACACAAACACAATTCATTCATTACATTGATAACATATTTTACTAAATTCATATCACCCATTTAATAATTGTGCCAAATTTCTTTGAAACAAACACAATTCATTTATTACATCAGTAACATAACAACCTGTGTGATATGTTTACTAAACAGGTTGAATTGGGTTGGATTGACCATCTTGTTCACCATTATCTATTTGTGTTGGAGCTAGTGCAGAAGCAGTTCTCTCTAGCACAAACTGCCCCCAATGCATTATAAGATGATTGTTATTTCCTAAATGAGATTTAGTCCCAAGAAGAGAGCTCATATTATAGAGGCCTTCTTGGCAACCTTATGGGTTTTAAGGTTAGAGAAGGATTTTAGAATCTCTGAAGGCAGGATGAAGTTTGTGGTTGATTTATGGGAGAGCATGAGTTGCCCCACAATCTTCACATGCAAGATTTGTAAGATCACCAGGTTATCTAACCTCCTCAGCAAGGGAGACTTGACAACCATTCTTTAATGGGTAATGTATAGGAGTGGATCATCAAGATATGACAATTGGGTGTATATGATAATGAAGCTCTCATAGAGATGCAGGATGTCCATTCCTTTAGAAGCCCATAGATCAACTAAGAAATAAGTTAGCCAAGAGTAGAACCATAACCTCCATAGCTTCATGGGAGATCATATCTCAACCTAATGAGGTTCTTCATTCCTATATTGTATTTACTTTGTAAAATCTTATCTTGGAGGACCTCTCATCCTATTTTGCATGATTCCTCATTATATTATATATATAATGCTGGGAGGTGTGGTCCTAGTAGGAGGCACATGGTCTTAGGTTCAAATCTTGCCATTGATGATACTTTGATTTACTTAGTGCTGGTTGTTGCAAGTGCAATCAACACCCCAAGGTTTGGGTCCCCATAGAGAGTCCTAAGGTTGGCCATGGAAGGTTCATTAGTTATAAAAAAAAAATATATACATATATATAATTCATACTTCTTTTTTACCAAACCAACACCTCCCAACCACAAAAACACACACAAATAAAAATAAAGATAAAAATAAAGAACATCCAGTATATGATAAGAATCAGTCCATTTCAGTAATTTATTTCATAAACAGGAGAAAAATCCTGGAGGATCCACTTAGACAACAAAATCATAAAACTTACCAGGGAAACTTATAGGAAATACAAATTTTTACAAATGATGTGACAAATACCTTTGGGACTTGTGGTATTTCCCTAACAAAGTGAGCAGACGTTCATCACGTGATCGATCATCCAAGACCTGAATATGTAAAATATATGTTGTCAATTCAAGCGGCATTGATCTATTCATATAGCAATCAAATCAGACAGTAAAATAGGTCTGTAAACTGGGGTGTTCTTAAATTATACCTCCACTATTTGCATAACATCATGGTTGGCAGCTAAATCCTCTGAACCTATTACAACCTGAAAGAAAGCTCATTAATTTTCAAAAGGACATAGAGAACTGTTTAAAGGTCATTAACTCAATTACAAATATCACACACCTTAACTGGGTTGGGATCCATAAATTCTTGAGCTAATTGATGAACAGGTAGAGGCCATGTTGCACTAAACATTACCATTTGGCGAGCTGCAAAATTTTAAGAGTTTGAATCCCTAAGCCACATCAAAATATGCCAGAGAAGCAATTATAACTGGCTTGAGAACAGAAGGTCAAATCTTGCAGATGTTAGATTCAAAAGCTTATTAAAGGAAATCATTGAATCTCCAATGCTTAATAGTTTACAGGAAACTTGAGTGTTGAATGAGAAACAGGTCACAGCTATCTCATTTTTGTGTTATTGTTTTGACTGACACATCAGGTGGAATCCAATTGCACAAAAGTCAATGACTATATGCAAATGTTTCATAACTTTAGATTATCCAGCAACTCATATTTGATGAAAATAATAAAACAAGATAACAAAGGGAAGAACAATCCAGCTTGTAAAACATACAGGACCCATTATCAGAAATAGAACATGATCATCTGTCCTAAGAAGCAAAACTGAGAATTAGAATCATAATATCACAAATATGGGCCTCAAAACTCTTCCCTTGTCGAAAGGCCTTATTCTCTTCAAGAAACTCTCTTAATAAGGGGAGATAGCTCATCGAGCAACTCATTAATGCGTTTGGACAGAACCCTTTCAATGACCCTTTGAACCCTCGATAATGTGCCTATCAAACCCTCAATATTTATCTTAGGGACAAAAGTGACTGATACATTGACATCCAAGAGGCTTACCAAAACAGAGAGGGTCTACCAATAAATTTAGCTTAGACTTCTAGAAGTACATCTTTTAATTATCCAGTTTGTTTAGTGTGCTTTCTTATGCTTTAAGTCAGCTTTTATGGATAGTACTTAGGCTCCTAGTCTTTTAAAGTGGTCATATGAGGGTAATACAATGTTTTTAAATGCCTCAAAGGTTAGGATTATTAGATATGAAGAGTAATCAAGGGTTAAGCTTGTTAGGTAGTTGTTGTCCTTATGCCATACCTTAATAATAAGTTATTTAGCAGGTTTTTAGCTATTGAATTAATAGAAACTCATATATGAAGTTATTTATAAGGAATAATCCTAACTTCAACTACATCATGATTCTCCATTATTTCCTCGCATTGAATTGCTGAGAATTTCTTTTAAGGCATCAATTTCCCCACCTCAATTTCCTTACTCCAGCAGCAGACAACAAATTTGATCACTTTTCTCCTACATCAAATTGGGATTAGAGCCACAGCCCTAAATCCATACCATGATTGGATGTGATAAGGTTTGTGATGGAAGAGGAAACAAAAAAGAGGTAGTTGCTGCTGCTGAGGTGTCAACTAAAAAGGGCATTTTGAGAGAGCAATTATCTGAGCAAAGTCAGTGTATACGAACTTCAAATATTTTGAAATTTGAAAAAATGAATTTGATTTCAAACAAGTGGGATCCTCATTTCCATTTTATTTTATTTTTTTCAAAATCAGCAAACAAATTTTCCTAAAATCTTATATGAAAACACTACACACTTGTTGTGAAAGGCATGCATGAAACTTTTTTTTTTCTTGATACACAAAACAAAAGAGTACATATAAAAAGGAGGCACCAAATGAGCATCCCAAAGTATATAGGAAGTATACATTAATTGCAAAAGGCAAAACCAAGAGAAAAGAGGGAGTACAATAAACAACATCTGCCTTCACTAAGAACTCAACCAATCAATAAAGTTGATTAAAGACAAAAGACCCTCATCTATGAATACCCCAGTCCATGCCCACAAATTACAAGCAAAAGAGCTTTTCAGCCTTTGGTTCACAAAGTCCCCATTTTCAAATCAATTTTGTTTCTTTCCTTCCAAACTGTTCAGAAGATTTCATGTCTTTTTTAGCTTTTTGCCCATGAAAGAACTGTGTCAACCAAGAAAGGTCTCTCTATCCATAGAGGAAGAACCAAGACATGCCAAAGAAAGTAAAAAGCAACTGCCATAGAACCAGTGTCTTGACACAATGAACAAGGATGTAGTCAATGGATTTTTCTTCGTTGTAGCAAAGGAAACATCTATTTGCTAAAAACCACCCCCTCGTCTGAACCTTATCCAAAGTTAAGGTCTTTCCCCATGTTGCTTGCTATGCAAAGAACCCCACCTTAAGCGACATGCATGAACTCCAAATGACATTCATCGAAAAGGAAACTAAACCTCCTAGCTCCAAAGCAAAATAGAGGATTTTGACAAAAAACTTTCCACAGTTTGACTAAGTTTTTGCAATTGATCCTCGATTATGCTATTTTTTGGCAACTTTTCTAATAAATCACTGATTTTTCATCTCTATTGCCAATATTTTGGCGATTTCTTGTGCATATGGCGATTTCCTCGTGTGTAGACAAAATAGACAATTTCTCTTATGTGCATGCGTTCATTGAGCTTTTGCAATTAATCGTCCATTTCTGCTTTTTTTGCAATTTTCCAATAAATCGTGGATATATTGGCACTTTCTAGAGTAGACAGGTGATTTTCTTGTGAACATGCAAAATGGACAATTATTTGGTAAACATATGTGTGGCCACATCAACATCTTCAATAACCAAAGTTTTCAAAATTTAAAGAAAAGAACAAGTAGGATGGTTCAAACCTAAGCCCTTCCCTATGGAAAAGATAGTTTTCAACCACCAGGGCAACTATGCCCTAATAAAATATACGCCTATTAATATATACCATATTTGTGTCTCCCAAACCTTTTATATATACAAAAAATAATAATATATTAAAATGAAATTTTAGCAAACAAATTAATTTTAATTATTTAATTTTTAAATTTCATTTGATTGGTAGTTGAAAATACAAAAATCATCATGATAATCTTTATAACGAGTCTTTTTTATATCTTTTGTATAGTAATTAAATACAAGAGAACTATAAACTTGTAAATAAAATTATAGATATTTTTAAACGAAAAAAATTATAGATGTCATTATTTCTTTTATATTCTTCAATACATACAAATTGGATAGTCAAGTTCTACATATCATTACCAAACATTATAAAATTTATCATATATACATAGTTTTCTTCAATAAAACAACTTCAACATGAGCATCATTGCTTGTTTTAATATTTCAATGGGTTTTGACCAATTTTCATCTCATAGATATTTTTTTTCCAAACTTCTGTATGATATTTCTGATATTCTTGTAAAATTGAACCACCGATATTTTTGCATTTTTCAATATCTTGATTATGAGTTGTCCTTTTGGTAATATGTTACAACTTGAACCATAAGAACCATCTAGAAAAGGAAAGGAAAAGAAATTACTGCATATTCTTCCATGTAACTTACTTTACATAAATGCAATGTTTTTAGAACCGGAAAAGTTACCGGTTCACGGTTCACTAGTTGGACCGATTGTCGAACCAGTAACATCACAAATATACAATTTATAAATTATTAAAATATAAAATAATAATTTATATATTATTTAAAAATTAAAATTTTACTTAAAAATCAGAAAATTAGTTTCAAATTAGAAATTTAAATTAAAATCATAATTTTAATTCAAAATTTAAAATTTTAATATTTATTTTTGAGCAATGATACTCCAATTCATTTGTTTAATATAATAGATAAGTATGACTGCTAAATCCAAGCCAAAAAAAAAAGACCCAAAAATTCTAGTTGTAAAATGGTGATCTCCATATTACACGCCCTAAGAAAAATAGTCACATAACTACTCATATAACACTCACTGTCAAGATTGGAGCAAGTATCCCTCCTAAAATTTTAACCCAGGAAGTTCATGATCACCAAATTGCAGAGAACAAAGTCAGCAAAAGCTCGTTCTGGTGGTAAGTCCTGCAATTTTATGTCCAGACAAATATACTCAGATTAATGGATTATAAACCTTGACCGTCGAGAGGGGGCTTTGCAGCGGGGAGATCTACGAGGGAAGAAGAGAGGGGAGGGATGGGGGGGCCCTTTGACCGTTGGGGGGGCACTTTGACCATTGGGGGGGCATTTAGACCGCCGAGGGGGCACTTAGACCGCCAAGAGGGGGCTTTGCAACGGGGGAATCTGCGAAGGAAGAAGAGAGGGGGAGGGGGATGGATGCAGCGGAAATAGCGCGAGGAAAGAAGAAAGGGGGGGATGGTTGCAGCGGGTTTTGCGCTGGGGCGGCCGACAGGCCAGGCAAGTGGTGTAACAGCCGAGGAGACCGTCGGTGGGAGCTGGCGTGGGTGTCTTGGCGTGTTGGGGGAGCGCCAGCTTCTTCACCAAAGTTCAAATGGAGGAAGGGTTTGGAGTTTTTATATCCTCCAAAACGACGTCGTTTTGATGTTAGAAGCATTAAACAATGTCGTTTTGATACTATAAAAATAAAAAATTAAAAATTAATTGAACCATCCGGTTCGTTCGGTTCGACAGTCGGACCGTTGGTTCAACCAATCTGATTTTGGTTCAACCTATTTCCAGGCCAATTGACCGGACCGGACCGGAATCGTGACCGGCCGGTCCGGTCCGATTTTTAAAACCATGCATAAATGCTTATTATTCTATTCATAATATTTCTAATTTTGGCTATACATCTTAAATATGTATGTCAAAGACAAGCTCCCTGCATGTATTTGCAAACTTCTTTGCTTACATATTGTAGTATGATAGTATTATTTTGGGGGTCTTGCTTGATGTGCGTTGTACAACATCATTTCTTGATCATGTATTTATAGGTGTAAAGGGCTCATTGAAAAGCAAACTCTAGCTAGGATTTAAAGTTATCATAGAATGGAAGACTTTATTATTTTTAAAATGCATGTTTTATTACTAAACAAATAAATATACAAGGAGCTCTTATCAAAAATAACATTTCTTTTCGTTTTAGTTTTAGTACTCTTACCATATAGTATTCCCAAAATCCTACTCCTCTAAAGATTTAGGAAGCAAGACTAAACCATACAGATAATTCTTATACCCAGCCTACTAAACTATTCTTCAAGTTTTGCACTCAATTTTTGTTTTCAATGTATTAGTTAGCTAACTTTTTGTGATTTTTTTCAACAAACTTAAAAAATACATGATACTTAATTTTGCCCTTCAAACATTTATAATTATAAAACCATTTGCCACACACTTCAAACATGTCCATACAGTTTCTTACCAATCTTCTGCACTTCAAAATGACCGAATTCAAACTCAAAAGTTTTTCCTTCAACTTAAAAATTCAACTTATTGCTAATAATTTATATTTTGAATTCAAATTCAAAAAAAGAACAGTGTATATAGATTGAGAGAGAGAGAGAGAAGAAAGAAGAAGCAGCAGGAGGAAACTGTTAATATTTTATCACATACCAGGACATGTCTGGCTTAATATAGAGCGAACTTCTGGTTCAAATCCCATGTCCAGCATACGATCTGCTTCATCTAACACCTAAAGAAAAGCAATGATCACTTCCACTGGTAGCTCAAAATACTATTTAGGTTATAAAAAGAAAGTATATCATAAGCAATTCAAAAATAGCTGCAATCAGAAAAAAAGAAACTAATGTACTAGAGGTATCATAGTTTCTAGAAGGAGAGAGGTAAAAGGCAGTGACCCTATCAAGTTATAGGCTAATCCAAAAACAAATATATATATATATATATAGCTTAAACTAAAAATTTACAGACTGAAACAGTATGAGAACATGAATCAATCATGCACATCCAAAATTCAAAAATAATAATTAGTTTTGAATAAATGAAAGATCGCCTCAGAATTGAGAAAGCATCAGGAATACTAAAACAGCAATCAAAAGCATATTCTAAACCTGCAGGTGAGGGTTTTGCTATTGAGACTGAGGTTGTAGCCCTTCTGAAGGACCTTGTACAAGCAAAATTTTGGGTTTATCAAACTTTGTGGTGGAGGGGATTATGTTGTTATCTCATAGGTGGCCAAAAAGGAAATAGGTTCATTGAGGCTTGATAGGTGGCTATGCCAAATATTTGATATATCTTTATAGAGTTGAGATGCACCATTTGATGGGTTCCTCACTCAGCTAATCAGATGGCAGACAGGCCAGTAAAAAGAAGACCAAAGCAGTTGGTATCTTTTGTTGGAGATTATTTGCCAGCTTGAGTCTACTTAATATTTGTTCAAATGTTGCTTCCATTTTTGTAACTTCTTTTGTTTGTTCAGCTTGTATGGTTCCTTGAGTCCATTCATTGTCTTGATCTAAGCTGTACATCGTGGAAGGATATCTCATCCTTCTTGATCTTTTAATTAATAGAAAAAGATCTATTAGATTTTTGAATAAAAAAAATACTTAAACAGTGTGACCTGTGATCTTGGTTCTTTTAGCTTCAGCCGGCATTATACGACACTATAGTGAATACTATAGCTAAAAGATGTTGGTGTCTCCATTTATCTGATGTACTGTCCATTTACTCATTAGTTTTCTTCCCAACTAAACCTCCTTTGTTATATATATATAGCTGTTCAAGGTAAATGCTGTAATATTAAAAAAACTAGAATTACTGCAATAAGTTTCTCCACTACTATAAAATACCATAAATCAACAGAAGGTACAAAATAGAAAATGCAGTTCTGCTTCAAATCTAATGTACATTTTGAAGTGCATGGTTTGCAAGGCATTTCCTTCCAGCATGAAAAAGAACAGATACATCTCAAGAAGTCTAAATGAGCAAAAGTGACTTCTCTTACAGCAATGTGAAAAAATAATCAAGAAAAAAACCAGAATGACAGCATCTTCAACACCATTCAGGGCAGGAACATAGTGAAAGTTTTGTTTTATGTCCAACTGTTATTGTTTGTAATCTTTCTCAAAAGCTTAAATAGTTTCATAATTTTCATTTCGCCAACTGAAATTCAAACCAAACTTTGAACAATGACTTCAAGTTCTTCATTATCTGATCTGGTAATATGGAAAAGCACTACACTCCATGAACTCTTTTACTTAAAAACATAGTAAATTAATAAGTCATCATTCTTACCCAAAAAGAAAAAAGGAGCCATCCAGCATGAATAAGAAATTCAATCATTTCAGCTACGCCTAAAGGTTTTTACCTAAGAACTCATGAGCACTGCTAATTTCAGAGTCAACGTGTTGACTATTGAAAGCAACATAATACAAGAAAATAATTAGCAAATAGGTTGATTCAAATGATCCTCTACTTACCACAAAAGATACCTCTGTAAGGCAACACACACCCATTTCAATTAGATCCTTCAAACGTCCAGGAGTACCTATGACAATGTCCTGAGTGAACATGGAAAGGAACATCGTATATTAGGTAATTATAAGCATATTTATCACATTAAGAATATATATCTTCATCTCTCCACAGAATTATATAGATAGAAACAATCACAACAGATCCCTTACAAATACAACAAGCTTAGTAATCGATTGCACACAAAGCTTGCAGTATCCAATAACTGTAAACATATTTCCTTACTAGATATTTGGATTATTAAGCTAGTTCGTCCTTTTCCATATAGGATATTCATGACTTTTCCATTAGTAAAGCAAGTTAATGCAAGAGTCATATCAGAAATCATAGATCCAGAAGATTGGGATTATAAAGAATAGAAAGACTATCCTTTCTCTCTTCCGAGTCACCATTGAATCCATTTATTATTATGGTAAATCAGTGCATCAAGATGTCAATGGTCAGAGATTCATACAGAAACTAAGCTCAGTGACACTAAAAATGGTTTTCAGTGTTCATTTTAGCTAAGTGACGAAGATGAGAGATCTGCTCTTTTGCCTTTCCAAGTGAACTTTTTTTTTTTTTTGATAGGCAAAAGCAGAAATATATTAGAAAAGGGCACCAAGAGGAAAACCCAATAGCATACCCTTTCCAAGTGAAACTATTGCAATGGAACATTGCAAATTCTTTGCATATATACATTTCCAAGGTAAATCCATGCTTGAAGACCAATGAAATGGAAACCATGATTGCAATATTTCTTAAACAACTGTACATCACACATTCTAAAGGGTAAGTGTAAATCAGACTATCATCCAGGTTAATTTATACTAGAATTCAAAGGGAGCAGAGTAATCGAATATCATACAACACCAGACTTCAGGGAACTTATTTGAGGTCCTTTAGAAGTTCCTCCATACAAGCAAACTGACTTCACACCACAATGTTTTCCAGCCTCGCACAGAACATCTGAAATCTGCCACAAGCACATGCAGCCAACAATTTATTACATACTTCAAGAAATAGATTTTAATGGATCACATAAATGTAGCAAATACCATATACTGAACAAGATGGGGGAAGACAGAAATGCAAAAACAAAAATAAAACATGCATACATACATATAAAAAAAATTTAAAAAATAAAAGCAAAATTGATAGGCACTCCAGCTAAAAATTTCTACACCCTTCAATTTCAGGAAAGAATCCATGCCTTCAAACACTGAAACAAATACAAGACAGTCAAGATCATGATACTAATCTAAACAAGCATTAGCTAAAATGGTTTAGGGCCTCTTAGTGTGCCTATTACAACGGCACTGTCAGATTGGATAAATCGGCAGTAGCAGTTTGAGAGGACCAAATACTTGCATATATTCATTACTGCATCAAGCTGTGTGATCCAGGTCATAAGGCACACAAGAAGGCCAGATCTTGTGGATGAAAACGCTTGGAAGAGCAAGCACAATGATGATGTTTGAAAAGGTCAACAATTTGTGCATTCTCAACATGAAATAAAGTCAAGAAAATTCTAGGTAGGCAACAAGATGTTGGCAGCTGGTACTCCAGTGCAACTACCATCAATCACCTGAATACACATGACCAACCATGTCTATTAAGAGTCTTGGACTAACTTTATCAACTGAGATTTGTTTCAGGATAAGAAGTCTTAAATCTCTCTCTCTCTCTCTTTCTCTCTCTCTCTCTCTCTTTTCATCTCTTTGGGGACATGGCAAACCCTAATGTCTTTGTTACCTTGGGTTTCAGGAGAAGCCTTGAAAAGGATACATATGAGGATGCTCATTTGCAGTTTGTTGCTGATATCATGTTACTTGAGCACCCTGAACATTTCCACTGAGGGACATCAAATGCACTCTTATGAATTTGGTGAAACACTGACTTTATTGGTTGTTTGAAATAACAATCACTTGGCTTTGAAATCTTGAAGTTCCTTGTAAATCCTTTTCCATTTGGCAGATAGTACTTAAAAACCCAAAAGGAGTCATGAGAGACAAGCAGAAGAAATCCAGTTATCTCTCCAAAGGCTAACTTGAAAAATGCATTCCTCATCCTCCAATATAAAGTCGTTGGCCAAAAGCATCAAGAGTTTACAAAAAGGCATTCAATAGGTCAGTTATTTACTTAGTTCTTTTGATCAGGTTTGTACATCATGGGAAGGATTCCTCATCCTTCTCATGTTTCCATTCTTAATTAATACATATATTTGTTTCTGATAAAAAATAAAATAAAATCAATAGGTCAGTTAGGAGGGGAAGCTTAGGAATGGAAATGAGTTAATCTAAACAGATAAGCCCAGCCGGTATGATATTACAATAAACAGGCTAGGGTTGGCAGTGGAGACATGGAAATTCCACTATGCATTTTCTATGTATGATGCCCTATTGTTACAAGTACAAAATTTAAATGATTTATTATGTAAAGAGTTAAGAAGAGACATCCTCTAGAGTTTATGCTAAATACAACTAATTTATGTGCCCACTAAAGAAATGCAGGGCATGATTACAAGCAAGGGAAACTTAGCTTTCTTGTAGATGTTCTCCATGCAATAATTTAGTGGAGGCAAAACAACCATATTCACATTACACTCCTTAAATGACTGACATAGACTTCATACTACAAATTTACAAGATAATGTTTCTACAGTCAAGAAATACTTTTGGCAAGAGCTATTCCACTGAATAGGTTCATCTATTATGTATTGAATATGGTGAAGGGATTCACAAGGACTAAGCAGTTGATTATGTCAGTTGTAACTTAATTTGCAACAATTTTTTTAACATGTCATTACAAGCAAAAGCACAGCTTATGAAGAATGTTAACCTCCAAAGAGTGGTTCACTACTTTTTGGTTGTTTTTGCTGGCTCTTGTTCGTTGCTCTTCCTTTGTTTTTTTTGTGCGTACTTCCTATATACATAGGGTGTGCCCCCCTTTCTTTGGCACTCTTTTAATAGATTTGCTTTGTTTTCCTATCAAAAAGGTGTGTGGGGGAGGAGGAGGGGGAAGTGGTTCACTACAGATGGGTAAAATAAAGGCAAAAAGTTGGTAAATTTTGTTGTGATGTGCTTATTTTTGAATCATGTGGCGCATATGCTTAAGTTGATGGAACCACTTGTTCAAGTTCTTTAAACATTGAAAATGAAAAGAAGCCAAAGTGTGGCTATAAAGCCTTGGATGTATTCCATGAAACTATTGTAAACTTCATTAAAAAAAATGCAGAATTCAAAGCAAACGCTGATGAACGTATTGTGCACATACTTGCTGAGCTAGCTCCCTCGTCGGTGACAAGACAAGGCAAAGGGGATTCACTCCCTTGGATGTTTTACTCTTCCGCTTACTCAAAACATGCATCATTGCTGGAACTCCAAATGCCAATGTCTTACCTGCTCACAGAAAAACCAACCATAAATATCCCATCTACAATTATAGGATTTCAATAAGGTTTCAAATCCTTTATTTTTTGAATTCTTTCTTGACATTTAATGCATTAAAATCCAAAAAAAAAAAAAAACTAAATCAAACTAAGACAGTTTACAGCACCCAGTAGTACATAATTGTTCTAATCACGAGATTCCTAAAAATCCCTTATTGTTTCAATCCAATCATTTGGTCTTGGCATCCAATGTTCAAAACCTACTAAACCTAAACCGCAGAAAGAAATTTTACAGGACCGCTGATTGTTTTTAGTTGATTATAGGATTACAAAATCCTTTGTCTTTTTCAATCCAACTCCTCTTTATCTGACACTCCAAGCATCAAACCCAACCAAAAATATCTAACCAAATCAATAAATTTTACCAGACCCAGTAGCAGCAATCCCGATAAAATCCCGGTGGTCCAACAAGAACGGCCAGGCATGGGACTGAATCGGTGAGGGCTGGCTGAAATTGCGGCAACACTCGAGCACATCATCCGGCAGCTTCGACTCGGCAAATGATTTGAAAGCCGCATACTTCGATTCCTTCGCGTCCTTTCCAGTCACCGCCACGCACGCCCCTCTGCTCTCCTTATCATCTTCATCCTTCAAGCCTTCTTCTTCTCCCTCTTTCTCCTTCTTCTCCTTCTTCTCCTTCTCCTTCTTCTTCTTCTTCGCCTCTGTTACAGTTGGCGTTTCTTCGAGCTTTCTCTTTCGGTTAGCCTCTGTTTCTTCTTCGATTATGTAGTCTTCGTTCTTCTTCTTCCTCCCAATTTCTACCACTTCATTAGAAGCGATTTTGGACTGTTTATGCTTCTTCTTCTTCTTCTTCTCAGCTTTGATTTCGCGGTTGGTTGGGATTTGTAGGGCAACTGGTTCGCTATGCAGGACAGTCTCTTCCAATCTTCGCCCCATACCTGCTCAACCAGAGCAAAAGCTATTGACGAACTTGGGAGAGACTTCGGTAGGGTTTTAGGTTATGGAGTGGAGTCGGGCTGGCCTCAGGCTTTACCCTAAACCCACTGCCATTGAATTTAGTCCAAAGTTCATATTTATTGAAAGTGAAAGTGCATTCCACAACGCGTATTAGGTCATCTTTCGACCTGATTTCCAAAACAGTTACTTGTAGAACTAAGTTCTGAAGAGTCTTTAACTTGCTTTTTTATATATTTTAAAAATAATTTTTATATTGGAGTTTTTTTTATATTTGTACAATTATTTTTTTTAAATAACCCTTAAAAACAAGTGAAAATAACTATAAAAAAACTATTTGAATCACTAATGCCTTGTTTGGTAACTTTGCTTAAAAGAGTTCTAAAAAAATAGTTTTTAAGAACAATTTTTAAAAATTGTTTTGTAATGTTTTATAGAATAAAAGTCTGTTTGAGAACCTAAAATTGATTTTAACTTGTTTTTAATATTTTTAAATATGTTTTAAAAATAATTTTTATGTCCATAACTTTATTTTTAATCATTATATTTTGTATAATTATTCTTTAAAACAGTTCTCCAAAAACAACTAAAAGAAGTTCTCCGAAAACACTTTATTTTCTGTTTTTTGATAATAGAAAACAGGAAAAAAAAAAAAACAAACAAACAGAAAACAATTTCTGATTGTCAAATATGTTTTTTCAGTTTTTTTATTCTAAAAAACAAAAAGCTATTCTTGAAAACAGTTGACAAACAAGGCCTAAGAGTTTGTTTTGTCATGTAATTTAAAACAGTGTTTTGTTAAATATTATTTTTAAAAATTTGTAACACTATTTGGTTATTATTCTTTGAAAACAATTTTTAAAAACGAAGTAAAATAAAGAATAATTTGTAGAGAACAAATAAGAGTCGTTTTCCCTAGTTATTAAAAATAAAATGAAAACATGAACTCGTTTGACCACTTTTTCTTAAACTTGTTTTTAAAAATTATTTTTTAACTTAAAAACGGTTTTTTAAAAACAAATTTCAAAGGAATGGTGAGACGAGGCCCTAAATTTTTTATTTTTAAAAGTAAAAATATTGTTTTATGTTTTCTAATTATTAAACTTGCTTTCATTTTTTTATTTTTAAAAATTTTTAAATTAAAAACAATTTCCAAACAAGACATTATTTTTTAAACCCTTGTTTTTTTCCTTTCTTAATCTATCTTGTTACTATCTCTCTCTTTTTAACAATAATGAATTATTTAGGACCTCAAAATTTCCAAAAATTGTTTTTGAGAACATATTTAAAAATTAATTATCTTATATTTTTTATAATAAAATTTTGTTTAAAAACGTGAAATATTCTCAACCTATTTTCTATGTTCTTAAATATTTTTCAAAAATAACTTTTATATCATATTTATACAATTATCTTTTAAAATAAAAAAAAAAGTGAAAATAACAAAAAAATTTAAATATGTTTTCAAAATAAATTTTCAGTTAAAAAAATTACTAAATCATATTTTCAAGTTTGAAAAATAATTTCCAAATTTTAAGAACAAAAATTATTTTAAAACACAATTTTCATAAAATTGTCGACCTTACATTTTGCACAATGCATTCCCACTCGATGGCGAAATTCAATTTTTTTTATTTGGTGAAAATTATGATTTTTAGAAAAGACTTGGAGTCACCACTTATTTTTGTTTTATTTTTAAAAGAAAAAAATAAAATAAAAAAGAAAAACCCTAAGTGTGCCTCCTAAAGGAAAAATAGGTTCGTGAAAAACCAGATATGGGATCGGGGGTCAAGTTACTTATTGGGAAAGTGCGGTAAAGACCATAACACCCCTCTAAGTCCTTAAAAACAGGTCTCTACTAATGAGATGAAACAAGTATAACAATTGATTGATCAAACATGGATACTGAAGGAATATCAAATGTGTGAAAGTAAGACACACATGATAACAAATGAATCGATAAACACAATCGAGTATAAGGCATACCTTAGTCACAAGTTGAACGTTATTATAAGAGACAAGGTTAGCACACAAATACAGAATAATCGCATGCATGTCATAGAGTAAAGCACGCCAATCAAGCATAGTAATCAATCAATCTATGAGAAAATCACATATGTTGGGTCCCACCAAAACCCAATCGATCTTGCATGAATTAATATCATAAATTCCATTATTTTGGAATTATGAAAATTGCTTTTAGGCTTATCAAAAATAATGAAAAACAAGAAAATTATTAGAAACCAAAAGAAATCACAAGACGCGTGCCTAAATAAAAAATGGCAGCAAGTTTATTAAAAATCAAGTTTTGGTGAATCAAGATTTTAATGAAGGAAAGGAAAATAGGGGAATAAGAAAATAATAAAAATAATAATGATAATAATAATAATAATAATAATTATGACAAATAAATAAATAAAATAAAGTAAAAATAATAAAATACATAAATGAATAATTATATGAAAGATGAATAAATAATTAAATTAGGTGAGTAAACAAACTAAATAAATAAATTTGAAAGATTTAAGACCATCTAAAAGACAAATTTTTGAAAATCAAGTTTTGAAAATAATTTGAAAATTGAAGTTTTGAGAACTAAGTTAGAAAATTAGAATTTTAGAAAAATATTTTGAAACTGGGAGTCAGAAAAATTGGAACTTGAGAAAAATTGTATGAGAATGAGATTTCTTAAAAATTAAATCTAAAAATCGAAATTTCGGAAAAATCTTTTGAGAATGGAAATTTTTAAAAGAATAAATTTGAAGATTGAAATTTAGGAAAATTATTTGAGAATCAAAGTTTGGAAAATTAAATTTGAAAATTGGAGTTTTAAAAGTTAGGTTATGAAAATTGGAATCTAATAAATTATTTGAAGATGAATTTTTTTTTAAAGAAATAAATAAATAAGATAATAATGATAACGCAAATAAAAATAATTAAATAAATATATGTGAAAATTAGAATTTGGGAAATTGAGAATTAAATTTGAAAATCAGAATTTTGAAGAATTATTTAAAGATGGAATTTTAAAAATAAATAGATAAATGAATAAATAAAATAATAATAACAAAAATAATAATGATTAAATAAATAAATGTGAAAATTGGAATTTTGGAAATTGGGAATTAAATTTGGAAATCAGAATTTTGAAGAATTATTTAAAGATTGAATTTTAAAAATAAATAGATAAATGAATAAATAAAATAATAATAATAACCAAAATAATAATGATTAAATAAATAAATGTGAAAATTGGAATTTTGGAAATCGGAATTTTGAAGAATTATTTAAAGATAGATTTTTAAAAATAAATAGATAAATGAATAAATAAAATAATAATAATAATAACCAAAATAATAATGATTAAATAAATAAATGTGAAAATTGGAAATTAAATTTAGAAATCGGAATTTTGAAGAATTATTTAAAGATTGAATTTTAAAAATAAATAGATAAATGAATAAATAAAATAATAATAATAACCAAAATAATAATGATTAAATAAATAAATGTGAAAATTGGAATTTCAGAAATTGGAAATTAAATTTAGAAATCAGAATTTTAAAGAATTATTTAAAGATGGAATTTAAAAATAAATAAATAATAAAATAATAACAAAATAATAATGATTAAATAAATAAATGTGAAAAATGACATTTTGGAAATTAAATTTGGAAATCGAAATTTTGAAGAATTATTTAAAGATTGAATTTTAAAAATAAATAGATAAATGAATAATAAAATAATAATAATAACCAAAATAATAATGATTAAATAAATAAATGTGAAAATTGGAATTTTGGGAAATTGGGAATTAAATTTGGAAATCGGAATTTTGAAGAATTATTTAAAGATGAAATTTGAAAAATAAATAGATAAATGAATAAATAAAATAATAATAATAACCAAAATAATAATGAATAAATGAATAAATGTGAAAATTGGAATTTTGGAAATTGAGAATTAAAATTGGAAATCGGAATTTTGAAGAATTACTTAAAGATGGAATTTTTAATAAATAAATAAAAATAAAAATAATAACAAAAACAATAATGATTAAATAAATACATGTGAAAATTGAAATTTTGGAAATTGGGAATTAAATTTGGAAATCAGAATTTTAAAGAATTATTTAAAGATGGAATTTTAAAAATAAATAAATAGATGAATAAATAAAATAATAATAATAACGAAAATAATAATGATTAAATAAATAATTTTTTTTAAAATGGAATCTTGGAAAAATATTTGAAAATTGGAGTTTTGAAAATCATTTAAAATTTGAAAGTTTTAAAAACTAAATTTGAAAATTGAATTTATTAGAATTTAATTTTGAAATGTGAGGATGATGAACAAAAATGATAGGATGCTTGAGAGAGAGAGTTTTACAATAAAAAAAAATTTTAAAAAAAAATAAAAAACACTTGCCAAACCCATGGGCAATGGTGGTTAAAACGATCAACACAGTTATTACATATAAAGCAATGAGAACATTTTGGTGGGCAATATAGCATGCGTGTTTGGCAATATTTGACCTTGATTACCATCCCATTGATCATGACATCTTTTGTGGGAGGTATATCATAATATATACTTGCATCTAGACCAAATATAAGTCTTCCACCACAGAAGAATCTATTGTTGCCTTTCTAGATTTGATAAACCTCAAATTCATTCATTCCATCATTATAAGTGTCAACCCACCAATACAAAGAATAAAATTAAGAAAATAAAATGATAGTAATATGAAATCGAACGAGTAAATAGATAAAATAAAAATAAAAATAAATAAAAGGCATGGTGAATCTCAACAAACAAGCAAATTGGAACTGATTATTCATCATAATTATCTCATTTATTGTGTCTTCCATGTTGAGATGGCAATGCGTTGTTAGTGCACAAGTTATAATCAAATGATGGAGCTGATGAAGAGGAGGACGAGCATTGATCTGGAGTTGTAGGTGAATTGGTAGAAGTGGAAACTATCTTGCAATGATAAATGAGATGCAAAAAACAAAGATGGATTGCAAATGTGGGAAGCTAGATGTTGAGGATAAACTAGTGCATAGGGTGGATTGATTCTCATATTTTCCAGATGGTATGGCGCATGTTGTAGAAAGCTGATGCGTGAGTCTGGTGTATTAGAGATGAAGATGTCGGTGGTGGAGATCTTGGGGTTGAACTTCTAAGCAAAGTCGTCCGCCAAGGGAATGGCCTAAAGAGGGACGCGGACAAGCTCTTCTGCACATGTTTCAATAGCAAAAGTCAAGCGAGAAAAGACACCATTTCTGCTCTTTTGATGAGCAGAATACTATCCTCTAAAAAAAAAACATTTGACTGGAAGTTATGATCTGACATATTGTTTTCATGGAAGTTCAAGCTTTTTGGCTCTAGAAAACAAAGATCACTTTGAAAGTGGCATTGAACCTCGTTTGACAGAGGAGCATTGGTATCATAAGCTTCACCATCCACACGAAACAGAGCAATAAACAAAGAATAATAAAAATGAAAAAAAAAAAAACAAAGTACCAAAAAAAAAAAAAAAAACAAAAATGCACCAGTGAACTTACCTGAGAGCTCCTCCAAAACATGGATAGCTGGATTTCTCCCACCCTCTTCCTCCACAACTCCCTCTTTCTCCCAAAACCTTCCCTTACTCACCGGTATCCTCTCTAACTCTCTCTTTTCTTATCTCATTTTTCTCTAGTCACCTGTCCCCCTACCCCCCTCATCATTTTTTTTTCCCATCTTGCAAGCCTCCACCTGCTCTCTGCTACCACCATGGCAAGTCATGTCTTTGCTACCCGTCCATGCAACTTGCTTCTGGCAGCAAGAGGTCCCCCACTCTTCCGAAAATGCTGCCAGCTCTCTCAAGGTGGTGAGAAAGAAAGAAAAAGCCTTTGGTCCTAAGAGGGGTCTACAAATATGCCCCTCTTCGGTAGAGTTCACGAGTATAAGAAAATATGAACACTAGAGTGAAAAGATAGTGTGAATAGTGAGTGGAACAAAGTGAACTCTACCGAAAAAGAAGAAAGACCCTCAAATGTGCACAAGTAGAACGCAAACTCGCCCAAACCAACAAAGGAATGAAAGGGGTTCTAGAATCTTAAGAGAAAGGTGGATCTCTCAAAGTGACTCAAAGATCAATGTCAAAGACAAGCAACGGTCGAACCACCTTGAAGTACAGGAAAGAATGCGTCCAAATGGGACTGCCCTATATGAACTACATGAGGACGCTAAGTGTAGGGTGCCCAATAACATGATTGAAATATATGTCGTGACCTCAATGGACTATGTCATGTGTAGGGGAAGGGGAAGTCTAGAAGAGTATGATGAACAAACGATAAGTGCAAGGTAACGAGGTGAGGAAAAATGTAAAATTGTGAAGGCAAGATGTGCAACGCCAGTGAATATGAATGCCAAGAGTCATGACTATGAATGACAAGGCTAAGGAAAAACAACTCTGAACACCAAAAGGATGGCGACTCTAAATGCCTGAGTGAGTATGCACGACAGTATCTACGCCAAAACCAAAGGAAGATGGTGGCATCGAATGCCAAGTTAAAGACATGGCTCTAATGCCTAAAAGTGATGAAAGTGGCTCTAAATGGTAAGAATGACCACAAACACTAAACTAAAAGAAAATGGCAACCCTAGATGCTAGCAATGTGGCCTTGAACACCGAACTAAAGGAGAAAGACAACTCTAAATGCTAGGAATGTGGCCTTAAACGCCGAACTATAGAAAAATGGTGGCTCTGAATGTTAGGCTGACAAATGGCTCTGAATGCCGAACTAAAAAAAAAAAAATGATGGCTTTGAATGCCAAACTGTGGAGAGAGGATGACTCTAAATGCTTGAATGTGAACGATGGCTTTGGACTCTTAGATATGGACGATGGCTCTAAACGCCGAAAATGTGGCAACAGATGCCTGATCATGATAGGAGAACGACTCTGAACGTCAAACTGGATATGCGACTCTAAACGCCAAACTGAAGAAGATGAAGGCTTTGGATGCCGAATTAAAAGCATGGCTCTGAACGCCGAACTGTGAAGAGATGGTGGCTCTAAACGCCCAAATTGAGAGGAAATGGTGGCTCTGAACGCCCAAACTGAAAAGATGGTGGCTTTGAATGCCCAAACTGAGAATGCGAGGAGATAATGAGAGAGAAATATGTCCCAGTGTAGCGTGCCGCTACAACTCTCAGTCCATAGGAAGGGTTTGAAAGAGACTCCATGAGTCTCAAAAGATGCTCCGCTGATAAGTTGGAACGGTCAAATCAACTATCAATATGGCTTCATAACCCATCTGACTGAATCACGAGACCTGATGATGTGTCATGATAGGTTGGACACCTATAACTCGACATGCTCTACTGGAGGAATCCATCATCATCTCAAAGGAAGGATCCACTAGGGAGTCATGAGAAAACAATCCGTCGGGGTAACTACCGCGTCCTCGACACAAAAAATATACTAGAAAGTCATGGATAGCGAGGCAATCAAAACTCGGAAGGTCGTGCTCCTCTTGAGGCTCATCTCGGCCAAAAGTCATTGAAACAATGACATAGTAATGTAAATAAACATCCCTCGGCAGAGTAATGAAGACCATAACAAATATGCGAGAAAACAAACATCTCCATAGCTAGAGAAGGGAAATATGCCCCAGTATAGCAACTAGGGTATCCAATCTATCTTGATAACTCAAGAATAGCTCCATGGGATGTATAAGAGATCTGACACGTACTCTACTGAAATGGTGATATGGGAGGCTAGGCATCTGAGGTAATTCCATCCAAGAATCACAACAATATCGGAAAGCACGAGCTTGACTGAATGACTCAAGAAAGGCTCCACTAGAGAATCAAGACAAAATGAAAACAAACCATCAGTCCGACGTGTATCTCGTGACTAGGGACTATCATGCAAATCAATGAAGATCTACAAATCTCAACTAGAACAGAAATATGCCCCAGTATGACATTGAATGTGTGATAGGTCGGAAAACCATATGAGACTAAATCATCCATCATTGAATCGGACCCATAGATCAAAAGGCATACCCCAGAATGAGAAACATGATGACAACCAAATGTAAAAAAAAAGGGGTCTGACTGGATGGCTTCAGAGAGGCTCCAATGGGGGATCATGATAAGATAATAAATAGGTCATCATCTGAGCGTGTATCTCGTAGGTGGGGATGATCATGTGACTCCATGAAGATCTGTAAATCTTAATCGAAACGGAAATATGCCCCAATGTAGAATCAGATGTAGAATAAGTCGAAAATCGGACAACATCAAATCATCCATCATCAAATGTGTGATTTCCGTTACCCAAATCCATAGCTGAATCAAACCTAAACATCAAGGAGACGTCTCTCGAAAGAAGAAGCATGATGATATCTAAATGCCGAAAAGTGTGAGCCTGATTGAATGGACCAAGAGAGACTCCACTAGGGGATCATGATAAGATAACAATAGACTATCAACTTGACATGCATCTCGTGAGTGGTAAGGATCATTGACTCCATGAAAATCTGTAAATCTTAATCAAAATGGAAATATGCCCTAATATGGCATAGATGTATGGTAGATCGGAAAATCGGATAACCTCAAATCATCCATCATCAAATGTGTAATCCCAGTTATCCAAATCCACAACTGAATCGGGTCTGAACGTCAAAGAGGTATCTCCCAGAAGAAGAAGCATGAGGACATCTAAACATCAAAAGTGTGAGCCTGACTGAATGGCCCAAGAGAGGCTCCACTAGGGAATCATGATAAGATAACAAATAGGTCATCATCTCGGTGTGTATCTTGTAAGTGGAAATGATCATGCGAGTCCATAAAGATCCGTAACTCTCAACCGAAATGGAAATATGCCCTAGTATGGAATCAGATATATGGTAGGTTAAAAATCGGGTGGCCTGAAATCATTCATCAGCAAATATGCAATCCTGGTCATCCAAACCCACTACTGAAATGAACCTAAACATCAATGAAGCATCCCCGAGAAGAAGAAGCATGATGATATCTAAATGTTAACCAAATCTCAAACACCTGTCCAAGTAGGGGCTATGGAGGACGACATCTGATCTCATGACCTCAGGGTGGTCTTAAGACATGGGACGTAACGTAGGCTAGGGTAATAAGGTAATAGAAATGAGGGGAAACTAGGCCCAAATACCCAATGATAAAAAACACATGCCCTCATGTATAAAATGCAACATGTATAGAAAAGCTCGTGAGCCATGGACTTGAAGGTGCCCAATGTGAATACAATATTAATAACGAGGCAGTGAAGAAAAATGATCTGATAACGAGATGTGTAAGGATGATACACAGGAAGTGTCAAACTGGGAATAAGGGTCGCTGTAAGAAAATGACAAGGGGTGAGATGAGGATGATGGTGAAGCGAAGAACACAAAGAGGAGTGATGATCCGCTTAAATCCAACATGAAGTGAAGTCACATCAACAGTGAATGTAATGATGGAAGGGACAATGACCTAGAACACCTAAGAGAAGGTCACTCATCTCACTCTCAAAATACATGACAAAGTGAATACAAAGAAAAAGAGGATCTTAGAAAGCTCACATACGAACTCTCACCAGCAAACATACTCGATAAAATGACCCTCAAATATCAATATACACGCTCAATGATGGAGAATGCTATGCACATACACACATGTGCTTACTTTTCTTTTCCTTTTATTTATTTTTTCATCATTTTTTTCATTTTTTTTTTCATTTTTTTTTAAATTTCAATTTTTATATTTTACACATATATACAAATGCACACACCTTGAACATAAACAAATGAAACCCTAAAGATGATATTAATAATGGATAGACACACTCTCAAGTGTCAAGGTAACAAAAACTTTCTCTGACGAGATGACCTTCTCAAACTAAGGATCTCTGAATCAGTGTTCGTGGGATAGATAGTGAAAATGATGCGACTATCCTCCATGTAATGAACTGAGGAGGATCACCACTCCGGGTGGAGAGAATATAAAGCAAAACAGGCGATAAATAGAATAAAGAAGAAGAGATGAAGAACACAACCAATGAGATACGATGGAATGCAGTAGAGTGATGGTAGAAAAAATAATGAGAAAAAGATGCACCTGTAGGTCCAAGACTCATGAGATTCCCAAACAATGCATGCATACACTAAAGGGCCCTTATCCTGGTACAAAAATGTGAGCAAGGCGATAAGAAAGAAATGTTATAATGCATATGCGAGGCTCAATGGGCTAGCAACGGTCTATATATCAAAAGGGTGAAAGGGTATATGGCTAACCGAAATGATGGCCACCCATCCTACGACCATGGTCTCAAACATAATACCTCTTTAGCTGATCTACGTTGGTCGGCTTCGAGAATCGATTTCCATCTAGATCCATCAACCATGCAGCGCCCTCTAGGGTCAGCTCCCTAATGAAGTAAGGTCCGCTCCAATTGGGTCTGAACTTCCCTCTAGGATCTCTGATCAATCCCCTGATGAGCTTCAGAACCAAGTCACCTCTTTGTAGTGGTCTAGGCTTGACATGCTTCTTAAAAGCACGGGTCATCTTCCTCCGGTATGCACGAACATGGTTTGTTGCCCTCAACCTCCTCTCATCTAGGAGATTGAGCTGGTATAATCGAGCTTGAGCCCAATCTACCTCTGGAATCTGCTGCTCTAATGCTACCCTCAATGAACTCATCTCAATCTCAACTAGTAGCACTTCCTCCATACCATACACCAAGGAGTAGGGTGTGGCTCCTGTAGAGGTGCGAAAAGAAGTCCGATAAGCCCATAATGCAAAAGGGAGTTTCTCTGAAAAATCCCGAGAAGTCTTAATCATCCTCCGCAAGATCCTCTTAATATTCTTATTCGCGACCTCCATTGCCCCATTAGTTTGCGGCCTGTACGCAGATGATCTATGATGCTGAATACGATATCTCTGTAATAAAGTGTCAACATCTGCTTTGAAATGTACTCATTTGTCCGAAATCAGCTCATGAGGGACTCCATAGCAACAGATAATGTGTGATATGATGAAACTAGCAACCATAGATGATGTTAATCTCGTATATGAAGCAGCCTCCACCCACTTGGTGAAATAATCGATAGTGACCAAGATGAACTCATGTCCATTGGAAGACTTCGGCGAAATCTTCCCAATAATGTCTATACCCCATACTGAAAATGGCCATGGCAAAGTCAGTGCATGTAACTCTTAAGGGGGTGCGTGAATGAGGTCCCCATGAATATGACACTCTAGACATCTCTGAACAAACTGGCAACAGTCTGTTTCCATGGTTAACCAGAAATAGCCAATCCTCATGATCTTACGGGCTAACATGTGCCCTCCCATGTGTGGTCCACAAACTCCCGCATGAACCTCTCTCATCACTTGATCGGCAGAGGTGCGGTCCAAGCACAATAACAACATCCCATTAGTTGATCGTCTCTACAATGTCTCCCCATAGATCATAAATCGAGTGGCCAACTGTCTCAATGCTCTCTTATCCTTGGCCGTGGCGGCCTCAGGATATGCGCCAAGTCTCAGAAACTTGTATATGTCATGGTACCAAGGCAAGCCATCATCAAACTCTGCCTCACCAATCAAGTAACAATGGGCAAGAACGAATCTTGACTCAATCAATAAAGGGCGAACAACGATATTTTCAAGAATATCAATAATGGAAGCTAGAGTAGCTAAGGCGTCAACGAACTGGTTCTGCGCTCTAGGTACATTTGTGTATCTCAAATCATCAAATCTCCCAACCAGTAGCTCTAAGTATGCATGGTAAGACCTAAGCTTCACATCTCTAGTCTTCCACTCGCCCTGAATTTGTCTCAATACCATATGAGAGTCACCAAATACCTCCATCTGTTTGATCCCGAGCTGAAGAGCTGTTTCTAATCTCAGGATGCAAGCCTCATACTCAACAATATTGTTCGTGGTAGGATGTCGATCCGAGAATGCCAAACAAACAGATCTAGAAATGTGGTCACCATGAGGGGATATCAACAAGACACCTATCCCATATCCAGAATGGTTGGCCGCACCATCGAAGTATATGCGCCAACTTGAAAGACTAGTCACAACAACAACATCCTCATCTGGGAAATCATCATCAATAACTCTACCATCCGAAACTGGTAGTGAGGCTAAGTGATCTACAACAATGCTCTCTCTAATAGACTTTTTAGTGACATAATGAATGTCAAACTCAGTCAGAAGTACCAACCATCTCATGAGGTGACCGACTAAAGCAGGCTTATCAAACAAATATCTCAAGGGATTTAGATGAGATATCAAGTTGTGGACCCACATTTTTCACATGCGTCCCCATTCGATCGGCGAGACTCGCTTTTTATTTGTGAAAAATTAATTTTTGAAAAGAAAAGTTGAAGTCGCCACTTATTTTATTTTTATTTTAAAGGAAAAATAAAGCAAGAAATAAAACCCTAAAAAACGACTCCATAATTTTTGGAAAAGCGTGTCTTTGAAAAAATCGAGTCTAGGTCTGGGGATCAGGTTATTTATTGGGAAGGTACCTCTAAAAAGGTAGCACTCCTCTAAGTCTTAAAAAGGTCTCTATTGACTAAATTGAGGGAAATATAGCAATCAATTGATTAATTAAGGATACCTTGGTTGACTAAGATGATTCTAAAAACATAGCATGCCAAACAAGATCAAATCACAATAAAGGAGAGTTAGGATGCGTACCTGAACCGCTTTTTAAGCACCATTAAAAGAGATCAAATGTTAGTTTGAAAATATGACACGTAACATGCATTTTTATTAAAGATGATCAACAAGCATCATGGTGATCGAGTATGGCATCAAACATGGACATGGCTCATGATAACATACACATTCATAGAATTTTAGAGTTGAAGGGTAGAAAGAGCGTACTTGATTAGCGAGAATCCACACCTCTATGGGAAACAAGGGCATCTCAACAATAAATACAAAACAAATTCATGTATATCATCAAGAGGAATCAAAAGTCAATTAGATATCAAGCAAACAATATTGAAGAGAATATCATGAATTTCGGGCCCCCCTTTAAAGCCCTAATTAATTTTGCATGAGTTGATTCTATGAATTCCATTGCTTGGAATCATGAAGTTCATTCATGCTTGGGAAAATTGAGAAAATCGAGAAAATCACGAAAATAGTTAAAAATAGAAATAAAAGAAAATAGTGAAAAATGCATGCCCGGAGGAAAGTGGTAGCAAATTTATTTAAATCTGGATTTTAGTGACTAGAAATGCTCTAAAGATGGATTTTTCAAAGCTGGAAATGTTTAGTTGAAAAAAAAATTCAAAAATTCAATTTAAAATGGCAAGTTCCCAATCAAAAAGAAAAAAAAGCAAAAATATGAAGAGGTGTTTGTAGCAAGGTAGCCATGCTAGTCTAGAGCTTAGGAGTGTGGTCGGGGATTGCTCTTCTATTTCTCAAGCTAATTCCTCAATTCTTTTCTGCTGCAATTTTCTAGTGCGCCTCATTAAATCAGACATGTGTATCTCCTTAACCTCCTTCTTTTTACCTAAAACACTCTATACTTCAGAGGCGGTCACTCGTGTCTGTCTTTCAGGAAGTGGTTGCTGCAAGCTTGTGAAGATCTAAACTCAGTTGGTCATACAAGCAAAGTTAGCATGTGACTCTCTTCATTGTGGCAGAAATTAGACGATTCAAGCCACCAAAACTTTCTTATAATTGATGCATCACCAATTAACTATAGAAGCTCATCTGGACTAAAATTTGAGAAATCAGATTCATCAGATTGAGATTCTGAACCAATTTCAAAGTCTTCTCCTGACCATCCAATCTTGCTTTTCCGAGTTACACGTCATTGCTGATGAAACACTTTTTCTTACCTCTATAGGGCAAAAACAAACTGCCACTAGAAAAATTGGCTAACCCGGGTTGCTGGTTTATGCATCTATTCACCATTAATTTCTTTTTTCCTTTTTGGAATTTCTGGAATATGGAAGTAACCTATGAAGAAGATGGTAGAACATCCTGGTAATGCAGCACACAGTAAGACCTTTTTTTTTTAAAGGGAAATCCTGCAGCCACTAACTTTAGTTTCTTTTCGGAGTGGAACACTATTGGATGAAGAATATATCAAGAGAATCCTTCGAAAGCTTCGAAATGAACACATTCTTAGCAAGAGATGCAGAAGATTTTTGGTTATTGAAATCATTCTCTTCTGGTGTTATAGATAATGAATTTTTCCTTTCCCCTTATTCATAGTATCCTCAATGTCCGTGGCATCTAAGGGAATGACTCTGAGGTGGTTTCTGATGAACCTTGGAATTTTCGAAGCTTGAATTGGGAAACTTTCTATGCCCACCTGTAGGGGTTATTGAGTTTGTATTCACTTAAAGCGGTCTTTCCATCTAGGCGAAGAATGAAAGATTCTTCCCATTCATCTAACATACTGTTTACCTCAGCCTATATCTGGCCAAACTGTTGAGATATATTTGTAGTATTGGAAAAACGCCTGCAGGCTGCCCTGCAATTAACAGGCACAACGTTCGCAAAGGTGATCCTGCAACTAGCTGTTGAAGTGCCATTTGCTTCACGGTATCATCATAAAATTGGACCCCAAGTTGAGTAGCCAAAACAAGTGCAGGTCCCCATAATTGACCTTCTATTGCGCACCCTAAAGCCTTTTTTTCTACCAGAAATAAGAAGCTTCTGTACTTCAAGAGCAGTAGCCTGAATCTGTGCTTCGGAAGGCAAGTTCTGTAGGCATCGTGTGAGAGTGCCACACTCACTAAGTTGTACACCATTTCTTTTATCATAATAAAAAGAACTTAGCTACATCAGATTCAGGAGAATCACTTTCTTTCAATGCTTGGTTAGTGCCAAAGGGAGAACGGAGTTTCCCATAATACTGGCACGCTTCAACTATAACATGAGCCACATGTAGTTTCTTCGGGTAAGTTATATAGGACACCTTGTACTATGGGGACGTCAACATCTTCACTTAACCTCTAATCAACATCATTGAATGTTCTGCCAGTGATAGTGATTTCTCCTACTTATGGGATTCTTCATTGTCAACTATTGTAAGCATGTGCTTATACACAGGGCAGAAAACAGCTAGAGATAATTGCCATCTAGGCATATCTCGTGACAGATAAGCCAACTTCTCCGACAAAGAGAACCATTTTTAGTTTTCATGACATCGCTTTATAAATTTCCGAAGCAGTGGAACAAGTTCAATTCTGTAAGCTAGTACGGTCATAATATGCCCAAGAGATAAAATGTTGAATGTAACATACAAAAAAGCGCAAGCAACACCAATAGTTGCCACCTCTTTATCATTTGGCCTCTTCACATGAATTATTGATGTGTGAAATCCCTCCAAATAGATCGGTGCATCTGTAAGAATATTCTGAATTATGCCTTCACCGAAGAGCAGACGGGACTGTCTCTTAACTTTGCCTCAAATAGCTGGAATTTTGGACTTTTACAACCTGGATAGCAGGTCATTTATTGCAGAATGATTGGCGACTAGCAAATATAAGCAATTTTGGGTACTTTGATAGCGACCCACATTGATAACCGAGAGAAGTATGCTAAATGCTAAATTTGGTGGATGAGTTGATGATGATTCTAGTAAAGGGTGCGTTCAAAATGGGGATGTGAAGAGTGGTTGGGCGAGCATGTTGATGTGGGACAAACTGGAATGAAAAAATGGGACACGCTGTGTGTGAGCACATACAAAGTCCACTCACTACCTTCTGAATAATGCCAACTTCTCATCTTGATAGAATGCATTGTTCAGCATCTTAGCTCTCTCCGTGTCAAATATGTTGGCCAACTTTTTATAAAGTTCTCTCCATGGTCCACGCATTGGCAAATCAAGAGTTTGACCTACATCCTCTGACTTCAAGAGCGTTTTGCTGTGGCCAATCTTCAGACCAAGATCAGCTTCTTTGGCGATCTTTGTACCAAGTGAGGAACTTCAAGGACATACCGGATTATAGTAGCAGCAACATTATCAAACCCAGAAAGGGGGCTACTTGTTGGCAAAGGTGGAAGCATGGGCAAACCTCCTTCATCAAGAAAATTAAAAAGGATGGAATGAGTTTTGGTAAGAATAGAGTACAACTGTAGGATAGCATGCATTGTTTCAGATGGAAGTCGGTTCTTGATATCAAAACAAGCAATCTCAATAGGTCACTTCTGCTCATGCATATCTATATTTTCATCATTTGCTGAATCTTCATTCCCGTTGTTTTCAATCCGTGAATCTGTTGAAATAAAGCATCTGTGTAGATTGTCATCATCAAGAATGTTCTCATACTCCTCCAAAAGAGCCATAATGATGGCTTGAGCATTATTAATAGCATGTGCAGCAACAAGAAGTTGGACAGAACTATCACCATTCATGTCGAAGTCATCCTCCATCAGTGGCCCAATCTGACCCGTCCCATTTTGAGTCATACACATACATTGGACTAGTGATGAAGTAGTTTCCTATGGCTTTTGTCCTCATCACTACAAGGAAAATGTCAAAAGATGACGCTTTTTAAGTGTCAAGATAGATATAAGATGACGCTTTTTAAAAGCGTCATATATTAGACTGTCGTCTTTTTAAATCACATACGTTGACACTTTTTAGAAGCGTCATCTTCTTTGCACGTCAACCATGACGCTCATAGTAAGTGTCATTATTTGAAACATTGACGCTTTATAAGTGTCATCATATGTTAATAATTTCATTCATGTCAATATTGACACTCAATGAAGCGTCATTGTATAGGTAGAAGCAACATTGACACTCAATATAAGTGTCATCTTATAACTTTTTATTTGTAGGAGCAACTTTGACACTTAATAAAGCGTCATTGTATAAGTAGAAGCAACATTGACACTCAATATAAGTGTCATCTTATAGCTTTTTTTATTTGTAGGAGCAACATTGACACTCATAATAAGTGTCATCGTATAGCATTTTATACCTTGACACTAAAAAAAAATGCCATGTTTTTTTAACATCAACCTTGACGCTTTTGAGAAGTGTCATCTTCTGTTATTCAAGTAAAGCATGACGCTTTAAAAAAGCGTCATCTTATCTCATATAAAATTTTAATAGCCCAGAAATTAAAATGTCCTAATTATGCCCTGTTTTATAATTTTCTATCAACAATTAAATTAATAATGAAAACTTAATTTAAGAATCTCCATTGACAAAAAGTATCAAATATGGTCTCCCTTTTTCACTATTACAATTTATCCATAAACATCATACATAATCAACAACTAAAACCAACAATTTTACAACTTCTTCTTCTCAACTTTGAATTGTTCATAACCTTCACTACATCTAGTTTTACATCATTTTTCTTCCAAGTGCAAAAGGATGGTTGTAACTCACTTTCTAGATGCTCAATCTGCAAAATAATTGAGAGGGTTACATATTTATTAGTATGAACAAATAGTTAAGAAGCAACTTTGTAAATGAAATGTGTATATGCCAATTTTTAAATTTCCAAAATATCTTTCTTCCATTGCAATAAATTTCAAAATATCAAAAGAACTCAACAAACTCCAATAATTTTAGTACACCAAATTTCTAAATATTTTAGAACTCTTATTCTATTTTTTTTTTAAAAAACAAAAAAAAAAAAGTTTTTATCTCATTGACTATTTTGGTATGATTTTTATCTTATTTATGAAACTTCAACCATTAACATCTTCTCATTCTTCTTATAGGTTGTACAAGACATTAGATGTTTTGCATGAGAAGGAACTAAGGAATGAAAAAAAAAACAAAAAAAACTAGAAGTCCAAAAAATTATAAAATTTTAAATTAACATATTTATGTAAAATTATAAAATTGTGTTAAAATATCTATGTTCTTCTTATTGTATTAGTATATCAACATTTAATAATATGAGGATATCTATTATCTAAATATGGAACTTGCATGAAATGATCTCTAAACATGGAATTGATTCATAAAACTTACAATAACCACAACATGTTACCTCAAAATTCTTTTGATGATATATTTTGAATTGTTTGTGGGTGTCCTTCATCAAGAGCAGTAGTGACGTTGTTAATAGAATGACCTATGCCTTTTTGTACAACCTGAAGAATATATAATAAACAATTTAACAACCAATTAGTAAGAGGTGCTATTTCCTTCCATAGGCTTATTTGTAAGAAGTCTTAAACTAACTTCCTATTTTTGTATGTAAAAGAAAATGGAAGTACAAGATATTATAGACTTTAAGCCCATTAGTATAGTAGGAGACCTTTATAAATTTAGATTAAAGAAGTTTATAAAGCTAGTAATCTTAAAGACCAAAAATGCTTTTGTAGAGAATAGACAAATTCCTAATTCATGCACATGTAATGAAACTAAAGGCTCTACGAAAATGAGCTTGGACATGCAGAAATTTTTGTAGTTATGCTATTGTAGGATTTTTCCAAATCTAACTGATAATAATTTGTAGAGGAAATATACAAAAGTTGTTACACCTACCATGTCTACTTGGCTTCACCTCTCAATATGCCAACTATACATCAATCATAATAGAGCAACCCCTAAAATGATCCATATTGAAAACACTGCCAACTGGGAGTACAAAGATATACATTAACAAATTATCATTGTGAATAAATCCATTATAAAATTAACATTAACAAAATATTGACTACATCTTTAAAAGAATATGAAGTTGTATTAGACTATAAGTTATAAGAGGTACCTTCAAACATGAGTAATGATTAACTGAGTCACTAACATAACCCAATCTGATCGAACTTCATTAATTTCCATTTCACTATATGATTTCTTCCCGCAAAACTAAATTGGAGTGACATATACAATTCACTAAGTTCAATTGACCAAAAAAAAAAAATGCTATAGTAAAATGACCAACCATATGAATTGAATTGAGTGCAAACCTTTGATGTTAGTTGGTTTGGATTAGCAATGATTTCCTTCATATATCTCATCACGTAATACCCACATTCCACACTACCTGGTTTTCTTGGGCACTATGGGAAAAGTATCAACAATTGCAATAAACACTAGAATGATGTTCTTACTTCTTTAGCATCTTATTGATGATCATATTAATAACCATCCATTTTCTAATTTTTTCATAAATTAAGTGGTGAAGCAATATATTTTAATCTAAACAAATAAGTACTTACAACCACTTTCACCCAAGTTGGCTCCCTCTTTGATGTTTTCTGTTTTTCTGGTGGGTTGATTCTCATTGCCCTACAAAAGGAATTAAAAAGATGTTATTTAGACACTATCAATTGTATTAAAATAGGAGAAAATATATACTTACATGTTAACTATGTCCTTAAGATCATCACATGGTTGACAGGCCATTGGATCAAGGTAATATGCAATCATTTTCTTCATCTCCAATGCCACTAACACCCAATGAAAACTAAAGAAAAGAAATGAAAATTGTAATATAGTATCCACAAATTCAAACATCACAAACTAACTTACAAACACCATATTGATATTTAGGATAAAAGGTTACTCTGGGTTGTATGGAATAAGCATATATTCAGCATGCTTTGTATTCTTTAGTCGATCTGCAATAACCCTTGACCTGTTTTCCTTGCTTCCCTCTCCTATTCCAGCTTTTGAGACCAATGCTGGATTGACAAAAACATATCGTTCGGCCTGCTTTGCATCAATCAACTTTCTATGCAAATGCCTGATTATAACCCACATGACAAGTTATCAACAATCATTATAGGTCATTAGAAAATAACCTTCTATCTCATAATCTTGTGAAAAGTCATTCAAAAATTATAAAATCCCTTACCAGATGTAGTATAAAATACAATTGGATGACACTTCTTTTGATGATATTATCATTTCCATATCTTCTTTCATCATGAAGGTCTTGAAACTCTCACCAAAAACATCCTCTGGGAAGTTTATAGGGTATGCTCTTGATGTACTCAGCATGAGGCCAACCAATGTCTCAAAATTTTTCATATCTTGTGGTTTTTCACCCTTGGATTTGACTTCAACTTCATTTACTTTTTGTTTCTTTGCTTTTTTAGATGCCTGTACAATTAAGAACCATGGTACAAATCAAATTAACTAGTTATATATATATATATATATATATATATATATATATATATATATATATATATATATATATATATATATATATATATATAAAGTCACTATAAAGTTTGGTAATTAAATTTACTTACTAAGATGGGAGTACGGATGATGACCAAATCAGTTGGCCACAAAACTTGGTAACCAATTGTAGCCCCAACAGTAGTAGTTTGTCCAGGAATAGGAATGGGAAGGGGTGCACTTGAATCATAAGGAGTATCAACAACTACTAAATAGTTGGGACCACATTCAAGTATAATTGTTCCACCTGCCACTATATTTTCCTTGGTGCTTGTGGCCAGCTCACATTTTCTAACCTACAAAACTCAATTCACAATAATCACTTCAATATTAGTGGGTTTATACAAAACTAACATAAATGCAGTATCATCATCAATCACCTTATAGCTCCTATTACAATGATAAATGCAATTTCATTTACATTCAATTGCAACAAACTTGCATGATAACATTTCAGTCCATTGCATATAACTTAACCCATAATTTAGACATATCCTATTATATGTTGCCACATCAAAGAAGACCATATATGTTGCCACCAACATTTGAAGTTAATTCAAACAAAAAAATTAAATTAAATTATTTCTCGTATTAGAGGAAACTTTGTCATCAAATTAGCTTAATTGAATAAATACCTTCTTCTGTGGTTCTATTGCTTCTGGTGGGGTCACATCTTCAACTTTACGGATTGGCTTATCCACTGCTTCTGGTAGGAGAAGTTGTTTTTGCTTCATGTTTGAACTGCTAACATCAGATTGGGGAGTAACAACTCCTACTTGAGTCAGTTTTGCTAGCACTTCTGCTTGAAATATTCTTTGTTCTTCTTTAGATGCTGCTATGAAATCCCTGACAGCACGATCTGCAGCACTATTGAAATATTGGCGAGGTGTGTAGTGCTTCCCTTTGGCCCTAACTCGACCACTATACTCAGGAGTACCCAATGCTTCCATAAGTATATCATTACTTCCACTAACACTTCTACCATTCTCTTGAGACTCTTTCAATAGCTTGTCCTTAAAAAATATTAATTATAAAGTTAAATTGCAAATTTGTTATTGTAAATAACTTATTATAAATATATGTAATTAAAATTGAAAAATATTCACTTACTATTTTCTCAATTACTGGTATGGCCACTTCATCAAAGGTGCCGTCCTTTTTTTCCCTTGCTTTCTTCCACAATATGCTTCGATCAATAGTTTCAATTGATCCACTTGCAACCATCTTTCAAAATAGGACAATGTATAATATAATTATCATATAACCCTATTATGTATTATGCATAAAATAAATAAAAAACAATTAATAGGCTTACACTTACCATCTCTTCCTCAAGACCGTCATATCCTTTCCTACTTAGATGGTGATTATAAATGTTTTTCTTTCTTATTTCTTTTTGAATTTCTCGATATTCCTATAAATTAAAATTTTATAATTAATGAATGTGAATAAGAGGTATGTAAAGAGTCTTAATTATACCTTAAAGTTGTCAGACAATCTATCTTTGACAAATATTGTCCAATCTTCATCCTCAATAAAAGTATATTGAATTGGTGGTCTTTTGAGGAGCTCCGGTTGGTCTTCAAAAGGAAGAATGTACTTCACCGTTAGCAAGTTCTTAAAGGACCGAAAACATTTTCCCATTGTTAACATACAATTCCTCCTGCTTTTATGATTTAATGAAAAAGCAGTCTGCACATTAATACCAAACTTTAGTAATTTCAAGAGGTTAAGAATGATAGACATTTTGCATCAAAGTGATTTAAATAAGAAATGGTTACCTCAATGCTGTCCCATAACTTATCCTTCAACTGTTTAGGTACAACATGCCAAGTTTTATATCTTATTGGCACCATAGTGCATGCTAACACGCCTAAGTAGTTTGTTAGATGAACTGCTGATTCTCCTATGAAAATGCCATCAAGATTGTACTTAATCGACAACTTAACCCCCTTGCTTCTGTTTTTTATAATCATATGCTTCCGTGTCATCCCTCTGTACTTCCTTTTTATGGGTTTTTCTCCTTCCTTTGTCTCCATTCTTGTAACAAAAAAAAATAAAAAATGATAAAGATTAGTTAAAATTATATTGCATATAACCTAGTCAAAGAATAATTGTAAAACATAACTTTTCAAAGAAACAAATCCATAATCATTGTACAATGAAATGCAATAGATCATGAATTCAATAGATCTTTTTAGAATTGTTCATCATATAACAAGGATAACACTTCATTTAAACTTTTTTTTGTCCCGCTTTGTTTAACATTTCATTTATTTTAAGCAACCCAAGGGCCTTTGTATAAGAAAGCTAAATTTGCAGTAGGAATTTCCTATAAGAATCAACATGGAATGAGCACGTGGTTTCAACAAGTTCATCAAGTCCATAAGAACTTGTGAATGCTTTTGGACTATCGGTTTGTGTTACATTAAGTTTGGAAAACACAACATGCATATTGATAATAAAAAATTTCATAATTTTTTTACTCACAAACATAACTAATTTAGTATCTTCCATGCACAATTTAGGGAAAAGGTTTTAGTAAATATGTTATTGGGAGATGTTAAAGAATGATCAATATTTTGTGCAAAAAAATAAAGAAAGGATAAAAATTACCTATTTTGTGGCTGTTGCAACCCATTCCATGGCCTTTATTCATACATTAGCATTAAAATACAGCTACATAGAGGATTTGTTCTCAATCCAAATCCCCTCACAATCGCCTCGCATACATGTTGCATCTGAGTCTTCCATTACATCAAACGCTTCAATTTGTGGTAATGCCCCTATAAAGGGATGGTGTTCAATCGAATTGTCAACAAAGTCTTCACCTCCTTCCATATCCAAGAAATCTTTTTGAGGAGTTGACAAAACAACCGACCATCTTGGATCAAGTTGGTCTTGCACATAAAATACTTGCTTAGCTTGGGATGCCAAAATGAAAGGATCTGATTTATGAGCAATTTTGCTAAAGTCAACTAATGTAAAGCCAAGATCATCAACTTTTATGCCATTTTTATTATCAACCCAATCACACTTGAAAACCGGTATCCTAAACATGGTATAATCAAGGTCCCAGATCTCGGTAATAATGCCATAGAAACAAAGCTCACCAAACACTGGATTTTGATCCTTTGCACTTGCGATTTGCATTGTTGAAGCTACAATACTAACTCCACTATTTTGGGTAGTTCGTAAGTCATCTCGTTCCTTGGAATGGTATCGACACCTATTAATGACATATCCATGATATTTAGAGACATAATGGCTAGGACCATGAGCTATCCACTTAAGGGTTTCAGATATAGGTTCATTATTACCAATTGCAGCTTCAATATGTAATTATAAATAATAGTTATTATGTATGTTAAACATTAGTAAAAAGAATACTTCACATTATAACACCATTCCAATACCTTTTTTCTCAACCAATAAGTAAAAGTCCATAGGTGTTCATCCTGAAGCCACTTTTGTCTTTTTGATTGACGAGGATTTTTCAATTTCAACCATTCCATGTGCTCTCTATGTAATTATTTATAAGAAATTCAAAGTTAATGTCTTAAAGTTATTTTAAGTATCAGTTAAGTGTTAGTGGTTCTTACTCAATATAAGGTTGAACAATAGTTGTATTCTCTAAAACATAATGATGTGCATGTAACCACAAATTGGAATCAATTGTCACAACTTGACCTCCAGGTATTGGTGCCCCAACTTTTTGGTCAATGTTTGCACTAATAGGAATCCTAATCGCATCTACATTTGATAAATACTCTGTACAAAATTCAATAGCTTCCTCTGTAATATAGCATTCAGCGATACAACCTTCGGGCCGATTACGGTTTCGTACATACCCTTTCAAAACTTTCATGAATCTTTCAAATGGGTACATCCACCTTAGGTAAACTGGTCCACAAAGTCTCACCTCCCTTACAAGATGTACAGTAAGATGAAGCATGATATCAAAGAAGGAAGGTGGAAAGTACTTCTCAAGCAAGCATAATGTCACCACCAAATCATTTTGTAACTTATCCAGTGCAGACACATCAACCACTTTGCTATACAGAGCATTGAAAAAAAAACTCAATCTGCAAATAGCATGCCTTACATGCTTTGGCAAAAGGGATCGTAATGACATTGGCAATAACTGTTACATTATAGTCATGCGATTTAAGACCATAAAGCTTCAAGTCTTCCATTGACACAAGGTTTCTCATGTTAGAGCAATAACCTTCAGGAACCTTTAATTGTGATAAAGTTTGGCAAAAAACCTTTTTCTCCACTTTAGATAACGTATAACATGTAGGTGGGAGATAAGTTCGATTTGATTCAAACCTTGGCCCCAATTCACACCTTAAGCCCATCTCTAGCAGGTCTAGGCGAGAATTAAGTCCATCTTTCGTCTTGCCTGGAATGTTGAGTAAGGTACCAATGATGCTTTCACAAACATTCTTCTCTATGTGCATTACATCCAAGCTATGACGAACATGTAGGTATTTCCAATACTCAAGATCAAAGAATATGGACTTCTTTTTCCAACAATTTGTAGTATTGACATTCAACTTGCCTCGGGAGTTTTTATTTTTTCCCCATGAATTAGAAATGACACCAATTTTCCTTAGGATTTCCTCTCTACTCAATGGTTGCGGAGGTGAGCTAAACTCTTGTTTACCGTTAAATGCCTTCTTTTGTTTCCTAAAAGGATGGTTGCAAGGAAGAAATCTTCTGTGACCTGTATATGAGTTCTTTTTCCTATGCTTCAATTTGTGAGAGAATGTATCTTCCCCACATACGGGACATGCAAAATATCCTTTAACTACACAACCAGATAAGTTTCCATATGCAGGAAAATCATTGATTGTCCATAGTAGAACAACTCTTAATGTAAAGACCTTTTGCTGATGCACATCATAACATTCAACCCCTACATCCCACAACATTTTTAAGTCATCCAATAATGGTGCCAAATAAACATCAATGTCATTTCCAGGTTGTCGTGGACCTGATATTAATAAAGATAGCATCATAAACTTCCTTTTCATGCACAACCAAGGAGGAAGGTTGTAAATAACCATTATAATAGGCCAACAACTATGTCTACTGCTCATTGAACTATGAGGATTTATACCATCTGCTGAAATGACAAGTCTAAGGTTTCTAGGTTCTGAAGCAAAATCAGGCCATCTGTAATCAACTAGCTTCCATGATGGGGAGTCAGATGGATGACGCATTTTACCATCAAATTCTCTTTCTTGAGCATGCCATATGAGGTCTTTTGCAATTTTTGGGGACTGAAACAATCTTCTAAATCTTGGAATAGGAGGAAAATACCACATTACTTTTGCAGGGACTCCCTTCCTCTTTTTAGTACCTGTTCCATCTAACTTCCACCTTGAAGTTCCACAAGTAGGACAAGAAGTTGCATCCTTCAACTCATTTCTATACAATATGCAATCATTGGGACATGCATGTATTTTCTCATATTCCATTCCCAATGTATTCAATGTTTTTTTTGCTTCATACATAGACAGAGGCAACTCATTGTTTAGAGGCAACATATCTCCAAGAATACTTAAAAGCTCTGAAAAGCTTTTATCAGACCATCCATATCGTGCTTTCAGGTTGTATAATTTGACCAATGCAGATAACTTTGTAAAGTTTCTACAACCAGGATATAAAGGTTTTTGAGCATCTTCAAGTAATGTTTCAAACAATTTTGGGTCATTCTTACGATCATCATATGCAACTTGAACCATTTCTATTGTACTATCCACATCGTTAAATTCAACTGTATGATGCCATTCTGCCCTACTAGTTGGTGGTCCACTTGGAGCAGCGTCTCCATGCCAATACCATGTATGGTAACTCTGATCAGTTCCATAGAAGAATAAATGTTCTCTAATTTTTTGAGGAGTGTGGAATATCATATTACCACACTGAAGGCATGGACATTTCATGGAGTTTTTATATATGGAATATTGTAATGCAAATGCGATAAAGCTTTCTACCCCATCTGCATAATCCTTTGATCTCCTATCCTTTGACATCCAAGAACGATCCATTTGATGTACAAGAGATAAACACAACTCCTAGATACTACCAACAACTAAAGTTATTAATAAAATCCTATTAATAGGCTTAAAATATATAATCTACCAAATTAAAATTTCCCACATTGTCACTAAACTTAGACCAATCCAAAAAATGACAATGTGCAAGTCATCTAACAATAAGCAATATGACAAGAAACATAATTAGTATATTAGGTTATTCAATATTAGCATAAAAAATGGATCTTAGTTCATTCATGATGTTTGCTTTATTCATGAATAGGAATGAAAAGCAAGATCTAACTTTTAGTCTTCTCTTATATTATTGAATACACCAAGTTTGAAAATTTTAAAAACACATAACCACATGAGACAATGATACCATGAACTAAAACAATTAACGAATGGAACTAAGATTCGAATGAATAGAAGCAAGTGATTTATACATGATTTAGGCATTCTAACATCTCCAACATCCTTAATTAGGTGGTGGTTCCTATCCCATATAGGAATACATAATCCCTATGTGTCAATTGCCAATATACTTAAATTCATTTTAAAGAAATTTCGGCAGCATTTCCCTATAGTTCTCCAGTACACAAAATGGATAAGGCACAATATGTGACCTTGTCCAAATATGCACCCAGAGAACAAGAAGAAAGACTACCAAATTTTCTAAAAATTGAATTAAGAACAAGCAATTAACTTCATAGATATCATGTTTTCCTATACTGTCCAACTGGACAATTCAAACATCATTTGCAGAGAAAAGATCTCTATCACATGGAAGACAAATTTAGTAGTTGTCAACTTGAAACTGGCTTAAATATACCCACATTTCACATTTTGACAACTTATTGTCTTAGTATGTAATAAGAGAAACTTCTGTCTCACAATGATACTTGAATGGGAATTCTAAGGTTTCATGCATGCATAGTTGATTAAAACTAAAACATAAATGCTTATTAAAATATTACATCTAGTTATGTATTATAAATTATTCATATCAATTGAAATGGTGAGAATAGGAAAATATTGTTTGTAAGCATCACATTTTAGACCTAAGTTCACAAACTTTGCTAAATCCATTAAAGACCCACTACATAAAGTTCATGTTAAAATTGGTTCATCTCCAACCCCCAAAATGATTTATCAAAGTTACTCATTTTTTAGAGTCTTGATTAATTAGATAATCAATATAGATACATATAATTTGTATTAATATAATATCATGATATTTTTTTCATTTTGTTTTTAGGCTTAGACTTGGGTAGATTTCCCAAGTAAGGCTAAAGTAGAGCTAAGCCGCACCTTGACATGTGTTCTACTTATGTTGGGGGTGACCATTCTAGTTTGTGGTCATAAGTGGGGTGTCAAATCTCAATTAGTTTATTGAATAGATGAACCAAACATGACGTTATTATTAATTAGATAACATGTTGTGTAACCCATTTAAAAATGAAGTTGAATAACATCTTTTGTAACATAAGCAATGAAGCCTATGTCAGATTGTGAAGCTTAAATTAGTAGTAAATGTTGCACTTCGCTCGGGATGTCGGGGGTCGAGCTGCCCAGTCATAGGCAGCAGTTATTGAGTTCCATGGCACTACATCCCTTAATAAAAATTGTTGAAAAACTTTCTATGCATTCCAAGAGCCCATATCTTGAAATGACATTTCATCAAACAAGTTATAGGCAGTACCTACAACTCCATGGAAAGCAAGCTCCTTTCGGCATGAACCATTGTACACAAATGGAACAACACCAGAACCATTTCCAAATCTTCCAGAGAACATAAGAACCAGAGAACAAAAACAGAGGAGAGACACAACTAAGCCTAAAAACAGAGATATAGTATCTTTTTATCGAAAATGCAAACCAAGAAAATAACTGATAATAAACAAAAACCACAACAAATTTACAAGCATTCACACTCAAATCCCAGAAATCAATAGTGAAGAATGTGAATCAATGGGAAAACGAGAACATATGGGCTCGTACCCTACAACTCTCTCTTCTGGGTTTTTTCTTCTCTCTTCTTTTCTTTCCTCTGTTCCTCTAGTTCTTCGACCTTTCCTCCTTGCTTACCTCTTCAACCGAAGGCACCTGCCTTTGCTGCCTCTTGCCTCTCCCAACCTACGAATCTAAAAAAACCCTAGCTTTCTCTCATATCTCCATTCATTTCCTTTCTCTCAATCCAGCACCCAAATAGTCAAATCGGTGGAACATCCATGAATGCTATCTTCTTGATTTGGAGTAAGAACTTCATTTTCTCAATCGAAATTGGCTGGAGCTTGCTGGTTCAGTTAGAGACAGATTTGGTAATGAAACTTGAGTGTGGGCATCGGGTATGGAAAAGCCTTTATATTACATTTATCTCTTTTTTTTAATTGAAAAATGTGAGTAATTATAAAATGAACAGAAAATGACGCTTTTAAAAGCGCCAAGGTTGAGGTTCTCCTACAATGGCACTTAAAAAAGCGTCATTATTTGAAATGCATTGTACAATGACGCTTTTAAAAGCGCCAAGGTTGAGGTTCTCCTACAATGACACTTAAAAAAGCGTCATTATTTGAAATTCATTGTACAATGACACTTAAAAAAGCGTCATTATTTAAAAACGTCATTATTTCTCCCATTAAAGCGCCAAGATAATGCAAGCGTCATTAATACCCATTTTTGAGAATAAATAATGGCACTTTATATAAGCGTCAAGAAAAAAAGCGTCATAAATTACATTTTTTATAGTAGTGCATGAACAAATATGTGATTAGTTGTAGCATAGAGGATTTATTATCGACAGCGAGATGACCATAAACTTCACCAGAAAGTCAAGCCGTTTACCATTTCTGCAGCCCTCTTTAATCCCCAATTTTGCATCCCAAACACGACCAGAATGTTCTATGCTTTAAACATAAATTCTTTCTTTCTAGATTTTTACAAAGCAGTCTTTACTGCTATTGACTTGAACAGCCAGCATATGAGAATTGTACTCCTCGACTGCATCAATAGTCTGAACATGGTGTTGATGAGGCCATTGATGAACATATATTCTACATCCCAGATGGTAGAAAGTGTAACTGAGCACCTTTAGAATGGTTTTCAGAAGGGTTCTGCTGGGATTGATTCTGTAACTCAGAAAGTTGGAACTGGTCGAAAACTTGTGAATTCAAAATTTCATTATGGTGCTCTCCTCTCCTCCAGGCTCAGCCTTTACTTGACTGTTTAGATCAGATGTCGACTGAAGCTGACTGAAAGCATCATTCTTTATCAAAATTCGGTGTTGCTGACTTGATGGCTCCTGTTCTGATTGACTAGCTGATTGTGGCTTCATACATACAACTTGTGCATTTTGCAAATTTGATTGATTGGGTATCAAAGCGGAGTTGATTTTGGATATTGACTACAAGCTAACTGAATCCAAATTCTGAGTATTCATTGTTGATCTAACTAATGTTTTTTTAAGAATAACTTCTCAAAGTTTTCCAAAATCCTTATGCCTATAGAAAGTGATTCTGAACGCCAATAACTTCTCCCAAATTCTATCTTTCCAATCTTAATATAAATTGAAATCAGGGAATTCAATTAGAAACTCATGAATCAACGCTCCCTTTTTCAGGTATCCCAATTCACCATAAGCCATAATTTCATGAAATGCAGAATCCAAAGAAAGTAACAAAACCACATCTAGTCTCTGCTCAAAGAGAACTAACACTTCATCATAAAACCCAATTGATCCAAAGCAGGAAACTAAGGAATTAATCAAATCTTCATCTTTGGACATTTCTTCAAACACACCGTAAGCACCTCAAATAGATTCGAATACCATACAGGAAGAGGGATAGAGAACAAATAAAAAAAAAGATGTAAAACTCGAAGAAGAAGAGAGCGGAAGATATTGATCAATAAACATAAATAGCTCCACTTCAAATATTAATCTGTGGGCTAAGGACAGAGAGAGCAATGCAGAATGGGATTTAAACGAAAAAAAAAACAGAGCATGATCAAATTCAAGCATGGAGTCATGAATTTCAGAAGACATCAATGACACATAATAGAATCAGAATCCAAAACATGGCAAACAATTGAGTAACCAATCTCAACAAAACAATTTGTGGCCTTTTCTGTCCACACCAATCAACAATATATTAAATATTCAGAAACGAACACACAGAGAAATCGAATATGGGTAAGAATTCCAAGAATAACAAGAAACATACCTAGACAAACTCGGTTGCAATTACTCTTTTTTTGCTCTTGAGCTTTTCTACCCAGGCCCTCCCAAAATTTTTTTCTTACGTATATATATTTGCCCCCAAAACCTAAATCTGTTCCAAAAAGGAAAATGTCCCATTTTCTTTCTTCATTTTCTTCATTTTTGCCATTTTTTTTATTTGTATTCGCCTCCCAAAAATTCAATCTGATGAAGGAAATCCACTTTCCTTTCTTCTATTTCCCTTCATTTTCGAAAATCAGAACGCTTCTCTCTTTCTAAGTAGGATTTCCTCTTTCCATATGTATGCAGCCACATTAATACCCTTTTACCTCCAAAATATTTTTCTTACCTTCTTGGAGTGCACGTGCCTTAGTGAGAGTTGATCAACAACCCTTAATTCTCTTGTTAAACGATAAAAAAGGAAAATAAAAAAGAATAATAATAATAAAAAAAGAATTAGCAATCTTGCAACACATAAAAGAATAAAGTAAAATAAAATAAGATAAGTAAAGATAGTAAAACAAAATAATAAAATAAAATAAAATGAAATGGTTAATCCTATGCAGGCCATGCAAGTCATGCAACTATATGAATCATGCAAGAGAGACTAAAAAAAAAGTCTAATAGGCCAAGTGTGCCTAAGAGGGCCTAAGTGAACCTAGACGAACCTAAGGTGTCTAATGGGCCGGGGTATACCTATACGGCCCTAGGGTGAGACTAGATGGGCCTAGCTAAGTCTAATCTAAAGAGCATTTAAGTGAAGCCTAATCTAAACTTGAAGGGCAGCCAAGATCATAATGCGGAGCCGGATAAACCCCTTTTCAACCAAAGTTTCCAAAGTAGCTCAAAAAAATGTAAGCTACACGAGTAGTAATGGGCCATCAATGAACCGCTGTGGAGCACTGGAAGTGAACTTAAAGACATGTACTAAAGGGACAAAATGGAAGGTTTACACAAGTGCATTGAATACTTGGTCATATAATGTCTCAATCGGCGAGTGGCCTAAACTAATGCCAAACAGTAGCGCTCAATCATGACATATCTCGTCTCATAATCTAGCATCATCTTACTCAGGTAATAAATGGCTTGGTCCTTGCCCGAATCATCGAATTGAGCTAACATGAAACCCAAAGCTATGTCTGAAACCGACAGGTATAAGAGTAAAGGACATCTTGGTATAGGAGGCACTAAGACTGGAGGTGACAACAAGTACTCTCTGGTCCTCTCAAATGCATGCTGACACTGATCATCCCAAACGGTAGGTTGACTCTTCCTCAAGAGTTGGAAAATGGGCTCACAGATGTTTGTCAATCTAGAAATGAATCTATTGATGTACTAAAGTCTACCCAAGAAGCCTCTGATCTCTTTCTTTGTCCTTGGCACAGACATGTTAAGGATGACTTTGATCTTATCTGGATCTGCCTCTATGCCTCTCTCACTGACCATGTATCCCAAGAGCTTCCCCAAAAGTCACTTTAAAAGTGCACTTCTTGGGATTCAGTCTCAACTTGAACTGTCTAATCCTCTTGAAGAATCTTTCAAAGGTTGCTAGGTGATTTACTCTATCTCGGGATTTCACTATCATGTTGTCTATGTAAACCTCGACATCCCGATGCATCATGTCATGGAATACAATAGTCATTGCTCTCTGATAGATAGCTCTTGCATTCTTCAACCTGAATGGCATGACTCGGTAGTAGTAAGTACCCCACTTGGTAATGAAGGACGTCTTCTCCATGTGCTCTGGAGCCATCAGGATCTGATTGTACCCCAGAAAATCCATCCATAAAGGACAACATCGAATGACCTACTGTACTGTCAACTAGCATGTCAATGTGTGGGAGAGGAAAATCATCCTTAGGACTGGCCTTGTTGAAATCTCGGAAGTTAACACAGACTCTCACTTTGCCATCATTTTTGGGAACATGGACGACGTTGGCCAGCCACTCGGGGTACTCGACCATAGATGGAAATCCTACACTAAGCTGCTTCTGAATCTCTTCCTTGACCTGCAAGCTCCAACGAGGGTGCAATCATCTCAACTTTTGCTTAATCGGTCTAGCATGGGGCAGAAGTGGCAAACGATGCTATATGATAGATGGATCAAGGCCCGACATGTCCTCATAAGACCATGCGAAAACGTCCAAATATGATTTGAGCAACTGGACGAGGCTATCTCTCTCATCTATAGATAAATATGATCTGATCCTCAACTTCCTAGGCTGATCTACTATGCCGAAATCAATAATCTCTGCTTCTCCTACAACCGATGAAACTCTCTGATCAATGGGGTCCGGATTGGAAGCAAAAGACGAGTCATCATCTAAATCATGCCGTGTAATCTCATCGTCTATATCATATATATGTGATGTGGGTGAGGAGGGTGCAGATAAAGTAATATCATAAGAGACAGGCAGATACTCGAAAATGCTCAAATCCATAAACGAAGAGTCATGAACATCGTCAGAATGGTAAACAAATCCTGATAAAACATCAAATGAAAGAGGTGGGCCCACAAAGTCGGACGCTCCCTCAACTAAGCTAATAGGGTCGTCAAACAAAACATCAACGATATTGTCCTCTGTAAACTCCTGAGCAAGGGCAGTCTGGATCTCCTCAGCAATCTCGATGGCAGACACCCCAAAGAGGTTGAATGGCATAGCAAGCTTAGGCCAAATCATCTCATCAATCTGGCTCATGTTCATCGCGAGCATCTCATCAATGTACTTATCATGTGGGATAGCTTCATCCACCATGTCCCTAATCTCAGCAAATGTCCCGTGCTCATCGATCTCATCGGGAAATAAAACATCTTAAGACTCACACAATCTAGAGATGATGGGGCAGCCAATGCAGATGTGGAAGTGCCCGGAGCTCCATCACTCAACTATAGTTGATGGACAAGACGCTAAAGCTCGGCCTCCTGAAAGTGCTAAGTCCCCCAATGATCCCGTCTGAAGGCATTTGTGGCTCCGACGCCCTCACGAAGTAGTCCGCCAAGCTCATGGTGTATGGGCGAACAGGATAATCAAACGACGTGTGAGTCAGTCGGGCCCTCACCCTCTCCTTGCGCAATCGCGCCATATATAGATAATCGGCCTCCGTAGGGATGAACCCGAGTCCGAATGGTACATCGTGATCCGGGATAGCCATGAACTCATTGGGCCTGTGCTGACGTCGCCCCAATCCCATGCTAGGCAGATAAAACATGCTCATCATCATATCAAGTACTACAGTGCTGCCATGTTGGTCGAATGACATAGCCACGAAGTCTCGACAAAAATCCTCCATCTTCAAGGTCTGCACCTCATCGAATGTGAATCAAGTCAGAAATAAGTCGTCATCACTGTGACTAATCTGAAGCACCGACTTAGCAGAAATGAACATATCTCCCACAGACAACACTGTGACGACCTGGCCATCTTGAATGAACTTCGCCTTCTGATAAAGGGAAGAAGGAATGACCCCAGCTTTGTGGATCTAAGGTTGGCCCAAAAGCAGGTTAAAGGATGTAAGAATCCTTAAAACCTAGAACAAAGTGACAAAGGTGGCCGGATCTATCAGCAGCTCAATCTCCAGATTGCCCATGACCTCCCTCCGAGTGCTATCGTATGCTCGAACCGTCTGAGTAGAAGGACTAAAGTTAGAGGGCGCATAGCCAAGGGCGATGACTATGGCTAGAGGACATACGTTCAGGGTCGAGCCATTGTCCAGAAGGACAGATGGGACTCGACGACCTGAACAATTGATTGAGATATAAAGTGGACGTGTGTGGTCTGAGCCCTCTAGTGGTAAGTCGTCATCAGAGAATACTATGCAAGTGGCTCTGCCAGCCATCACCATATGGATCAACCCATCCCGAGTGGTGGTAGTCTCGACTCTGATTTGGCTCAAGGCTCGAATCAATGCATCTATGTGAGTGTTGGAAGATGCCAGGAAGCTCCAAATGGAAATACGAGCCTGTGTGCTCTATAACTGCCTTAAAATCTCGTCATCCTTCCTTTTGACCTCCTCATGGGATGATGTCCCCTCCAAAGGTCTAGCGGCTATGGGAGGTTGCTGTCGTACCACCTTACCCCTATGAATAACATACTCTATATCAGGAATGTGAACATCATCAACATATGGAGTTCGAACCTCCTCAATATCCAGAATAAAAACAAATGGCGTCTGAGCATTATAATGCGAGAAAGTCAGTGGCACAACAGTGGTCGTCTGTACTGACGTTGCCTCAGGAACTAGTCTGAATGGTGTGGGCATCCGAGGGCCCAAAGTCACTCAACCTATCTCATAAATCCCTTCTGATACTATGGGTTCTAGCCTTGACTCATCCCAAATTAGCATGTGGATGTGATCGTTGAGCTCAGCGAAGTTGATGGAGTATCGTTGAGCTCAGCAAAGTTGATGGAGTGCATGCTATCGACCGGAGGGGGAACCACGTGTATAGTGTGAGCCGGTAATGGGTTTGTGGTTATACTTGGCTGACCCAAGTGAACCAAACCCTGATCAATCAGATCCTGGATAGCATGTCTTAAAGCAGTACAACGATCTATCTCATGTCATGGCTTCTGATGATAAGCATAGTGTATATCCATCCTGAACTAAGGCGGGATAGGCTGAGGGAAGGGTCTGGGAGTGAGATCCGTTAACAATCCGGCCTTGGTGAGTTTCCAAAGAGCTTGGCTCAATGGCATATCCCATTGTGAAAACCGCATCTGGGCCCTCAAAGCAAAAGGAGCAGAGACCTACTAAGCTTTATGTCTAGGATAGGATGCTGTAGGTCTCGCTGCAAATTGTGCTGCATAGCACGACTATCCTATGGCAGAATATGAAAAATGAGGCCTCTCTATGCCCTGTGCGGAGTGGTAAGGTAGTGCTAATGTGGGAGGCATGTAGGCTTGATCATATGACTGATAAGGTGCTTGTGGCTTATACTACTGAGGTGCATAAGAAGAATGAGTCCCCGTGAACTGTGGGACTGGCTGATGACGCATGGGAGGCCTTTGACTGGTAGAACTAATAGCACTCACATCAATCGATCTCTGTCATCCTAATGGTTTCTTTCCCTTAACATTAGTAAGGGAAGAATCTGTCCACAATCCTCTTGAAATACCATCCTCAACATCATATAAGGCCAAAACTAGAGAGCCAAAGTTTGTGAAGGGTACTCCAACCACATGCCTAACGATCCTAGGCTGCAAACTCCTTAGAACCATCTGTATCTGATCTCTCTCTGGTGGTCTATCCACAATCTCAGCTATCTTCCCGTGTCAGTGGGAGATAAATGAAGAAACGGACTTCTCTGATCTCTGCCTCAAAGCCTCGAGCTCTCTCCTCGACACATCTACGATAGTGTTAAATGAAACTTGCCGTAGAAACTCCTGGGCCAAGTCATCCCATGTCTTGCGCCGTGAGGACTCTAAAGACGTGAACCACTGTTGGGCTACTCCACTCAGAGATAGTGGGAGTAAGGTGATCATCTGTGACTCGTCTAATCCGTGGGCCCTCATCACTGTGCTATAGAGTCAGAGGTGAATGCGAGGACAACCAATGCTCGTGTACCACTCAATGTCGAACATCCTAAACTTGGCTGGCAAACTGGCTACTAGTATACCCTCAAGATCATCCCAAACAGCTGAACCGTTAGATACTCTCAACTGTCTCATACCTTGCTCAACACGGTTCATACGTGTGTGAGCATCATCAATGATCGTGGTCTAAACTACTGCAGGTGGGGCAACCTCAGAATGACCATGCAATGGATAAGGTGAGGCCTGAGGCCCTGTCGGAATAGGTGATGACGGTAAAGGTGGCAATGAGTCATGAAGTGTCTCATCTTGAACTATGGGCGGTCTACTCTGCTGACTGCCTATCTCCTGCCTGAGACTGGCCAAGGCCTCCTGAATAGATGCCATGGCGGCCGTGAACTGATCAATTGTGACAACCTGCTGATCCATGTCTAATATCTCCGAAAATCGGACTAATCTCCCCTCTACTCTGACCCAAGATGGTAAATCCAGACTGAGAAAAAAACGTTGATCCTGGAACATGAGAAACAGAATAAGGGTACGACACAGGGAAAACACAGAAGGAATGCTAATCTGAATTGAAATGAGCAAGACATCAAAGTGTAGACGGATTGTCCGATCGTAACTCAAACTCATACCGATCTTGGTGCGCTTTCAAATAAAGACTAAAAGAGGGAAATCTGAATCCAAACTATGACAAAAGAGGCTCTGAAGGCCCTCAGATGCACCCACGTGTAGGGAGGAAGTCCTAATAGAAGGATCTACAACTCAACTTACAAGGTCAAGGTGGCTCTAAAAGGATAAGGGTGGACTTTAAAACATCCTTAGCAGAAGTGATCATACCCTTCGGCGGTACGCAACCCTCTGCACGCCCTCGAAGATATGGGATGCTTCCATGCAAGGTGGTCATCACCTCTACACATGCACTACCTCGACACCCTAGGGGTTTTTTTATGGTGAAACCTTTTGAAACTCTCAACGCTCAACGATCAACTAGAGTGCACAATGAGTGGTGTGGGTGCATTTGAAAACCCTATGAAGCTAAAACAGAAGAGGAAACACATTGACCGCACAAATATCCATGAAACCTAGCTTTGGGCTATACAAGTCTTCAATGATCTGACTCCAATCGACACCAATGTGTCGGTCACCTCCAGAATGCTTACAAACATCGATATAGCTCGTTGTTAGACCCTACTCCTAACCTTTAGCTCAGTCAGAGAACAAGCACACACAAGGCCTCACACTTGCAAAAGTGAGAGCTGGAATGAAGAAAATGACTGAGATTAGAGGGTTGGAGGTAAGGGGATAGATGTGCGGCCCACATGAACAAGCAACATGCAATCACACAGAGGAGGGCAGTCATGCAACATACAGTCAAGCAAAGTACAGATATACCACTCATGTCCACACACAAGATAACCGAGAATATGACAATCAAGATGAATAGTGACAAGGACATCATGCTTTAAGATGATCAATTTAATACACATGCAAAAGAATCAACATGTTAAGTCAGACGATATACAACAATGAATCTATACATGTGCGGTGAGCAGAACGATCATGACAAAATCAGAGTTACTATGCTAAGCAAGGCAAGATGATTAATTACTAAAATCAGCATGTCAATGTCCGAAACAAATATAACAATGAAGCACAGGAAAAATCGCTATAATCGGAATCATCAATCATGATAATAAATCAATATAATCAGCATGTCAATGTCCCAAATGAATACAATAACCAAGCATGTATCCAATGATATCCAGAGCTCTTAATGTGCAATCAAGAGATAGGCACCCAATGATCGACCAATCAAATGCCATATTTGCTTCATTCTAAGTTCAATCTTGACCTTGTAAACGATTCCCAATGGAGTTGCCATTTTGTGGACCCTATTTTGCATGATGCGTTCCCACTCAATGACGAAATTCGTTTTTTTTTATTTATTTGGTGAAAATTATGATTTTTAGAAAAGACTTGGAGTCGCCACTTATTTTTGTTTTATTTTTAAAGGAAAAAAACAAAATAAGAAATAAAAACCCTAAGTGTGCCTTCTAAAGGAAAAACAGGTCCATGAAAAACCAGATATGGGCTCAGGGGTCAGGTTACTTATTGGGAAGGTACGATAAAGACCGTAACACCTCTCTTCTAGAATATCATATCCCATTGGATAAGAAATACATATCTTAAGATATAATTTGTAATTGGATAGGATATCATGAGATAGAGATATATATATATATCTTATGGACATGATATTTTAAGGTAGCATATCCAATATGATATGTTATATTATATTATGTTTATATTTAGTTTGTGAAATGATAAAAAAATAATATGGAATATATATTATTTTCAATATTTAAAATAAAAAATGTATCACATTCCAATATTTTCTATTTAGAAAATGAAATCTCTTATATTTAATAATATTCATGATTAAAATATTTAAATTTTATAAATAAATTTTTTTTACATTATGTTATTTAATATATAAAAATAATTTATATATCATATATTAATATTATTTTATAAATATTTTTTAGTTTTTTTTAACCATAAATTTAATTTATAATACAAAAATTTATTTTGCAAAATGAGTATATAAAAAAAGAAATACAAAATTGATAAAAAATTTTATGATAAATGCAATATGCATATTTTATATTTTAGCATGAGATTAACATATCCCATGTAAAAAGGATAAAAAAAAGGGTGGATAATATATCTCACCCCTTATCCTATCACATGTTTGGTTGAACATAAGATATGATAAGTAATGCAATAACTTATACTATCCTATCATTAACCAAACATGGGATATGATATTATCCTTTCCCTTATCTTATCCCATGTCATATCCGACCAACCAAACATGCCTTTAGATTACATTTGATTGGTAGGATATAATATGATATGTATATCCTAAGATATCATATCTTACTGGATAGAAAATACATATCTTAGGATATGATTTTCAATGGGATATGACATCCGTAGATATATGTATGCTATGAATATGATATTTTAAGGTAGCATATCCAATGAGATATATTATATTATATTATATTATATTTATGAAATGAATAAAAAAATAATATGGAATGTATATTATTTTCAATGTTTAAAATAAAAATTATATCATATTCCAATATTTTTTATTTTAAAAATAAATTTTCTCTTGTGTTTAGTAATATTGATGATTAAAATATTTAAACTTAAAAAAAAAAATATTTTATTCAATATATAAAAATAATTTATATCATATATTAATATTGAAAAAAATGGGTATTGCTTTGAATACTACTAATAATAACCAAAAGTCCAATAGGGAACACTCAAAGGGGGTGAATGAGTGATTTAAAATAATATTTGTAAATTATAATCACTTTTCTTATCCCAAGATATTATAAGGATAACCTGGACATCCAAATAGGATTTCACCCCAATTAAAAATAGGATTTAATTAAAAATAGGATTTTTATGGTTAATTGATATCCAAAGATTAAAAGTATATGTTGAATTATGTTAGGGATAATAATAATCACTACCACAATGACCAACTTAACAAATCAATAATTGGTTATAATTATAACCATCATAAGATAACCAATTCAACAAATTCAATAATTAATTAACCAATCAATCTGATATATTTAATATTTTCAATTAGAATAGATGCAAGAATAAATATAAACCTTTTAGAAAAGCCCTGCAAGATATTGGGTTAAGACAAATGAACATATTTTAGGTAATTCAAACATGATGTCAAATATAAAAAGATAGACAATGAGACATAATATTTTTATGTAGAAAACCCCCACAAACTATGAAGATAAAAAACCACGAGGTTTAAGACCTATCAATTGAAATCCACCATTCGAAATCAAGTCACACAAATTTACTTGCCCGCTTTACCCTAAAGACTTACTTTCTAGTACCTACAACTTGATCCATGTTTGTGATGCAACAACTACCTATTGTTCCCTAGTAAATCCTCAAGTCCTTTCGAAGGGATTACGATCTTCAACCAACAATTTAAAGAATCAAAACCTTGAATGAGATAATGGGAATGGTGGAATGATGTGGCCATAAGGCTTTCCCTTCAAAGAGTACCTCTAAAGAATAAGAGGCCTCTAACAAACTCTAATATCTCTATGATCTTTCTAATCTCTGATCTCTAACCCTTAAAGGAAGGTATTTATAGGTAAAATCCATAAGGATTTTGGTATCTCAAGTTTCTAGATTTGAGTTTGATTGAAATTCATTCAAAACACGTTTCTAAATTTGGTAGAACTGTCATGACCGCTTGAGTGTACTTAGGTGGTTTAAGCGTTCTAACCACTTGAGCGGTCCCTGTTTTTTGAAAAATCATTTTGAAAATCTTTTAAGCTCAACAACGATACCAAACCTTTTATACCCCAAATAAGCCTTATATGCTACAAGCCAAACTTTTTTAGATGCACCTGTGACTTCTTGGTTGATGAACAACAACCATTGATCTTCAATGGAAAACAAGTCACCATCAAAATGGACTTCTATGACTAAACATAAATTGGAACAAGATTGCTAATATGAAACGACATTAAATGTCCTAACAATCTCCCCCTTTGGCAATTTTGTGACAAAACATTATTACATAAACCCACCCATACTCTCATAATGGAGTTTACATAACATATATTAACACTCACTTAAAACTAAAGTAAAGGAAACCTTTGCAACGCTTTATAGTACTTATCTTCCAACCTTGTAACTTGTACACATACAAAAAACTATACTAAAGGTAAAATAGTGTGAGGAATAAAATAATATCGTGAAAGCAAAATAGGATAGTTAGAGACTTTGCTTGATGCCTTGTGTAAGTATGAAAAAGGAATAGATTCTTGTAATGACACCAAGGTACAAAGCAAAGATCAAAATGAATTTGAATATATATAAACCAACCAAACATAATAGAAGCTAGATGAGACATAATAGATCAACTATGATGCTTAAGGATTTATCTTCAACCTGAAAATAGGCAGTGATAACCATGGGAAGTAGCTCTTGCAACTAGGATTAGTTCTAGAGAGATAGAAAATTCTAATAGTAATATTCTTCACGAAGCATCCTTGTTAGGTATCTCTCTTGAACTCTAAAGTCGTGCTTCCTAAGGTTGATTTGGTTTACTCTAATGTCTCATGTTTAATTTCCTCCAATATTTCAATTAAATTCCCTTAATTAATGAATTGAAGAATTCAAAGAATTAAAAAAAAAACTAACTCCCCCTAAATTAAGGAGTTTTTGTTTTCACCATTTTAACTCTCATTTTTAGGTGAATTAAATATTCAATGTTTTTCCCTTCTTATCTTTTTTAAAAGAGTTAAATATGCAATTATCTCCTTCTTTTTGTCATAAAAATGACAAGTAATAGAAATATAAACACGTGAAAGCACATAAAAGATGAGGAGAAAGATCAACAACAACAACAACACACACACACACACACACACACACACACACACACACACACACACACACACACACACACAAACAGGATAAACAATAAATACAATCCAGATCAATAAATGAACATAAATAGAAACAAGATAACTAAGCATTAGGTGGCAATGGCGCAAAACTCGAAGCACATATCCATTATAAAAACAAGAGAAATCTTCCGTAGGTGAAGACGAAAAATATTTTGGATATGGTGATGCTAAAGTATATGCTTGGGAAGAGCTAGCGTCACCCATCCTTTAATGATGCACAAACCTTTCTTGTAAAATCCATCTCATGCATCAAAACTTGATTGAGTTAACTTTCACTGACACCATCTCTGTAGAATATGATTCTATGAGGTTTTAGGGTTAGAGGAAGAAATGAACCCATAAACTTAATGTGATGACAATGGATAGATGAATAATATCAAACTAGGGCCTTCTAACAGGGTAAACAATCCATTGGTAAAGCCATAGGGTCGAAAGGAACCTGAAATGAAAAACCCTGACGGGTTTCAGGTGTCCTAGATGGGGTCACCTTAGCCATATCTAAGAGAGTACCAAAAGGACACAAAAATTGAGAAAATTTCAAGTAAAAACTAAACCACTAGAACTATTCTAAATGATGCATATAATAATACTATGAAGTTAAAAACTCGAAAAACAAATAAAATTGACCTCAAATGACAAAGAAACAAAGTCCCAAAATGCTTGAGAGAATAGTAAAACACTTGAAATGTTAAAAGGCACGCTGTAAGAGTTTTTATGCTCAAGCATACTGCTGGATACAGATTAATGCTTGAGTGGGATGCTTGATGAATGTGACACTAGATGCAACTTAAAGTGCTTGAGCGGTAGAGACGTTGGACGTGGCTTGAGCACTTGAGCAGTAAGGATACTAAATGTAGTGATTGAGCGACTAGAGCCTAAATTGAATTCTAATTAGGGGTAAAAGACTTAACTAGCTAACATATAAACATGGATTGACACTAATTGAAACAAATTTTAAATGAAAAAGAGCAGACAATTAAGTTCATAAACTTTCAATATTAGCTCAATTAGTCATAGATGAAGTAAGTTACTTCAAATAGTACACATCAATCCAAGCAAGAATGAAGTTTCAAGATCAAAGGTCAAAGTTAATCATAATCTCAGTTTTGAAAACCCAATACATAACCATCAATGTATAAGAGAGTTAACATAGAAACATAAGAATTGATTTTTAAGGGAATATGACTTACTGTCTAGTTCTATATTTCAAAATTGATCACTTAGAGAAGAGATCTAATCAAGCCTTTGGTCAAATTAAAGAACAGATCCCATCAATTTGAACTAAGATCACTAGATTTCTGTTTAACATGGCCTCGTTGATCTACATCTAGCAAAACTTGAGTCCCCCTTACTATGATATCTTTTTCTTTTGAAAGTGAAGGCATTATACACCATGCTCAATTGATTTTTCTTTTTTGTTTTCATTCATGGTTGCCTTTGTTTCCATTTTGGGGGTGTTTCCAAATGTTTCAAATGAGTAGCATACCTTTAAGAGCATGAATCTTGGACAAGAGTAAAAGAGTTATGCTTAACCAAAGATTCAATATTTTGTACCGACTCACCTCAGGAAGCAAATAATGATCATAATCAAACAAGGTATGTGGATAATAAGATTTCAGTAAGACAACGAATCCTTCCATAGCAATCAAAGTCTACTTCATGAGTTGAACTTAAGAAATCTCCCCCTTGATTAAGTACAAGATGTAATCTATATTGAATTTCTCACATACAAAGACATTTAATTACTGGGTATCAAATACATCAATAGTGATTAATAAATATCAATGATTCCATCCACATCAAATCTTATAGATATAGTATATTTTTCTAAATAACAAACTTGAAACATTACGAATCATGCTAATATATCAAGTAAATAAACAAAAAACATATGCCCAAAACAAAATAAAGCCAAAGGAAACAAAAAGATATAAACATTAAGCTTAACACCTTGGAAGCCTATACCTATGAAGATCTATTGATTAGGCATATGCCTATGGATTTCCAAAGGTACTTAAATCTAAGAGAATTCAGGGGTTTGGTAAGAATATTTGTCAATTAATTTTTAGTGGGGACAAATTTTAGAGAAACAACCTTCCCTTCAATAAGATCATTAATGAAATGATGACGAATTTCAATGTTCTTAGTACGGGAATAGAGAATAGGATTCTTTGAGATATTTATAACATTAAAGTTGTCATAGTGTATGCATATGGTTCCTTGCTCAGTTCTATAGTCTTTAAGCATTTGCTTCATCCACATGAGTTGTGTACAACAACTCCCAACAACAATATACTCAGCTTCGGCAGTAGATAAAAATATAGAGTTTTATTTCTTACTAAGCCAAGCCACAAGACAATCACTGATAAAAAAAAAACAAGAAACACCAAATGTGCTTTTTCTATCCTTAACATTACTGACCCAGTCAACATCAGAATATCCAACAATCACAAGATAAGAGTCATAGGGATACCACAAACCATAATTAAGAGTCTCATTTATATAACGAATAATTCTTTTAATATACATTAAGTGTGACTTTTTGGGGTTTGCTTGATACTTAACACAAGCTCCAACACTAAAAGATATGTCAGGATGACTAGCAGTGAGGTAAAGTAAGCTTCCTATCATACTTCTATAAAGCTTTTGCTCAACATCTTTTCCAGATGCATCCTTGCCAAGCTTAGTGGTAGTGCTCATAGGTGTCCTAGAGTGTTTAGAGGATTCTAGTCCGAATTTCTTCACAACTTCTCTAGCATAGTTGGATTGAGAAAGAAAAATTGCATCTTCTAGTTGCCTAATTTGCAATCCTAGAAAGAAGGTTAATTCACCTACCATGCTCTTTTTGAATTCAGTCTTCATCTCTTCTACAAAACTAAGGGCAATGTTGCTAGAGGTAGCTCCAAAAACAATATTATCAACATAAATCTGAGCTACTAACAACTCATCATTAGGCCTTTTTATAAACAAGGTTCTATCAACTTCCGCTCTTTCAACCTTTTCTCTAAAAGATAGGTTGTAAGCCTCTCATACCAAGCTCTAGGAGCTTGCTTTAATCCAATAAAGAGATTTCTTCAAACTATAGACATGATTGGGGAATTTTAGATCCTTGAAACCCTTAGGTTGCTCATCATAAACTTCTTCACTTAAAATTCCATTTAGAAAAGCACTTTTGAGATCCATTTGGTAAAGCTTTATCCTCAAGGAGCATTATATCACTGAAAGTATTCTAATTGATTCTAATCTAACTACGGGTACAAATGTCTCTTCATAATAATTCATCTCTATCTATGACTATCCTTGGTCAACTAGTCTTGCTTTGTTTCTCACAATGACCCCATTTTCATTTTGTTTGTTCTTAAGTATCAATTTTGTACATATGACACGTTTATCGTTAGGCCTAGGGACTAAATACCACACATCATTCCTAATGAATTGATTTAACTCTTCTTCAAGTGCGATAGTCCAAGATTCATCTCTTAAAGCTTTTTCCACATTTTTTTGCTCTAATTGGGAGGTATAGCAAACAAGACCCATTTCATTTAATCTTGATTGTCTCTTAGTAACCACAAGTTCATTCATATTACCTATATCATTTGAGATTGGGTGGTTCTTAGGTATTCTGGATCTATGCTTATCCCTTATTTCTTTAGGAGTGTCACCTAGAGGTACAACTTCACCATTGTTAGGGTCAATGTCTTTTTCAGGGATATCATTTGGGTTATCTTTAATAGTCTTCAAGTCTTTAGGGTTATCCCCAATTGATTCTTGGGTTGAAATTTGATTATCAATTATATCATGATCATACTTAGTATCATTTATAACTACATTAGAAGATTTCTGGATGACTTATGAATTTTGATTATAAAACCTATAGGCTTTACTCATAGTAGAATAACTTAGGAAGATACCTACATTAGGTTTAATATCAAACTTTATAAGGTTCTCCCTATCCATAAGAATGTAGCACTCACTACCAAAAGTCCTAAAATACTTAAGGTTAGGTTTTCTCCTAGTTTATAATTCATAAGATGTCATCTTTATTCCTGGTTTAAGAAAAATCCTATTAACAGTATAACAAGCAGTATTAATAGCTTCTGCCTAAAATTTCATAGGGGTATTATGCATGTAAATCATCACCCTAGTCATCTCTTGTAGTCCTCTATTTTTTCTTTCAACCACTCCATTCTATTGAGGAAGGGCTGAAAACTCATGTTTAATTTTTTTTTTTTTGATTCATAAAGGAGGTCAACATCCATATTGCCAAACTCTCTCCCATTTTCACTCTTAATTCTTATAATTTGATGACCAATTTCTATTTGTATTCTATTGAATAAAGACTTCAAATGTTCTATGGCCTCATATTTCTCCCTTAGAAAACTCACAAAGGAGTATCTTGAAAAATCATTTACTACCACAAGGACATATCTCTTGCCACCTCTGCTTTTAGTTCGCATTGGACCTATAAGATCCATGTGAAGAAGATCTAAAGGTCTAGTTGTCCTTATCTCCTTAACCTTTTTATGTGAACTCTTAGTTTGTTTTCCTTTCAAGCACTCACCACAAATGGGTTTAGGTTCACCATTAAGTTTAGGGATACCTATAACTTTTTCAGTATTCACTAAGTGCACAAAATCTCTATAGTTTATGTGACCTAGTCTTCTATGCTAGAACTCAATAGAATCAAGCTTAGCCTTACTGCACATAAGAGGTGTTTTAGAGTTAGGTTTTATTGCATAAAAATTATCAACTGTCCTATGTCCTATGATGACCACCTTTCTCTCTTTATTAACTACCTCGCATAAGTCTTGGTGAAAATTCACTTTGTGGTCTTTATTGCACATTTGACTAATGCTTAGAAGGTTTTCTTTGAGTCCTTCAACACATAACACTTCATCTAGTTTGGGACAACCAGGGAGAACTATACTACCCTTGCCTTTCATTTTAGCTAGGTTTCCATCTCCAAAAGTAACAACCCCACCATTATAGTTTTCCAAAGAAGTGAAAGAGGATTTGTCTCCTATCATGTGTCTAGAGCACCCACTATCAATGTACCACTTACTAGAAGATTTAACTTTAAGAGCATCTAACACAACTTGACATTTGGACTTATCATTTCTTAATTGAACTTGCTTAGTCCTAGGTGGTAACTTGGAGGAACTAGATTGACTTATAGGTTTTTGATTGGTTTTATTCTCCTTCCCATTATTTAAGATGTTATTTTTAAGGGAATTAAAATCATTCATAAGTCTATTCATTTGAGTTTCAACACATTTCTAGAAACTTAGTGTAACATTTAAATTAAGAGTGTTTAGTTTTCTTATAGTGTGTGCATAGTGATGTTTTTTTAGGAGATTCTACTTGGTTAGGGGTATCATCCTTACCTTTGACAAACAAAATTTCTCCACTATAGGGAGTTTCATCTTTGTTAATATACCCCAAACCTCTTTTGTTACCATATGTTTTGCATTTATCAAGTATTTCATTAAGCACTTTAGTTCCAAGGTGAAAATTTTCATTCATAGATGAAGAAGACTTATTATTCTTGATTTATTAAGTGAGGACATTATTTTTCTCAAGGAGAGAATGATGCTCAAATTTAAGAAATCTAACTTCCTTAAGTAAATTAGATTTTTCAGCATTAAGTACATCAATCTTATTTTTAACTTCATGATTTTTCATATAACTCTTAATTAATATTTCATGCTTAATAACAAGATTGTCAAAAAATTTAACCTTTTGTTCATCAGTAAACTCATCATCACCACCATCACTATCACAATTAGAATCATTCTCATGTTTCATAAATGCAACAAAAGCTAACATGTCATTGGGATTGTACCTTGCATCTTCAAAAGTTGTAGAAGCACTGTGTTCAAAATCTGAATCACTCCATGTTGCTTGCATAGACTTTCTAATATTTTTAAGGCTAGGACACTCTTGAGAATAGTGTCCCACACCTCCACAATTAAATCATTCAACTTTGGAGGAACCTTTTTCTTTCTCATTAGATGATTATTCATTTGATCTTTTTCCTTTTCCAGATTCTCGATTCTTATAAAAGCTTTTGTTGAATCTTATGACCCTTTTAATTCTTTTGCCATATGTGTCAATTAATCATGAGTTATATCATATGGTATTTCAATATCTTTTTCCTCATTCTTAGAAGCTTTAAAGGCAAAGTCTTTAAGCTTATGGGAATTAGGTAGGGTCATTTCATATGTTTGAATGGATCCTGTAATTCATCAACTCTCATGGAGTCAATGTCCTTGGTCTGTTCTATGACAATTATTGTAGGTCTAAATCTCTTTGGAAGAGATCTCAATATTTTCCTAACTACCTTAGAATTGGGAATAGGTTCTCCAAGGTTAAATGAAGAACTTACAATATCACTCAATTCTGAATAAAAGGAAGAAAAAGTTTGATTTTAATGCATCCTAATATTCTCAAACTTAGAAGCAAGCATTTGAAATTTAGAAATCTTTATAGTAGACATATCTTCATGAGTGACTTGAAGAATATCCCATACTTCCTTTGCATGATTACAATTTGCTATCCCGTGAAACTCATTTTGAAAAACTCCATTAAAAATACTAAATAAAGCCCTAACATTACCTTCACTACCTTCATTGTCAGCTTTGCCTTATTCATGTTTAGGTTTAAATTCTCCTGTAGATCTTCCTTGAGCATCAAGGATTAATGGTGGTCCCCAACCATATTCAATTGACTCCATTGAAAATTCTAAATAAAGCCCTAACATTACCTTCACTACTTTCATTGTCAACTTTGTCCCATTCATGTTTAGGTTTAAGTTCTCCTATAGATCTTCCTTGAGCATCAAGGATCAATGGTGGTCCCCAACCATATTCAACTAAGTTCCACACCCTTTCACTTTGCATTTTAAGGAAAACCATCATTCGTGCTTTCCAATGAGAATAATTATTCCCATCAAAATAGGGTGGACTATTCAAAGGAGCACCACTTTTAGATTGTTCCATATAAAACTTACGGGATCAATAAAAATTTGATTTTTAAATAATATAAACAATAAAAATTGGATTTTTAATCAACATGATAAAGAATCAATTTTTTGTCCTACTCTAATACCAATTGAAAAATGGGTATTGCTTTGAATACTACTAATAATAACCGAAAGTCTAATAAGGAACACCCATAGGGTGGGGGGGAGGGGGAAATGGTGGCATGAATAGGTGATTTAAAAAATTTAAAACAATATTTGTAAATTATAATCACTTTTCTTATCCTAAGATATTATAGGGATAACTTGGATATTCAAATAGGATTTCACCCCAATTAAAAATCTGATTTTTATGGTTAATTGATATTTAAAGATTAACAATATATGTTGAACTATGTTAGGGATAATAATAATCACTACTAGAATGACCAACCTAACAAGCTCAATAATGATCCCAACCAATCAATAATTGGTTATAGGTATAACCACCATAAGATAACCAATTCAAAAAACTCAATAACCAATTAGCCAGTCAATCCAATATATGTAATATCTTCAACTAGAATAGATGAAAGAATACATATAAACCTTTTTGAATAGTCTTGCAAGATATTGGATTAAAGCAAATTAACCTATTATAGGCAATTCAAATGTAATTTAAAATATAAAGAAATAGACAATGAGGCACAATATTTTTACATGGAAAACCCACATAAACTATGGAGATAAAAAACCATGAGGTCTAAGACCTATCAATCAAAATCCACTATTCGAAATCAAGTCACACAGATTTACCTGGTTGCTTTATCCTAAAGACTTACTCTCTAGTACCTGTAACTTGATTCACATCCGTGACACAACAACTACTTGTTGCTTCCTAGTAGATGCTTCGGTCCCTCCGAAGGAATTACAATCTTCAAACAATAATTCAAAGAATCAAATCCTTGAATAAGAGAACGGGTATGGTGTGGCAATAAGGCTTTTCCCTCAAAGAGTACCTCTAAAGAATAAGAGGTCTCAAACAAACTCTAAGATCTCTATGATCTTTCTAATCTCCGATCTTTAAACCCTTAAAGGGTTACAAGGGAGGTATTTATAGGCAATAGCCATAAAGATTTCAATATCTCAAGTTTCTAGATTTGAGTTTGATTGAAATTCATTTAAAATACGTTTCTAAACTTTGCAGGACTATTATGACCGCTTGAGCCTCCTTGTTTTTTGAAAAAACATTTTGAATACATTTTAAGCTTAAAAACAAAACTAAACCTTTTATACCTCAAACAAACCTTATATGCCACAAGCCAAACCTTTTTAGGTGTACCTGCGATTTTTCAGTTGGACGAATAACAACCCTTGATCTTCAATGGAGAGCAAGTCACTATCTAAAAAGACTTATATGGCCAAACATAAATTGAAACAAAATTGGCAACATAAAACAAGACTCAATGTCCTAACAATCTTGTCCAATCGATTAGCAACTTGCTTGATCAATCAAACATCTAGGCAATCGATAGATAGCAAATCATTGTTTGAGATAATGTATGATTATCATTCTACCTTCCTAATGAATTTGATATTCATGAATACCCCAATCTTCAAATTTTTTTCCTCAACTTTAATGTAATTAACATAGATTGCCATCTATGGAATGATGATAATAATGTGATTAATTGTTGGCATTTTTCTTGTAAACTAATTATAAAATTTTCATATTCATCAATTAAATCTCTTGCCAAAATTTTGATGAATTGACATTCAACATTGTGTACATCAACTAAATTTTAACTTAGCCTCCAAATTTAGACAAGTAATTGATAAACTAACTAAATAAAGTGGAAAAATATAGTGTCAATATAATAGAAAAACTAATACACAAATAGACATTGTAAAGAGTTAAAGCACAAATTTTAGCTTACTAATATTCATTGCATGCACAAGGAAAAAGTGCTCAAATGATAGAAATAGTAATATAAGCCAATTTATGAAATATAAGGACCAAAACCCGTGATAATTCAAAACAGAAAACAAGTACAATATAGATCAATTACAAACTATGCATATAGTTTATAGAATAATATTAATCTTCAAAGTAGCAACCAATATTATTATCTTATTTGAACATTATTTCCCTCAAATATTTTATAAAGTTTGAATGTTTGTAGATGTAATAATAGAAAGGGTCATGATCTTTTTCTATGTTTAAAAGTTGGGGTCCAAGTCTCAAAACAAGGGAATCGGAAGAAAAAATGCAAGGTATTTATTGAGTATTAATGTGGCATACTCATTGTTGATGTGATAAGGTACAAGAGTCACCATCTACTTTGCCAATGCAACATGAGTTGTAATGTGTTGGTTTTGTCAATGGGCCATTCATCATACTAAAATTCAAACAGAATTGGTAAAATTTTTAACATTGGATTCAAATGGTGGAATGAGATTAAAAGAAATATCCTATTGGATTCAGTGATAAGAGTGGAAAAAGGAAAACATCAGACCAACCAACCATTTTCTTAATCAATCCAACTAATCATCATAAACATAATTACCAGGACCCCTCCAAAATTTGTCCCCCAAATTAGGAGAACCTATTAATTGTACCATCAATTTATAGGATACTCCAATTTTACCCATTAAGTCTCCCCGTAATACCTCCGGTACATATAATAGAGGGTTGGGGCAAAGGTATCACGAAATTAAGCATTGAGAGAATGGCCAGGAAGAAGGTTAAGCTTCAGTGGATTGTCAACGACACCGCTCGTAAAGCCACATACAAGAAAAGAGTGAAGGGTCTGATGAAAAAGGTTAAAGAACTCAGTATTTTATGCGGCGTTGATGCGTGTGCCATCACCTACAGCCCCTATCATCAACAACCTGAAGTTTGGCCTTCCCCCAGTGAGGTCGAACGAGTGCTTGCTGACTTCAAGAGCCGGCCGGAGAATGACCAAACTAAGAAGGTCCTAAACCAAGAAAATTTCACCTGGCAGAGGATAACCAAAGCGAGAGACGAACTGGGGAAACAGCAGAAGAAAAACAGGAAGAGCGAGATTGAACATCTAAGGACCCAGTGTTTGAGTGGTAAGCGGTTGGAGGGTTTAGACAGCAGAGACCTGGGGGATTTGATGTGGGCAATTGATGATCAGTTGGAGGCAGTAAAGCACAGGATGAGTCTGGTTCCCGTTGCCCAGCCCCAAGTAGCAGGAGCTGGGGGCAGTAGCAGTAGTAATGCAGGCATTGGGGGGACTATTACTGGTATTGGTGGTGTGGGTGGTGTTAGTGGTGTAGTGGGAGCGGGTGCGAGTATGGGTATGGGTATGGGTATGGGTGTTTCAAATGTTGGTGCTTTTGCTGGTGTTGGTGCAGTTCTTTCGGGAATTGGCACTTTTTCTGGTGTTGTAGATGCTCCTGCTTATGCTGCTCCTCCAGGTACTACAGATTCAGTTTCAGGCATTGGTGCTCTTTCAGATGTTGGTGGTGGCGGTGTTCCGGGGGTCGTTTCTCTTCCTTTTTCCAGTATTAATGGTGCTGGTGCTGGTGCTGCTCTTGGCTCCGGTGCTGCCGGTAGTGCTATTGGTGCTGCTCAAAAGACCAGTTTTGAGCTCGCCATTGAGGCTCTGGAGAATCAAATATTTATGGAACAAAACCAACAAATCCAGAACGAAAACATGGTCAATGTATTGGGAGATCAAGAGATGCTACCATTGGACTATGACGTCTCCAATTTCTGGCGCAATCCCTACATTCACTGAGACTTCCATGGTCAGCCTAAAATCTAATCACTATTTGACCTGTTATGCATGTATAATTCCCTCTTTTTTTCCCCCTAAAATCTGAGGTATTGACTTATGATAATCATGGTTATTCATGCCTGTGGTTTCAGGTAGAGAGTCAGGCAGGCCTGATTAGTGATGAAGAGGTAGTGAGTTCACTTGTTTGAATTCATATGAGATGTATTTGATTGATTGAAATAAAGTCTCCAAAACAGTAAGAATAAAGTCCTGCTATCTGTTTCTGTTTATTTATATTGTCAGTTCTTGTGTATCTTATTTGTTAGTGTTGCTACCATACACTACAAATTAGGTTTCATACATAAGCTACCATTAGATTCCGTTTGATAGTGATTAGAAGAAGCTCTAAAAGGCGTTTTTTATTTATTTAAGAAAATAGGTATCTGACAACATTTAATATCAAATTGGGAAAGAGAGCACATTAATTACACTTCGGTATAATTCTAGATCCTGGATTTTTTAAATAAAATTTATCCCAAAATGTACTTACCATAAATAAATGTGTAAAAGAATCAATAGTTTTGTGCTTGAGCCACAATTAATATTCAAAGGGAGATGGTTACTATCTCAACTCTGGTTACTATCTGAACTCCATATATAATCCTTCATAGAAGACTAGAAATACGGTCAACATATATAAGAAATATTTGATTAAAACCAATGAGATGATATCCATAATTGAAAAAAAAATAACTTTCATATATTGAAAATTACACATATAACCTTATTTTGACATTTTTATCTTTAAACTTTTTATCCAAAAAGTACTTGATATGAGAAGGAATTTAAAAATTGTTATAGGGTATTTTTGTTTGAATGAGATTATATTTCATTTATGGATGTTATCCTTTTGAATTTGTATTTTCCACATCTCTTTTAATCAAATGACCTATATATCACCTAAATTTGGAACTTTTTTTTTTTTTTTACCATTTTTCTCTATAATCTAGAAGAAGGAAGTGCATAATAATTACACGCGGTAATAACTATGGATCGTCAATTATATAATAAAAATATCCCAAAGACAATACTTTTCCTTATGAAGGCGTGGTTGAGTAATTGTGAATTGCCAATAGCGTTGTAACACATCTCAAACAATTCGGTGGAGTGTAATGTCATCCTAAAAAAGTGAGGCTCTAAATCATCAAATAAGAGAAAATGGTAATAGAGAGAGAGAGAGAGAATACAAAATAAATATTCAAATGATGAGATAAATGAAATGAGGTTTCAAAGGGTTTAGTGAGAAAAAAGAGAAAGTGACTACTCAAAACATGTTGGTTCAAAGGTCTAAAATTTAGAAAATTGACTTAGCCAAAAATTGAACAAACAAGAAACAAAACAATAATGATAGGGTACTTATTGTTTAAATTAGTTGAGGTGTGATGAGCATTGCGCTTAAAGTAGATTCGCCCTCCTCGGGACATCAACCTCAGTGTAGTAGAGAATCAACGTTCTACCTCTAGGATTCAATAGCCTAGAAACCTCGCCTTAGGTGCACATTGGTGGCAAGGGGCAACACAACTCATAACACTTGGTAGATAATTCATTCAGGTAACGGGATGAATCAATTGCAATTGGAAACTTGCAACAACACTAGGTCAAAAGGCAATCACAGTATGAGAAGTTTGAAAAAGTTGTGTGATTGGGAGGTTGTAAGAGGCTTAAGTGCAGTGTGACAGGTTGGTTGTAGCACTCTTGGGTATGGTATGAGTGGTTTGTTGCATCAATATACAAGAAGATGCAATGTCATGTTGTAAGACTAGATGTGGGTGAAAGGCTTCTTATGCAAATTATATAGCCGCAATAGATGAGTAGGAGTAGTAGAAGACTACAACAATAGTAGATGGATATAGTAGCAACAAGTTGCAATAGAAGGCTATAGGAATAAGTACACCAAACTGCACGAACAAGTGTAGCAGGATATAGACTACAAGATTGTTGCACCAGTGTGATATGGCTATAACAAAATAGAAGAAAGCACTAGTGTACAAGAAAAACTGAAGGGAAAGTTGAGTGTAGAGGGAAAGCTAGAGAGAGCACTCTGTTGAGAGAGAGAGTGTGCAAAAGAGACAAAAAAATTGGTGTCAAGACTCTAAGTAGCACAACTTTTTATAGGCAAAGTCTAACGAGACTCTCCCATAGATGTTGAATGATCACAATAGATTTAATGTTTTTTTAAAAAAACACATTGTCTTTTGACTTGATCTATTCTCTAACTGAGAAGACTTGGCCACTCTTAGATGGGCCAAGTCCAAGGGATTGACAACAATTGTAACTCACACACCCTTCTTACAATCCTCCACAGAGTGTATGAGTGAAGAAGTTAATAATTAGAAGAAAACTAGAATGAAATGCATCAGAACGGGTGCCTATAGGATATGAACCAACCTTAGGATAAATAAGTATTAAGTCATAGAAACCTAGGGAAAATAAATTTTTATAAACTACTATTTCTTTACATAATTCAAGGAACTTATTATCCATAATGGTTTCTCAACTATGAGTTGTACAAAATGGTTTGGTGCTAATAAGCCATGCACTTGCCTGGATATTCATGAGAGCTTTAGAGAACCTGCCTAAGTTATTATAGGAAGTGGCCCCAGCTATACTCTCATATAGGTGAATCCATCAAGGTGTTTTGTTATTAAACACACCATTCATGAGGAATATGGTATTCATTAAAAGTAAATACTCAATCTTAGTTAATGCAAAATGTGCTTTATTTACACCATGGGGATGAACTCTTAGATAAGTATAGATGATAGAGACCTTATAGTCAACAAGTGATTTGTTAATACACATATGAACTTGCTTCATGGGATCTCCTTTCTAGTAGGTTAGGTTCCCATCACTGTTGACTTTTAGATTAGGTATAAGCCCCATCCCCCTTGATGTTTCTTTTATTAATTTCCTATTTAGTGGTTTGGTTAGAGGATCAACCAAATTCAACTCTAATTTTACAAATTCCAAAGATTTAATCCTTATCTCAAGTAGTTGCTATATAATATTATGCCTTAGGTGTATAGGTCTGTTTTTCCCATTAAAAATTTTACTCTTATCCTTAGTTATTGCAGTTTGGCTATTGGAACACATAGACACAAATAGTGTTGGTCTCATACATGAAGGGATATTTGTTAAGAGGTTTCAAAGCCACTTAGCCTTAAAACTTGCTTTCTCTAAGGCAATAAACTCAATCGAGTAATGAAAATTTATTTTGTAGACTTCTAAGAAACTGCACCTCCTCTATGAGTAAAAACATACCCACTAGTGGATTTCATCTCATTTGAATTAGAAATCTAGTTGGCATCACTAAATCCTTTTAGGACATTCAGAAATCCACTATAGCATAAACCATAGTCAATGGTGCCCCTCAAGTACTTAAGTACTCTACGAATAACAACCAGTGTTCCTAATTAGGACTCAAGGTATATCAACTCAATATCTCTACTGCATAACTAATATCAGGTCTGGTATAGTTTGCTAAGTACATTAAGCTTCCAATGATCTAGGCCTACTTAGTTTGGGCAACACAATGTTCCATGTTTTTCTTCAACTATGAGTTAAGATCATATGGAGTTGATACTAGTTTATAGTCAAAGTATTCAAACTTTCTTAAGATCTTTTCAACATAGTGTTCTTGAGAAAGTTTAAGCCCATAAAGTGTTTTAGTTGTCTTGATTCCTAGAATCACCTCTACTTCTCCGAGGTCTTTCATGTAAAATTTAGAACCTAGGAATTTCTTGGTCTCACAAAAAACCTTTAGGCTAGTTCCAAAGATTATTATGTCATCAACATGATTTAACTAGCCTACAAACCTTTTCTACATTTCCTAGAACCACATAACCCTTAGGTTGGTCCATATAAATTTCCTCTTCCAATTCCCCATTCAAGAACATAGTCTTGACATCCATCTAGTGTATCACTAGGTTATGAATAGAAGTTAGAGTGATCAATACTCTAATTGAGGAAATTCTTGTCATAGTGACAAAAGTGTCAAAGTAATCTACACTTTTCCTTTGTTTAAAGCCTTTGACAACTAAATGTGCCTTACACTTCTCTTTAGACCCATTTGGCTTTAACTTTCATTTAAAAATCCATTTACAACCTATAGTCTTTGTACTGGGAGGTAAATACACTATGTCCATGTATATACATGATTGATTTGATTTTATTGTTAATGTCCTTTGAGAATGGTGCATTAAGAGAACTTATAGCGTTGTGGACTTGTGATTTTCACATGCATTCCCATTTGATGGCAATATTCATTTTTTAATGAAAAACTATTTTTTTTTAAAATTAGAGTCATCACTTATTATTTTTTTTAAAGAGAAAACAAAATAAAAAATAAAACCCTAAAAAATGACCCCTTATTTTGAAAAAACATGTCTTTGAAAACCGAGTCCAAATCCGAGGCTCAGGTTACTCTTTGGGAAGGTACCATAGAGTATCAGTACCCCTCCAAGCCTTAAAATAGATCTTTACTAAATAAATTGATGTAACTATGGTAATTGATACGTAAATAAGTGGATACCATGAATAAAATAATATATCAACGCATAATCAAGAAACACCAAAATAAACCATGTACATTGAAAAAAAAAAACAATATTCAAGGAAAGAAAAGAACATACCTTAATATCATGTTAAACACTTTCTTAAAACAAAAGAGTTAGTTCATAAGCAATAATCTCATACAGAATATGCATTTCACCCACAATCAAGGGACATACATACAACAATATAGGAATTAAACAAAGTAAGGTAAATCAATCATAAGAATCAAGCATACATACTAATGGAAACAAAGAGAGAAGGAAAGGAAAAGTACCTTGATAACATATGAAGTGCTTTCACAAGAATGATGCTAACTGACAAAGAACAATAATGTGCTTAAAGAAGAATTAAATATTAAACCTATATATACATGTTATATGTACAACTTAAGTGAAATGACAATAATTCAACAATATTGAATAAAAAAAAAATCTAAGTTCAAAAGAAGTATATTTCATGCATACACAAAGCAAGTCACCATACACTATCAAAAATTAATTTGAGATATAAAAAAAGTATTTACTATCACATAAGTCACATCTACAATTCATTGTTAAGACTAAACTAATTTACAAGTGAGATAGAGATATCAAAATTAGCGACTTAGTCCAAATATACAACAAAGGGATATAACAATCAAGTTTATTAGAAAAATCCTAAATAAATATCTAGAAGCAATACTTTATCGAGGAAAAATTTAAACAAAACCCTCATTATGTCTATATTACAATAAAAAAGCAAGGATCAAGTGAAAATGTGCCAAACTACACCAAATTAAATAACAATGCACACATTATATAGGAATTTCAGTATCTAGTCAAAATAGGAAGGTTCACAAAACAAATCCTAAAAAAAATCTAGAATTTGAATTTAATTACAAAAGTTTTCATATTACATCTCCTACATATTTAGATTATTACCCAATTTTCCGAAAAGTTTAATAAAACACCAATTAATTCTAATTTATAAAAACATCCTAAAAGGTCTAGAACATGACAAAATTATATAGTAGGCATAAATCAATTTTTTTTAGCCAATCTATAAATGTGATAAAATCCTACAAAAAATCATAGACCATTTTTTGAGTGTCCAATTTACAAAAAAAAAAAAAAAAAAAAAAAAGGAAGAGCAAAGATACACAAAGATCATTTTTAAAATCAATTAAATAGCACCTTTATTCAAAATTAGGACAATGCGGTGGGTGCAATAAAAAAAATTATGTCTCAATTTGGAAAACCTTTTTTAATATTTTATGTGTCTAAAACCAATTTCAAGATGTCTAGAATCAAGAAAAAATATCAAAATAAATTTATAGTCATTTAATAATTTATTTTTGCATAAATATTTTAGGTGTCCAGAATTGGGTGAAAACTGGACTAGTGTAAAAACCTCTCAATTGAAAAATGGTTTTAGGCCCAAATTAAATTCATTTGACAAGTTTAGGACGTTAAGAATATCATAAAAATATAATAATATTTTTAGAAGAAACCTAAGTGTCTTGATTCTAATTTTTCATAACAAAGGTCATAGAGAAACCATGAGTGAAATAAATCCTAAGCGTAAACAATCACTACAATCAATGAATACCAACAATTTGTGTGGCTTATTCATCCACAAAAAACCTAAAATATTATATCCAAAATCTTGCAAATGAGAAGAAGTGGAAGAAATAAAAAACTAAAGTTAAAATTTAGTAACTTACCTCAAGTTTCTTCAAAATCCGGAGCACTAATTCTTTATCCACTCAAGCTAATTTTCTCTTCACACCCAAAAGTGTCTTCAATGGCTCTCCAAAAAATTCTTTTCTCTTCTTTCTATTAAGTACATAGCCATAAAATGTTTAGGCAAGTTTATGTCCTCAGTAACTAAATCATTCATTAGTAGGTGGTAGTCATGGATTTGAGATGATGCATCTCTATCCTTGGTCATTAGTGAAAAAATTGGGTATTGCTCTGAATACCACTGATAATAATTGAAAGTTCAATAGGGAACTCCTAGAGAGGGGGTGAATGGGTGATTTTAAATACTTAAAACAATATTTGTTAATTGTAACCAACTTTTTATCCTAAAAGATGTTAAGAATGTCCTAAATAAATAAATGATTGTACTAAAATCTTTAGTATATAAAAATACAATTTTTTAGCTTTTAGGGATACCCTACAATTGGTTAGGGATAAAATAATATAATTATTAACGTCCAAATTATTCCTTGTGAGATGTTATGCAAAAAAAAAATAATAATAATAACTATCAGAATAACCAACCTAACAAACTCAACAACGATCCAACAAGTCAATCAAAGATATCCTGAGAGAAGTTAGGGATAACAATAATTGGTTATAGGTATAATAACCATAACCATCAATATAACTAACTCAATAATCTCAAAGGCAAACTATTCAATCAATCCAAGATGATTAATATCATCAACCAGAATATAAGCAATAATAAAAAATATATAAAACGAGGCATAAATTTTTACTTGGAAAACCCTTACAAACTTGTGGAGATAAAAAACCATGAGGTCTAAGACCTATCAATCAAAATACAATATTTGAAATCAAGTCACACAAATTTATTTGGTCACTTTACCCTAAAGACTTACTCTCCTGTACCTACAACTTGATCCACGTTCATGACATAACAACTACCTGTTGTTCCCTAATAGATCCTTCAGTCCATCTGAAGGAATTATGGTTTTCAACCAACAATTCAAAGAATCAAATCCTTAAATGAGAGAATGAGAATGGTGTGGAAATAAGGCTTTCCCCTCAAAGAGTATCTCTAAAGGATAAAAGGTTTCCAACCAACTCTAAGATCTCTATGATCTTTCTAATCTCCGACCTCTTAGGTCGGATCTCTAATCCTCAAAGGGTTACAAAAGAGGTATTTATAGGCAAAAGCCATAAGGATTTTAGTATCTTAAGTTTCCAAATTAGAGTTTGATTGAAATTCATTCAAAATATGTTTGTAAACTTGGCAAGACTGTCATGATTGCTTGAGTTGACTTAGACCGCTTGGGCGCTCTAACTGCTTGAGCAGGATTGACCACTTGAACAATCACTACTTTTTGAAAAAACACTTGAAAACCATTTTAAGCTAAAATATGATACTGAACTTTTTATACCTGAAATAAGCCTTTATATGCCACGATCCAAACCTTGTTAGACATACCTGTGACTTCCTAGTTGGATGAATTGCAACCCTTGATCTTCAATGGAGAGCAACTCACTATCTAAAAATACTTCTATGACTAAACATAAATTGGAACAAAATTTCCAACATATGAACAAGACTCAATGTCTTAACAATTAGAAATTTCATAAAATTCCCCACGACATATTTATGTGTTCCTACATCTTTCAAAGCATATTTTTTATGCATTGCATCCCAAATGTTGTTAGCTACTTTGTATTGACAATAAACATCAAACAATTCTTTCATGAGTGTGCTAAGGATGACATGCCTAACTTGTTTATTACCATTTTCTTAGGTAAGCAAAAACTCTCTTAGGGTTTTGGGTCAGTCAAAACATGTCCTAAGTTAACAATATCCATTGCAAAAAATACATTTTTTTGCCTTCTCTTGAACAATATCCCATCGAAGGAATCAATTTTAAAGGTGTTAGGATGGATGTGAACTAGAGAAGTTTCCATTAAAAAAATATACTTTAAGATTGTTAGTTCAAGGGTTTAAAAATTAGAAAATGGACCTACCTAAAAACCAAACAAACAAGAAATAAAACAACAAAGATAGGGTACTTATCATTTAAAATGGTTGAGGTATGATGAGCACTATTGTTAAAGTAGATATGTGGTCCTCAAGCTATAAACTTCAAATGTAGTATGGAATCGATGTTCTACCTCCATGTTTTAACAGCCTAAAAACCAACCTTAGGTGCACATTGGTGGTAAGAGATAGTACAACTCATAACACTTGTAGATAATTCCTTTAGGTAACAAGATGAATGGGTTGCAATTGCAAACTTGCAATAGAACTAGGTTGAAAGGCAATCACACTATAAGAAGTTTGAAAAAGTTGTAGTGTGATTGGGAGGCTACAAGAGGCTTGGGTGTAGTATGAAAGGTTGGTTGCAACACTCTTGGGTATGGTATGAATGGTTTACATTAACAATAGACAAGAAGATACAATGTTAGGCGTCAAGACTAAATGTGAGTGAAAGGCCTTTAATGTAGACTATATGGTAGCAACAAATAAGTAGGAGCAGTAAAAGATTGCAACAACAACTAGCTATAGGAGCAACAACATGCTACAATAGGAGTCCATAAAAACAAGTACAATAGATTGTAGGGACATGTGTAGTAGGCCGCAAGCTATAAGATTGTTGCACCAGTATGATGTGGCTATAGTAGAATACAAGAAAGTACCTATGTATAGGAAAAGTTGTAGGGAAAGCTATGTGTAGAGAGAAAGTTAGAGATAGCACTTGATTGAGAAAGAGAGAGATGGAGAGTGTAGAAGAGATGAAAAATTGGTGTTAAGATTCTAAGAGATCAAAGTTACTTTTATAGGTAGAGTTCAATAGAACTCTCTTATAGATGTTAAATGAACACAATTGTTTTTTTTTTTTTTAAAAAAAAACATATTGTCTCTTAACCCAATCTATTCTCTAATCAAGAAGACTTAGCTACTCTCAAATGGGTCAATTCAGAGGGATTAGCAATAACTATAACTTACACACTCTTCCTATAAAAGGTTTAATGACACAAGACAAAACGAGAGGGATTAAGATAAAACTCAAATGAATCAAAAGGTATAAGAAGAAAATGAGGATTCAAATGAGTTGGAAAGAGAGCTGATGGTATAAGAAAAAAATGAAGGTTCAAATAACATATCAAAATATTCAATGTGATAGAAGAGAGATTGACAGATAAGCTCATAGGATAAGAGAAAACAAGGATTCAAATGAACCAAATTAGGGTTCAAATGACATATCAAAATTTCCAATGAGATAGAAAAAATTAAGAGAGATTATAAATTTTAAAAAGAGAAAGAAAGAGTGTCATAAAGTCTTAGAGAAAAAGCACATGCAAAAAAACCCTTGTTTTGTCGGCAAAGTGAGGACTCAAATGAATGGGAGGATGGGTGAGTGTCTATGAAAGAGAAAACATGAAAGAGATATATGGTGAGTATTGAAAGAAAGAGTAAAATGGTATTGTTTGAAATAAAACATGTTATTTTTTAGGCATAAGGCATACAAGAAAGAAATTACTTAATTTTTTAAAGATATAATATGACATTTTGGGAAGCTATGATTAATATTTCCATGAAGTACTTACAAATCAATTGACTTATTAAGGATATTTTATGCTTTTTTATTTATTTATTTATTTTTATCAAGATGTAACATTTTGTTACCAATGAAATGAGCTAATTATTTTTTATGACCTACTAACATACTAAAAACCTACTTTAGAATAAATAATTAATGGTTTATGTGAGTTACTTTTTACAACATAATAGTGTACCAAAAATCCTTTTAATCATAAATAACGGTCAATAAGAATAATTGAGGTGATATTAGCACTTCACAAATTTCAATAAAACTAAAAGTTGAATTTCCATTTCCACAAACAAATTTTCTATGGAGTAATTGTTGGTAAAACTTTTTCACCAATAATGTGAGTTAGGTTTCTTAAAACAACTTAATAAGATCCTAAGAAACCATTGATAATGGCAAATAATAGTAAGTGTAGTTCCTAATATTAAACATTACTACTATAGTTAGATTAGATCATTAAATTTTTTATAACATTCTTGAGAAACTTTATTAAATTGAACTATGTTGCTTTGTTTTTGCCCACTAATGTCCTTTTTGGACTAGCTATAATAACAATTTTTTATTTTGCAACTATGTTTTCTACCTTGTAACAAAAAGATAATTTTTTTTTATAAATTTAATGAAAAATAACAATGAACATGGTGTTATTATTACGTAAATTCGTGTAGGTTGATCATTTGAAGAATGAAATTATATTACGATAAATATCACCACGTAACCTTTTTTAGTGAACTTATTATTAAGGAGTGGATAAGGAAAAGTTGATAATCTTGAATAACTATATTGCATCACAAATAAAATAAGTTAGTCATATTCAATAACTAAATTACATCACGAAGCAAACTTTTGATAATTGCTAGTTTTTCTCCTTATAACTTAGTTAAGGTGTAGACCTGCATTTCTTCACGTGCATCCCTACTCAATGGAGAGACTAGTTTTCTTAGTGAAAAATTGATTTTTATAAAATTGGAGTCGCCATTCATTTTTATTTATTTTTAGAAAGGGAAAGTAAAATAAGAAATAAAACCTTAAAAAGATGACTCCTTATTTTTGGAAAATCTATTGGGATTGAGCCCCTAAAAGCAAGACATAATGTAACAAAGTTAGACTTAACTATCTCCATGCTATCTCTTTAGTGTATTAACATTGATTTGAACATTCAACCCACGTCTCTTACATTGTACATGACTTGGGTGCATTAGGAGTTGCACAGAAGGTACAAGTCATGGGTTCCTTGTAAGTAGATAGGTTGTCCATAGTTGGTTCATGGATTTGGGTAATCATGTAGAGATTGTAATACACCACCTTCTAATTGGAGGGAATACTTGTCTTGGTTGTTGGGATGTTCCCATGGTGAGTGTATTAATGTATGTGATGCACACTGGACAAGACCTATGGTGAATCATGACGCAAGGTTATCAATTGTCATGATTCACCAAGCTACTATATTGCATGGACTCTCAACCTTGAAAGAATATCGAGCCTATGCCAAAATCAACAAAAGGCTTTGACCTATGGGTGAGACCCTAAAGTGGTCATATATCCCTATGGATTGGGTTATTGTTGATGGAGGTTGATGACAATAGGTATTCTCAATAAAGGCACCATGATATCTCATGGGATTGAGACAATGTGTCCCATTGGGTGATCCAAAGGACATGTGATCATGAAATCTGTGGCCACAATAATTCCTTTAGTGGAATTTGACATATGCTCCTTGGAGTTAGAGTATATCATTTGATCACATAATAAGTGAGATATGTAACTTAAGGATTTGAGTGGTAATCTTGATAGGTGATAGCACTATCCTATTAAATTACGAACACCAGTTCATGGGAGTCTGCATGTAGGGGATATTAGGTCACAAACTTGAGTACTTGGTGTCTCGTTGTAATATACATAGTGGGATGTTGATCAGTTAATTTTAGAATTTGATTATAAGGGAGCCAATACTCTTATGGATCCTAGTGGTCCCCGCTCTAAGCTCATATTCCTTGTTGGAAAGACTTATGAGGGTTGGATGGGTTTTCAGTTCACTTTCATGCATATGGGCATTCTAGTAATTACGTAAGGTTGCACAAGGATAAGTGAGTGGTATCTTTGGACTGGGCTAATTGATTAATTAGGCCTTGTATGGTTAATTAATCAATTAGCAACCTTTTTAGGCTAGATTAAGTGACCCAAACTCATGGTGGGTTTAAGTAACTTAAGCCTAGTAGGAAGCCTATAAATACCCTTTTTGCGGTTAGGATTTCTAAGTCTTGCCATCTTTTCTTTAGTTTAGAGAGAGAACCTTAGCCTCCATCCTTGAGCTCTCCACTATCTCAGTGCCTAGTCACAAGGAAGAGTCATCGGACGGAAGATCATTGTGTTTACGAGATCCTTTATGACCTTGGAGTTATTTACTACAATTGGAATTGATCTAGAAACATCCAGATCAAAGGTCTGTGACTTTATTCTCTATATTTATATTTTCTATTATATCATTTTTTTTAATACCTATTTATCCATTGCAATAGATTTAAAGAGCCTAGGATAGATTTGTATCTACCCTACTTGATCCAAGGCATGGAAATGGAGTAATCCAAGGTTCCCAACAACAACATGTCTTTGAAAACTTGAGTGTAAGTTTGAAAGTGAGACTACTTATTGGGAAGAAACCATAAAGATAGCACCCCCCTAAGCATTAAAAAAAAGGTCGTTACTAGCTAGGTTGAAGTAAACATGATAATTGATCAATAAATCATGGATACCAAAATAATTTAGAGTTTTGAAGAACATGAGGAGATTTTCTTAAAGGACAAAAAATCACTAATGTGACTTCCTCTTCCATAAAGATTGCAAATAGTTGAAGGTGAAAAACTAGAGACATCCTTTACAAAACAATTTTTAAAATATTTTTGATTTTTGAAAGGCTTGTAGTCTAGCCCATTTCTATCAAAAATGCACTTTGGACTTGCCATTCATTTTTCTTTTTCAACTCCTCATTTTTATTTTTCAAAAGAGATTTTTGCTTTCTCAATATTTTCATTTTTTTTCTTTAAGCTCATTGAGCTCATTTTGAAGATTAAAAATCTTTTTCTTGAGAGAGACATTTTTGAATCCAAGTTTTTCAAGATCAAAATATAATTCTTGAAGTACATCTTGAAACTCATTATGGTTAGAGTTGGAGTTTACCTCATCTTGATGGTTCTCCAAAGCCATAAAACACATGTTGGCATCCTCATTTGTGCATTCTTCTTCCACGGAGTCTTCATCACTTTCACTTTCACTCTCTTCCTCTTCATCATCATTTGTTCAAGCCATAAAAGCTATACTTTTCTTATTTTCTCCAACTCTTTGATGATTGTTCAAATTTATCTCATAAGTCATGAGTGCCAATGAGTTCTTCAAGTGAGAGTTTGATGAGATCCTTTGCTTATTGAATAACCGTCACTTTTGTTTCCCATTTCTTTGGTAGAGACCTTAAGATCTTCATGACTTTCTCTACTTCGGTGTAGGTCTTTCCCAAGCTTTCAAGTTCATTCACCATCACCATGAACCTAGAAAACAAAATCCTTTATAGAAAATAATTCATAATCATGCACAAGGATGTTGATTATAGACTCTTTAACTTGGTTGGTTCCCTCATGAGTGATTTCTAATAGTCTCCAAATTTCTTTAGTTGACTTACATTGCCAAACATGATTAAATTCATTTCTATCAATAACACAATGTAAGATAAAAACGAATTTAGCATTTAATTGAACTTTCTTTCTATCAAGTTCATCCCATTCTTGCTTAGATTTTGGAACCATCACTCCATTTTCTAATTTTGAAGGAATGTGGGGACCATCTTCAATGACATCCCATAAATCAAGATTTGTAGATTGTAAAAACCAAGTCATTTTATTTTTCCAATAGGGATAATCGGTTCCCGTAAAGAATGGAGGTCGGGTGGTTGAAAAACTTTCAATGTGAGATGAACTTGATGGATTAGCCATTACCTCTTAGACGGTTAAGTCTTAAACAAGAGGCCTAGCTTTGATACCAATTGCTAAAAAAATTAGGCTAATCCAACCTATGGTAATCACCCTAGAGGGGGGGAGGGGGGTGAAAAGAGTGATGGTCTCTTTTTGCAAATTTAAACTATGTGAATATAAGAGACAAATATATGCAAGTATATAATAAAACAATATAAAGACAATATGCATATAAAGTAAAAGAGTAGGGAAGAGAGAATGCAAACACAAGATTTTATAGTGGTTCGACGCAACCTGACCTACATCGACTCTTCTTTAGCTTCAATCCCAAGCTTTAGGTTCCACTAATTCAAGGCTTCCAAACCAAGCCTTCAAGCAATACAATTGGATTATGGTTCCAATCCACCCTCTTGGACTTTTGGCTCCAAGCACCCTTTACAATCCTCAAGAGATACCCCACACTTGAGAATCTTACTCTCAAAGATATACAAATAATTGATCTCACAAAATCCTAGTACAAAAACTTTAAGCTCAAATGATACAAGAAAACTAGGATTGAATGGTGCACTAAAGATATGCAAGTTTTAGAACAATGGTGCACTCAAAAACACTCTTCCAAGGCTCAAATATATTCAAGAAAGGTTTGGGAAGGTTGAGTTCTTCAACAATGAAGATTTGAAGCCTTATTATAGAGGAAAAAAAAGTCAAACTAGCCGTTGGGGGTTTGACTGGTCGAGCTGGGGGTTGACTGGTTGATTAGCCGTTAGCATTTAATGCTTGACATGTGATCGTTGGACATCGACCGTACCTCGACCGGTTGAATCGTGGGTCTACCGGTTACTGTTCATACCCTTAACCGGTTGAACTGGGGGTCAACTTGCTCCTAGATTAGTTGAGCTGGCGGTCGATTGGTTCCTCATCCGGTTCAATCGGTTGAGCCGTTTTTGGCTCAACAACCAACTTTTTCAACTTAAAACCTTTTAAACAAGTTTGAAAAAAAATTTGACACAAAGTTTTAGTAGAAAACATAAAATCATCCAATTTTAAAATATTTAAAACAAAATAAATCTTGGATGATTTTGGTGCATAAGTAAATAATGTAATGCATGAAAATCCTAGTGCACCAACAACCTTACAAAGAGATCTTTATGAAGCTTGGGTCTCGAAAAATACTTCTCTTTGAGGTGGTCTTTTTCTTCATGATGTCTCCTTGGCTTGATTTGTCTTTATGATTGCCACTTTGAAAATCGTCTTGCCTAATCACACTTGAAATATAATCATTAGTTCTAAACCTTATTTTGTTATCATCAAAACCGAGATTAACCAAACCTTGGTTTCACAAGCATATCAATCTCTTTATCAAACAAGTATTGAAATCTGCATGCTATATCAAAATGACTAATTTTGCTAACCCTGTAGCTATTAGCTTTTGTTGATTTAACAAGTTGTGCATCAAATCTAGCTCAACACAGAGCTTAAAAATCAAAATATTCGATCAAGATCCATTTTCTTAGCTTCTTGGCACAAATTAACACCACAGATTCCATATCAAAATTACTTTAGTATAACCTCTTGTATATGGAAATACATCAAACATCATTCTAGTATTGAAGTCATTATAGAAATGCCCTCTACATTTTTATACCTCCTTGAAAATTAACAATCCACTCTTCTTTTTCAATTTTCACTTGTCTTTCATCTTTGGTCCTTAAAATGCTAATCTATCATTTCTTACTCTGTTTTTTTGCATAATTTCTAAACAATTTCTATAGTTACTGTCAAGGAGACCTTTAACTTAACTATAGGATAAAGTTGAATAATTTGTTGTTTTTGCTCCATAAAATGTTCTTTTTGAGCTTAAGAAAAACTATGATTTGCATACAAATCATACTGTTAGGGAAGAAAATTTGAAAGCTTTCTAAGCTTAGTTATTTAAAATAATGGATGTAACTAATGAAATAGCTAAGCTTGGATTACTTGAGGAAATAGAAAAACACCCTTTATTAAAGCATTAAAGTTGCCTCAAGTGGTGAAGACCAATACTGAACAAGAAGACTAAGGCTTTATTTGGGAAGTCTTTTTTAAAATAGTTTTTGTAGAACAAAATTCTATTTAGGAACCTGAAATATTTTTAGTATGTTATCTATGTTTTTAAATATGTTTTAAAAATATTTTTTATTTGTAGTGCTTTATTTTTGTATCACATTGCATATTTGTATAATTATTTTTTAAATAAACCTCAAAAAACAAGTGAAAACAATTGAAAAAAATTTAAAAATATTTTCTAAAAATACCTTACTTTCTATTTTTAATTACAAGAAATTTTTGTATGTTTTTTAATTATCAAACGTGTTTTTTTTTTTTTTTTTTTTTGTTCTAGAGAACATAAAATTGTTCTAAAAAACAGTTACCAAATAAACTTCCAAGTTTTTATAAGACTGAGATTTGTGTGCTTAATTATGACCTTTGTTACTTACAGACTAGCAATAAACTAGTGGAAGGTTGTGTACACGGTTTAGGATTTTGCCTGATTACTACCTTGGTGTTTGGTTCTACTAGAAAAGGTTAGTCAATAGATGCCCTTAATATTAGAGCAAAGCTTTCAACCACAAAAGAGGAAGTCACACATTTGAAGGAGATTCAACAACAAATGCAACAACAATTTGAAGAGACTCGACAATAGATGCAACAACATTTTGAAGATTAAGAAGTTAGGATACAAACAATGTTTCAAAATCAAATGATGTAGATGATGCAACAATTGCTACAACGCCAACATCCTTGAGATTATTTTATTTTCATATGACAATTTTTTATATTTTCATTGGTATTTTGTTATATTTGGGTTTCTTAACTCAACTATCTTGTGGTACTTCTATGACAATTGAAGACGATAAGCATATCTATATTTGGTTACTATGTTTTTCTACATGTTATATTAATGCTTAAAAAAATAATAATTGGTGCTTATTGAATCCATGTTTTAACATACTTAAGATGATTAATAATTGTATTAAATATAAATACATGTTTTAATATGTTTGGATGTATCAAGCTTTTAAAGAACTTTACAAATAAATGGAATAAGTTTTAGTATGAGTAAAATGCAAGTTGTGACCAAATGGTTGATTAGATTTCATCACAATTACATCATAATTATGACTAAATGATTTCTTAGTCACATTTTTTTTCCTAGTTGAACTACAGATTTATTATAGATTTTGTCACACTTTAGTATGGAACTATGACTAACGATTTACAGCCTTTCGTCAGGGTTGGATTAGACCGTGACTACATAATATAATTTTTTTGTCACAGTATTGGTTGGAACCATGGCCAAAAGATGGAAACATTCAATGATAGAAAGGATATAGTCGTAACCAAAGATCTAAGTCTCTAGTCATGTCTTGGGAAGTGATCATGACCAAAAATGTGTCCTTATGGCAGATATTGTGACATATAATCATGATTAGTTGTATCCATGACTAAATGATTTAGTCACAACATTATAATCTACGGTCATGCTCAGAGAGCTATGACCAATAACACCTTCTCTTATAGTATGAGTTTCATGCCTTAATAGTAACCTAACATTGGAATTGTTGTAAGACCCTTAATCCTTGTATTTAATATATTTTAAGCATGTTTCAAGCTTGTTGAAAGAAATTGTCATGAAAATGAAGCATTTAAGTAACAAAGTGACTTTGGAGTAAAAATTTGTTAGCACATATCCTAGTGATCAAGAAGGAACCCAACATGAAATGGCGCACTTGAAAATTGTGAAGGGGTAGCAACCAAAGAAGAATGACACACTTCACATAGTGCACTTAAAGTAGTGCACTTTAGGAACTTGTACCAAGGAAGAAACACCAAGTAAGTGTGCCTCAACCTGTATCAAATTGGTTCACACTCAAATGATGCATCTCCTACTAAAACAATTAATGACCCATGTCGAATTTTCTAGGCCCCTTCATCAAGCTTATCACCACCTTACTTTTCCCAAAGTTTTTAGCCTTGGAACTTAGAGTCAATCATGCAACGTAACACCCTAAGAAGAAAAATGAGATTCATAGAAGTTGATTGAAGGTGAAATTGGGCAAGACCTCTTTCATCACCACTACAAGTGAAGAGACATTGACAAACCTCTCGACTTTCCAACATCAACATATCATATCTAGTTCCACCATTGAACCTTGCAGCCCACATAGGAAATCTCTCATCTTTTTCCAAGACGACCATTTTTTCTTTCTTTCCTCTCTTTAACTTTCCCTAATATCCACTAACTTTTAAAATCCAAGGTAATTATTTCTCTCTCTCTCTCTCTCTCTCTTAGAAAACCTGAAATCACAATTCCCATTATGCATTTTTGACAAATTGAGGTCTTAATAGCAGCCAATTAATTGAATGGGGGAATGTCCTAGACGGGACAGAAGAGAAACTAATGAAAAATAAATATGAAGAAAACAAGTATGAAGTTGGAGTACTTATTATATATTTTCTCCAGTTTCATAAATTTACCAGCTTTTCTGATAATCATATTGTAATTCATTTTGCATGCAGTATAATGAGAGCCAAAAAATGGAAAAATCTTAGTTAATTTTGGACACACTACAAAATGATACTAACTCACAATAACTTTTGAAATTTGCCTTACCATGATAATGACATTTTAAAATATATATATCTAAACAAGGACTTTATCATTTTGAAAATAGTAGGAACTTACCAAAAAGGATCTTCAGAAATGGAGTTGGTATGGAAAGAGGCTTCATTTTTAAAAATAAATTAATATGAAGAAAACAACAATAAAGTTAAGGTTTTCAAATATATTCTCCAGATTCATAAATTTAGTAACTTTTCCAATATTATAATTAGTTTTGTACCATGGTGAGGGACAAAAAATCAGAAAAATCTTAGCTATATATTTTTAGACACTTCCTATTTATTTTTATTTTTATTTAAAAAAATAAAAAAGAAATAGAAAATAATACTAGCACACAATAACTTTTTGAAATTTATCTTAAAAATGATAATGACTTCTAAAAATTGCTTTAAAAAAATTAGAATGAGGAAATTTTTACTACATTAAATTTAAGACTAATGTTAAGAACATATATAAGGTAAATTCCTCATCTTTTTTTATATAAAATTTACTATATTTTATATAAATTTATTATTATTTGTTATTTCTTTAAATAAAAATAAAAAAGTATATCCAAACAAGGACTTTGTTATTTGAGAATCCTAAGAACTTACCAAAAAGGATCTTCAGACGCTTTCTTTTGGTATGGAAATAGGTTTCATTGTCAAGTATAAGGTAGAATAACTGTTAATTCAGAATGCATTCTTGGATGATTTGCTTCTATGGTCACATCTCTCCCCCAACAACTTTCTGTTCCATTTTCGATGTGGGACATGAAGATTAATGGTTTGTTTTTGTTGTTCTACAGGACGAAGATGGTGTCGTACGAAATAACTCATGATTCTGCTGTGTGTTGCTTTCAAGTGAGCGGAAAGAGCAAAAATGGAACTTTTATTTATTTATTTATTTTGCTAGTCTCAGAGGCCCACTTGCAACACAATTTGTAGATTTTAATCTTGGATCATGACCTCTTTGTGATGGTAAAATATATTGGAAATTGGAAAATATAATGGATTCATTCACTTTTATGTTTTTAGGTTCAAAATAGGAAACGACATAAAAGAATTTGTTTTTCTTGAATTCATTTGAAAATTAATTAAATATTAAAAAGAATTTAATGTAAGGAAAGAAAATAAAGATTTTAAAGATTCTAAAAATTAATTTACAAACCATTTATATTGTTAATTTAAGTAATAATTAGTCAAGATTCTCTTAACACGTGACATAGAAGTATTGAAATAAAATTGTTGCCGGTTTTGTTAAACTCATCAAACACTTTATTGACTTACTAATTCTATATTTTTAATTTTATAATTTTATACATGTACTATAATATTAAATTTTATATTTAGGGACTGTATTTTAAAAATGCTTATTATTGAAGATAAAGAAAATTTTGAATTTAAAAAAAAAAAATTAATTGAATGTTTTTATTAAATATATGAATCATTTTCACATTTTTTAGAAGAATTAATCAGTTAAAATGAATTAAATAATTCCTAAATTTGTGAATCTAACCCTTTCAATATATTTTTTTTTGAAAAAGAACCCAATTTTGATATTAATGTTCTTTACCATTTTAAATACTTACATGTAGGGTTTTAAAATAAAAAAGTAATATTTCCAAATATAAATTATAAAAGTAATCTCAACGGGCCAAAAAATGATGGAGGATTAAATTTTTGATAGTAAGTTTTTAATGACCCTTTTAATCAAATACCCCTTTTTAAAAATCTTGGTTGTACAAAAATCTCTTCATTATATTAGGTTCAGGGCCAAAAAATTCTGTCTATTTCTCTAAAATGTGGAAAAATTATGAAAGCTTTGGGCATTCCACCTTCTAACCCCAGTAGGTTTGGGGTTTACTTACCCTACAATTCAGCAGTAGTGGTGTCCTTTAACCTGTGGTTTTGTGGAATTGTAACCTTTTAGTGCAATTATACGGGTGAAGGAGATTAGAAAACATATCTGTTTGGATGCAGTAGTAGAGTGGAAAAAGGAAAAATATCAGACCAACGAACCATTTTCTTAATTAGCCCAGCTAATCATCATAAACATGACTACCAAGGCTCCCTTCAGAACTTTCCCTCACAGTGTTATCTATTAAGCCGGTATCCTTCACTTTTCTAGTATAAATACTAGAAGGTTGGGACATATCATGTATCTTCAAACCCTTAGGAGAGATGGCTAGGAAGAAGGTTAAGCTTCAGTGGATTGTGGATAATGCTGCTCGTAAGGCCACATATAAGAAGAGAGTGAAGGGTCTTATGAAAAAAGTAAGAGATCTCAGCATTTTGTGCGGCGTTGATGCGTGTGTAATCACGTACAGCCCATACCATCCAGAGCCCCAAGTTTGGCCTTCCCCGATTGAGGTCGAACAAGTCATTGCTGCGTTTAGGAGCCGGCCGGAGAATGACCAAACCAAGAAGGTCATGAACCAAGAAAATTTCACCTGGCAGAGGATATTCAAAGCGAGGGATGAAGTGGTGAAGCAGCAGATGAAGAACAGAAAAAAGGAGATCGAAAACCTAAGGATCCAGTGCTTGGGTGGTAGGCTGCTGGAGGGTTTAGAGAGTAAAGACCTCCCAGATTTAACGTGGGCCATTGACAATCAGTTGGAGGCAGTGAAGAACAGGACGGTTCTCGATCCCTGGCCCCAAGTAGCAGCTGACACGAGGGGCAGTGCTAATAATACTGGTACTGGTATTGGAAATGTTCCTGCTGTGGGTGCTTTTGCTAGTATTGATGGTGTTTCTCATGTTGGTTCTGCCTCGGGTGTTCCTCTTTCTGTTATTGGTGCTGTTGGTGGTACCAATGCCGCTGCTGCGCAGACAAGTTTCGATCTTGCCATTGACGCTCTAAACAATCCTCTAATTAGAGAACAAAACCAAAACCAAAACATGGGCAATGCATTGGGAGATCCACTGGACTATGACGTCTATGATTTCTGGCGCAATCCCTACATTCTCTGAAACTTTCTTGGTTGTGGTTTCAGGTGGCGAGTCAAGCAGGCAGGCCTGGATCAGCCATGGAGTGCTTCTTCTCTTGTTTCAATTCATATTTGACCTATCTGTTTGATTGAAACTCTCCAAAATAATAAGAATAAGGTCCTGCGGTTTCATTTTTGTCTATCTTATTGCTAGCTATGGGTAGCAAGACTGCAAATTAGTTTCATACATATACTATTATTATTATTATTATTATTATTATTATTGCACCAATATTCTCTCTTTGAAAGAGAAATGGAGCACACATTGATTACAGTTGGAAATAATTCTGGGTCCTGAGTTGTTTAAATGAAATTTATCCCAAAAGGTTACCATAAAGAAGTAAAATAATCAATAGTTTTCCCTATCTAAAGAAGTAAAATAATCAATAGTTTTCCCTATCATGGCAAAGTTGACTCATCCTTAATAATAGTTAAAATGAGATAAAGGAAGAAACAGCTCAAAAGGTTTAGTGAGATATAGAATGGAGAGAGATGGATTAAAAAAGAGATATGACAGGTTTTAGAAGAAAAAGGAAGGCTTTGTGGGTTCAAAATAATTTGGTGCAATGGTGCTTGTACATGAGATAGAGAGTGAGGTTCAAAAGAGATAGTGGCAGTAGGTTTTACAGAGAAAAGATAAGAGGGTAGAGATAGAAAGATTCGGTAGGTTCTAGAAAGAAGATGAGTATAGAGAGAACAACACCTTATTTCACTAGTATAAATTTCACAAGAAAGAAAATAGTATTTTTTTTAATGTAATTAAAAATTTTGAGAAGCAAAATTAGGTAATTGGTAACCTTTGCATGAATTAATTTCCTCTAGAGATCAATTATGTTATTAAGCACATTATTTTAACATTTCTTTTTGTTACAAAAAAAATGAGTTAATTATTTTTGACAACTTAACAATATATTAAAAACCCTTTTAATAATAAATAATTGTCGGAGCTAGTTATTTTTTGTTAATCTAATAACATAACTACAAATAACGCTTAACTGTAAATAACGGTTAATGCTAATTATTTTTTACAATCTAAAAATATATTAAAATACATATAACGACAGATATCAAAATCTTTGTAAAGATAAATAATGGTCAATGTGACATTTAATAGCTAAATCAACTTGATACAATTGATTACAAGGTCATATTAGTACTCGTTAACTTTCAACAAAGCTAAAAGCTAAATGACCATTTCAACAAAACTAATGGGAGTTTGTTTTATACCAATTTAGTAACATCCTAATATGTCAAGGCTTAAGATCATGTTAGACTTTTTACTATAATTAATTATTGGAAAGATCAAAAGAATATGAATGAAAATTTAAATTGTACTTATTTAAACAAATAGTAGATTAAATATAATCAATCACAATGGTTATAGTAAAAAGATAGAGATTTGCATGATTTTACTTTATAATAATAAGACTACAATTAAGCAATCACAAACCATATATGATTAGAAATGAGGATGATGACAACAAATTGTAATAGGGTAATGATTCTTGAGAAGAATGTGTTTAACATCTTAGAGGATAGCTATTGATTGAAGATATAAAAGGGAGAGTGAGAGGGAGAGAGAGAGAGAGGAGATAACATTGAGGATGAGAGAGGGAGAAAGAGAGTGACATCAAGGATGAGAGAGAAAAACAACATCAAGAATGGAAGAGAATTGGATTGAGAGAGAAGAGGGAAGATAATTAAATATAATAATTAATTAGAAGATAAATTAAGAAAGAGATTATAAGTTTAAAAGAAAAAGAAAAAGTACACAATTAATTAGCTAGGCTACAAAGAAAAAACATCTTAAGGAAAAAAGGTTTTTGGTATAAGGGATTATAAAACTTTTTAAACATTTAATAAGGCTTTGAAAAAGAAGCATCTTAAGCATACTCCCAATCTAGTGGATATAACATGGAAAAAAATTTATTCTCACAAGGAATTATGATCTTTTTGGCAACTAAAATATATAATTGAATAACTTTTTCACCAATGATCTTTCTTTGAATCTATCGGGCAAAAAACACATTATTTTGTAACTAGTATTATTATTGTTTAAATAAATTTATTCAATTACTTGTTATATGTCTTTTATATATTTATTATATATATATATATATATATATTATTGTTGTCTTTTTTGTTTCCATATTAAGTTGCTCAAATATTTTTTCCTTGGAAAAATCTATTTTCCATTTTGCTTCTAAGAAAATTCTAATTGAATGTTTTTATTGAAGATATGAATCATTTACACTTGTTTAGAAGAATTAATTGATTAAAAGAGATGAAATAATCCCAAATTTATGAATTTAACTTTTTACATATTTTTATTTGAAAAATAGCTTATTTTTCACATAAATATCATTTACCGTTTTAAGTATTTATATGTAAAATTTAAAATAAAATGATATATTTACAAGAAAATATTAAAAGCATTTTTGTGCGAATGAGGTCAAAAAACTATTGAGGGTTAAATTTTAAAATTAGATTTTCAACTATCCTTTTAATCAAATAACCCTTTTTAGAAACCTTAATTGTATAAAAATCTCTTTCGCTTACATAAGGTGTAGAAAAATAAAAAATAAAAAAGTCTCTTTATTTCCCTAAAATATGGATAAATTATGACAGCATCGACATTCCACCTTCTAACCCTTGTGGGCTTAGGGTTTACTTACCCTATAATTCAGCAGGTGTCGTTTAACCCGGTTGTTTTAGTTCAATTATATGGGTGAAGGAGATTAAAAAACATATCTGTCTGGATCCAGTGATAAGAGTGGAAAAAGGAAAAATATCATACCAATGAACCATTTTCTTAATTAGCCCAGCTAATCATCATAAACATGATTACCAAGGCCCCTTCAAAACTTTCCCTTACAGTGTTATCTATTAAGCCGGTATCCATCACATTTCTAGTATATATACTGGAAGGTTGGGACATATCATGTATCATCAAAACATTAGGAGAGATGGCTAGGAAGAAGGTTAAGCTTCAGTGGATTGTGGACATTGTGGCTCGTAAGGCCACATATAAGAAGAAAGTGAAGGGTCTTATGAAAAATGTAAGAGATCTCAGCATTTTATCCGGCGTTGATGCGTGATTACGTACAACCCATACCATCAAGAGCCCCAAGTTTGGCATTCCCTCATTGAGGCCAAGCAAATCATTACAGTGTTTAGGAGCCGGCTGGAGAATGACCAAACCAAGAAGGTCATGAACCAAGAAAATTTCACCTGGCAGAGGATATTCAAAGCGAGGGATGAAGTGGTGAAACAACAGATGAAGAACAGAAAGAAGGAGATCGAAAACCTAAGGATCCAGTGATTGGGTGGTAGGCTGATGGAGGGTTTAGAGAGTAAATACCTCCTAGATTTAACGTGGGCCATTGATAATCAGTTGGAGGCAGTGAAGAATAGGATGGTTCTCATTCCCTGGCCCCAAGTAGCAGCTGACGCGAGTGGCAGTGCTAATAATACTTGTACTTGTGGGTACCCCCATAAAAAGGAGTAATGGGCCTATCTAACACTACCCTCTGAGTTGGGCTAGCTTGGGCCAGGGTTAAAGCCTGACCAGCTTGGGCCAAGGTTAAAACCCATCCAGCTTGAATGGCCTAACAAGAAAAGTGGCTAAGAAGAATGTGGGAGAGATATCCATGAGGAGTAGTGGGGACGGTTAGCGCCTGGGGCTGTAACTGCTTGAAGTGACAAAGAAAGTGCCCCCAAAATCTCAACGCTTATCAGTAAGTGAAGGATATATGTATGCAACTAGCTAGGCCACAGGGAAGAGGCAACAAGAAAGGGACCAAAAGAAAAATTACTCTTACTTTGAAAAAAAAATCCCAACTGACTTAATCATCGAAGAAGGTTATCTCGGGGTAACACCGGGTGAACCTTGTGTGGTAGGTGAAAGAGATCGCGTGGTGAGAAGAAGATTGCTACTCAAGAAATTTTCAAAGCCAACAAGTGGTGCCATATGTGGGAAGGTTCTACATCGACGTATCATTTTCACTTTGAATTAAGAGTAGACCCCCTTTTTGTCTGGAGTTGGAAACTTCACAATGAGAGATAGTCAGCCGCGGGATTTAGATAGTACAATAGCTCCTCGGAGGGCAATCACCACGAAAACTCTTCGTGAAGAATTCAAAAGGCATTAGGCGAAACAAGAAAGAAGAGTTGAATCCATCCTTGCTCAGATTGAGTTGCTAAGGCAAGAGAATGCCTTGTTGCGGATGCAACTCGAAGATCAGCATGCTCGCATTCAAGTGTTGCATCAATTAGCAAGCAATCTTGATCATTTACGCCAACAAGATAATAATGATGTGGTGGAGCCTTTAGATCATGCAGTTCCCCTTGAGCTCCCCACACTGATTTAAACTCACACGAGGGATGCCACCCATCTGAATTTAGGATCTCAAGAATGCTGGTCACTGAAGACGTAAATGAGGCAGACAACACCTCTCGATAGGAGCCTCAACTCCTATTATATTCGAACTCAGGAAGTCGACAACAAATGAGGGTGCCACATGTTGAGGTCGTTGGAGGGATGGTTCGACCCCTGTCTTTGGCAGTTTGGCTTCCTCACGAACGTCTAAATGAGTTGCCCCTCGAAGCCACAACTCACCGTCTGAATGATATGATGACAACGCCATTCGCTCAACATATTTTGATGTGTGAACCCCCAAGAGGGTACACCATTCCTAAGTTTGTCATGTATGATGGTACATATGATCCATTTGATCATTTGATGCCTATTGGAAAATGATGACGCTTGACATCAACAATGATGAACTCCTCTATAAGGTTTTCCCAGCAAGTCTCCAAGGCACCACCCTAGCTTGATTCCACCGAATTCCCTTTAATTCAATCAATTCCTTTAAGAAAATGTCAAAAGTCTTTGTGGCTCACTATTTAGGCCCAGTAAGGCAGAAGTTCAATATAAGCAGCCTTCAAAATCTAAAGAAGACAAAAAGTGAGACTTTACACCAGTTCATGCACAGGTTTGGCCAAGCAATGCTCTAGGTAGAAACGTGCAATATGGATGCTCTGCTACAAGTCTTTAAGCGTAGCATTGGGCCGAGGACCCCTTTCTTCCAATCTCTCTCTAAGAAGCCGCTAGAGACAATTGATGATTTGTTTAGGAAGACCAATAAGTATGCTATGTTGGAAGAAGATTTATAGGTTGCAACCAACCCCGTCTTGGTATTGACATAGGCATCACAACTAAGAAAAGATGTAAAGAATAAAAGCTAGGGCCCTGGGAACCTCTCACTAGGAAAGAAGCCATGTAGGAACAAATAGGGCTAAAGACCACCCCAACGGTGGACACTGCTTAGTTTGACTTACGGACAATTACTTCCAATTATGAGTGATCTACTCGGTTTTAGATGGCCTTTCGTTCTTAGAGGAGACCCGACGTAATGAGATCAAACTCGACACTGTGAATATCAAAAGGAACACGACGAGCATACCACCGACAAGTACCGACACTTTGTTATCTGGTGGAAGACATGGTGATAGCCAACTTACTCTCCCAATATGTCAAGAAAAATGAATGACTGGCTACTGGGAGTAGTGAGTAGGTTGCTGTCGGCATGGTTCAACCATGTGGAACCTCGCCAATCATTCACATATTTCAAGGAGGACCTATTGATCAATGCTGGGAGTCAAAGCGTGATCGATGAACTATGATTCAAGAAGCAAATGATGTAGAAAGGATTGGCACAAAGTAGTACTCCTTTGTTCTTGGGACAATGCAGCCTATAGATGGAATTGCCTCATTTAGCCCCCAGGATTTGGCTCGTGTAACAGTCCCACATGAAGATGCCCTTGTCTTGTCACTAAAAATTGTCGGGTTCCAAGTTTGTTGGGTGTTAGTTGATCCTGGCAGCTCAACTAATTTGCTTCATATCTCAACATATAAGCAGATGGGCATCCCATTTTCTACTTTGGGAAGCCCGAGCCGAGTACTAATAGGCTTCAATGGCTTAACAACTTGGTCTTTGGGAGAAATAGTATTTCCAGTAGAAGCTGACCCTACAAACTTGAATGTTCATTTTTCAATTGGATCAGATCCTTTGCCTTACAATGCCATACTAAGACGAGCATGGATTCACAAAATGAAAGCTACCCCGTCAACTTATCACCAAAAAGTCAGCTTCCTTACCAAAGCAAGACAAGTTGACTTGTTTGGGAGTCAACTAACTGCAAGGCAGTGCTATCAAGTAAATGTCATGCTCGCGGGAGAGGAAATTGAGAATACCTGCACTGATAATGAGCCCTAATAGAAATAGCAATTACTGAAGGAGGGGGTGAGCAAGACTCCCTAGTTGTTAATCCACTGATTTATGTAGAAGTACAAAATAGAGGACCAGAGAAGGTTACCTATGTCAGTTCTATGTTGATAGAATATGAAATGCACTTACTAGTAAAGCAGCTGGATATGAATGTCAGAATCTTTGTCCGAGAGCTTTCTAACATGCCAAGAATATCCCCTGAAGTGATTAGTCATAAACTCGGGATCCGCCCGAGGTCGAAACCTATCCGTCAGAAAGTAAGGAAACTTATTTCAGAAAGACAGAAAATAGTCCAACTTGAAATATCCCGACTACTTGATATGGGATTCATTTGAGAGGCTTACTACCCGAATTGGCTAGCTAATGTTGTGGTTGTGCAAAAAAAAAAAAGGGAAAATGGAGGGTTTGTATTGACTTTACTGACCTGAACGAGGCATGCCCAAAAGATAGTTTCCCCTTACCACACATTGATCAAATAATTGATACCACTTCAGGGCATAAAATGTTGTTATTTATGGATGTTTTCTCTAATTATAACCAAATCCCTATGTACCTTCCTGATTTAGAAAAGACATCATTCATAACTCTTTTTGGGACTTTTTGTTATAATTTTATGCATTTTGGCCTTAAAAATGCAGGAGCCACTTATCAACAACTCATGATAAAGATATTATATCCAATGCTAGGTAAAATACCGGAAGTTTATATAGATGATATTGTGGACTCTCCCCCAATCCATCGATCGGCACGACTCGCGATTAATAATATGTGGAGAAAAAGTGTGGTTTTCGAGTTTTGGAAAATCTGTCCCCAATGAGGAATAGTTTTGTTTGGAGTCACCACTTACTTTTTATTTTTATTTTTGAAATGGAGAAAATTAAGTAAGAACAAAAACCCCTCAATGACTCCAGTTAAGAAAAAGTGGTCCGCGAAACTTGATTTCTGAGTCCGGGGATCAGGTTACCTATTAGTAAGGTACCTCATGCGAGGTAGCACTCTCCTAAGCTTGGAGTTCTGTCTCTACTATTGAATTGGGTACATTGGAGCATATGGGTCAAAGATCAATCAATCCCCTTAGGTTACATGGATGACAAGACTCATACAGTCCTAGTTAGAAAACATATCTGTTTGGATGCAGAGGTAGAGTGGAAAAAGGAAAAATATCAAACCAACAAACCATTTTCTTAATTAGCTCAGCTAATCATCATAAACATGACTACCAAGGCTCCCTTCAAAACTTTCCCTCACAGTGTTATCTATTAAGCCGGTATCCTTCACTTTTCTAGTATAAATACTAGAAGGTTGGGACATATCATGTATCTTCAAACCATTAGGAGAGATGGCTAGGAAGAAGGTTAAGCTTCACTGGATTGTAGATAATGCTGCTCGTAAGGCCACATATAAGAAGAGAGTGAAGGGTCTTATGAACAAAGTAAGAGATCTCAGCATTTTGTGCAGCGTTGATGCATGTGTAATCACGTACAACCCATACCATCCAGAGCCCCAAGTTTGGCCTTCCCCGATTGAGGTCGAACAAGTCATTGTTGCGTTTAGGAGCCGGCCGGAGAATGACCAAACCAAGAAGGTCATGAACCAATAAAATTTCACCTGGTAGAGGATATTCAAAGCGAGGGATGAAGTGGTGAAATAGCAGATGAAGAACAGAAAAAAGGAGATCGAAAACCTAAGGATCCAGTGCTTGGCTGGTAGGCTGCTGGAGGGTTTAGAGAGTAAAGACCTCCTAGATTTAACGTGGGCCATTGACAATCAGTTGGAGACAGTGAAGAACAGGATGGTTCTCGTTCCATGGCCCCAAGTAGCAGCTGACGTGAGGGGTAGTGCTAATAATACTAGTACTGGTATTAGAGATGTAACGCCCAAGTATTTTTTTTAAGGGTAATTTAGGAAATTACTAATAATAATTTAATTAGTTAATTAATTAATTTAATAAAGTGCAAGAGGGGTAAAAGTGTAATTTTACGAATAAATACCTTAGGTATAAATTAGAAATTCTATTTCTTCCTGTTCTTTTCTGAATAGAGTTCCTGTTCGCAGAGTTTCAGAGAACGTAGGTTGGAGTCAGATTTCAGGGTTGAAGAACAGATTTCTATAGGTAAGATTCTAACCCTTAGTTTAATATTTTAGATTTATTGATTAATTTCAAACACATTAGATATCTTTTGGAAAACCCAAATCTAGATTAGGGTTAGTTTATTTTATTTTTAATTCTTTTTAAAATCAAAATAATAAAAAATTTTAAGATTTTGATTTTATTATTGGAATTTGGGAGATCTTAAGTTTTATTAGATGAAAAAAAAATAATTTCCTTGGAAGGTTTCGATTTTAGGTTAGGATTAATTTAAAAAAAAAGAAAAAAAAAAAAGAAAAGGGGCGTGTGCCAAATGGAAGGAAGCCCTATATATATATAAATAAAATGAATCATGATGATGGCAATGGAAAAAAAAAAAAAAACTTGCTTTTTGGTTTGGTGTACCCGAGACAACTAGGTAACGGTTGAGTGGCTTTTGAATTGGTTAATTAAAATAATAATATTTAGTTTTAGATTAATAATTAAGATAATAGTAATAATAGTCTTTTTTTTTTTTGTAATAAATAGAATGAGAGATTTAGCAAAATATATATATATAGAATTTTATAATGAAATAAAATTATAATTTAATTAAATTAGTAATGTGTTATTAGAAACAAATTGAGAATTTATTAGTTTTATTTAAATAAGGAATAGATTAGTTAAATTATAAATAAATAGTAATAATTGTTTCTCTTATGTTATATTAGGTGAAGAGTAGATTTTTTTTCAGAATTATTCTTCTCCCAAGCTTTCAAGGACTTCTTTTGAGGTAAGGGAAGTTAATGCAATATTTATAAAATTAAATTATTTTATATGTTATTTTGAATTGTGGAAAAGAAAATGATATTTTGTTACCATGCATGGATCAAACTATTTTGTACTAAATATTATGTTGGAATATTTTGTTTTATTTATGACACAAAATATGAAGATATTATGTTGTGTAAATTTGAATACTTGAACATAAACATCACTCTGGTTTATTTGACCCTTATCAACGGGATATAATAGTTGACTATTCGGCCCTATCAACGGGATATAATAGTTGACCTTTACATTTCATGGTGGGAATGTAATTGATTTGGACCACAGCCTCTAGGGGTTTGGTTAGAGGTTACTAGTACTAGTAGTGTTTGGTTCCGTCCACTAGGAACAATTTGAGGCCAGCCACCCATTTGAAAAGTCCCACCTAATTGGGCATTTGATATTTGATAACCAGAGTAATGAAAATTGAATGGATTTGATTGAATCTTATGTGAAAGTGTTTGAATTTGATAAGAAAATGGTTGGTTGAATTTTGAATATATTGGTATTCTTGAAACTCTGATATTTGATGAGAAAAAAAAATGATATCTCCTATTTGAAATGAAAATATTTGATCCATGAACTGCATTAATATTCCTTATTGGGCTGTGAGCTCATTCCCAATTGTTGAAAATTTTTCAGGTATCCTTAGTTCGGGTGAGGAGTGATGGCTAGGCTGAGGAATGGTCATCATTAGGATTTGACTTAGGATTTTATGTTGGATTTTGTTTAACTATTAGTTATGTTCATTTGGATCCTTTAGTATTTGGAAGTTATTTGGATATTGATCCTTCAAATTTTATGTTAGATCAAAGTTGAGTGTTGGAGATTTTGAAATTTGTTCTAGTACTTGAATTGTTTAAGTTTACAAATATTTGGACAATGGATTTTGGATAGTGAATGTTTTAGTTTTGAAATTGAATTTTGAGGATTTTAGATTTTGTTCCGCTACTCTGAACAGATATTTGGTAATTGGTAACTTCCAATTACAAGATAATTGTTTGGGTCAGGTTACATTGTAAGCCTTCGGGTTTGATGTGTAAAATGACCGTCACGCCCTTGGAGTGGGTCTTGGGGTGTGACAGGAGATGTTCCTGCTGTGGGTGCTTTTACTAGTATTGATGGTGTTTCTCATGTTGGTTCTGCCTCGGGTGTTCCTCTTTCTGTTATTGGTGCTGTTGGTGGTACCAATGCCGCTGCTGCGCAGACAAGTTTCGATCTTGCCATTGACGCTCTAAACAATCCTCTAATTAGAGAACAAAACCAAAACCAAAACATGGGCAATGCATTGGGAGATCCACTGGACTATGACGTCTATGATTTCTGGCGCAATCCCTACATTCTCTGAAACTTTCTTGGTTGTGGTTTCAGGTGGCGAGTCAAGCAGGCAGGCCTGGATCAGCCATGGAGTGCTTCTTCTCTTGTTTCAATTCATATTTGACCTATCTGTTTGATTGAAACTCTCCAAAATAATAAGAATAAGGTCCTGCGGTTTCATTTTTGTCTATCTTATTGCTAGCTATGGGTAGCAAGACTGCAAATTAGTTTCATACATATACTATTATTATTATTATTATTATTATTGCACCAATATTCTGTCTTTGAAAGAGAAATGGAGCACACATTGATTACAGTTGGAAATAATTCTGGGTCCTGAGTTGTTTAAATGAAATTTATCCCAAAAGGTTACCATAAAGAAGTAAAATAATCAATAGTTTTCCCTATCTAAAGAAGTAAAATAATCAATAGTTTTCCCTATCATGGCAAAGTTGACTCATCCTTAATAATAGTTAAAATGAGATAAAGGAAGAAACAGCTCAAAAGGTTTAGTGAGATATAGAATGGAGAGAGATGGATTAAAAAAGAGATATGACAGGTTTTAGAAGAAAAAGGAAGGCTTTGTGGGTTCAAAATAAATTGGTGCAATGGTGCTTGTACATGAGATAGAGAGTGAGATTCAAAAGAGATAGTGGCAGTAGGTTTTACAGAGAAAAGATAAGAGGGTAGAGAGAGAAAGATTCGGTAGGTTCTAGAAAGAAGATGAGTATAGAGAGTACAACACCTTATTTCACAAGTATAAATTTCACAAGAAAGAAAATAGTATTTTTTTATGTAATTAAAAATTTTGAGAAGCAAAATTAGGTAATTGGTAATCTTAGCATGAATTAATTTCCTCTAGAGATCAATTATGATATTAAGCACATTATTTTAACATTTCTTTTTGTTACAAAAAAAAGGAGTTAATTATTTTTGACAACTTAACAATATATCAAAAACCCTTTTAATAATAGATAATCGTCGGTGCTAGTTATTTTTCGTTAATCTAATAACATAACTACAAATAACGGTTAACTATAAATAACGGTTAATGCTAATTATTTTTTATAACCTAAAAATATATTAAAATACATATAATGACAAATATCAAAATCTTTATAATGATAAATAAGGGTCAATGTGACATTTAATAGCTAAATCAGCTTGTTACAATCAATTACAAAGTCATATTAGTTCGATAACTTTCAACAAAGCTAAAAGCTAAATGTCCATTTCAACAAAAACTAATGTGAGTTTGTCTTATACCAATTTAATAACATATGTGATTTGCATTATTTTGCTTTATAATAATAAGACTATAATTAAGCTATCACAAACTATATATGATTAGAAATGAGGATGATGACTTACAATTAATGATTCTTGAGAAGAATGCGTTAACATCCTAGAGGATAGCTATTGATTGAATATATATAAAAGGGAGAGTGAGAGTGAGAGGGAGAGAGAGAGAGGAGATAACATTGAGGATGAGAGAGGGAGAAAGAGAGAGACATCAAGGATGAGAGAGAAAAACAAGGATGGAAGAGAATTGGATTGAGAGCGAAGAGAGAAGATAATTAAATGTAATAATTAATTAGACGATAAATTAAGAAAGAGATTACAAGTTTAAAAGAAAAAGAAAGAGCACACAATTAATTAGCTTGGCTAACAAGAAAAAAAGGTTTTTGGTATAAGGGATTATAAAACTTTTTAAACATATAATAAGGCTTTGAAAAAGAAGCTTCTTAAGCATACTCCCAATCTAGTGGATATAACATGGAAAAAATTCTTCTCACAAGGAATTATGATCTTTTTGGCAACTAAAATATGTAATTGAATAACTTTTTCACCAATCATCTTTCTCTAAATCTATCGGGTAAAAAACACATTATTTTGTAACTAGTATTATTATTGTTCTGATAAATTTATTCAATTACTTGTTATATGTCTTTTATATATATATATTCTATTGTTGTCTTTTTTGTTTCCATATTGAGTTGTTCAAATATTTTTTTCTTGGAAAATTTTATTTTCCATTTTGCTTCTAAGAAAATTGTAATTGAATGTTTTTATTGAAAATATGAATCATCACTACAAGGAAAAAGATATATGGTGACATTTATAATAAGTCACTATAAACATAGGGTATCACTACAACATAGCGTCACCTTATCCACTGACACCATAGAGGGTATCAATTGGTGACGTATTTGGAAGTGACACCAAAGCAGATAAATGGTGACACATTCAGAAGAGACACCATATATTTTTAGTGATGCTTAATTTGATATAGAGTTGTATGAGATATATAAGGTGCCATATTAAATGCATCATCTTTGAGTTATGGTGTCACGTTAAATGTATCACCTTTAATTTATGGTGTCACATCATTGTAAATGATTATGGAAGATATGGTTGTTTTTTGTTGATTAGTTTGTAGATTTTTGTAATGCTTATTAATAAATAAGACTAACCTATGTAAATTGTCCATAAATATAATAATCATATTACATTTAACTTATATTTTCATAATGCTTATGAATTAATTTGTAACATATTACATCATCCAATAATATTTGTATATCAAATGTTCACAAAATGATAGTACATCAAACACATCAAACCCACCAAAACTAAAAAAGAAAAGTGAATACACATTAAAACATGATTTAGAAATGTTAAGCTTCCCAACATTCATGTATACTTGCATTTCATATGCATACAACCGGCTAACCATAAAATGACACAAGAGTTGCATCCAAAAACCCAAAATTCTTAATTCCAAATAAAGTAACATTTATGTCCTATAATGTATGACATAAGAGTCATATCTAAAAACCTAAATCTTATTGCCTCTTTCTCCTTTCTTTTTATTCTTCATATTGTCCTCCCAAGAGTGTATACCTGCATTTCATAGTTTAATGAGTTTTAGAGTACTTATTGAAAATAAAAATGTGATGTTATAAACAATAAACAAATCTAAGTACTAATGTTTTCTTTTTCTTTTTTTTTCCTTTTTCTCATTTTGGTATAAAAATAATTCGTAAAGAATAAGTAATGTTATACAATATCAATGGAAAATTCAATCATATAACAACTAAGGGACTTACCATGAATGATCACGATACATCAATATGATTCATGATTAATTATAACACAAACGTAATCTATTTTTCTCTAATTTCATCAAATTCTACTTGAGAATATGTTTTATTTGTCATCAAACTGAAATCAAATGAGAATAACATTAATATCACAATAATTGAAAGTATGAAATTATGTACAATTCATTAAACGAGTAAAATCTTTGATGCAATAATTGTAAAATCAACAATTATTTCTTTAATGAATCTCATAACAAAGTAGTCATATTTGAACTCAGTATTATTTTTTTACTATTAAATTATTTTTAAAGAAAATAACAATTATTAATATATTGGTTCATTTTTAAATACTTTCATAAGAATATATTTTAACTACAAGTTATTTTAATTTATCAAAATATTTTTAGGAAATGAGCTATTATCCATTTATTATTTTCTTATTTTTCAAAAAATATTTTCAATCATTTTATACACGTTTTCAACTACTAAAATTATTGTTTTTATAGAATAAACAAAGAAGCATACACTTCTCCTCCACTCACTAAGTCAACTATTATAATCACCATAATATTTTATTCACCTACCAATATCTCATTCCATTTAGATAACTCTCTCAACAAAATCATTTCTACAATACTTTTTACTCTCCTATGATATTGAATATTTTATTCCATTTAGGTGACTCTCAACACAAAGAAAAGTAGGAATGCCTTCTTAGGTTAACTAAACAAAGACTTTTTTTTTTACTTTACAATATGTATAAAAAAAACAATTATTTATTACAAGAAATGTGGTAGAAAGGTCATTTCATTTTTAAAGAATTTTTTAGAATTTCTTAAACATTTACAAAAAATAGAATCTAACAGTTTTATTTCTAAAAAAATTGATCAATTCAAAAAAGAAAGAAGAATGTTATTTTTTAAGAAAAGTTAATAAACCACTTTATTCTTGAATTATCTAAACAAAACTTACTAAAAAATATTTTATCCCAAATTTATTTTCAAAACTTTCTTATTGAAAACTATCTCATATATAAATTATTTTATTATATAGAGAAATTCTTATTTTATTCTTTTTTTAGAGAAAAATTCACTTGTTTATTAAATATCAAAGAAGTCTATTTTTATGTCTATTATATATATATATATATAAATTCTCTTATTTTCATACAAGAAATTTCCATTTATGCCTAAAATACTTTTAGAAAAATCATTGCCAACAAAATTTTATTTTTAAAATTATTTTCAACATTCTTATTTAAAAAAATTATCATTGGATTATTTTCAAAAAGGACAGTCCTAAAAAAATTAACCATTTATAACCCAATTTAAACTCAAAAATTATCCCCAATATTATTTTATATTCCTAAATTATTTTCAAACAAAATAACAATTATTAATATTTTGATTCATTTTTAAATACTTTCACAAAAATATATTTTAACCACATATTATTTTAATTTATCAAAATATTTTTAGGAAATGAATTATTTTCCATTTATTACTATCCTATTTTTCAAAACATATTTTCAGGCATTTCATTCACATTTTAAAATTTCAAATACTAAAATTATTGTTTTTATAAAACAACAAAGCATGTAAATTTCAACTACTAAAATTATTGTTTTTATAGAATAAACAAAGCAACATACACTTATCTTCCATTTACTAATTCAACTATTACAATCACCCCAATATTTTGTTCACCTACCAATAATTCATTCCATGTAGGTGATTCTAAAAAAAAAAAGTCATATTTATAATACCCTTTACGACTCTGATACCCAATATTATACCCAATATTCTATTCTATTTAGGTGACTCAATACAAAGAAAGTGGGAATGTTTTCTTAGGTTAACTGAAGAAAACCCTAAATAACTTAAGTGCTTTTGGATTAATTGAGTATCATCTTGTAGTAGATGTCAATCTCTATTGTTAGACTTCACCAAAAAGCTCCTAGCACGGTGGAAAAAAGCATCAAATATAGTCAAGTCTTCAATAAAATACTATTTCATGCGAAAAATTACTACAAACTAGTGTATCTCTCATTCTCAATTAGACAAAATTTTTAAAAATAATTCATTTTTCTTGTTTTCATTTGTTTTGGGGCTTATTAGCAATGAAACAAAAAATATGTTAGAATGTTAAACCTAGTTTTTACTTCCCTGGAACTCGATAAAAAACACCATTTACAAAACCCACACCATAGATATACTAAATCAAGAGATATAAAACAATTATACTAACAAAGTTTTTTGCATTAATAAAAAAAATGAAGATGGTAGATAAGAGATTTTGACTTACCCGAGATTTTATGAAGCAAAGAATATCAATTATGGGTGTGCCGACCATGGGTGTGAGAAGAAGGAGAAGAAAACGATGGTTAGGGTTAAGCAATAAGATCTTTTATATTAGTTAATGTATATATGGAAACAATGGACTTTTCATAAATTGTTCCTACTCACTATTTTTAAAAAGGGCCCATTAAGTAATAAAATTTAAAACTTTTTATTTCATATGGTGTCACTTCAAAAAAATGACACCGTAAATCTGAAATTAGCATCATCTAACTATCCTAATTGAAGATTTTTTATATGATGTGTCACCTTTTGTGGACCCCGCATTTCGGCTCGATGCATTTCCCACTCGATGGCGAGCTCGATTTTTATTTGAAAAATTGATTTTTATTGAAAATGACTTGGAGTCGCCACTTATTTTTGTTTTATTTTTAAAGGGTAAGCAAAATAAGAAAGAAAAACCCTAAGTGTGACTCCTTATTTTGGAAAAGGTGGTCTGTGAAAAACCGGATCGGGTTCGGGGGTCAGGTTACTTATCGGGAAGGTACGGCAAAAAACCGTAGCACCCCTCTAAGTCCCTAAAGTCGAGTCTCTACTACTAAAATGAAGCTGACATGGCAATTAATGAGAAAATCAATGAGTACTCAAATCAAATCATGCACATATGAGTATCAGAATATGCAATAGAGGATTACTGAAGTGGAAGTGGATGCGTACCTGATCAGCAAACGGCAACGCGCTATCACAAAATGAGATTAGTGCATAGTAATGAACATAAAGTATGTCACTCATGTCACCAAAACAGATAAAGAAGCACCAATAGCACGCATGATATTTCATTCAAAATTCATTTTTATTTTAAAGCAAATTTATTTGATGTAGGGCCCCCACCAAAGCCCGTTTATTTTGCATGAACCAAATCCGTAAATTCCATCATTAGGAATTACAAAATTTGATTCTTGCTTATTTTAAGACATTTAAAATAAAGAAAATGCAAAAGTGGCTTGCCAGAAAGAAAATGGCAACCAAATTTTATTGAAAATGGGATGTTGGGTATCTAAAAAAACGAAGGATGAAAAAGTAGAGGAGTCGGGATTATTTGAAAAGCTGAATTTGAAAGGACATTTACAAAATGAGATTTAGAGAAATCATTTAAAAAAACGGAGGATGAGAAAAATGGCAAGTGACTCAAGGTGGCCATGCAAAAATGCTTGAGTGGGGGTGTTGATTGGAGCATGAATTAGCACTGATGGTGGTGATCTTGACACCTGGACTATCATGCAGAGCTACCATTGCATGTGGTGATTGCCTGTTAGGTACTGAACCCATGACCTGATTGTCATCACTTCTTTGCTGACGTTGCACAGATTGGACATGAATCGCTCGGTGGATAGTGTTCCGTGGCTCATTTCATGGCTTGATTTGTTCTCAGGTTCGAAGGCTACCCACACATTAGACTAATTGACCAGACACCGGAAATGAACCCATTAATGACCTTGAAAACAGAAGATCTCCTTCTGTGACTCCATTAACTGCATCAAACCCTTCCACACTGAGTGCCATGAAAGAGGTAGTTTGAGAACCAGTGTGAGCGGCTCTAGTGGGCATCAGTCTTGTATGCTAGACCAAACTTGGTAACTGATCCTGGGCTGGAAGGGCTTGAACAGCAATCGGATTCCTTGTTAGATGTCTTGGTATTGACGCTAATCTTCCATATCATCAAAATCAAGTTGTTCGAGCTTCACAAACATATCAAGATCAGAGGGTGGCCTCGAGACTAAAACTTCCAACCCCACTCTAAGGCTGGCACCATCCAAGTCAGATCCAGAGCAAACAAGATGAGAGTCTACTAGCTCATCTGAAACTTAGTTCAGTCTCTGGAGCAGTTGCGGCACATCTTTGAATGATTTATTAAACCAAAGTTCACTTCAGAAGAGACTAAGGAGCCCTGTTACCTGACACCATGGGACTTGGCCATGCTCTTCGTCAATTATATCCGAAAGGGCCTTCTCTTTAGCAAACCACCTGATGTGGATGATCCACAAAACTTCATGGCAACTCTCTTAGACAGGCTCAAGGATTCCCTCGCTCTCACACTCGACCATTTCTGTCCACATGCAGGCCACCTTGCAACAAAGAAGGAGGATAGTTTCCCCTCTTACATGGTATTTGCAGATTATAACAACAGTCCCGGAGCGCAATTCATCCACGCGGCTGCAGACATGACAATATCTGACATCCTTTCATCAATTTATATACCCCAAGTTCTCCAATCATTCTTTGATCATGATAGGGTAATTAATCACGATGGTCACACCTTGTCTTTGCTATCAATTCAAGTCACAGGGCTTGTGGATGGCATCTTCATTGGATGTTCCAAAAATCATGGCATGGTTGATGGAACCTCTTTCTAGCATTTCTTCAACGCATGGTCTGAGGTATTCACTCTCTAGGAGCTCCCAATGCTTTTAATCCCAATGACAGTCCTTCTGTAGGGCAGATATTCCAGCTATATGTGGTGCAACCATGCTAGTTCCGGAGACCATTGCAAACCCTTCTCCAACATAATTGGCCACATCCGTTCCATTTGGAGACCAGGCAGCCCAAATGAGAGAACCTGGAGCTAGAATATCTAGTTTGAGAAGATCCGCATCTTGGAAGTTGAAATCTCTTATATTGGGTCCCCGAGCAGAAAATAATGCCACCTGAGGTGCTGATTTGTGGAGTATAGGTGTTGGAAAGCTGGCATGGATGGAAGGATTGGATGTGGAGGCAATGGTGGTTGCAGCGGCATATGTGGAATGGGTTTGATGGGTGGGTGTAATGAATGGAGGTAATGTGATGGATATGTGGGCAGTAGGTATGAGACATGAATTTAAGAGTGAAGATGTGAGTGTGCGGAGTGAACGCATGAGCGTGAGTGGTGATGAGTTTGAGTGGGTTTGGGGTGACGGTGTAGAGAGAGAAAGGTAGTGAAGAAATGGGTATGTTTGCATGGGGTATGAGACCTGGGTATAAGGTGAAATGAATATGACATGGTTATGCATGGCCATGCAATGGCCACGCAAGAACATGATGGAAAGGGAGTGACGGATGTATGAATAATGGAGAGCATGAAGAGGTATGGATGGTGAATATGGGCATGAAGGGCACGTCAAAGCGAAGGTGAGCATACACATGGAAGAGCATGGGACATATGTATGAAGGTTATGAGCAGTTTTGGAGGAGCATGAAGGGTATTGACACGAAGCATGATGGAAAGGTGATGACGTGGGGAAATAATGGGCGTGCGTGTGGGATAGTGAGTGAAGGGCAGTGGTTGGCATGTGAGGGTATTAATGGGTCTTAGAAATGGGTTATGAAGGGTATGAGGGAAAGGAGAGATGGATGAATGAATGATGGGTATGGTGGAGTATTGAGACAGTGGTTTTAGAATTAGAATTTTGACAGTTTTCATCTAGCATGACACCATTAGGATCATCCACTTTCTGCTCAAGTTCGGTTTTAGCAATGACAGTTCTCAACCCAACCACCCTTACTATGGAATCTGCAATTATCCCATTTGTCCTCAATCACTATTATACTCTTCACTTTCATTGGTCTTCTGCATACCAATAGAGCAGCTGCCAGGCCATTTGAAGTCAATCCTGTCAAGTGCAAGATAACCATATTTCTTGCAGAAAAGAACCCATTTCCTTGCAAACTCTGAAGTTTCAGACAGAGCTTCAAATGTCAGCATAGAAGATCCATCATCTAAGACATAGCAAGAAGCTTTGTCGACTGGGTAGTCAACTGCAAGAATAGAGAGGACAGTATTGGCTATAACAAAAGGGAGTTCCTTTAGAGGATCGACAGTGCTGACGAAAATGCCCACAGCAGCCAACTGAGATGACTCTCCTTCTTAGTAGGAACCAATTTCTGAGAGCTTCGTAATGACATCAACTACAGCTGCATGTCAGTCAGATTCTTACCTAATATCAAGACGCACAAAGGGAAGTCTAAATATGGACACTTGTCTCAGAAAATTGAAGAGCCTCATCAGGTTAACCATTCTGAGCATAACCACTAATCAGGGAAGTTCATGATACTGAATCCGAATATTGGCATCCCACTGGAAACCTGTCTTGCATTCTAGGAATTCCCACACTTTGTGCACCTGTGAACAAGCGTACTAACTGCGAATGAGGAAGGGTCAAACCCAATTTTCGTCATATACCCATGAACCTGTTTACCTAATTCCTCTGCAGCATGATCTGTACATGCACCAGGAACCCCAGAAAAAGTGAACTTATTGAGCCATATCCCAGATTTCAATAAGTCTAAGAACAGTGCAAATCCCTCTTTCCTCGTTCACTCCTTGAAGTATCTATCAATCATTGTTATCCATGAAACCACATCTCGGTCAACAGTTTCATAAAAAATATGCTAAACTTCCCCTGTACTCCCACATTTCCCATACATATCTGATAATGCGCTCCAAACCATGCCATCTAAATCCAACCATATTCGCAGCATATGCCCATGAATCTCCTTCCCCAAGATGCAAGAATTAAATGACAGCAGAAGCAGCAAAAGCACTAGACATGGTATATTTATCGCATTGAAAGTCCTCGTACTTGCTGTGATTACTGCCAGTAGCTTGTTTCAGTGCCTCTGGGATGCTAAAACTAGTGAAACCAGAATAAATACCCACAATGCCCGGGTCACCATTGAATAGGAAAGCTTCTTTCATAAAATATCCATTCATGCACATTACGTTTCCCTCCTTGGACCTTCATTTCCACAACCAAAAAAACTCCAAAATTTCCGCTACCCAAATCGCTAATAAAGAGAGCCACTTCAACAGTAAAATCATTAGATCTGAGATACCCCGTGCCAAATCCTAAAGTAATATCCTCACATCTCTTGGTTGAGTTTAGGTAGTTCTTCAAGCGGAGAACATATTGCTTACTCCCTTGGGCAGAGGTGAGAAAACTAACATGCCCCATAGACGGAGTACCAGGAACAGAGGAAAACAAACAAACAAAGCACCAATGATAGGAGCAAAACAAACTCATACAAGTCTCATTTCATACAATAATCAATGAGCTCATATCAGGGTGGATGAAATCAAACAAACATCAAATAAAAGATGGAACACGGTTACAAGAATGTCTCATGAAGAAATCAAAACAGGAGCAAACCAAACTACAGGAAAATCATTAGCACAACATGAACATGCCCACCCCCAATCAATAAACATCATCCAAAATCAACAGAAACAGAACAGAAAAATATACCAGTAGAAGCCAATAGGGAACCACAATGAAAGTACCTGAAAATGCTTCTCTTCAGCAACAAATCTCTAGAATCTCTATCAAAACCATGCTCTCTGGTTCTTCTCTCTAAGCTCTCCTCCAGCTCCCTGCTACTCCCAATGCTCTTCTTGTTCTCTTCAGAAACTTTCCCCGGTTTTCTCTCTGAAGCTCTCCCTCAAAAATGTCTCTCTACTCTCTCTGCCTCTCGTCCCAAAATTACAATGCTACAGAAAACTCTCCCCCAGAAGCTCTTTGGAATCCTCTCTATCTTGACCTCCAAGCCAAAGGAAATCCCCCCTCAAGAAGCTGCTCCTCCAGCAATCTCCAAAAATCCCCCCTCTCTCTCTCATACGCTCCTCATCACCTCAAAAATGCTCTCCCCCCTCACCAGCAAGCTCCCCAGGTTTTCTTCTCTGAAGCTCTCTTCCTTCCCCTCCTGCTGGCAGCCTCCAAAAGCAGCCTGCTATCCAAAATATCTCCTAACCAACTCTGAAAAGCACCCCCTGCAAGAGACGCCCCTCTCACAGCAACGTACCTCCTCTGCATATCCTCCTCCAGGTGTCAACCTCTGATTAGTCCATCAATTCCACTATTTTGATCCCATATTGACTAATCCGGGAGTGACACGTGGCCATGCAAGATGGTGACACTTGTCAAGCATCAGCTGCAAGAATGACTCCCAAAATGGGGGTCTACACCTTTATAAATTTTAAGTTCAATGGTGTCATTATTTTAAATGCGACACCATAAATAGTGACATCATATATTATTTTTGTAGTAGTGCATTTACATTTTTTTAGAAGAATTAATTGATTAAAAGAGATGAAATAATCCCAAATTTATGAATTTAACTTTTTACATATTTTTATTTGAAAAGTAACTTATTTTTCACATAAATGTCATTTACCGTTTTAAGTATTTACAGGTAAATTTTAAAATAAAATAATATATTTACAAGAAAATATTAAAAACATTTTCGTGCGAACGAGGTCAAAAAATGATTGAGGGTTAAATTTTAAAATTAGATTTTCAACTATCCTTTAATTAAATAACCCTTTTTAGAAATCTTAATTGCATATAAACCTTTCTTACATCAGGTTTAGGAAAAAAAAAGTCTCTTTATTTCTCTAAAATATGGATAAATTATGACAGCATTGACAGTCCACCTTCTAACCCTTGTAGGCTTAGGGTTTACTTACCTTATAATTCAACAGCAGTGGTGTCGTTTAACCTGGTTGTTTTAATGCAATTATATGGGTGAAGGAGATTAAAAAACATATCTGTTTGGATCCAGTGATAGAGTGGAAAAAGGAAAAATATCATACCAATGAACCATTTTCTTAATTAGCCCAACTAATCATCATAAACATGACTACCAAGGCCCCTTCAAAACTTTCCCTTACAGTGTTATCTATTAAGCCGGTATCCATCACATTTCTAGTATATATATAGAAAGGTTGGGACATATCATGAAGGTTAAGCTTCAGTGGATTGTGGATAATGCGGCTCGTAAGGCCACATATAAGAAGAGCGTGATGGGTCTTATGAAAAAAAATAAGAGATCTCAGCATTTTGTGCGGTGTTGATGCGTGTGTAATCACATACAACCCATACCATCAAGAGCCCCAAGTTTGGCCTTCCCTCATTGAGGCCGAACAAGTCATTGCAATGTTTAGGAGCTAGCCGGAGAATGACCAAACCAAGAAGGTCATGAACTAAGAAAATTTCACCTGGCAGAAGATATTCAAAGCGAGGGATGAAGTGGTGAAACAATAGATGAAGAACAGAAATAAGGAGATCGAAAACCTAAGGATCCAGTGATTGGGTGGTAGGCTATTGGAGGGTTTAGAGAGTAAAGACCTCCTAGATTTAACGTGGGCCATTGACAATCAGTTGGAGGCAGTGAAGAATAGGATGGTTCTCATTCCCTGGCCCCAAGTAGCAATTGACGCGAGTGGCAGCCGTGCTAATAATACTTATACTTGTGGGTACCCCTATAAATAGGAGTAATGGGCCTGTCTAACACTATCCTCTGAGTTGGGCCAGCTTGGGCTAAGGTTAAAGCCTGACCAGCTTGGACCAGGGTTAAAACTCGTCTAGCTTGAATGGCCTAACAAGAAAGGTGGCTAAGTAGAATGTGAGAGAGGTATCTAGGAGGAGTAGTGGGGACGGTTAGCGCCTAGGTCTGTAACTGCTTGAAGTGACAAAGAAAGTGCCCCTAAAATCTCCACGCTTATCAGTAGACAAAGGATATATATATAATGTAACTAGCTAGGCCACAGGGGAGAGGCAACAAAAAGGGACCAAAAGAAAAATTGCTCTTACTTAATTTGAAAAAAAAAACCTAACTGACTTAATCATCGAAGGAGGTTATCTCCGGGTAACACCGGGTGAACCTTGTGTGGCAGGTGAAAAAGATCACGTGGTGAGAAGAAGACTGTTGCTCAAGAAATTTTCAATGCCAACAAGTGGTGCCATATGTGGGAAGGTTCTACATTGAAGTATCATTTTCACTTTGAACTGAGAGTAGACCCCTTTTTTGTCTGGAGTTGGAAGCTTCACAATGAGAGATAGTTAGCTGTAGGATTTAGATAATACAACAGCTCCTCGAAGGGAAATTTCCATGAAAACTCTTTGTGAAGAATTCAAAAGGCGTCAGGTGAAGCAAGAAAGAAAAATGGAATCCATCTTGCTCAGATTGAGTTGCTAAGGCAAGAGAATGATTTGTTGCAGATGCAACTCAAAGATTAGCATGCTCGCATTCAAGTGCTACATCAATTAGCAAGCAATCTTGATCATTGATGCCAACAAGATAATAATGATGTGGTGGAGCCTTTTAGATCATGTAGATCCCCTTGGTCAAGCTCTCCATATTGCTTTAAACTCGCACGGGGGATGCCACTCATCCGACTTCAGGATCTCGAGAATGCTAGTCATTGAAGGCATCAATGAGGAAGACATCATCTCTTGGTAGGAGCCTCAACTCCTATTATATTCGAACCTGGGAAGCTGACAACAAATGAGGGTGCTACATGTTAAGGTCGTAGGAAGGATGGCTTGACCCCTATCTTCAGTAGTTTGGCTTCCTCACGAATGTCCAAATGAGTTGCCTCTTGGAGCCACTACTCATCGTCTGAATGATATGATGACAACACCATGCGCTCAACATATTTTGATGTGTGAATCTCTAAGAGGGTACACTATTCCCAAGTTTGTCATGCATGATGTTACATATGATCCATTTGATCATATGATGCATTATTGGAAAATGATGATGCTTGACATCAACAATAATGAACTCCTCTGTAAGGTTTTCCTAGCAAGTCTCTAGGGATCCACCCTAGCTTGGTTCCACCGACTTCCCCCTAATTCAATCCATTCCTTTAGGAAAATGTTGGAAGTCTTTGTGGCTCACTATTTATCCTCAACAAGGTAGAAGTTCAATATTAGTAGCTTTAGAATCTGAAGAAGACATAAAGTGAGACTTTGCGCCAGTTCATGCATAGGTTTGGCTAGGTAATGCTTCAGGTAGAAATGTGCAATATGGATGCTTTACTACAAGCCTTTAAGCGTAGCATTGGGCTGAGGACCCCTTTCTTTGAATCTTTCTTTAAGAAGCTGTCGAAGACAATTGATGATTTGTTTAGGAGGGCTAATAAGTATGCTATGTTGGAAGAAGATTTACAAGCTGCAACTAGCCTTGTCTTGGTATTGACACAAGCATCATAACCAAGAAAAGATGCAGGGAATAAATGTCAGGGTTCATAACCAAGAAAAGATGAAGTGAATAAATGTCAGGGTTCATAACTAAGAAAAGATGTAGGGAATAAACGTCAGGGCCCCGAGAACCTCTCACGAGGTAAGAAGCCACGTAGAAATGACGAGGGCTAAAGACCACCCCGGCGGTGGACCCTACTCAGTTTGACTTATGGACAGTTACTTCCAATTATGATCGGTTTGTCCAGTTTCAAATGGCCTTTCCTTCTCAGGGGGGACCTGGCGCAATGAGATCAAACTCGACACTATGAATATCACAAGGAACATGGGCATACCATCGACAAGTGTCGACATCTTCCTTTTCTAGAGGAAGACATGGTGAAAGTCAGCTTGCTTTCCCAGTATGTCAAGAAAAATGAATCGTCGGCTACTAGAAGTAGCAAGCAGACTGTTGTTGGCATGGTTCAACCAATTGGAACCCCACCAATCATTCACGTCATTCAAAGAGGACCTGTTGATCAACACTAGGAGTCAAAGCGTAGTTGACGAATTATGATTCAAGAAGCAAGCGATGTAGAAAGGATTGGCATAAAGCATTACTCCTTTGTTCTAGGGACAATGGAGCCTATAGATGGAATTTTCTCATTTAGCCCTTGGGATTTGACTCGAGTAATGATCCCACATGAAGATGCCCTTGTCTTGTCACTCAAAATTATCGAGTTTCAAGTCTGTCGGGTGTTAGTTGATCCTGTTAGCTGAACTAATTTGCTTCATATCTTGGCGTATAAGCAAATGGGTATCCCAATTTCTACTTTGGGAAGCCCAAGCTGAGTACTAACAGTCTTCGATGGCTCGACAACCTGGTCTTTGGGAGAGATAGTATTGCCAGTAGAAGCCAACCCTATAGCCTTGAATGTCCATTTTTCAATTGTATTGGATCCTTCGCCTTATAATGCGATATTAAGAATAGCATGGATTTACAAAATGAAAGCTACTTCATCAACTTATCACCAAAAAGTCAACTTCCTTACCAAAGTAGGACAAGTTGATTTGTTTGGGAGTCAACTAACTGCAAGGTAGTGCTATCAAGCAAATGTCAGGCCCACGGGAGAGAAAATCAAGAATACCTGCACTGACCATGAGCCCTAACAAAAATAACAATTATTGAATGAGGGAGGTGAGTGAGACTTCCTAATCGTTGACCTACTCGTTTGTGTATAAGTACAAAACAAGGGGCTAGAGAAGGTTACCTATGTCAATTCTATGCTGACAAAATAGGAAAGGTAGTTACTAGTAAAGTTGTTGGATATGAATGGCAGAACCTTTGCTTGAGAGCTTTCTAACATGCCAGAAATATCCCTTAAAGTGATTAGTCATAAACTCAGGATCTGCCCGAGGTCAAAACCTGTTTGTCAAAAAGTAAGGAGACTCAATTCAAAAAGGCAGAAAATAGTCCAACTTGAAACATCCCAACTACTCGATGCGGGATTCATTCAAGAAGTCTACTAACCAAACTGGCTAGCTAATGTGGTGGTTATGCCAAAAAATGGAGGCAAATGGAGGGTTTGTATTAACTTTATTGACTTGAATGAGGCAGACCCAAAAGATAGTCCCCTTACCACGCATTAATCAAATAGTTGATGCCACTTTGGGGCATAAAATGTTGTCATTTATGGATGCTTTCTTTGGTTATAACCAGATCCCTATGTACTCTCCTGATTTAGAAAAGACAACATTCATAACTTCTTTTAGGACTTTTTATTATAATGTTATGTCTTTTGCCTTAAAAATGCAAAAGCCACTTATCAGCGACTTATAACGAAGATATTTTATCCAATGCTAGGCAAAACAGCAGAAGTTTATATAGATGATATACTTGTAAAAAGTAAGAGATGAGAAGATCACTATGCAGATTTATACCAAGCTTTTGACCTACTGCAACACTTTGGGATGCAATTAAATCCTACTAAGTGTGCCTTTGGTGTATCTGTTGGTAAGTTTTTAGGCTTCTTGGTCACAGAACGAGGAATTGAAATAGATCTTGCACAAATAAAGGCAGCATAAGAATTACCTTCTTCCCGTAATAAAAAGGAAGTACAGTGCTTGATGGGAAATATGGCTGCCATAGCCCATTTTATTTCTCGATGCATTGACTGCTTGAAGCCTTTTTTTAATGTGATAAAGAAAGCCAAGACCTTTGAATGGATAGCTGAGTGTGAAGAAGCATTCTTAGCTATAAAAAGTTATTTGATTTCACCATCGATCTTAAAAAGTCCTCAACTGGGAGATCCACTATATATGTACCTAGCAACATCAAAGTTAGTAGTTAGTGCAGTCTTGTTTAAGTTAGGTCTTGATGGAAGTCAATTACCAGTTTATTATGTTAGTAAGACAATGTTCCCGGCCGAGCAAAGCTACACTTTGCTAGAGAAGGCAGCGCTGACACTATGAGTGGCCTTGAAGAAGTTGCGCCCTTACTTTTGAGCACACCAAGTCAATGTCTTAACCAATGTTTCTTTTCAGGCTATATTGCACATGCCTGAGTTATCCAAATGACTAGTAAAATGGGTTGTGGAGTTGAGTGAATTTGGTTTGTGGTACTTGCCCCACCTATCACTCAAGGGGAAAGTCTTGGTAGATTTTATTGCTAAGTGGCCTGATTATGAAGATCGCTCAAACCAAAAGGCAATGGAGTGGTGGATCTATTATGTTGATGAAGTGTCATGTAATCCCCCATAAGAGAACACTTAGGCAGTTCGATTGGGCTTCCATTCTTCAAACAATGAAGCTGGGTATGAAGCCCTCCTTATTGGTATTAGCCTGGCACTATTAGTCCAAGCAAGCCACCTCAATATACGGAGTGACTCACAACTAGTGGTAAACCAAGTGCAAGGTGGGTATGAAGAAAGGTATGTAAGAATGGTAAGATATCTTAAGAAAGTGAAAAATCAGCTTAAAAAATTTAGTGAGTGGAAAATGACTCAGATCACTAAGGAGGAGAATGTTCGAGCAGATGCATTAGCCGGGGTAGTAGCTTCCTTAGCTGTTACGTAAACCAATAACTTTGCATGTTTATTACCAATACAACCCATCCATTCTAGAAAAGGAGCAAGTGAGTCAAGTGTATGATGCCCAAGGAAGTTGGATGGAACCAATCATTAAGTACCTAGAAATAGGGGAACTCCTACAAGATGAGCTTCAAGCACATCAACTCAAGATTAATTTTGCAAGGTATAGCATGATTGAAGATCAATTATATAGAAGATCCTGCAGTGGACCATATTTACGGTGTTTGGACCCAAATGAAGCATAATATGTCTCAGAATTGCATAAAGAAGTGAGCGGGAATCACCTGGGCGGTCGGACACCTGTTCATCAAGCCTGCTCACAAGGGTACTACTGGCCCACTATGCATAAGGATGCCCAGGAGTTAGTGTGAACATGTGACAACTGCCAACGATATGCACACAATCTCCGACTACCTTTGAAGTCCCTTACTCCCTTGGTTAGCCCTTGACCCTTTGCCCAATGGGGAATAGATATAATGGGGCCTTTTCCAGTAGTCCCAGCTCAAAAGAAGTTTTTGCTAGTGGTAACTGATTATTTTACTAAATGGGTCGAGGTAGAGGCTTTTGCGATAATAAAATATAAGGACATAACGAGATTGTTTTATGGAAGAACATCATTTATCGTTTTGGGATACCACAAATAATAGTCTCTAATAATGAGCCACAATTTGATAGCTCAAATTATAGGAAATTTTGTGTTGAGTAGGGAATTAGGAATCTATACTTGTCACCTCGTTACCCATAGGCTAACGAGCAAGTAGAAGCAACAAACAAGTCCTTGCTTAATGCATTGAAGAAAAGGCTTCAAGGAGCAGGGGGACGCTAGGTGGAAAAGTTACCCAAGGTATTGTGGGCATATCAAACCACGAGACGATGTCTAACTAGGGAGACTCCTTTCTCCATAGCTTACAACATGGAGGTTGTCATTCTAACTGAAGTAGGAATGCCAACATTGTGAACAACCTAGGAACCAGCAAGCAATCAAAAGACTGAAGCTAATCTGGATTGGGCAGATAAGTTAATGGAAGTAGCTCTAATCTGAATGGAAGCTTATTACCATCAAGCTATAACATATTATAATAAGCAGTCAAAACTGCGACAACTGCAAATCGGGGATTTAGTATTAAGAAAAATGTTTGAAAATATGCCTTACCCTAGACATAGTAAATTACAACCCAATTGGGAAAGACCTTATCGTGTAATAAAAGTAGGCCATGGGGGAGCCTACTACCTAGAAAAACTGACCAGGGAACATTTACATCGTCCTTGGAATATTTCAAACTTGAAAAGGTATTTTCCATGAATAAAAGTCCTCTGATTAAGAAAATGATATAAGTGCACTAACAAAATGCATTAAAGGATAAATGCAAAATCATAAAAACCCCAAACAAAGTATAGACAAAAGTAATTGTTGGAAATAAAGAGTTCCAACTAAACCCCAAACAAAGTAGGGGCAAAAGTAAATTGTTGGAAGCAAAAAGTTCCAAATAATCCCCGAATAAAGTAGGGGTGAAAAAAAGAAGGGCTCAAAAGGCCTATTGTCAGGGAAAGATCCTATAAACTCTTAAACAAATGCAAAAAAAGGGAATAAAACCTGCCAAGATCAAAAACCAATGTAACTACTAAGTTTTTACAAAAAAAAAAGAAAGAAACTAAGACTTCAGTCATTCTCCTGGATCGTCAATATGTGTAATAGGGTCCAAACTGGTCGGTAGAGGTTCTAGATCTTCAGTTCTTCCCAGAGTGTTCACTGGATGGTCCTGATTGCTTGTCACTATAGCAAGAAAACGCACATTGTTGGCATGGCATAAAGGAGAAACCTCATCTGAATAGGAGACAATTTCTTTTTGCAAAGAAACATCTGAAAGAGCTGACACACCAACAAGATTGGCTTCATTCTTGTCTGTATCAGTTGTCCTTGCTCTCTTGTTGGCCTTACCAATGCCAGAGACAAAGTTTCAAGGATAGTACCTTCATCTTCAGTGACAAAGTCTTCGTCAATATTGAAGTCTTTAGTGATAGCATGCTCTTGTTTGCAGCGCTTGTACACTTACCAATATATTTTTTCTACTTGTTGAGTATACTTGGTAGTTAGCTTCGTGTGCTAGGCTTTGAGGGCGAATTGGGACTTGTTGACTTGAAGGTGGAGCCATTCTATCTCCTCCACCTTCCTTTTCTGATCCTCCTTTAAGTCACTACACTCAGTCTAAAGAGTTTGAATTGAAGCCTAAAGGGCTTTATTGGAATTTTCAAGTTCAGCTAAGCACGACTTAGCTAAAGCCAACTCTACCTTAAGGTTCCCCTGCTTGGCCACAGATTCAACAACATACTACCCAAGTTTGTTGGCAGCCTCAAACTTTTTATTGGCAGATTGAAGTCGATGCTTCAAATCTCTAACAGCCGCGACCCCCTTGCACATGAATATGGTAATGTTTAGTACATTGGAAAACCTTAAAGTCCTTTGGAACAAAGTGCACCCTGGGAATTAAGTCATTGGGAGCAATCTTAAGAAAAAATTGAAGGATAAAAGGGTTCAAGTTCAAGGGCACATTTTGAGGATTATTCTCGATAAGTAGAAGATAAAAACTTCTTTGCTTGAAGTTAATATTGAACAGTTTAGTGAACCACTCTCGAGACGGTTTTTCCACCCATTCTACTTAGCATCCTTGGCAATTTTCACCTGTCTGAAAGTAGAACTAGTGAAATCTAAAAAAAAAAAATGAAAAAATGAAGAAGCCAAGGCTATGTATTGAATAAATTATATTAAGGTACTTACTAGGGAGTTTTAAAGTGTGATTCAAAGGATAAAGACCGTAGGGATCTGGAGTTGAGAATTCCCAATCCTTGGAAATGATCACGTGCTCGGCTACCCAACCTTTCTGAGAATCCAAAAAATTCATCACCAGTTGTAACTATCGTCTGCAAGTAGAAAAGAGGAATTTCCCCCACTTGTTCAACTTAATGGTGTAAATGAATAGAATCTCAATTAAAGACAACTCGAGGTTGAACAACTGATTTAAAATATAGCAACCTATGAGGATTCGAATTGAGTTCGGATGATCAAAGGATGACATAATTTGAGTATAATGTAGGAACTGCCTCACTAACAAAGGCAAAGGTAAATGTAGTCCGACATGGAATTACTCCCTAGTAAAACACATGGTGTGTTTTCTGTGTGTATCAGTTGTTAGAGGTGTTGTGCTTCGCAGCAGTTGGATATCAATATTAGCAAGAATATTAAAATCCCTTCTGAACTCATCAATGGAAAAATCATCCACAATATGGACTAAAGTGTGAGTTGTAGTATCTAAAAAGGAACCCTTTTGGGGTCTTTTTCTTTTCGCAGAACCCTTTAGATTGCTTCGACATTTTGTAAGGAGTTGCGTTGCTAGTAGGTAAAGTATGAGAGAAGGAAACCCTAAGGAGGAGTCTCTGAGTACCCTTTTGTGTAAAAATTGGAGGCCCAAGTAAAAAAGAAAACCCCTTATCCAGGGAAACGAGAATGTGAACGGGAAGAATATAGAAAAACCAAAACTTGCATATGAAGATGATAAAAAGATGGGTTTTTCTTACCTGAATGTCGATAACCCAGGATTAGCTGTTTGATACAAATAGAAGAAGAAAGAACAAGTGGAAGAGGAAAAAGCAAAAATATCATGGTATGGTAACGGTGCTATTGAGACACCAAAGGGAAGTATATCTTAACTTTTGGAATTTGAAAAATCATACATGTGTCACCACAAGGGGGCAAGAGAAACCCCCAAAGGCGGCTAATGGGTGTATCGATATATGCATCCAATGCAAAAAGTTAGAAAGTCCACAAAATAAGGGAAAATGTGTTCTTGCCTAAAATGAAAGGAAATTTTCTTTTGACCTCATGCCAAGGTCAACAGAAAATTGGGGGCAATTGTGGGTACCCCCATAAATAGGAGTAATGAGCCTATCTAACACTATCCTTTGAGTTGGGAGAACTTGGGCCAAGGGTAAAGCCTGACCAGCTTGGGCCAGGGTTAAAACTTGTCCAGCTTGAATGGCCCAACAATAAAAGTGACCAAGTAGAACGTGGGAGAGCTGTCCACAAGGAGTAGTGGGGACCGTTAGGGTTGTAACTGCTTGAAGTGACAAAGAAATTGCCCCCAAAATTTCCACGCTTATAGGTAGGTGAAGGATATATGTATGCAACTGGCTAGGCCATACGGTAGAGGCAACAAAAAAAGGGACCAAAAGAAAAATTACTCTTTACTTTGAAAAAAAAAACCCAATTGACTTAACCATCGGAGGAGGTTATCCTGGGGTAACACCGGGTAAACCTTGTGTGGCAGGTGAAAGAGATCGCATGGTGAGAAGAAGACTGTTGTTCAAGAAATTTTTAGCACCAACAACACTAGTATTGGAGATATTCCTACTGTGGGTGCTTTTACTAGTATTGATGTTGTTTCTCATGTTGGTTCTGCCTTGGGTGTTCCTCTTTCTGTTATTTGTGTTGGTGATGCTGCTGTTGGTGGTACCAATGCCGCTGTTGCGTAGACAAGTTTCGATCTTGCCATTGACGCTCTAAACAATCCGATACTTACGGAACAAAACCAAAATGAAAACATGGGCATTGCATTGGGAGATCCACTGGACTATGACGTTTGCGATTTCTGGCGCAATCCCTACATTCTCTGAAACTTTCTTGGCTGTGGTTTCAGGTGGCGAGTCAAACAGGCAGGCATGGGCCAACCATGGAGAGCTTCTTCTCTTGTTTCAATAATTCATATTTGACCTATCTGTCTAATTGAAACACTCTAAAATAATATGAATAAGGCCCTACGGGTTCATTTTTGTCCATCTTATTGCTAACTATTGGTAGCTAGACTGCAAATTAGGTTTCATACATATATTACTGTTATTATAATTATTTTGCACCAATATTCTCTCTTTGAAAGAGAAATGGAGCACACATTAATTACAGTTAGAAATAATTCTAGGTCCTGAGTTGTTTAAATGAAATTTATCCTAAAAGGTTACCATAAAGAAATAAAATAATCAATAGTTTTTTCCCTATCTTGCCATCATTAATAATAGTTAAAATGAGATAAAAGAAGACGCAGTTCAAAAGATGCAAATGAAAGAGAAAAAACGAAAAAAAAAAAATGACAGCTCAAAAGGTTTAACGAGATATAAAATAGAGAGATGGATTAAAAAAGAGATACGACAGGTTTTAAAAAGAAAAAGGAAGGCTTTGTGGGTTCAAAATGAATTGGTGCAATGGTGCTTGTTCATGTGTGTGTGCGAGAGAGAGAGATTCAAAAGAGATAGTGGCAGTAGGTTTTGCAAAGAAAAGATACGAGGGGAGAGAGAAAGAGTTGGTAGGTTCTAGAAAGAAAAAGAGTATAGAGGACACCACCGGCTCGTGCATATTTTCTTCTTTTAGAAAGGCAAGGGAAGCAAGCATGAGTGGGAATGAGCAATGACTTGAGTTCGAGAGCATTCCAGTCTTAAGCAAAGCTATCCTATCTGACCATATGTCCTGTTTAGTCAGTTGCATACCGATAAGCATGATTGTAGCAATACAATTGGGCGCGATAGACGAAGGAGTTGTTTTCAACAAATCAATGTTATGGCGGGTAGTATAAATTTCACAAGAAAGAAAATAGTTTTCTTTTTCTTTTTTACTATGTAATTAACAATTTTGAAAAGCAAAATTATGTAATTGGTAACCTTTACATGAATTAATATCCTCAACATCAATTATCATATTAAGCATATTATTTTAACATTTCTTTTTGTTACAAATAGAATGAGTTAATTATTTTTGACAACTTAACTATATATGAAAAACCCTTTTAATAATAAATAACTATCAGTGTTAGTTATTTTTTGATAACCTAATAATGCAACTACAAATATCGTTAACATAACTACAAATAACCGTCGATGCTAGTTATTTTTTACAACTTGAAAATATATCAAAATCCTTATAATGACATATCAAAATCTTTGTAATGATAAATAACGGTTAATGTAACATTTAATAGCTAAATCAGTTTGGTACAATCAATTACAAGGTCATATTAGTACTGATTTACTTTCAACAAAACTAATTGTCTTTTAGGGTAATTGCCACAAAAAAGATTATTCACATATAGTGTGAGTTTGTTTTCTATCGATTTAATAACATCCTAATAGGATAAGGCTTAAGGTCATATTATACTTTTTATATGATTAATTATTGGAAGATCAAAAGAATGTGAATGAAAAGTTAAACAATATTTATTTAAAAGGATTGTAAATTAAAGATAAAGATTTGTATTATTTTGCTTTATAATAATAAGACTATAATTAAGCAATCACAAACTATACATGATTAGGAATGAGGATGATGACAATAAATTATAATACGGTAATGATTTTTGAGAGGAATGTGTTAACATCCTAGAGGATAACTATTCATTGAAGATATAAAAGGGAGAATGAGAGGGAGAGAGAGAGGATGTTACATTGAGGATGAGGGAGGGAGAAAGAGAGAGACATCAAGGATGAGAGAAAAACAACATTAAGGGTGGAAGAGAATTGGATTGAGATTACGAACACATTTACCAAACTAATTGTAAATTATTCACCTTAAATAATAAATATTTCTTTTTTCTTTTCTAGAAAAAGGTGGTCACTTCTATAAATAATTCCTTACTCCAATTATTTGTGGACCATATAATTGAACAAAACTTTGAGGAGTGAATATATTTTTTTAAATTTAAATATCTCAATTTGAGCAAACGAATTTCAAAAGTCTTTCATAAATTTACATATCCCCATGCATCCTTTATTAATAATTGGATTAAATAAATATTTATTAATTTAGAAATAGTGTTATATTTTTACTGCACAGTACTTATACATATATGGCTTATAAATTTGGAAATAATAGATTTGGTTAAAAGTTAGTATGTGTATGTTCAAAATATTCTAAAAAAGAAGAGATAATTATTAATTATATAAGATGAAAGACTACTAAAAGAACGAGATTAAATATCAAAACTTAATGCGTTAAAAGATAAAGAGATTTCAAATATGCAATGGTTTTGAGAAATAATTAAAAATTTTAAAAAAATAATTGTAAAAAGTTACTTAATACTCTATTATGAATTTTTATTTTATTTTTTTAATAGACTTCATCAATTATTAATTTATATTTCCTTGGACCTTTAAGGATTTTGAAATATATATATATATATATCTTATGCATTTAGCATTGACTATTAATTTAGCACACAAGTCTTAGTTGAGACAATAAATTTAAACCAGATTATTAATTTGTCTTGAACATTTATTTATCAAGATTTTACTGCATATAACAAATTGTAATCAAAAGTAATCAACCCTTTAAAAATGTTTTGTTTCATAGAAAAATTAGTTTCCAAGCCAGGTGACACATAATTCGATGAAGTTAGCAATCAAAGAAGTATTTTTTTTTTTATCTTTTTTTAAAAAATGAAAAATCACTTTCCAAGTGCCTAAGAAAATTTCATATTTTACTATAATAATTTTAGGGATTAATATAATTTCAATACATTGCATCAAATTTCTAGGAGGTCACAAAACATCACATTTAGTCATAATATTTATATATGTCAATTTGTTTTAAATTCCATTTGACAAGAATTATTTTAGGGATAATCGATTAAAAGGGACAAAAGAAACATGAAATTGCAAATCTATGTTTCCGTTTTTTTACCTAAAAAAATAACCTACTTTGGATAAGAATATCCTCACTTTTTTCTTGCAAAAATAATTTTTTCTTTTAAAACAAACAAGTAAATAATAAAAATATTGAACGATATTTATATAAAAAATGGGAGATGCTAGGTTTACAAATTTGGGATCTTTTCATCCCTTTTAATCAATTAATCAATTATTTTATTCATTATGAAAAGTTACATTAAACTCACGGAATTTAATAAAATATGTGAATATTTATATTGAACTTGAAGAAATTGAATAAAACTCCTAACATAAATCATACTACATTAATAAGTTATCGCATTTTTATATATGATATCTATTTCTAGTAAATAACTTTTAAAATAGTTTATTCATTTGATTTTGTATTTTCATGACTTTTTGTCACATTTTCAAATTAAGCTAGAAAAATATAAATAATAAATATTAATTAATTAGTTAAAAAATATTTTTAAAATACATACTTTTTTTAATATTTTGAAGTGGATAATTGATCGTACATACCTTATTAAAATTTAAATAATTAAGGCATTGTTTATCATTTAATTACAAAATATATGAACCTTGAAAAAGAAAAGCCAAAACCTACAAAAATAACTATTTTTGAGCTAGAAATCAAAATTATTATATTACAACTAAAGATCAACCATATTAACCTTCTGCTATAATAAATCAAATTGGTGACAATTGATATTTATAGTGATTTATAAATTTAAAGATAAACATATGCTTATAAATAATCAAAATTATAAATCACATAATTTTAGTAAAAACTTTATAATTACAAGAAATTTAAATTAATGAAAAAAATTTAGATAATGGTAATTATAATTGAAAGAACTAAAAAATATTAATTATATTATACTTGGTATAGTTGGATTAATAGACTTAATAAAGTTTCATGAGTTCTGAGAAAAATCATTTTTCTACAAATTGTGTAATAACATTATTTTACAAAGATAACATCACCAAGAGCCCTTTCATATCCCATATTAGTGTTAGTTAGTGATTAAGCCCTAATAATCATTAAAACATTATACAAAGAATCTTTAGAACTTAGAGGGAAATGGTACATGCCACCATCTTGGCACAAACAAATAGGCTGACATTTTAGGATTTGGAAAATTCTAGGGGTTTGGTTTTGCCAAGATCCATATCTACTTCATTCAAGGATTTTCTATACTCGGGTTTTATGCAAAAGTACAACATTTAAAAAAAATATTTTTTAAAATGTCATCTTCCCTAAATAATTTCTAAAACTACAACAATTTGTTGTGAGTGGGATTCCATGTGGACTTTGTCTTTTAAACAAATGAGTTCAGTTTAAAGTTAGAACTCGTCTTTCAAACAAATGAGTTTAGCATAAAATCAAAACTCATTTTTTGGATAGATGAGTTCAATATAAAATCAAAACTCATCTTTTCAAAAGACAAGTTCAATATAAAATCCAGAACTTATCTACTTGTCTTTTCAATACACAAGTTCAGTACAAAATTAGAACTCGTCTTTTCAACATATGAGAATTTAAAATCTAGAACTCGTCTTTCTAATAGACAAGTTTAGTGTAAAATTTAGAACTCATCTTTTCAACCAACGAATTTAATATAAAATGAGAAACTCATCTTTTCAACAGACGAGTTCAGTGTAAAATTCTCTATTTTGTTTAAAAGTTCGTGCTAAGTTATAAATATTTTTTTTTGTAAATAAATGTAATATTATTATGTCTTAAACTGCTTAATTTAATAAAATAATTCAAATTTGAATTTATTGGTTGTTTAGTAATTCTATAATTTTATGATGTCCACAACGTAATGTCACTTGCTAAGACTTGTATGCGAGCCAATGCTGTTTTGATGGCCATCTCACCAGAGATTTCTGAATGCAAAGCTTGTGAGACCTGAAGCCAAAATCTAAGAATTTGATATATTATTTGTTGTTATTTTTAGTTTGCATTGAAGTTGGTGGCCATTTGATTAGGCATTTATGTCATCCCATGGAATCATTCTACCTTGTTTCCCGGGACATCCACAAACAAGATTCTTCCTTTGGGATGGAGTCATCAATACAAATCATGCTGAGATTATTGGGATCCATTGCCATTCCATGAGATCTTGAAGAATGTTTGTATCTATATTCCATGGAAAAATGAAATTGTGATTTCATAAAGCTATATATGCAAAGTACAATGGTATTTTGCATTGCGTGAAAGATCACCATCCGGGTCACATATAGTATGACATGTACTAGGATGAGAAAGCTAATTGGAGACCAATTCCACTAGCTCACCCCAAACTCAAACTTCTTAGGATGATCGATCATCCACCTTGGACCAGGACGATGAAATCTAACAACATTGTTATATTTTCTCAATTTAATGTTTGTAGCCTATAATAGGGCAATATTTGATGTTGTTAAAGATAACAAACAATCTAATCACTGGAATAAAACAGAGCAAATTTATTTGTATTCCTATAGTGAGAAAAAAAATTACTTGTAGATGCTAATGATTCTCAAGTTGATGTTAAATCTTGTTTACATAGAATTATGGGATCTTCTCTACAAAGTTGTCCTGAAGTCCACCATCCTCTCACAACCATTTGGCTAAAGGTGTTGTCTGGGAAACCGCTCTCAGTTGGATGGCCCTGTGGCCCTTAGGCCGGGCGACTGATCCGACTCAAAGTAGGTCACATGGATAAATCCTACACGAATACAGCATGGCTAAGGCATGACCGTTTATCATGCATTTACACATCCAATAATGTGCAAATTGTGTGCCTTGTACACTCCATATTAACTACAGTTATTATGGAAAACATTCTATTCTTAGCGGCTCATCATGGCGAGACAGTTGTTATGCATCGACAATTAAGGCCATCACATTGCACAATCAAGCGCAATCAAGGTACTATTAAGACACTTGGTAAGATGTTATACTGCAAAAGGTATAAATAACCATGCGAACTTTACAAAGAAGAGGACGAGCTTTATTTCTAAAAGGAATTTGACTTGCTCAAGCCACTTATTGACTTTAGCATTAGAGAGGTGTGTCCGAAAAAACTATTTGGACAACCTTTGTGCAAGGATTATAGTCGTCTGCATCTTGAGGAACTTAAACGAAACTATTGGCCATCTCCATCATCCAGCTTATGGCAGTTAGACGAGACTACCCGCTTGGATTGTGTTACAACATTGGCATCCTCTATGGGAAGATTGAATCAAAAGCATATTAGCACGATGGCCAATACATCTAATGCATCCCAATCAACCACTATGGCTCCAACCAATTCGAAGCTTGGCAAGCCCAAATGGAAAGAAAGCAAGAAGAAAATGAGCGTCAAATGTAGTCACTACTTCAGCAAATCGAATAGTTGAAACAAGAAAATTAGGAGTTGTGGGCTTAGGTGGCTAAGTAGTGTCGCTTGCAAAGCCATCACAACCCTTCCTAGCTTACCAACCCTAACTGGAGTCACAACCAAATGACACGCTCTTCGACGACACATAGAGTCGTCTCACCAAATGCATAAGGAAGGTTTTTTCTCTAGTTGCTCTCCTACTTGGCCCAAACAGCCTTATGCCTCAATTGACCAGCCCTACCCCAATGAGGCTGGTAGCTCCAGTAGAGGAAAGAGAAAAATGGGACAACGACGAGGCTTCCGCTTATCAACCACCGTAAGGGCCCGCTTGGGGCCCCAAGACCAATAGGCCCAGGCATTCTCACACATATCTGACGCCTTGAAGGCTTGGTTGGGCCAACCAAAATAGAAGGCATCACCAAGCTTTCAGCCTCCACAGTCGGAGCCATCTGTTGTGCTCGAGCCCACAAGAAAGGCACCTTTAGGCTCTATCAGCTAACGGTTGGATAATATGCTCTCCACATCGTTTGACCCTCATATCATAAGCTATGAACCTCCAAAGGGTTCCTGATGCCCAAGTTCACTATTTACGATGGTACAAGTGACCTATTTGATCATCTACTGCACTATTGGTAGTTGATGACATTAGACATTAGGAACGATGTGCTGCTCTACAAGGTGTTTCCTGCTAGCCTCTATGGTTCGACCTTATCATGGTTTCATTGCCTTCCTCATAACTCCATCAATTCATTTCGTGATGTTTCTGAGGCATTTGTCTGCTATTACTTATGTTTTACACGTCAAAAGTAGAATATAAGCACCTTGTAGAACATTAATGATTACTACTCAAAAAGTGTTATTTCATAGCTTGTAATTAACTCTTTTAAACACTTTTGAGTAGTAGTTATCACCTTTTAACCCAATTAACATATTAAGGACCCTTGCAATCAATTCTAATCAAATTGTGTTAAGTTTTGGTGTTTTGATAGCTTTTTTATCACCAAAGCAATCCGAGATTGAGGAGAGTTCTTTGGAATCCATGGCAAAGCAATGGAAAGCTCAGAAACATGAAGAACCGAAGCTTTGAAGTCCTTTGCCATAAGCAAATCCAGAATGCAAGGAGTATGGGATCCTCCCTAAAAAATGCCACGTGGCTCTCTCTCCTTTGTGTTGATGCCTTGTGTCCCAGTGATCCACGTAGCTGCCAAGTGGACGCACGCTTTTAACCCAGATTGAGTTCTGGTTCAGTCTTCCCTACAAAAGATGTTCGGACAAGGCGTCCGGACACACCATCGGAGGGCGGCGGAACGTGGGCTGTCGCAGGCTGTCGGAATGACGTAGCAAGGCTTGTGCACTTTAGTCAATGATCTGGACAACATATCCGGATAGGATATGCTATCGTCCGGGGTGTGATGATCGCGAGTGTCGTGTGCTTCTCCTTGAGGGATTCCAGATAGGGGAGCGCGCCACGTGTCCTCTTAGGGAATCCGGATGGAGTTGCTCTAGATAGCGATGCGCGCTCTGTGTCATCAGGGGGAGGGGTCCCTACACCTTGCACACGCAAACGGTCCCTCTTGCGACGTTCCACCTTTTCCGGATATCTCACATCCGAAATTCTATCCGGCTGACGTTCCACCTTCTCCGGATATTTCACATCTGGTGCCTGACGCCATATGGAAGAGGAGGGCGTTTCAACTTCCCCGGTCAGACATATTCGGATCCTCTAATAGCGCTTACCCGGAGAGTTTCGCAGCCATTTTGCACAGTGCCGCGGTGTTTTCTTGAAGCTTCCCGATATGTGCGACCGACATTTTGAGATATTTTTCTTTAGATATTTGATGTCTAAATCCCCAAAGTCTCCTTGTAACCCACCTATCATAGGATTCCTTAGTCATTAAGTAAGAACAAAGGGTGAATAACCTCTTATATATAGTTTGTAATTTTCTTTACATAAGATCATGTAATCGGCGAAAGGAAGAAATATATTTTACAGAGCACTTGCTCTGTTTTTCCTTCATATTTTTGTTTTCTCGTTAGTTTTCTTTCTAGCCAATCAAACTCTGAGGATTTTTCCTCAGAGGATGAGAGGTTAGGCTCTTTGTCTCTTGGAGTGAAGAAAACCGGGTAAGTTTCCACATGCATAAATTGGAAGTTTTGTTGTTTTAGTTTTTAATGAAGAGAAAGTGTAACCCGTTAATGGTTTTTATCTTTTTAGTTAACTTAAAACGCCTTCAATTCACCTGGGCCAACACTTGGTAAGGCAAATGGTCTCTGTCCATTGAGATACACTAGTTTATCTCTTGCGAGCCTTTGGGAGGTGACTTGAAGGTAGGTGTAGACCCTCAATTTTGTCCCTTTAACACATGTCTTTAAGTTCGTTTTTAGTGCTCCACAGTAGTTCCTTGGTGGCCCAGTACTACTCACCACTTACCTTTTTCTGAGTCACCTTGGAAACTTTGGTTGAGGGATTATTTAATCCCTTATTGTGACCCTTGGCAGCCCTATTTTAGACTTAGGCTTTTCTTGTTTTTTTTAGGATAGCTTTTAGATACACTTGGTCCATTAGGCACCACCCTAGGCCCACTTAATTTCATCATAGGCCCGTTTAGGCACACTTGGCCCATTTGGACATTTTCAGCGTGACTTGTATGACTTGCATGGTTACATGGCTTTTGGGCTCGGCTTTTGTTTATTGGCTTTTTTTTTTAATTTTTTTTTATTTTCCTAATTTATTTACTTGCTTATCTGCTCACTCAATTATTTAACTTAGAAAAATTTCATGTTTTTGCAAGGAAACTTACCATTGGAGTTTAAGGAAAGTGGGACTCTCCTTGGAAGGTTTTGGAGGGGGATTTGAAGAAAGAACAAGCAAAAAGAGGATTTTTATCTGGGAATTGTCTTCAGAAGGAAGAGGAAAGATAGCCAGAAGCCGAGCCATTGCAACCAAAGCTGTCCAGGTATGCACCTCGTTGCTTTCGGAATTCTTATCTATATTTGATTTTTTTCGTGAGTTCGATTCCTGAATATTTAATTGTTTTGTTGATTTTTGTGTGGACGAAAAGGACCACAATTTGCTTTGTTGAGATTGGTTACTTGCATGTTTGCCTTGTTTTGATTTTGGATGTAATTAATGTCTTCGGAAGCATATATCTCCGTGCTTGTTCCCACTAACCTGAGCCTATTGAAAAATCATGAGATGTGGTTTTATTTTCTTTTAATCTCCCATGTCTATTTTCCCATCGTTTCCGCTATTCTCTACCATACTCATTTTTGCTTTTCTTCCTATCCGTCCTATGGCCATCAACTCTTCATATGGGGGTGACTCCAAAGCTTGGGCATGCAGTCATGAGATTCGGCAAAGAGAACAAACGTTTCAAAATTCTAGCTTGTCGGCTGTTACATTCACTTGTTAAGGATATGCAGATTAAGGACAGATTGAGAAGCATGGTTCTGGAAATAGAGGATCTTTCCGCTGGTTATTTGGTCTCTGATAACTACACTTTCACCTTCTGGGTTCGTACCTCCGCTCAGCTATTGATGCATGGGATCAATTCGTTTGTACAGGGTGTCGTTTTGAAAAGGGGGTTCGAGTATGACTCATATGTTCAAAGTGGTTAGTTTACATGTATGCAGGAATTGAGTGGTTTGGCTGCTTGCTAATGGATGTTTTTCATCAATTTGTGAGCCAAATTTGGTGTATCAGATTGTAATGGTCAATGCATGTGCCAAGATGGGAGATCTTTACCTTTGCTCGGAAGTTGTTTGATAAAATGCCCCACAAGAACCTTATTGCACGGAATGTAGTGATTTCGAGACATGTGCAATGTGGGCAACCATAGAGTGAGAATCACCATTGGAAAGAAGAGTATCGACCACTTAAAAGAGAGAGGCACCAGAATTAGAAAGAAGATCAATGAATACGCATTCATGGGACAATGATGACTGCCAATGCGTACAATACTATGGGGACCGACAAATTATTAGTTTTCTGGAAGACTTTTGGAGGAAGGAACACAACTGACCGGGATGGCTGAGCAATATTCATGGAGATGAGGTCCTACCTGTGGTGATTCATGTGGGTCTGATGAGAAGAGTGTGATCCAGACTTAGACTTCTCAACCTTTTCAAGGTGAACCTATGGTTGTGGTTACTAGTGGAAACTCTGTTCTCGGACAATAGGGGCAAACCGTGATCTTCAAATTTCGAAAATTGATATGCACACTTCAGGATCCATTTGTCCTTTGCTGAGCCTGAAGCAAGACGAATTTCCCTTTGTTCTTGTTCCACTGTCCAATGATAACTAGGATGTGCAGCTAGCTGCTAAGGAATGCATTGAACGGCTATATACACTGTGTTCTCGTGTTGTTTTTTTTTTCTTTCTAGCAGAAAAAGTGTGAAATGGCAGGGAACAGAGAAGTTCAGAGTCATCTTCTTGAAGAGCCTTTCAGCTTAATCCTTCAAAAGGGGGCTGATATTGCCAAACAGAAATGTTTTCCCACTTCTTTTTACATCTTTGTTCGGCTCCTCCTGTCATAGCCTTTTAGTGCCACAGAATATTAGACAGAGGTCTGACTAATCTACAAGGAAAGACATATTATATTTCATCTCAGACTTTGCTTTAAAGCTCTCTTCATGTGTAAAGCTGAAGATTTTATCTCTGCTTAAAGGAGTTGGTGGTGAAGCTATGTATATTAAAGATGTGAAGTTATTTCTGTCAGAACTTTTAAGAAGACGTAGTCAATATCATTTTGGGCTGAATGAACCATGTCAAAAGTTATCAAATGATTGAAGTAGAAATCCTATGCCTTCTATTGGAGGGTTGTGCTGTTCATGCTTCGTCAGTAGGTGAATATGATTTTGAAGATCATTTATTGAAGGCTTTACAATTGCCGCTAGATGATATGTCTCTAGAAGACCCTGCTCTTGCATAGCCTTATATCGCTGTCTTGAGGAAGCTCAATTCTCCTCTGCATAGTGGTCTGACGATTGAGAAACAAGAGTTGTTGTTTCGAGATCTTATATTTCTGTTCCAGAATGCTAATTTCAATATACAATATGACGCTAGGAAGATGTTGTTGCACGTCCAGATTACATGTCCCGTGCTAGTCTAGTCGCTTGATTCCATTTTGGATAAGAGGGTTCCATGATTGTTTCAGTATGTGGAAAAGATTTCAATAATCCATCTTGCAGATTTGTTGCAGTCCTTGTTGCAAGTTTTGCTATAGCAAGAAACGTGCAATGGTCAGAGATTGACGGACACACATAAGTTGTTGAAGTTTCTCGACATCATCTATGCTCTGGAATTCGTGTATGGCAGAAACTCATTCATAATTTGATTGAGATGAAGTGTCTTTTTTGGGCCATTTGGGGACCATCTATACAACCTTGACCATGTTTTCTGGAAACTTGATTTCATGGAAAATTCTGCAAGGATGCGACTATGTTTAAGGGGGAATCACAAAGGGTCTGATCATTTTAATGTTACAGTTAATTACGAAGGTTGTAGGGATATGAAGCACGATAAGGAAAACGTCAAAGATCCATCTAACGCTCCAATTCTTGCAGTAGAAACAATCTTAATGGAAGAATAAATGAAGAGGATGAGCAGATAGATATTGATAATTGGGTAGAGAGTGAGGCAATTGATGTGGAGCAGAATGGGAAGAATAAGCTAAAGTCATCTGGAATGGCCGAGCAGCCCCCGCAAGCATCAACAGAATATATAGATACTCCAATTGCTAATAACTAAGATGTGGTCCCAAGTCCAAGAGTAGTTGCCTAGGCATACTTAAAGAATGTATAAGAGCAATCTTTAGGACAGCATGGCAAGGAGCTCTACTGTGAGATTAGATCACTACCCCGAATCAATCGCTTCACTGGATGATGATCTTATTTATGGGCATCGCATAGCTATCTATGTTGACTGGAGCTTTGGAAGAAGTTACAATTATAATCAGTATATTTATTGCAGGATTTTGTGCAAGATATTACAAACTGTATTAAAAAAATGAAGCCTTATGAGTATGGATTTCGGGTATTCTTGTTGACAGTTTGTATTGTATTGGTGTCGGGGAGCACTTCATCAAAATTTCTGCAAACAGCTCTCTATAGCTTGTTATTTATTTGGGGTCTGTGCTGGCATTTATTTGGTTGTAAATATATATATTTGCCTCATTTGGGTTGGCAAAGATCAATGCAAATTGGTGGTGAAAAATTTTCAGGGTGCTGCTACTTCTTTGGAAGGTTGATCAGTTCTAAGAAAGAAGGAATTGAACTAGACAGATGATTGTTGCTTAGATCCAGATCAGAAAAGGCTTTGTTCCTGACCCAGGTTCTTCTAGCCTAATGAGGCCTGAGATCCATGACGAATCTCTGATTCCAAATGCCAACGACCGATCCTGAAGTGCCTTCAAACCAGGGGTAATTCGTGTCTTAGTAACAGGAAGTGCTGGTTATGTTGGTTCACATGCTGCACTATGACTTCTCAAGGACTCATACTATGTAACTATAGTGGATAACTTCTCGAGGAGAAAATTAAGTGCCATTAAGGTTTTACAAGAACAATTTCCTGAACCTGGGAGGCTTCAATTTATTTATGTTGACCTGGGAGATGTAGAAATTGTAAACATGATATTTTCAGAAAATGCATTTGATGTTATAATGTATTTTGCAGTTGTTGCTTATATTGGAGAAAACACCCTTGAACCTCTCAGGTATTGGAAACATTTCCAGTAAATTCATTTGGAGCATAGTTTGGAAGTGAAGGCCTGCTTATTGACAGTCATGATTGGGTATCAAAAGAAGTCTTGGCTAATTGTTGCATACAAACATATCAACCACTAGTCAGATTGTATTTACGGAGTTCTAATTACATAACCCGAGTACAGGAAAGTCTCCATATGTGGTAAAGCACGCCTTGTGAGTTCAAATGCAGTAAACTCATCATGCTTGATTCCAAGAAGAAAGTTGAAGGAACCCAAGGCTGTACTCCTAGTTACATTATCAGTCTTCTGCCTCAAATAGCATGTGTCAGTATCTTTTCTATCCTTAGAACTATGGATACTTCTTTAAGTTGATCAGATTGTTTAGCTCTTTTAGATGAAACCGCATTCGTTTGTGATTCCTTGAAGAATACAGAATTTGAACACATCGACGACCATGATGCTTCTGTAGTTTGTTTCCTTAAGAAGAAACGTATTGATTTCAACCTCTTAAAGCATTTGGAAAAAACAGATTTATCAGAAGATAACATAGGAATCAGACATGACTAAGTTTTCTAGAACACCTAGAGGTGCAAGTCAGGATTTCAGTCTTGCTACAATTTATGATGCTGAAGTCTCCAACAGTTCCGCCAGTTTACAGAAAACTCCAATACCTGACCTGAACGTTGATGAAACACACATTGCTTTGGTGAAGCTCTCAGAGAAGCGCCGATTATTCCTACTATTGGACATGTGCGACATGTAGTCCAATAACAGTTTGCTCCTCGAAGATGCTATGATTGAAATGAAGATAAGTCGGCTAGGTAAAAATTTGATTGATCTTGCTATGATCGGGACAACTTCCAATGCTAATAGCATGCATCAGGCTAAACCTTTCTCCCCAAAGTCCATTGGGTTGGTGGATTTTGAGAATGATTTTACTACTTATAGTAAATCGAAGCAAGTCAAATCCAGCAGCAGTGCTATTGAGACACAGTGCAAATCAATTAGTTCTTCAAATTTAAACAGCAAAGCTACAATGAACTTTCAAATATTCACTCCTCCTAATCCTTTACCAGCGTCAAGCAGTTAATGGAATGTTCAGAATGCAAAAGACAATCCTCTTCCCGGAAATGCAGGTTACAAGAAATGATAAACTGCCAACAGAATTGGGCAAGAATCGAGGCTTGCCACTGCCAGTGACTCTAATGACGCTGCTGATTTTGAATTCAGGTTAAAAGATTTAAATTTGAGAGTAAATATAATGTTTCTCAATTCAATAGAACACACCCGTGGGCTTGCTTAGTTTGACAGAACACATCAGCAAGTTAGCATCTGACCGACATGAATACGAATCAGTTGGCTCACTTTACCTTGATTGTCCTCTTGTTGATGATCTCCAAGCAAATAAGAGGTGGCAGGTCCAAGTATCAGAGAATGAGGTAACTCAGCGAAGAGAACAAGTGAAGAACCTACAGATTGCCCAATTGTTTCCAAGATTACTCACAGATATGTTCTAGATTCTCAAGAATTCCTTCAACACTGTCGAGCTTGTCAGGAAGTGGGAAGGATTGCAACAACTTCAGACCCTTGCACATAATGAACACCTACAATTCTTTCGAACTGAGATGACTCCCCAGAAGTTGCATAATTCGTAGTCTCAATTGTAGCAGGAACAGAAAGTTCTACCTTCAGATACGGAATTGGACCTCAAAGATTGAAATAAGTGGTGGTGTCCAAGTTTGACTTAGAAAATGAAGCAAAGGAGTTAGAGAACTATAAAATAAAACTGCAGTTGGGAAAATCCTGAATTGGCAGAGAGGTTAGAATCCACTCAACCCTTGCAAGATATGTTCTGGGATATACAGAAATAGAAGAAATAAAGAAATTGAACCACAACCTCAGACACAAAAAAAAAAAAAAACAAACAAAAGACCTGTCAAAGAAAATTGAGATGTTACAAGTAGATCAGTGCACTGACATAGAAGAGCTATTTTTACCTATGATGACTCAATGCTCTCTAATGACGTAAATTGAGGAATTAACAGCCCGGTGTTGTTTCATCTGTTGCAAAGGACCCGAGCAAATTCGCTTGAGTTCCAAGTTTGAGGAGGAAGTAAAGCTGTTAACTTTTGAATATGGGCACGCAGAAAGACTTGAGAAGAAGGAAATTGACTTTATGGATTTTGATTGTGACCTAGGGTTATCTTCAGAAGCTGACTCCAGTTTCAGGGATTTATGCAAAAGGGTTTCAAGAAATGAGGAAGAGCTCAAGAACATAGTGATGCAAAACACTTAAATGCATGTGAGAGAGTAAAAGAGAAAAATTCAAAGGGGACAACAGCAGTATCTACGACCACCAGCAATGCAAGTCATAATCACATCCTTGGACTGCCTTCTGAAAATGGCCATCCTGGTGTATACTCTCCTCTTCCTCCTACACCCCTCATCTTCATCATGCTTCTACATGTTTTAAATCGTGCTTTTTCCAAATTGTTTTTATCCAAATAATCCTTACTTTAAAGAAACATCCTCAATCCTTCCTTAAGTAGTAAGATCCCAATTTTATCATGCTGTTTGCTGCCGTTTTCCTTCGGGCATGCACTTTCATTGTTTTATCCGATTTTTAACTATTTTCATGATTTTCTTGATTTTCAACAAGCATGAACAAACTTCATGATTCCAAGCAATGGAATTTATGGAATCAAGTCATGCGCAATTGATTAGGGCTTTGGTGGGGGCCCGACATTCATGATATTATCTTCAATATTGTTTGCTTGATATCTGATTGATTTTTTATTCTTCTCAATGAAATACTTGAATTCGCTTTATATTTATTGTTGAGATGCTCTTGATTCCCATAGAGGAGTATTAGCTTGCTATTCAGGTACGCTCTCTTGTCGTCTATTTTTTAGAACTCTATGGACTTGTATGTCATTGATGACCATATCCATATTTGACGTGATTCTTGGATGTCTTGATATATGCTTGATTTGCTTAAATAAAACAAAAGTTGTGTGCTACATTTCTACACTAACTTTTATGTTTTATGATAGCGCTTGAGAAGCCATTCGGGTACGCATTTTGACTCTCTCTTATGGTTGGTTTTCTTGTTAGACATGCAATATTTGAAATCACCTAGCCTACTTAGGTATCCATAATTAACTTATTAATGGCCACACTTCCCTTAACTTTGTCAGTAGAGACCTTTATAGGGCTTAGAGGGGTGATACCTCTTAGAGGTACCTTCCCAATAGGTAACCTGATCCCCGGACTGAGACTCGAGTTTTTCAAAGACACGCTTTTCCAAAAATTATGGAGTCATTTTTTTTAGGGTTTTATTTCTTGTTTTATTTTCCCTTCAAAAATAAAAATAAAATAAGTGGCGACTCCAACTTTTTTTCAAAAATCAATTTTTCACAAATAAAAAGCGAGTCTCGCCGATCGAGTGGAGACGCACGTGAAAAATGCGGGTCCACAGTAGGATTTTCTAGAATAGCCAACACTTGGTAAGCTTTTGGACTCTAAGGAGACATCCATTAGTTATCTCTTGCGAGCTTTTGAGGGGTAATCCAAGGTTAAAGATCACCTTGAATGGCAAATGCTAAGTGAGAGGCACGAGCCATTGTAAGATGCATCAGTGAGAGGAAATTAGTGTTTGAACCCATTAAGGGGAAACATCTGTACCACACCAGTTAGAGAATTAACTATATGTTAATTCTCTAATGCGAGGAAAAGAAACAAGTGACCAGAACTCCCTTTTTGTATAAGGAACCTGAGCCTAGTGATCTAAACTCCAAGAGACACTTTTCTTTGCAATTAAAATCAGTTATTATTTTTGGTTAGCTTAAAACCAATCCTTTTTCCACCAAAGATTATGTTTTCTTTTAAAGCTAACCTTGAAATGAAAAAACACCAATTCATCTTTGAATTAATATCAATTGTGAAGTGAAACCCCATCCCAGTGAACGACCCTAGAGCCACTATACTATGCTAGCTAAGTGTCACGGACTTAGTTGATTCGTCCCTAGCATCGGCAGTGGCAATGGCACCATTTGATTCGGGGTTCGATCCCCGACAACGGCGCCATTTGATTCGTGCCCACTTGGTGTTTCAGCTGATTCGTGTTCAGCTGGTGCTCCTTGATTGAGGGAGTAATCAACAAAATTTATAACCTATAACACTATATACTAGGGTAGCAAAGACAAAGCTACTATAGCATAGTGGCTCTAGGATCGTTCACTGGGATGGGTTTTCACTTTGCAAATGATATTAATTCAAAGCTGAATTGGTGCCTTTTCATTTCAAGGTTAGCTTTAAAAGAAAACATAATCTTTGGTTGAAAAGGTTGGTTTTAAGCTAACCAAAAATAGTAACTGATTTTAACTACAAAGAAAAGATGTTTCTTGGAGTTCAGATCACTAGGCTCAGATTCCTCATACAAAAAGGGAGTTCCGGTCACTTGTTTCTTTTCCTCGCATTAGAGAATTAACATATAGTTAATTCTCTAACCGGTGTTGTACAGATGCTTCCCATTAATGGGTTCAAACATTAAATCCCTCTCACTGATGCATCTTGCAATGACTCATACCTCTCACCTAGCACTTGCCATTCAAGGTGATCTTTAACCTTGGATTACCCATCAAAAGCTCGCAAGAGATAACTAATGGATGCCTCCTTGGAGTCCAAAAGCTTACCAAGTGTTGGCTATTCTAGAAAATCCTACCTTCAAGTCACCTCCCAAAGGCTCGCAAGGGGTAAACTAGTGCATTTCCATGGTTGGAAATCACTTGCCTTACCAAGTGTTGGCCCAGGTGATTTAAAGGCGTTTTAAGTTAACTAAAAACATAGAAATCACTAACGGGTCACACTTTCTCTTCATTAAAAACTAAAACAACAAAACTTCCAATTTATGCATGTGGAAACTTACCCGGCTTTCCTCACTCCAAGAGACAAAAAGCTTAGCCTCTCATCCTCTTAGGAAAAATCCTCAGAGTTTGGTTGGCTAGAAAATGAAAATGAAAGAGAAGACAAGAATATATATAAAAAACAGAGCAAGTGCTCTGTTCGTTGATTCTATATATTGGATTACATTTTTTTTTACATTGGATGCAAGGGAATATATATAGAGATGTTTTTCCAACCTTTCCAACTAAGAAATCTTATGGTTGGTGGATTACAAGGAGAAGAATGGAAATTTATACAAAAATATCTGAAGAAAAATATCCAAAAGAGTCGGTGCACAAATATCAGGAAGCACTAAGGACATTTCGCAGGTGAAAATGGTGTCTGCGAGATTTCGCAGACACTCAAGAGGGCTGCGAAATATTTTCGCAACAACAAGTTAAACTCGCAGGGCTGCGAAATTGGCTTCCACCTTGAGGTTCTCAGCGTTCCAGCTTGCGGCATGTATCGGGTAGCTTCAGGAGGAATTCCATAGCACTGTACAAAAAGGCTGCGAAATTCTCGCAACAAAAGGCTGATTTCGCAACACTTTGGAGTGATCTTCTTGCAATGGCTGTAACTCCTTCGTTTCAACTCCGAATCGCGCACCGTTTGAAGCATTGGATTCTTGACTTCCTAAGCTTTGAAATGGTATATAGAATGTATATGATTACTACCCAAAAAGTGCTATTTTACACCTTTAATGCATTATGTTTTAAGCACTTTTGTGTAGTAGTTCTCCATCTTTAGTCCAATTGGCATGTTAAGGACCTAGCAATGTCTTCTAATCATATTTGTGGCTAGTTTTAGTGTTTTGACAGCTTTTTGGATCGTTAAAACAAGTCAAGCAAAGGAGAAAACCAAAGAGAAGCAAAGTGAAGAAAAATCAAAATGTAGCAGCTGCAGTCTTCTTTCGCACTTTTGGAGCACTTCCCGAAGTCCAATTTTTACATGCTATATACCATTTTAAAGCTTTTGAAGTCAAGAATCCAACGCTTCAAACCGTGCATGATTTGGAGCTGAAACGAGGAAGATATGGCCTTCGGAAGACAACTCCTCCAGGTGTGCGAGAATTTCGCACACCCCCCTTTAGCTGTGCGAATGGTGTGCGAAGTTCGCACACCTCCTTCAGCTGTGCGAAAATTTCGCACACCCCATGCGTGCTCTGTTTTTGCCGACTCCACTTTAGATATTTTCCTATGTAATTTTTGATGTAATTTCCTTTCCTATCCTTGTAACTAACCAATCACAAGCTTTTGCTTTTGTAAAGACTATATAAGGGGTGGAAATTACCTCTGATAAAAATATACGTATTACGTTTGACACTTGGAATATTTTTTACAGAGCTCTCTCGTTTTCCATTTTCTCTCTACTATTTTCTTTTTCTTGGAAGCCAAACAATCTCTGAGGATGTTTTCTCAGAGGATGAGAGGCTAAACTTTTGGTTTCTTGGAGTGATGGAAGCTAGGTGAAAAGTCCAGATGCAAGGTGGAAAACGCTCGTGCATTAAATTCAGGTAGTTGGAATTCATAAATGGCTTTTAAATCCAAAGTTTTGCTTTAAACCCCTTAGAATCACTTTGAATGACCAATACATGGTAAGCTTCAGGTCTTTATGGATGCTTATTGCTAGATTCATATTAGTCCATTAGTTATCATGTACGAGTCATTGGAAAGTGATTCAAGGTTGAGACCCATAGTGTCTTAAGCCATTAATGGACCTTGACTACCATTTCTATTGACCTATTATGGATTAAATCTTCATTGTTAAACCCATACCGGTTCGGGAAATAACTATAGGTTAAATCCCCAATGCGAGGAGAAAAATCCGGAACTTTCCACTTTCTATTCTGAACTTGATCCTAGCAACCCTTAGCTCCGAGAGACTTTCCTTCTTCCATTTTTAATTAGTTTATGTTAGTTTAGTTTTAAACACTTTCAAATCAAATTTTATTTTCTTTTAAATTTTAAGTTTTTGATTAAGGAAATCATTAAATACAATTTCTAATTTTGAATACATCACTGGTAGAATGAAAACCCATCCCAGAGTTCGACCCTAGAGCCACTATACTATAGTAGCTTTACTACATTAGTATGAGGTCATAGGTTTTATAAATGTTTTTGATTAAATGACCCATTTGGAGTTACACAATGCGAATCAGTATAAAATGGACTTCTGGAAGTGCTCCAAAAGTACGAAAGAAGACTGCAGCTAGCTTTCCTCTATTTTCTTCACTCTGTTTTTCCTCTCTCCTTGCTTCTCTCCTTGCATACTTTGAACGACTTTGGCAAAGGGCTATGGAGCTCCAAAGCTTGGTTCTTCATGAATTTGAGCTCTTCATTGCTTTTCCATGAACTATATACAATTCTCCCTCATTCTTGGATTGTTTTGGTGATCAAATTACTAACAAAAACACCAAAACTTACACAATTTGATTAGAAATGATTGCAAGGGTCCTTAACATGTTAATTGGGTTAAAAGGCAATAACTACTACTCAAAAGTGTTTAAAAGAGTTAATTACAAGCTATCAAATAGCACTTTTTGAGTAGTAATCATTAGTCGTTCACTAAGCTCGTGTGGCACTTAGGCAAGTCAAGACGCATGATCTTGCTAAGTCAGTCGTGCTCCCCAATGCTTAGATTGCTAGGCTAAGACGCTCACGACTCAAAAGCTTAAGAAGCTTAGTAGGCAACTCTTTAAAGAATGAAAGCTCTTATTAACTCAAGGAAGCCTTTACAAGTGCTTGGAAGCTCACTTGCTTAGTTAGGAAGTGATTTGGGTGGTGCCTTGGCTAAATGAGGGCCTCACCTATTTATAGGCACCAATGGAACTATCTAGAACCTTGGAGGGTTTCTTACAAATCAAGAATATTCTAGAACATCCTACCCTATTCCATGTACAACCCTATGTACAAGAATATACAAGAGATTCCTAGAAGTCTCTAGAAAGCCTTGGACTTTTCTCATGCCTTCCACCATAGTGTAGAGATGTGTGGACATCTCTAGGCATTTCTAGAACCTTCCACACTCTTCCCACCAATGGCTTAGTGTAGATGGCTCCAGGAGTCTCCAGAAGCTTCCCTCATCCTATATAAGCCCATGTGGAGGGTCATTTGAAGCATCTTGTGACACTCTCCCCCATCGATGTCGTCGACGTCCTCGTCGTTGCTTCATTCTGAAACCTCTCGATGTGTTTCCAGAATTTTCTCAAGGCATCCGCATGTTCCCAGCTTACCTACCTCTTAGGTAGTCCTTTCCATCGGACTAGATACTCTATCATAGGAGGGACCCCTTGTCTCCTGGTGACCCGTTCAGCCAGGATATTCTTCACCTCCTTCTCCCGTAAGGCTTCAGATAGATGCAGACCCGTGCACTTTTGATGCTTAAAGTACTGCTTCCTCTTACCCATTGAGTTCACCTTTCCCTTGGTGACCTCTTCCATGTGTGTGCGGGCTACCTCAGCTCGCTCCCCTTTTTTCCTCCTTTACTTGCACCCCTGCTAGTAAGGAGGTCTTAGGCGTACTAGGCTTCGGGTTGAATTAGAGGGCACCTAGTAGCTGCATTGAGCCCATATGTGCTTCGTCCTCCTACTCCCTCTCCTCGATCATGGCACTAAGCGCCTTTCTCTTTGGACAATCCCGTGCCCAATGTGGACCGTCACATAGGAAGCATTTTATTTTAGGCATGAACTCCTTCCTTTCCGCCTTACTCTTTCCTTCTCGAACATTAGGCGTCTTGCCTGATCCATTTTTAGGAGCATTGTGGTCCCTTGGAACCTCATCTCCCCCACCCATGGCATGGCTATCCTCCAAAGACTCAATCTTGGAGGAGTCTCCCCTCCTATAATCCGTTAAAGACTCTACTACTGCCATAGCGGTGGCTAAGTCTTGAACACCTCGGCGCCTTAATTCCTGCTCGGCCCACCCTTGCAGGTTATCAATGAAGTTGAATAGCAACTCCTCCTCAGTCATGTTAGGAATCTCAAGCATGAGTGAAGAGAATTCCTTGACATAGTTGCGTATTGAGCCTGTGTGCTTGAGACGCCTCATGTTTTTCCTAGCCAGGTAAGCCACGTCCTCGGGGTAGAACTGCCTCTTAATCTCCCTCTTAAAGTCTTCCCACGTCTCTATAGTGAAAATGTCTTTCTCCATATCGGCAAACCTTCGACGCCACCATAGAGTTGTTGTGTCAGTAAGGTAGAGGGTTGCAGTTCTTACCTTAGCCGCCTCATCAGTCAATGCGATAGCCTCGAAGTATCGTTCCATATGCCATAAGAAGTTATCTAACTCCTTGGCATCCCTCTTGCCACTAAACCCTTGTGGCTTCGGCACCTCCACCCTAGATGCCTCCTGTGTGGCCATGACCTGTGCTGACACAGCAGCCTTGTAGATGGCCAACTCCTGCAGAATCTCCTGGTCTCGGGCCTCCATGCGCGTAGCCAAGGCCTCCATCCTTGACTCCACACTAGCGAACATGCTCATGACTTTGCCTTGGAAGGACATGAACTCCTCGTGTGGCACCGGCTAAACTTGTGAGCCTAGCACCCCCTCACAAAGATCTTAGATCTGCTCCCTTAGATCCTCTAATCCCTTTTCCATGCCTTGCTCGATCAAGTCCACCCCTTCCCGGGTGTCCGCCATGGCTAGCCCCACCTTAGCTAGCCTTGCTTCCATGTTGGCTAAGGTGTCATGAGACTTATCCTTCCTACCCTTGCCCCGTGCAGTAGGCTCGGTCTCCCTTCCACGGGTTTGCTCACTAGTCTCCTCCACGTTAGAGCCCGACATGCTTCCTTTGCTATGCCCACCTCGTAACCACGCTCTGATACCACTTGTCACGGACTTAGTCATTCACTAAGCTCGTGCGGCACTTAGGCAAGTCAAGACGCTTGATCTTGCTAACTCAGCCTTGCTCCCCAATGCTTAGCTTGCTAAGCTAAGACGCTCATGACTCAAAAGCTTAAGAAGCTTAGTAGGCAACTCTTTAAAGAATGGAAGTTCTTATTAACTCAAGGAAGCCTTTACAAATGCTTGAAAGCTTACTTGCTTGGTTAGGAAGTGATTTGGGTGGTACCTTGGCTAAATGAGGGCCTCACCTATTTATAGGCACCAATGGAACTATCTGGAACCTTGGAGGGTTCCTTACAAATCAAGAATATTCTAGAACATCCTACCCTATTCCATGTACAACCCTATGTACAAGAATATACAAGAGATTCCTAGAAGTCTCTAGAAAGCCTTGGACTCTTCTCATGCCTTCCACCATAGTGTAGAGATGTGTGAATATCTCTAGGCATTTCTAGAACCTTCCACACTCTTCCCACCAATGGCTTAGTGTAGATGACTTCAGGAGTCTTTAGAAGCTTCCCTCATCCTATATAAGCTCATGGGGAGGGTCATTTGAAGCATCTTATGACATAAGGCTATCCTAGTACATGGTATAATATGTTATAAATTTTGTTGATTGCTCCCGTCTGAGGACTGAAATCAAGACACCAGCTGGACACGAATCAAATGGCACCATTGTCAGGGACCATTGTGAGGACATGAATCAGCTGAGACATCAATTGGGAACGTATCAATTAAGATGCAAAAAAATGAACCATTGAGAGACTTTATGAAGTGATTCAAACAAGCGATACTTTAGGTGGAGTCCTACAACATGGACGCCAACCTTTAGATCTTCAAACAAAGTATAAGCCCTGACATTCCATTCTTTGAGTCTCTCACCAAAAAAGCCGCCCACCTCGATGGACGATTTGTTCAAACGGGCAGATAAGTATGTTATGCTCGAGGATGATGTTCAAGCAACTTCTCAATAGTATCTAGTCACTAACCAACCAACAAAAAAATAACAAAGTTGAAAGCTCAAGGCCTCCAAATAGCTAGACCAGACAGGAGGGACGAAAACAGGACGAACGATAGTAGCAACCCCTCAAGCTCACCCCGCTGACTGTCTCTTATGAGCAACTCCTTTCTTTGATTCAAGAGCTGCCCAAGTTTAGATTGCCAGAACCAATTAAGACTAATCCTGTTAGGCGAGACTGGAAACGATGATGCTCTTACCATAAAGAGTGTGGACTTACCACAGAGTAGTGCAAGAACCTGCACTACCTAGTAGAAGAGCTCACCAAAGTCGGACACCTAAAGCAATATGTTTGTGCCCTCGATGGACGAGACAAAGAAAGAGCATCCCAACAGGCCACACCATCTCTCGTAGCACCTAAAGCAGTCATCAACTATATACATGGAGGGAAAATAGATGGCAAGTACCACTCCCAAAGATAGAGACAAATGCTAGTTCTCATAGTCTCTGTTAGAGAGAGTGTATATGGTTCAGTGCACATTCACTAATGATAGTACTCGACCGATAGATGAGCCTATTACTTTCCCTCCCATTGATTCCAACCAAGTAATCCTTCCGCATGAGGATAGCCTAGTCATAACACTTGGAGTTGAGGGCTTTGATGTGCGCAAAATTCTAGTTGATCCAAGAAGCTCCGCCGACCTCCTACAAATGTCAACCTATAGGCAAATGGGTTACTCTCCGTTTGCTTTGGAAAATCCTAGCCGCATTTTGAACTAATTCAATGGAGCCTCAATAGTCTCCCTAGGTGATGTCATCCTTCCCGTCCAAGCTAACCCGGTCACCTTAAATGTTCGATTCTCAATAGTAGAGGAGTTGTCACCATATAACACTATTATGGGATGGGTATGGCTACACAAAATTAAAGTCATCTTGTCCATATATCATCAAATGGTGAGTTACCTCACTGAAGTTGGGCAAGTGGACTTGCTTGGTAGCCAACTTGCCGCCCAACAATGCTACCAAGAGACTGTAGAAGTTAGGCAAATAGACCCAACTAGAGATGAACCTAAATCATCAAATGCAAAGAATCAATAGCAATAACAACAGTAAGCAGAGAGAGGACCACCAATTGTTGATCCTTTGCTACCCTTAACCTTATCAAATGAGGAAGGTCATACGACCAATGCTAGCTCTTTGCTAACAATGGAGGAATGTAGCAACATAAAAGCCTTACTTTGTTAAAATATGAATATCTTTGTCTGGAGCTATTCAGATATGCCAGGAATTGACCCGTCTATGGCTACTCAAAAATTGAATATTCTCTCTAACATGCGTCCAATGAGATAGAAAGTCCAAAGCTTCCACTCAGATCGCCAAAGAATAATATGGACTAAAGTTGATAAACTACTGGCCGTTAGCTTTATCCGGGAAGTTGCCTATCTAGATTGGTTGGCCAATGTCGTAATAGTACCAAAAAATGGAGGAACCTGGCGAGTGTACGTGGACTATACGAACTTAAACGACACGTTCCTGAAGGATAACTTTCGTTTGCCTCGAATCAATCACATTGTTGATTCCACGTTTGGGAATGAAATGTTCTCTTTCCTAAATGCTTTCTTCGGTTATCACCAAATCCCCATGTTTTGTCCTGACAAAGAAAAAACAACATTTATCACATCTCAAGGACTATATTGCTATAACATCATGCTTTTGGGGCTAAAAAATGCATGTGCAACATATCAGAGGTTGATAACAAAAATCTTCAAACCTTTAATGGGATGAACAATGGAGGTATACATTGATGACATAATCGCCAAAAGTAAAACCTACACGAAACACATGCAGCACTTGGAAAAAGCATTCGCCCTAATACGAAAATGTAATAAGAAACTTAACCCGCTTAAGTGTGCATTTGGCGTCAAAGCGGGCAAGTTTCTTGGCTTTTTGGTGACTCAATGAGGAATCAAAATAAACCAAGACCAAGTGAAGGTCGTGCTTGAGACACCTGTTCTGAGCACTAAGAAGGAAATACAACGACTAACGGGCTGTCTTGCAGCCTTGGGCCGATTTATAGCCCGATTCACTAATAAGCTCTGCCCATTCTTCACTACTTTATGCGAAACCCAAAAGTTTGGTTGGACAGACAATTGCAATAGTGCATTTGATGTTATTAAGCAGTGCCTCATAGAACCTCCCATCTTGAGTAGTCTAGAAGAGGAAGAAGAACTATACATGTATCTTGTAGTCTCAAACTATGTAGTCAGCATCGTCATGTTCTAACAAACCCTAGAGGATGGGCAAAAACTTGTCTACTACGTGAGTAAGGTATTGGTAGACGCTAAGACCTGGTACTCTCAAGTAGAGTAAATGATGCTAGCATTACGTGTTGCTACTAAAAAAACTTCATCCATACTTTTAGGCACATCAAATGACAATTTTGACAAATCAACCATTGAGGGTCACCTTGCACAAGCCAGATCTATCTAGACGGATGATGAAATGGGCTATTAAGTTAAGCAAGTATGACATACAATATAAACCATGCTTGTCACTAAAATTCCAGATCCTCACAGACTTTATAGTTGAGCTACCCCAAAAAACGGGTGCAAACTAATAACATCGACCATTGGTGAATCTTGCATGTAGATGGAGCATCACAAGCATCAGGGATTAGAGTAGTGCTCGTACTACTCTTCCTTACTAGGGAGCCAATTGAGCAGTCCATCCACCTTGATTTTTCTGCATCTAATAATGAGGCTGAATACAAGGCAATTATAATTGGCCTTGAACTTGCCTTGGCACTTGCAACATCAAAAGTAGAAATACGAAGTGACTCCTAATTAGTGGTCTGAAAAATTCAACGAGAGTATGAGGCTAGGGATGAACATATGGCTCGCTACCTCAGTGGTATGGAATCCTGTTTAGCCAAGCCATCTGGTTGGCGAGTCAAATGTATTCCCCATGAAGAGAATGGGAAAGCATATGCATTGGCCGGAGTTGTCGTCGTCCTACCCATCACTGAATATATCATGCTACCAGTTTATGTCCAAACCATGCCTTATATGGCTTCAAAAAGGGTCCATGATGTGGCCAATGCAGGTGAAGGGTGGATGCACCCCATTGCCAATTACTTCCACACCGGTGAATTTCTAAAGGATGGGAAACAAGCATATAAGCTTTGTATTCAAGTTGTTTGGTTTACTTTGACCAATGATCAATAGTACAGACGGTCATTTGGGGGGCCTTATCTGAAATGTCTTACTGATTCAGAGGCTTAATATGTTTTGGCTGAATCACATGAAGGTGTATGTGACAACCACCCAGAAAGATGGACTTTATGGCATCGAGCCTATCCACAAAGCTATTATTGGCCTACAATGAAACGAGATGCTGAGAATTACGTCCATAGATGTGATTAATGTCAAAAGCATGCACCTATCCCTTAATTGTCATCCAACTGCCTTAACCCAATAGCTAGTTCTTGGTTATTTGCTTAGTGGGGGATGGATATAGTCGGTCCATTAGCAACCAATGCAACTAAAAAAAAAACTCTTGCTCGTAGCCATAGATTACTTTAGCAAATGGGTAGAAGTTGAGACTTATGGTAGCATCAAAGACAAAGACATAACAAAGTTCGTCTGGAAAAACATTTTATGCAGATTCAGAATTCCTCATGTAATTGTCACAAACAAAGGGTCATAATTTGATAGTAGTACCTTCCATGAGTTTTGTTTTGGAATTGAGATAAAAAAAAATGTTTATTCAATATCTTAATATCCACAAAGCAATGGGTAGGCAAAAGTGACGAATAAAGCGATGTTAAATTCTTTGAACAAACAATTGGAAGTGGCAAAAGGTAAATGGGTAGACGAATTGCCTAGCATACTGTGGGTTTACAGAACCACCAGTAGACGACCTACTAGGGTCACCCCATTTGCCCTTACATATGGAATGGAAGTTGTCATTCCCATCGAAATAGGGCTACCCACAGTTAGGACAACAGTGTAAGAATCAAAAGCCAATTAAAGAAATCTTGAAGTGCGCTTAGACTAGGCGGATGAGGAGCGTGAGGCCACAATTGTCCAACTAACCTCTTATTAGCAAAGAGCAATGGCTTATTACAACAAGAGAGCCCACCCACGGTTGTTCTGTCCAAGCGACATGGTCCTAAGAAGAGTCTTTGAGAACACAACCGAAATAGGAGTTGACAAGCTCTAGCCCAATTAGCAAGGACCTTATATTGTACACAAAACGAGAGGAGTAGGAGCGTACCATCTACAGACACAAGATGGAACGCCGCTACTCTGTCCTTGGAATATAGTAAATTTGAAGAAATGCTATCAATATATAAGTTGTGCATAAATCATATTTGTACTTCATTTTTCTACGACTAAATAAGCTAGATTATAAATGGCTAATAAGTTGGATTGTAAATGGCATGGCCAGTATGGCTCGAGCCATAAATCTAAAGAACATCAAGGTGTAGCCTAAGTGGCACTAGCCTTAAAGCTCTTACGGGAGAAAGGATAAAAGGCCTAAGTTACTTAATGTCACTAAAGGCCAAAGGAGTAACTTGAGTCGAGCAATGAATATGATGATACAAAATCAAATACACAAGCAAATTTCACAAAAACATGGAAACTCATTGAAAATTGTGTTCATTTGTAGCACCTAAAAAAGGAAAGACCAAAAGGTCGATGTCTATATGATTACTACTCAAAAAGTGATATTTCATAGCTTGTAATTAACTCTTTTAAACACTTTTAAGTAGTAGTTACCACCTTTTAACCCAATTAACATATTAAGGACCCTTGCAATCAATTCTAATAAAATTGTGTTAAGTTTTGGTGTTTTGATAGCTTTTTGATCACCAAAGCAATCCAAGATTGAGGAGAGTTCTTTGGAATCCATGGCAAGGCACAGGGCGTCCGGACACACCATCGGAGTGCTGCGTGAGCTGTGGCAGGCTGTCTTTTTCATCTGGACAACATATCCGGATAGGATATGCTATCGTCCGGGTGTGATGATCGCGAGTGTCGTGTGCTTCTCCATGAGGGAGTCCGGATAGGGGAGCGCGCCACATATCCTCTTAGAGAATCCGGATGGAGCTGTTCCGCCGCTATTCCACCCGGATGTCTTACATTCGGAATTTTGCTCCGCTGCCATTCCACCCGGATGTCTCACATCTGGAATTCTGCTCCGCCGCCATTCCAACCGGATGTCTCACATCCGACACACACCTCATCCGGATATTTTGCATCCGGCGCCTGACGCCGGATGGGAGAGGAGGGCGTTTCAACTTCCCCGGTCAGACATATCTAAATCCTCTGATAGCGCTTATCCGGAGAGTTTCGCAGATATTTTGCACAGTGTCGCGGTGTTCTCTTGAAGCTTCCAGATAATTGCGGTCGACATTTTGGGATATTTTGAGATATTTTGCTTTAGATATTTGTTGTCTAAATCCCCAAAATCTCCTTGTAACCCACCAATTATAGGATTCCTTAGTTATTAAGTTTGGAAAAAGGGTGAATAACCCCTTATATATAGTTTTTAATTTTCTTTACAGAGGATATGTAGAATCTCTCGGGAGCTTGTTCCCAGAGACGACACATCCTTTGTACAGTTTTGGAAGGAAGTAAAATACAAAGCACTTGCTCTTCTTTTCATATATATATTTTTGTTTTCTTGTTATTTTACTTTCTAGCCAACCAAACTCTGAGGATTTTTCCTCAGAGGATGAGAGGCTAGACTCTTCGTCTCTTGGAGTGAAGAAATCTGGGTAAGTTTCTAAATGAATAAATTGGAAGTTTTGTTGTTTTAGTTTTTAATGAAGAGAAAGTGTGACCCATTAATGGTTTTTATCTTTTTAGTTAACTTAAAACGCCTTTAAATCACCTGGGCCAACACTTGGTAAGGCAAGTGATCTCCATTCATAGAGATGCACTAGTTTATCTCTTGCGAGCCTTTGGGAGGTGGTTTGAAGGTAGGATTTTCTAGAATAGCCAACACTTGGTAAGCTTTTGGACTCCACGAAGACATCCATTAGTTATCTCTTGCGAGCTTTTGACGGTTAATCCAAGGTTAAAGATCACCTTGAATGGCAAGTGTTAGGTGAGAGGTATGAGTCATTGCAAGGTGCATCAGTGAGAGGGATTTAGTGTTTGAACCCATTAATGGGAAGCATCTGTACCACACCAGTTCGGGAAATAACTATATGTTAAATCCCTAATGCGAGGAAAAGAAACAAGTGACCGGAACTCTCCTTTTTGTACAAGGAACCTGAGCCCAGTGATCTAAACTCCAAGAAACACTTTTCTTTGTAAGTAAAATCAGTTACTATTTTTGGTTAGTTTAAAACCAAACCTTTTTCAACTAAAGTTTATGTTTTCTTTTAAAGTTAACCTTGAAATGAAAATGCACCAATTCAACTTTGAATTAATATCAATTGTGAAGTGAAAACCCATCCCAGTGAATGATCCTATAGCCACTATGCTATAGTAGCTTTGTCTTTGCTACCCTAGTACATGGTGTAATAGGTTATAAATTTTGTTCATTACTCTCTCAATCAAGGAGCACCAGCTGGACATGAATCAGCTGATACACTAAGTGGGCACGAATCACTATACAATCAAAATGCCTAAGGGTCAAAAGAAAGGAAAGTAAAAGTAGTTGCATCTTAATCTTCACAACTAATTGCCGCAAATCCGTCTCTCGTTCCCAAGTCATCTCCTTAACCGACACCATCATCCAGTTCAACTTCATCCTCCTCGTTTAACGGAATGTTATGTATATAATTAGTAATGTCATGTTTCTTCATACAACATTGGTAGTCAGAAAAGAACATATCATCCACTTGTTGTTGATATGTCAGCTCCAACTCCTTCTTCTCCTTAGCAAAGCCGGACATGGTCCGCTCAAGCTCCTGCTTTAGTTGAGCAACTTCTTTCTCAGCCTTGACCTTAGATGATTCAATGGTGATCATATCCAATTTCAGCTAGCAGATATTGGCCTGGAGCATATCATTCTTCATCTCTGTCTTCCTCAGTAGACCCGTGCCCTCAACTTCTGCCTTCCGTGCGATGACTTCAACTGCTTTGGCCGTCCTAGCTTGGTCGATAGCTCCCTTTTCCAGTCCATATCATGAGCCATATATGCTCTAATATTTTCGATTGCTTTTAGCCATTCAAACAGATGAGAGCATTGCCTTATCAAATTTCAGACCTCGACTACAATCTGTTATTAAGAACCATGGAGGAAAAATAAGGAAAAATAATATGGAGATCACATGGATTATGTGTAAAAAGCATTATACCACTTTAGTCGTCTGCATGGCCGAATAATCCTTTAAGCGCATTGTCGCTTCAATAGTCTCACTTATAGTCCCATGTGGGACACGAGCCATGAAGTTTTGTTAAGGATCTGTAGTCACGTCCACTAGAACCTACTCCATTATAGGAAGGAGCTCGTTCATGTGGGAAGCTAGAGGCTCCATGTTGGTGAATGTGGGGAAATGCTCCAAGAGGGCGTCCAGTTCTTCCCGATTGGGCACATCGATGGGAACAACCGACAAAGTATGTGCATTGGACGTAGAGTCATCACCAGATATGGTGATCGTCTCCCCTAACCCATGGAAATGAATGTTTTTCGCGTCTTACACCTTAGTAGCCAATGGAGATAGAGGAATTAGTATCAGTGAAGCATTGGCAGCAAGCTTGGAGGACGAGCCATTTTCGCCCGTCCTTTTTTTTTAACGAAGACCTAAATTCAATGGCCTCGCTCAACCATTTATGTTGCCACTCAAAGAATCTAACTTGCAGATTGGCAACCATTTCTTCTTCTTTAGCTTCTTCAATTATAAGTGGCACAACTGGCTTGACAGTCTCACACCACTCAATCTGCTCTACTCTGAACGTTTCGTCCAACTCGGTCACGGTTTCCTAAACCTGAGGTCAAACAATAGTCTTCTTCTTTACTAGCCAACAAGTAGAATTTGAAGCCACCTGGGAAGTGGAACTAAGGGCTTGGCGTAAAGTCTCCTCTTGGCATTTTTTCTCTCGAGTGTCTAGACAAGCTTGTCTTGCCTCAGCGTCAGCAAAACGGGTAACCTCGTAGAAAGGCAAGTCCTTCATCACAAAGTACTCGCTCGACATAAGGGTTGGTGGTGCTAGCCATGGAAGAAGAGGGATTACAAACGGCTTTGCTTGAGCAAGTATGATCCTCAGGTTCTTCTTGGTGAGTAACACATTGACTCCGTTCAAACTGGTCAATCTCAAATAGTTTGTTAAGGTGATCGAATGATGACTTCTCTATCCACTAAACCAAGTGGCCTCGTCTATCTTTGCTTGGGCAGATATAACACATATTAATGAACTCCACAATGAAGTGAAAGCAATAGATAAGTCCTATATGAGTTATGAAAACATTCAATACTTGGTATTTTTAGGGAATGAATGGGCTTAAGGAATCTATCCGGACACTCAATAGATCCACTCCATGGACTTGACACTAGCACATGTCCTTTGGCCCAACCCTTACTGGAGTCCGGTAGTCCAGTTACGAACTGCAAAGAAAGGATGTGAACCGATATACTAAAGTGTTCCTTAAGGCTCATATTTATTGTATAGACGAACAATACCTCTAGCAAGGATAAGTCTAGTTGGTATAGGATGTCTAGCACAATGCATCCCATCAAAATCCGGATGACGTTGGGATGAATGAAAGCAAGAGGGATTAGGGAGAAATGTAAGAATTACTTCACTAAGGAGGGAATGGGTAGATAGAGTCCCACAACAAACTGTTCTTTGGTGAAGTAGATCATGTTGTTAGGAATCTCATCTGCAAACGGAGTCCCACAACAAACTTCTCTTTAGTGAAGTAGATCATGTTGTTAGGAAGCTCGTCTATAGATGAAGCTCTCCATCTGATAACTAGATAGAGATAGACTCTAGGATGTAGCAACGAGCATAGAACTTCTGCTTGGATAACTCACCAATCGAACGTTCCATGAGGGAACAACTAGACTAGGATGACCTACACCCGTCGCATTGAGTTCTGCCACTTGCAAATGCAACCCTACTTCTATCCATATTTGCAAACAGAGAAAAAACTTAATAAACACCTTCGCTTCAAAAACAGTAACTAGTCAACACGGGGTTGCCCTACAAAGACACTTAACCAAAAGCTACGCCCGTCACATAGATCCTACCCTAAACGGCTTGACACAAAACTTGTTGGATATTTGTGATAATTATAATTAATTTGTTCTTTAAAACATTTTTTTTAAAATTATGTTTATATGATGAATTTGACTTTATACATATATTTGGTGCACGTCATATATCAAAGGGCAAACTTGCTCTAGCGGTTAGCTTGTTGCCAACCAAACCTTTTAGCTGGGGTTCGAGCCCCCGCGACGAAAATTTGAGGCATTTTTAAAAGTTTAACCACATAGGCTTGTGTTGACTGCATTGACCCTCATTTGACCCCCCAAATTATCGTGATATATTGAAGATAAAATGATAAAATGCTAATAAATCCCGAAAAATAGGTGAAATTCACTATAAATTGATAAAATATCGTGGAACCGATATATCTCTTCCATATATCATGTTGAGATGCTCCATACTTGATATTTTCCTCCCTGGCTAGGATTAAATCAAAATCATTTTTTTTCATTGATAGCCTTGCAACATGATTTACCGTAGGTCCTATCCAGTGTGCATCACATACACTGGTGCACTCACCATGGGAAACCCATCTCAACAACCAAGATAATTCATCCCTCCAATTAGGAAGTGGTGTACTACAATATCTACTAGATTGCCCAAATCCATGAACCAATTGTGGACAACTTATCTACTTACAAGGAACCCATGACTTATATCTTTTGTGCCACTCCTAATGCACCCAAACCATGTACAATGTAAAAGACCTTTGCTATGAAAAAGTTTGGTTATTGTATTTTAAAAATGAGACACACTCAATAGACGGGAGAAATCTCATGGATTTGAGTATGACCACTATTGAAAAGGTTTTCCATAGTTGAAACAAAGTTTCAAACTATAACCTTTAACTATAGTCTTAGCCACATAAAACTCAAGTTTTCCGTCTACTCCTATGTTCCTCTTATAAACCAACTTACCTATGGATTTTATCCCTTTAGGTATTTCTATAAAAACCAAAACTATGTTAGAATATAGAGATTCCAAATACTTCTTCATAGCTCATTGCCTTAAGTGAGCTCAAACACTGCCACCCACTTCATCATAATCTATGGGATATAAACCTCCCACTATGATGAGGCACTAATGTGCTAGAAATCATAGGAATGGTATGTTTTTAACCCTTTGGATCCATAGTATCCTATGCAATGTGGGTCTATCTTCTAATATATCCTCCAGTTTGTATCACTATTTTTCTTATTCTTTATAATATAGTCTTCATAAAAAATTTGACACTTGTGTCAACAAATATCTTCTGATGATCCTGAATATAAAGGTGATAACCTAAAAATAGTCTTAAATATCCTATAAACTTATATACTTCTGTGGACCCTCACCCAATCCACTGATCGGCGCGACTCGCTATTTTAAAGGTGAAAGGGAAAGTTGGTTTTTGAGTTTTGAAAAATTCATCCCAGTAAGGGATGGTTTTGTTTGGAGTCTCCACTTACTTTTTATTTTTTATTTTTAAATGGGGAAATTTTAAGTAAGAACAAAAACCCCAACATGACTCTAATAAAGAAAAAACGGTCTGCAAAAACTAGATTTTAGGTCTGGGGATCAGGTTACCTATCGAGAAGGTACCTCACGCGAGGTAGCACCCCTCTAGGCCCGAAACTCGGTCTCTACTAATGAACTGGGTATATAGGAGCATATGGGTCAAAGATCAAACAAACCTTAGGTTAAACAAATGACATGAACCACATAGACCCGCCTAGTATTTAGCATGCACATACACTCAACAAGTCAAAATCAAAGTGCATACTTGAGGTCCCCAGCCAAGCGCTGCATAAGAGGTCAGTCAATAAGCTCAAATGCACAACAAATATACATAGCAATCATGCACCAAGCATTCATGTGAATTTCATTATCCAAAGCCGAAGTGCATACCTGTGGTCCCCAGCCATGCGCTGCAAGGAAAAGGTGAGGCAAGTAATACAAGCATACAACATGCATTCTTAATCAAACATCAATTCTCATACCCCATAAGGAAGGGAAGAAGGTCGAAATGAAATAAATGGTTTGCTTTCTTTTGCACACATTCCTCTAAATTCCATCAAACCAAACCATACTCGCTTAATCCACATTCTTCCCATCAATGAAGTGGGCTCACATGAAATCTAAAAAAACCGAACTCTGACCCTAAAAGTGGCCCACAAGTGCCTTGGAGCCTAAGGGCTTAAGCCACAACAAAAATGGGGGTCAAAGCATGCTAAAACTAGGGCTTCCTAATAGAGCTTGTTGAACCGGTTCCCAATTGGTCCAACTGATTGAGAAAAATTCTGAAACTTTACCAACAGATTCCTCGAAGAATAAGGAATCTAAAAAAAAATGGCGCTCAATTCTGAGCCCGAATGAGAGAGAAACAACCAAAACAATGCAACGTGTTTATTAAATGGGGCTACCTAGCAGGACTTGTTGAATCAGTTCCCATCTAGTTCAATCAATTGAGAAAAATTTTGAAACTTTACCATCAAATTCCTCAAATAATAAGGAATCTAACAAAAAAAAACAGCGCTTAATTTCGAACCCGGATGAGGGAGAACCGGCCGAAACAATACAATGTGTTCCTTATAGAAGGCCAAACCCGAGCCACCCAACCTTATTAAAACTAAGGCCACGAAGCTCATTAATCAACCAACAATGCAGCCCCCTTGAACTCAAGAAACCCAAATGAAGTTCGGCCACACGGGCATCCACATGCGGCCACCTAAATTCCTTAAAACCGAACTGAAATTTCATGCACCTGAAGCCTCCCAACTATAGTTACTTAAATCCCATGGAAAAAACTAAAATTTCAGCCTCCTATAGCGTATGAATCCAACTGAAATTCAGCCACCTAAAGTCCCCCCAATGCAGCTACTGGAATCACCAAGAAGCAAACCAAAATTTCAACTACATAGAACCTCTACATGTAGCCACAATACCTGGGGTTTAAGTCTAAATTATTGATGGATAGCCTTAAATTAAAAAAAAAAAACAGAGAAGGTCAAGGAAAACGAATAAAAAACCTATCAAATGGAAACCCATTTCATGTAGAATTCAATGAGATCCATGATCAGTGACACAACTAAAGCCACATCCAAGCTTACCCTTTGATGAAAATCAAAAGCAAATGGGAAGAAAGCATAATAGTAACATGATTTCACAACCAAACTATCCAACAATGTCCAAGAACCACAAGAGCAGGTGAAAAATAGAGCGATAAATGAAAGCAAATAAGAGAATCACAACAAATATACCTACAGGTTCTCCTCTCAAGCAAGAGTACGTTTGGATTCCAACTCTACTTTCTCACTCTCCGTTTCTTACTTTCTCAACCCTTCTCTCAAAACCTCCCCTGTTGAAAACATGTCATCTTCTTTCTCTCCTCTCTTTGTTCTCTGTTTTCTTCAAAACCTCTCAAACCTCTCTTCCCAGCTTTGTTTTTTTTTTCTCATTTCTTTTCTTTCTCTCTAGATGCCAAACCCTCAAAGACCCCTAGAATTTTCCCCCACGCTTTCAATTCTCCTCTTCCAAAATATTTTTTTTTATATCTCCAAAAAAACCCACTTTTTCTTCCCAACGTCCCTTCTTTTCCAAAAACCTCTCAAACTTCCCCTTCTCAGCATCCGCACCACACCTTTTTCTTCCCCTTCAGCTCTGGAAAAATCACCTTTAGCTTTGAAACCCCCTAACACATTCAGTTCCCCCATTTCCCGAGGTGGGCATTCTTTGCCCACCAAGAATCCACATGGATTCAAGGTAGGTTGAAATCAACCCGAAAAATGGCCCAAATCGGACATAAAACCATCCTCCTAACCCATCTAGAGCACCAGGGCTCGAACCAGCCTGAATAAGGGCACTAAAAATGCCAAAAACAAAGTCGTTTGCAAGCAGCCCTGACGAACTGGTCGACCGATTACTAACCGGTCAACCGCCTAAAAAAAAACTTGACGAACCCGTTGAACCGATTGACCATCCGGTCGAACGGTTGATAAAAATTCTCAAACAATTTTTCTTGAAGAATAAGGAATCCAACAAAAAAAACGGTACACGATTCTGAGTTCGGATGAGGAAAATATGATCGAAACAAACCCAAGTGCCCCATATTCGAACCTGGTCCTATAAACTCCAACTGAAGTGAAGTTTTGGGGAGACCTCACTTCATTTCTTTAGCATGATGTGAAAAACTAGGGAATTGGCCATGACGGCACTTAGAAATGAACTACACACTCGCACTACATTGGACTGCAGATGAACCTACACAAGGCTCGAAAAAACAGATCAAGCCCAAAAGGGGGCCTGGCGGTGCCATACGAAAAAAGTTAGGTGCATGTGACACCCCTAAGATAAATGCAAGTGTCGAAAGACAAAATTAAGGGTCTAAAAATATGCCCATCTTCAATAGAGTGAATGAACGAGTGAAACACGAGTGCGAAGAGCAAGCAATGAATGAGTGAAATGAACTTTAGTGAAGAATTCAAATGACTAACAAATTTGTCCCCACACAATAATAAAGAAGGCTAAGGGAAATAAGTCATGTTGACCGAATGGACTAGGGGATCCAGGCATAATGTCGAAGAAAGCTAAAGGAATCTGGACATGATGCCAGCGAAGACTAAAGGAAACCAGACACGACGTTAGAAAAAATCAGGAGATCCAGACATGATGCTAGAGTAGACTAAAGGAAAAGGGATCAGGTCCGAGCGAGTACCGGAGAATACGAGGCAGACGGGGGATCGAATCTGGGCAAGTACCAGAGAAAAGATCATATCCGGGTGAGTATCGGAGAATACGAGACAAACAGGGGATTTTATCCGGGCGAGTACCTGAGAATCCAAGACAAAAAGGATCGTATCCGGGTGAGTACCGAAAATGGGTAGAATCCAGGTCAGTACCGGAGAAGGGTCCGAGCGATTACCGGGTAAGGGGTAGAATCTGGGTGAGTACCGGAGAAGGGTCTGGGCTAGTATCGGGAAAGGGGTAGAATCCGGGCGAGTATCAAAAAATAGTCCGGGCGAGTACCAGAGAAGGGTTCGGGAAAGTACCGGGAAAAATATTACAACCTCTTAAGAAAAAGAGGTATTACATAATCTATAACACATATCCTTAAAAGAATCTAAGAAAAGATGAAAAACCATCTATGATCCCATTATGTCCATTCAAGTTTGATATCTTCTTTCCACCTTTCTATTTTGCAATAGAGACCCTGGTGCACATAATTGGGAAATAATCTCATACTCCAATTAAAAGAATCAAACTTACTAGACATATCACCTTGATCTAATCAAAGTAACTTGGTATGTATATGACCGATCTTCTCTGTTGTCTAAAATACTAAGTCTTTTGCATAGTAACTCTTATAAAGAAAAACCAAAGAAAGAGTCACTACAGCTTTTGTTGTACTCTAGATATCATCCTCAAGGATTAGCTTAAGGAATTTTTCAATACTAGGATAAATGAATCATTTTTATTTGAATCCTAAAGTGAAAAATAATTTGTGAATGAAGTGACACTAAGTAAAAGAACTAAATTAATAACAAAACAAATATTGATTTTTAATTCAATCGATTCAAGTCTGGGGCTTTCCACAATCTAACTTAAGGTATAAAAATAAAGAGAACAAGATTTTCTCAAGTAAAGTGATCTTAGGGTTTTGGGATCTTGGCCATTCTTGATCAACTTGAGTTCTACAACTCAAAATTGCATCTGAAACCTAATTTTTCATTTTTAAAACAGATCATCAAATGAATAAGATTGATTACTGATTTAAGGTTTGACTTTTTAACCCTTTCTACTCCTTTTAACTTTGTTTTGGGGCAAATAACGATATGGAAGATAAGGATAACTAATGATCAAGAGTTAGCAAGAATCACTAATATTGGGTAATAACCTACCATATCATTCCTTAAACTAACTCACAAGGATAGGATAAAAAAAATGATAAATTGTTACCCAATCAATAATTAATCTCATTGTTATAATAATTTACTCATTGTTCCTATAAGTTTATAACCCTTAGGTTTTCATGCTTCAAGCCCCAAGTTGGCTTTTTAGCCTCTCATGGGGGTGATATCATATTCACAATCCATAATAGGGTAAAAATCCATAATTTGAATAAAAAAAAAACTAAAAACAATATATTTAATAAAGAAGAAAAGAAAACAAACCAAAGTTCTCATCTTTTTCCACATCGAATGTAAAACTCTTTGGAAAAAGATCCAAGATTTTTAAACCCTAGAACTAAGAGAATTTATATAATATCATCAATTATCTAACATGTGGCACACTCTCATAGGCTACTTATTACAAATAATTACCTAAAAATGATTAAAAAATAATAATATGATGATTTCCAATCATGTGGGGTCCATTTAGGGCAGATGGAGTGCCCTAGATGCAATTCCTAGGTAGAATAGGCAAAACATCAAAATAGCAGTGGGTGAATTCAAAATTAGGGTAATTTTGAATTGGATTTCGAATTCATAAGTTGGATTTCAAAATGGTCCTTTAACTTTGTGCAGTTGTCTTCAAATAGCCATTACCTCTTCATTTCAACTCTGATTTGGACACCATTTAAACTGTTGGACTCCTAAATTCTCGAGTTTTAAAATCATATATGTCATGTCTAAAATAGACTTTAGGAAGTGTTCCAAATTTGTCATCAAAGTCAGAATATATGTTGCTACTAGATTTTGAGTTCTAAATTTCCAGGCAATTGAATCTTGCTTCATGCATCATTATCCATGTTCACTTTCCTTTCCTCATAGTCCATGAGTTTTGAATATCCCATTTCCTTATTTAAACCCTTTCTTGATCTTTCAAAATCTAAAGTGATTCAACTTGCACCTTTTTATTTCCTTAAACCTGAGATAAATCTCCAAAATACAAGTTAAACTAATGGCTAAGACCTTAGCCTCGATTTAGGTTAAGTTGGGTGATTTAAGTGCCTTTTGGTGCATAAATCATATCGAATATGTGCCATTAGAGCACATATTTTGGCTCCAATCAATATACCCAATAAGTTATCTAATCCCACCCTAAATTCAATGAATGTATCCAAGGCATCAAATTTCCTATGTACATATCCAAACCTAGAGTAATCATCACTAAAAGTGATAAAATACTCATACTCTCTCTATGCATGGACATTAAAAATTTCATACATGTCAATATGCACTACCTCCAAACATTCCTTGGCTAGTCCTCTAGGTCAGTTTACCATCTATACTGGATTCGCAGACTAGAAGATCTTCTAGAATCAAAGAGTCTAGACTTTACTAGTATTTGGATCCTATTTAGATTCATATGACCTAGGTCTAGATATCGAATGTTTAATTAATGCTAGGTTCAATCCTGAGATCTAACTATTCTCGTCACTTGGCAAAGTGATAATGGAATACATATAAAAGAAGAAGATATTACCTCCCTAAACTTTTAGTGGTTTTTCAAATTTGTTATGTCCACTTTCATCAAATATATATATATATATATATATACACACACTACAAGGAAAAAAAGAGAGGATGATAGGGAAACATTATCATATTCACTAATGATAATTTTTCAAAAAAGGGTCATCTTTCTAGCAATCATCATTGGGGAGTCATTTGTTTACTGTTTAACCCTATTATTACAAAGGTATTGATGATTGTTTTTTCTAGTCGTCTTTTCTTAATAATTTCTATTCACTCAAGTCATTTTCTATTAATGAAGTCTATTTCTACTATCATTATACTTCATTGACGACTATTTTTCATGGTCATCAAAGCTATCTTTCAATCGTTATAATAAATCTATTAAAAATGACCATCTATACCTTTTATGTTTATTTTTGTTTTCTATGTTATATGCATTTCCTAATTATCATCAAATATTTAATTTTAAATTAAAACATTTTATTAGAACTTATTGCAATGTTGTTGAGGACTTCTTGTGATGCTATGCATGTGGAGTGGCTTTCAATTGTAGTAGATAACTTACATTTTAAATTTAACAAAACTAGAATATGACATAGGCAAAAACATAAGCAAATTTGAAAAAATTAAAATATAAACAAAATATGATTAATTGATATTGTTAATACTACATTTTTAAGGAACAATACTCATTGAAGTATGTTAACACCAATTAAGTATTTCCATAACAAAAGATTGATCTAAAAAGGAAAAATATCTCTTGTAGCCCATGATTTTAGTGGATATGGACAATCTATTCTACATGCGTATAATGTATGAGACCCGTGACTTCCAATAACACCAAGATTTTCTAAGTAATGGTAGATATATATATATATATTGCAACCTGAAACAAAAATAAAGGAAAAAAAAAAACAATAAGATGAAAACTAACCAACATTTATTTTTTGAAATGATAATGATCAAATTTTCACTATGATATTCAATCTATTATAACATTTCAAAGACCAAATCAAATGATTTAAAAAAATAATAATAATAAATTTAATTGATCGCTAAAAGAGAATATTTTAGTAAGACCCACTTAGTTTAAAAATTCTAGCACAAATAGCTAAATAGAAGCACATTAGTGAGGGTCTTCACGTTTTTTTTTTTTTTTTTGGTAACATTTTAACATAATGAACACCATTTCTTGTTTAAGTGCAGGAGAAAGAGAGCTTAAAGACCTCTAAAGTTCTTAGGACATTTATTTTTCCTATCCATTTTATCTCAGTACTATTTTATCTCAGTACTCCTTATACACATCCTATGTCCCTAATTGGTAAATCATATATTAGTATTTATATACTCAAATTGATCTTATTGGATTTACCTAAAAACGTTACACAACTAACACTTGGTTTCCACAACTCACAAAAATCAATCAAAATAGCTAATGAACTTATTACAAGTTCAAATTAACCAACACTAAGAACTTGAATAACTTTAAACTACTTCAAAGAGACCATTTTACTAAGAGTTCAACCCAAATTTCCTAACCAAAGAAAAAGAATAGTAAGGGAATGTTTGGTTCTCATAATGTTTGAGGAAAAGGAAATCAAGAGAAAAATGGTATAAAAATAATTTTAAAATACATAAGACAAATAGGATGATTTGCTTTTTTTTTTTATTATACTAATTTTTTAACTTTTTTTTTTATCAATTACAATATTTGAAAACATGTTATCAATATATTTCTTCTATTGTAATTTTTTCAAGTGATCAAAGAATTTATAATATAAATGTAAGGAAAGAGTTTTGCATATCTATTGAAGGTGTACCATTGTTAAGTATCAGTGCAGTTACAAATGCTACCCAATGAGATCTTGTTTGATCAATCTCTCCCTAAGAATATTTGTGGTGACCTTTAAACTATCAAGAGTTAAAATCAAATAACATAGATTTTAAATAAAATTATAATAAGTTAAAATAAATATTTACCAAAGAATTCAAAACACAAGAACAAACATGAATAACAATAATAATATTAGAGAATTAATCATATTAAAAATTATTTATCTTTCTCCTTTTTATCTCAAACAATTTCAATAGTTTTCACTATAATCTTGACAATGCAAAAGCTAATATTAATCATGATGATTTCTGAAAATCATCTCATCTTTTAGAAGAGGGTTATCAATCTTTTTTATGTAGCATTTTTTTTTATATATTTATAGAAACAAAAAAACTTACTAAATCATCGTGAAATAATCTTAAGAACATAGTGTCTTATCATAATACAGTGCATGAATGATGAGACAAAAGTTTCATTAGAAGATTGAAGAACTTTTTGCCACCTTCTTCTTGTCTTTCAAATCATTCTCTTCTAATTAGTTGAGAAGAAAAAGTCATTTAAAAGTAGTTAGGACAAATACAAAAATGGAAACTCACAAAGGCCTTAAATAAAGTAACCTGAAATAAATAAGACATTCAAAGAATGCCCTCTCACTTCATCAAACTTATTTTTTTCCCTTTTCCTTTCGGCTATGTTTGGTTCTCAAAAAATGCTAAAGAAACGGAAAAAAATGCAGAGGAAAATGGTTTTCTTTAGTTTGGATGACATAGAAAATATGATGGAAAAAAAATATAAAGGAAAATATTAAAGAAAATATTGTAATATTTTCCCTATTATTTTCTTAAAAAATAATGAGGAAAATAAGAGAAAAAGAGAAGGGAAAATGGAGGGAAAATTTTATCGGGCTCTTGTTCATCGAGGCTTCACCTCTAACTTCCTCTTCATCGGTGGCTATGGCTTCTCGTCGACCCTTTCAATAGCCACCACTATCACTCCAACCACCTTCCAGTGCCGAAAACCTACCCTTTTCAAGCACCTGAGTTCCCATAGATGAAGTGCGTTCTTCAAATCAAGTTCCCATGGATGAAATGAATTCTTCAAATCCAGTGAATGTATTCGGATCCATGTCTTCAGATCAGGTATGAATTGAACTCCAATCCACCTCATCATGTGAAAACTCGGAACCCAAGGCAATCACTCTCTCTTAGGTTCTCTGTTTGGGTTTCTAGGTTGCTTTCACCTTTCCCGTTTCTTAAATTTCACCATAATTTTTCTAAACTTTCCTAGCTTGTTGCTTTCTAGATTTGGTTTGATTTTTACCCTTGATGTTCTGCTATTGTTTACTAGCCGATGGTTTTTTCATAATTTGGTTGGGAGGATTGGTCTACAGTTGTGTATTGCATATATGTATGTTGTTGCTGCCTCTGAGTGCTTGGTTATTGTTTTGTATCATTGTTGGTGGCATCAATTTTTGGACAATTAAACATTGGATTGTTAGAAGTATCAGTTTCTACTCTCCTGATTAGAAATGTTACCATAAAAACAAAATTAAGATGCCTGTTGCATTACAAACCCAGTAGATTAAATAATAAAACGAACTGAAAATAGTCAATAAATTTGATAGCGAGCTGAGATGGGACCCTTCCATATATATTCAAATGTGAAATTAATCAAATGAGAAACTTGACTAGAAGTTGTCATTCATCTGTATTATTGTTATTTTACTGAAATAAAGACAAGTTATTCTCTAGATTGTGAAAATTGTTTTTACACTGCTGTTTTATTATCTAAAGCTTTTGATAAATGCTTAGATATGTTATATTCTGTCAATTTCAATTGTCTTCTATTGTCAAGCCTTTCTGGTATCTAGGGATAAAACTGCCCTGTCTTTTGGTTTATGGGGGGCTTGAAGGTGGGATATGCTGTAATTGGGGTTGTGTTTTCAAATGGGAAGTGGGGATTGTGATTTGTTTGAGTGGGAGAAGAGGGGATGGTTGTTGTTTTTGGGTTTATTTGTGTTGTGGCTACTACCATACTACCATCATCCCCTCCTAAACAGATGGTGATCAACTTTAGTAAGGGTAGCTTGAAACATCACCCTACAATGTGACACACTAATTAAGAAAGAAATTAGGTTCAGCTTACCAGGATCTAAAAAGGTTTTTATGAGAGATTTTTATACCTTGCTTAATTTTCTGGTGTTTTGAAGCCATCAATATATATCTTTGAGACATGAGAGATTTTATGCCAATCCTCCCCTATTGTTGTCTTGCATCTTTCAATCAATTGAGGGCATTCTCTAATCACAAGTCTGTTAAGGGATGTGAGGCTACACACTGGCAATGCCTCCAACTTTGGTAATTTTCCAAGCATCAAAACTCGTAGATTCCCGAGCCCTGGAACGTGGTCTTCCCCATTTCCATCCAGTAAATTAAGCCTTTCACAATCGAAAATCATGAGATGCTCTAACGAGGGCAGTTGTTTCATGCTAGGTGCCAAAGTCTCCAAACTCCTACAACCGCCAATAGCCAATGACCGAAGAGTAGTAAGGCTTTGCGTCCCTTGAAGCAGAAATTCTAGATTTTCACATTCATAAATCCTTAAAATACGAAGAGATTCTAGGCATCCTATCCCTGTCAAAGCCTTCTGTTTCGTGGTGATGCATAAATTCCTCAAACTGATGAGGTTCCCAAACTCCTTGGGCAGATTCTCGAATCCCTCACATTTGAAAAGCGACAACCTTTGCAGATGAAACAACTTGCATATTGAATTTGGAAGTTTCTTTATCCTCTCATTCCAACTGAGGTTGAAAAGTCTGAGATGCTTTAGATTACTGATAGAATTTGGCAATGTGTCAAAGTTCGAATACGATAAATCTAGCATCTTAATGCATTTGAACTTTGACATGCAAGTTTTAAGAAATGGCTCACCATGTGATGTCTCCCACACCATGTAGTATTCAAGTACTGCTTTGTCATTTAGATTTATGTTCATTAGTTTGAGGAAGGATGACAAGTTATGATTGTGCCACTTGATACACAAATTCATACCCAGTTGGATGACTTGGTCAGGACACTAGAGATGTTGTTAAACTAGCACAATAACATTTCTACAGCTTCATAGAGTCCATTGATGCCAGCAGAACGTGTCTCAGTGAATACAGATGATTCTTCTAGCACTTACTATGAAATGAATAAATTCTATGCTGATAGGTTTGGAAATCAGCAAAGGATCGATTATGTTCTTGATAGGAGTCTTCTATCATGGTAGAAATTCCAGAGTTTCTTAGAAGTCTTAAACCTGAGGAATTTGTAGATTTTATGAATGAGATATTGGATTTCCAAGTTCTATCAAGCTCCTGAAGAGAGGGATAAATTCTGCAAGCAGTATTCACATATCAATTATATATATATATATATATATAAAAGGTCATTCAAGTAGTATTTGGCTTTACTGGAAAACTAGCCAATGTATCAAAGGAACCTCAATGGTGATGTGAGTGTAGCTCGAGCCTTCCTTGCTTGTCCAATTGATAGGCGTAAGCTTTGGTTGTCAGTTAAATTTCGACCTACTTTTTTTTATGCCTAATTTGATATGGAGATTATTTTAATTTTTAGTTTTACTTTTGTTTTGGGTTTATACGTGAAGTTCTGATATCAAAACTCATAGATGATAGTTGACTATTAGAAATTGATCTATTATATTTTTAGACTTATGAAGACTTCTTTTATTCATTTGCTATAAGGGCTTCTTTTTATTTGTTTGGTATGGAGACTTCTTTTTATTCCTTTGTTATGGAAATTTTTTTTTATTCACTTATCTTTTCTGCATGTTATTCAATTATTCCTTTGTTTGGTTAGCTAAAAAATTGAGGAAATTATGCTTTTTTCGGTTTAGACCAGCTTGTTGTTTCTTGAGTTTTCGATAATTTACAAATTGAATTTCAAATTCTGGACTTCTTCTTTCATTGATTTCTCTGATTATCTACATTTTTGTGGCTACCGAACAGAGCACAAAGTTCAGTTTGATTGCCTAAGGTGCTTAAGGTGATATGTTTTGTATAGATAGCATCATGGGGTTGTGGAGTGGCACTCTGTATGCTAATTTCAATGGCTGGCTGCTGTTAGAAGTTGTGTAAACCAACTTAAGGATAATCAAATCTGCAACTACTTTTACCTTAGTTTTGATACCTGTTTTTAGATTTTTATCTAGTCCTTTTTGCTCATGTATCTCTACATTGATCATAGGATATATGTATGAATTCTGCATGTTTCGTTGCAGATAAATGAGTGGTTATTCAGAGGGCAGTGCACTATAATGGCAGCCTCCATATCATCTTAGTTCATTCAAAACATTGAGCAGTTTATTATAACATCCTTTCTAGTGCAGGATTACCAGCTAGAGATAAAAGTTCTTGATACTGATATATGTAGTACAACTCTGATAAGAGTTGTTCTAAACCTTCAAGGTTTAAATGAAGGTGGCTTCCTAATCTTAGTTGCTTGCTCGAAGCTATATGTAATCTCGATCATATTGTCACTAGTTTTATGGGGCATCCCAAGTTGGTGTGAAAAGTTGACAAAAGCTACCACCCTGAAACAAAATATTATTTATTGTAATTTTTCTCTTCATTTTTTAAGTGATACACTGGGTGATAGTATGACAATTGAAATGAATCACAATAAATTATTCAAATAACAAAAATAATTACATTGTTTGAATTAATTTTTATTTTTATTAATAAAAATAATGAAATATTTTATATGGAAGTTATAAATATTTTCTATTTTTTAAAATAAATAAAAAATTATCTACATACCAATATACAATTTGCATGTTTACACAGAAGAATCATTAAAACATTCATAGATAAGGATGAAAATATTGGTTTTTACAAATATATTAATAATTGGATTTTATGAATATATTAAAAAATATTGATGAAAATTTTAAAATAAAATATATCAATAGGGCGAAATTAATAAAACCTCGTACAAAATGTTGAAAAAAAATTCTAAAAGATAATATAAGAAACAACAATAAAGTTATATATATATATATATATAATTTTTATGATATCAAGTAGTATTATATTGAACTTGAAAATATATTTATAGATGAATGTATTCAAAATAAAAGAGAATTATTATGTATTATTTTCAATTTTATGTTTCTGTTACTTTCTTAAAGAAACCTTTTGTTGATTTTGAGAATCTCCTTTGATTTTTGTAGCCGTTTTTGGTTGATGGCATAGAGATCATAGTAAATAATTACAATTTTCTGACCATTTTTTTGGTCTATTGTTTTGTTTCGTGAAATTGAAAATTTGGTAATAAAAACCTTTTTCCAATTTGTAGCACTGAAAACTTTGCAGAAAAGGTAAATTCATGGAAGTTTGTGATTGAAATGTGATGGTTTAAATTTCAACCTGTGTGGGCTGCAATGGAAATTTCAGTGGCTAAATGTAACTAGTTTTTGCAACATGTTTTTAACACGCTAGGCATGAAAATTTGTTAATATCTTTTTTCTCAATTTTATTAATCCAAATAGTCTAACTATAGATGGAGAATGAACAATACAAATAGTAGTGTGTATCACTTAATACAGTTAGAGGGAGGGTTGAATGAGACTGATATCTTTCTACCAATCTACTCTAAGAGTTCAATTTTTGTTTTCCTAAAATTTTTTTATTATTCAACAAATCGATAACCATGTAAAACAAATTGTTGATTTTATTTTCCTTAAATTCTTCCTTTACTTTTTTTCGTGGTTAACCAAACAAAAGAAAATTAATTCTTTTTTTTTTTTCCCTTTAATTTTTCATGGATAACCAAACAAGTGAAAAAAAATCTTCCATTTTCTCAATGAATCAAACGACAAATGTGAAAATTTGGAAAAATAAAGAATAATAACTTCTCCATTTTTTAAATAGCCAAACAACAAACTTGAAAATCAATAATAGAAACTAAAAATATGGAAATTTTAGAGAAAAAAAAAATCCTTCATTTTTTTAACAAATCAAGAAAATGTGAAAATTAATTTAGAAAAATAAATAACAAGAATTCTTCTGTTTTCTCAACAACCAAGTGAATTGAAAATCTTGAGACTGGAGAGAGAATAAATAGGTCCCCAATTTTCTTAGCAAATCAAACAACAAAAAAATCTACAAAATTAGAGAACAATAATTTTTTCATTTTCTCAATAATCAAACAACAAATGTGAAAATCAAGAATAGAAACTTAAAATTTAAAAATTATAAAGAAAAAGAAAATGCTTTATTTTCTCAACAAAGAAAATAACAAGCATAAAAATGAATATAGAACATTAGAGAAGAATTCCTCCTTTTCTCAACAATCAAACAATGTGGAAATCAAGAATGAAAATTGAAAATATGGAAATTGAAGAAATAAAAATAAAAATCCCCTAATTTCTCAACAAGAAAATCTAAAAAATAAAAATAAAAATAGAGAACATCAATTGCTGCTTGAAGGGAGAGCCAGAAGGAAAAAAAAAAAAAAAAAACTGTCGGCCACTTGGGAATGGGGGAGAAAAAACTAAAAAAAGAAAGAGGGAAAATGAGGAGAGAGAAGATGACCCAAAGAGTGAGGGGAGGTCTCAGGTGGGGTACAGGCGAGGTCTGAGAGGAGAGAGAAAGTGGGTGGGGTAGGTGGGGATGTAAGAAGAGAGAGGAGAGAGGAAAGAAAAGAAAAAATAAATAAAAATAAAATAGAATATAATAATAATAAAAGTAATAATAATAAAATAAAATAAATAATACATAAAATAAAAAAATAATAATAATTAAATGATAAGTGGATAAAAAAATCACATGTAATTAAGATTTAAAATTTAAGGACAAAATTAAACTTAAAATTAATAAAAAAATAAAATTGAGATAAATTTTGAATTCTACACCTACCTTTTGTTTTTAATATTTATAAATGTTTATACTTTCATACTTAGTTTTTAATCATTTTGGAACAAAATCATGATTAAAATATATGGTTTTATAGTTTTATAAGAATTAGAAAATTTATTTGAATATAATTATTATTTTAGTTTTTGAAATTCAATAAATAATAAAATATGTTTGTTTATTAAATAATAAAGAATAAACTAAATTAAGTATAATTATATTTATTATCATTAATTAAATTAATAAAAATAATTAATTACCTTTTATTTAATATCTAAATTTTTTATTAAAAATATAGACATGTCCTTTTCCTTCTAATTTTAATACTTTTAATCAATCATTATCTATTTGAGTTAATATTTGAATTTACTAATTAGAAAAAAAATTAATAAAAAATAAATAATAAATTTACTAAATAATTATAAGACTTAATTTTAATTTTGAATAAAGTTAAATATTAATGAAAATAAAAATTTAAAAGCAATGAATAAAATTTAATCTTATCTACTTTCCAAGAAAACAAATACGATTTTACTTTTTAATATAATTATTTAATAAATATAAATTCTTAAAATAAAGTATATACTCAAACACAATCATAAAATACATAAAAATTAATTTTTTTATTAAATAATTAATACTAAATTTAAATAAATATATAAAAAACGCTGTTAGCTGGCGGTGGCACGTAACCCAAGCCTATGTTTTATAAAAAGTATAGATAGTGACGGAAACTAACCACATGATGTTTGAAATTTGAGCATTGGTCGAAAGTATAAAAATAAATATTATATTTAATAAAATGAGACCAAAACTAGGGAAAAAAAAAAAAGGTGACCAGCTTTAATTGGCCAGGCCTTTTTATATGAAAGACTTTTTTTTTTATGCGTCTAAAATTATGAAACTATGAATTGTAGCCAGTCCACAATGCCTGCGGATGACTTCAAAATTTGTGACGAGAATGAATATAGAAAACGAAGGCAGACTTTTTGCAGCCTTTTCTTCTTGTTCAAGTAATGGGAGAAGAACCTTTTGGGCAATATATATACTGAACGCAGTGTGAGGAATCCTCAAACAAAAGAGACACGAAAAAGCATAGGGTTTCTTCAATGTCTTCACCTGTTAGAGCCACCGTTGTTCAAGCTTCTAGTATCTTTTTTGATACTCCTGCCACTCTAGGTAACATACCATTTCTCTCGATTCTGCAACTTCTGTGAGAGAATCTGTGAGCTGATTGGTTGCTGAGAAACTGGAGGAAAGAAAAGGAAGATTGGCCTGATCATTTTTTCAGCTGCCAATCAAGGAATTACTGCTTTTACAATTATTTTGATGAGTTGGGTTGAGGTGGTTTCTCTTTTCATGGTTGCAAAACAGCTGAAAGTATGAGAGTTTCAAGTTTTATCTAGGTCTCTTTTTCCTTGAGTTTTCTCAGCAACCAAAAAGTCATTTGGGATCTCTAGACCTTAACTTTCATTCTCTCTATGCAACCAATTAATTTACTTTCTAAGTTGTGCATTATTAATTCTTGCAATGTGATTTTGGGAGCAGATAAGGCTGAGAAATTGTTAAAAGAAGCAGCTGCACTGGGATCCCAACTGGTTGTGTTTCCTGAAGCATTTATCGGTGGGTATCCCCGCGGACACAACTTCGCCGACCAGTCACCAAGAGGGAAAGAAAGTTTCCGCAAGTACCATGCTTCTGCCATTAATGTGCCGGGTCAGTTACCTCTCTCTTTCGATGAATGAACCAAAAAAAATCTACTCATGCTGCATTCTATGATGAGAGGCAGGCCTGCAGCCATGCTTATGCTTAAAAATGTTCCTGGAATTTCATTAAAATTTGTAAGTTTTGCATTTAGATTGGACTCTTAAATGGAATCAATCGTATGAATAAATGAAATGAAATTCCAACAAGTTAAATTTCATCAATAATTCAACTAGCAGACTCTGAGAATCCCCTGAATTTTCCGGCACTTTCAACCGTTTTTTCATAGGAAAAAGGCGATGATACATGGTGTTAAAAAGAATCTGATCAATTTATAGGAAAGGTAGACAGATTTTCATTTGCCCATGTTGGCATGAACCATCAACTTAACATATTTCATCTTTGATCTCAAATTAATGTATTTTCAGGACCTGAAGTTGATAGATTGGCTTCAATGGCTAGGAAATACAAAGTCTACATAGTGACGGGCGTTATTGAGAGAGATGGATACACATTGTATTGCACTGTTCTCTTCTTTGATCCAGAAGGCAATTACCTTGGAAAACATAGGAAACTCATGCCAACATATCGGGAACGGCTCGTCTGGGGTTTTGGAGATTGCTCGACAACTCCAGTTTATGACACTCCATATGGAAAACTTGGTTCGGTCATTTGTTGGGAAAATAGAATGCCGCTGCTAAGGACAGCAATGTATGGCAAAGGTATATATTTTACCATTTCTTTTTTCTTCACTAACTAGTACTATGGTTTGGCTTGAAATACATTATGGCTTTGATTGATCACAAAATACCAATGTACATCTATGTAGGTATTGAGATATATTGTGCTCCTTCGGCCGATTCCGGGGATACATGGGTAGCTACAATGAGACACGTCGCTATGGAGGGTGGATGCTATGTTCTTTCACCCATCCAATTCTGTCGGAGGAAAGATTACCCGCCTCCACCTGAGTATCTTTACAGTCCTACAGAAGAAGATGTCACTCCAGATTCTATTGTTTGGGCTGGAGGTAGTGTCATCATTTCACCCACCGGGGAAGTTCTAGCAGGACCCAATTATGAAGGAGAAGGCCTCTTCACAGCTGATCTTGGTATGGCCCTAACTTCTCCAGTTATATAAATATATATATCCAAATATTTCAGTATGCATACAAGGCAAATGAGTCACGGAATCATTTCATTTTTTTTTTGCTTCATAGTCAACTCTTTAGGTTGAAGAGGACTGCAAACTTAGTTCTACACACTATATAACGCAAAATAGAAGACTTGATACTCTGTGATATTTACCACGGACTGATCAAATATTTTTATGATCACTTGATATGTAGATGTTCGAGGAGAGATTCCTAAAGCAAAGTTCATGTTCGATGTGGTAGGACATTATTCGAGACCTGACGTGCTAAGTCTCACTGTGAACAATCGTCCACTGCTTCCTGTTACTTTCACATCCTCACCATCTAAAATCAAAGACGATGAGATGGATGAATGCAAAGATGTATAAAAGATGGGCAATTTAGGAGACTGTTAGCCTAGCTACGGTCCTCCTTCAATAATTTGAATGATTTTCGAATAGGTCAAACATTGTTTCCTTGTCTTTCTTTATGCTGTAAATGCAGTCTCATGTGCTTATGGAGACCGCACTTCTTTATAAATAAATCCTCGGTTTGAGTGTAAAATCATCCTTGAGTATTAATAAAATTGTATTTTCCACTTATTGTCTGGTACAACATTGGCTGAGGCCTCATTGGGCGCCTCATTGGCTGAGGCCTCCTCTATCATAGCTTTTGTCATTTAGCTTCTGGTAGAAGTTGAAACTAAAGGTTAATTCATGATTATGAAAGAGCGATCTTAATATTATAAATGCTTCATTAAATTAACATGAAAACATTCCGTATAAGCTATATATAGAGAACTTTCCACACAAGTAAAATTATCTTGCCCTCACATTATGTTTGTCTCTTGGAAAATTTGAGTGCAAATGTGAGAAGGGAAATGCTAGAGAGGAAAAATAGAAAGAAAACAATTGAAGAAAAATAAAAAATATATTTAAAGTTAATAAATTATATTATTTCAAATTCATTTTATATATTTTTTCTCTTTTTTTTATAGAAAAATTAAATAATTCAAAATTACATAAAATTTTAACTAAATTTAATTATATTTTATTTTCTTTTATATTTTTATAGTGAAATCAAATATGAGAAAATAATTTGTTTTTTAACATTTTTTTCTTTCTTTAATACTTTTTTAAACTAATCATAGTCTTATTTATGGACTCACATTTTTTATGTGTCTCCATTTTACAGCACGAATTGCTTTTTAGGTGAAAAAAATAGTATTTTATAAAAAACTAGAGTTATCTCTTATTTTTGTTTTTAAAAGAAAAATAAAATAAAAAATTAAAACTTTGAGAAAAACGACTCTTGAATTTTGGAAAAGTGTATCTTGAAATACCCAAATTTAGGTATGAGTATTAGGTTACCTATCGAAAAGATACCTTAAAAAAGTAGAAACCCTATGGACTTACATTTTTCACATGCGTCCCCACTTGAAATTGTGAGACTCACTTTTTATTAGTAATCAAAAGCATACATTATTTGTACTCATTTTTACATTATTTGTATCCTCTTCACATTGTTTATATCCCTTCATTCTTTCTCTCACATTGTTCATACCCTCTATCACATTGTTTGTACCTTTTCTCACATTGTTCATACTCTCTCACACATTATTTGTATCCCCTCTCACATATTGAAAACAATTTGATCACAAATGACTAAATTATCTCAATTTCATTAATAATGAACATTGTTCTAAAATCTAAATCTTCAAATGCTATTTAACATGATATTTCTATTTATAAAATTTAAATTAAAAAAAAATCAAATTTTACCTTTAACACTTGGAATCCTTCATATAATATCTTTGCAAGAAACAAAAATTCTTATTTTCCTTTTTCAAGATATATAAAACTTCATCTTCATTTAATCTATGAATACACAAAAAAAAATAAAATAAAATAAAATATTGATGACAATTTCATAACAAATGACTAAATTGTCTCAATTTGATTAATAACATAAAAAAAATTTAAAAATCTAAATCTTATAAATCATTATATATTTAAATATTATTTAACATGACATTTCTACCTACAAAATTTATATTTAAAAAAACATATCAAATATTACCTTTAACACTTATAATCACTTGAAACTTGAAATCTTTCATATAATATCTTCTCAAGAAACAAAAATTCTAGTTTTCCTTCTTCAAGATATATAAAACTCCATTTTCAAATTTAATCTTTGAACACACAAAAAATTGATATAAAAATATTAATAACAATTTGATAACATAAGATTTTATTATCTTAATTTGACTACTAATAAACTCAAAAAATTCTAAAATCTAAATTTTATAAATCATTATATATTTGTTATTTAACATAACATTTCTATCTATAAAATTTATATTTAAATAAAAAAATCAAATATTACCTTTGGCACTTGAAATCCTTCATCCTCTTCATGGAATACAATTTTCTTTTCTTCCTCAAAAAGTTTGGAACTAGATCTTCAAATTTGATTTATCAAATACATTCCACATATTTTTTAATAGTAGTTGAAACTATTTAATTTTCATATTAAATTAGTATTTTTTTTTTTTGTATATTTGAATAATGAGAGTCTAAGGATAGTCGGTAGGATTTTCATTTTTTAATAAATGTTAGGTAGTTCATTAAAGAACAAATTATATTTGATATTTAATAAAATATTATAAAAAAATTATAATATTTAAATATGTATGAGATGCATGCAATTATTTCTCACCAATAAGTGGTCTTCATAAGTTTTTTTTTTTAATTTTTTTAATAACATACACTTTACAACGTGTCATTTAATTATTAGGATGAAATGTGGGTAGTACCCCCATAATAATAAGAAGTGGGTACCAAATAACAACCCTTAATAAAATTGTATTTTCTACTTATTGTCTGGTACAACAGTGCAGCGTACTCATTGGCTAAGGCCTCCTCTCTATCATAGCCCCTTAATAAAATTGTATTTTCCACTTATAGTATCTTTTCTCATTTAGCCTCTCGTAGAAGTTGAAACTAAAGATTAATTCATGATTATGAAAGAGCGATCTTAATATTTTAAATGCTTCATTAAATTAACATGAAACAACTTTCCAATAAGCTATATATAAAAAACTTTTCAAATAAGTAAAATTAACTTTCCCTCATGTTATGTTTGTTTCTTGGGAAATTTGAGCGAAAATGTGAGAAAGGGAAAAAATAGAGAGAAAAAATAAAAAAAAAACAATTGAAAGAAAATAAAAAATATATTAAATTAATAAATTATTTTTATATATCATTTCAAATTCATTTCATATATTTTTCCTTTTCTATATCAAGATTAAATAATTTAAAATTACATAAAATTTTAACTAATTTTAATTATATTTAATTTTATTTCATTTTTTTTTAATTGTGAAATCAAACATGAGAAAATAATTTGTCTTAACTTTTTAATTTTTATTATTTTCTTAATACTTTATGAAACCAAACATAACCTTACTTATGAACTTGCATTTTTCATATGCATTCTCACTTAATAGAAGACCTATTTTTTAAGGTGAAAAACTATATTTTATAAAAAACTAAAGTCACACCTTATTTTATATTCTTTTAAAAGGAAAATTGTAGACCCCTTTTGCAAACCAAGTGCTATTTTTTTTTATTGTTTTTATTAATAGCATTTTATGGATATTTTCTTACCACCCGGGAGGAGCTGGACAACATTTCATTTGGAGTGGGGGACGGTTTCTGGAGGAGCCAAGCTGGCATGGGATGTGTGGCAAGGATTACCAACCCGCCATGGTGGTAGTTGAGGGTGGTGACGTTTTCGCTAAACCAAGAGTAGTGAAGCTGGCAGCAGCTTAGGGGAGTTTGGAAGAAAAACAGTCAGGGGAGATTTTTTTTTAAGAGGAGGGTGTGAGAAATGAGAACAGAAGAAGAAAAAGAGGATTTTGCTGAGTTTGGGGAAGCTACATAATCAAGTGCTTGAAGCCGAGCAATCCTAGTTCGCGTTGAAGTTGTTCAGGTGCAGCCATTGCATGCTCTATTTTCCCTTTTTTTTTTGCACCATTTTGCTTTATTTCTTGATGATATTTGGGTTTCTCTTTGATGATTAAGGATGGACATTAGAAATCATGCCCGTTTCTATGGAATTTGAGATCACTTGTGTATATTTTATGCTTGATTACTGTTTCTACAGAATATGAATACCTTGTTTCTTCGCTCTATCTCGTTTTTTTTTTTTTTTTTTTTTTGTGAGATGCCTACCAATCATTCTCTCAAACCCTCCATCAAGATCCACCATCTATGGAGTCGCCGCCTTCACCTCCCAATTCCGGTGCCAAGCTCCGTCTGATGTGTAGCTACAATGGCCACGTACTCCCCAGGCGCCACGCCAAGTAACTCTGCTACACCGGTGGTGACACCCGCATTGCGGCCGTGGACCGCCGAGCTACTGCCAACCTCTCTGCCCTCACCACCCAACTCTCCTAGACCCTCCAGCTTTCGAACCAGTTCACTCTCAAATACCAGCTCCCGCACCACGACCTCGACTTCTTCTTCGATTTCTGTGTCTAATTTGGCTGCAATGAGGGCTCATGTTGAGGATAGTGGTGTTACTTTGCAGGACCAGAAGGTTCATTTGCCTTTGTCCGAATCAATTGAAAGTGAAACTGTTGTTGCGAGTGTCATTTCTCACCCATAGACTGGTGGTAATCAAGACCCAGTTGTTAATATTCCTTTGGTGGACAACTGGGATTCTTCTAAGCCTGTTGGCTCAAAGAGTAATGTCCCTGATGCATTCTCTCGGATCCAAATTCACAAGGCAGTTGAGGTTTCTGGTTTTCCATCATCTTCACAGTTGGATCAGTAGCAACAACAATTGCAGTTTGTCCCTACTGGTGCTCAGTACATTACCCACTACCCCACTGGCCTAGTGTCAGTTTCTTCCCACTACCTAATATGTCAACCTACTATCAATCCAAGCGGCCATACCTAGCTTACCTACACCTCGGGCCCCACTCATGCATGGCCACCTTTGGCATGCAATGGCCATGTCCCATCCTTTTTATTCTTCATCCTCACACAAAATTAAATTCTCAAAAATTCAGTTTTCAAATATTTTTTAAAATTCCAATCTTTAAGTTTTTCAAAATTTAATTTTCAATAATTCGATTTTCAAATAATTTTCCAAAATTTCAATTTTCAAATTTATTTATTTAATTATATTATCATTATTATTATTATTATTATTATTATTATTATTATTTTATTTTTTAAAAAATTTCATTCTCGATTAATTCTTCAAAATTCCAATTTTTAAATTTAATTTTCAAGATTTCAATTTTCAAATAATTTTGAAAACTCCAATTTTCAATTTAATTTTCAAAACTCTAATTTTTAAGTTTAATTTTCAAAACTTTAATTTTTCAAACTTTAATTTTCAAATTTAATTTTCAAAATTTCAATTTTCAAATAATTTTTAAAACTTTAATCTCTAAATTCAATTTTCAAAACTTCAATTTCCAGATTTAATGTTCAAAACTTCCATTTTCAAATAATTTTTCAAAATTCCAATTTTTAAATTTAATTTTTAAAATTTCAATTTTCAAATAATTTTCAAAACTCTAGTTTTTTTTTTCAAATAGTTTTAATTCCATGCCAGTTTTCAAATAATTTTAAGTCATCTATTTTCTATCTTTCCTTAAGGTTTAGGGTCACCAAGAATTCCATTTTTAATAAACTTGTTGCATTTTTCTTTCATGCAAGCACCTTCACAAATTTTTTTTCTGATTTTAAAATAATTTTCACATTTTTCACTATTTTAAATAAAACATGAATATGATTTTCATAATTCCAAAATAATGAAATTTGTGAGATTAATTCATGCAAAATAAATTGGGCTTTAGTAGAGGCCCTACATATGAGATTTATCTTCTGATTGTCAATTGTTATGCTTAATGAATATTGTCTAATCTTTGTCTTGCTCTTTGATATATATGCGATAATTTTGTACTTGAGCTAATCTTGTTTCCATGATAGCATACTATTATTTGCGGCCAAGGTACGCTCCTATTCTTATTTCCTTTATTTATTCGTTCTCATGCTTGATTTGTTTTATTATTCAATCATTTTATTGGTATCCATTGATTTCCTTATCAATTGTCACATTTGCTTCACCTTATTTAGTAGAGACTCATTTTTTATGGGCTTAGAGGGGTGCTACGGTCTTTACCATACCTTCCCAATAAGCAACCTAACCCCCGAACCTAGGTTTGGTTTTTCACATACCGTATTTTCCAAATAAGGAGTCACACTTAGAGTTTTCTTTTTTATTTTGTTTTCCCTTAAAAAAAATAAAACAAAAATAAGTGGCAACTCCAAGTATTTTTCTAAAAATCATATTTTCACCGAATAAATAAAAAACGAGTTGCGTCATCGAGTGGGAATGCATCGAGTAAAATACAGGGTCCACAAAAATAAAATGAGAAATTAAAACCTTAAGAAAAATGACTCATTGAATTTCGAAAAAACATGTCTTTGAAAAACCCGAGTCTAGGTCCAAGTATCAAGTTACTTATTAGGAAGATACCTTAAAAAGATAGCACCCCTCTAAACCCTAAAAAGGTCCACTACTGACAGGTTAAGAAGGGTGGCAATCAATTGATTGACCTAGGGTACTAAGAAAGGTTAAAGTGTTTACCTAAATTCTAATAACATATTAAGCAAATGAACAATCATTCACAGTCACAAACACAAAGTAAAGGTAACAAGTGTACCTAAAGTGCTTCTTAAAGTGTTATCATAAGATGATGGAGTTAGATCAAATAACAAGATATTTAACATGCATCTAAAAATAAATAAAAAACAAGTAACAATTAAAGCAGTCAAGGACAATATCAGACATGGATGAAGTTCACACAAAATATACATGCTCATGGAATTACGAGGTGAAGGATAGAGAGCATACATGAACAACATATCTTAAATGCAATACACTTCCAATACAAATAGAGAGGTTAGGATAAAAGATAATGACAATCAATTAGGAGAACAAAACCTAACATGCATGGTATCTACATGGCATAAAGGGAGAACATGAACTCATAAAGATATCATTATCATACAAGGCATGCATACAACTCCTAGATATATATATATATATATAATAGAAGAAACAAGGATTATGACAAAGCATGTGACGAAAAATCAAAATAAGGGCATCACAAGTAAAATTTTAAATCAATACCTAAGAGCGTCATTTGACTAGATAATAAAAGTTAACCCCCCTATCATATCTATTATATCATATTTCAACAATGAATAATAAGCTATGTAACATCCATTTATTATGAATTAAACATTAAGAGCAATTAGTATGTAGAAATTCAGCATATGACCAAAATAGATTGTCTTCATAAATATTTTTTTTTAAATATTAAGATAAATTTAACCACACCAAAGCATATAGGACTTGTTATAGACGTCTAGAACAACATAGAAAAGTCTAAACACTCATTCAAGTGAAAGATTTAATCAAAACACCCAAAGGTCTAAAATTGGTAGAAAGTAATGACAAACATATACTAAATTTAAAAAAAATATTTGGAGGCTTCCTAAAATCATACAAAAAATCACACTTATTGTTTGAGGTGTTTAAATTACATAAAAAATAAAGTTTGGCCAAGACTAGAGAGCAATCAAAAGAATTTTTAAACCACTGATCAAATTGATCATCTGTCCATAATTAGTCATGTACAGTAGGTGCAACTTTAAAAGTCATCTCACTCTAGAAAACATATATTTCAATATCTTATGTGTCAAAATTCAACTTCAGAAAATCTTATGTCTCATTATGTATTTTTTTATTCCTACTTATTTTTTGTTTGATGATATTAATAACCTTTTGATTGATTGGTTAGTTTGTTATTGAGATTATTGGGTTGATTATCTTGAGAGTTATGGTAGTTATATCTATAACCAATTATTATTTTCCTAAACTTCTTTCAGTATATCTTTAGGATATTAATATTCATATTCTTTTATCCCTAACCAATCATAGGGTATCAATTAAACATAAAAAGCATATTTTTATCAAAAAGAGACTACGGGTTTTCTATTTTGGATATTCAAGACTTCCCTTAAATTTCTTGGGGTAAGAAAAAATGGGTATAATGTATAAATATTTATTTAAATTTTCATATCACCCATTCACCCCTCCCCTTTGGGTGTTCCTATTGGATTTTTGGTGGTTTCTCATACTTGTTATGCCCTATTGGAAAATCTACCAAGCGTAAGTTTGTCTGTGGATCTTCCAACACCATCCAATTTTAATAGCGGTCCCTATCCAAACTACACTATTCCAAACTCATTTTCCTTTCATTTTCAAGAAAAACTCCATACGAGCTGTCCAATGTGGAGAGTTGTTAGCATTAAAATAAGGCAAATTATTAATGGAGGATCCTACCATATGTTGGTCCATAACTAGATTTAGTAGAATTTGAAAAAAAAAAATATTTTTAATAATTTTTCCTACTTTGATACCAATTGAAAGTTATTTAATCTAATATGGGAACACCTAAGGGGGGTGAATAGGTGGTTTCAACCCTTTCAAGCCCAAAATTAAATATATTCAATTATTTAACTATCTTAATTCTAAATTAGAGAAGCCTAAAGAATAGTCGAAACAAGAGATATATTTTTTTTACATGGAAGACTTTTACACAACAAGCGGAAATAAAAAAACCATGAGGTCAAAGACCTTAAATCTGTAATCCATTATATGAGAATGCAATACACAGATTTACTTGGCAGACACTACTCTAAGACTTATTCTCCAACACTTACAATGCATTTTATGTCCACGACACAACATCTTGTGTGTTCCTAGTGGATCTCACCTCAACACTTGAGGAGATGCAAATCTCATTCACAACTCGATAGAAATAAATGGAACTTCTTTAAGAGTTTTATAAACAGGAAGGCTAATAAGGTTTTCTCAAATATTTGCATTGAGACAAAAAAAACCTATTTAGACAAGGAATTTATAGGATACAAATATCTAGTGAACTCAAATTAGAATTTCTAAAATAAATCTAATTACAATTATAAAATAAATAAAATTACTATTGTAAAATTAAGCCAATTAAAATTTTAAAATAATCCAATTATTATAAATTAATCCAATTATGCAAAATTGGAATCCTATCATGAGGGCTTAAGCATCCTTATTTTTTTTAAAAAAAATCTATGTACTTATTCTTCATATTTAGTGGATTTAACTCGACAATCTATAAACCCTTTGGTTTTTATATTTGTAAGGTCTTTAAGATACTTTTGTTGGTGGTTTTTTCATGTAAATCGTATGTCAATTCATACGGTTGAATGTTCTTTTTTCTAATTGATTAATTATATCCTAATTAAAGTGGTAGTATATTAACCTATTCAAATTAGGATGACTATTTTGTTCCCTCAACTTACACTACTTTTGAAGATGTAAGATTGCTATAAAATCAACTCAAGAAAATATAGATTAGTATTAGTAGTGACAAAAAGGATAATGATGATTAAGAAGGCATAAAGTAGGCATTACAAAAATTAAAAAAGTGGCTATTTATTTTAATCAAAAAATAGAATTTTGAAGTTGAGCTTCAAGAACCCTAACACCCTAAGAGATGCTCAAGTGCTATTAAGAAATGATCAAGGGATACTTAAGAGTTGAGAGCACCTCAACTACCCTTAAAAGGTGCTCAAGCATTCGAACTCAAATCTGCCCAATTTTGATAGTTTGTAAAGTTTCAATTCTCATCAATTTTCATACTATACTAAAGCTTAAATGATCAAATTTCAACTCATTTCCTCAATCAACCAACTTATATAATAAATCAATGAAAATTTCATAAACTACGATAAGCTAATGAAAATATGATATAGAAATAAAGAGATAATATCAATAAGGTCTAATGTAGAAAACCTTTGAAGAGATAAAAAAATCACTAGCATATAGGTAATCAAAAGCATACATTATGAAGAAAATTAACTGAATGCAAGAATTTACCTAACCTAAACCTTCAATTCTCTCCTGAAACCAATTGCCTAGTAGTTTCAAACTTCAACTACCCACTTTTTTTTTTCATTTAGACCATACATAAAGCTCATACTAAACTTGATCTCAATCTTTTCTTAAATCTATACAAGAAGAAGTTCGGGTTTTATTCCAAAGATAAAAAATGTGAGAGTAAGGATGAAATCTATATTGAATCAACCCATTTTGAAAGATTTTCAACTTAAAACCCATAAAATTTTCTTCCAAACCAACATCTCAAATAGGTAAAGAATTTGAAGCTCAAGGAAGCCAACTGGCTCTCACAATTGTTAAATCCTGTTATTAAAAAAATGCTTAAACACTAAGGTTTTAATCTCCATCTAACAAGTGGGATTTGTTTGAAAAATATGAAGATCTTGTAGATATGATCAAATTCCACTTGATAAGATGAGACCGTAAAATTCTTGGTACAACATAAACCATTACCTTTTAGTATGATTGATCAATAATCGATCTATATGCTTTAAATAGAGAATTTGACAACCTTAAGCTTCAATTTCAATTTTCAACAAAAGAATAAAAGTTTAAAACTTGGTTGATCAATATTTAATGTCATCCATCACCTAAAAAACACTTACCATACGAACAAGTTAGAAATAGCAAGAGTTTGGGGGAGGATTTAAAAACGCAATGAGAATTTTTACCCAGAATTGTTAATACACAAACACACTCAAATCTTCTCTAGGTAGTTTCACAATATAAGATCTTTAAACATTCACAAAAAAATAAATAGATAAACGAACAATTAAGTTAATAAAACAAAAATATTGAATTTTTTGAGCTAATAATGAAATGTTATCTATTCAACATCCCTCTGGATGGGTCCGTTATATAAAACCACAAACATTCAAATCCCTCATTGTACATGATATCAAGAGCAATTTGGATTTGCTAATACTAAATTAACTATTCCTATATCGCTGGGAGGATTATGGTATATTTGTCATTTCTCACTTTAATTTCTTGTAAGATATTGACTTTTGTAAAAGAATTGGAAGCTTCACTTGGTCAAAACATTACCTTTATTTGTATTTTTTTTACAAAGTTTTATTTTTTTGGATTATATTACATGATCTAAGAATTATTTATTGAAGATGACATTGTGTTTGAGTGCCCCACATGGTGGATGAAAGTAAACAAATCCACCAAATAAAACATTGATAAAATTTTGATTGATTAATTTGATTCACCATTTTAAGGTTTGGGTTCAATGGGTAGTTTAAACTTTCATCAAATACTTTTCCTATTTTTTTATTTTTTATTTTTACTTCTCATTTGATTCAAAGTATTGAAGATTATTAGTAAAATGTCAAGTTCATGTGTATTTAATTCAAATATCAAGACTTAAATTTTGATTTATTTAGAAGACTATAAAACTATTAACATGTAATAAAATCCTTCAAGTGTAATTTTTATAACCAAAAATAATAATAATTCAATAATTATTAATTAAAATTATTGTGATTAATCATTTTTGACAAACAAGTTTTTAAATCTTTCCTCCTAAATAATATATAGTGATTATATATATGGAAACATTGTTGGAAATCATGGTGAAAATGTTTGCTTGCTATTCATTGTGATGGATTATTTTGTAGATTTATAATGAAATTTTGTTGTGCCAATATGTAGGCTTGCTCTAAATGGTAAATGATTGGTGATCACACCCTTGTTTTCATATTATACTAGTAAATTTTTGCTTTATATTCAGTAAATAGTTTTTGAACAAAAAATATATATATTAATAATTTATATCTTTATCCTATAAAAGCCAAAATAAGGTTTTGTTGCAACTTTTTTTTTTTTTACCTTTTTTGACTTTATTTTTCCTTAATATTTACCAACACAATCTCAAAAGATTGTTCACACCCATTAAAAATGACATTTTTTTTAAAATTTCATCCCAATTTCATTCCCTTTCCCTACTCTAATCACAAACACTTGTTCTCTGTCCATACCACACCACTTGCACCCTTTTGACAAACACTAATCTCAACTCTACCGTTTGGTTACTAAGAAAATCTAGGAAAATGAAAAAGATTTTAACTTTAACATTTATGTTGTTGTATTAGGAATGGTGTAAACTCTTATTTTCCTTATCTTTTTCTTAGCAACTAAACACACCACAAAACTTCCTCAACACTTCTTTTACATAACCCAATAAAATAACCAAAAGAAATTAAAAAAAAAAACCATAGAAAATGCAACTTGACACTTGCATTAAGTTTCATCTACAAAAACGCATTAAAAAAAATGGAAGGCAAAAAACCAAAAAAACAAGAATCGGAAAAATAGAAAATAAGCCTTTGCAAAGTAAAGAAGAAACTTAGAACTAAAGCTCAACACTTTTTTTTCAGGAAAATTCAAGCTCAAAAGGAAAAAAAAAAAACCCTAAGGAAAATGGTAAAATAAAAAATAAAAAAATGGTGAGAGTGAGAAATGAGGGAGATCTACAATAGAAGAGTGTAAAAGAAGAGAATTAGAAGAAGAGTGTGCTCTCTCTCATCCGGACTCCAAGGTGTAATTAAAAAAAAAAGTTTTTGTGGTTTTTATTAATTAATATAATTATTATCATTTTTTGTTTAATTATTTAATTATTTTTTGATAAATATGATCCTGCTTGTGACACTTGCTTTAACATACGCATAAATTTTTATTTATGAAATTAAATAATAAAAAATATCAATAAATTTATATTTTAAAAAATATAGATACACTCTTTTAACCTATTTTTTAAAATAAAAAAAAATATAATTTTCTTATATAGTTTCTAGAATAGGAATACAAAAATTTTATGTAACTCTTTTCTCCTTTCCCTTTTATAAATAATTTCTTTATTTATATAGAATTTTAAATAGAGATAGGTTGATTTCAAAATTCAAATAATTATTTGAATTTAAATTTTAAGTTTTTTATTTATTTAAAACTTAGTTATTTTTTAATAAGAGCATGTGTTATAAAATTTACCCTTTTTTTAGTGTATATAAATGCCCTACTTTTATACCTAATTTTAATATATTTTTTTAAAAAAATTTGTGATTAAAGAATAATTTTTTTTAATTTGATAAGAATTAAAAATCTCATTTAAATAGGATTATTATTTTATTTTAAAAAAAAGTTTAGAAAATATTGTTTGCAAGAAATTTTATTTAAACAAGATTAATAATTTTTTTATTTATTGAAAATTAAAAATTATTAGAAAAAAAATAATATATGTTTGTTTTATACCTTTCTTTAATAAATTATTTTTATACTTTTCTTTGAGCTCATTTTACTTTTTTTTTTTCTATTATAGCAAGATTAAATAATTTAAAAATACATAAATTTCAAATTAATTTTAATTATATTTTATTTTCTTTCATATTTTCTATGGTGAAATCAAATATGAAAAAACCATTTTTCTTAATTATTTTTTTCTTTCTGTAGTATTTTTCGGGACCAAACATAAGTTGAGTTTCTTATTATTTTAAAACAAAATAACATTTTTTATTTTTTCATTTTTGTAATATAGGTTGTTTCTTATGGATGAAAAATCTTAATGGCATGAGCAAATTTGGAAAAAAAAAGGTATATAATTATTTATATTTTACACATTTGAACAAAATTTAATCATGTTACACCTGGATACATAACCCATGTTAAAAATTTTCATACTTGTGTTAATAAAGTCAAGTTTATTTAAATGATTCTTTAAAACCTAATATATTTAGGTTCAGTTTTTATCATTACCAATGCATGAGATTGATGTCTAAACTTTTTGTTAAAGGAAGCATGTATGATAAAGAAATTTGATCATTTTCTCCTCTCAAATTCTTAGGCCATGTTGGTACATAAAAATAGGGAAAGAGAATCAATATTTTTGTTTCCATTCCTATTTAGAATTTGATGATTTCGATTCTTGTGCTTGAATGCACTTAGGAATGTAAGATTTGAATAATTATTGGGGAAATTATGTAAATATGCATCATTGGGGAATAAAAAATAAAAAAAACCCCAAAAAGCCTATTTTCATTTAAAGTATCCTTTGACCCCAAATAATGCCCAATTGGTGCAATATTATAGTACACCCCCTATATGCCTGAAAATGCCCTTCGGTGGGCTATTTGGCCACCCATACCAGCCATTAATCCCATGTGGCAGCCACATCACCCTCTTCTTAATCACAAAGTTATGTGTTAATTGAAAGCTAATGATATGAGATTAGAAAACCCAAAATGCCTTCTTGAAATTATCCAAACCCCATTAAAACATTGTTTAATGAAATTCCCATTGAAACCCCAACCAACCAAACGAAATTGGTGGAGCCCTTAGGCAATGACCAGTGGTCAATGGTGGAGGCCCAACAGTGATGTGGAGAAAGCGCCAAAGGTCTCCCCTCCCGTTGTTCAAATTCATGTAGTTTCTTATGTGGGAAGTCATTGCCATAAAAACTAGAGCTTCGTACAAGGTATCATCTCTTTGTTCATTGTGCTTCTTGTGCAAATCTTTGTTTAATGTCAAAACTCGTGGTGTTGGACGCGTTCTTGGTTGTTTTGAGTTTCCGATTGGGATGAGGGAGAAAATGTTTGGCATTTTCCCTTCATTTTGATGCATTTGAAATGTGAAATTTGAAAATGTTTGGGATGAGGGAGAATCGACGTTCTTGGTTTTTTTTTTTTGTTGGGATTTGTTAAGGTTGTAGAAATCAAAACCAAACGCATTCATCTGTGAACCTAGTAAAGGATTAGAGTTTTCACGTTTCAATGGAGTTGCTTGGTTAAGATTTCAGAGGAGGAGCAGAGGAAAATTGGTACTAGGAACTTACTCTGTTGGATTTGTTTGGGAAAGTTACTATTATTTTTTTTTTCATGTCATTGGGTCTTCACTTACATGGTTAAGAACATACTAGGTTGGTCTTTATTTTATACATATTACTGAAACATAATTGTGGAATTAATTTGGATTAAGGGATGTGTAGCTTAAATCATAATCACACTTTATGAAGCAATTAAAAAAAAAAATTGGTTTTTCAATATGGGAATGAATCATTGTGTTCAGAAATTGGTGTATGAGGATCTTAAATTAACAAACATAAGAAGTTGTGTCGTTGAGTACTCTCTTCGTAGATTTGAATGTATTAAAAATTGGCGTTTTATTTTACGGTGGGAACCAGATGAAAGTGAAAAATATTCATCTATGGTTGATTTAAATTAATAAATAGGTTTCTTTGTGATATATCAGTTAGTTTTACTACATTAGTATCAATTGTAATTAATCCATTAGATGCTCCGAACTCTCATCGTTTCAATAAGTTGTTGTACATGTAGCACCAAAAACAATGGAATGTTTTATTTTGCCAACTGATATATCTACAATAGTACAGTTTCTATTTCATTTAAGTCCTATGTTAACTTGACAGACATATGTACCACGTGTTAGTAGTCATGGTGATTATCATTTTAATTGCTTTGGCACCAGAAAGTGAACATAAAGTTGTAATTTGCTTGATTTAGTGTTATAAAATCCATATATTCATGATGCATATCATCAACGTGTGAGGTGTATAAGTGGTTAAACATTGTATGGACTATTTCAATAGAATCGATGATAGGGTTGATGGTATTAAGTATATAACCATTTACACTTTATCATAGTTCATATTTTCCCCATGAATTCATATACTTTAGGAATGCATTTGCATAAGATTACATGTTATGGTAAATTAATTTTTTCCAAATGCTTGTTGAATGATGTAGGAAGTGGTTGTCGCTTAAGATTTAGATTGATTATGTACAGTGGTTAAATGTAAGAGTAACAGTCTTATCCCCTTAATGTAACAATGTATGTTCAATTGTGTACCTCATGTGAGATGGGGTGAAACAGTTGGTGGTTTTCATCTTCAGTTTATTTAATTATTTATCCCCACATTGTGAAATGCATATTTAGTAGTTGTTGATTGAAGAGTTTTCCACAACAAGAAGCTATGTAGGTTGAAAGATGTACCATCTTTATCAACTGTACATTTACATAGGATTCGTTCATGGTAGTTCCTTTCCATGATTTGGAAAATAGAATTGTTAATAGTCATATTGAAGTTAGCATATGTTTCACCTCTATTATATAGTTTAGTCACTTGAGTAACAAACCGTCAGACTATTGTCAACTATTGATTTGATAGTTTGTTTAATGATGTCACAATGACATGTAACTACATCCTTACCAAGGCAAGCAAACCTTCTAGAAGTTCAAGGTATAAAAATTATAAGATATAAGAGCCTTGGGTTGTGCTATTCTAAGGATATTTTATTTCTTTTTTCTTCTTCCATGTCTATATAATTGTTGAGCTGGTATTTGTGAGCATTTGTGTGTTATTGTGTGACCCTAATTTGTTTCCCCTTTCATTCAATCTCATTTGTGGTGTAATTTAGAATTCATGTTATTTGTATTGCACATATTGTCTTTATCAAATATATATACATCATAAATTCTCTTTATTCCAATCATTTGTCTGTATTCCAGATTCATGTATATTATAATTTAATTTTCTATTATTTATCATGCATTTATGTCTCTTTTACATAGTTGGCGTTTAACACCCTTGCCAAATTTAAGAGTACCATCATGGCAATCTAAAAGTAACAGTGTTTATGGTCTAAAGTCATACGTCTCATCAAAAGATGTACCATGTAGTTGTTAGTTATGTTTTGGATTGCATGCACACCTAGACCTTTATTGTACATGTAACACTGTTTTCAACTTCCGTGGAAATTGTATTGTTCACCTGGTTTTGGTGACATGCACCATCTTAGAAAAGGTATACAAATATATTTTAGTTTAATATAAAAAATCTAATTAACCGTTTTGAATTCCTACTTTTTTTTGCATAAGCCTCATTGTGTCTTTCATTTGAATAGCATCGCAAGGCAAAGTTACAACCTATTCTTCAGCAAACATAGCTTTGATTATAGTCATATTGTGTATTTGTTTCCTATTTGTTACTCACATTAACTTTAACTTGTATATGTATTAGCAAAATGCCACCTCGATCAAGTTGTTCATCCTAATGATTTCTAGCTGTGATGCGGCAATATTTGATGAGAGAAAGGAATTGGTATGTGAGCTTGGATTCGATGGCCTTTTGCAGATTACTTGTAAGCAACTAAATATGGGGTTGTGTATGTAGATTTTGCAGAAGATTAATGTGGTGTACTACAAGCTTCAGTTGGAGGGAGGTCCCAACATTCCCTTGACATGCAGTAATGTACAACTAGTATTAGGATCCCCTCCTAGTGGAAGGAAACTGGTCCTTGACACCCACTGCATTCGTGAGGATTGCGTTCCATCCATTATAAAGATTGAAGATCTCATGGTTGAGATAAAGAATGCCACAGAATTCCATCGCCTATTTATTATTTTTGTGTGTGCTACTCTCTCTGCCCTTACAACGTGCTTGGAGAGTCACCATGCCTTATGGCATGCCCTTCCCGAATCACTAACAGGGGATGTTAATTGGAGACAATTCCTCTTGATGAAATTATGCACGTCGTGCATGACTATCGGCAGAGTAGGGGGTTTTACATTAGAGGCTGCTTGCTGTTCTTACAAGTTCATCCTTGCCAAAACTCTCCATCTTGTACCAACTTTACTTGTCATTTTCACATCACAATGAGATTCTCTGATACTTTCTTTCATTAATAACTCTTCTATGTTTGTTTCTCTAACTTTCCACCAATGCAAATTGACAAAACAGTGCCTCATTGTGCACACTAGAATGAAAATTTGATCAAAAAATGACTAAAGATGGAGGTTGAGATACTAGGACAACTGGGTCGCACATAGGTGGTACCCATATTGTATATGTATCCTCAATGCATATTATTTACATTAGTGTTGATCAACTAAATGTTCATTGAACCAGCTATGTTTTCAAATTTTATTCTCATTGGCCTACAATTTATGCCTGCACAAATTAAAGAAGTGACGCTTGATCAGATGAGTCCCCCACAACCTGATGCTGCCCCCCAAGCCAACAATGCTCCTACCAGCCTATAGGTACTTATGAGAGATGGAGATTATACTATTGAATGTATTCATTTGCTTTAATGTGGTTATGTGTGCTATTATAAAAAATAAGGTATCAGTTTAACTTTTCATTATTGTAGCAAGTGATTACTCGTATGGAGGCCAAACAACAAGAAATAGAAGTTGTGCAATTGCACATTAATTCATTAATCTCCCTCCATCTTGACAACATCAAATCTTTGAAGAGGTTTCAACCAAGCTCATCCATTGTCAACCATGATTTGCCTGAACCAAGTGATGGTGAGAAAGCAACGGCTGGTGTTGGTGCATCATTCAGTCCTAAAGCAAACATCTCTAAAGTTGCCTTTTCTGATCTAGTTCCAAATGGGTCTCTAGCTGTATATGACATAACTTCATTGCGACCAGTGTTAGCACATTCGAAGGCGACAAGTGGTCTTAGTGCATCTTTCATTCCATAAGCAAACATCCCTAAAGCTACCATTCCTAATTTTACCCCCTCTGGGATTGATTGGTGGGCATTCGAATACACTACTACGTGGGTCTCTGATTACTACTCAAAAAGGGCTATTTGATAGCTTGTAATTAACTTTTTTAAACACTTTTGAGTAGTAGTTGTTACCTTTTAACCCAATTAACATATTAAGGACCTTTGCAATCACTTCTAATCACTTTGTGTAAGTTTTGGTGTTTTTGTTAGTAATTTGATCACCAAAGCAATCTAAGTTTGAGGAGAGTTATTTGGAATCCATGGAAAAGCAATGGAAAGCTCAGAAACATTAAGAGCCAAAGCTTTGAAGCTTTAAAGTCCTTTTCCATAAGCAATCCGGAATGCAAGGAGGGGAAGTAAAGAGAATATCTGCCATGAAGCATTTTTGATGACAGTTATTTCAGCCACTTTTGGAGCACTTCTTGAAGTCCAATTTATACATGCTATATGTCGTTTCGAAGATCAGGAAGTCAACAATCCAATGCTTTAAACAGTTCGCAAATCGGAGTTGAAATGAAGAAGTTAGAGCCATTGGAAGCATATCACTCCAAGCTGAAGGCCAATTTCGCAGGGCTGCGTAATCAGCCTTTGGTTGCGAAATGATTTCGCAGCCACCCTGTTTGTCTGCGAAATTTCGCAACCATTTTGTGCGCCTGCGAAATTCTCCTGAGTGCTTCCAGATATTTGCGACCGACTTTTTTTGATATTTTGCTTCAGATATTTGATGTTTAAATCCCAATTCTCTCCTTGTAATCCACCAATTATGGGATTCCTTAGTTTTTAAGCAAGAACACAAGGGTAAACAACCTCTTATATATTGTTCTGTAATTTTCATTTTTATCACACTTGGGAGCTTGTTCTCAGAGAATCAACTTTTTGTATATTTTGAAAGGAAATAAAAAACAGAGCTTTGCTCTCCCTTACCTTCTCACTTTGATTGTATTTTTCATTCACTAGCCAAACAAGCTATGAAGATGTTTCTTCAGATGATGGGTGGCTAGTCTTTTTTTTCCTTGGAGCTAAGGTAGCCGGGAAAGGGCCGAATGCAAGAATTGGTAGTTTTGTTGTTTCAGCTGTTAATGAAGAAAAAGTGTAACCCGTTTATGATTTCTATGTTTTTAGTTAACTTAAAACGCCTTCAATTCACCTGAGCCAACACTTGGTAAGGCAAGTGATCTCCGTCCATGGAGATGCACTAGTTTACCTCTTGCGAGCTTTTGGGAGGTGACTTGAAGGTAGGATTTTCTAGAATTGCCAACATTTGATAAGATTTTGGACTCTAAGGAGGCATCCATTAGTTATCTCTTGCGAGCTTGAGAAGGGAAGTCCAAGGTTAATGATCACCTTGAATGGAAAATGCTAGGTGAGAGGAACGAGCCATTGCAAGTTGCATCAGTGAAAGGGAATTAAAGCTGAAATCCATTTAAGGGATGCATCTGTACAACACCGATTAGAGAATTGACTATATGTTAATTCTCTAATGCGAGGAAATGAACCAAGTGACCGAAGCTTTGTTTTTGCATGAGGAACCTCCCCTGTGAACCTAAACCTCCAAGGAATGCTTTTCTTTACAAAGTAATTCCCGTCACTTTCTTTTTAGTTAGCTTGAAACCAAACCTTTTTCAACCAAAGTTTATGTTTTCTTTTGAAACTAACCTTGAAATGAAAAGGCACCAATTCAACTTTGAATTGGTATCAGTTGTAAGTTGAAAACCCTTCCCAGTGAACGATCCTAGAGCCACTATGCTATACTAGCTTATGCTATCCTAATGCATGGTGATATAGGTTATAAATTTTGTTGATTACTCCCATCAGGGGACCAAAATCAAGGTACACCAGCTGGGAATACACGAATCAAATGGCGTCATTGCTGGGGAAGGTGCCAACTTCACAGTGATATAATTTCAGAGTACTTGTGATTTTCATCACAAGTTTGGTAATTTTTCTTTCGTTTTACTAACTCTTTCACTCTTTTCTTTTACTTGTTCATACTTTAACATATCTTTTATTTAAGTTTTAGTTCATTTTAATCTTTTTGTAGTCTTGTTTTCTTTTGTTTTTCTTTTGTTTTTGTTTTGGTTACAGTTGATACTAGTTGTGTATGCCAAATTGGGTACGAGATAGTGGAGGAAGGCTTGTTAAACGTGATACACCTCATAACAAGGAATTGGAATTGAGTTTGAAAATCATGGAAGGTACGCCTGAAGATCAGCATAGTCACCATGGTCACCAGGACAATCCCAATGCTTTCAGATCAATGAGGGACCGCATGCATCCACCTCGTATGAGTGCACCATCAATAGAGCAGCTAGTGATCAGACCGCATATTGTTCCACTTCTACCAACTTTCCATGGGATGGAAAGTGAGAATCCCTATGCACATATCAAGGAATTTGAAGAAGTTTGTAATACATTCCAAGAAGGAGGAGCTTCAATCGACTTGATGAGGCTTAAGTTATTTCCTTTCACTTTAAAGGATAAGGCCAAGATTTGGCTTAATTCTTTAAGGCCAAGGAGTATTCGTACTTGGACTGATTTACAAGCTGAATTCCTCAAGAAGTTTTTTCCTACTCACAGAACAAATGGCTTGAAAAGGCAAATCTCAAACTTCTCAACTAAAGAGAATGAGAAATTCTATGAGTGTTGGGAAAGATACATGGAAGCCATTAATGCTTGTCCTCACCATGGTTTTGATACATGGCTATTGGTGAGCTATTCTATGATGGGATGTCTTCCTCAATGAAGCAACTCCTTGAGACAATGTGTGGAGGAGATTTCATGAGTAAGAATCCGGAGGAAGCTATGGATTTCTTGAGTTATGTGGCTGAAGTTTCAAGAAGATGGGATGAACCAAACAAAGGAGAAGTGGGAAAGATGAAATCTCAACCGAATGCTTCTAATACTAAGGCTGGGATGTACACTTTGAATGAAGATGTTGATATGAAAGCAAAGTTTGCAGCTATGACAAGAAGATTGGAGGAGTTAGAACTGAAAAAGATGCATGAGGTGCAAGCTGTTGCTGAAACACCAATGCAAATACAGCAGCCGTGTCCTATTTGTCAATCTTATGAACACTTGGTGGAGGAGTGCCCTACAATTCCAGCTGTAAAGGAGATGTTTGGGGATCAAGCAAATGTTATTGGTCAATTCAGGCCCAATGCCAATGCTCCGTATGGAAACACCTACAACTCAAGTTGGAGGAATCATCCAAATTTCTCATGGAAACCAAGAGCACCTCAGTACCAACAGCTAGCTCAGCCATCTCAACAAGCTTCAAGCCTTGAACAAGTAATAGTAAATCTCAACAAGGTTGTGGGAGATTTTTTTGGAGACCAAAAAGCCATCAATTCTCAACTCAATCAAAGAATTGACAGTGTAGAGAATGCTTTGAATAAAAGGATGGATGAGATGCAAAATGACTTATCTCAAAAGATAGACAATCTTCAGTACTCAATCTCAAGGCTCACTAACTTGAACACAGTGAAAGAGAAGGGTAGATTTCCTTCTCAACCTCACCAAAACCCCAAGAGTATCCATGAAGTGGAAACTCACGAAGGAGAATCTTCACAGGTGAGAGATGTTAAAGCTTTGATCACTCTAAGGAGTGGTAAAAAGGTTGAGTTACCAATACCCAAGCCATATGTGGAGGAAGAAGAAGAAGAAGAGACAAAGAAGATGGAGGAAATCAAAGGAAAGAAGGAAGATACCAGTGAAAGGAAAGAGGACCATGATCCAATACTGAATGCAAATCCGGAGAAAATGCTTATTAAAGAAGAAATGTTGAAGAAGCACACCTCTCCTCCTTTTCCTCAAGCTTTGCATGGGAAAAAGGGGATTAGAAATGCATCAGAGATTCTTGAAGTGTTGAGACAAGTGAAAGTCAATATTCCATTGCTGGATATGATTAAACAAGTTCCAACATATGCAAAATTTCTAAAGGATTTGTGTACTATCAAAAGAGGGTTGAATGTGAACAAGAAAGCCTTCTTGACTAAGCAAGTAAGTGCTATCATACAATGCAAATCTCCTTTGAAGTACAAAGATCCGGGATGTCCTACCATTTTAGTTATGATAGGAGGAAAGGTAGTGGAGAAAGCTTTGTTAGACTTGGGAGCAAGTGTGAATTTGCTACCATACTCTGTCTACAAGCAATTGGGACTTGGTGAATTGAAGCCAACTTCAATCACTCTATCTCTAGCAGATAGATCAGTGAAAATTCCAAGGGGGGTAATTGAAGATGTCTTAGTTCAAGTTGATAATTTCTAATATCCAGTAGATTTTGTTGTTCTTGATACGGACCCCATTGTCAAGGAAGCAAATTTTGTTCCTATCATCCTTGGAAGGCCATTCCTTGCTACTTCAAATGCAATCATCAACTGTAGGAATGGACTTATGCAACTTACTTTTGGCAACATGACACTCGAGCTCAATATCTTTTATATGTCTAAAAAGCAAATCACTCCGGAAGAAGAAGAAGGACCAGAAGAGGTATGCATTATTGACACTCTAGTGGAGGAGCACTGTGATCAGAATATGCAAGATAAGTTGAATGAAAGTCTTGGGGATCTTGAAGAAGGGTTGCCTGAACCCTCTGATGTGCTTGCCATTCTACAAGGTTGGAGGAGGAGAGAAGAGATTCTGTCTTTGTTCAATAAAGAGGAGGCACAAAAAGCTGATAAAGAAGAGACCCCAAAGCTCAATTTGAAGCCTCTGCCCATGGAGTTGAAATACACATACCTGGAAAAGAATCAACAATGCCCTGTTGTTATATCTTCATCTCTTACTAGTCCCCAGGAGAAGTGTCTACTTGAAGTTCTCACGAGGTGTAAGAAAGCAATAGGATGACAAATATCTGACTTGAAAGGCATTAGTCCTTTGGTTTGTACACATCATATATACATGAAGGAAGAAGCTAAACCAATTCGTCAACCTCAAAGAAGATTGAATCCTCATTTGCAAGAGGTGGTGTGAGTTGAAGTGCTGAAGCTACTTCAAGCAGGTATTATCTACCCAATATCTGACAGCCCTTGGGTGAGTCCTACTCAAGTGGTGCCAAAGAAGTCAGGGATTACTGTGGTTCAAAATGAAAAAGGAGAAGAAATCACTACACGCCTCACTTCAGTTTGGAGGGTGTGTATTGATTATAGAAGATTGAATACTGTGACAAAGAAAGATCATTTTCCATTGCCTTTTATTGATCAAGTCTTGGAGAGAGTCTCTGGCCATCCTTTCTATTGTTTCTTGGATGGGCACTCCGGATATTTTCAAATTGAAATTGATGTTGAAGATCAGGAGAAGACTACTTTTACATGTCCATTTGGAACATATGCCTAAAGAAGAATGTCTTTTGATTTATGCAATGCACCTGCAACATTCCAAAGATGTATGCTAAGTATCTTTAGTGATATGGTGGAGCGAATTATGGAGGTTTTCATGGACGACATCACCATATATGGAGGTACATTTGAAGAATGCTTAGTCAACTTGGAAGCGGTTCTTAAAAGATGCATTGAGAAAGACTTGGTGCTCAACTAGGAGAAATGCCATTTTATGGTACATCAAGGAATTGTCCTTGGCCATATCATCTCCGAGAAAGGCATTGAAGTTGATAAAGCAAAGGTGGAACTTATTGTCAAATTGCCACCCCCAACAACTGTAAAAGGAGTAAGGCAATTCCTTGGCCATGCAGGGTTCTATAGGAGATTTATAAAAGATTTCTCTAATCTTTCAAAACCTCTTTGTGAACTTTTGGCTAAGGATGCTAAGTTTATATGGGATGAAAGGTGTCTGAAGAGTTTTGATCAATTGAAGCAATTTTTGACAACCACTCCAATAGTGAGGGCTCCTAACTGGCAATTACCTTTTGAAGTAATGTGTGATGCCAGTGACTTTGCTATTGGAGCTGTGCTTGGCCAAAGAGAAGATGGAAAGCCCTGTGTGATCTATTATGCAAGCAAGACATTGAACGAAGCTCAAAGGAACTACACAACTACAGAGAAAGAATTGTTAGCTGTAGTGTTTGCCTTAGACAAGTTTCGTCCTTCTCTGGTAGGGTCATTCATCATTGTTTTCACTGACCATTCAGCCTTGAAGTATTTATTGACAAAACAAGATGCAAAAGCAAGGTTGATTAGATGGATCCTCTTATTACAAGAGTTTGATCTTCAAATCAGGGATAAGAAAGGAGTGGAGAATGTGGTGGCTGACCACCTTTCAAGGTTAGTTATAGCACATAATTCCCATGTCCCACCTATTAATGATGATTTTCCTGAGGAATCACTTATGTTGCTAACAAAAACTCCTTGGTATGCTCATATTGCTAACTATCTAGTTACTGGTGAAGTTCCAAGTGAGTGGAAAGCACAAGACAGGAAGCACTTCTTTGCAAAGATTCATGCTTATTATTGGGAAGAACCTTTCCTTTTTAAGTATTGTGCAGATCAAATAATAAGGAAGTGTGTCCCTGAAGAAGAGCAACAAGGAATCCTCAGCCATTGCCATGAGAGTGCATGTGGAGGCCACTTTGCCTCTCAGAAAACAGCCATGAAAGTGTTGCAATCAGGGTTTACTTGGCCATCACTTTTCAAAGATGCCCACATCATGTGTAGGAGCTGTGATCGATGCCAAAGGCTTGGGAATCTAACAAGAAGGAATCAAATGCCTATGAACCCCATTCTAATAGTTGATCTCTTTGATGTTTGGGGCATTGACTTCATGGGACCTTTCCCAATGTCTTTTGGTAACTCTTATATCTTGGTGGGGGTGGATTATATTTCTAAATGGGTTGAGGCAATCCCCTGTAAACACAATGATCACAAGGTGGTTCTCAAGTTTCTTAAAGAGAACATCTTCTCAAGATTTGGGGTGCCCAAAGCCATAATCAGTTATGGAGGTACTCATTTTTGCAATAGACCTTTTGAAACCCTTTTAGCCAAGTATGGAGTGAAGCATAAGGTAGCTACACCTTATCACCCTCAGACTTCCGGGCAAGTTGAGCTAGCAAATAGGGAAATCAAGAATATATTGATGAAGGTGGTGATCACGAGCAGAAGAGATTGGTCTATTAAGCTTCATGATTCATTATGGGCATATCGAATAGCTTACAAGACTATTCTTGGCATGTCTCCATATCGTCTTGTTTATGGCAAAGCATGCCATCTCCCTGTGGAAGTTGAATATAAGGCTTGGTGGGCAATCAAGAAATTAAACATGGACTTGATTAGAGTCGGAGCAAAGAGGTGCTTAGACCTTAATGAGATGGAGGAATTAAGAAATGATGCTTACATCAATTCCAAAGTTGCAAAACAGAGGATGAAGAGGTGGCATGATCAATTAATCTCTAACAAAGAATTCCGGAAAGGACAAAGAGTCTTACTCTATGATTCAAGGCTCCATATCTTTCCTGGGAAGCTCAAGTCAAGGTGGATAGGTCCTTTCATTATTCACCAAGTGCATCCCAGTGGAGTGGTGGAATTACTGAATTCCAACTGTATTGACATTTTCAAGGTCAATGGTCATCGTCTCAAGCCATTCATAGAGCCATTCGAGCAAGAGAAGGAGGAAATCAACCTCCTTGAGCCACAGAAAGCCTAATCAGAAAAGGGTTAGATGGGCTTGGTGTCACCAAAGTCCATATTTTTGTTTAAGTTTATTAATTTGAAAGCTTTATTAATTCTTTTGATTTTAATTTTGGTCCAAAGTTTTGTTAATTATATGTAACTTCATCTTTTTGAATGATCTTTTGTAGGAGGAATTGCAAAGAAAATGAAGGAAAGTCTCAGGAAGCCAAAAGGAGCTCAAAACTAAGAAATTTCAGTGGTCTGCGAAATTTCGCAGCCCAAATTAGGCCCCTGCGAAAATGGCCATTTGCTGCGAAATGATTTCGCAGCCCAACACACCCCTCTGCGAAAATTTTTGCAGCTGCGAAACCCCCTCTTGGCACACGAGTGCCATTTCGCAGCACAGTAACTCCATTTCGCAACTGCGAAATGGCTGCGAAATCCCCAAAGCGTCAAATCTCCAAATTTCACAGCCATAACCTCATTTCGCAGGGTGTTTCGCAGCTGCGAAACACCCCTTTGGCACACGAGTGCCATTTCGCAGCACAGTAGCCCTATTTCGCAGCTGCGAAATGGGCTGCGAAAAGGGGCCTCCTCTGTGAAAATGCCCTTTCATTGCGAAATCCGCCCTCGGCTACGAAAATTAAAACGACTCTTGGCATTCAAGTTTTAACGGTATAAATTCCAAATTTCTAATAAAACCGGTCATTTGAACTTCAAACAAATGCCAGAGAATACCCAAAACCAGAGCAACCTTCCATCTTCTCCCTGTCGTCAGAATCTAAACCGCGTGCACCTCTGTCCATCTCCTCCGATCAGCCATGGCAAGAACCCGAGGAGCTCAGTCCTCCTCTCCGTCAAGCCGCAAGAGAGCTGCGCCAAAGACCCCTGTCCAAGGCTCCACTTCCGAGCTTCCGTGACAACCGCGCGTCCCACCTTTAGTTGAGGCTGCACCGATGAGTCTTCCGGTCAGGCGCTATCAAACAAGGGTAAGTAGCCAGCCACCCAAGAAAAAAGCCAAGGTATCTGAACCGGCGTTAATTGATTTATCAAAGCCAAAAGAGCCATCCTCAGAGCCTCAGGCGTCTCAGCCACCGCCTACAGATTCTCAGATTCCCTCCGGCATGGCTCCTGAGGTGCTTATTAGGCATCCAATGCTCACTCAGCCGCCCATTGAGGGTAATTTGGACTGCAGGGCTAAGCCATTCCACTTCGAGCTCTGTTTTGATGCAGCCACTTTCAGACTTCAGCCCGAGCTCAGGGACTTCTTCCATTTGCTCCAGAGGTATCATATGGAACATTTGCTGACTCCCAGGGATTTTTTCTACCCCCATGTAGCAATGGATTTTTATCAATCCATGACCACACACCATGTCCGAGAGCCTACTGTCATCCACTTCACCATAGACGGACGTCATGGTATTCTGGGAGCCAGACATATAGCAGAGGCATTGCGTATTCCCTACGAGCCAGCCAGTCCAGAGGATTACCAAGTCTGGACTCACCCTTCCCAGAGCGAGATAGTTCGTATTCTGACCAGAGGGGCATCCACACACCAATATCTGATGAGGAAGGAGCTCCCTCCTAGCATGTTTTTCATAGATGCACTATTGTGCCATAACATCTTTCCACTTCAGCACTGGGTGTAGAGGAGAGAAGTTTTGCTAGAGGCATTGTTTTGGATATCCGAGGGATTCTTCTTTGGCCCTCATCATCTCATTATGGCCGCTCTTCTGTACTTTGAAGAGAAGGTCCATAAGAAGAAGCTGCTCAGAGCCGATGCTATTCCACTTCTGTTCCCTAGATTGTTATGTCAGATTCTGGAGCACTTGGGGTATCCATCTGAGCCTCAACTTGAGCGCAAACGCATTTGCCGAGAGGTATTCACTCTTGACAAATGGAAGAATATGACAGCCTATAGTGCAGAGCCGGGAGCCCCAGCTGGAGTAGAGCATCCAGAGATTCCACATCCACAGCAGCCAGAGGAGCCACAACCCATAAAGACACCAACTGACAAGAGAGCACCTGCCCCTGCAATGCCCTCTACAGAGCCTACACCTGAGGTTGCACCCTCTACTTCTCCTGCCACACCACGGCCTCCCCCTGTTATTCCGGCTACATCAGAGCCCTCTTCTTCATTTGAGCCTAGGACTACCATATCCATTTCCGAGTACAGAGCTCTATGTCACACTTTGCAGGCATTGACCACCTCTCAGAGCATCCTTACTCAAGAGATGACAACTCTTCGGGCTCATCAGGAGCAGATTATTGCCACTTAGACTCAGCATACTGCCATCCTGAGGCAGATTCAGCACCATCTGGGTATTCCATCAGCTCCTGAGCACCAGATGTCTGCCCCCTTAGAGCCCACAGAGCCGACTACAGGAGACACAGAGACATCCACCTGAGCCATTATCTTCACATCATCATCCTCCATCCATTTGATCATTTCCATAGTTTACTTTATGTATTTTCTTTATGCATTTTCGTATTATAGTAGCACTTGTAATCCCATGCTTTTGATATATTATATTGGGATTGGTTGTATTACTTGTTTTTTCTCTATAATGTACTTTCATGAAGTAATACAAATCTATCATTTTTGCGTACTTTTGGTATTATTTTATTTTTATTCCTCTACTCATATCCGTTATTGCTTTTGAAACATGTGGTTTCTCCTAATCTACTCGAACTTCATATCACTCAGGAGGCACCAATTCCTCCCTGTAATTTCAATCGCTCATACCACATTGAGAACAATGCTCAGCTTGGTTGGGGGGAGACAGTTGAGGAAGGAAGTTTTTATTGTTAATACTAAGTATTTTGGTAATTTAGTTTATTTTTGTTTAATTTTAAAATTTTTCTCCATGGTTATTAAGGAAAAATTCAAAAATTAAAATAAGAGAAATCAAATCTTTGTTTTTACTTGACTTAGAGTTTGTATTATGCTTATTAAAGTTGATGAATTGTTGAAGCTTCTATTGAATTCAAGTTTGGTTCTTCCACTTTAAGCTATTCACACACTGTGCACAATAGGTTCCGATTAAAAGATGAGAAATTATTTCCCTCTTGACTTAGGAAAATTTAGACTTGGTACATTTGACCTCATTTTATAGTGTTGGGACACCTTATAAAAGGCCAATGAGCCCTTGAAAAAAAAAAAGAAAGAAAGAAAGAAAAAAATGTTTGCTTGCCTTGAAACCCGAGCAAGGTCTGAGGGGTATATGGTGAAAATATTTAAAACCTGGTGCCCTAAGCCTTAATTGGTTGGGAATCACTGACCTCAATGCTTGTTACAAGGGTGGATAGGTGGAGTTAGCATATGGTAGGTGCTTGGGTATTAAAAATTCATTCTCAAAAGTCCGGGGTAAAATCTAAGGAGTTAGTGGTTGAAAGATCCTTAAAGCTTGATGCCCTAAACCTTAATTGGTTGGGAGTCATCGATGGACCCCCGTTACATGGACAATTTAAAAAAGAATACCTTTAAGCCTCGTACTCCTACAATGAAAAGAATTGTAAAATAAAAGGGTGCGTTCTTAGCCTATTGAATTTGGTCAGTTTGCTAAGTGTTGAAAAAGAACTAGGTTGGGGGGAGAGATTAGTTTAACATACTATTTTTGGAAGCTATCAAGTAACACTTAGATTCTTGTGGAAGAGTAAGTTTGAGTCCTTTGGAAGTGGAAATGACTTTAAAGCTTCAATTTGCATAATACCTTCTCTTTATGAATTGTGATTAGGTAAAGTATTTGATAACTCTTGTTGAAATTTGAGTTTTATATCTTTAATGTCCCATGTGAGAGGTTGATCATCATGCCACTTAAAATTTTTTGAAGTGATCAGCATGATGTTTTAAATTATAGTACTTTTTATTTTTATTTTTCTCTCCTTCATTGCTAAGGGACTAGCAATATGTCGGTTGGGGGGAGTGATTACTACTCAAAAAGGGCTATTTGATAGCTTGTAATTAACTCTTTTAAACACTTTTGAGTAGTAGTTGTTACCTTTTAACCCAATTAACATATTAAGGACCTTTGCAATCACTTCTAATCACTTTGTGTAAGTTTTGGTGTTTTTTGTTAGTAATTTGATCACCAAAGCAATCCAAGTTTGAGGAGAGTTATTTGGAATCCATGGCAAAGCAATGGAAAGCTCAGAAACATTAAGAGCCAAAGCCTTGAAGCTTTAAAGTCCTTTGCCATAAGCAATCCGGAATGCAAAGAGGGGAAGTAAAGAGAATATCTGCCATGAAGCATTCTTGATGACAGTTATTTCAGCCACTTTTGGAGCACTTTCTGAAGTCCAATTTATACATTCTATATGTCGTTTCGAAGATCAGGAAGTCAACAATCCAATGCTTCAAACAGTTTGTGAATCGAAGTTGAAATGAAGAAGTTAGAGCCATTGGAAGCAGATCACTCCAAGCTAAAGGCCAATTTCGCAGGGCTGCGAAATCAGCCTTTGGCTGCGAAATGATTTCACAGCCACCCTGTTTGTCTGTGAAATTTCGTAGCCATTTTGTGCGCCTACGAAATTCTCCTGAGTGCTTCCAGATATTTGATGTTTAAATCCCAATTCTCTCCTTGTAATCCACCAATTATGGGATTCCTTAGTTGTTAAGCAAGAACACAAGGGTAAACAACCTCTTATATATTGTTCTGTAATTTTCATTTTTATCACACTCGGGAGCTTGTTCTCAGAGAATCAACTTTTTGTATATTTTGAAAGGAAGTAAAAAACAGAGCTTTGCTCTGCCTTACCTTCTCACTTTGATTGTATTTTTCATTCACTAGCCAAACAAGCTTTGAAGATGTTTCTTCAGAGGATGGGTGGCTAGTCTTTTTGTTCCTTGGAGCTAAGGTAGCCGGGGAAAGGGCCGAATGCAAGAATTGGTAGTTTTGTTGTTTCAGCTGTTAATGAAGAGAAAGCGTAACCCGTTTATGATTTCTATGTTTTTAGTTAACTTAAAATGCCTTCAATTCACCTGAGCCAACACTTGGTAAGGTAAGTGATCTCCGTCCATGGAGATGCACTAGTTTACCTCTTTCGAGCTTTTGGGAGGTGACTTGAAGGTAGGATTTTCTAGAATTGCCAACATTTGATAAGCTTTTGGACTCTAAGAAGGCATCCATTAGTTATCTCTTGCGAGCTTGAGAAGGGAAGTCCAAGGTTAATGATCACCTTGAATGGAAAATGCTAGGTGAGAGGCACAAGCCATTACAAGTTGCATCAGTGAGAGGGAATTAAAGCTGAAATCCATTTAAGGGATGCATCTGTACAACACCAATTAGAGAATTGACTATATGTTAATTCTCTAATGCGAGGGAATGAACCAAGTGACCGAAGCTCTGTTTTTGCATGAGGAACCTCCCCTGTGAACCTAAACCTCCAAGGAATGCTTTTCTTTACAAAGTAATTCCCGTCACTTTCTTTTTAGTTAGCTTGAAACCAAACCTTTTTCAACCAAAGTTTATTTTTTCTTTTGAAACTAACCTTGAAATGAAAAGGCACCAATTCAACTTTGAATTGGTATCAGTTGTAAGTTGAAAACCCTTCCCAGTGAACGATCCTAGAGCCACTATGCTATACTAGCTTATGCTATCCTAGTGCATGGTGATATAGGTTATAAATTTTGTTGATTACTCCCATCAGGGGACCAAAATCAAGGTACACCAGCTGGGAATACACGAATCAGTCTCCAGCTGATTATGACACAGATCTGTTGTGACTGACGTCACCACCTTTAGAGACTGCACCTTCCAACACCATTGTTGCAGTAGTCATCTGGAAAATGAGTAAGACAATTGGATGATTATCCGACACTGCCTCCCTCCATGCAAGTTGCCATTTGTTACCTATTGTGTGACAAAATGCAACAAACTCAACCACGAGGACACTAGTATTGTTGATTACGCCTTTGATGCTAGCCGGGATCCTATGTGAGAAGCATGTCTTTGGTGGACTTATGATTATGACATTTATTTTGTTATTTGTTTGCTTCGCAATTTGCAATTATTTTCATTTAACATAGGTTCCCTTGTGTTTTATTATCAATTTGTACATGGAGGTTCTTTGCGCATTCGGGTCGTACAGTTTAACGCAGAAACAATTGTAATGCATATGTGGGACTAGGCCCATCGATACGTCGGTACGTAAAAAATTATTTTACATGAAAATTTGATCAACACTAGGATGGATTAAAAGCATTTACAATAATGTGCATCCCATTGTGTAGGTGGTCACCAATGTGTACAGGTACCTCAATGCGCTTGAATGAAACAGCCTATACAGACATTTTGTACTACCATCTTTTGGGGTAATATGAAAATTCACCCATATGTTTATTTCTCCTTCCATATATTGATTATACTTTGCATGGGGCTTTCGAAATTATTAACATCCACTCTTGTAATTCAATAGGAGAGTGCGGAAAGCATGGTACCTAATATGTCCAAGAAGCTTGTTCGAACACGACTGCACAAATATATCCAGACTATTCATAAATGTGCCCAGGTAATGCATTGTTCCCTCCTGTTGTTCTGCCTATGCATCCACTTGTACATACATAATGTTATGATGTTTATAAATGGTTAATGCACTGACTTTTGGTTCCTGATTTTCATCTCGATTATGAAATTCGATCAGTGGTTGGTGATTGTTGTTAATCTTGAAGCAAAATGGCTTAACATGTTGTCTTCTACACACGTGGTTGACCTAATACACTGTACCCGACTTGCTAAAAATATTTCGTTGTTCTTGAAGGTGTTATTTGGAAAGGGCTATGCTAGACATGGTGTTGATTTAAAAACCTTGGAACTACAATATGCAGACATTCTGCACCACGACTGATTCATGCCCAATTGGTGTCTCAACTGATTCGTGTCCAGCTGGTGCTCCTTGATTGAGGGAGTAATCAACAAAATTTATAACCTATTACACCATAAACTAGGTTAGCAAAGACAAAGCTACTATAGCATAGTGGCTCTAGGATTGTTCACTGGGATGGGTTTTTACTTTGCAAATGATATTAATTCAAAGCTGAATTGGTGCCTTTTCATTTCAAGGTTAGCTTTAAAAGAAAACATAAAGATGTTTGAATGAAAAAGGTTTGGTTTTAAACTAACCAAAAATAGTAACTGATTTTACTTACAAAGAAAAGTGTTTCTTGGAGTTCAGATCACTAGACTCAGGTTCCTCATACAAAAAGGGAGTTCCGGTCACTTGTTTCTTTTCCTCGCATTAGAGAATTAACATATAGTTAATTCTCTAATCGGTGTTGTACAGATGCTTCCCATTAATGGGTTCAAACACTAAATCCCTCTCACTGATGCACCTTGCAATGGCTCATACCTCTCACCTAGCACTTACTATTCAAGGTGATCTTTAACCTTGGATTACCCGTCAAAAGCTCACAAGAGATAACTAATGGATGTCTCCTTAGAGTCCAAAAGCTTACCAAGTGTTAGCTATTCTAGAAAATCCTACCTTCAAACCACCTCCCAAAGGCTCGCAAGGGGTAAACTAGTGAATCTCTATGGACGGAGATCACTTGCCTTACCAAGTGTTGGCCCAGGTGATTTCAAGGCGTTTTAAGTTAAATAAAAAGAGAAAAACCATTAACGGGTCACACTTTCTCTTCATTAAAAACTAAAACAACAAAACTTCCAAATTATGCATGTGGAAACTTACTCGGCTTTCCTCACTCCAAGAGACAAAGAGCCTAGCCTCTCATCCTCTGAGGAAAAATCCTCAGAGAATGATTGGCTAGAAAGAAAACTAACGAGAAAACAAGAATATATATGAAAAACAGAGCAAGTGCTCTGTTCGTTGATTCTATATATCATATCTATTACAATGGATGCAAGGGAATATATATAGAGAAGTTTTTCTAACCTTCCTAGCTAAGAAATCTTATGGTTGGTGGATTACAAGGAGAAGAATGGAAATTTATACAAAAATATCTGAAGAAAATATCTAAAAGAGTCGGTCGCAAATATCGGGAAACTTCAGGAGAAATTTCGTTGCACTGTGCAAAATGGCTGCGAAATCATCTCGCAACAAAAGGGTGATTTCGCAGCGCTGTGCAAAATTCTTCCTTTAGCTTGGAGTGATCGGCTTGCAATGGTTGTAACTCCTTCATTTCAACTCCAAATCGCGCACCATTTGAAGCATTGGATTCTTGACTTCCTGAGCTTTGAAATGGTATATAGCATGTAGAAAATGGACTTCATAAAGTGCTCCAAAAGTGCGAAAGAAGACTATAGCTGTTGTCATCTGTTTTCTTCACTCTGTTTTCCTCTCTCCAGTGCTCTTTCCTTGCATACTTTGAACGACTAAGGCAAAGGACTATCAGGCTCCAAAGCTTGGTTCTTAATGAATTTGAGCTTCCAAAAGCTTTGCCATGAACTATATACAGCTCTCCCTCATTCTTGGATTGCTTTGGTGTAGCTAAAAGCTATCAAAAACACCAAAACTTAACACAATTTGATTAGAATTGATTGCAAGGGTCCTTAATATGTTAATTGGGTTAAAAGGAAATAACTACTACTCAAAAGTGTTTAAAAGAGTTAATTACAAGCTATGAAATATCACTTTTTGAGTAGTAATCAACGACAATGTGTAAGTGATTGAAATTACTAGCTAGATTTCCATTTTAATATTAATTGATAAGTTATTTGCATTTTTAAACAATATTTTTGTGTCTGTTACCATATATATGTACGTTGCACAAATAACATGCTCGTACTTTATACAAATAACTTTTTTTTTTTTTTGGTTTTCATGTACATTAAGCTTGTTGACAACTTCTGCTTATATTTATGGCCTATGTTATTTAATACAAGTGAACAAGTTAATGGAAGAGGACTTATGAATGGGTTCTAAATTTTTGGCATTCCATTGTTGCTAATAGTTGTGACAGTGGCATCTTTGCCATTTTCCACATGCAAATCTAGGATGGCAATGGCTTGAGCCGATCTATTGATCTGGTAAGGCATGCTCAACTTATATATTCTTTTGACATAACTTTTTACTATCCATTTGTTATATTCACACCCTCTTGTTATATGCATAACATTAACAAACACTTTAATGATGCACACAATCAGCAACGAATGACATTAGAAAGGTTATAGTTAATTGTCTAATTGGTTCGATCTAAGCAGAATGAAGTCCAACTGGAAATTTATCCCAAGATATTTCCCAATGATATGCCATAAACGTACTTACAAAGGGAAGTCATGAGACAATCGAAGAGAATCCAAACAACCATTTTTTCCAAAATTTCCATTGATAGTGACTATGGTTTTTTTCCCTGAAATTTAGGGCAAGGTTGTTATAATGTATATGACAATGGAGTACTTTATTTCTCATGTTCATATAAATTACTACGCTATTAACACAAAGTGTATGCATTCTTTGATGTCGTGCAATAAATTGCGTTATCTACTACACTTACCTTTTATCATTGGTACTTTTTCAATCCTGATGTGTTACCCTCCAAATACTATGTGTTCACATTGGGGAATTATTATTTTTGATGTATAACACTGCTCCATGCATAAGCAGATCTTACTATTTGTGGGAATTTTCAGGCAGGCACGAACAAATCCATCACATTGTGAGCAACATTGGCTGGAGGTGGTTATGACCCCATACCTTCGCATACCACTTATGTTGCACCAACTACCTCTTTTGAAGTCATGTTACATTCAAGTGTACTTTTCCTTAGGGATTATATTACTTTTAGTGTAATATAGTGTTACGCTTACACAATTGATTTGTTGCAAAATTTGTATGTTCATGGGCATGGTACCCATGATAATAGAATGACAGACATTCATGTTACACTATGATTGTACAAAATCAATGTCACACATGTTTGACAATAATTGCCTTATTTAAACAACATCAAGGATGGCCACATTCATATCCTTCATACTTACATATGATAATAATGTCGTAATGCACATATTTATCCAAATGCTTATTGGTTTTTCCATTACACTAGCTACCTTCTTCATCTGACATTGGAAAATCAGATTGGTATGCAAAATTTTGATGGAATACATTAAGTTCATCAACAGTCAATACTCTGTTATTGTCTTGGGCAGTTTCAGAAGCTAGGCTAAGTAGGCCAAAGTGTGTCCACCTGATGAGCATGCGATTATTCTCCTCTCTAATTTGCACAATTGCCTTTGCATATTCTTCAAGGGTCCATCAAGGTATTAATAAGGAATGACGACATACCAATGGCGAGAAAAGTGCTCGTATGTCCTCAAAAAGTCCGTTCGATTCATGAAAACGATGCATCCATTCACTTCTTAGCAGAGCATAGTATTCCCTCTGATTAGTTAACCATAAATTCCCATAGTTGTATGGTGTACATAACACCCATCAATGATTGTTTACCCGGTGCCAAGGCATTCTAACATGAATAGGATCAAGCATGGTGATAGTTTTTTTTCCTTATCTCTCACTATGTAGTTATATATAATAATCTTTCCTTGTCTCAATGCAATGGATGGGATTGCATAGCTAGCAATGACAGAGTAATGTAGGACACATAAGATGGTACATGATGTGTTAAGTTATGTATTTGTAGACTTTTTTTTTAGAGGATGACTTCCATGTACAACTCCATAAATATAACGCCTATTTGGTATCCTTTGGTAACCCTAGTTATTTAATCCTTTCATTAAGCCAACATGAAATTGATTTTCATTAGGTGAGGAATGAGACATGGGAAGTAGGAATTAGATTACAGGTTCACATTTATTCATTAGTTATAGCCCTAGGGATATTTTCAATATCGTTAATCGATATTGGGCTCTAGAAGGTGAGTTATATTATCTTTTAAGTGCATGAGATCGCTTGTCGGAAGAAATTGTTTCCATAATATAGAAGGAATGGAGCTACAGAGTACACCAGGATGAAATTCTTGTTGATGATCTTACTCACTTTGGCACACCAATCCCTAAATGTCGATCATCTTCAGTGCACCACAACCATAACATGGAGTTGCGTCGAGCTATTAACATGATCCAAAAAGAGAACAATCAAATGGTAATACGTCGTAACAGGTTTTACATGTATTATGAAGCACAAAGGCAAGCTAAAGAGTCAAATAGAAAAGTAGATCCCACTATAATCGCGGAAATAAATCCTATGCCAAATTGTTCATCTAATATTGAGATGTCAGACGAGGAGACATAGTTGTATGATCCATGGTGTTTGCTTACAAAAATTCCAAATATTGCCTTGTATTATGCAAATATATGATTCTCAATTTATTGTGTTGAGTTTCATTTAACAACTTTTTTTTGCTAATTGAAAAACGGTTGCAGCTTTTGGTTGGTGAGGGAGAAGCGGAGAGGGGGAACGGAAGAGCTAGGGTTATTAATGTGCAGACCTGTGTAGGCATAAGGCTATGTAGTAGGCTTGTAATGTTGCTTATTGTATACTATGACAACATGTGAAGAAATATATTCTCCACGAGATTTTGAGTTAACTGATGTGAAGTGAGCAATGACCACTTTCTGTCTAGTTGAATGCATGAAAGACAGGGGTGAACGTGAGGAATATATTTCTTAACATGACTTCTCAATAAAGTAGTGGGGAAAGAATATGTGGTTGTATCAATGAGGTTCTATAAGGGACATTGCTTCTGCAGTTCCCAAGTACTTCAATCTAGAAGGAAGTGGTTACCACATGTAACCGAAGAAAAATACAAACCTTGTTGCAATTAGGTTACAACCTAGTGGAATGGCTAGAAAAGAAGTCATCTACGTCATTTTTGTTGGTCGCCAGCTAGGCATATACATATCATGGCCTGAGTGCCAACAACAAGTGGCAAGATATCAAGGTAATGTTTACAAATCATACAAATCCATTGAAGAGGCTCAAACGACGTGGATTATGTATGCATCTCACTAGAAAAGGGAAGAGTCCACCTTAATAGGATCAGATGAGCAAGTGATGTTGCATAATGTAATTGCACCCAACTTTGAGAATGATGGGAGGATGAAATGAATGAATGATTTTAATTTCATCACTACTTTTTTCATGGGATGTGTTGTCACACTTGTTGTAATGTGAATCATTCCAACATTTATGTAGGGACTTTAAGTCCCTATCTTTAACTCCTTATGTCTATCACTATTGGTGTATTAAGTAATGTGAAATGAAAATAGTTCAATTGTAATGACCGAAATTGTGATCATGTCACCTATGATGTAATGCACTTGCCTTACTTCTTTTGATAGCCATTTTTAGACCATGTTGCATGTCGATGTGTGAAATTATGTTGCAATGATTTGTTTGTGACAATGTATGGAAGACCAGGTCGCAACATGAATGAAACAAAATGTATGTTTGTGTTGTTTGTTATCCACTACCATCAATACAAATAATGTTACCAAAGCAAATAAATCGAAATACACCTCAAGGATTAATGTATGTACTATTTTCCAGGTTTAGTAATGCATACAACATCCCTGCCCCATCACGCCATCGTCATATGTATGGTCCTTAACAATGTCTCATTTTGTGTCTTACATAGATGATGAAATTGCCTTACATAATGAAGCTTTACTATGGTATGCCATGAAGTTTAAATCCTGCATAAATGATCAAAAGAAAAAACCATCATCTACATGAAGTACATTCATACATAATGATCCACAAAGACCGCTTAGTAAAATTTAATATGCAAATCCATCTATGTTGTTAGGCTTTAACAAACACATACTATCAAGATCATTATGGAGGATAGTTAGAACGTTGGTGCACATAGTGGTTACCAACAATTATTACCAAAATAGTCAATCAGTGAATCAATGTATCAGATAAGCATACAACCGGTGGACATAAAAAGACATAAATGAAAACTTACAACTACTGCATGAACTGCCCTTTAAGATCTCAAATATGGTAATGGGTTGATACGTTCCCAATTGGTGTCTCAGCTGATTCATGTCCTCTCAATGGTCCTTGACAGTGGTGCCATTTGATTCGTGCCCAGCTGGTGCCTTGATTTTGGTCCTCAAACGGGAGTAATCAACAAAATTTATAACCTATTACACCATGTACTAGGATAGCCTTAGCTAGCATAGCATAGTGGCTCTAGGGTCGTTCATTGGGATGGGTTTTCACTTCACAATTGATATTAATTCAAAGCTGAATTGGTGCCTTTTCATTTCAAGGTTAGCTTTAAAAGAAAACATAATCTTTGGTGGAAAAAGGATTGTTTTTAAGCTAACAAAAAATAGTAACTGATTTTAATTACAAAGAAAAGTGTTTCTTGGAGTTTCAGATCACTAGGCTCAGGTTCCTAATACAAAAAGAGAGTTCCGATCACTTGTTTCTTTTCCTCGCATTAGAGAATTAACATATAGTTAATTCTCTAACCGGTGTGGTACAGATGCTTCCCATTAATGGGTTCAAACACTAAATCCCTCTCACTGATTCATCTTGCAATGGCTCGTGCCTCTCACCTAGCATTTGCCATTCAAGGTGATCCTTAACCTTGGATTACTCGTCAAAAGCTTGTAAGAGATAACTAATGGATGTCTCCGTGGAGTCCAAAAGCTTACCAAGTGTTGGCTATTCTAGAAAATCCTACCTTCAAACCACCTCTCAAAGGCTCGCAAGAGATAAACTAGTGCATCTCAATGGATGGAGATCACTTGCCTTACCAAGTGTTGGCCCAGGTGATTTAAAGGCGTTTTAAGTTAACTAAAAAGATAAAAACCATTAACGGGTCACACTTTCTCTTCATTAAAAACTAAAACAACAAAACTTCTAATTTATGCATGTGGAAACTTACTCGGCTTTCTTCACTCCAAGAGACAAAGAGCCTAGCCACTCATCCTCTGAGGAAACATCCTCAGAGTTTGATTTGCTTAGAAATAAAAATAACGAGAAAACAAAAATATGAAGGAAAAACAGAGCAAGTGCTCTGTAAAAATATATTTCTTACTATTACAAAAGGTTGTCTATGAGAACAAGCTCCCGAGATGATTCTTATGTAAAGAAAATTACAAACTATATATAAGAGGTTATTCACCCTTTGTTCTTACTTAAAGACTAAGGAATCCTATGATAGGTGGGTTACAAGGAGAGTTTGGGGATTTAGACATCAAATATCTAAAGCAAAATATCTCAAAATGTCGGTTGCAAATATCGGGAAGCTTCAGGAGAACACCGCAGCCGTGCGTGCAAGAGGGCTGCGAAATTTCGCAGCAAAAGGACACCATTTTTGCAGCCCAAGGCTGATTTCACAGTCGTGCGAAAATTTCCTTTAGCTTGGAGTGATCGGCTTCCAATGGCTGTAACTCCTTCATTTCAACTCCGAATCACACACCGTTTAAAGAATTGGATTGCTAACTTCCTGAGCTTCGAAACAACATATAGCATGCATAAATTGAACTCAAGGAAGTGCTCCAAAAGTGGCTGACATAACTGTCATCTAGAATGCTTCATGTTAGATTTCTCTTTGCTTCCCCTCCTTGCATTCTGGATTTGCTTATGGCAAAGGACTTCAAAGCTTCAGTTCTTCATGTTTCTGAGCTTTCCATTGCTTTGCCATGGATTCCAAAGAACTCTCCTCAATCTCGGATTGCTTTGGTGATCAAATTACTAACAAAAACACCAAAACTTACACAAAGTGATTAGAATGATTGCAAAGGTCCTTAATATGTTAATTGAGTTAAAAGGTAATAACTACTACTCAAAAGTGTTTAAAAGAGTTAATTACAAGCTATAAAATAGCACTTTTTGAGTAGTAATCATGGGTTATTGCAACCCACACGGTTATGACCAAGCTCATTACAGCGAGAACAATGGACTGTTTTCTTAGACATGAATTATGATTCAATGCAATATTTCCTAGGTCTCCCAGGAGGCCACCTACTTAATGAAGGGAGAAAAGATGGGAGAATTTGACCCAATTGATCACGAACAGAGCCATCAACATGTATTGCTGGCATGTCATGCGTGACCAAAGTATGTATGGTTTCAAAGTAGATCATCTCCTAACATGTCAACTTAAAACAATCGTCTACATAATAAGAAATGTCTAATCCTAATCTACATATTGTAGCATAGACATGCTCATATGGGATTCCTGACAATTTCCATGCTTTACTGGTGCAGGTTCCACTTTTCAAATCAACATCCAAGTATGCACTTCCAATTGAGACCTTGATCGAACCACCTATATAGACGTGTAAGGTAGGTTTCACCCTTTGCAATGTTGGCCATAATTTTTGCTAAAACCTTCGAGCCAAAGGACCCTTTCCATTTATGGATGTCGTAATGGTGGTCATCAAGAAGAAATCCAACCTTATCCATATGCTCAATGAAAAATATAGAAATGTTGTGATGACGCTCATGTCTTAGCCATGAATTGAAAAAGTTGGCCAAATTGCTTGTCAATTTATCTCAAAGAATTTGTGGAAATTTACACATACACCAATGTTGAGGCTGGTTATCTTCGACCCACTTTGCTAAGTTGGGGTTAAACATCCTCAGCATTTCCATTGCGACAAGGTAATCACATTCCAAGCACGCATATGCTACCGCATCAAGCATTTCCAAATCATTCTCATTTTCTTTCCTTCCTCTTGTGTTGTGCTTTGTTAGGAAACTACTAAAATTCTCTTTAATGTGACGATAGCAATGGACATGGCAATTAGATTCGAAAACATCAGAAACACTAGAAATAATACTTTGGGGCCTATCTGAAATTATTACAACCTCTCTATCACCAACCACCTTCTTTAGCTTCTGTAGAAACCAAAGTCAGTCTTCATAATTTTTTGAACTAAACAACCCATAAGCTAGAGGAAACAACCCATCATCAGCATCATATGATGAAGCTGAAAACAATGCATCCTTATATGGGCCACTCAAATGCAATGAATCAATGACTATAATGAGATGAAATCCCATCTTAAACCCATGAATGGACACTGCATAGGCAACAAATAATTACAGGAAATTTTGATCCTCGTCACATCTAAATTCAACAACCGAACCTGGATTGGTTTTGGCAAGGCGATCACACAACCAGGGCAATAACTTATATGAAAATTATGGGATTCCATGGATTCTTACCTTGACTTTTCTTTCATATTCCATGCTTGGAAATAATTCAATGTCATTCCATATTGTTGACCAAAGTCTTTACATAGTTGTCTTGGCAAGTAATTAAGACTGCTCTAATCACATCATCCACTATGTGGCCACCTTATTTTGTGCACACAACAGGATATCCTAATGATGCATCATCTACAGAGTGGTTATGTATGTTCGTAAAGGTATGGACTTGGACCATTGGAGTTGTACCCATAGTGCGAGTTATAATTTTCCAAGGATAGGGTTCAAATTTGCATATTATTGTCGTCCGATGCGGAGAATTCCTCTTGAACTTGTAACGAAAAAGTCCAGCAAGCGACATCAGATAAATAGAATCATGAAACTTTTCAATAGAACTGAAGATCTGCCCACTACCAATGATTGCTTGCTCGAAACGGGCTGATTGTGTTGTAACAAGTTGGGCTTCAACACATCGTTGAGAAAATCCACATGAGTGCATTGTCAACTCTTCATCCAAAGTCAAACATGGCACAATTGACTTTGACCCAACAATGGCATCATTGTACCTGCATTTCACATTAAGTGTTAACAACCAAATACAGATTGAACATCAATAAGTAATATTACATAAGGTATTGAATGTTAGCAGCAAATTAATTCTAATTTTCCATCCCATCCTTACAATGGGAGTCCAAGGGAAATAGCTTCAACAACATCATTTATATGTGAGATCGATATATATATATATATATATATATATACACACACACACACACAAAATGATTAATAAAGTCAACCATGTTCATGAAGTCCTCATCTATGCGCATTGGTTGAAGGACAAATAAGTCAAATTCGAGTGTGTATGAAAATGTAGCTACTCCCTCTTCAATTTTCATTTTTTCACATGCCTTTGCAATAAAATCTTGATAGGTCATGCTACGGTCTATTGCAAGGCCTTCCCGTTTCCCACCCTTATATTCGACACTCACATCGCCGCCCTTTACTAACTTGCCTTCCATATGAAGGTAACAATATATTATGTTGGACAATTCCATACATGGAATGTCTTATTCTGTATTTACACAACCTATTGCAAACAACCAACAACTATAAGAGAACCTACTCACAAATAACCAATCATAAACTGAAAATCAGGTATTACTGCTATTAACGAATTTAATTGTTTTATTGTGGCTACTACATGAGTAATGAAAGCAAGAGCAAGGTAACATAAGTAATTGGAAATAAAGTTCCCAACCATCCATCTCAATACACGTACTTTTGTATATAAGGCCAAAAACATTGGAACAAATTCCCCAAATCAGCTAATGGCACCAGATCACAACCATTGGGGGACATTGAAGTGGGTCTCACATTTACACTCGAGTACATACACTAGTTCTAAGTAGAGAAGAGTACAAACAAATTCATTTGTACCTGACCGAATTGCTAACCAATTTTGTTTGCCCTCACCAAACAATAGTACATATATGATGAAAATGGGGGGTTTCCCCCACCATTACAGCTGAATCTGTTGTGTGTTGTAAATAGTTGGCTAAGTGGGCTAGAGATGGGAAAATAGCCAGGTGCATTACATGAAACACAATCGAGGGTTACACATCTACGACGGATCTACTTCGTGGGTTAGGGCAACAGTTGAAGAGATAACCATTGTAGTGTGTTTTTTTTACCCTTTTTAATCTTTGACCATCGCCTTATGTGATGTGCTGTTAGGTAATAATTTGGGGTGGGAGTCCTAAATGTAGGTTGGTTTAAATTTTTTTATGTGGATTGTAACAAATTCATCTTTAACCAAAGCATAATGTGTTATTGCAGGACCTCGGTATGAGTAATATGCAATTTGATTTCATTAAATTAAAAAACATGAAATGTATTGTTGTTTGGCTATCATCATTTAAAATAGTGAAAACTTGTTGCTAAGCTTTTGGTTGAGAAAACCCTAAAAAAATTTATTAAAACAAAATCCTCATATGTATGTATTCTTGAATTTTTGTTTCAAGTTTACAACTCACAAAATGCCAAATGGTAAATAAAGTACCAGTTTGGAAATGATGAATGTAAACACCTCTTGTTACTCAAGGTACCGCTTTTGACAATGCATAGAAATATATTCAAAGACATAATAAATAGCAAATGGAATTGAGCCTTGCTGATTCATTACACAACAAGAGTAAATGTGTTACATCACTAATTCTATGTATCTAAGAATATTTACAATCGCCAAAGGTAAGCACAAGAAATATGCAATAACCCACCAATGTTTCCTACAATAGTACTTAACATGTTTTACCAATGTTTTCCTCCTATATACACATGCAAATCTTCCTATATGTGCACAAATAGGAGTGATGTTCGACATCCGCACAAAGATTGAGTAGGAATAGAAATGTTAACTTGGTAGTAAGTGTTTGTAAATAACAGTTTCCTAGCTAACAAAGAAAAGAAGTGAACATGTCACCATAATTTTGTACCGTATTCCAATAAGTTAACTAAAGTTGCCACTATGTGTTCCCAATTTTCTATACACTTAACAATGTGTAGACCCTTAATATTTTCCCTTTAGCACATGTTGTTTATAGCAATTCCCTGGTGGCCTATTAATACTCGTGTAGCCTATCTTTTCTAAGCCACCTCGAAGACTTTGGTTGAGGGATTATCTGACCCCTTATTTTGACCTTTGGCAGCTCTAATTTAGACTTAGGTTTTTTTCCTTCCTTTTTAGGATAGCTTTTAGGTGCACGTTTAGGATTGCACACTTGGACCCATTTAAATGCACTTAGCCCTCTTAGGCATGCTTTTAGACCCACTTCTTTTTGCATAACTAGCATGGTCACATGAATTACATGAATTGTGTGGCCCATGTGGCTTTCTTTTTTATTATTTATTTATTAATTTTTATTTTATTTATTATTTTTGTTTTATTTTATTTTATTTTATTATATTATAAGTTTTCTAACTCTTATTTCTTGGCCTTTTTTTTTTTGCATGAGGAAACGGGGCTGACATCTATTTGGAAAGAGGATCACCAGAATTTTGAAAAGGAAAGTGGCAGATATTTTTTATGGAATAAGGAACAGACAAGGAAAGAAAGGTTGTGGTATGGAAGGTCATCCAGAAGGGATGTATTGAGGGAATATTTTTTTGAAGAGGGGGACACAAGTTATAAAAGAAGACTCACGGGATATATTAGAGGTGAGAAACACGGATCGAAAGGAAAAAGAAATGAGGGAAGGCAGACAAAGAAAACATGATCACAAGGCTGTCACCCATTGAGTCGGGACCATCGGGAATACCATGACACATACATAGAGAATCACAGTCTCAGACTCTGAGGGACAACACGCACTCTCATTGATAACGGGAATATGCACCATTATAGGCAGCATACATGATCAGTACGCACTAGAAGGGAATTGGGCAGGAAAGCGAAAATCAAAGGAGCATTTTTAGGTATGACTATTCTGCGCTCTCTGTTTTCTTGATCATCGTATAATTCTTCATATTTTCTTGCTATTTATGGGCATCGCGTCTTTGCTTTAGGTATTGACATCAGGCTATGTGTTTATTTTTAATTAAGTTTTAGGCTGATCATAGATTTTAATATTGTTGATTTATTTGTCCTTATAACCTTGTTTGTGGGTAACTTCGTTTGCTCTAATGTTGCTATATATCATAAGCCTTGCTACTGGTGTTTTTTCTCCTTTAATTGTATTTTGATGTCCCACTTGGTTGTGAAGTCCATTGAAAGAGTATGAAATGTGACTTACTCGGATTACCCACCCATTGCCTTCCTTTCCCCTGTTTTTTTTTTCTTTGTTTGGTTTCTTTTTTTTCCATGCTTTTGTATCTACGTTTCTTCCTTTTCTTTACTTTGGCGTTCTCGACCATAGAGACCATGAGTATTCCAAGAAAGGTGGAAATTTTATAAAGGTTGTGTACAGTGGGGGGTACTTGGGGTTAGACGAGTGCAGAGGTTGCCACCCTTTCTATGATCTCTTTGTGATTTTCTGGAGTGGATGTTGGTAGATTTAAACTATGAAGGTATCTCTGGTATTTATGTTGCTTGCATGATTGATGAAAGAATCTATTTTTTGGGTTTTGTGTCACGAAAAGAAGCATGGGGTCATCTCTGTACTAGAAAGTTTCTCACTCAGCTCTTACAGCAGAAAAGGGCAATATCCAGATTCCATTCTTCAGTTTGATCATGGTTTCATCTTCTTTGGATGATCAAGAGGAAAATGATTTTGCATCCTAACCTTCTGTTCTGAGTCAATTCTCCAGTTGAAAATCCATGTTAAAAGTATTTGGTGATTCTCATAGATAATCCGATGATTTGACATGTCCATTTGATGAATATGGATTCCTATTCCAACTTCAGGCCAAATGCTCTATAGATTCAGGGCGAAGATTGCACCCGGAATGATCGAGACCCTTCTCTCACCTTTGATTTCTCGTCCTGGAGCATATTAAGTAACAATCAAACTTCATCATCAGTGACCTTGCTAAAGAGTAATCTTCCAATCATTGAAAAACAGAGTACATAATGGCATGCATGCCAAAACATCCTTGCAAGGAGGAGGCCATTGAAAGAATTGTGGGGAAAATCTCGATGAAATTTCTAAGTGACCCCATTCTGTATGAACAAAAATTTGTTTGTAGGCACATTACTTCAGGTTTTTTCGTAATCTGGAGAAGTTATTATCACCATTACTTATGGATGTAGAATACAGAGATCTTGACTTCAATTCATCACTCAATTGGCAAGAGGTTTTAAGTGCCTTTGACAACTCATCAGTGGTTTTGTTAGGTGCCAAGTATGTAACTAATGATTATGCATCAATGGCGGAACTGACTTCTGATCTATCTGATAGGCTGCCTACAGAATTTAACGAAGAAAAGAAAACCTTTCTTTCATAGAGCATGGAATTTACAACTTGTCAAAGCCTGCTTAATCTATCGTGCAGGATGCCAAAAGGATATTTAAATTCTAGATCATTCTTCCTTTATACAACTTGTATTCTCAACTTTGAAAAGTTTGTGGCTTGCAGGTTAATAAAGTGTCATTGTGCATTATGTTGCCATGATCATTATGAGCTTTGCAGATTGTTTTTTTTTTTTTTGTCTCGTCGGAGGACCTTGAAACATCTAACAATGGCATGTTTATTCAACCTTTATCACTTCTGTCTATAAAGGAGCTCTGGTTCCAGTTATTCTTTTGTGTCTAGTTCTCTTCCAAGGGTTGCAGATGGGCATTAATTACTGAATTGCTTAGGCAACTGAAAGACAAGCAGTGATGATGTTTTAGCACTTGATGTATCTGCTGTACAGAAAACCTATTGGGGAAATTTAGAGCTTCTACAAAGGCAATATCATCTATATCTGTTTTGACAGCGGCTCAATCAAAGATCTCCAATTCTTCTGATCACAAGAAGATACGAAAGTTTTTAGGTCATCCTGAAGTTGTTCGTTGTATGATCTCTATTGATGATGGGGAGTACATCGTATCATCCGTTATTGGTGAGAAATATATTACTGTGTGGAGAATTGATGGTATCGAAAAACAGTCAGCCAACCGCGTTCTTGGCTATTTTTGAAATTAGCGTTTGTTATTTTTGGTATGCAAAGAATATGGAGGACTTACATGATATAAAAGCTTAATAAAAGCCACTCTTCTCGTCTTTGGAAGCGAGAACACTGCAGGTATTTTATGTCCAAAGTTGTCAACTGATTGGAGAAAATTCCAGAAGAAGTCTCTAAGTTAACTTGTTTGACTTGCTTAAACACGATTCATAGTAGTTTAGAGAATGGAATTAAAATTTTTATACTCCAGGTTGCAATAGTAGTTTTGATAATACTCAAACTCGAAGCATCAGGGGAGGTGACAGAATTGCTAATAATGGAGATCTTGGAAGGCATTGGAGATATACTAAAAAGATCAATTTCTGCCACCTTGATTAAATGTCCAAAATAGTGAATGGCTAAATATGTTTCAAGAGAAGATTAACAAGAAATTCGAACTAGTAATAGGTTTATTCTCTCATTCAGATCAAGGGCTCACTCATTGGATACAACGAACCAAATCTCACTAGTTTTCAGATGTCATTGAGACTGAAGTTCAGGTCAAAGTTTTAGCGTGAAATCAAAGCTCTCATAAGCCACTTTACGTTATCTTCTCCACTCAGATAGAATTCCTTATTGACACAATAGGCACACCTGGTTGGGTGACTTTCTTCCTGTAGAAATTAGGGAGGACTCATAGAGAACTTCATGCAAATGCTTCTTGCATTACTCATAGCCCCAAGATAAACCAAACACCTTAGTGAATAGACCAATTAATTATGATGTCCCTCTGTCTGAAGGTATGCCTTCACAAACATCAAAATGCTTGGTTCAGGAATCCCCAAGAGACTATTCTGGTAAAGTTCCTGATGTTGCTCCTAAGAAAGATATTGTAGAGTCTTACATTTCATTTAATCATATGCGTCCATTTATTAAGAGGGATATAAGTGGTGGGTAGCATAAGGAGCCTTTTGAGTTATATTCTGAATCCACTATTATTAAGTTCCCTTTTGGACTGATTGGCCCTCAAAGCTCTGATAATCCTAACGCTTGCAATATCTCCTGGAAGCTGGTGGTCATTTTGTTATTATGAAGGCAAGCTGTATGAATTCAACAGTCCTAGCAGAAGTGTTATTCGCCCAGGAAATGAAGAAGTCGCAGGTGGAGATGTTCAAGTCTTCTAGGAAAAATCAACAAGACAACTACCTGATAAAGGGATTGAGCAATAAGATCTCTCCAGATGACATTGATTATGAATGACTCGGCTCGGTTTATTGGTGGTTTTTTTTTTAAGAGATCGTTAGTAGGTCGCTCGGTTATCAAAGTCAAGGCTCTCAAGGTACCCATTATCAAATTCACCCATAATATCTGGACCATGGTTAGAGGAACATCATCAGAAGAAACTTCAGCAATGCAGTGTGTTGGGACGTCATTTGTTTGTTTGTTTGGCCCTGGGCAGCCGCATGGGCCGGATACCAGAGTGGCCTCCCCAGGATTCGAACCCAAGTCCAAGACTTAAGGACGATAAGGTTGCCCTCCTGGTACCATCTGTGCTACTAGCGCAGATGGTACCAGGAGGGCAACCTTATCGTCCTTAAGTCTTGGACTTGGGTTCGAATCCTGGGGAGGCCACTCTGGTATCCGGCCCATGCGGCTGCCCAGGGCCAAACAAACAAATGACGTCCCAACAAAAACGTCGGCCTTTTTGCTCTGGTGTCCGGATCAACAGACAGCGCAAAGTCTTATGGGGCCATTTGTTTATTTGGCCCCTTGGGGTGACGTCCCCAGGATTCGAACCCAAGCCCAAGACTTAAGGACGATAAGGTTGCCCTCCTGGTACCATCTGGGCTACTAGCGCAGATGGTACCAGGAGGGCAACCTTATCGTCCTTAAGTCTTGGACTTGGGTTCGAATCCTGGGGAGGCCACTCTGGTATCCGGCCCATGCGGCTGCCCAGGGCCAAACAAACAAATGACGTCCCAACACTAGCACAGATGGTACCAGGAGGGCAACCTTATCGTCCTTAAGTCTTGGGCTTGGGTTCGAATCCTGGGGACGTCACCCCAAGGGGCCAAATTAACAAATGGCTCCATAAGACTTTGCGCTGTCTGTTGATCCGGACACCAGAGCAAAAAGGCCGACGTTTTTGTTGGGACGTCATTTGTTTGTTTGGCCCTGGGCAGCCGCATGGGCCGGATACCAGAGTGGCCTCCCCAGGATTCGAACCCAAGTCCAAGACTTAAGGACGATAAGGTTGCCCTCCTGGTACCATCTGGGCTACTAGCGCAGATGGTACCAGGAGGGCAACCTTATCGTCCTTAAGTCTTGGACTTGGGTTCGAATCCTGGGGAGGCCACTCTGGTATCCGGCCCATGCGGCTGCCCAGGGCCAAACAAACAAATGACGTCCCAACACAGTGGATGGCAAGAATAATAACATTGACTGTGCACCACTCATGCCATCACCTACGCATGCGATCATATGACATTTCTACTTCAAACTCTACACCATAAAAAGACTGAAAACTAGGAGTGATCTGGGCATTATCTGAGTTATGTCAAACTTCTCCACTAATTGATGAACTGGACAACCAGAAGCTTAATCTCGTCACAAGGAAGTCGTGCTTTGGTTCCCCAGTAACTTGCCCTTCTTGCTTGCCTGTTTACATCTATTTCTGGATCACCCAAGTTCCATTTAATCTGAGTTTCAGTCCCATTCATCCTAATTCAAATCAAGTTTGCCTTCACCGAGCCTGGTGTCTATTTGGCTCCTACGTTTGAAGAGATTGCAGTTTGGTTATTGAATTTCTTATAAATTAGCAACCCAGAAAAGCGAGGCTATATTGTCAAGAGAAGACTTTGAAACTAGTTTAGAATCGAATCTCAGTTTGATTTCTCAAATCTTAGTCCGGATGCTCTTCTACAGTTAATTGGTGACGCATCAGTTATGAGAAAGTTTTGGTGGCTTGAATCATCTAATTTCTGCCACAATGAAAAGAGTCACATGCTACCTTTATTTCTATGACCGCCTGAGTTTAGATCTTCACAAGCTTGCAGCAACCACTTCTTGAAATATAGACACAAGTGACCACCTCCGAAGTATAGTGTTTCATGCAGAAAGAAAGAGGTTAAGGAGATGCACATGTTTGATTTAATGAGGCGCATCAGAAAGTTGCAGCAGAAAAGAATTGAGGAATTAACTTCAGAAACAAAAGAACAATCCCAATCACACTCTAAAGCCCTACTCAGCATGGTCACCTTGCCACACATCATACTCCTTCTAATGTTTCTTTTTTTCTTCTTTTTGTGATCTTATACATCTTAAATCTAGATTTCAAAACCATTTTCCGTCAAAATAACTCTAGTTTTCTTTAAGCTTCTTTAGGAGTTTCTAGGCTTAAAATCCAGATTTCAACAAATCTTTTGCTGCCATTTTCCTTCCGGCATGCGTTTTCACTATTTTTTTTTATTTTCAACTGATTTTCTCAATTTTCAACAAGCATGAACAAACTTTATGATTCCAAACAATGGAATTCATAGAACAAACTCATGCGAAATTAATTAGGGCTTTGGTGGGGGCCCGACATTCATGACATTATCTTCAATATTGTTAACTTGATATGTTGATTTTTGGATTCTCCTTGATGACATATATGAATTTGTTTTATATTTATTGTTGAGATACCCTTGTTCCCATAGACGTGTGGATGCTCGCTAATCAGGTACGCTCTTTCTACTCTTCAACTCCAGAATTCTATGAATGTGTACGTTATCATGAGCCATGACCATGTTTGGTGTCATACTTGATTGTTTTGATATTTGTTTGATTGTATGATCATATTTGATGAAGATGCATGTTGTGTGATATATCATCTAAACTAATCCATTGGTGTTTTATAATAGCGCCTAAGAAGCGGTTCAGGTACACACTCTAACTCTCCTTTATTGTGATCTTATCTTGTTTAGCATGCAATTTTTTGAAATCACCTTAGTCTACTTAGGTATCCATAATTAATCAAGCAATTGTCACATTTCCCTTAACTTAGTCAATAGAGACCTTTGTAGGGCTTAGAGGGGTGCTACCTCCTAGAGGTACCTTCCCAATAAGTAATCTGATCCCCGGACCTAGACTCGGGTTTTTCAAAGACACGCTTTTCCAAAAATTGTGGAGTCATTTTTTTAGGGTTTTATTTCTTGTTTTATTTTCTCTTTAAACTAAAAATAAAATAAGTGGCGACTCCAACTTTTCCAAAAATTATTTTTCACAAATAAAAAAGCGAGTCTCGCCGATCGAGTGGGGACGCACGTGAAAAATGCGGGTCCACACAATATGTGTAATGTTTACAAATCAATTTATCATACACAATAATCATGGACCATTGTGATGAAGTCAACGCTTAAGTCTTATGACAATGATTACTGATTGGGGTTAACGGGGGGTGGGGAATATGGTGGACAACACACTTGAGCAGACTTAATTTGCATGCCCATGTATCAATTACACTACTAGCTTGAATCTTTCTAGGGTCAAATTCTCGTGTCATTGCAGACACATAGTATTGTTATTCTAAGGAAGGAGTAAGAGAGATTCATGTTTGTTTGTCATAACTAAGAGGTTGAATGAGGAGGCCTTACTGGCTCAATAGATCTGTGCAAGCAACCACCAACCCATTTTTGCAAGTAGAAGACTATGTACACACCACTATCATATCTATAACAGAGAACGAATGGTAGAGAATGAGGAAATTCGTTACTTATTAAATGTGCAATCACCTAAAAAAAGGTAACTCAGAAGTGACTCATGCATTGTGATAGCCAACCAAGTCAGTGAACCCTATTTAAAGGCTTTTTACATCTACACAATTTCTCACATATGTTTTGTCAATTAAATACTTAAGGAAGATTACCACCCTTTTCACAAGTCGTTCAAACAACATTTGGTCAACAGATGCTATTGAGGATAAGATATCGATGCATTTTTCGCAAAGATTTAGGCACAACACTACCCATTGGTTTGCTTCACATATCGAGATGAATAACTATTTTCAAATGGCATAATGAACAATGAATGTTAACAGCATTAGAGAGATGAAACTGTTATATACAAAGATGGATAAGAATGTGAAGTACAAAGAATGTTGTATAGGTAATGCCATACTTAGTCATAATGATGTAATCCCTTAGTATATGTGGATAATCATTTACGGATCAGGGATTTGGGTGCATTGAAGGTCACCGTAACTACAACTTCCTGTTTGTAGTTATACAAAAGGTAAGATTAATATGAATGATTCATGAAAAAAGAAAGATATTGAAGAAGCACTATAACAAAGGTAAGTGAAGTATGTCTAATACCCTAAAAGATGTTTTCATAAAATGTTTATCACCATGATTGCCCTTCAAAGAATTCAAATATATGCAAACCACATTAATCACTTGAAAATGAAATAAAGATAGGCGACTTATTTTCGAACAACATATTTAATGTGAATTATAAATTTTTGTACAACATTTATTATTGGAACTAACCCACCAGTAGGTCAAGGGCATTATGGCCACTAATGTAATGCATATGCAGTTTGGTCAGATGTTGTCCACTACACAAGCATAATACTTCCCTGCAATAGAAAAGAAATGGATATGCACAACACCAAAAATGACCATATATAATAATTCGAAAAGGAAACTCTATAAACGAAGTGGAATTTGAAGGAAGGTAGTTGTCAGGCTCACAATGGATCTCTTATAGCATCAAACACATAGTTCACAATTTTGGCATCATCCTCATTGATGGTGTAATTTGTTTTGCACTCTAGCACAAATGTTGACTTGCACGATGCTTCTCACTGCCTGCGACGACCGACTGCCATATTTGATTGCAATCTTCTAGCAAGTCAACCTTCATTGTCCATTGTTTCTATTTCATTATATTTAGGACGAATGAGGTTAGGAACTTGGCAGATGTCAGAATTTTCTTTTTACATTGGAGAAATGCTGTTTGATGGACTAGCCTCATCCTCGCCTCTAACTATTGCTTCATCGACAACCCTTTCAACTATTATTTCTACTGTATCATCCATGTTTTCAATGGGCTGGAAATCTTCTAGTATAGGATTGAAGGTAATGGGATGCAACATTTTCAGAGCAATCAGATTACAACCATATGTAGCTATCATTGCATTCATGTGGGATTGTGTTGCTTCTATTTGACGACTAGTTGCCTTCATGTGAGCAACAATAACCTGAATGCATACGATGTTATAAAATTGCCTTCAATATTGTTGCGAACATAATGAAATGCATATGCAAAGAAAATTATAAATTAATAAAATAACATATTTAATTGCATCATCATATTTCTTGAATGGAGTCATTCCCAGTCTTGGCACCCATGTCCGGTGCAGCATTGTCGTTGTTGCGCTAACCATTATTTTGGACAACTTTATTAATTGGGCCATGATCAAACTACATAAGAATCCAAAAAAAATTATTGTGTCGATAGACTAATATGCACCCAAAATAGTATTGCTTACATGGAAAAATAGGGTACTAATTGACTAAGGGAATAACTTGAACAAGACCTAATGTTTCCATCATTTGCAACTTCAGATTTATGCATTTCCACACAAGGACATTTGTCCAATGTGCGCAGCGAGGCAACGAATTTGATTCCGTCATCGACGGTAAGTGGGAATAGGATATGTAAAAAAGCTATGGACAAAAACAATTTGAAATCATCAATTGTTGAATACACATCACTTCACTATGACATCAAACTGGTGATAGTTATGTATCCGTGGGAAATACTAACCTATAAGAACAACAAGCAATCCCTTACATAGGAGCCGCCATGTTTGTTGGAGTTGGGTTTGGATGCCCAAGTGGGTTGACCTAATCCAACCCAATAAATGTGAGAAAATGGGGAAACAGTTTCTAGAAGTTTTAAAACTACCCAAAAACTACTACTATTAATTTAAAAAAAAAAAAAAAAATCTCTTTGACAACTGTCTCCTTGAAACCCAAAAAGAAAAGAAATATGTTTTCTTCTCTTCTTAGAAACAATAAAAATAATACAATTCTTTTTTATGAAGAAACAAAAAGTCTTTTCTCAAATTTTTTTTTTTCATGTTTTTCTCTATAAAAACAAAGGTCAAGGCTCTTGTGCTTTGAGAAAAGAATGGTTTTCATATTCGTAGTTCCATTCATGACTTGAAATGAGAAAATTTGGTCAATAAAACAACAAATCAGAATTCTTAGGTATTTCATATGGTACCTGGAAGCCTTATTCTTCATCATTGCTATCAAAACCCTATTAAGTTATTTTCTGGCTTTTGGTTTTACTCTATTTCAGAAGAAGAAGAATGTTTTTTTTTTTTAAAAAAAAAGAAATAAATATAAAGAAATGTTTTCCGATTGTGGTTCCAAAAAAAAAATAATAAAATATTGTTTTAGCTCTATTTTAGAAAACTAAAAAATAAATAAACCAAAAAGAATTGGGATAAATATGATTATGGAAAAATAAAATAATAATAAAAAAAATAAGAGTTACTTGGAAAAAAAAATAAGTGCAAAGTGCACCCACCTGCAGACATGCCTATGTCTTGGACAAAAGTGAAATGGATAACAAGAAAAGAAAAAAAAATTGAAAAGACAACAACCACAATTTTTTGGTTGTGGTTCTAAAAAAGCCATTCTCCAAGATAAATAAAGTAGACTATTTTTTTAAAAATAATAATAGTACAAAACAAGTTAAATATGTTTTAGTCTATCTATTAACATCAAAGTTGAATTACTCTTGTTGGTTAGAACCTCTCTTATGCTCACGTGAGATCCAAGTTCGAGTTTTGATGCCCTCATTCGTATTTCAAGTTTTTTTTTTTTTACTTAGCGTCTAATATAAATTTTGAGTTGTAGTCAAATTATGTTGATTTGTTCAAATATAATTAGACTATAAAAATAAAAATGGGGGTCTTAAATATGAGTATAATTAGACTATAAAAATAAAAATGAGGTCTTAAATATGAGTATTTGTTACTCAATGAAAATAAATAAATAAATAAAAATATTAAAGGGATTGCCTATGAAGAGGCTTGATTCCTTGACCATAAGAGTAAGAGTTTTGTACTCTACCAACTAGGTTAGATGTTTTTTGTTTTCATAAAAAGATTATGGTTATTGAAAACATCTAGAGTTATAGAAGACATTGTGAATAATCCTAATATTGTTGTTCCTTTTAGTTTCAAGAGAGAAGATTATTTTTTTTTTTCTATATGTTACTTTTTTATGCTTTGTACATAAAATGTAAATACCTTATATGCAAGACATGAATGAATATTTATCATTTGATAAATGAGTATGTCTTTTTATTCACATGCATGTCTTAAATTCTTTTGTATATGTTATTGAACATGCTAGTTATATAATATTATTTTTATGGAATGGGAGGTTTTAGGTTAAAAAGAAATTTAAGTAATTTCTTACCTAAAATTAGAAATACTTGCATAGATTATTTCTAATTTCTAATAATTAAAATTGTATATAGGAGCTGATTGGGAACATAGTGAACTTTGGTTTCTATTACAATTTAAGGTTATTACATATTAGAAGATGATTAAAGCAAGTAAAAGTATCAATCTCCATAGAAGTACCAATTAATAAGATTGTGCAATATCTTTAAGTAGTTGAATATGTTGACTACAACTAGGAACATCATAGTAGAATTAAAAAAGGGTGAGAAACTGAATGACGATAATTATAAGATTTGGCATCACAAAGTTTCGTATATCCTTGAAAAGCAAAAGGCTCTTGAAACACTGAATTATGTCATGTAAGAACCTAAACAAGGAAACTTTGTTCAACATATCAGGAGGCTTATATGGCATAGAAGAAAAATAATTCTTTAGCTTGCATTACATTGTTAAACTATATGCAAGATGATCTCTTGATTGAGTATGAGGTTTACCAAATTGCTCATGAAATGTGGCAAGCTCTAAAGGAAAAGTATGATGGACTTTCAGCTACAAAGCTCAAAGAACTTGTAATGAAATTTGGAACTGAACCATACAATAGAACAACATCTCAGAGAGATGAAAAGAATGATAAGAGCTTAAGACATCCGGGAATGTCTTCACTAATGAGCAGTAAGTTAAGGCGGTCATCAAATCTTTACTAAAGAGTTAAGAATATACGGTGGTGAATATGACACATAATAAGAGTGTTAAGACCTTTGATAGTATAGTTCACCATCTTGAATTGGAAGTCGAGCGACTTATGGTTGTTAGGCCTAATGAACAAGCTTATGTAGATAAATCCAATTCTAGCAAAACTTTCACCTTTGAGCGTAACAAAAAATTCTTTAAGAAGAACAAGAGATTTGATGATGCTTTAATGAAAGGAAAGATTAAGACACATAAGAAGTTTAAGTGTGCTAAGAAGGACTAGAGCAAGTTGTAATACTATAACTGTGGCAACAAAGCTCACTTTACTCATTAGTATACTGAGTCAAAGTAGACTCAGTCCCTAATAACCATATAGCTAGAGACTAAGGACAATATGTAGAGTTCTGATAAATTAGTTTTGGTACAAGATGGATCAATGTAGAAAACAACTCCAAAGTTGAGGTCAAGGGTTTTGAGACTTACAAATTGGAATTACGTAGAGGATGTACCCTATTCCTACATGATATTTTTTATGCTTCGGATATTCGATTAAACTTGGTCTCCATGTTCATCTTTCTTGGTTTAGGTTTCAATTTAAATTTTCATGATTTAGTAATTGATTACTACTCAAAAAGTGCTATTTGATAGCTTGTAATTAACTCTTTTAAACACTTTTGAGTAGTAGTTATTGCCTTTTAACCCAATTAACATATTAAGGACCTTTGCAATCACTTCTAATCACTTTGTGTAAGTTTTGGTGTTTTTGTTAGTAATTTGATCACCAAAGCAATCCAAGATGGAGGAGAGTTATTTGGAATCCATGGTAAAGCAATGGAAAGCTCAGGAACATGAAGAATCAGAGCTTTGAAGCCTTAAAGTCCTTTGCCATAACCAATCTAGAATGCAAGGAGGAGAAGTAAAGAGAGAATCTACCTTGAAGCATTCTTGATGATAGTCATTTCAGCCACTTTTGGAGTACTTCCTGAAGTCCAATTTATGCATGCTTTATGTTGTTTCGAAGATCGGGAAGTCAACAATCCAATTCTTCAAACGGTTCGTAAATCAGAGTTGAAATGAAGAAGTTAGAGCCAATGGAAGCAGATCACTCCAAGCTGAAGGCCAATTTCGCAGGGCTGCGAAATCAGCTTTTGGCTGCGAAATCAGCCTTCGGCTGCGAAATGATTTCGCAGCCATTTTGTGCGCCTGCGAAATTCTCCTGAGTGCTTCTAGATATTTGCGACCAACGTTTTTTGTTATTTTGCCTCAGATATTTGTTGTCTAAATCCCAATTCTCTCCTTGTAATCCACCGATTAGATGATTCCTTAGTTGTTAAGCAAGGATACAGGGGTAAACAACCTGTTATATATTGTTTTGTAATTTTCATTTTATGGCCGTCGGGGAACTTTCTCCAGGAGACCAACTTTTGTACATTTTACACTTAGTGAAATAGAGAGTATCTTTTGCTTTCTTTTTCTCTCTACTATTTTCTATTTTCTTAGTAGCCAAACATCCTTGGAGGATGAAATCCCCAAGGATGAGAGGCTAAAACCTTTTAGTTTCTTGAAGTAATGGATGCCATGTGAAGCTCCCGTGTCAGGATGGAGATTTCCAAGCCATGAATGTAAGTAGCTGAGCATCATACATGTTTTCATTCAAAGTAAAGCTTTTAATCCCTCTGACTTGCTTTGAATGGCCAATACTTGATAACCTTTTGGTCTCAGTGGATTCTTGTTGTTAGATCCACTGACGTTCATTAGTTATCTCCTACGAGCCATTGTATTGCAAGTCGAGGAGATGACCTATATCATTAAAATAGCATTTATGAGGTTCAGCTACCCTTTTTGTAAGTTTTCAAGGACTAAATCAGTTGTTAAACACATACCGGTTCGGGAAGTAAGCATCACCTTAGTTGCTTCCCCAACTCGAGGTGAAAAGTTCCAAAATCTCCATTTTTACACAGTGAGTTAAGCATGGCTATCCAAAGCTTTGAGAAACTTCTTTTTCCATCTTTTAACCTATTTTCATGTTAGTTTAGTTTACAACACCTTCATCTTTTTATGTTTTCATCTTAACCTAATTTTTATTAAGAAAAGTTCACTCCATCCTCCGAACTTCACTAGTTAAAGTAAAAACCCTTCCCAGTGTTCGATCCTAGAGCCACTATGCTATAGTAGCTTTGCTACTTTAGTGTAAGGACCTTAGGTATAAATTTTGTTGATACCCTTACATGCCAAGCTACCAAGAGTCGGGTTATCAGTAATAGAGTTGTATTTGGGAACAACATACTTTGGTTCTGGATTTATTTTGGATGGTTTTATGATTCTTGACATTGATCACTATGTGTTGTCTAATACTAATAATATTTATTATTCGTTAATGACTACTTCTACAAATGCATGTGATAATGTGATCATATGGCATGCTAGACTAGGGCATATTGGACAATGAAGAATGAATAGACTAGCTAAAGAAAATCTTCTTGGTCAATTCACTAAAATTGATATGTCAACTTGTGAATATTCTTTGACTGATAAAACTACAAGAAAACCATTTGGAAAATGAACTAGATTTTAAACACCATTACAATTGATCCATTTCGATATTCGTGGTCCTATGAGAATTAAAGCAAGGTATGGGGCATTGTACTCCATCACATTTATAGACGACTTTACTTATTACGATCATGTTTATCTAATTTCTCATAAGTCAAAAACATTAGATTGTTTCAAATGCTATATTAATTTAGTTAAGAATCAGTTGGACAAAATGATTAAAACATAAAGAACATGTAGAGAATATCTATCAAAACAACTTAAAGATTTATGTGATGAAAAGGGTATTAGTACACAAAAGACTATTCCAAGGACTTCACAACAAAATGGTGTTGCTAAGAAGAGTAATAGAATGTTGTTAAACATGGTTAGGTCAATGGTGGCTAAAGCAAATCCTCACATTTTATATTAGGGAGACGCATTGTTGACTACTTCTCATGTACTTAACCAAGTACCCTTAAAGTTTTATCTACTTCATATGAGTTATGGAATAGTCAAAAGCCTGATCCTAGCAATTTGCAACCTTATGGGTCAATGGCTTATGTTCACAATCCTTCTCATAAATATGAAAAATTAAGTCATAGAGGAAGGAAATGTATCTTTATAAGATATAGTAAACACTTCAAAAGGTACGTGGTTTTCATAGGTAAGCATGAAGATGGAATAGTAACTAAATTAGAATCACGAGATGTCACGTTCTTAGAGGATGATTTCCCATGTACATGTGAGATTGATAGGGATTTACATCTTTATGAAATGATGAATCCCGACATAAGATTTACACCCGAACAACAATTGATGCTTGATTCAAGTGGGAGTAAACTAGTACTTGTAGAAAATAGAGTAAAAGAGTCGATATTGAGAAAAATTTCTAAATAAATTATTCCTCGACAACAATTTAAGATTGAAGAGGAAGCTCATATTGTCACAATATGATGATGCTAAGCCTATGTCGGTTCAAGAGACTTTTACTTGTCCAACTAAAGATGAATGCAAAAAAACAATGGAAGAAGAATTGGAGTCAATGTGAAATAATCAAGTCTGGGACTTGGTTGATCTGCCTTCAGATTGAAAGCTATTGAGAAAAAATGGGTTCTTAAAGTATATAAAATGAAAGGCAGATAAATCCATAAAAAGTTGTAAAGCTCAACTAATTATTAAATTGAGGTTATACTCAAGAAGAGAGTATAAACTACGAGGAAACTTTCTCACTCGTAGTTAGGTTTGCCTCGATTCACCTCATTCTAGTTATAGTAACTCATATGGATTTAGAGCTACATGAAATGGATGTTAAGATATCTTTCCTTAATGAATAGTTAAATGAAGAAATCTATATGGAACAACTAGTAGGTTTCATTGTCCAAGGCCAAGAGCATGAAGTATGAAAGTTAAATTGATTGATTTATGACCTTCAACAATCATCTAGATAGTGGTACTTAAGATTTCGTTGTGCAATAACTTCATATGTTTTCACAATGATTGATGAGGATAATTGTGTTTATGTTAAGAGAAATAAAAATAAACATACATTATTATCTTTGTACATGGATGATATACTTATAGTTGGAAATGATTTCGAGTTTGTTCAAACCATTTAAAAGTGGTTATCATCTACTTTTGAAATAAAAGATATGGGAGAAGCGTCTTACATTCTTGAAGTAAAGATCTATAGAGATCATTCTCACATATTAGTGGTTCTTTCACATGAGCACTATATTAAGAATACCCTTGAATGATTTAATATGAAAAATTACAATCCCATTGATACTCCATTTGCAAAAGGTGAAAACTTAAGTAAATAAATAGGTCCAAAGACTCCAAAAGAAAAAAAGAAAAATAACTCATGTTCCCTACTCCAGTGCTATTGGGAGTCTAATGTATGCTACAATGTGTACAAGACTATATATATCTGCTATGTTGTTTGGATGGTGATTCATTCCTAAGAAAATCCTAGAATGATGGATTGGAAAACAATAAAGAGAATTCTTCAGTATCTAAAAGGCACTGTGGACTATTCCTTTTGTTATCAAGGCAAAGAATTATGTTTAGTGGGTTATTCACATGTCATTTGGGCAGGTGATCTAGATGAGTGCAAATTAACATCCAAATACTCATTCCTACTTAATAATGGTGTCAACTTATGGAAAAGCAAGAAACAAACTTGTATAGCTTTGTCAACCATGGAAGTTGAATTTACTATTTTTTTCAATTGTAATATAAGAAGTTGTATGGTTGAAAAGATTTTTGCAAAGCTTGGGAATAATCAAGGATTTTTTTTAGCCAATGACAATCTAAAGTGGCAATCAATTTGCAACCATTTATGTAAAAGATCTGAAATAACATGGAAGAACTAAGCATCTAGATACCAAGAATAATTTTAAAAGAGATATTATTGCACGAAAAGGAAATGATCCTGAATATTTACCTACACGTGAAATGGTTGTTGATCTATTCATGAAATCCATTCTAAGAAACATGTTTTATGTACATTTAAAGTCATTAGGACTACATAGGTTATGATCTATGTGGATCATATGTCATGGATCATTATTGATTTGATATACGATACTTTATATATAATAAAATGATATAAGTATTTGTTATTCATTTAATTGAATATATAATCTGTATTTACATATATATATATATATATATATATATATATATCTATATATGTATGTATGTATGTATGTATGTATGTATGTATGTATGTCAATAGGTAGAGGTTGGCTCTCTCACACAAGCAACTACCCTAGTTAATATGTTTATGAGTTAGGATGAGACATAGTATACTAATGATGATAAATGAGTGAAAACTATGCAAAGATAATGAGTGTTGCCTTGATTAAGTATCAAGATGAGGTCTATAATAAATGACATCGTGATTGAATGTAATTACACACAATTACATTTGCCTGCTTGAACCGGACTTGGGTTTAAGGAAAACCATAGATGCAAAACTCAAACAAGCTGTTGGTGTGAAGCTCTTAGTTGAGGTTCTTATGATGGTAGTTTGACATACACTATCTAAGTGGAAAAAAAACCACCATATCATGTATTTCATACTACATGTGTCTAAATGCGACTAATAAGGAAAATGAGTGATTAATCCATGCATTCTCACTATATGAGATCCTTAGGACTTATTACAATTATAATAGCCCATTATTGTACTCTTTGTACTTTTAACTATGTTTTGAGGTGACAAATTAATGTTGCTACTTTGGTATGTTTCCGACATAAATGAAATAATTTATCTTTATGAGACATATTGGGCAAGCAGTTAATTAATTTGGATCTAAAAGGCATGAGCTCAAAAGAAAGACATTTTTTTTAGTTACATTAATAAAGATGTGTTCATGGTTGACAAGTTATATTGCTTTTGTAAATTATATAATTATGAATACATTTATAATGTTAGATAGTATACGGTTTCAAGGGATTAAGTGTATACATTAAAAATGTAACTAAATAAGTTTGGGGTATAGCAAGACATGATTATTATTGTTCACTCATTTTTTATTTTTTTATTTTTTATTTTTTTTTAGGTTGAGCTAGTTTGTATCCCTAATAGGTTCATAAGTTTATAACTCTTAAATTGTAGGTGTGCTCACATGGTCACACGACCCACTTGCCTGTATGAATGACCCTCAAAAGTGGAATATAATGGAGTTAGATAAGTGATCGGGCTAGTTTAGCCCATCTTGTGCAAGTGAGAGATGTTGTAGTTGGGTTTGGGTGCCCAAGTGGGATGACCCGATCCAACCTAATAAATGTGAAAAAATGGAGTAGTTTTTGGGAGTTTTAAAACTACCTAGAAACTGCTATTATTAATTTTTTTTAAAAAAAATTCTCTTTGTTACAACTCTTTCCCTGAAAACCAGAAAGAGAAGAAATATGTTTTCTTCTCTCCTTGGAAACAATAGAAAGAATATAATTCTTCTTTATGATGAAACAAGAAGTCTTTTCTCTATAAAAAATTTCATGTTTTTCTCTATGAAAATGAAGGTCAAGGCTCTTGTGCTGTGAGAAAATAATGGTTCTCATACTTGTAGTTCCATTCATGACTTGAAGCGAGAAAATTTAGTCAGTGAAATAACCAATCAAAATTCTTAGGTATTTCAGAAGGTAACCCAAAAGCCTTATTTTTCATCACCCTTAAAGGTGGTTAAGAAAAGCCAAGCCATATGAGTGTGAATGGGCCACTAAGGGATGACTATGAGTCAAGAGAGAAGTTCAAGGAATTAAGCACCTAGTATCACATGTGCTATAAGTGGGATAAAAGGTTTCATTTGATGAATCACTAAATTGATTTCTTATACTCATTAACTTAAAACTGGCTTAAAATGAGTCCATGTTATATGGTGTCATTTTTCGTTGTTCACCTCTATATGACCTTCTAATAGCTCTAATGCTTGGACCAACTCTTCTAGAGTCACGGTCTTTATCTTGTGTACAATATGTGAAATCATTTTCACAAAGTGAATGTACTTAATGTTAGGATAGAGCCCTTAAAAGCATGACATGATGTAATAAATTCGAAATTCATTATTCATTTAATGATGTTCCAATTTCACTTTTATCCATCCTTATTCCATGTATTATACTTTATAAGTATTCTTGATTGCATCTTTTGCATTGTACGTGACTTAGGTGCATTAGGAGTTGCATAGAAGATCTACGTCATGAGTTCCTTACAAATAGATGACTTGTTCACAACCAATTTAGGGGTCTAGGCAACCCATTAGAGGTTGTAGTGCACCACCTCCTAATTGGAGAGATGGCTGGTCTTAGCTATTAGGATGAGTTTCCCATGGTGAGTGCACTAATGTGTATAGTTACACATTGGACAGGACCTACAGTGAGTCATGACTTAAGGCTATCAAGTAGTCATAACCTCACCAATCTGCTTCATTATGTTGTCTCTCAACCTTGAGAGAATATTGAGTTTGTCCTAAAGTTATCAATGACTTTGACTTACAAGTTAGATCGTAAGTTGATCATATATTCCCTATGGATTAGGTCACTATTGATGGAAGTTGATAACAATAGGTATTCTTAATAAAGGCATCATGATATCTCTTGGGATTGAGACAGTGTGTCCTCTTGGGTGATCCTAAGAATGTGTGTTCATAGAAACTATGGCCATAGTAGTTCCTTAAGTGGAACTTGACATAGGCTCTTTGAGAGCTAAGATATGTCAATTGAACACACAATAGAAGGATATGTAAGTCAAGAATGGTAGAGGTAGTCTTGAAAGGCTAATAGCTTTCAACTTGTTAGACTATGGACACCAGTTCATGGGGACACTGAACGCAAAGGATAGTAGGTCACGGACCCGAGCACTTGGTGTCTCATTGTTATTTACATAAGATACTGGAGTTGAATTGATTCTTTGTAATTGGATGTTGAATCAACTTTAAAATTGAATTCCGAGGAAGTTAGTATTCCTATGGGTCATAGTGGTCCCTGCTCTAAACTCATATACCTTGTTGACATGGGTTATGAGGGTCGGATTGGCTCTAGGTTCACTTTTATGCATAAGGGCATTTTGGTAATTACATAATGTTGCACAAAGGTAAGTAAACAAGGTCTCTAGATTGGGCTAATTGATTAATTAGTAGGCTTTGTTGGGTTAATTATTCAATTAGAACCTGTTTTGGGCTAGATTAAAGTGACCCAAACCCTTAGTGGGCACAAATCACTTAAGCCTAGTAGAAAACCCTATAAATACCCCCTTACGGGTTAGGGTTCATACAGTTTTTTCTAGAGAGTCGTCTTCCACCTCCAAAGATAGAAAGAAAGAGTCATAGTCTCCACTCTCCCTTCCATTCCCATTGGAAGTGTGTCAAGATCAAGATTTGAGTCATCGGGCAGAAGACTTTGGGTTTATGAGACTTCTATGATTTCACTCTTCATCTTCACCATGTGGATTTGATTTAGGAACATCCGAATTTGAGATATGATTTTTCGTTTGCACTTTCTGAATCCCTTTAAAATTTTAAAAATGTTATTTTTTTTCGTTGTGCATAGGATTTAGAAATGGCCTAGGATAGTTATGCATGTTCCTAACCTAATTCAGGCTTAGGAAATGGGGACATCTAGGTTTTTCCCATTAACTAGTATCAGAGCCATAAGTTAGTAATCGTGCTAGAACAATTCTAAGGTGTGCTAACTTGTTTTTGTAGGGTTTTTGTTTATCCCATGGCCCCAGGGATAATAAATGTGCATTCTTTATTATGATCTTATTATAATACAATGGTTATAACTGCGATTGACTTTTTTTTTTTAATGTAATAATTACTTGGATTATTGTTTACTTTTCTTGGATGGGTTTCTAGCCTCATATGATACATCAAATTTTTTTCTTTTTTAAAAATCCCGTTTTTATCTTAGAATGATATGTTAACTCCAAATCTTTGGAGTATAGGATTTTTTGTACAAATCCATTTTTTATTTATTATTCTTTCTAACCTATGGAGAGTATGAAAGCAATCTAAAGCATCACAAAGTGTTCACAAACATTCTTTTGTTGGAAAAAAGAAAAGAAGGCTTCTTGAAATTTCTTTCATAAGCTCTTATGGTGATTTAAAGGAAAATAAAGATTCTTGGAAATTCTTGATTTGAGATCCTTGACAGCCTAGTTTCATCATCTTTAACTTAAAATCAAAAATGACTTCTCATGAGTTTTTTGAGGTAAACCACATATGGTTTTGAAGATTAGAAAGTCAGGAATCCAAGGCTTCAAACAGATCATAATTTGGAGTTGAGATGAGGGAGTTATAGTTGATTGAAGTAAGGTTGAGCAAAGAGCATGGTAGCACAATGATGCTAACTTTAACTCAAAATAAGGGCTACCTCCTGTGAGATTTTTGGGCCAAACCATATATGGTTTTGAATCTTAGGAAGTCAGGAATTTGAGGCTTCAAATGGATCACAATTTGGAATTAAAACGAGAAAGATATGGCTTATTGAAGCAAGGTTGTACAAAAGGCATGGAATTATAGGATGGTGTTCATGCCAAATTGTTTTTGGTTGTTTGGGCTCATTTTTTGGGCCTCTTGTTGAGCTCAATTTTTTTAGGCCCATCGGGCTTTTCTTTTTTCACTAACCCTATCTTTGTTTTCAGGGCTATTTTGATAATTTGGATTTTATTCAAGTTTTAGTTACCAAATTTGCAACAGGATCCCTAAGGCCATGGGAATTATTTATTTAATTTCCTTTTATGTCTTTTGTGCTTTTTTATTTTTGGCATAGAATATATTTTGGTATTCTTAAGTAAATGAATATTCATATATATTTTTTCCTTCTTTTAGATAATTTATTAAATTTGAATGTGCTAGGTATTAGGAAATTTTTATTTTAGGAAAAGACAAGTTGGAAAGAAATAAGAAACCTACTTCCTTTTTAAAATTAAACTCTTAGAGGATTTTTTTTTTCAAAATAAAAATTTTTAGATTTTAAATCTCTAAGAATCTTTTTATTTTAAGGAAGAAGTTTTATTTTTCCAAGTCTTTATGAAATAAAATCTTTCCTATTTAGTACAAGATTCTAATTTAAAGAACATAATTATTTTTGGGAAAATATATGATAGGTAATTCATGATTAAGATAGCTTACCAATATATTGTTTCAAATAAAATAAATTAAAATGGTAATTTTGGATTTTCTTAAAAGAATAAATTTTCATGAATTTTATTTCCATTACTATTTATTTAAGGAATTGGTTGTTGTCATTTGGAATTTCAAATTCCTTTTGGGACTTTCCTTTATTTGGGTTAGGTGGTTCTCTAGGCTCTTCCCCCTAGAAAGAAGGAGAATGACACCTAAATTGATCCTCCAAGTTCTTCCCCCTTGAGAGAAGGAGGAAACTGTTTAGTTTGAAAAAGGAAGGTTCAAGGATAAGGAATATGAAAGATATCCCTATTTGGTACAAGAGTCTCAATTCAAGTAATAAATAAAAGTTCTCATGATGGATAATTTATTTTAAGATAGTTACCAAAATTATCTTAAAGTCTCTCTTCCAAAATATTAAGTGGGAGTGGGTCATAGCAAGCCCATAGCCTCCAAAATCGAGCCCATCTTGATTTTGGGCCAATCAACATCCTAAAGATGGGGGTGGCCCAAGGAATCAAGGGATATGGACTATCCTTTATGGACAAGATTATATATGTTTATAGTAGGAGTGACCAATCCTAAAGATGGAACTCTTCACTTGATAACACTGATGTCAAGGATCTTGGTTACACACTTAACTTAGACATGAAGTGGTAGAATCACCTAAAGTGGTCCCACTTGCATGGGCTAAGGGCTAAACATAAAGGTATGTTGATCAATGCTTTAGGATAACCTTTGAAGGTTTAAGACAGGTTAATTAATTATAGAGGGTCTCTACCTAGTAATAAGAGTCATGACTTGCCTAAAGTAGGCTTGATTTTTATGATACTATGATACCTTGCATGGATATATGTAGTTTGAAAGCACTATATTTTTGCTAAATTAATTACCAACTTGTCTTAAATGCTCAGTTTCTTTTTATTAATGCATGAAATTATTATATTTGTTACAGATATGATGTCTTTAACCTGTCACCTATTATCTTTTCTTTAAATTTGACCTAATTATATACTGATTTTGGTAGAGTTTGTTATTTCCTTTGAACAAACATATCATAAAGTAAAAAGAGAAACATATCAAAAGTGGCATAAGACGAATCAAAAGACTAAATATCTCATACTTGGGTTTTTAGATAATGTGTTACAAAAGCAACATATGTCTATTGCCATAGTCTCTGATATTCTCTTTAAAGTTGCAAGGGTTATTTTGTGATAAGGATAAGTCAACTAGACAAGTTTCCCTTAAGACTATTATGAACATCAGGATTCAAGTTATCTTAAAGATCTTACCAGATTCCTTTAGGATGGGTAAGAAGATTCTCAAAGATTGGAAGGGTGTTGATATGGAAGTCAAGGTTCTTCAGGCTCTTCTACCAAGAAGAAGAAAAAGAATAACACCAAATAAAGAAAGTTCAAGAAAATGAATGAGAGAAAAAAAACTCATGGGCATTGATTCCCTTGTGACCTTTTAGGAAACTAGAAAAGGAATGCTCAGAGTGCCTTAAGATAAGAAAGTACACATCATATTCTCTTTGTTAAATAAATAGTGGTGGATTTCACCAATTGTGGTGGATAGATTCTAGGCCCACTATCTATAGTTCTTTATAGGGTTTTCAACAAGTGAGGTCACATGATGGGATTATACTTACCTTAGATTTAGTTGCAAGATTAGTTGTGCGAGTTAGTGGGAGGTATTACTTTTTTTATGTGAGTCTCCATTATCACTTTACCAAGTAATGAGAATAGTCAAATCTCACTAAAAGAAAGAACCTAGCACTAATCAAACGTTTGGCTTCTAATGCTTAAGTCATATTAATCTATATAAGATCCAAAGTCTAATTAAGTCTAGACCTTCTTAATCTAGAAGATCTTTTAGACTATGAATCCTACATAGATGGTAAAATGACTAAGATGCCTATTTATTTTTAAAGGACTTGGAATCAAGGAATGTTTAGAGTTAGTGCATACTCACGTATATGAACCTTTTTGTGTTTATATATTGAACTTTGATAGACAAAATGAGATCGGTGATTGGTTTCTCATTACTTACTATGTTCATTGGGGATGTATCTTAAAGATTGTGTAACACCTTCTCTTTTTCTAAAGAAGTGTATCAATTTATAAGATATCCAAGAGGATTTAGGGATTATTACTTTATAGTCAGGATTAACAAAAGGTGTTTATTGTTACAAATAGATTTATGATGAAGACTATATGATATGTAATAAGAAAAACAATGATATAGATTGAAGAATACCAGAAGATAGTATAACTATATACACAAGATACTATGGATCCACTACCAACCATTTCCATTTCTAGTACACTGATGCTTCATCATAGTGAGAGGGTTTTAAAATAACCAGACCAATTCATGTATTTGGGAGAGTCTTTCGAGGCCATTTAACAGGAACATGAGATCAATCCCACAGATTACAATGAAGCAATGAGCGATGTAGATGCACATCTTTAGCAAAGAGCTATGGAGGCAGAGTTAGAATCCTTGTGATTCTAATGTAGTCTAAGTTCCTATAGAAGAACCTAAAGAATAAAACCCATAAGTGTAAGTTGGTATAAGAGTGGAACTAAGGAGTAGACGGAAAAAGTTGAGATTTATGTGGCTAGGTTGTAGCTAAAGGTTATAGTTCAAAACATTATTTCGAATATAAGAAACCTTTTCACCAATAGCCATATTCAGATCCATCAAAGTACTTCTACCCATTGTTGTGTATTTTATTTATAAGATATTGAAATAGGATATCAAGATAGTGTTCTTAAACAATTATCTTGATATTAACATTTATATGATATAACCAGATATTTTCATAGCAAATAGCCTTGTGTGTACAAGAAGGTGTAGGGAAACATGGTGGTCTTTATGATCTTGTATGTTGATGACATTCTACTCATTGGTAATGATGTAAGGTTATTGTCATCAGTTAAGATCTGGTTGTCTACTTAGTTCGAGATGAAACATCCAGGACAAACGCAGTATATTCTTGGGATTAAGGTCCTTAGGGACCGCAAGAATAGGAAATTAATGTTATCTCAAGCTACCTATATAGATAAGCTTTTGATTAAGTATGTGATGCAAGATTCCAAGGAAGGTTTGTTATCTTTTAGGCATGTAATTCCCTTTTCTTAGGATCAGTGTCCTAAAACACCTAAGGAGAGAGAGTGCTTACAGATAATTACTCCCTATGCCTCTGTAGTGGGTAGTATTATGTATATTGTTAAAAAAATTAGGCTAATCCAAACTATGATAATCACCCTAGAGGGGGGTGAATAGGGTGATGGTCTCTTTTTGCAAATTTAAACTATGTGAATGTAAGAGACAAATATATGCAAGAATACAATAAAACAATATAAAGAAAATTGCATATAAAGTAAAAGAGTAGGAAAGAGAGAATGCAAACACACAATTTTATAGTGGTTCAGTGCAACCCGAATTTTGGTTCCAAGCACCCTTTACAATCCTCAAGAGATACCCCACTCTTGAACAACCTCTCAAGTGATACCCCACACTTGAGAATCTTCATCTCAAAGATATACAAATAATTGATCTCACAAAATCCTAGTACAAAAACCTTAAGCTCAAATGACACAAGAAAACTACGATTGAATGGTGCACTAAAGATATGCAAGTTTTAGAACAACGGTGCACTCAAAACACTCTTCCAAGGCTCAAATATATTCAAGAAAGGTTTGGGAATGTTGAGCTCTTCAATAATGAAGATTTTGAGCTTTTATAAAGGAAAAAAGTCAAACTAGTCGTTGAGGGTTTGACCGGTCGAGCTGGGGGTCGACCGGTTGACTAGCCGTTGGCATTTAATGTTTGGTAGGTGATCGTTGAACCTCAACCAGACCTTGACCAGACCTCAACCGGTTGAGGTGTGGGTCGACCAGTTCCTCATCCGATTGAACAACCATTCTAGAAAAGAGAGAAGATTTTTTGCACCCCTCGACCAGTTGAGCTAGCGGTCGATTGGTTCCTCATCTGGTTCAATCGGTTGAGCCTTTTTTGGCCCAACAACCAACTTTTTCAACTTAAAACCTTAAACAAGTTTGAAAAACATTTGACACAAAGGTTTAGTTGAAAACATGAAATCAAATTTTAAAATATTTAAAACAAAACAACTCTTGGATGATTTTGGTGCATTAGTAAAGAATGTAATGCATGAAAATCCTAGTATACCAACAACTTTACAAAGAGATCTTATGAACCTTGGGTCTTGAAAAACACTTCTCTTTGAGGTGGTCTTTCTTCATGATTTCTCCTTGGCTTGATTTGTCTTTGTGATTACCACTTTGGAAATCATTTTTCCTAATCACACTTGAAATATAATCATTAGTTCTAAGCCTTGTTTTGTTATCATCAAAACCGAGATTAACCAAACCTTGGTTTTACAATCTCCCCATTTTTTATGATGACAAAACCAAGGTTACTAAAAAGTTCCCCCTCAATATATGCTCCTAGCTCCTTCTTCAGTGTTTAGCTCCTTTTCATGGCTCCTAGGAGAAAGTCGACTGCCTTCAGGGCATAGGGCAAACGCCTAGTCGAGTCGTCTCAGCCTGCTCAGATAGAGGCTCATCGAAAGGCAAGGTTTGACACTGCCCTATTCAGCATCGTGGAGGATTATCAGAGGTACAAGTAAAAGTTTGCTCAGAAGAAAGTAGTTATAGGGAGAAGTATCAATTTCTCCCAACTCCAGTTTTTCGGGTTTGAGGGACTTTTCGGTCGGATGGGGTAGCTACCCGTAGTGACTATTTCAGAGCTGATTTTTTCGACATTAGTGAGAGCGTTCCATTCGAGGACGACATATGGACTTGGTGGCCTGATTATTTTCACCGTTAAAGGAGTTGAGATTTAGTTGGACCCGAAGAGCATCTGCCACATTTTAGATATTGTTCCAATTGGAATCAGGGTATATGAGTCCAAGGTTTGGACCACTGGGCCGGGTTTTGAGCCTAGAAAGGCCATTCAAAGGATGTGCGAACTTGCAAACGCACAAGGGATGGGCAAACCATCAGCCCATAGTTTGACCATGAGCAACAAAGTACTACACCACATGATTTGCTCTATCCTGCTACCATGAGGCGGACATCGAGATGAAGTCTCCTACCTTGAGGCATTCCTCGTGGACTCCATTCTGATGGGGAGACGGATTCATATGGGGTATTTGATGATGATGCACATAATCTCATGCTGCGAGAACACAACTCGCATACTCCCTTACAACCGTTTCCTCACTAGAGTGTTCAAGGATGTCAAGGTCACTTTCAGTAGAGAGACAGATTTTGAGGTCCCCAGTACTTATGATACATATGATGAGCAGTCTCTAGGGCGGATGAAATTTAAGAAGGCCCCCGATGATTCATGGATTAGGATAGCAGAGAGACCACCAGCACAGGCCCGAGGATAAGAACAGGTGCATCCCGAAGTAGAGGAGGAGGTCAAGATACGAGAAATGAAGAGTGGATGATGCAACTCATGGTAGCTTAGCTTTAAAGGCGTATCAACAAAATTTATACCTTGAATACTATTACTAAAGTAGCCAAGCTACTATAGCATAGTGGTTCTAGGATCGTTCACTGGGAAGGGTTTTCGCAAACACAAGTGATATTCAAGTTAGGAAAATAGGTGATTTTCTTATGGATGTTAGCTTTAAAAGAAGATGTAAATGTTTTAGAAAGATTTAAACTAATCTAAGCTAACATTAAAGACTAAAATGAAAGGGTGTAAAAACAAGTTTCTCAAAGATAGGATAGCTATGCTCTGGCTCTTATGCAAATTGGAAATCTCAGGATAGGCTCCTCGCGTTGGGGTTGCAACTATGGTGATGCTTGCTTCCCGAACCGGTATGGATTTAGCAAATCACGTTTTAATCCTTTAAAATGGCAAAACAGATGGTAGTGAATTTCATCAATGGTTATTCACCTTAGACTTCCTTTGAATGGCTCGTAAGAGATAACTAATGGTCTAAAGCCAAAAGCTTACCAAATATTGGCAACTCAAAGTCATTCCAGGTGATAAACTCACCTTTCAATGGCCATTGAAATTGGTTCTAACGGATTAATACAAAACTTGGAATTGAAAACCTCACCTTTCAATAGCTCGTAGGAGATAACTAATGGATAGAAATCCAAAAGCTTATCAAGTATTGGCCGTTGGAAGTTGTCCAAAGGAAATAAAAACCAAACTTTGCATTAATGAATCTTTAATGAAAAACGACTACCTTACCTTCCGGGTGTGAGAAATTTCCATGGGATTGCATCCAAGTCATCACATAACATCCATACTTTGAGAAACTAAAAGTTTTAGCCAATCATCCTCTGAGGAAAAGCCCTTAGAGGCTGTTTGGCTACCAAGAAAATAAAATAGTGAAGAGAAAAGAGAAAACGAGAGAGTGTAAAACGTAATATGTATTATATATTCCAAGAGGTGATTTCCACCCCTTATATAGTCTTTACAAAAGCAAAAGCTTGTGATTGGCTTGTTACAAGGAGAAGAAAGGAAATTACATCAAAAAATACAAAAGAAAATATCTAAAGTGGAGTCGGCAAAAACAGAGCAAAATTCGCACCACGCATGGGGTGTGCGAAATTTTCGCACACCTGAGGGGGGTGTGCGAGTTTCGCACACCATTCGCACACCTTTCGCACACCTGGAGCAGTTGTCTTCCGAAGGCCATATCTTCCTCATTTCAGCTCCAAATCGTACACGGTTTGAAGCGTTAGATTCTTGACTTCCTGAGCTTTGAAATGGTATATAGCATGTAGAAAATGGACTTCGGGAAGTGCTCCAAAAGTGCCAAAGAAGACTGCAGCTGCTGTCCTCTGTTTTCCTCTTTGCTTCTTTTTGCTTCTCTTTGCTTTTCTCCTTTTGTTGGCTTGCTTTGGTGTAGCTAAAAGCTTGCTTTAACTTGTCCAAGTAGCTCCTCCATCATTTGGCATGCTTGAATTGATTCATAAGCTGATATAAACATGTAAACTTGCCACAAAATGGTTAAAACCAATTACTAAGGACCTTAATGAATTAATTGGGTTAAATGAATATGATTACTACTCAAAGGTGCTTAAAACCATTATAATTAGGTCTACAAAATAGCACTTTTTGGTAGTAATCAGTGGAGTAGACCCTCAAAGAGGCTTTCAGCAGAGAGAGCCTGAGCTTGACATTCCTCCACTCTAGTCAGAGAGTATTCAGTTTGAGGTCACATTTCCTGAGTCGATGATGTCTAAGTCGACTTACACAATGGGACCATCTTTTCAGCCATCATTCACTAAGCTTCCTCACACAGAGATACCATCTCATCAGGCACCTCACGCTTCTGATCATGCACCTTGGATAGATCTATCTGCTCATATTAGCTTTCTCGATACTCACATGGAGGAGCTTGCAATAGTCAGTGATACTCGATTCTACTCCATGGAGGATCGCATGGATCAGTATCAGACTGACATCACCTCTCAGTTTGAGTATTTGCAACTGAGATTTAAGCATATGGACGATCCCATGGATCAGCATCAGATTGTGTTTGAGCATCTACAGCAAAGAATTGAGAGCATTGAGAGTCACCGGAAGAGTCAGCATGAGGAGATAATGGCTTACCTACGCTCCGAATTTCCACCTCCACCTCCTCAACCTTGATTTCATAGAGACCCCCTTCGTTTCTTTTTTTATATTGCCAAAAGAGAGAGAGATATTTAGGATCTAGGAAACTTACATGCATATCATTGTCATATCTTTTGTTTAGATCATATATATGATAGGCTTATATGTTTTCGTGTATTCTTGACTTATATATATGATATGCTATATGCTTCATGACTTACACCTTTTCTTATTGAAAATTCGCATGTCTTGATTATCTTTGTTTTAACTTCATAAATTTTGATTGATTGATCCATGATTGGTTTGAGAGGGAGATTTTTCTTCTCCTAGATAACCAAGGTTTATCATCATAAAAAATGGGGAGATTGTTAGCCCAAGGGTTCTCCTAATCAGGTTTTGATGATAACAAACCATGGTTAAGTTACTAATTGGTTTGAATTGTAAATAATCTCAGGTATTAATTTGGAAATTCATCAAAGGACCTAATGGATACAAGATCGAGACTTTTGGGAGACTTTTAATCATAGGAAACAAATGTAAGATGAATGCATGGGTGCACTTAGGTTTTACATATCATTTCATGCATCTTTGAAAACTCGGTTTATTCTTTAAAATTACAATTTCATTAAAACCCGAGTTTTATCAAATGTACCTTAGGCAAAACATTTCAAAATTGGCATATTAATTTACCTAAAGACCTTGCCTAAGTGTTAGAAAATAAAAGAACTGAAAAAGATAGGTTTTCGGGGCCAAAATGTTGAACTAGTCGAGGCACTAACCAACCGGCTCAATCGGCCAGGGAATCAGTCGACCGGTTGCCCTTATCCGATCAACCAGTTGCTCTTATCCAGTCGACTGGTTACCCTTGTACGGTCGAGGTCTAGTAGAGGAGTGTTAAAAACATACACACTCTCTCATCCAATAGTCTTCCCTTCCCGATCGAGGTATCCTCCTTCCTGGTCGACCTTCGGTCGAGGTCCGATCGAGGCAACGGACACCTGCCAAGCATTAAATGCTAACAACTAGTCAACCGATCGACCCCCAACTCGACCGGTCGAACCCCTAATGATTTTTCCTCTATAAAAAGGCTCCAAATCTTCATTTTTGAAGAGCTCAACCTTCCCAAACCTTTCTTGAATATATTTGAGCCTTGGAATAGTGTTTTGAGTGCACCATTGTTCTAAAACTTGCATATCTTTAGTGCACCATTCAATCCTAGTTTTCTTGTGTCATTTGAGCTTAAAGTTTGTGTACTAGGATCGATTTTTTGAGATCAATTATTTGTATATCTTTGAGATGAAGATTCTCAAGTGTGGGGTATCAACTTGAAAGGTTGTTCAAGAGTGGGGTATCTCTTGAGGATTGTAAAGGGTGCTTGGAGCCAAAAGTCCAAGAGGGTAGATTGAAACCATAATCCAATTGTATTGCTTGAAGGCTTGGTTTGGAAGCCTTGAATTAGTGGAACCTCAAGCTTGGGATTAAAACTAGAGGAGAGTGGATGTAGGTTGGGTTACGCCAAACCACTATAAAATCTTGTGTTTGTATTCTCTCTTCCCTACTATTTTACTTTATATGTAATTGTCTTTATATTGTTTTATTATATACTTGCATATATTTGTCTCTTACATTCACATAGTTTAAATTTGCAAAAAATGACCATCACCCTATTCACCACCCCCCCCTCTAGGGTGATTACCATAGGTTGGATTAGCCTAATTTTTCTAACATACATGATGTTATGTACTAGGCCAGATATTTGCTTTGTAGTGGGTATGGTGAGTAGATATCAATCTAATCCAAATCCAGTACATTTGACAATTGTCAAGCATATACTCAAGTATCTTAGGAAAATAATGGATTGTGTGTTTATGCTCCAAAGTGTTGAGATAGTTTAAAGGATGACATGATGGTTGACAAAATACCTTCTACGGAGAACCTGATGGATCCCTTCACCAAGACATTGATGGGGAGAGTCTTTGTTGGTCATAGGGATAACATAGGTTTCAGATGAGTATCTGACATGCTTTATAGGCATGATGCTTTGAGGGCTAATGGGAGAATGTTAGGATAAAGCCCTTAAAATCATGACATGATGTAATAAATTTGGAATTCTTTATTTATTTAATGATGTTCCAATTTCACTTTTATCTATCCTTATTCCATGTATTATACTTTATGAGCATTCTTGCCTACATTTTTTGTCTTGTATGTGACTTAGGTGCATTAGGAGTTGTACAAAAGATCTAATTCATAGGTTCCTTGCAAATAGATGACTTGTTCACAACCAGTTCATGAGTCTAGGCAACCCATTAGAGGTTGTAATGCATCACCTCCTAATTGGAGGGATAGTTGGTCTTAGCTATCGGGATGGGTTTCCCATGGTGAGTGCACTCGTGTGTATAGTTTCACATTGGACAGGACCTATAGTGAGTCATGGATTAAGGTTATCAAGTAGTCATTACCTCACCAAGCTACTTCATAATGTTGTCTCAAAACCTTAAGAGAATATTGAGCTTGTGCTAAAGTTATCACTGACTTTAACCTACATGTTAGATTGTAAGATGATCATATATTCCTATTGATGGAAACTGGTAATAATAGGAATTCTCAATAAATGCACCATGATATCTCTTGGGATTGAGACAATGTGTTCCCTTAGGTGATCCTAAGGAGGTGTATTCATGGAAACTATGGTCATAGTAATTCCTTAAGTGGAAGTTGACATAGGCTCTTTGAGAGTTAAGATATGTCAATTGAACACACTATAGGAGGATCTGTAACCCAAAAAGGGTAGAGGTAGTCTTGAAAGGCTGATAGCTTTCACCTTGTTAGACTACGGACACCAGTTCATAGGGAGACTGAACAGAATGGATAGCAGCAGGTCACGGACCCGAGCATTTGGTGTCTCGTTGTTATTTACATAGGATACTGGAGTTTAGTTGATTCTCTATAGTGGGATATTGAATCAACTTTAGAATTGGATTCTAAGGGAGTCAGTATTCCTATGTGTTCTAGTGGTCCCTACTCTGAGCTCATATACCTTGTTAGCATGTGTTATAAGGGTCAGATTGGCTCTAGATTCACTTTTGTGCATAAGGGTATTTTGGTGATTACATAAGGTTACTCAAAGGTAAGTCAACAAAGTCTCTAAACTAGGTTAATTGATTAATTAGTAGGCCCTATTGGGTTAATTAATCAATTAAGACTCGTTTTGGGCTAGATTAAGTAACTCAAGCACTTAGTGAGCTCAAGTCACACAAGCCTAGTGGAAAACCCTATAAATACCCCCTTAAGGGTTAGGGTTCATACAATTTTTTCTAAAGAGTCGTCTTCCACCTCCAAAGAGAGAAAAAAAGAGTCATAGCCTCACCTTCCCTTCCATCCCCATTGGAAAGGTATCAAGATCAAGGGTTGAGCTATTGGGCGGAAGACTTCAAGTTTACGAGACTTCTGCGATTTCGTTTTTCATATTCACTATGTGGATTTGATTAAGGAACATCCAAATATGAGGTATGGTTTTTATTAGCTCTTTCTGAATCTCTTTAAAGTTTAAAAATGATATTTTTTTCATTGTGCATAGGATTTAGAAATGGTCTAGGATAGTTATGCATGTTTTTAACCTAATCTAAGCTTGGGAAACAAAGAGATCCAGGTTTTTACCTTCACTTAATGGATGCTCATTTTAGTGTTGTTGTCTAATACCCCCTCCATCATTTCCATCATCATCTTCATCATTGTTCCTTCTCCTCTTAAAGCATTATGATGGGAACCAAAAGTACTAGTAACACTAAGGTAGTGTTTGTTTTTGGACTGAATAGAAAAAGCTAAAAAAGACCTATTGATATCAACAATTATAACTAAATTGAATAGAATGACAACAAGTTCACTTTAATTATGTTGGTTGATATCAAATAGGTTACTTTTAGTTGAATAGAAAAATCCAAATATTTTGACTTTTTCTATTCAGCCAAAAAACAAACACCATCTAAGTCTACTACTTTATTCAATCCTAATGGAGTTAAATGAAGGTTGAGAATCAATTACCTGTTGAAACAAATCTCTTATGTCTTTGCTTAAACTCTCATTATGAACTTTTTCAAACAACACTCTTTCAACATCAACACCTAATTCTCGAGTATGTGTGACAATTTGTGAATCAAGATTTTCAACGTCGTCATCTAAGTGTAGAAGCTTGACTCATCGGAAAAATCGATTATTCTCTTCTTTACCTACCTTGATTGAAATGTCAAGCAAATCAAAGTAATCTTTCTCAACAACTTTATCATTCTTGTATTTCGTACCATGTATCTTTAGTTTCATATTATAATAACAAAAAAACTAATTATTAAAGCCTAGGGTAAGCAAAGAAATTTCATTGTTTTGTGTTAACTAGAATGAATGTCCTCCAATTTCTCTCACAAGTTAAAGATGATGCGACCTATGATAGAACCTTGATAGTTAGCTTCCTCAATATAAAAGTATGGTTTCCATATATGAGCTACCATTCAATTGTAACCAAATAAATTATATGAATATTTATGTTGTAAATCTATGATAATATGATAATGAAATCAATTTTCTATTAATAAATAATGCTTACCAGTAACCATTTCTGACCTTAATGCAATTGCTACTTGATCATTGAATCTTCTCTTTGCATTTCGGAAAAGGGTAAGCTACACAATTACTCTATTATTTCTTTTCTACACATAACTATATTTTTATAATTTTTCTCATAAGAGAAATGAACTTTAAATCAAACAATACTTTTTGTTCAATTTATCAATGGGTCTAACAATTTTAAAAAATAAATTGAAATTCAAAAAATAGAACTAATCACTATAATAAATAATATACCAAAATTGATATATCATGAGTGAAGACATTACTATTTCTCCTATGCATACAACTATATATTTTTAAATTTTCTCACTAAGTAAATAAATTCTAAATTAAGTGAAACATAATTAATAAGTTAAATTCTTCAATAAATATTTTAATTTTTAAGAATTCTATGATGAATTGTATATTAAATTAAAACATTTCATAATATTGTATTCGTAATGGAGTACTAAATGTGCCAATGTAAGTTAAAATTTATTTATTATTCATTTTAAATAAAATATTAGTAACAATTATTATTTTTAAATTATAATAAAAGATAAATCAATTATGTTTTTAGAAAGATGCTAATATCCATATTTTTCTAATATATACTAAAATAATATAGATATTTTTTTTTTATAAAAAATGTAATTTATGATTTTATTATAATATTACTATTTATGTTTTCTTAAAAATATTTATGTTTTATTTTTTTTGTAATTATGAAACTATTTTTATTTTTAATTAGACTTAAATTAAATTTAATTAATATTACATAAATTGAATTTATAATATTTTTACAAAATCAAAATGGAAAAATTATTTTTAAATACAACTTATCCAAATAAGTTTTTATTTTTATTTTTTATTTTTAAAATATATTGTTAAAAATAATTTGTCAAACACTTTTGTTTTTATAAATACTAAAAAAAAAAAATCATTTTTGAACTTAAAAATAATTTTTAAAATCAATCATCAAAAAACATAGCAAAATAGACAAACCCAAAATATTTTTAACCTCTTTTTTATGTTTTTAAATATGTTTTAAAAATAATTTTTGCATATAATGTTTTAATTTAAATTAATTTTTTAAAACAATTATTTTAAAAAAAAAAAAACAATGGAAATATAGAGCCTGTTTGGTGGAGTTTTTAAAAAGAGTTTCGATTTTTAAAAACATAAAACAATTTTAAAAAATTCATAATACTGTTTGGTTATTGTTCTCTATTTCCAATTTTTAAAAACAAAGTGAAATAAAAAAAAACATATTTTAGAGAATAAGTAAAAGTTATTTTCACTAGTTTTTAAAAACAATAGAAAGGTACATACACTCTATTATTTATTTTCTACATAGAATTATTATTTTTCATTTTTTTTTTGTCATGCAAATTAACTTCAAATTCAACAAGACTTAATGCGTTAGATTTGTTAACAAGTTGTGGACCCCGCATTTTGCTCGATGCGTTCCCACTCGATGGTGAAACTCGTTTTTTTATTTATTTGGTGAATTTTTTTTTTTTTAAAGACTTGGAGTTGCCACTTATTTTTGTTTTATTTTTGAAGGGGAAAACAAAATAAGAAAGAAAAAAACCCTAAGTGTGACTCTTGAAGAAGAAAAAAATGTGTATATGAAAAATTGAGTTTGGGTCCGGGGGTCAGGTTACTTATTAGGAATGTACAGTGGTGAGCCGTAGCACCCCTCTAAGCCCGTATACGTACGGCTTCTACTAAACGAATTGAGGAAATTGTGGCAATTAATTAATTAATTAATTATGGATACCAAGAAAAATAATCAATGTACAAGTCATGATGAAAATTAATATACACAAAAATAACAATGAAATCTAATTACAAGAAAATACAAAATAAATGACGAGGAATTATGCAAAATGATTTATTGAACTAAAAAAATAAAATTAAAAAAAATAATTTTCAAGAAATTTCAAGGGATTTTATGAAGAATGATTTTGAATTAATGATTTTAATTTGTTTATTTACAAAAAAATAAGTTTCAATTTATTTCAATTAATGATTTGATTCAATTTCATTTGTATTTAATTTTCAAAAAAAAAAAGTTATTTGTACTTATTGTATCAAAAAAAACAAATTATTACAAAATTTTAATTTGGCTACAAAAATTATTTTACTTGCTTTTTTTAGAAAATAATGAATTTTTACAATTTTCTTTACAAAAGTACTTTGATTCATTTTCATTTAAAAAAATGATTTTTAGAAATTATTTAAAACAACATAACTTTATTTGCAAAAGGAATTTTAATTAAAAAGAAAAACTAAGATTTAAATCCTCTATTTCTAAAAAAAACACTTTCAATCCTATTTTAATTAAGGAAAAAAATTCATTTAAAAAAATATATATATTTTTGGACAATTTTATTAAAAATTAATTTTTGGGACAACTTTACTTACAAAACAATTTTTGGACAATTTTTATTAAACAAAGAAATTTTTGGACAATGTTATTAAAAACAATTTTTCTAATTCTATTAAAAACAATTCTTTTGGATTTTTTTCTAAATGCATTTTTCTGAATTTTTATAAATAAAAAAAACTTTCTTTTATTAAAAATAATATTTTAAAATTATTGTTTTATCAAAACACATTTACTGAATTCTTCCTCTCATTTAAACAAAATTTCTAGTTTGTTCGATGTTCAATTGTGTACACACTCAATAAATATATACAAATAAATATTTACAAGAACTAATAAAAATAAAACCAAATAAATGTGAGAAATAAAATATGTACCCAAATAAACTTAAAACAAGCTCCACGTGTCATCAATTCGTACTCAGCCAACAAGATTGCAGAATGAGTCCATGCAAAAACAAAAATAGCACAAATGTAAAAATCTAAAAATGTATAAAATTCACAATGGATATTCAAGCCTAAATTCAAACTTCAAATTAGCCCAATAAATTTCACCAATTAAAAAAATATACCCAAATTAGCAAATATATTCCAACAAAAATATCTCACATGCCAATAGTCATAGTGCAAGATTTCCCAATTAATTACCAACATACAAGCACAATTAATCAAGCCCAAATACAATAAATTAAAATAAATTTAATTAGGCCTAAATTTAATATCTCATAATCCAAGCCCAATTTTAATATGCAAACCCGTACCCTCAACCAAAATCAACCCAATTTATATTAATCCCAATTTACTATCAAAATCAAACGCAATTTAATAAGTAAATAACTAAATAAATTAAACGAACTCAAAACACCCAAACCTGCATAAATCAAACAATAATAAATATAATGGCAACAATAATAATAAAAAAACAAGACAAAATTAAATTTTTAACTAATGTTGGACCTAGTGTGAGAAATGAAGAAAATGGGGGAAAAGTGGGGATGATCGTCGGCCGGCAGTGGCTCGCCGGCGGAGACTGGCTGGCGGTCCTGCCGGCGACAATGAGGGTTGACGGATTTTTGGGAGACAAAACAAAATAAAATAAAATAAAAATAAAAATGGGAGGGAGAAAACGGGAGAAAATAGGAAGAGGGGAGAAAATGGAAAGGAAAAGAAATGGGGGAAGCCTATACAGGAGTTAGAGGAAGAAAAAAAAAACGGGGAGAAGATATGGGAGTCGGTCGTGTATGGTGTTTGGGTGGAGAAAAGAACTTTGTGGGTGTTTGTGGGTGTTTAGGTCAGAAGAAAATGGAGAGAAGTTGGGGGGAGCCAAGAATGGGGGAGTCGGCTGGAGGTATCGTTCGGGTAGAGAAAGGGTGGGAAAAAAAATGGGGGGAAAAAATGGCAGTCCTTCTTGGGAAATGGAGGGGGAAAGGGGGGAAAGGAAAATGAGGGTGCCAGCCAAAGGGAAGAAAGGAGAATGAAGGAAGAAACAAATGGGAAGAAAGGAGAGTGGAGGAAGAAAATCGGAAGAAATGAGAAATAAAATAAAATAAAAAGTTGATAGAAGAAATGTGAGGGAGCATGTGGTGACGTGGGGGTATGGGGGAGGTATGGGAGGAGAGAGAGAAAATGGGTGGGGTAGGTAGGTGGAGGAGAAAAAAGAAGAGAGAGGAGAGAGAAAAGAGGAAAGAGAAAATGAAAAATAAATAAAAATAAAACATAATATAATAATAAAAATAATAATAGTGATAATAAAATAAAATAAAATGAAAAATAATAAAAACTAATAATCAAATAGTGAGTGGGCCAAAAACATCACACATAATTGAGATTTGAAATCTAAGCACAAAATTGGGCTCGAAATTAATGTAAAAATAAAATTGGGACAAATTTTGGGGTCTCCAAATATGCCCCTCTTCAGTAGAGTTCACGAGTATAGTGAGTGTATACACAAATGAAACGAAGTGAACTTTGCCGAAGAACAAGAAAGACCACCAAATTTATCCCAGTATAACATGGGCTCTCTTAAACCAAAACAAGAACAAAGAGGCTCTGAATGCCTAAATGAATATGCACAACGACTCTAAATGCCAAAACTAAAGGAACATGGCAACTTTAAATGCCTAAATGGACAATGGCTCTGAATGCCAAAATGAAGACACGACTCTGAACGCCAAACTGAAGAAGATAATGGCTCTAAATGCCTAAAACTAGAAGACATGGATCTAAAAGCCTAAAACTAAAAAAGATGGCTCAGAATGCCTAAAACTGATGAAAGTGACTCTAAATGCCTAAAACTGGAAGAAATGGCCTTGAACACTTGTACTGAAGACATGGCTCTGAACGCCTAAAATCGAAAGAGATGGCTCTGAACGCCTAAACTAGGATAGACGACTCTGAACGCCTTAAGTTGATGAATACGACTCTGAATGCCTAAAACTGATGAAAGAAATGGCTCTGAACGCCTAAAACTAGAAAAGATAGCTTTAAACGCCTATGAAGAAAAATGGTGGTTTTGAATGCCTAAATGGTGAAAATGGATCTGGATCGTGAGCTTAAGGCTTTAAATGCTAAGAATGACTCTGGGTTATAAATGAGAAGAACAACTCTGGGTTGTGAGCTTAGGGCTCTGAATGCTAAGAATGACTCTGGATCATAAATAAGAAGAATGACTTTGGGTCGTGAGCTCAGGGCTTTGAATGTTAAGAATGACTCTAGGTCACAAATGAGAAGAACAACTTTGGGTTGTGAGCTCAGGGCTCTAAATGGATAGTCGATCAGGATTCTTTCAGGCTCGTGGTGCAGGGTCGAAACCACTCACAGGTGGCTAGAATGATGAAAATGAAACATCTTAGGGATGTGAAGGATAGGAATGACTACGGGTCGTGAGCTCAGGGCTTAGAATGCTATGAATGACTTTGGGTCATGATGCAATGAGTAGCTCAAGGTTACAATGAATGGCTCAGGGCTAAGCGAACAACTCAAGGCTATGAGCTCCAGGCTCTATGATTGATCAACTAGAAAGAGAATGAGATACACAAACTCCAGGTCATTGATTACTACTCAAAAAGTGCTATTTTATAGCTTGTAAATAACTCTTCTAAACACTTTTGAGTAGTAGTTATTACCTTTTAACTCAATTGGCATGTTAAGGACCCTTGCAATCGTTTCTAATCAAATTGTGTTAAGTTTTGATGCTTTTGATAGCTTTTTTTATCACCAAAGCAATCCAAGATTGAGGAAAGTTGTATAGAATCCATGGCAAAGCAAATGGAAGCTCATTTACAAGAATAATCCAAGCTTTGGAGCTTTATAGTCCTTTGCCAAAAGCAAATCAAGAATGCAAAGAGGGAAAACAAAGAGAGAAATCTAACATGAAGAAATTCAAGAGGACAGCAACTCTTGGACACATTTCAAGCACTTCCTAGAGTCCATTTTATACATACCATATGTCATTTCGAAGTCGAGAAGTCAGGAGTCCAACGCTTCAAACGATGCACAAATCAAAGCTGAAATGAAGAAGTTATGGTCATTGGTAGCAAATTGCACCAACTTGAAAGGCAATTTCGCAAGCTGCAAAATCACAAAGTGCTAGCTGCGAAATCAGCCTTTTGTGCGAAATGGAGACTTTCAGCTTGCGAAATTTCGCAGCTCATGTTGCATGCTGTGAAATCCACCTGAGTGCTTCCAGATATTTGCAACTGACTCTTTTAGATTTTTTTCTTTAGATATTTATTGTTTAAATCCCCATTTTCTCCTTGTAATCCACCAATCATAGGATTCCTTAGTTAGGAAGTAAGAAGAAAGGGCGAATAACCTCATATATATTTTGTAATTCTCTTTACACATGACATCTCAAGAGCTTGTTCTCAAAGACAACTTTTTGTACAGTTTTGAAGGAAGTAATACATAGAGCTTTGCTCTGCCTTACCTACTCATTTTGATTGTATTTTTCTCACTAGCCAAACAAACTCTGAGGATTTTTCCTCAGAGAATGAGTGGCTAGGCTTTTTCTTTCTTAGAGTGAAGGAAACCGAGTAAAGTTTCAAATGCAAAAATTGGAAGTTTTGTTGTTTTAGTTTTTAATGAAGAGGAAGTGTGACCCGTTAATGGTTTCTATGTTTTTAGTTAACTTAAAACACCTTTAAATCACCTAGGCCAACACTTGGTAAGGCAAGTGATCTCCGTCCATTGAGATGCCCTAGTTTATCTCTTGTGAGCCTTTGGGAGGTGGTTTAAAGGTAGGATTTTCTATAATAGCCAACACTTGGTAAGCTTTTAGACTCCAAGGAGACATCTATTAGTTATCTCTTGCGAGCTTTTGACGGGTAATCCAAGGTTAAAGATCACCTTGAATGGCCAATACTAGGTGAGAGGTATGAACCATTGCAAGATGCATCAGTGAGAGGGATTTAGTGTTTGAACCCATTAAGGGGAAGCATCTGTACCACACCGGTTCGGGAAATAACTATATGTTAAATCCCCAATGCGAGGAAAAGATTCAAGTGACCGAAACTCTATTTTTGTAATAGGAACCTGAGCCCAGTGATCCAAAAACTCCAAGAAATACTTTTCTTTGTAATTAAAATCAGTTACTATTTTTTGTTAGCTTAAAACCAACCCTTTTTCAAACCAAAGATTATGTTTTATTTTAAAGCTAACCGTGAAAAGAAAAAGCACCAATTCAGCTCTTTAACTAATATCAATTGTGAAGTGAAAACTCATCCTAGTGAACGATCTTAGAGCCACTATGCTATGCTAGCTGAGGCTATCCTAGTACATGGTGAAATAGGTTATAAATTTTGTTGATTACTCTCGTCTGAGGACCGAAATCAAGGTACACCAATTGATTGAACACCAATCAACATGACATACACTAGCTGGGTACGAAATCAAATGGCGTCGTTACCAGAGACCATTGAGATGACAAGAATCAGCTAGTACACCAATTGGGAACGAATCAGTCATACCATTCATGGGCGACCAAATGATAAAGGCTCAGCTCAAGGCTGGAAAGACTCTGGGTATTAAATAAGAAAAACGACTTTGGGTCGTGAGCTCAGGATTCTAAATGGAAAGAATGACTCTAGGTCATGGATGAAATGAACAACTCTGGGTAGTGAGCTCAAGGCTCTAAATGGAAAGAATGACTCTGGGTCATGGATGAAATGAACAACTTTAGGTCGTGAGTTCAGGGCTCTAAATGGAAAGAATGACTCTGGGCCATAAATAAGAAGAATGGCTCTAGGTCATATAAAGTGAAGAAGATGACTTTGAATGTTAAACTAAAAGAAAATGACAACTCTAAATGCTAGCAATGTGGCTTTGAACGCCAAACTAAGAGGAAAATGGTGGCTCTGAATGACAGACCGACTAATGGCTCTGAATGCCTGACTGCGAACGATGGCTCTGAGCACCAAACTGTGGAGAGATAATGGCTCTGAATGTCAGACTGTGAACGACGGCTCTGAATGCCAAACTATGAGCGACGACTTTAAATGCCAAACCGAGGAGAGGTGATGGCTCTGAACGCCTGAATGTGAACAATGACTCTAAACGCCTAAATGTGGATGATGGCTCTAAACGCCTGGATGTGAACGATGGCTTTAAACGCCAAACTGTGGAGAGGTAAAGGCCTTTGAACGCCTGAATATGAATGATGGCTCTGAACGCCCTACTGTAAAGAGATGATGACGGCTCTGAATGTCAAACTAAGGATAAACGATGGCTCTGAACGCCAAACTGAGAATGCGATTCTGAACGTCAAACTACGAACGATGGCTCTGAACGCCAGGAATAGTGAAGGGATGATGATTCTGAATGTCGAACTAAGGACAAACGACAACTCTGAGCGCCAAACTGAGGATGCGACTCTAAACGTCAAACTGTGAACGATGGCTCTGAACACCAGGAATGTCGCTCTGAAAGCCAAAAAGATGGCAACGAATGTCCGATCATAACGCCAAACTGTGAAAGGGACAATGACTCTGAACGCCAAATTGTGCAAGGATAGCAACTCTAAACGCCGAACTAGAGATGTGGCCTTAGACGCCAAAATAAGAAGTGATGGTGGCTCTAAACGCTGGAACTGAAGATGCGGCTCTGAATGCCCAACTAGAAAGGGATAGTGACTCTAAACGCCAAACTTGGTAGAATGGTGGCTCTAAACGCCAAAATAAGAAGGGATTGTGGCTTTGAACGCTGAAACTGGAGATGCAGCTCTGAACGTCAAACTGAAAAGAGATGGTGGCTCTGAATGCCGAACTGGAAAGGGATAGTGACTCTAAACGCCAAACTAGGAAGAAATGGTGGCTCTGAACGCCAAAATAAGAAGGGGTGGTGGCTCTAAACGCTGAAAGTGGAGATGCAGCTTTGAACGCCAAACTGAAAAGGGATGGTGGCTTTGAATGCCGAACTGGAAAAGGATAGTGACTCTGAATGCCAAGCTAGGAAGAAATGGTGGCTCTGAACGCTGAAACTGAAGATGTGATGATAGCTTTAAACGCCGAAACTATGAAACGATGATGGCTCCGAACGCCGAAACTTAGAATGATGATGGCTCTAAATGCCGAAACTGAGAATGATGATGGCTCTAAACGTCGAAACTGAGAAGCGATTATGACTTTGAACGCCGAAACTGTGAAATGATGGTGGCTCTGAACTCCAAAACTAAGAAGAGGTGGTGGCTCTGAACACCCAAACTGAGAAGTGATGATGGCTCTGAACGCCTAAACTAAGAAGATGGTAGCTCTAAACGCCAAAACTAAGAAGGACGACATTAAACGTCATAACTGAGAAGATATGGCGGCTCTGAACGCAAAGCAGTAAAGAAATGGTGACCCTGAATGCCCAAACTAAGAAGATATGGTGGCTTTGAGTGCCAAACCTGAGAAGAGATGTCGGCTTTGAAAGCCAAACTATGAACATGACGATGATGACTTTAAATGCCAAAACTGAAAAGCGATGATGGCTCTGAACGCCAAAACCAAGAATGATGATAGCACTCAACACCAAAACTGAGAATGATAATGGCTTTGAACACCGAAGCCGAGAATGACGATGGCTTTGAACGCCGAAACCAAGAATGACAATGGCTCTGAATGCCGAAACATAGAAGCAATGATGGTTCTGAACACCAAAACTGAGAATGATGATGGCTCTTAACGCCAAAACTGAGAAAATGTGGTGGCTCTAAAAGCCGAAATTGAGAAGTGATGATGACTCTAAACGCCGAAAATGAGAATGATGATGGCTCTAAACGCTGAAACTAATAACGATGATGGCTCTGAACGTCGAACTGAAAATGCTAATGGCTTTGAACGTTGAAACTGAGAAGAGGTGGTGGCTCTAAACGCCGAAACTGAGAAGCGATGATGGCTCTGAATGCCGAACTGAAAATGCTAATGGCTTTGAACGCCGAACTGAAAATGCTAATGGCTTTGAACGCCGAAGCTGAGAAGCGATGATGGCTCTGAACGCCGAAACTATGAAATAATGATGGCTCTGAACTCTGAGACTGAAAAGCGATGATGGCTTTGAACGCCAAAACCAAGAACAATGATGGCTCTGAACGGCGAAACTAAGAATGATGATGGCTCTGAACGCCGAAACTAATAATCAATGATGGATCTGAACGTCGAAACTGAGAAGCGATAATGGCTCTGAATGCCGAAATTGAGATTGATGATGGCTCGGAACGCCGAAACTGAGAAGTGATGATGGCTCTGAATGCCAAAATTGAGAATGATGATGTCTCTGACTGTCGAAACTGAGAAGCGATGATGGTTCTGAACGCCGAAACCGAGAACGGTGATGGCTCTGAATGCCGAAAATGAGAACGATGATGGCTCTAAACGCCGAAATTGAGAATGATGATGGCTTTGAACGCTGAAACTGAGAATCAATGAAGGCTCTGAACGCCGAAACTGAGAATGATGATGGCTCTGAACGTTGAAACTGAGAAGTGATAATGGCTCTAAACGCCAAAACTGAGATTGATGATGGTTTTGAACACCGAAACTGAGAAGCAATGATGGCTCTAAACCCCCAAACTGAGAATGATGATGGCTCTAAACGTCGAAACTGAGAAGCGGTGATGACTTTGAACACCAAAAATGAGAACGATGATGGTTCTGAACACCGAAAATAAGACCGATGATGGCTTTAAAAGCCGAAATGAGAACGATGATGCCTCTAAACGCCAAATTGAAAATGTTGATAGCTCTGAACGCCAAAACTGAGAAGAAGTGGTGGCTCTGAATGCCAAAACTGAGAAGCGATGAAGGCTCTTAACGTCGAACTAAAAATGTTGATGGCTCTAAACGCCGAAGCTGAGAAGCGATGATGGCTCTGAACGCCAAAACTATGAAACGATGGTGGCTCTGAACCCGAGACTGAAAAGTGATGATGGCCCTGAACGCCAAACTGAAATTATTGATGGCTCTGAACGCCGAAACTAAGAATGATGATGGCTCTGAACAACAAAACTAATAAGAGGTGGGGGCTTTGAACGCCGAAACTGAGAAGCGATGATGGCTCTTAACGCCGAACAGAAAATGCTAATGGCTTTGAATGCCGAAGCTGAGAAGCGATGATGGCTCTAAACGCCGAAACTGTGAAACGATAGTGGCTCTGAACCCGAGACTGAAAAGCGATCATGGCTCTGAATGCCGAAACTCAGAAGGATGATGGCTCTGAATGTCGAAACTTAGAAGCGATGATGGCTCTAAACGTCGAAACTGAGAACGATGATGGTTATGAACGCCGAAAATGAGAACGATGATGGCTTTGAACGCCGAAACTAAGAATGATGATGGCTCTAAACACCAAAGCTGAGAAGAAATGATGGTTCGAAACGTCAAAATTGAGAATGATGATGGCTTTGAACGCTAAAACTGAGAAGAAGTGGTGGCTCTGAAAGCCAAAACTGAGAAGCGATGATGACTCTAAACGCCGAAAATGAGAACGATGATGGCTCTAAACACCGAAACTGAGAACTATGATGGCTCTAAACGCCGAACTAAAAATGTTGATGGCCTTGAACGCCGAAACTGAGAATGATGATGACTCTAAACGCCACAACTCAAAAGAGATGGTGGCTCTGAACGCCGAAACTGAGAAGCGATGATGGCTTTGAACGAAGAATTGAAAATGCTAATGGCTTTGAACGCCGAAGCTGAGAAGCGATGATGGCTCTGAACGCCGAAACTGTGAAACAATGGTGGCTCTAAACACCGAGACTAAAAAGCGATGATGGCTCTGAACACTGAAACCGAGAACGATGATAACTCTGAACGTTGAAAATGAGAAAAATGATGGCTCTAAACGCCAAAACTGATAATGATGATGGCTCTGAATGTCGAAACTGAGAATCAATGATGGCTCTGAACACCGAAACTGAGAATGATGATGACTCTGAACGCCGAAACTGAGAAACGATAATGGCTCTGAACACCAAAACTGAGATTGATGATGGCTCTGAACACCGAAACTGAGAAGTGATGGGGGCTCTGAACGACAAAACTGAGAATGATGATGGCTCTGACTGCCGACACTGAGAATGATTACGGCTCTGAGCGCCGAAACTGAGAACGATGATGGTTCTTAACCCCAAAATTGAGAACGATGATGGCTCTCAACGCCGAACTGAGAACGATGATGGGTCTGAACTCCGAACTGCAAATGTTGGTGGCTCTGAACTCCAAAACTGAGATTGATGATGGCTCTGAACGCCGAAACTGAGAAGCGATTATGGCTCTGAATGCCAAAACAGAGAATGATGATGGCTCTGAACAGCGAAACTGAGAAGCGATTATGGCTCTGAATGCCAAAACAAAGAATGATGATGGCTCTGAACAGCGAAACTAAGAAGCGATGATGACTCTAAACACAAAAAATGAGAACGATGATGGTTCTGAAAGCCAAAACTGAGAACAATGATGGCTTTGAACGTCGAACTAAGAACAATGATGGCTCTGAACACCGAACTGAAAATGTTGATGGCTCTGAACGCTGAAACTGAAAATGATGATGGCTCTGAACACCAAAACTAAGAAGAGGTGGTGGCTCTGAACGTCGAAACTGAGAAGCGATGATGGCTCTTAAAGCCGAACTGAAAATGTTGATGGCTCTGAACGCCGAAGCTGAGAAGCGATGATGGATTTAAACGCCGAAACTGTGAAACGATGGTGGCTCTGAACGCCGAGACTGAAAAGCGATGATGGCTCTGAACGCTGAAACTGAGAAGGATGATGACTCTAAACACCGAAACTGAGAAGCGATGATGGCTTTAAACGTCAAAACTGAGAACGATGATGGCTTTGAACGCTGAAAATGAGAACGATGATGGCTCTGAACGCCGAAACTGAGAATGATGATGGCCCTAAACGTCGAAAATGATAAGCAATGATGGCTTTGAAAGCCGAAACTGAGAATGATGATGACTCTAAACACCGAACTGAAAATGTTAATGGCTCTGAACACCGAGACTGAAAAACGATGATGGCTCTGAATGCCAAAAATGAGAATGATGATGGCTCTGAACACCAAAACTGAGAAGCGATGATGACTCTAAACTTCGAAACTGAGAACGATGATGGCTTTGAACACCGAAAATCAGAACGATGATGGCTTTGAACGCTAAAACAAAGAATGATGATGGCTCTAAACACCAAACGTGAGAAGCAATGATGGCTCTGAAGGCCGAAACCAAGAATGATAATGGCTCGGAATGCTGAAACTCAGAAGCAATGATGGTTTTGAACACCGAAACTGAGAACGATGATGGCTCTAAATGCCGAACTGAAAATGTTGATGGCTCTGAATGCCGAAACTGATTATGATGATGGCTCTAAACGCCAAACTGAGAAAATATGGTGGCTCTGAACGCCGAAACTGAGAAGAGATGATGGCTTTGAACGCCGAACTGAAAATGTTAATGGCTCTGAACGCCGAAGCTGAGAAGCGAAGATGGCTCTAAACGCCGAAACCGAGAACGATAATGGCTTTGAACACCGAAAATGAGAACTATGATGGCTCTGAACGCCAAAATTGAGAATGATGATGGCTCTGAACGCCGAAACTGAGAATGATGATGGCTTTGAACACCGAAAATGAGAACAATGATGGCTTTGAACGCCAAAACTGAGAATCGATGATCGCTCTGAATGCCGAAATTGAGAATGATGATGGCTCTAAGCGTCGAAACTAAGAAGCGATGATGGCTCTAAACGCCAAAACTAAGAATGATTATGGCTCTTAACCTCGAAACTAGGAAGCGATGATGACTCTGAACACCAAAAAATGAGAACGATGATGGCTCTAAACGCCGAAATGAGAACGATGATGGCTCTGAACCTTGAGCTAAAAATGTTGATGGCTCTGAATGCCGAGATTGAAAAGCGATGATGGATCTGAACGCTAAAACTAAGAATCAATGATGGCTCTGAACACCGAAACCGAGAATGATGATGACTCTGAATGCCGAAACTGAGAAGCGATAATGTCTCTAAACGTCGAAATTGAGAACGATGATGGCTTTGAATGTTGAAAATCAGAACGATGATGGCTTTGAACGCCGAAACAAAGAATGATGATGGCTCTAAACGCCAAATGTGAGAAGCAATGATGGCTCTGAACGCCGAAACCGAGAATGACAATGGCTCGGATCGCCGAAACTCAGAAGCAATGATGGTTCTGAACGCCAAAACTGAGAACTATGATGGCTCTTAACGCTGAACTGAAAATGTTGATGGCTCTGAACACCGAAACCGAGAATGATGATGGCTCTAAACGCCAAAACTGAGAAAATATGGCGGCTTTGAATGCCGAAACTGAGAAGAGATGATGGCTTTGAACACCGAACTGAAAATGGTAATGGCTCTGAACGCCGAAGCTGAGAAGCGATGATGGCTCTGAATGCCGAAACTGTGAAACAATGGTGGCTCTAAACGCCGAGACTGAAAAGCGATGATGGCTCTGAACGTCAAAACTAAGAACGATGATGGCTCTAAACGTTGAAAATGAGAACGATGATGGCTCTGAACGCCGAAACTGAGAATGATGATGGCTCTGAACGCCAAAAATGAGAACAAGGATGGCTTTGAACGCAGAAACTGAGAATCGATGATGGCTCTGAACGCAAAAACTAAGAATGATGATGGCTCTAAACGCCAAAACTAAGAAGCGATGATGGCTCTGAACGCCAAAACTAAGAATGATTATGGCTCTGAACGCCGAAACTAAGAAGCGATGATGACTCTAAACACCGAAAAATGAGAACGATGATGGTTCTGAACGCCGAAATTGAGAACGATGATGGCTCTAAACGCCGAAACTGAGAATCAATGATGGCTCTGAACGCCGAAACTTAGAATGATGATGGCTCTTAACGCCGAAACTGAGAAGCGATAATGGCTCTAAACGGTGAAACTGAGATTGATGATGCCTCTGAACGCCGAAACTGAGAAGCGATTATGGCTTTGAAAGCCAAAACATAGAATGATGATGGCTCTGAGTGCTGAAACTAAGAAGTGATGATGACTCTGAACACTGAAAATGAGAACGATGATGGTTCTGAAAACCGAAACTGAGAACGATGATGGCTTTGAACGCCGAACTGAAAATGTTGATGGATCTGAACGCCGAAACTGAGAATGATGATGGCTCTGAACACCAAAATTGAGAAGATGTGGTGGCTTTGACGTCAAAACTAAGAAGCGATGATGGCTCTTAAAGCCGAACTGAAAATGTTGATGGCTCTGAACGCCGAAGCTAAGAAGCGATGATGGTTCTAAACGCCGAAACTGTGAAACGATGGTGCTTCTAAACGCCGAGACTGAAAAGCGATAATGGCTCTGAACGCCGAAACTAAGAATGATGATAGCTCTGAACACCGAAACTTAGAAGCGATGATGACTCTTAACGTGAAAACTCAGAACGATGATGGCTGTGAAAGCCGAAAATGAGAACGATGATGGCTCTGAACACCGAACTGAAAATGTTGATGGCTCTGAACGCCGAAACTGAGAATGCTAATGGCTCTGAATGCCGAAACTGAGAATCAATGATGGCTCTGAATGCCGAAACTTAGACTGATGATGGCTCTGAACGCCAAAACTAAGAAGCGATAATGGCTCTAAACGCTGAAACTAAGATTGATGACGACTTTGAACGGTGAAAATGAGAAGGATGATGGCTTTGAACGCCGAACTGAGAACGATGATGGCTCTTAACACCGAACTGAAAATGTTCATGGCTCTAAACGCCGAAACTGAGAATGATGATGGCTCCGAACGCCAAAACTTAGAAGAGGTGGTGGCTCTGAACGTTGAAACTGAGAAGCGATGATGGCTCTGAACGTTGAAACTGAGAAGCGATGATGGCTCTTAAAGTCGAACTGAAAATGTTGATGGCTTTGAACGCCGAAGTTGAGAAGCGATGATGGCTCTTAAAGCCGAACTGAAAATGTTGATGGCTCTGAACGTCGAGACTGAAAAGCGATGATGGCTCTGAATGCCGAAACTGAGAAGGATGATGGCTCTGAAGGCCGAGACTGAAAAGCGATGATGGCTCTGAACGCTGAAACTGAGAAGGATGATGACTTTGAACGCCGAAACTAAGAAGCGATGATGGCTTTGAACGTCAAAACTGAGAACGATGATGACTTTGGATGCCGAAAATAAGAACGATGATGGCTCTGAACACCGAAATTGAGAATGATGATGGTTCTAAACGCCGAAATGAGAAGCGATGATGGCTCTGAACGCCGAAACTAAGAATGATGATGACTCTAAATGTCGAAAGTGAGAAGCGATGATGGCTCTGAACGCCAAAACTAAGAATGATGATGGCTCTGAACGCCGAAACTGAGAAGCGATGATGACTCTTAACACCGAAACTGAGAATGATGATGGCTCTGAACGTTGAAAATGAGAACGATGATGGCTATGAACGCCGAAACTGAGAACGATGATGGCTCTTAACGCCGAACTGAAAATGTTGCTGGCTCTAAATGCCAAAACTGAGAATGATGATGGCTTTAAACGCCAAAAGTGAGAAGAGGTGGTGGCTCTGAACGCCGAAACTAAGAAGCGATGATGGTTCTGAACGCCGAACTGAAAATGTTGATGGCTCTGAACGCCGAAGTTGAGAAACGATGATGGCTCTGAACACCGAAACTGTGAAACAATGGTGGCTCTGAACGCCAAGACTTAAAAGCGATGATGGCTCTAAACGTTGAAACTGATAAGCGATGATGGCTCTAAACGCCGAAACTGAGAATGATGATGGCTTTGAACGCTGGAACTGAGAAGCGATGATGGCTCTAAACGCCGAAACCGAGAAGATAGTGGCTCTGAATGCTAAAAGGAAAATGTGACTCTAAACGTCAAACAGAAATGAGATGTGATGACTCTAAATGTCAAGCTGAAAATGTAAGGAGATATTGGAAGGGAAATATGCCCTAGTATAGCATGCCTCTATAACTCTCGATCCACAGGAAATGTCCGAAAGAGACTCTGTGAGTCTCAAAAGATGTTTCGTTGATGAGTCGGAATGATCAAATTAAATGTAAGTATGAACTCACAATCCATCTTACTAAATCACGAGGCCTGATGGTGTGTTACAATAAGTTGGACGCCTCTAACTCAGCAAACTCTGTTGGAGGAACCCATCGTCATCTCAAAGGAGTGATCCAATGAGGAGTGTCAAGAGAATAGTCCATTGCGGTAACTACTGCTACCTTAACACAAAAATCTACTAAAAAATCATGGATAATGGGGTAGTCAAAACCCAGAAGGTTGTGCTCCTCTGGAGGCTCATCTCAGCAAAAATCATCGAAACTATGGCTAGTAACGCAAATAAACATCCCTCGGTCGAATAATGGAGATTGTGACAAGTCTGTGAGAACACAATCATCTCCACAACTAAAAGAGGGAAATATGCTCCAGTATAGCAACTGGGCATCCAGTCTGCCCTGATGACTCGAGAATAGCTCCAAGGGATGTGTAAGATATCTGACATGTACTTCACTAAAATGATGATATGGTAGGCTATGCATCTGAGGTAACTCCATCCAAGAATCACGACAATATCAAAAAGTACGAGCTCGACTGAATGACTCATGAAAGGTTCTACTAGAGAACCAGGACAAAATGAAAGCAAATCATCAGCCCGGTGTGTATCTCATAAGTTGGGATGATCATGCAAATCAATGGCGACCTACAAATCTCAACCAAAACGGAAATATGCCCTAATATGGCATCAGATGTGTGGTAGGTCAAAAAACCAGATGTCACCAAATCATCCATCACCAAGTGTGTGATCCCGGCCATCCATGTCCACAGCTGAATCGAATCAACAGATCAAAGAAAAGTCTCCCAAAAAGAAAAACATGATGACATCCAAATGCCGAAAGGTGTGAGTCTGATTGAATGGCTGAAGAAAGGCTCCCTTGGGAGATCATGATAAGATAGCAAGCAGGACATCATCTCGGCGTGTATCTCATAGGTGGGAACGATCCTGCAATTCCATGAGGATCTATAAATCTCAACCGGAAAAGAAATATGCCCCAGTATGGAATCAGAAGTGGAATAAGTCGAAAATCAAACAACATCAAATCATCCATCATCAAATGTGTGATCTATGTCACCCAAATCCACAGTTGGATCAAACCCAAACATCAACAAGACGTATCCCGAAAGAAGAAGCATGATGATATCTAAATGCCAAAAGGTGTGAGCCTGATTGAATGGCCCAAGAGAGACTCCACTGAGGGATCACGGTAAGATAACAAATAGGTCATCGTCTCGGTGTGTATCTCATAAGTGGAAATGATCATGCAACTCCATAAAGATCTACAAATTTCAATTGAAAGGGAAATATACCCCAGTATGGCATCAGATGTATGGTAGATCAGAAAATCGGATAACCCCAAATCATCCATCATCAAATGTGCAATCCCAGTCATCCATATGCACAACTGAATTGAGTCCAAACATCAAAGAGGCGTCTCCCAAAAGAAGAAGCATGAGGACATCTAAATATCAAAAGTGTGGGCCTGACTGAATGGCCCAAGAGAGGCTCCACTAAGGGATCATGATAAGATAACAAACAAGTCATCGTCTCGGTGTGTATCTCGTAAGTGGAAATGATCATACAATTCTATGAAGATTTACAAATCTCAACTGAAAGGGAAATATGCCCTAGTATGGCATTAAATGTATGGTAGATCGAAAAATTGAACAATTTCAAATCATCTGTCATCAAATGTGCAATCCTAGTCATCCATATCCACAACTGAATCGGCTCCAAACATCAAAGTGGCATCTCCCAAAAGAAGAAGCACGAGGATATTTAAATATCAAAAGTGTGGGTTTGACTGAATGGCCTAAGAGAGGCTCCACTAGGGGATCATGATAAGATAAAAAACAGGTCATCGTCTTGGTGTGTATCTCGTAAGTGGAAATGATCATGCAATTCCATGAAGATATACAAATCTCAACTGAAAGGGAAATATGCCCCAGTATGGCATCAGATTTATGGTAGATCGAAAAATCGGAAAACCTCAAATCATCCGTCATTAAATGTGCAATCCCAGTCATCCATATCCACAACTGAATCGGATCTAAACATCAAAGAGGCGTCTCCCAGAAGAAGAAACATGATGATATCTAAATATCAATCAAATCTCAAATACCTGTCCAAGTAGGGGTTGTCGAAGACGATATCTGATCCCATGGCCTCAGTGTGGTCTTAAGACACTGGATGTAATGTAGGTTAGGGTGATAAAATAATAGAAATGAAGGGAAACTAGGCCCAAATACCTAATGATAAAAAACTCATGTCCTCATGCATAAAATGCAACATGTATAGAAAAGCTCATGAGTCATGACCTAAGGATGCACAATGTGAATATAATATTAATAATGAGACGATGAAACAAATCAAACTGATAATGAGATATGTAAGAATGATGCAAAAAAAATATCAAACCTAGAATAGGTCAGTGTAAGAAAAGAACAAAGGGGTAAAGCGAATGGGATGAATCACAAGCAATGACAGGAATGATAGCGAAATAAAGAATATACGAAAAAAAGTAATGATCAACTCAAGTCAAACATGGAGTGAAGTCACATCAATAATGAATGTAATAATGGAAAAGACAATGACCCAGAGTCCCTAGGAGAAGGTCACTCATCTTACTCTCAAAGAAATATGACAAAGTGAATACAAAGAAAATAGGATCTTAGAAAGCTCACATAGGAACTCTCAACAACAAACATACTCGATAAAATGACCCTCAGATATCAATATACATGCTCAATAATGGAGAATACTATGCACATACACACATGTGGTTTTTTTTTCTTTTTTTTTTCATCAATTTTTTTCCAATTTTTTTTCAATTTTTTTTTTCAGTTTTTTTTTAATTTTTTATTTATTTTTATTTTTACATATACACAAATACACATACCCTGAACATAAACAAATGAACCCCAAATATGATATCAATAATGAATAGACACACTCCCAAGTGCTAAGGTAACAAAAAACTCTCTCTAACAAGATGACCTTCTCAAACTAAGGATCTCTGAATCAATGTCCGTGGGATAGATAGTGAAAATGATGTGACTATCCTCCATGTAATGAACTGAGGAGGATCATCACTCAGGGTGGAGAGAATATGAAGCAAAACAAGCAATACATAGAATAAAGAAGAAGAGATGAAGAACACAACTAATAAGATATGATGGAATGCAGTAGTGTGATGGTAGAAAAAAATAATAAGAGAAAGATGTCCCCATAGGCCCAAGGCTCACGAAACTCCTAAATAAAGCATGCATACACTAAAGGGCCCCTATCCCGGTGTAAAAATGTAAGCAAGACAATAAGAAAGAAAAGTTATAATGCACATGTGAGGCTCAATGGGCTAGCAACGATTTGTATGTCAAAAGGGACTAACAAGGTATATGGCTAACCAAAATGATGGCCACCCATCCTATGACCATGTCTCAAACATAATATTTCTTCGGTTGATCTACGTTAGTTGGCTTCAAGAATCGGTTTCTATCTAGATCCATCAACCATGCAATGCCCTCTGGGGTCAACTCTCTAATGAAGTAAGGTCCACTCCAATTGGGTCTAAATTTCCCTCTAGGATCTCTTATCAATCCTCTAATGACCCTCAAGACTGAGTCACCCTTCTATAATGGTCTTTCAACAATCTCTGCTATCTTCCCTTGCCAATGACAGATGAAAGAAGAAATGAACTCATCTGATCTCTGTTTGAAACCCTCAAGCTCTCTCCTCGACACATCTACAATAGTGTTAACTGAAAACTGTCACAGAAACTCCTAAACTAAGTCATCCCATGTCCTGCGTCGCGATGACTCCAAATATGCGAACCAATGTCGGGTTGCGTGATTACTACTCAAAAAGTGCTATTTGATAGCTTATAATTAATCCTTTTAAACACTTTTGAGTAGTAGTTTTGGCCTTTTAACTCAATTGGCATGTTAAGGACCCTTGAAAGCAATTTTAATCACTTTGTGTAAGTTTTGGTGTTTTTGTTAGTAATTTGATCACCAAAGCAATTCAAGTCTGAGGAGAGTTTTGAGGAATCTTGGGTAAAGCTTAGAAGTCATTTTCCAAGAGTAAATCCGGATTGCAAGGAGAAAAAGTAAAGAGAATCTGCCAAGAAGCATATTCTTGATGACAGTCGTAGTAGCCACTTTTGGAGCACTTTCTGAGGTCCAATTGATGCATGCTATATACCATTTCAAAGCTCAGGAAGTCAACAATCCAATGCTTTAAACGGTGTGCAATTCGGAGTTGAAACGAAGAAGTTGTAGCCTTTGCAAGCCAATCACTCCCAGCTGAAGGAAGCATTTTCCAAAGTGTTGCGAAATCACCCTTTTGCTGCGAAGTGATTCCGCAGCCTTTTTGTACAGTAGGGTGTATTTCCTTCTGAAGGTGCCCGATATATGCCGCAAGCTGGAAGCTGAGAACCTCAAGGTGGAAGCCAACTTCGCAACCCTGCGAAGATAGCATGTTGTTGCGAAATGATTTCGCAGCCCTTCTTGAGTGTCTGCGAAATCTCGCAGACACCATTTTTTCTTGCGAAATGGTTCCTGGAGCATCCCGATATTTGCTACCGACATTGGGAGATATTTTACATCAGATTTTTATTGTCTAAATCCCAAAATACTCCTTGTAAGCCACCAATTACAAGATTCCTTAGCTTTTAAGTTAGTAAAAAAGAGTAAATATCTATGTAATAATTAGTTTTATATTATATTCATATATATACCTCTCGGGAGCCTGTTCTCAGGGAGGAGATCCTTTTGTAAAGTTTTGGGTAAGCAAGTAAAGTTCAGTTCTTTGTATTGTCTTACCTTCTCACTTTGTATTTTTATTTTCTTACTAAGTTATGAACTCTCTGAGGAGTTTTCCCCAGAGAATGAGTAACTAAACATCTAGTTCCTTGGAGCTCAGGTTGCCGGGGAAGGTTCCAAGTGCAAGAATGCAAAGCTTTGTGGTTTTAGCTAGTAATGAAGAGGAAGTGAAATCCTTTAGTGATTTCTATGTTTTTAGTTAACTTAAAACACCTTAGAGTCACCTGGGCCAACACTTGGTAAGGCAAGTGATTTCCAACCATGGAAATGCACTAGTTTACCCCTTGCGAGCCTCTGGAATGTGACTTTAGGGTAGGATTTTCTAGAATAGCCAACACTTGGTAAGCTTTTGGACTCCAAGGAGACATCCATTAGTTATCTCTTGCGAGCTTGAGACGGGTAATCCAAGGTTAAAGATCACCTTGAATGGTTAAGGCTTAGTGAGAGGCTTAAACCATTGCAAGTTGCATCAATGAGAGAATTAAAGTGAAATCTAATTGAAGGATGTATCTGTACAACACCGGTTAGAGAATTGACTATATGTTGAATCTCTAACGCGAGGAAATGAACCATTTGACCGGAGCCGTGTCTTTTGCATGAGGAACCACCCCAGTGAACCTAACTCTCGAAGGAATTTTTTTCTTCCTAAGTTATTCCCATTACTTATTGTGTTAGTTAGTTTAAGTCTAAATCTTCACCAATCAAAGTTTGTGTTTTATTTCTTAAGCTAACCTTGAAATGAAACAAAACCAATTCACTTTGAATTGATATCATTGATAGCTTGTTAATCCTTCCCAGTGAACGATCCTAGAGCCGCTATACTATAGTAGCTTTGTCTTTGCTACCCTAGTATATAGTGTTATAGGTTATAAATTTTGTTGATTACTCCCTCATTCAAGGAGCACCAGCTGGACACGAACCAACTGAGACACCAATTGGGCACGAATCATTGCGCCACTCAGAGATAAAGGAAACATGGTGATCATCTGTGACTCGTCTAACCCATGGGCCCTCATCACAATACTGTAGAGTCGAAGATGAATGTAGAGACAACCAACGCCCGTGTACCTCTCAATGTCAAGCATCCTGAACTTGGCTAATAGACTGACCAATGGTATACTATCAAGATCATCCCAAGTCGATGAACTGTCAGATACTCTCAATTGCCTCATACATTGCTCAATACGATCCATACATGCATGAGTATCCTCAAGGACCGTGGTCTGGACTACTGCAAACGGGGCAACCTCAGAATGACCATGTGATATATAGGGTGGGGCCTATGACACTATTGGAACAGGTGGCAGTGGTGGAGGTGGCAATGAGTCATAAGGTGTCTCATCATGAGCTATGGGTTGTCTACTCTACTGACTGCCTATCTCTTGCCTGAGATTGGCCAAGGCCTCCTTAATAGAAGCCATGGAGGTCGTGAACTGGTCAACTGTGACAATCTGCTGATCGATGCCTGATCTCTTGGAAAATTGAACTGGGCTCCCTTCTACTCTGACCCAAAATGGTAATCCACATTGAGAATGAAGGACCAATCCTGAAGAGCATGAAGCATGAAGCATGAGATATGGTATGCACAGGGAAAACATGGAAGAAATTCTAGTCTGAACTGGAATGAGTAAGGCATCAAAGTGTAGAAGGATTGTCCAACTATAACTCAAACCCGTACTGATCTCTATGCACTCTCAACTGGAGACCAAATGAGGGAGTACTAGACTCAAAGTGTAACCAAAGAGTCTCTGAAGGCCCTTAGATGCACCCACATGTAGAGAGGAAATCCTGATCAAATGATCTAAGGCTCAACCTATAAGGTCAAGGTGGCTCTAAGAAGAAGTGAAGTGGACTTTAAAGGATTCCTAGCAGAAGCGATCATACCCTCCGGTGGTACGCAACCCTCTGCACACCTCCGAAGAGACGGGGCGCTTCCATGCAAGGTGGTCATCACCTCCACACATGCACTACCTCGACATCCCAGGGAGTTTCCTATAGTGAAATCTCTTGCAACTCTAAGCACTCGGTAGTCAATTAAAGTGCATAGTGAGCGATGTGGGTGCATCCGAAAATCCTATCAAACTAAGCAAAGAGAAAACACACTAGTCACACAAATATCCTGAAATCTAGCTCTGGGCTATACAGGTCTTCAAAGATCGGACTCCAATCAGCATCAATGTGTCGGCCTCCTCTAGAATGCTCCCAAACATCGATATAGCTCATCACTAGACCCTACTCTTAACTGCTAGCTTGGTCGAAGAGCAAACAAAGTAACAAGTCTTATATCAAATAGGAGATCAAGGGAAACAAGGTCGATTGAGACTAGGGGGTTGGAGGTAAGGGGATATATGTGTGTCCCACACAGACAAACAATATAGCCATCACATAGAAGAAAGCAGTCATGCAAATAACAGGTATATCACTCATATCTACACACAAGCTAGGCAAAAATATGATAAGCAATATGGGAATATAACAAGAATAAACAATATGTTGAGATAAACAAGTCAATCAATGTAATCAACATGTCAACATCACAAATGAACATAACAGCCAAATATGTATCACAGATAAACATATCAAAGCTCTCAACGTGTAATCAACAACCAATCATACCGAGACACATAGAGAGGGGTATCCATTGATCGACCAATCAAACGCCACATTTCCCTCAACTTGAGTTCAAGTTTGACCCTCTAAACACTCCCAAGTGGAGTCACTATTTTGTGGACCCTGCATTTTGCTTGATGCGTTCGCACTCGATGGTAAAACTCTTTTTTTATTTATTTGGAGAAAATTTGATTTTTTTTAAAAAAAGACTTGGAGTCACCACTTAGTTTTGTTTTATTTTTGAAGGAAAAAACAAAATAAGAAAGAAAAAACCCTAAGTGTGACTCTTGGAGAAGAAGAAAAAAAACAGGTCTATGAAAAGCTGAGTTTGGGTCCGGACGTCAAGTTACTTATTGGGAAGGTACGGTGGTGAGCTGTAGTACCTCTCTAAGCCCCTATACGTATGGCCTCTGTTAAACGAATTGAGGAAATTGTGGCAATTAATTAATTAATTATGGATACTAAGAAAAATAATCAATGAACAAGTCATGGTGAAAATTAATATACACAAAAATAATAATGAAATCTAATTACAAGAAAATAAAAAATAAATGATGAGGAATTATGAAAAATGATTTATTGAACTAAAAATATAAAATTTAAAAAAAATAGTTTTCAAGAAATTTCAAGGGATTTTATGAAGAATGATTTTGAATTAATGATTTTAATTTGTTTATTTACAAAAAAAGAAGTTTCAATTTATTTTCAATTAATGATTTGATTCAATTTCATTTGTATTTAATTTTCAAAAAAAAGTTATTTGTACTTATTGTATCAAAAAAAAAAATTATTACAAAATTTTAATTTGGCAACAAAAATTATTTTACTTGATTTTTTTTTAGAAAATAATGAATTTTTACAATTTTATTTTAAAAAGTACTTTGATTCATTTTCATTTAAAAAAAAGTGATTTCTAGAAATTATTTATAACAACATAACTTTATTTGCAAAAGGAATTTTAATTAAAAAGAAAAACTAAGATTTAAATCCTCTATTTCTAAAAAAAAACACTTTTAATTCCATTTTAATTAAGGAAAAAAATTCATTTAAAAAAACATATATTTTTGGACAATTTTATTAAAAATTAATTTTTGGGACAACTTTATTTACAAAACAATTTTTGGACAATTTTTATTAAACAAAGAAATTTTTGGACAATGTTATTAAAAACAATTTTTCTAATTCTATTAAAAACAATTCTTTTGGATTTTTTTCTAAATGCATTTTGTTTGGATTTTTATAAATAAATAAAAAACTTTCTTTTATTAAAAATAATATTTCAAAATTATTGTTTTATCAAAACACATTTACTAAATTCTTCCTCTCATTTAAACAAAATTTCTAGTTTGTTTGATGTTCAATTGTGTACACACTCAATAAATATATATATGAATAAATATTTACAAAAACTAATAAAAATAAAACCAAATAAAAGTGAGAAATAAAATATGTACCCAAATAAATTTACAACAAGTTCCACGTGTCATCAATTCGTACTCAACCAACAAGATTGCAGAATAAGTCCATGTAAAAACAAAAATAGCACAAATGTAAATATCTAAAAATGTATAAAATTCACAATGGATATTCAAGCCCAAATTCAAACTTCAAATTAGCCTAATAAATTTCACCAATTAAAAAAATATACCCAAATTAGCAAATCACAACAAAAATATATCACATGCCAATAGTCATAGTGCAAGATTTCCCAATTAATTACCAAAATACAAGCACAATTAATCAAGCTCAAATACAATAAATCAAAATAAATTCAATTAGGCCTAAATTTAATATCTCATAATCCAAACCCAATTTTAATATGCAAACCTGTACCCTATACCAAAATCAACCCAATTTATATTAATCCCAATTTACTATCAAAATCAAACACAATTTAATAAGTAAATAACTAAATAAATTAAACGATCTCAAAACACCCAAACCTATATATATCAAACAATAATAAATATAATGACAACAATAATAATAATAAAAACAAGACAAAATTAAATTTTTTACTATGTTGGACCTGGTGTGGGAAATGAAGAAAATGGGGGAAAAGTAGGGATGATCATCGGCTGGCAATGGCTCATCGGCGGCGATTGGCCGGTGGTCCTGTCGACGATAGTGAGGGTTGACGGATTTTTGGGAGACAAAACAAAATAAAATAAAATAAAAATAAAAATGGGAGGGAGAAAACGGGAGAAAATGGGAAGGAAAGAGGAGAGAAAATGGAAAGGAAAAGAAATAGGGGAAGCCTGTGCGGGAGTTGGGAGAAGAAAAAAAGAAAAAAAATGGGGAGAAGAGATGGGAGTCAGCCGTGTATGGCGTTCGGGTAGAGAAAGGGTGGGCAAAAATGGGGGGAAAATGGCAGCCCTTCTTTGGAAATGGGGGTGCCAAAGGGAAGAAAGGAGAGTGGAGGAAGAAAATCTGAAGTGAGGAGAAATAAAATAAAATGAAAAGATGATAGAAGAAAGGTGAGGGGGCATGTGGTGACGTGGGGTATGTAGGTGGAGGAGAAAAAGGAAGAGAGAGGAGAGAGAAAAGAGGAAAGAGATATTGAAAAATAAATAAAAATAAAACATAATATAATAATAAAATAAAAATAAAAATAAAAATAAAAATAGTAATAATAAAATAAAATAAAATGAAAAATAATAAAAACTAATAATCAAATAGTGAGTGAGTGGGTAAAAAACATCACACATAATTGGGATTTGAAATCTAAGTATAAAATTGAGTTCAAAATTAATGTAAAAATAAAATTGAGATAAATTTTTTGTCTACATAAGTTTATTAATTTTTAAAAATAACTAAAAAAAACTTAAATAATAAACTCATTAATATCATAATGTAATAAAAATATAATTTTTTTAACATATAATAAAATAGTATATTTAAAAAAATTATTTTTAAATACAACTTATCCAAATAAGTTTTTTTTTTTTTTTTAAAAAATAATTTGTCAAACATTTTTATTTTTATAAATACTAAAAAAAAATATTCTTGAACTTAAAAATAATTTTTAAAATCGATCAGTAGAAAATGTAGCAAAATAGACAAACCCAAAATATTTTGAACCTCTTTTTTATGTTTTTAAATATGTTTTAAAAATAATTTTATATGTAATGTTTTACTTTATATTAATTTTTTAAATTAATTATTTAAAAAAAAACAATTGAAATATAGAGCGTGTTTGGTGGAGTTTTTAAAAAGAGTTTTCTATTTTTAAAAACATAAAACAGTTTTTAAAAATTCATAATACTGTTTGATTATTGTTCTCTATTTCCAATTTTTAAAAATAAAGTGAAATAGAAAATACATTTTAGAAAACAAGTAAAAGTTATTTTCACTAGTTTTTAAAAACAATAGAAAGACAAATACACTCTATTATTTATTTTCTACATAAAATTATTATTTTTCAATTTTTTTTGTCATGCAAATTAACTTCTAATTAAACAAAACTTAATGCCTTAGATTTATTAACAAGTTTATTAATTTTTAAAAATAACTAAAAACTTAAATAATAAACTCATTAATATCAAAATATAATAAAATATAATTTTTCTAACATATAATAAAATAATATATTTTCTGCTAAAAATATAACTTATGATTTTATTATAATATTACTATTTATGTTTTATTAAAAATTATATATATATATATATATATATATATATATATATATATATATATATATTAATTTATTTGTAATTCCAAAATTATTTTCATTTTCAATAAGACTTCAATTAAATTTAATTAATTAATATTATTTAAATTAAATTTAAAATGCTTTTACAAAATGAAAATAAAATTCTTTTTAAAAAAAAATTATTCAAACAAGTCTTTTTGTTTTTTATTTTTAAAATCCTTTTATAAAAGTAAATTACAAATATCTTTAATTTTATAAAACATTAAATTTTTTTTTATTCTTTAACTTAAAAAATTTTTCTAAAAAAAGCATGAGAAATCACCATCAAACAAAAAATTCAAATAAAATAATTAAAGTACTTATTTAACTTGTATTAAAAATGAATATTAAAATTATTTTTATCTTATATAAATTTTTGTTTCATGCAATAAAAAAATTATTTCATAATTCAAAAAATATATTTATCTTTAACTCACATATAATTATAAATTTAATTTTTATTTTCTAATAAGAATTAATTATTTATAAATTAATTTTATAAAATTTTTATAAAATAAAAATAATATGTTGTCTTTAAAACCAATACAATTCTTTTATTCAAACAAACTTCTTGTTTTTTGTTTTAAAAAACTATTTTTTAAAATATCTTGTCAAACACTCTAATTTTTAAAAAATACCGCCAAACATACCCTATGTTTTTAAAAACTCAAAATTGTTTTTTTCTTCCTTTTTTTTTTTGTCCTTGTAGAATTCAATTACCAAACAGCCCTAATTATTTTCAAAATTTTCATCAGAGAAAATTGTCTGCTAAAACACTGTAGAAAAGGTCAGACCTGAGAATGTAAAAAGTGTAGGACGTGGCGATGGGCCAGATGGAGACTATTCCGAAAAAGCATGTGAAAGAAAAATTTTTCTTTAATTGTCTCACGCGGATGGGTATGTAACAGAGATTGAAAATGATGTCGTCATTATTTCCGTTTGCCTTTTCCCTTTCCATTCAACAAGGACCCAGCACCGGCAGCTGCGGCAGCACTGGGTTTTATGGGAATCAGATCCCTCAGTATTTTATTTTACCCGGTTGATTGAGTCATTCATTTCACCCCATCTTTTTTTATTGTAATCATCGCAGGCGCAAAGACTTCGAATTCTATGCTTCCAAAGTAATTCATAATGTTCTAAGTTTTGTAAGTTCCTTTTCTTCCTCCCCTTCCCCCCCTTTCCGCCCAATCAACAACTCAAAAATCTCAGGCAGAAAGCGTGATTCAAAGTTGCCTTTGTTTTCCCTCTCCTTTTTCGTTTGTGGGTTTTTTTTTTTTCTTTCTTTAAATTTTTTGGATGTATTTCATATTAAGAAAAGTTGATTTGTGTGTTTCCTTTGTTGACCGAGTTGGTCTTAGTCACAGATATTTTCACTTCCATCCATGGCTGCTGATATATCTCCAAATTCTTCTTGATGCTGCGGAAGATATTGTTGAAATAGGAAAAACTAGTTGGAGAGATCAATTGTTGCTCTGATTTGATTTTGATTGAAGAGGGATGGGTTCATTCATGGGGCATGTTCTGCCAGGAACGCTGTTTCTAGCAGTGGGTTTGTGGCACATATGGAGCGCAGTGGTGAGATTTGTGATGAACCCAAAGGGGTTTCAGGTTCGGGTTTGGAACCCTGTGTCTGGTTTTGATGGAAGGCTTAGATACTTGGAGCTTTATGTGGTGGCAATCGGAGCTTTTATTGATATGTGCATAGAGCTTTTGTATTCAACTCATCTCCAGTTCTTTGTGAATGGGGTCTTGAACCCATCTCACATGAATGACTTTGAGCACTCTGGGATGCTTCTCATGTTCTTTATTTTCGGGGTCGTCGCCTTGCTCTCTCAGCAAACCGGGTTGGTATTTGTTTTGTGTTTACTTTTGATTTTCTTCCTCCTTTTTGCTTTGGTGTTGTGCAATTTTATCACTATATGTTTAGGTTTTGGTTTCTCTGGAAAAAAAAAAAATATCATGGAGGAACAGGTTTGGACATTTTAATTTGATTTGTTTTTGGTGAATTTTGAATCATAAATAATGGTGGAGATGTGGTGATCTGGTAAAAGTTTCCAGGTTTCAAAATTTTGGAATGGCAATGTCTAGTATTACAAATGGCAATGATGGCAATGACTAGTTGTGAATTGCTTTTCGATTACTTTTTTGAGTGCAAAGGGGAATTGGTAGTTGGACTAAGAAATGTTAGCATTGTTATTTTCACTGTGAAATTGCATTTATATTACACTATCACGTATAATTTGTAGACCTTTTGCTTGTCTCATGTAAGGTCCAAGATGAAATACCACATCATACTTCATTTTGTGTTTCCATATGATTGCAATTGTCAATGCAGGAGGTGGTGCCCCAAATTTTCTCTGGATGCAACTGATTGAAAAAGATAATAGCAGTAGGATCCAAATAGCATTGTTAATTCCCTATGGGGGAACCAGTTTGTTTGAATTATCTTGGTACTAAGAGTGGAGGTAGTTATATCTTAAGAAAATCATTCATTCTAATCTTTATATTTAGAAAATTGTGATTAGTGTGATAGATTTGTATCTGTGTGCCTCCAGGCAGAGTTTACACTAGTAGTTGTACTTATTAGCTGTGAGACCCACGGCAGTTATCCTTTGGTTTGGATCATCAGTACATTGGATACTTCTTCATAATTATCAGCTGTTGGATATGAAACAGAGAACCCAAACTCAGTCGATGGCAGTTTCACTGGATAACTCTATCAGGCTTTTCTTTGTGTGTTTATCCCAATGTTTCTTATGAATTTCCTTGGCTTTTATCAGTGATTTGATGGTTATTACTCTACACATTTATGCATTTTCCAGTTACTAAAAAAAATACTGGAATCCATTTCTCTGGATACTATTCTAGTCACCTACTCTGATTACTACCGAGAGTGCAACCCTTTCCACCTTACGTTGTTTAAGTATCATTTGTCCACATTTTAAAAATTTAAGGCCAACAGCATAGTGAACTACTAATGACCCACTTTAGCTTTATATTTGGTTTCCCAGAAATGATTATGGGGAACCCAAGAAGCAGTGGCCCTAACCACTTCAAAAATCTGTTTGGGTTATCTTTAATCTCAAGTAAGCCCTTTGTTTGACTTCTCAACACCAAATGCATGAAAATAAAGTGCAACCTAAGCAAATCAAATAAACATCCTTTCATTTTTCTCAATAAATTCTCTTATAAAATGTGGGAAAATAGTATGATGCACAAATTAAGATCTAGCGCGTCTCAAGCCCAAGGCATATTCATCATTAGTATTTCATATTTTACTACTTGGTCAAATTTTGGAGCCTTTACAGTCTACAATGTACCTTACAAAGTTCCTGTTAAGTATCTTACATAAAAAATGTTTCCCATAAGTATTTAAGTCTCAAGGCATTGATTGTTGCAGGCATTCTTTTAAAGATATGGTTTAGCTTGCTTACATAGAATTAAACAATGATAATAGAGAAAGATTTATACACATTTTTTTAAATAGAAGCTATATGGACATTATAATTAAAGAACAGGTAACTCATATGCCATTACTTAAACCGTGATTTCTTGTTAACCTTATGTTCTGCCCATTACCTTCGGAACTTGTTCTTGTGATTGCTCTTGATCGGCCTTTTTACAACTAGAAACAGCAATGCAATAATGAGATTTTCATCAGTAACTATGGCTGACCATATTTTTTCCCTTTTTTCAGCTTAGTTCCCTTGCCAGAAGGAGCTCTCTGCTTGATTGCTGCCACAGCGTTCTCTGCAGAGTATTTCCTATTCTATTTCCATTCAACAACCCATAAAGGACTTGAGGGGTACTACCACCTTCTCCTTGTGATCCTGATCGGTCTATGCATTTTATCCACTATTTTTGGGGCCCTCATGCCAACCAGCTTTCCAGTTGATCTGTGTTGTGGCATTGCTATAGCCCTCCAAGGCCTCTGGTTTTATCAGACTGCCTTCACTCTCTATGGGCCTATGATGCCAGAAGGTTGCCGGCTTAAAGAAAATATGATATCATGTCATTCACCAGAATATCAAGTTCGGGGTGAGTTGCTGGCTAACTTCCAGCTATTTATCATAGCATTTGGTGTCCTTGTTGCAGTTGTAGGATCATATGGGTTCGCTGCTTCAAGATTTGGGCATCCTGATCTTAGGAGCTTGTGTGCAGCAGAGGATGAACTAGATCGAGATTAAAGTGCGGTATGTCATATTCATTCTGTATCCCATTCATTCTGACTGAAGCAGGGTCTGCCATCTTTATTCTGCCCTCCATTTGCTTATGAGTTTCTCCCAAAGACATTTAGAGAACTCATGAAATTTAACAATTTGTCCGCATGCCATTGAAGGGTGGAGGTGCATTTTATATAAGAACATCAGTTAAAATTTAACAAAAATTAAGAACTTCACTTCCTGGAATCTAAAAAATGATCCTATATTTGCAATTTGAATTGCCATAGAAAAAAAAGAGGATTGGTTTCATTTCCCTCTGTTAGACAATGCTAAAATTTTGGCCCTTTTTTGGATTAAAGTTATATTCTGGTTCATGATTACAAATTTATTGTTTGTAACAATTTTCACACTTGATATAATTAAGTAGCAGCTAAACTTCTATTCATTGTAGGACCGCTCTAGATTCACATTTGCCAATTTTGATTTACCTCAAAACTCTGCTTAGCAGCAGCAGTTTTTCATTTTTTTTTTTTTTGTTAAATTTTCATGGGGTAAAAGATCATGGGCTAACCACCAAATAATGTTGTGTAAACCAGGAAAAATAAGGAAAGAGATCACTTCCCTTCAAGATCATGTATGCGAGAGGGTTTGGATGAGATGAGTAAGGTTTAGGTTGAATTCCATTTGAATTAATACTATAAACCCTTTTGCAAATGGTTAAAATTAATCTCCACTATAATAAATGGAGTTAGATAGGTTTTTTTTGGAGATTGAAGAAGTGTACTAGTGTTAAAGAAGATGTTTCCTCCTGCTAGTGATGATGACTCGAGCATTTTTCTGTTTCTACAGGTTTCTGATACATGTTGAGCAAGTGATTCACATTGAAGTTAACACAGAGGATTTTTCTTTTCTTTTTCTTTTTGTCTAAGTATTCATTGCTGGGGAAGCAAGTAATGTAGACCACATTCTTATGGACATTACTTATATAAATGCAAATGTTATGCAGGGAATGGCTTTTCGACATTATTTACTTATCCTTAGTTTGTAGATCCTAGTTCTCTTTGCTTTTTCAGGCAATTATTACTTTTGAGATGTATTCGACCTTAAGGCCTGGTCTACTATTACTCCATTGAAGCTTTCGTTTTTATTCTGATTAGAATTTAGTTTTGTTTTATCAACATGTTTCTCTTTCTCTTTACATTAGTTTACCCTTATTCCTCCATTTGAGCCAATGGTTTCATTATTAGTTTTTGATATATAATGGGATTATTGTCTCTTAGTGAACCCTTTAAGTAGGGTTGCTACAATAATGGGGCAATGCTCAGGTCCATGCCTTACTATCTACTATCCTAGGCTCTCTAAATCTACTCACAACGAAAACATGGTGTATTCAAAACCAATAAAAAAAATTATATATAGAGATTAGTACTATACGTATGATATGAATGTTCCCAGATCAATTCTTGTTAGTGTAGAAAACTCCAAATCAGCAGAAGATCTCCTAAACCATTAATCTTCCACTGGATGACTCCTTGAGTTTAGGCATTGAGATGGTAAAAATCTCTAAGTTAGAGGCTAGGGTTTTCTCTTTAGACTAATGGGAGAGAATGACAAAATCTGAAGCCTTTACCCTTAAGGGGGTATTTATAAGCTTCCTATTAGCCTTAACTAACTCAAACTCACCTTAGGCTTGAGTCACTTAAACTATCCCAAAAAGGTCATAATTAATTAATTAGCCTAATCAGGATCCAATTAATTAATTAGCCTAGTGCAAAGATACTATTCATTTACCTCTATGCAACCTTGTATAATTACCAAAACGCCTTTATGCACATAAGTTAACTAAGAACCAATCCAACCCTTATAAACCATTCCATCAAGGTATATGAGTTCAAGCAGGAATCACTAGGACCCACAAGAAAGTATTAGCTCCCTCAAAATCCAATTTTAGAGTTGACTCAATATCCCACTATATAGAGTCAATTTATATAATGAGATACTAAGTGCTTGAGTCTGTGACCTATTATCCACTGTATACATAGTCTCCCCATGAACTGGTGTTTGTAATCTAACAAGGTGAAAGCTATTTGCCTCTCAAAATTATCTCTTACATCCTTGGATAACAAATCCTCCTATTATATGATCAAATAACATATTCTAGTTCACAAATAGAATATGTCAAATTTCATTAAAGAATTATTGCAACGCTATAGATTTCATGATCACACATCCTTAAGATAACCCAAGAGCACACATTGTCTCAAAGTCCATGAGATATCATGGTGCATCTATTGAGAATACTTGTTGCTATCAACTTCTATCAAAATTGACCTAATTCATAAGGAATGTATGATCACTTTAAGATCTCACTTGTAGGTTAAAACCACTATTAACTTTGACACAAGCTCATATTCTCTTAAGGTTGAGAGATAATACAGTATAACAACTTGATGAAGTCATGACTGCCCAATAGCCTTACATCATGACATTGTAATACTTGTCCAATGTATAACAATACACACTAGTGCACTCACCATGGGAATCCTATTCTGATGGCCAAGATCAGTCATTCCTCCAATTATGAGGTGGTGCATTACAACCTCAAATGGATTGATTAAGTCCATGAACTGACGATGAACAAATCATTTACATTTAAAGAACCCATGGCTTTGATTTTTTGTGCAACTCTTAATACACCTAAGTCATGTTCAATGCAAGAGGTGCTAGGTGAGAATGCTCATAAAGTATAATGTATGAAATAAGGATTGATAAAAGTGAATGTGGAATATCATTAAATAAATAATAGATTCCAAATTTGTTACATCATGTTATGCTTTTAATAACTCCATCCTACCAATCTTCTACTAGCCCTTAAAGCATAATATTATCAAAGCATACTAGATACATATTTGACACCTATGTAATCCCTTTGATCATTAAAGACTCTCACGTTAATTTCTTATTAAAGGGATTTGTCAGGTTCTCCATAGAAGGTATCTTTTCAACTGTCACATCACTTCTATGAACTATTTGATGAATTAAATTTATCCTTGGGGTATTTAACTCAATCTTTTGACAACAAACATATAATCTCTCATTCTCATAAGATACTTTATGCTTGATAGTTGTTTAGTGTTCTAGACTTAAATTTGACTGATATCTACTTACCATACCTTAGTAAAGCAAATATCCGATCTAAATTGCATATATAAGGTTACTCATTGCAGAGGCATACCGCCTTAATGCGATTTCTTTTCTCAACTGTTGAAGAACACCTATCCTAAAAGGGGAACTCTAAAACTAAAGGGTAGCAAACCCTTCTTAGAGTCTTACATTATGCACTTGACCAAATGCTTGTTAGTGTAGGTACACATGACACAATTTTCCTATTCTTATAGTCCTTAAGAACCATAAATCCAAGAATATACTGCACCCTTTCTAGATTTCCATCTAGAATTGAGTAGACAAATAGATCTTGACTAATGATAGTATCCTTACATCATTCTCAATGAGTAGATTGTCATATATAATACAAGATTTTAGAACACTACCATGCTTCCCTACGCTTTCTTATACACACAAGATCTTTTGCTATGAAAATCTTTAGTTTCATCATATAGTTTCTAATAATCAAGATAACCATTCAAGAACACTATGTTGATGTCTTATTATCATATCTCCTAAAAGAGATACACCACAATGGATAAAAGTACTTTGATGGATTTAAGTATGACTACTAGTGAAAAGGTTTCTTATACTTGAAACAATGTTTTGAACTATAAACTTTAGCTACAACCTAGACACAAATCTTAACTCTTCTATCTACTCCTTTGTTCTTCTTATAGACTTACTTACACCTATGGGTTTCATTTCTCCAGGTGTTTCTATAGGAATCCAGACAATGTTAGAACACAAGGATTTTAACTATCCCTTCATAGCTCCTTGCTAAGCTATGAGCATCAATATTGCTCATTGCTTTATCAAAATTCATGAGATACAAACTCCCATTATGATGAGGTACTAGTGTACTAGAAGTAACAAGAATGATATATCTTTATATTTTTGGATTCATAATATCTTGAGCAAAAGTGGGATTGTTTTCTAGTGTTTTCTAATCTATATCACTCTTTGCCTTATTACTTATCATGTAATCTTTATTAGAAATTTGACTTTTGTACTAACAAACACCTTCTAATCATCCTAACTATAAAGTAATAACGTAACACATAGTCTCTGAGACATATCTTTAAAAGAATATTGAAAGTGATGAGAAACCAATTATCAATCTCACTATGTCCATCAAGTTTGATTTCTTCTTTCCTCTGCTCCATTTCACAATAAAGTTCTTGGTGCATACAACTAGGATATAATCCATGAATCAAACTTACTAGACACACCACCTCGATTTAATTGAAGTGTCTTGATATATTTACTCGATTGGTTATTCAATTGCACCTTAAATTCAATATATTTATTCAAGGCATCAAATTTCCCATGTACTATATATATATATATATATATATATATATATATATATATATATATATATATAGATATAAACCTAAAGTATTCATCAATAAAAGTAATAAAGTATTCCTACCGGCTATTTATGAATTTAAAAGTTCCATAAATGGTAGTATGCACTAACCCCAAACATTCCATGGCTTTAGTCTTTTAAAAGAAAAGGTTAAAGTGATAGGGTTGGGGAAAGGTTGTCTAGGAAAAGAGCATCTTATGGCCATGACCAACTTCTTATTCATTCTACCATCTATATAGGATTCATAGATTTGAAGATTTTCTAGAATAAAAAAGTCTAGGCTTGGCTAATCTTTGAACCCTAGTTAGATTAATATAACCTAATTCTAAATACCAAATGTTTGATTTGTACTAGGTTCATTCTTGATGTTAGGAACCTTGGATTACTTTGTTCCTATACTTTAGATCTTGTAAGGTGGATGCATCTATTCATAAGCATCTCTAAATCTATCACAATAGAATAAAATGACAATAAAAACCATTATTAACTATAGATCTAGAGATATGAATCCTATACCTGGATCTGGATGTTTTCATATCAATTCCTTGTGATGAAGAATATGTCTGAATAGTTTAGAGGTCTCGTATACTTAAGATCTTCTGCCCAATAACTTAAACTATGATCTTGACACTCTAAAGTGTGGGCAATGGTAGAGAGGAATTTTTTGTTTTTCCCCCCTGGAGGTGGAAGACACCTAACTCAAAGTCATTAGGAAACCCTAACCCATAAAAGGGTATTTATAGGGTTTCCCACTAGGTTTAAGTGACTTGAGCCCATCAAGGCTTGGGTAACTTAATTTAGTCCAATATGGGTCCTAATTGATTAATTAACGACATTAGGTCATCTAATTAATCAATTAGTCTAATTTATAGACCTTGTTCATTATCCCATATGCAACCTTGCATAGTTACCAAAATACCTTTATGCATAGGAATGAACCTAAAGTCAATCCAACCTTCATAAATAGTGTCATCATGGTATATAAGCTGAGAACATGAACCATTGGGACCCATAGGAATATTAGTTCCCTTAGAACCCAACTTTGAAGTTGATTTAATATTCCACTAAAGAGAATCAATTGTACTCCAGTACCTCATGTAAATAACAATGAGATAAAGCTTAGGTTTGTGACCTACTATCCATTGTATGCGGACTCCCGATGAATTGGTATCTATAGTCTAACAAGGTAGCGTTATCACCTATCAAAATTATCTCTCCAATCCTTGAATTATAAATCTCACTTATTTTGTGACCAATTAAAATACTCTATCTTCAAGGAGCACATGTCAAATTCCACTAAAGGAATTACTGTGACCATAGATTTCATGATCACATGTCACTTGAATCACCTAAGAGGATCCACTATCTCAATCCTATGAGATATCATGGTGTCTCTATTGAGAATACCTGTTGCCACCAACCTTCATAAAAAATGACCCAATCCATAGGGATATATAACCACTTTAGGGTCTCACCCATAGGTTAAAGCCTCTTGTTGATTTTGACACAAGCTCAATATCCTCTCAAGGTTGAGAGTCCACATAGTATAGTAGCTTGATGAATCATGACAATTGATAGTCTTGCATCATGCTTCACTATAGGTCCTGTCTAGTGTGCATCATATACTCTAGTGCACTCACCATGGGAAACCCATCCCGATGGCCAAGACAAGTCATTCCTCTTACTAGGAGGTGGTGCATTACAGTCTCTATTGTATTGCCTAAATCCATGAAATGACTGTAGACAACTTATCTACTTACAAGGAACCTATTACTTGTATCTTTCATGCAATTCCTAATGCACACAAGTCATGTACAATGTATGTGATATGGGCTAAATGCTCAAATCAATTTCAATACACCAAAAGGATAACAAAGGGACAATTAAGTCTAACTTTATTACATCATGTCTTGCTTTTAGGGGCTCAATCCTAACACTTGAGATCTGATAATTTCCATTACTTAGCAAAGTGATAATAGAGTCACACATAAAAGAAAGGTAATACCTCCTACTATCATGCACAACTAACCTTGCAACTAAAGCTAAGGTAAGTATAGTCCCATCGTGTAACCTTCTCACTTGTTGAAAACTCTGTAGAGAACTATAAATAGTGGGCTTGGAACCTATCCACCATGATTAGTAAAATCCACCACTATATATATCTAACAATGAGAATATCATGTGTGTTTTCCTTTTTCCGTAGGTAAATTAGACATTCCTCTTCTAGTATACTAGAAGGCCATAAATGGATCACATGCCCTTGAGCTTGCTCTCTTATTTCCTTTCTTGAACTTTCTTATTTGGTGTTATTCTTTTTCTCCTTAGTAAAAGAGCTTGAAGAACCCTTGACTATCATATGAGTTGTTGAGAATTCTCTTAACCATCCCGAAGGAATTTGGGTAAGGTCTTTAAGATCATATAAACCTTGGTGTTCATAATAGTCCTAAGAATAACTTGTCTATGTGGCTTGCCCTTATCGCCAAATAATCCTTACAAGTTTAAAGAGAATATCATAGACCATGACAATAGACACGTGTTGCTTCTACAACACATTTCCTATAGATCCAAGTATGACACACTTGGTCTTCTAATCCATCTTATGTCATTTTTGGTATCTCACTTTTTGTTTCTACTAGGTTTTTTCAAAGGAAATAACCTGCTCTATTAGCTTCTATACAACTAATACAATATCTAGTTTTTTTTTTTTTTTTAGTTTAAAACTAGGTCCAACTAAAAAATGAGATATAGGTAATTAAACTAAAGACATGATAATCGTGACAGATACAATAGTTCCATGAATTAATAAAATAAACTGAGCATTCAAGGCAATATGGCAATGATATAGCAAACATGTAGTGCTCTCAAACAACATGTCTCTTTGTAAGGTATCCTAGTATCATAAGAATCAAGCCTACTTTAGGTACGTCATGATTCTCATTACTAGGGTAAAAAGCCTTTCTAATTAATCATCTACCTTAAACCTTAAAGGGCTATCATAAGATAATGATTAACATATCTTTTACTTTAGTCCTTGGATTGTGCAAGTGAGAGCACTTTAGGTGATTCTACTACATCACATTCAAGTTAAGTGTGTAACCAAGATCCATGACTTCAATGTTACCAAGTGAAGAGTATCATCTTCAAGATATGCCACTTCTACAAACATATATGGTCTTGTCTATAAAGGCAAGTCCATATTTCCTTATTCATTGGGCCAACCCATCTTTACGATGGTGATGCACCCAAAATCAAGATGAACTTGATCTTGGAGGCTATGGGCTTGCTTGTAGTCCTCTCTCCCTCTTGATATTTTGTAAAATAGACTTCTTTAAAAAATTGATAATTACCTTGATGAATAAATTATCTAGTTTAAGACTTTCCAAAAATATTTATTTCCTATTTGCAAACTTATTGTATTAGGAGAATGTGCGCATGAAAAATTTTAAATTTTCATGAGTATTTTATCCAAAAATAAATTTTGATAAAATCTCTAATCTCAAATTTTAAAATCTATTTTTATAAAAATTCTCCTTCTTGACACAATTCCAATTAATAAATATTTTATTTAGGAAACATATTCAAAGAAATTTACTTCCATCAAATTACTAAGCCTTTTGGTAATAACTTTTAATAATAAATTATTTCTAATAAAAATTTCCATAATGTCTATTTTCCAAATTGAAAACTCTAGTGTAATAAGGAAAACTTCCAATTTATGATATTTTGAAAACCTTGAAAGTACCTTATCCATGAAAGGAACTTTAACTTTGCATATTCAAAATTCCTCATAAATTTACTTTCCTTATTCCTACACCTTTCCAATTTAATAAATATTCCTAGACAGGAATCTTATTTTATAATAATTTATTCTTCTAAAATTACCAAAATCACAACATTTAGTAATTCCTTAAGGAATAAAATATTCTCTATGAAAAACTTCCAAAAAATGCTTATTTTTTAAGAGGAATCAAACAATCTATTTTGGAAAGTACTTTTAAAACATTTTATTCCCATTAAATTACTAAAACTTCCAAAAATATTATGGTAATCCTTCTGAAAATAAGTTTTCTACTATGAAATTTTCTAAACCCTTTATTTATTTTCTAAATTGGAATGATTGTGCTAAAAGAATTGCTTTCATATTCTTTATCCTTGAACTATCTCTATATAAACAGTCTATATTCTCTAGGGAAGAGGGGCGAGGGAGAGGGGAGCTTGAAAGACTTGGTTTTATCTCCCTTCTCTCAAGGTGGGAGAGCCTAGAGGATCATTATAAGTATTGTTCTCCTCTCAGGGGGTGGGCGTGGCTTGGAAAACCACCCATCCCAAACTAAAAGGATGGTTTTAAAAGAAATAATAATCTTGTTTAGCAACATCCAATTTTAATAAATAACCTTGGAAATAATCTTCTAATAAAAATTTATTTTCTATAAGAAAATCAAAATATTTTATTTTACAACACTTATTTTGACAATCTTCTTAATTATATTTTATCTATCATGAATTTCCCAAAATTAACTAATTTTCTTTAAATTGAAATCTTGTACAAAATAAGAAAAATCTTATTTTATAAATATTTGGAAAATTAAGAGCTCTTAAAAAGAAAAAAATTTATTCTTAGAGATCAAAAAAATCCGAGAAGATTTTTAATAAAATTAAAATCTCTAAGAATTAATTTTGAAAAGGAAAATGGGCTATTAATCTTTCTCCGATTTATCTTTTTCTTAAAATAAAATTTTCTTACCATGCACATTCCAATTCAAATAAGTTTTCCAATTTTGAAAAATATATACAAATTTATTTCCAATTAATAATACCAAAATATCCAACTCTTGGCTAAGCATGGAATAAATAAAAAGAGCACAAAATAAATAAACAAAGAAATAATTAAATAAATATTTCCCGTGACCGCTAGGGATCATCTCACAAATTTTGGTTATCTTACTTTGGAATATCAAATATGCAAATTTTACCAGAATACCTTTACAACCAAAAAGGGTTAGGAAATAGAAAATTACCTTTATTGCCAAACATCCGTTAGCAATGATGCTAGAAACAAGTTGGAGTACTTGAGCCTTTTGCTCAAGCACTTGAAAAGTTTGACCATTATAGGCCCCTTGAGTGGTACAACTGGCACTCACACACCGAGACTATTTCTCCACATTTTTCGATCACTTTTCCAAAAAAAAAAACTCAACTTTTCGTATAGGTTTCTACACCATGGATTTTGTTGAATACTTGGAACCTTCGATCTCCACTTTTGGGTCACTATAGATGGATAAAAAAACTGTTTTTTACAAAGAAAATTCCTATGCTCCATCAAAATAGAGCTTACAATCCATCTATGTACAAAAATTGATTTTTACATATGGAATAAAAATCCTATACTCCTAAATGTGGAGCTTACAACCCAATTTGGAGAAAGAAACAATTATTCATTCATAAGAACATTTATAATATTAATATCTATACACATTCATTTATCTCTTTGGACCATGGGATGAATAAACACACCCTACAAAACAAAGTGAGCACATCCTAGAAATGATCTAACATACAACATACAAGAACCTAACCTAGGGCTTTGATACCAATTGTGGGGAACCCCAAATTACTCTGTTCCCAAACCTTGGATCATTAGCATGCAATCTTATCCTAGCCTCTTTAGATCCTAGCACAATGGAAACATGGTATTCAAAACCAATAAAAACCCATAGATCTAGAGATTAGTACCATACTTGCGATCACTATGTTCCTAGATCGATTCCTATTGGTATAGAAAACTCTAAATCTGCAAAAGATCTCATAAACCATTGATCTGCCAACCAATGGTTCCTTCTTGAGTCTAGGCACTAAGATGGTGGAAATCTCTAAGAGGTAAGGGTTTTCTCTTTAGATTGAAATGAGAGAATGACAACAGTTTGAAGCCTTAACCCATAAGGGTGTATTTGTAGGCTTCTTATTGAGCTTAAATGACTTAAGCCTATCTTAGGCTTGGTTCACTTAATCTAGCCCAAAAAGGGTCCTAATTGATTAATTAGCCTAATAAGACTTCAATTAATTAATTAACCTAGTTCAGAGATATCATTCACTTACTCTTATGCAACCTTGCATAATTACCAAAACACCCTTATGTACATAAGGGAACTAAGAAACCAATCTAACCCTCATAAACCATGCCATCAAGGTAATGAGATCAAGCAGAAACCATTAAGATCTATAAGAAAATATTGGATCCTTCTGAATCCAATTTTGAAGTTGACTTAACATCCTACTACAAAGAGTCAATTGCATTCCTATATCTTATGTATATTACAACGAGACATTTATGTGCTTGAGTCTGTGACCTGTTATCTATTGTATACAGTATCCCCATGAAATGGTGTACCTAATCTAACAAGGTGAAAGTTATTAGACTCTCAAGATTACCTCTAGCATCTTTGAGTTATAAATCCTCTATTACGTGGTCAAATAACATATTCTAGCTTACAAAGAGCATATGTCAAATTCCATTAAAGAAATTACTGCAATGCCACATATTTCATGATCATACGTCCTTAGGATAACCTAAGGGGATGCACTATCTCAAAGTCCATGAGATATCATAGTGCTTCTATTGAGAATAATTGTTACTATTAACTTCCATAAAAAATGACCTAATCCATAAGGAATATATAATCACTTCAAGATCTCACCCATATATGAAATCTACTGTTAACTTTGGCACAAACTTAGTATTCTCTTAAGGTTGAGAGACAATACAGTATAGTAACTTGGTGAAGTCATGACTACCTGATAGCCTTACGCTATGACTCACCATAGGTCCTGTCTAATGTGTAATAGTACATACTAGAACACTCATCATGGAAACCCCATCCCAATGGCCAAAACAAGTCATCTCTCCAATTAGGAGGTGGTTCACTACAACCTCAAATGGATTGCCTAAGTCTGTGAATCGATTGTGAACAAATCATCTAGTTGCAAGGAACCATTGTTGGCATCTTAGATTTAAGCAACGAAAACAATACCAATTTTTTAAAAAATGATCTTTTAGTGTTAATGTACTAAACTTTAGGCTTGAATGTTCCTAAACCTTAAATTCCAACTGTTGAAGACAACTTTGAAGTTGTTGGAAGTGTTGTAAATCCACGATCTTCTGTCCGATGACTCAACCTTATTCTTGGCACACTTTTGGTGGGGAGGAAATGAGGGTGCATACTATGACTTTCTTTCTCTTGGGGTGGTGGAAGACAAAAAATGATGGAAACCCTAACCTATAGGGTTCTTAATTGTGCTCAAGTAAATTGAGCCTAAATGAGTTTAGGTCACATAATCTAGCCTAAATTGGGTTCTGATTGATTAATTAACCTAATAGAGCTTACTAATTAATCAATTTGTCAAATCCAAAGACCTTGTTCACTTACCCCTATGCAACCTTGCATAATTACCAAAACACTCTTATTCACAAAAGTGAACCTATAGACAATTTGATCCTCATAACTTATGTCAACAAGGTATATGAGATTAGAGTGGGGACCACTAGGACCCATAGAAGTACTGAATCCCTCAAAATCCAATTTTGAAGTTGATTCAACATCCTACTATAGAGAATCAACTAAACTCCAATATCCTATGTAAATAATAATGAGACACTATGTGCTTAGGTTCGTAACTTATTATCCATTGTGTTCAATCTCCCCATGAATTGGTGTTTGTAGTCTAACAAGGTAAAAAATATCAATCTTTGAAAGCTACTTCTACTATCCTTGAGTTATAGATCCTCTTATTATGTGTTCAACTGACATGCCTTAGCTCTCAAATAACCAATGTCAAGTTCCATTCAAGAAACTACTATGACCATAGTTTTCGTGAACACACTTCCTTAGGATCACCTAAGGGGACACTTTGTCTCAATCCCATGAGATATCATCGTGCCTCTATTCAGAACAGCTATTGTTACCGATTTCCATCAATAGTGACCCAATCCATAGGGAATATATGATCAACTTATGATCTCACCCATAGATCACAACCACTAGTAACTTTAGCACAAACTTAATATTATTTTAAGGTTGAGAGATAACACAATGAAGCATCTGGTGAAGTCATCACTACTTGATAACCTTAAGTTATGACTCACCTTAGGTCTTATCCAATGTGCAACCATACACACTAGTTCAAACACCATAGGAAACTCATCTCGATAGCCAAGACCAACCATCCCTCAAATTAGGAGGTGATACACTACAACTTCTAATAGGCTACCTAGATCCACAAACCAGTTGTGAACAAGTCATCTAATTACAAGAAACCCATGACTTGGATCTTCATGCAACTCCTAATGCACCCAAGTCATGTATAATGCAAAAGATGTGGGTAAGAATGCTTATAAAGTGTAATGCATAGAATAAAGATAGATAAAAGTGAAACTGGAATATCATTAAATAAATAATGAATTCCAAATTTGTTACATCATGTTATGCTTTTAATGGCTCTATCCTAACACTCATGACTTAGATCTTCTATGTAGCTCCTAGTACACCTAAGTCATGTACAATGCAAGAAATCCTAGATGAGAATACTCATAAAGAATAATATACGGAATAAGGATAGATAAAAGTGAACCTGAAATATCATTAAATAAAGGATATATTCCAAATCCATTACATCATGTCATGATTTTAATGGTTAGTTCTATCTTAATAGTTATTATGTGATCAATTAACATGCTTTAACTCTAAGGCATATATATCAAATTCCATTAAGGGAATTACTATGACCATAGTCTTTTTTATCACATGTCATTTGGATCACCCAAAGCGACACACTATCTCAACCCCATGAGATATCATGGTGCCTTTATTGAAAATACTTATTGCCATTAGCCTTCATTAACAACAACCTAATTTATAGGGATATATAACCACATTAGGGTCTCACCCATAGGTTAAAGCCTCATGTTGATTTCATCATAGGATCAATATCCTCTCAAGGCTATGAGTCTAAGCAGTATAGTAGCTTGATAAATCATAACAACCAATAGTCTTGCGTCATGATTCACTATAGGTCCTGTATAATATGTAGTCATACACACTAGTGCACTTACCATGGGAAACCTATCCCAATGGCCAAGACAAGTTATCCCTCCCATTAGGAGGTAGTGCATTATAGTCTTTATTGAATTGTTCAAATCCATGAATTGATTGTGAACGACTTATCATCTTGTAAGGAACTTATGACTTGTATCCTCTATTAATTTGGTAATGCACCCAAGTCATGGACAATGCAAGTGATATGGGCATGTATGCTTAGATAACCGATTAATGCAAATGGGATATTAAAGGGAGTTGGATACATAAATAAATAAATTTATTAATGAATCTAAAATTGTTTCATCTTGTGATGCTTTCTAGGTAACTATCCCAACACTTAAGAACTTTATGCTTAAAAGGTAACAAACCATTCTTGGAATCCTACATCACATACTTTACCAAAAGCATATCAATGTAGGTGGTTTAAGATAATGCAATCTTTATATTCCTATGATCCTTCAAGACCTTAATCCTAAGAATATATTACATCTCTCCCATATGTTTCAACTAAAACCGAGTAGATAACCAGATATTAACTATGGATAACAACCTTACATTGTTACCAATGAGTAGTATGTCATCAATTAATGTAAAAGATCAAGAAGACCACGATTGCTTCTTTATGCCTTCTTGTACATGCACGACTCATCCTTATTTTGATTACCAAAAGTTTTAATTATCTAATGAAAACACTTGTTCCATTAGCAAGACTCTTACTTTAATCTATTAGTGCATTTATGTAACTTGCAAAATAAGTGTTCTTGACCCCTTTGCTATAAATCTGTTTGGTTGCAATAAGATCTCAACATGTCATCATCTTCCCAAAGCCTCTCATCACTCTTTAAAGAATCATAACCCATGCAATAAGATCAAGTGTAGTTTAGAAGACACAATGTCATGCTAAGAAAAGATTTGGAAATTGAATGCAAAACCCTTAAAATATTTCAAAAATTAAGAGTAAAAAGAGATTTTTGAAAGGATAAAAAACAAGGTTACTAGGGCTACTATAAGTTTGACCCTACTATCTTGTGGGGCATAATGAGGATGTTATGTCTACTTGGTGGAGTGATTGTGATATTCTACATTGGATAAGGGAAAAAAATTCCTAATGCTACATATGTAAGGGCTCCTTTTAACCATGCAGATACATTTTAAATCTATGAGGGTCCTTTAGGCTCAAAGTGGACAATATCTACATGGTTGAGAGTGGGTTGTTACAAGTTAACTTTCATATACTCTTTGTTTAACGTGAATGGAAAAAGTAATCCTTAGTAAAATCACTATTTAAGCAAATTGATGCTTTAGTTTTTCAAAATGAGGGTGACACTCGTTAAGTGGGGCTTGAATTCAGCTACATGGTTGTTGAGGATCCTCTTTCTCGTGATAGCTTAACCTGTTTGACAGAGTCAAGCATTTCACCTCCAATTCCTTCTAACATATAAGAGACTAGATACTTCTCACTCCTTCAAGGGTGCACCTACTTATGACTCTTTGATTTCTATTGTTGTTCACTTCACTTCTCTTGGGAATGAGCCCACTTGAGTTGATCCTTTGCTGACCTGAACTAGGGTTGTTCCTCAAGGCTTGATTGTCCTAACTATCCCTTTCCCTTTATCCCTAACATAGATATCAACTTTGACTTTAACTTCCTTGCCACTCTAAAATCAATCAGCTAGATATCTAAGAGATACTTCAACCTCATCCTGGATGAAAAGTGCATTGTTAAGTCATTGAGTTGGCAACTCTAAGGATCTCATACAGTACCCTTAGAGTAGCTCAAATCTACTTACCTTGAAGTCAATGTAAAATTCCATCAACTGCATTTCTATTTAAAACGACTATTATACATCCCTTCACATATGCAATGTTTGCATTTTATTTTATTTTTATTGATGTACCAGCAATACACTTGGATTGAAATTGTTTGGGTTATAAATGATTAATTACCTTTTAATGTGATTAGTTAGATTTTACACCAATTGGTTTAAAACAAAAGGTTTTGACACCCATAAGCGTCTAAATCCTATTTCGATAAAAGTATAGATATTTGGAAATTGGTTGATCAATATTTACCATCTCAAAATACTTACCATTTCCCCTAGAAAACTTCAATTATGATCATCTTAGAAATGATAAGAGTTTGAAGGAATATTTGAAGTAATTGTGTTAGGAGATTACAATAAAATTTTTGAGTCAGAGTTACCAAAACACAAGGACACTCATGAACATATTTTCAAGTTTTGTGGATGAACCTTAAGCACTCCATCTTCCCAACTTTAAGTACTTTGGTGAACAAGAATGTATCTTCATATACTACAAAGTTATACAATTTAAAGTTTATGAGATGTCATTACATTAGTTTGTAATTTCTCTATAGCTTCATACTTTATTTGCGATGTGCTTCATGTTACAAACAATGCTGACACACAAATCCTTAGGCTATGTTTGGTTCCCAAAAAGTATTAAGAAAAGAAAAAAATGATAAGAAAAATGGTTTTCTTATATTTGGTTTCTCTATGGGAAATGAAAAAGAAAATAAATTAAAATTAAAATTATTTAGAAATTTATGCTTTTTAAAATTATTTAATCTTTATATAATGAACAAAAATAAGTTAAATGAGTTTGAAAAAACATATAAAAATAATTTGACTTTGAACATACTTTTTGTTTTCTTTTACTTTTTCTTTCCCTCAACTTTTTCTCTCTATTTTCTTTCCCTCATATTTTCCCTCCAATTTTCCGAGAACCAAACACAACCTTACTATTTTAAAATGACTTCAACACATGACATTAAAAGAAGTATTTGTATACCCTGGAACCACCTATTGCATTTTAGGATAATGGGTTTCAAGCATTTTTAGTCCCTGGTGTGGACAAACTGACTTAGTTCTCCAGTTGTTACATGGAAACAATGAGGATAGATTTGTTTATTTTGCGGTCAATGTATTCAATAGGATATTTGTGTTACAAATTATAAAAAAATAATAATAAAAAAAAGAATTCCTCCCATTTTCACAAGGAATGAAACCAAAATTGATAACTAGACAATGATTTCTTTCTTTTTGTTTCTTCTTCTTAATAATCCTTGTCATAATTAGTTAATATTTTCTCTCACGTTTCCACACTTCTTTTTTATGCAAAATAAAAACAACAAAATTGCAGTCATCTATAAGTTAAAAAAAAAAAAAAAATAGTCATAATAATAAGAGAAATGTATATATATACTTAATGAACAGTAAATAATTTTATTTTTATTTATAATTTTTACTTCTTTTTATCAATAAAATTATTTTAGCTTGGATTACATAGTAATTGTATTAGTGAAGTTTAACATTCCTTTTTTACATATTTTAAAAATATATATAATTCCATTAATTATAATTTATATATATATATTAGTTGCATTGCACATGAATTTGACTAGCAAAGGAAAAAGTTAATTAATTAAGTAAAACATAATTATTAACCTGAATTAAATATTAATAAGTCATAATTAAATAGTTAAAACTATACATATGTTGATGTCCAAAGTGACAAGAGAAAAAAAAAAAGATAGAAAGACTATTGACATGAGAACATGGAAAATTTTGATACAATTAAATTTGCAAATTGGAAAGACCACTGAATGAAAATTAGCAAATTGCTAATGATTCTCTCATTATATAGGGCCTTCTCATTTAAAATCCTACAAAGTTACTGCTTGTCCTCTTATCACTTGCAAAATCTCTCAATATAAGTTTAACTAAAATAAAATTTAATTAATCTGATAACACCATATTTTTACTCTCTTGTCTTGCTTCAAATTTTTACTCTCTTGTCTTGCTTCTATTTTTTTTTTAAAAAAAAGGTTATGTTTGTTAATTGAATTACTAAGGAAAAAAATGATAAAGAAAATTATTTTCTCATGTTTAATTATTCTATAAATTTTTTTTTAAGAAAATTAAATATAATTAAAATTAATTAAAAATTTATGCATTTTTATATTATTTAAACTTTATATTAATGAATTAAAACAAATAAAAATAACTTATCGAATTTAATTCTCTTTTTGATTTTCTTTCACCTTTTACTTTTCCTTTTTATTCTTTTTCTTTTGCATTTTTCCTCAAATTTTCTAAAACCAAATATAACCTAAATTTTTCTTATGCAACTTTAAAAGAAATTTCATTGGTATCTTCATGTTGGGGGTGTTTCTTTGGGGTCAGAAAATGGGAAATATTATACTATAGAATAGTTAATTCATAATCTTAGCTGTTCATATTTAAGATTAAAAATATAATAAAATGAGATTCAGGCAAAAATAAATGAGGGTTTATCTACAAAGTTATGAAATCACTTTAAAAATATAAAAATTGAAACTTTGTGAGCAGGCATCAATTGTGATTGAATAGGAAAATGCCTTGAAAGGATCTAAAAAAATCTTAAAAAATTGTAAAAAGTTATTTTCAGTGATTAGTAGACAAATAAAAAGTACTTTTTATTTATGAAGTGAGAGAAAAAAAGACTTTTAGCTATGTTACACTACAAAGATTAGTAGACAATTTTAATGAGAGAAGCATTGAGATATTGGGAATATGGTCCTAAAGAAGAAAACTCTGCTAGCACTTAAGACCCTTTTTCTTTTTCCTTTAAAAAGTATATGTTGAAGAAAAAATTTTAAATTTTAATAAATTACTATTTACATATTTTTTATAAGATTATTTAAAAATTAACATTAAATTAAAATTCTCACTCAAGGAAAGCTTTTCAAGCCATTTTAAGTTTATGCTTTCTAAAAAAAATCTAAGATGAGAAACAATATCACAATATGTGGACTTTTAAATAAAAACATTATTTCCCTGATTTTTCGTGACTTTTTCTTAATGGTTTTTCCTTTTACTAAAAGGTTGAAATTTTTTTATCATTATTTTCCTTTTTTGAAACTTTTTATTTAATAATTTTTTTAGTTCAACATTAAATTCTCCAAGAAATTATTGAAAATTTTAAAATTAGATATGATCAAATAAGAACAAATTGGTAAATAATAACTTTGTTAAATATATTGGGGAAAACATACTTCTATTAAAAAAAGTAATGAGTTAACACCATTATTAATTGAAAATGCAAGAAATGTAATAGAAATCCATGGAAATCAAATATAATAAGATTGATTGATTAAAAATGACGAAAAAAAATCTCAAATTTATAAAACTAACATCTCCCTTTTTTAACTTAAAAAATAATTCATTTTTGACATAAATAACTTTTAATATTTCAATTATTTACATATATGTTTTGAAAGAAAGAATTATTTTTATAAGAAAAAAAGCGAGACCATTTTTGTCTAAAATGGATATTTTTTAGGATTAAAAAAAATAGAGGATTAGTTTTATAAATGGGGATGATTTCATCCCTTTTAATCAAATAATCCAATATAGTAGAGGTAGGTGTAAACTTATAAAATATATAGAGACTAACACAATAACAAATAAAAGGTGAATTTGCTTCATAATTATAGCAATAAGAAATTAAAATAATACATTAATTATTACAATTAACTAATTTTTTCTTTCAATCCAAGCAGGAATCTAGTATATTCTAAAAACAATAATATTTGTACTCACATAAAATTGTCAAACTGGAAGTTCAGTCTAAATTATTTATGCTTCATATTTATAATTTGTGTTCTATAGATGTTAAGTATGTAAAAAATTTGAAAAATATTTTTGATGAATTTATTTAAGTATATTAATTATGGACCATTTTAAGTCTTAGAAAAATCTACTAGAGAAATACCCTGAGTCGATGAGCATGATGAAGAGAGATCTAAGGTAATAATTATTTGTGCAGAAGGTCCTGTCCAACAACACTCTTGCAAAGATGAATATGTTGTTTCCTGTCACCCATCTGCCTTTTTGTATCTTGTTGCTCACCCATGGTTGGCTAACCATGATCGGGTGGTTGGGACTGTCTATGCTTTGGGTCTGGCCATAACCCACTTGTGGATTCGCTATTACAAAGATTAAAAATAAAGATATTTAATTCATTGGCACTTTTTAAAAGTTCCATTGTTTATAGTAGCCTGAGGACGTGTATGAAAAAGCGGCTCAACATGGGCACTTTGAATGGTAGGGCACAAACCATGACACTTTTTTAAGGGAAGATGATGTCATTCCCATATCAAGGGGCTTCCTACAAGTCACATTAATGTTGATTTTTTTTTTTTTTTTTTTTTTTACCTTAGCACTTTATACAAGCGTCATTGATACAAATCCGAGTGAATGACAATGAAATGACAAGCCATCAAAAACTCACTCATTGACGACCAATCATCCCATATCCATAGACTTATTTTCTCAAACCTTGAAACCCCGCTATAAGGAAAATGTCAAAAGATGACACTTTTTAAGCATCAAGATAGATATAAGATGATGCTTTTGAAAAGCGTCATATCTTAGACTATCATCTTATGAATTTCCAATTGTTGATGCTTTTCACAAGCACCATCTTCTTTGGCGGTTAACCATGACGCTCATAGAAAGCATCATTATTCTAAACCTCAGTGCTCTATAAGTGTCATTATAGGTCTGCAATTTCATTCATCTCAATATTGACACTCGATAAAGCGTCATTGTACAAGTAGGAGCAACATCGACGCTCATGATAAGTGTCATCTTATAACAATTTTCAACCTTGATGCTCGAAAAAAGCATCATGTTATGAAATCGAGACCTTGATGCTTATAAAAAGCGTCATTGTATAGGTTAAAGTGACATTAACACTCATAATAAGCGTCATCTTCTGCCTTTAATATCCTATGAGAACAAAGCATGACGCTTTAAAAAAGTCATCTTATCTCATTCGAAATTTCGATAACCCATAAAAGTCCTAATTATGCCCTATTTTATAATTTTTCCCAAACAATGAATGAGTAATAAAAAGTTAATTTGAGAAAGTCCTAGGAGAAAAAGTACTAATTGTGGTGTCTTTATTTCACTATTAAAATTTACCAATAAACATCAGACATAATCAATTATGAATTTCCTTAGCATTAAATTTAGTTGAAATTGTTCAAAAAAACCAAAAATTTTACGACTTATTTTTCAACTTTGAGTTATTCATAGTCTTTTGCTACATCTAGTTCTACATCATCTTTCTTCAAAATGCATAAGGATGGTTACAACTCACGTTCTAGATGCTCAACCTGCATAAATAATTGAGAGGTTACATATAACTAATATTGACAAATAGTAAAGAAAAAAACAACTCTATAAATGAAATGTGTATATACCAATTTTTTAAATTTCCAAGATATATTTCTTCCACTGCAATAAATTTCAACATGTTGGAAGAACTTAACAAACCCCAATAATTTTGTTACACCAAATTTCTAAATATTCCTTGAACTCTTGTTATGTGTTTAAGAAAACAAATAATAAACCACTTTCTAGTGTTTTCCCAAATGCAATATTTGATTTTGTCTAATTTGGGTTGAATGCAATAATTAATTTCGTCCAACTCATGTTATCATTCATGTTGTAACCATGAGTGGATGATGACTTGAACCTATGGTTATCAAAATATGCTATCAACATATTTGGGCTTCCCATAAGTCTAAGTAGGTCTTAAATTTAAAGGATGTATACACTTAATCATTTACTTGGACTAACTCATTATGGATAGAACTGAACCAATTAAATAACTAGGTTAGGTGGTTTCCCTTCATCAATGAAGATGGTATATCCATGTGGTTGCCTTCTTCCCTAATTAGGCATTACTATGAATTACAATTAGCTAAAGGACCCATTGTTCATCAACTATCTCCATTTTATAATGGTCTTTTAGTCCTTTCACCCAATTCGCCTTTACAAGTCATCAATTATATGTATAAACAAATGTCTCTGACTCTTAAAAAACTCAAAAAAAAGAAAAGTCTTGATCTTGGTGACTATTGTGGTATGTTTTATATCTTATATATGAAACTTCAACCATTAACATCTTTTCATCCTTCTTATAGGTCCTACAAGACACTAGATGTTTTGCAAAGGAAGCAAGTAAGGAATTAAAAGGAAAAAACTATAAGTCTGAAAAATTATGAAATTGTAAGTTAAAATATCTATGTAAAACTGTGAAATTATATGTCAAAATATCTATGTTCTTCCTATTGTTAATATCTATTATACATGAAATTTACAATTTATTGGTTCTATCTATTGAACCAATTAATGTAGTCGATATGAAGTATAATGTCAAGAGAAAAGCTAGCTTGCATGGGTACATTAACATCTAATCATGTGAGGATATCTATTATCCTAAGTATACATCCTAAATATGAAACTTACATGAAATGATTTTCTAAACATGGAATATATTCATAAAACTAACAATAACCTAAACATCTTACCTCAATATTCTTTTATGAAAATTTTCAACTATTACAGGGTGTCCTTCATGTCATTGATCATGTTTAGGTCTGAATAAGCGAGAGTAGTAGTGATGTACTTAAGAGAATGACCTATGTCTTTCAATACAACCTAAAGAATATACAATAAAAAATTTAGCAACAAATTAGATTCTTAAAAGTTTTAACACATTAAATTCAATAAGCTTATTAATTTCAAAGAAGGTTGGTAGCCAAAGGTAGTAGAATAATTGAGACAAAGAAACTAGGAATGAAGAGAAATTAATTTAAGCTAAAACATTATAATTAAATTGATCTTTTAACTTGACATGTTATGAATCCATGAAAAATAATACATTGACAATACTTTATTGATTAAAAGAGTAAAATAACACCAAAGATAACAAAAACAACATGATATGGACAAAAGGTTTATTTTTGTATCAGTGATCAACAAACTAAAAGTAAAAGGGCCTTGGTGGAGGAAAAAATTATTATGTCAGAATGACTAGTTTCTTTCCTTACAATTGTATTTAGATTAAGGAGCTAGTATTCAAGTTGATACCCTATTCTAGACAAGGAGGCTTTGGAGGCCTATTTAGGGAGAAGGAGGTGCTATTTTCTTTTTTCTTTTTTTCCATAGGCTTATTTGTAAGAAGTCTTAATCTAACTTCCTATTTTTTAATGTCAAAGAAAATATAAGTACAAAATATTTTAAACTTTAAGACCATTAGTTTAGGAGGAGGCCTCTACAAATTTAGATAAAAAAAAGTTATAAAACAAGTGATCTTAAGGATCCAAAATGATTTTTTTTTAGGATAGACATATTCCTAATGCATGCACATGTAATTAGACTAAAGACTTTACAAAAAAGAGTTTGAAAATGCATGAATTTTCGTACCATTACAACACTAGGATTTCTACAAATCCAACTAATAAGAATGTGTATAGGAAAGTCACAAAGGTTGTGACACCTACCATGTCTACCAGGCTTCACCTTTCAATTTGCCAATTACACATCCATCAAAATAGAGCAACCATTGCATGATCCATATTGAAAACACTATCAACTAGGAGTACCAAGATATACATTAACAAATCATGACTAAGAATAAATTATAAAATTAACATTAACAAAATATTCACTAGATCTTTAGAATAATATGAAGTTATATTAGATTATAGGTCATACAAGGTACCTTCAAGCATGAGTAATGATTAATTGTGTCATTAGCATAACCTAATCTGAGCGAACTTCATTAATCTCCATATGTTTTTTTCCCATTAAACTAAAATGAGCATACACCTTCACTAAGTTGAATTGACAAATCAGGTGCTATAGTAAAATGATCAACCATATGAATTACATTGCGTACAAACCTTAGATGTTAGTTGGTTTGGATTAGCAATGATTTATTTCATGTATCTCATCACGTAATACCCACATTCCACATTACCTAGTTGTCTTGGACGCTATGGCAAAAGTATCAACAATTACAACAAACATAGAATGATGTTCTTACTTCTTTAGTATCTAACTGATCATCATATTAATAACCATCCATTTCCTAATTTTGTGTAGTGAATTAGGTGGTCAAACAATATATTTTAATCTAAAGGAATAAGTACTTACAACCACTTTCACCCAAGTCGGGTCTCTCTTTGATGTTTTTTGTTTTTCTGGTGGTTTGATTCTAATTGCCCTATAAAAAAGAAATGATGTTCTATAGACAATATGCATTGTACTAAAATATGAGAAGTACACACTTACATGTTAACTATCTCCCTAAGATGATCACATGGTTTACAAGCCATTAGATCAAGGTGATAAGCAATCATTCTCTTCATCTCTAGTGCCATTAAGACTTAGTGGAAACTAAAGAAAAAAGAAAAAAAAATTAATTTTGTAATATAATATCCACAAATTAATACATCACAAACTAACTTATATACACCATATTGAGATTTGGGATAAAAGGTTACTTTGGATTGTATAGAATAAGCATATATATTCAGCATGTTTGCATTCCTTAGTCAATCCGTAATGACCCTTGACCTATTTTCTTTACTTCCCTCTCCCATTCCAGCTTTTGAAAGCAATGCTGGATTGACAAAAACATATCATTCAACCTACTTTCCATCAATCAACTTTCTATGCAGGTGCCTAATTAAATCCCGCATAATAAGTTGTCAACAATCATTATAGGTCATTAGCAAATAACCTTTTACCTCAAAAAAGTGTGAAGAGTAATTAAAAAAATTATAAAATCCCTCACCAAATGTAGTATAAGATACACTTGGATGACACTTGTTTTGATGATATAATCATGTCCATATCTTCTTTCATTAGGAAGGTCTTGAAACTCTCACCAAAAACATCATCTAGGAAGTCAATAGGTTGTACTCTTAAGGTACTCAGCATGAGGCCAACCAACACCTCAAAATTCTTGATATCTTGTGTTTTCTCACCCTTAGACCTGACTTCAACTTCATTTTCTTTTTGTTTCTTTCCTTTCTTAGATGTCTATACAATTAAGAACCATGGTACAAATCAAATCAACTAGTCAAATATACAAAAAAAAAATGAAAAAAAAATTAAGGTTATCATAAAGCTTCGTAATTAAATTTACTTACCAAGATAGGAGTACAAATGATGACTAAATGAGTTGACCACAAAACTTGGTAACCAATTGCAGCCCCAACAGTAGTTGTTTGTTTAGGAATAGGAATGGGAAGGGGTGCACTTGAATCATAAGGAGCATCAACAACTACTAGATAGTTGGGACCACATTCAAGTATAATTGTGCCACCAACCACTATATTTTCCTTGGTCTCCATGGCTAACTCACATTTTCTTACCTACAAAATGAAGTTATATTTTTAGATATAAGCCAATATTTCTCTATTTCATTCTTTCAAGTCTACATCTTCAAATTAACATTGGTGAATATTGAAAACCATCTATAAGGTACAAGCAAAAATTTGAGATATGAAGTAATTTTAAATAACACTGGAAAGATTGAATTGAGGCATGCGAATTATTATGTGGTTATATAAAGAATAGCTATTCTTAAAATAAAATAGGTTAGTAATGCATAATAAATCAAAATAATTATTGAATATTAAAAAGTTTCATAATATATGAAATAAAAATCCCATATGATCTAATTATGTAAACAAAAAAATTATATTATCTATTTTGTGAATGCACAAAATGCTAAAATATTTTTTTGACGACTTTTTGATTTTCTTATATTGCACCACATAAAAGAAGACCATATATGTGCCAGCAACAATTGAATTAAATTCAAACAACAAAATTTGCATAAATTATATCTCCTATTACAACAAGCATTATCATCAAATTAGCTTAACTAGATAAATACCTTGTTCTTTGGTTCTATTGACACTGGTGGGGTTGCATCTTCACCTTTACGGATTGGCTTCTCCACTACATCTGGTACGAGAAACTTTTTTTGTTTCATGTTCGAACTACTAACATCAGATTGGGGAGTGATTGCTCCCACTTGAGATAGTTTTGCTAGCACTTCTGCCTGAAGGTTTCTTTGTTCTTCTTTAGATGCTGCTATAAAATCCCTGATAGCACGATCTACAACACTATTAAAATATTGACGAGGTGAGTGGTGCTTCCCTTTGGCCCTAACTCGACCACTATACTCAAGAGTACCCAATGCTTCTACAAGTATATCATTACTCCCACTGACACTCCTACCATTCTCTTGAGACTCTTTCAATAGCTTATCCTTAAAAAAATGTTAATTATGAAGTTCAATTACAATTTTGTTATCATAAATTAGCCATTATAAATAAATGAAATTAAGGTTGAAAAATCCACTTACTATTTTCTCAATCACTGGTATGGCCACTTCATCAAAGGTGTCATCCTTTTTTTCTCTTGCTTTCTTCCATAATATGCTTCGATCAATAGTTTCAGTTGACCCACTTGCAACCATCTTTTAAAAGGAGACAATGTATAATGTAATAAGCATATAACACTATTATGTATTATGTATAAAATAAATCAAAAAAACTATAAATTAGTATAAACTTACCATCTCTTCCTCAAGACCAACATATCATTTCCTACTTAGATGGTGATTATAAATGTGTTTCTTTCTTCTTTCTTTTTGAACTTCTTGATATTCCTATAAATTAAAAATGTATAATTAATGAATGTGAATACAAGATATGTAAAAAGTTGTAATTATACCTTAAAGCTATCAAACAATCAATCTTTAACAAACATTGTCCAATTTTCATCCTCAATAAAAATATATTGAATTTGAGGTTTTTTTTAGGAGCTCCGGTTGGTCTTTGAAAAGAAGAATGTACTTCATTGTTAGCATGTTCTTAAATGATCAAAAACATTTTCCAATTGTTAGCATACAATTCCTCCTACTTTTGTGATTTAATGAAAAAGCACCCTACACATTAATAGTATACATGTTAGTAACTTCATGTGGTTAGGAATGATTGATGTTTTGCATAAAGGTGATGCAGGTAAGAATGTGTTACTTCAATGTTGTCCCATAACTTATCCTTCAACTATTTAGGTACAACATGCCAAGTTTGATATCTTATTGGCACCATAGTGTGTGCTAATGCTCCTAAATAGCTTGTTAGATGAACTATCGATTCACCTATGAAAATGTCATTAAGATTGTACTTAACCTGCAACTTGATCACTTTGTTCCTATTCTTGGTAATCATGGACTTTCGTGTCATTCCTCTGTGCTTCCTTTTTGTGGATTTTTCTCATTTCTCTGGATCCATTCTTGTAACAAAAAAAAACTAATAAAGATTAGTTAACATTATATTAGATATAACATTGTTAGAGAAGAGTTGTAAATAGAAAATTTTAGACAAAACAATCCCTCATCATTGCATAATGAAATGCCACCAATGAAAGGGCCTAATCTATTCTCAGTTTCTTATTCACTTGTGCCATAAAAGTGAGATAAAGACAGTCTTTAATTAGCTTCATTTAGTTGTGTGCTTTAGTTATTTATACCTTTTGTTGTTTCAAATATATATATATATATTAGTGAATTGTATGTATTCAAATCATAAATTTCATGGACTTTTTTTGGAATGGTTCATCACATAACAAAGTTGATATTTAAGTTTAGCTATTTTTTTCTCCCTCTTTCTTGCTCATTTGATTTATTTTAATTTTTTTTTATTTTATGAATTTGTATATTATAATATGTGTTTCTCTTATTATTTTTGTTAATCCATTGTCATTTTCTTTTGCATTTTCGTATGAAAGCCTTTTAGAATTGCATATTTAACTTACTGAATTGTTAACTTCATATCAAAACTAAAAATTGCATATAACTAAACTATTACATTTTATTTTTTACAAACAAGAATTTTACAATAATCATACTTGATATTTGCTTTAGTATATCGAATTATAATGACAAGAAATGTCAAATGTAGAAGCAAATAATAATAATAACAACAAAAACAACAACAATAATAATAATAATAAGAATAATAACATCAAAATGGCATCAACTTAGGCAATCAACTTGATGTTCTCTAGAAACAAAAAGAATAAAAATCACCTATTTTGTAGGATTTGTAACCCACTCGACATCCTTTATTTGTATATCATTATTAGAAGTTTAAAATTCAGCTACATAGAGGATTTGTTCTCAATCCAAATCCCCTCACAGTCACCTCTTATGCATATTGCATCTGAGTCATCCATTGCATCAAACGCTTCAACTTCTAGCAAAGTCCCTTTAAAGGGATGGTGTTCAATAGAATTGCCCACAAGGTCATCACCTCCCTCCTTATCCAAGAAATCTTTTTGAGGAGTTGACAAAACAATTGACCATCTTGGATCAAGTTGGTCTTGCACATAAAATACTTGCTTGGCTTGAGATGCTAAAATGAAAGGATTTGATTTATGAGCAATTTTGTTAAAGTCAACTAATGTAAAGCCAAGATCATCAACTATTATGCCATTCTTATTTTCAACCCAATCATAGTTGAAAATTGGTATCCTAAACATGGTATAATCAAGGTCTCAAATCTCATTAATAATCCTGTAGAAACAAGGCTCACCAAACATTGGATTTTGATCCTTGGCACTTGCAATTTGCATTGTTGAAGCTACAATACTAACTCCCTTATTTTGGGTAGCTTGTAAGCCATCACACTCCTTGCTATGGTATCGACATCCATTAATGACATATCCATGATATTTCGAGACATAGTGGCTAGGACCATGAGCTATCCACTTAAGGGTTTTAGATATAGGTTCATTGTTACCAATTGAAACTTCAATCTATAATTATAAATAATAGTTACTATGTATGTTCAACATTAGTAAAAAGAATAATTCAAATTTTAACACCAATTCGATATCTTTTTTCAAAACCAATAAGTAAATGTTTGCATGTGTTCATCCTGGAGCCACTTTTGTCTTTTAAATTGATGAGGATTTTTCAATTTCAACCATTCCATGTGCTCTCTATGCAATTATTTATAAGAAGTTCAAAGTTATTGTCCTATAGTTAATTTAAGTATAATAGATAAATATTAAGTGTTAGTAGTTCTTACTCAATATAAGGTTGGACAATAGTTGTATTCTCTAAAACATAATAATGTGCATGCAACCACAAATTAGAATCAATGATCACAACTTGACCTCCAGGTATGGGTGCCCCAACTTTTTGGTTAATCTTTACACTAACAGCAATCCCAATTGTATCTACATTTGATAAGTACTCTGTACAAAATTCAATAGCTTCCTTCGCAATATAGCATTCAATGATGCAACCTTCGGGCCAGTTACGATTTCAAACATACCCTTTCAAAAATTTCATGAATCTTTCAAAAGGGTACATCCACCTTAGGTAAACTGGTCCACAAAGTCTGACCTCTCTTACAAGATGCACAATAAGATGAAGCATGATATTAAAGAAAAAAGGTGGGAAGTACTTCTCAAGTAAGCATAATGTCACCACTACATCATTTTGTAACTTATTCAATGTAGGCATATCAACCACTTTGCTACAAAGAGCATTGAAAAAAAACCTCAATCTACAAATAGCATGTCTTACATGGTTTGGAAAAACTTATCGTAATGACACTAGCAATAATTGTTTCATTAATGCATGATATTCATGGCATTTAATACCATAAAGCTTCAACAAGTCTTCCATTTACACAAGGTTTCTCATGTTAGAGCAATAACAAAAACACACCGTGTGACAAGATCTCCAGTGTCAAGAGCCTCATCTGGAATCATTGATCAATATCGATTGTAGTTAACTAGGCTCCAAGGGTTTGCCAGGGTTTTGCAAAAATAGAGAGAATGTTTGGCGCACTATGAGGTCATGGGTGAGAATGGGAAATATGTGAGCCATATATAAAAGTGTTATTTTGATGTCACTTTTATATAGTGCCAAGGTAAAAATAAATAATAAAGACGCTTATAGAAAACGTCATGCTATAAGAAGCATCATTATCCTTCTGCATAAAATGCCATGGTCTAACATTTTCCTTTTAAGTGCCAACTTCGACCACTCATTTACTCAACTACTCCTTTAAAAGCCAAGTAATGGCGCTTTCTTGAAAGCTCCATAAATTGTGTTTTTTGTAGTAGTGCCCCATAAACCTTTGAGCTTCACCCATATCAATGAGGAAATCTGTCTATATCAAGTGGCCTAGTGATAGCCCCTTAACCTTAACACTATGGCAAAGGGCCTCATGGGCAGGGACCTTATATCCATGAGGGCATCTCGAGGAAAAGGAAAGGTATTGGAAAGTTTTGAGGAAATTATGGTGACAAAGTGTTGAGGAAGGCAACACTAGGGTTAATACAATGTAAGGGAGGTACAGGCGTATGGATCAGCACAACACCCATGTGTCTGTCTGTATGCTTACAAGCACGCCTCTTGTGCGCCCCCATGTATGTCTACATGCTCATGCACTCGCCTGCCAGCTCACACACCCCTATGCAATACCATGGAGCCTTATAGGCACTCTTGCGCGCCCTTGTGTGCATGCCCGCGCGCCCCCATGTACCCTCCCCCCCTCCCCCATAATACCATGGAATTCTATTGCTGTAACTAAAAAAGGCCTTGGACACGACATGGTGCTAATGCAACATCAAGGATGTCTCATATGGGTGACTAATGTATGGGACAAACAAGTTATGGGCATAATGCCATGGCATGTTATTGCACCAAGTAGGGTCTTGGACGCGAGCATAGTGTTGTTGCAATAATGAGCACTGAAGACAAATGCTTAGTGATGAACCTTATAATAGTCTCAAAACTAACTACCAAACTGCACTAGAATACTCCTCATCTGCACCAGATAACAATCCCATTTGTTATTATGTTATAGCTTAACTAATGTACTTATAAACTATTACTTAGTTATCTTTTCTTCAAGAAATATATAAATAGGTTGTAATAGTGTAGAAAATGATAGAGGAATGAAAAGAAAACTTACTGCAAATCCAATTTCTTATATGGTATTAAAGCAATTGTCCATCCTCATCATCCAAATTTTCTTTTAGCTAAATCCATGGCCAATTCCATGCAAAGTTCCAATCCGCAACAATTCCATGGTCCAGAAATCACCTCATCACATCAACCTAACATGATTCAGTCACTGCGCATGCTGAATCATCCTCTCCCTATTAAGCTAGATAGTAACAACTACGTTCTTTGAAAAACTCAAATGGAGAACGTCATATATGCAAATAGATTCGAAGAACACATTAAAGGACTCAAACCTTGTCCTTCTCAAATGACTGCAATAGGTGAAATTAACTCAGATTTTCTCACCTGTCGGCGTTTCGATTGCATGATCCTGAGTTGGATCTTTTCTTCTCTTACACCCGATATTATGAGACAGATAATTGGATACCAAACATCCAACATAGCTTGGGCAACCCTTGAGAAAATATTCTTAGACTTGCATTTCAAACAACCCAAAAAAGATCTCTACCCATAATGGAATATATCCTAAAAATGAAGACAATCACACATAGTCTTGCTGCCATTGGAGTACTAGTGACCGAACGTGATCAAATCTTGCAACTTCTTACTGGTCTCGGAGCTGATTATAATCCTATTGTACCTTCTTTAACAGCTCGTGAAGATGATCTTACACTACATTCAGTACATGTAGGATAGATAAAACCCAAAAATTATTCACGGGATTCTTCAGGAGATGGTGGAACCAAGAGAGAGTCTGGTCATGTAGGTCGGCTGGAAAGACTTTGCATAATAGTGCATCATTCCATATATCCAAGGTCATGAGTTGCCTGAAGGGCATGATGTGATCAAGTGATCTGCATGATGTGACCGAACGGATCACTTGTTCCATCGTATGTTGTAAATTTTGGCACTACGAACCCCTTGAGGGCTCATAGTTAATAATATGGGGGTTGAACGGCGTAGAGAGCATGTCATCTAACAGTCGACTGATGGAGTCGGGTGGAGCTCAATCCGCTAGGGCCCTTGCTTGTCAGGCGTCAATGATCACGCATGCTAGAGGTCTTTAAGACTTGATTGGATAGTCTTTCCCATTTGAGAGTCCGAGCTCCCGATATTGTCTGGCCATGTGGGTGAAAGGAACTTTCTCACTTATGGTGCCAAACGGAGCTTGTCTTGGTCTGGACGGAATCAATTCGGATAGGTTACATACTTGTCTTAGACAACCAAGGTGTCTAAGCTGGAAAGGGACACGTGGAGAGGGACCCCCCACACCCAGCATCTCTAATGCTAGCAATATCGGTTGATGCATCGCCACTGATGAAACCAATCATTGCTAGTAGTTGACTTCCATTTTTCCCCGCTCATTTTCTCCATTATTTTCTCTCTCTTTATCTCTTTCTCTTTCACGGTCTCACCATTTCATCTTTTACACCCATTTTTTCCACCGTGCATCAACACCATGCGTCTTTCTATTTCCGATGACCACAACCTCTATTTCCACCACTGCTTTCCATGGCCACCAATTTCCCATTATTACATCTCTTTCCATAATCTTGGGATATGGGTAAGTTCTTGTTTTATTTTAGTTTGTTTCACTTTTATTTAATTTAATTTCTACAGTATTGATTTATGGGTTTGGGTTGGAATTTCGTTTACTTGGACTTGTGTTTGGAACATCTATTTTATTTGGGCTTTGTTGATTTGGATTGTTGCTTCACATTGAGTTTATGTATTATTGATTTAGGCTATTGAAAATTATTCATATTGGTTTCCTTGTTATTGGATTGTAGCCTTATATCTGAGGATGAGAAAAAGCAAAGGGGCATAGTATGTTTGGGGGTAGTTGAAGCAATTAAAGATAAGGCATGGGTCTGATAGAAGACTTTTTTTTTTTTTTTTGTGATAAAAGAAAGAAGATGGCAGCAATACAGGGAGGGGAGTAGGACGGCTCCATTAATAATAAATTCTTAATTGAAATATCCTTTTAATAAAGATATTTTCTTAATAAAATTTAAGTAAAATTCCTTTTAGATAAACTTGTAAGAAATCTTTTTTAAAAAATAAATAATAATAATAATAATAATAATAATAATAATAATAATAATAATAATAATAAAATGATTTTTTTTTCTTTTTCTTCTTCTTCTTTTTTAAAAATAATAATAAATTTGTAAATAAAAATTCCTTTTCAAGAAAAGTTCAACATGGATCCTTTGTAATAAAATAAAATTGTGAAAGGTCCTTGTATAAAATTTCGTTTTTTGTAAAAATAAAATAAAATAAAATAATTAAAAACAAAAAAAACAAATTGTTACCATCTTCTTCTAATAGCAAAAGTAAATCAAATTTCTTTTCTTTCAAACTGAAATTGTAAAAATGCAAATTTCTTTCTATGAAACCAAGGTTTGGTTAATCTCGATTTTGATGATAACAAAACAAGGTTTGGAACTAAGGATTATATTTCAAGTGTGATTAGGCAAGAAGATTTTCAAAGTGGCAATTACAAAGACAAAATCAAGTTAAAGTCAAAGAAAAATCAATAAGAAAAAAAAATCTCAAAGATAAATGTTTTTCAAGACCTAAGCTTCATAAGATCTCTTTGTAAAGTTGTTGGTGCACTAGGTTTTTTATGCATTACATTCTTTATTTATTCACCAAAATCATCCAAGAATTATATTGTTTAAAATCTTTTAAAATTTGATGATTTTATGTTTTCAACTAAAACCTTGTGTCAAATACTTTCCAATTTTGTTTAAAAGGTTTTAAGATGAAAATAATGGTTGTTGAGCCAAAAAGAGCTCAACTAATTGAACAAGATGAGAAACCTATCGACCTGTTCAGCTCAATTGGTTGAAAGGTGCAAAAACCTTCTCTCTCTTCTAGAATGCTTGTTCAACTGGTTAAGGTTGAACCTCAACCGGCCGAGGTTCGATCAAGGGGCAATCAAGGGGCGGTCGAGGTCCAAGGGTCACCTGCCAAGCATTAAATGCTAACGGTTAGTCAACCGATCGAATCGGAGCTCTACCAAACAACCTCCATCGGCTAGTTTGGTTTTTTTCTCTATAAAAAGGATTCAATCTTCATTGTTTCAAGAGTTTAACCTTCCTAAACCTTTCTTGAATATATTTGAGACTTGGGAGAGTGTTTTTTTTAGTGCACCATTATTCTAAAACTTACATAGTTTTAGTGCACCATTCAATCCTAGTTTTCTTGTATTATTTGAGCCTAAAGTTTTGTATTAGGAATTTGTGAGAATATTTCTTATTTTGATTTGTAAATCTTTGAGAAGAAAAGTCTAAGTGTAAGGTATGACTTAGGGATTCTCAAGTGTGGGGTATCACTTGAGGGGTTGTTCAAGAGTGGGGTATCTCTTGAGAATTGTAAAGGGTGCTTAGAGCCAAAAGTCCAAGATGGTAGATTAAAACCATAATTCAATTGTATTGCTTGAAAGCTTTTGTTGGAAGCCTTGAATTAGTGGAACCTCAAGCTTGGGATTGAAGCTAGAAGAGAGTGGACGTAGGTCGGGTTGCACCAAACTACTATAAAAATCTTGTATTTGTATTCTCTTTTCCTTACTCTCTTATTTTATATGCAATTGTTTTTATATTGTTTTGTTATATATTTGCATATAATTGTCTTTTGCATTCACATAATTTAAATTTGCAATAAGAGACCATCATCCTATTCACCCCCACCCCTCCCCTCCCTTCCCCTCTAAGGTGATTACCTTAGGTTCGATTAGCTAATTTTTCTAATAATTGGTATTAGAGCTAGGCCTCTTGTTTAAGACTTAACCGTCAAAGAGGTAATGGCTAATCCATTAAGCTCATCTCATATTGAAATTTTTTCAACCACCCGACCTCTATTCTTTACGGGAACCGATTATTGCTATTTGAAAACAAAAATGACTTGGTTTTTAAACTCTACTAATCTTGATCTATGGGATGTCATTGAAGATGGTCCTCATATTGCTTCAAAATTAGAAAATTGAGTGATGGTTCCAAAACCTAAGCAAGAATGGGATGAACTTGATAAAAAGAAAGTTCAATTAAATGCCAAATATGTTTATATCTTATATTGTGCTATTGATATAAATGAATTTAATCGTGTTTGGCAATGTAAGTCGACTAAAGAAACTTGGATACTATTAGAAATCACTCATGACAAAACCAACCAAGTTAAAGAGTCTAGAATCAACATCCTTGGGCATGATTATGAATTATTTTCTATGAAAGATTTTGAATCTATTGTAAAGATGTTTTCTAGGTTCTTAGAATCATTAATGAACTTCAAGCTTTGGGAAAGACCTAGACCGAAGTAAAGAAATTCATGAAGATCTTATGCTCTCTACCAAAGAAATGGGAAGCAAAGGTGACGGTTATTCAATAAGTAAAGGATCTCACCAAGCTCCCACTTGAATAACTCATTGGGTCACTCATGACTCATGAGATAAAATTGAACAATCATCAAAGAGTTAAAGAAAATAAAAAAAGTTATAGTTGTTGGACTTGGGTTTGGGTGCCCAAGTGGGTTGATCCAACCCAACCCAACCCAATAAATGGGAGAAATAATGGGAGCAGTCTCTGAGAGTTTTAAAACTACCCAAAAACTACCACTATTAAAAAAAAAATTCTCTCTCCTGGTAAGAATTCTCTGTCCCTGGAAACCAAAGAAAAATATATGCTTTCTCTCCTCTCTCTAGATCTGTGAAAATGAAAGTGAAGAATATGTTTTCTTCCTTCCTTGATAACAAAAGAAGAAATATGTTTTCTTCTCTCCCTTGAAAACCAAAAGAAAGAATACAATTCTTCTGAAAAAACACAAAGTCCTTTCTCTTAAAGTTATTCCTATTTTTCTCCATGAAAGCAAAAGTCAAGGCTCTTGTGTTGTGAGAAAAGAATAGTTCTCGTATTCGTAGTTTCATTCATGATTTGAGGTGAGAAAATTGGTCAGTGAAACAACCAATCTGGATCTTGGTCATTTCAGAAGGTAACTAGAAACCTTATTTTCAATCATTAGTATCAGAGCCTTGCTAGGTTGTTTTCTAGCTTTTATTTTTTCTTGTTTATTTTTCTATGTTTCAGAAAATGAAGAAGAATTTTTTTTCATGAAAAAAAAAACAAAAAAGGAATTTTTTTTTTTTTTTTTTTCTGGTTATGGTTCTAGAAAAACTAAAAAAAAAAATGTGCGAAGTGCACTCATTGCAAGAACATGCTATTTTGGACTAAATTGAAATGGACAATTAAAAAAATGGGAAAAGACAAGACCTACAATTTTCTAGTTATGGTTCTAGAAAAGCCCATCTCGAAGACAAATAAAGTGAAATATTTTTATGGGATTTTTTAAAAAAAAGTAATAATAATACAAACAAGTTAAATATGTTTTAATCTACTTATTAACATCAAAGTTGAATTAGTCTTGTTGGTTAGAACCTCTCTTATGCTCACTTAAGACCCAAGTTCAAGCTTTGATACCTTCATTCCTATTACAAGATTTTTTACTTAGTATCTAATATAATTTTTTTTAGTTGTAGTCAAATTATGTTGATATATTCAAATATAATTAGACTATAAAAAAAATGTCTTAAATATGAGTATTTACTCATTAAAAAATAAAAATGGAGGAGGGATTGCCCATGAAGAGGCTTGATCCCTTAACCAAATATATATAAGAGACTTGTGCTCTGCCAACTATGCTAGATGTTTTTGGTTTTCATAAAAGACTATGATTATTGAAAACAACTTTAAGAGTTATGGAAGACAATGTGAGTAATCCTAATATTGTTGTTCCTTTTAACTTTAAGAAAGAATAGTTATTTTTCTATATGTTACTTTTTTATGCTTTGTAAATGAAATGTAATTATCTTATATGCAAAATATGACATGAATATTTATCGTTCGATAAATGAGTATGTCTTTTATTTACATGCATGTCTTTAATTCTTTTGTACATGTTATTGATACATGCTAGTTGTATAATATTTTTATGGAGTGGGAGGTTTTAGGCTAAAAAGAATTTAAGTAATTTCTTGCCTAAAATTAGAAATACTTGCATAGATTATTTCTAATTTGTTATAATTAAATAGTATATAGGAGTTGATTAGGAACATAGTGAACTTTCGTTTCTATTACAATTTAAGCTTATTATAAATCAGAAGATGATTAGAGCAAGTAAAAGTATCAATATCCATAAAAGTACCAATTAATAAGATTGTGCAATATCTCTAAGTAGTTGAATATGTCGACTACAACCAGGAACATCATAGCAGAATTAAACAAGAATGAGAAACTGAAGCGATAACTAGGAGGTTTGGCATCGCAAGGTTCAATATATCCTTGAAGGGCAAGAGGCTCTTGAAACATTTAATCATGTCATGTTAGAATCTAAACAAGGAAACTCTGCTCAACATAGAAGAAATCATGAGGCTTATATGGCCTGGAAGAAAAAGAGTTCTTTAGCTCGCATTACATTCTTAAATTGTATTCAAGATGATCTCTTGATTAAGTATGAGGTTTACCAAACTACTCATGAAATGTGGCAAGCTCTAAAGGAAAAAGTGTGGTAGACTTTTAGCAACAAAGCTGAGAGAACTTGTAATGAAATTTGGAAATTATAAGATGTGATTGAACCATAAAATGAAACAATATCTTAAGGAGATGAAAAAGAATGAAGAAAGCTTAAGACATCCAAGCATGCCTTCACTAATGAGCAACAAGTTGAGGCGATCATCAAATCTCTACTAAAGAGTTAGGAACATATGGTGGTGAATATGACACATAATGAGTGTCATGGCCTTTGATAGTAATGTTTGCCATCTTGAATTGGAAGTCAAGCAACTTGTAGTTGTTAGGCCTAATGAACAAGCTTATGTAGTTGAATCTAGTTCACGCAAAATTTTCTACTTTAAGTATAACAAAAAATTCTTTAAGAGAACAAGAGATTTGATTATGCTTCAAAGAAAGGAAAGATTGAGACACGCAAGAAGTTTAAGCATGTTAAGAAGGATAAGTGCACGTTCAAATGTTATAATTGTGGCAACTAAGGTCACTTTACTCGTGAGTGCACTAAGTAAAACTAGACTTAGTTCCCACTAACCATATAAAGACCATGGAGCATATTTAAAGTTTTGATGAATTAGTTTCGGTACAAGATGAATTTATGTTGGAAACAACTTTAAAGTTGAGGTTAAGGGTATTAGAACGTGTAAATTGGAATTGTGCAGAGGACGTACACAATTCCTACATGATGTTTTTTATGCTCCGGATATTTGATAAAACTTAGTCTCTATGTTCATCCTTCTTGGTTTAAGTTTTAATTTAAATTTTCATGATTTAATAATGGAGTTAAATTTGGGAACAACGTACTTTGGTTCTGGATTTATTTTGAATGGTTTTATGATTCTTGCCATTGATAACTAGGTTCTAGATTTATTTTGAATGGTTTTATGATTTTTGCCATTGATAACTATGTTCTGTCTAATACTAATGATAGTTAGTATTCGTTAATGACTACTTCTAGAAATGCGTGTGATAATGTGATCATATGGCATGCTGACTTAGGTATATTGGACAAGGAAGAATGAATAGACAAATTAGAGAAAATCTTCTTAATCAATTCACTAAAATTGATATGTCAACTTGTGAATACTGTCTAACTAATAAAACTAGAAGAAAACCATTCGAAAAAGGAATTAAAATTGGAACACCATGACAATTGATCTATTTTGACATTTGTGATCCTATGACTATTAGAGCAAGGTATGGGGCCTTGTACTTCATCACATTTATAGATGACTTTACTCGTTACGGTCATGTTTATTTGAATTCCCATAAGTCAAAAACATTAGATTGTTTCAGGCGCTACATTAATTTAGTTGAGAATCAGATAGACAAAAGGATTAAAACATAAAGAACAAATTGGGGTAGAGAATATCTATCAGGGAAATTTGAAGATTTATGTGATGAAAATGGTATTGGTACATAATAGACTATTCCAAGGACTCCACAACAAAACGATGTAATTGAGAGGAGGAATAGAATGTCATTAGACATGGTTAGGTTAATAATGCTCAAGCAGATCCTCCCATTTCACAAGATGTCACATTCTTAGAAGATAGTTTCCCCTGTATGGGTGAGATTGATAAGGATTTACATTTTTTATGAAATGATGGATCTTGAAATAAGATCCATACCCGAACAACAATTGATGCTTGAATTGAGTGGGAATGAACTAGTACTTATAGCAAGTACAGTAAAAAAGTCGATGTTGAGAAAAAGTTCTCAATAAATTATTCCTCGACAATGATTTAAGATTGAAGGGGAAGTTCATATTGTCACCTAATATGATGATGTTGAGCTTAAGTCGGTTCAAGAGACTCTTACTTGTCCAGCTAAGGATGAATAGAGAAAAACAATGGAAGAAGAATTGGAGTCAATGCGAAAGAATCAAGTTTAGGACTTGGTTGATCTGCCTTCAAATTGAAAAGTCATTAAGAACAAATGGGTTCTTAAAATAAAATGAAAGGTAGATGGATCCATTGAAAATAATAAAGCTCGATTAGTGGCTAAAGGGTATACCCAACAAAAGGGTATATCGACTATGAGGAAACCATCTCTCTAGTAATTAAGTTTGCCTCAATTCACCTCATTCTAGCTATAGTAGCTCATATGGATTTAGAGCTACACGAGACAGAGGTTAAGACAATTTTCCTTAATGGAGAGTTGAATGAAGAAATTTATATAGAACAACCAATAGGTTTCATTATCCAAGTCCAAGAGCACAAAGTGTGCAAGTTAAATCAATTGATCTATGACCTTAAACAATCATCCAAGTAGTGGTACTTAAGATTTCATTGTGCAATAACTTCCTATGTTTTCACAATGATTGATGAAAACCGTTATGTTTATATTAAGCAAAATAAAGATAAATATATGTTATTATCTTTATACATGGATAATATACTTATAGTTGGAAATGATTTGGAGTTTGTTCAAACATTTAAAGATGGTTGTCATCTACTTTTAAGATGAAAGATATGGGAGAAACATTTTACATTCTTAGAGTAAAGATCCATAGAGATTGTTCTCACAAACTAGTGACTCTTTTATAAGACCACTATATTAAGAATATCCTTGAATGATTAAATATGCAAGATTGCAATCCCATTGGCACTCTATTTGCAAGAGGTGAAAACCTAAGTAAAGAAATGGGTCCAAATACTCCAAAAGAAAAGAGAAAAAAAACTAATGTTCCCTACTCCAGTGTTGTTGGGAGTCTAATGTATGCTACGATGTGTACAAAACTATATATATTTGCTATGTAGTTGGGATGGTGAGTCATTACCAAGAAAATCCTAGAATGATGCATTGGAAAACAATAAAGAGAATTTTTCGATATCTAATAGGCATTGTGGACTATTCCTTTTGTTATCAAGGCAAAGAATTGCTCTCAGTGGGTTATTCACATGCAGTTTGGATAAGTGATCTAGATGAGCACAAATCAACATCTAGATACACATTCTTGCTTAATAATGGTGCCAGCTTATGGAAAAGCAAGTAACAAACTTGTACAGCTTGGTTAACCATGAAAGCTAAATTTATTGTTTGTTTAGTTGTAATATAAGAAGTCGTATGGTTGAAAAGTTTTTTGCAAAGCTTGGGAATAGTCAAGGATCTTTTTTAGCCAATGATTGTCTATAGTGATAGTCAATTTGTGGTCATTTATGTAAAAGATCTGAAATATCATGGAAGAACTAAGCATATAGATACCAAGAATAATTTTTATAAAGATATTATTTCACAAAAGGAGGTGATCTTGAAATATTTACCCACACATGAAATGGTTGTTGATCCATTCATGAAATCCATTATAAGAAAAAATGTTTTTTTTACATGTAAAGTCATTGGGATTGCGTAGGTTATGATCTATGTGGATCATATATCGTAGATCATTATTACTTGGATATACAATGCTTTATATATGATAAAATGATATGAGTATTTGTTATTCATATAATTGAATATGTAATTGGTACTTACATATATATTATGTCAACGGGCAGAGATTGACTCTCTTACACGAGTAGCCGCCCCAATCAATATGTTTATGTGTTAAGATGAGACAGTATACTAATGATGATAAATGAGTGAAAAGTATACAAGAGATGATGAGTGTTTCCTTGATTAAGTATCAAGATGAGGTCTATAATAAATAACATCTTGACTAAATGTAACCACCCATAATTACATTTGCCTATTTGAACTGGACTTGAGTTTTAGCATAAAAGGTTTAAGAAGAACCATAGATGCAAAACTCAAACAAACTATTGGTGTGAAGCTCTTAGTTAAGGTTCGTATGGTGGTAGTTTGACATATACTCTCTAAGTGGAGACAAATCACCATAGCATGTGTTTTATACTACATGTGTTTAAATGCGACTAATAAGGAAAGTGAGTGATTAATCTGTGCATCCTCACTGTGTGAGACCCTTAGGACTAATTACAATTATAATAGCTCATTATTGTACTCTTTGTACTTTTGATTATGTTTTGAGGTGACAAATTAATGTTGCTACTTTGGTATGTTTTCGACGAAAATGAAATAATTTATCCTTATGGAACATATTAGGCAAACTGTTCATTTGGATCTAAAAGGCATGAGCTCATAAGGAAGACTTTTTTGAGTTACATTGATAAAGATGTGTTCATGGTCGACACGTTATATTGCTTTTGTAGCCTATATAATTGTTAATACCTTTATAATGTTAGATAGCATACAACTTCGAGGGATTAAGTGCATACATTAAAATGTAACTAAATAAGTCTAGGGTATAGCAAGACATGATTATTATTGTTCACTCATTTTTATTTTTTTTTGGATTGAGCTACCATGTATCCCTAACAGGTGCATAAGTTTATAGGTCCCAAATTGCAAGTGTGCTCGGATGGTCACATGACCCATTTACTTGTATGAATGACCTTCAAAAGTGGAATATGATGGACTTGAATGAGTGATTGGGCTAGTTCAATCCACCTTGTGCAAGTGAGAGATGTTGGACTTGGATTTGGGTGCCTAAGCGGACTCACCCGACCCGACCTAATAAATAGGAGAAATAAGAGGAGTAGTTTCTAGGAGTTTTAAAACTATCCAGAAACAATCACTATTAAAAAAAAATGTTTTTCTATTCTCTCCTGGTGAGAATTCTCTTTCCCAAGAAACCAGAGAATGCGTTTTCTCCCCTTTATGTCTCTAGATTTGTAAAAACGAAAGTGAAGAATATGTTTTCTTCATTCCTTGAAAACAAAAGAAGAAATATGTTTTCTTTTCTCTCTTGAAAACCAAAAGAAAGAATTCAATTCTTCTAAAAAAAACCTTTCTCATGAAGTTATTCATATTTTTCTTCATGAAAAATAAGGTCAAGGCTCTTATGTTGTGAGAGAAGAATGGTTCTCGTATTCGTAGTTTCATTCATGATTTGAGGTGAGAAAATTGGTCAATGAAATAACCAATCTGGATCTTGGGCATTTCAAAAGGTAACTGGAAACCTTATTTTTCATCAATAGCATTTAAGGCTTCAACAAATGATGATGATGAGGAAGAGAGTGAAAGTGAAAGTGATGAAAACTACATAGAAGAAGAATGCACAAATAAAGATCCCAACATGTGCTTCATGGCTTTGGAGGAACATGAAGATGAGGTAAATTCCAATTCTAACTATAATGAGTTTCAAGATGCACTTCAAAAATTATATTTTGATCTTGAAAATCGTGGGTTAAAAAATGTTTCTCTCAAGAAAAAGATTTCTTGTCTTCAAAATGAGTTCAATGAGCTTAAGGAAAAATTTGAAAATATTAAGAAGACAAAAATCTCTTTTGGAATGGAAAATGAGTTGAAACAAAAAAAAAATGAATGTTTAATATCATCTCTACAAAAGTTCTCAAATGGTCAAAAGACTTTTAATATGATTTTGGCAAGTCAAAAGTGCATTTTGATAAGAAAGGGCTAGACTACAAGCCTTACAAAAATCAAAAAATATTTTAAGAATTATTTTGTAAAGGAAGCCTCTAGTTTTTCACCTTCAACCATTTATAATCTTTGTGGAAGAGGAGGTCACACTTGTGATAATTATCCCTTAAGAAAATCTCCTCATATTCTTCAAAACTCTAAATTATTTTGGATTCCAAAGGGAGGAAAGACTAACCCTTTAGGACACAAAAAGATATGGGTACCAAAAGTTACTTAATTTGTTTTGTAGGGATCCATGCAAGAAGAAGAAGGATATGCTTACCTTGTAAAAAATACATTGATAATATCAGTAATAATATCCCCTCTAAAGCCTAATTTGCAATATCATTTTATCATTTTGCTAACACTTGGTATAATTTTTGTTAATAATATAACATTTGGTATCACATTGATAAAATCGGTATAATTTTAAAACAAGGTTTGGATTAAAAAAAAAATTATATACCTAGGTAAAATTGAATGATCATATGCTTCTATACTCTAATAGTATTATTCAATGCATGTTATATATTTTTTTTTAAATGCATATGTTCTCCCATATATCTTTCCAAATCATGCTTTAAATTGGGAATGCTCTAAGGTTGAGTAATCTTTATTTGAAAAATGTTTTAAATGAAAAATAAGGAGATTCATTTCCATGAGAAATCATATTATGCTTATTGTTTATTTTTTAAACTTTTGATATCATGTGATTATCCTTATATGCTTTATTTAGATTTTTTGTTGATGACAAAAACGGCGAAAAATAATGGTAGGTTGCTAACTTGTGAAGAATTGTTAATATTGTTTCAGCAATCCTATCCATATTGATGCTATGTGTTTTATTTGTTATAATTGCATCCATCATTTTTAATAATAATATCTTGCCAATTGCTAAATTATTCTTTATACTATTTCTGTTTGATTATATCATTTTAAGCAGCCTTAATATACTCCTTGAAGTTTCTAAACCTAAATATTTAAAAATAAAAAAATAAAAATCAAATGAGCATATATTAAGGGGAAGCTTTTTAGCAACCTTGGTTTTGTCATCATCAAAAATGGGGAGATTGTAAAACCAAGGTTTGGTTAATTTCGGTTTTGATGATAACAAACAAGGTTTGGAACTAATGATTATATTTCAAGTGTGATTAGCCAAAAGGATTTCCAAAGTGGCAGTTATAAAAACAAAATCAAGTCAAAGTCAAAGAAAAATCAATAAGAAAAAAACCTCAAAGAGAAGTGTTTTTCAAAACCTAAGCTTCATAAAATCTCTTTGTAAGGTTGTTGGTGCACTAGGTTTTTCATGCATTGCATTCTTTATTTATGCACCAAAATCATCCAAGAGTTATTTTGTTTTAAATCTTTTAAAATTGAATGATTTCATGTTTTCAACTAAAACCTTGTGTCAAATGCTTTCCAATTTTGTTTAAAAGGTTTTAAGTTGAAAAGGATGGTTGTTGAGTCAAAAAAAAGTTCAACCGATTGAACTGGATGAGGAACACGTCGACCTATTCAGCTCAATTGGTTGAAGGGTGCAAAAACCTTTTCTCTCCTTCAAAATGCTTGTTCAACCGGTTGAGGTTGAATTTCAATTGATAGACATCCAATCGAGGGACGGTCGAGGTCCAACGGTCACCAACCAAGCATTAAATATTAACGGCTAGTCAACCAATTGAACCAGAGTTCAACCAGACGAACCTCTAACAACTAGTTTAACTTTTTTTTCCTCTATTAAAAGGCTCCAATCTTCATTGTTTCAAGAGTTTAACCTTCCTAAACTTTTCTTGAATATATTTGAGACTTGGGAGAGTATTTTTTTAGTGCATCATTGTTCTAAAACTTGCATATATTTAGTACACCATTCAATTCTAGTTTTCTTATATCGTTTGAGCCTAAAGGTTTGTGTTAGGACTTTATGAGAATATTTCTTATCCTCATTTGTAAATCTTTGAGAAGAAAAGTCTAAGTGTGAAATATCACTTAAAGATTCTCAAGTGTGGGGTATCACTTGAGGGGTCGTTCAAGAGTAAGATATCTCTTGAGAATTGTAAAAAGTATTTAGAGCAAAAAAGTCCAAGAGGGTGAATTGAAACCATTATTCAATTGTATTGCTTAAAAGTTTGTATTGGAAGCCTTGAATTAATGGAACCTCACGCTTGGGATTGAAACTAGAGGAGAGTGGACGTAGGTCAGGTTACACCGAACTACTATAAAAATCTTGTATTTGCATTCTTTTTTCCATACTCTCTTACTTTATATACAATTGTTTTTATATTGTTTTATTATATATTTGCATATAATTGTTTCTTGCATTTACATAATTTAAATTTACAAAAAGAGGTCATCACTTTTTTATTAATATTTTTTTGAAAGATAATTTGTATAAGTCATTTTTCTTAAATGAAAATAAATAAAAATGCTTTTGTAAATAAGATTATAAAAATTCATCTTTTTTATTACAAAATAAATAAAAATTCTTTTTATTATAATTAAAACCAAATTGATTTTCTTTTAATGATTTTTTTAATGAAAGTAAATGACTTTCTTGAAAATTGAATACAAATAAAATTAAATCAAATCACTTATTAAAAATCAATTGAAACAATAAATAAATTTAAATCATTAATTCAAAATTATTTTTAATAAAATCCTTTGAAATTTCCTAAAAACTAATTTTCTAAAAAAAATTTAATTCAATAAATCATATTGCATAATTCTTACGTCATTTATTTTGTGAATTTTCGTAATTAGATTTATTATCATCTTTGTGTATATTAATTTGTTCCTTTAATCTTAGTGTCCATGATTAATTAATTAATTAATTACCACAATTTCTTTAATTTGTTTAATAAAGACCCTGGTTATACGAACTTTGAGGATGTTACGGCTTATAATTGTACCTTTCCAATAGATAATCCAACCCCGGATTTGGACTCGATTTTTGCTTACACATATTTCCCAAATAAAGAATTATACAGAGTTTTCTTTCTTATTTTGCCTTCCTTTTTAAAAATTTAAAAAAAAAATGACAACTCCAAGTTTTTATATATATATATATATATATATATATATATATACATATATCAATTTTTCACAAATAAAAAGTGAATCTCACCATTTGAGTGGAAAACATAGATCCACAATAAGCTAAGTGAGTCATAAACTTGTTTATGGAGAGATTAATCATATAAACTTATACAATACACACTATTAAATGGGTTGCATGTGTTACCTATTTAATATTATTAGTATTTGGATTTATAATTTTTAACACAATTATCGTATCCGGTTTGAATTGTCCCATGTAGTACAATGCCTAGGCTTGAGACTACACAAACACAATCCACTTACATGAATTGTGACCCCTATACAAAATTGGAGAGTAAAAATAATACACTCCCTCTAGACCAGTTTGATTTGTTATTCTACATTATCAATACGGTCTATTTTTTAATTCCAATTCATAGCCTAAACTCAATTCCAAGTTCTCATTTTCTTGGATAATAGATATGATTTTTTTTCAAAGACGAAATCTTAATTTCCGGAGTGATCTTTTATCAACGCATTGGTATTATAATATCTCAACAAAATCGGTGATTGAAAGGAAACACCAGCATTTACTTGCAACAGCATGTGCCTCATGACTAAGAACCTAAAACTCTACCATGGTTTTTTATTCATTTTCCTCTTTCCCCCCCTCTTGATAGACCTTGGAAGCAATTCCCATGACCATATTAACATTTATATTTATCGTGAGGCAGCTTTCCAAACACGCAACAAGAGGATAGCCCAACAGGTATGGCAGTGAGCAGTGTCACCAATCCTTCAAATGGACCTTGCAGAAGAACTGAAATGAGAACATTTAATTCAGAAGAAGAGAACAGGATAGTAATGTTGCAAATATACAGAGCACACAAAAGAAACCAGAGGGTAGTTCAAAACTTTTCAAGCAGCTTTCACTTGAGAAGCCTAGTCCATGCTTCTCATCTTGTGGAAACTAAACCCTGAATTTTAGATGATGGGTTTGATAAAAAAAATCCAAGATGACAAAATGGAGAGCTTGCTTCAGGGGTAAAGAAATAATAAAACAATTACTAAAGTTGCTTGCTTTCCGCTTATCAATAGCATCCGCACATAAGGCCAGGAGGAAATCACACTACATCCCACCCCACCCCCCCTTCTATTTGTGCAATACCACCAATGGGTGATTTAAAGCATTTTGTGAATTTTGAGCTAAAATGGCCTTTATATATCAAATCTGGACACCCATTAAAACTTCTGTTCAATCTAATATGTTCCCTTTGGTTCCAACAGACGAGAAGCAACCAAAAGGAAGGAGTTCACACATGACACTGGATGCGCTAAGCATTGTTATCATTCACAATGTGTGGCTATCCTATTAAATAATTGATAAATGTTTCATGACTTACTAGCACCCAGTAATAAATTGTCGAGAAACAAAATATTGCTGCATTAAGCGTTATAAAGAGCCCAGGACATTACCTTGTGTGGGGACATTATACAACATTGAGGGGGAAGTATCTGCTTCAAGGAGATGATGGTTCCAGCCATTCAACCCATCCATTTTTTTTCCTCTTTTTTTATCTGAGTAAGAACTGAAATCTAAGGAACAAATCACATGGTCATTATTATTGTAATAGTTTAAATTTACAATAATGGGTTAATTTTCCAAGAAGATTTTCTAGAAGGATCAAACACTGTGACCCAGCCAGGGTATGGGTACTAAACAATTGCTAAATCATTCCTATGCAGCATCCACAATGTTTTACCAATGTATTCAAATGCTAAATTCACTGTTACCCAAAAATTGGTGGAAGCTCACAACAAAACAGTTTTAGTGTAGGAAGAAAAATAAAAAAAGGAAATTCCTACCAAACAATTTACATCCGGATGAGGGAGTCATTCTACTATGAATCTTAACAGAACAATAACAATTATTGAAAAATAATAGCCCACTTTGGCTAGTGACCTGTGGAAATTAACAAACAATAAAGAAAAAAGACCATTCAAAGCTAGGAGAACATTTTAATCACAAGAAACATGATGTATTGAAAACCATTAAACAAGCAAAAGGGATGTCATGCCAGAAGAAAACAGCATTAACAGCAAGATCAAGAATTTAAATTCCACATGTCTGCTGAAATTACCATCTGTAGGAACATCAAGCCACATGCCTAATACATTGAGATAGAACTATCAAACTGCATATATGAATCTATGATAGACTTGATCATTGATTGGAATTCATATGTATAACAGGCTTGTAGCTGATCATCAACAATTTTCTAAATTTTCAAGAAACAGGGACTTGCAGTGTAAGGAGACAAGGAGAAAACTCTATATATGAAACATATATACATACATACATACATACATATATATAGGGAGAGAGAGAGAGAGAGATAAAATGATGGTCTAGTTATAATAGACTCGAGAATTAAAGTTGATAACTCAGTAAGTTCCAAATGTCTACGCTCAGTGATTAAGAGAAGTTGATTCAGTAATTGAGGTTGGGTTATCTAGAGCAGAAGGGCAAAAAGCCAAACACGAGAAGAAGATGGAGAAGAAAGAGATAGAGAAAACCTTAAATTCTCGATAAAGCCCTCTAAAAGTCCCACCTAAAAGAGAAAATATTGAAATTTAACCATTCAAGAGAATAGAGATAGATAAAGCACACAACCTCATTAAAACTTTCTGAGAGTTTCACCAAGAGGAGAAGACAATGAAGTCTCATCATCAATAGACCAAGGGTGGGTAGTATCTCAACTCCAGTCAGCAGTCTTGAATATATAAGGTGTAAATCCCAATATGAGAAGCCATTCAGCATGAATAATTTTGTCCACAACCCACTAGGCTAGCTTTCTTCTAGAAATGACCTTTAGCATCATAACCCAAATGCAATGATGAGGGCTTCCCATAGACACAATACTTCCCATCCCTCCAAAGGTACTCTAATAAACTACAACCTAAGATGTCAACATAACACAGGTTGTCACCAATCCAAATACAAGGAATTCACAACAGGACACACAGTTCGTGTAAGATATTAACTTGTCAACCAGCCATTAATAAAACTCCTTAAAGACAAAATGGATTTGGCCTTCATGAATTGATTCAAAAGGCTTCATTTAACCCACCCAACTCAGAGAAAACACGTGTTTTTTCAATGGTCATTACTATATTTCTGCATAAGAAAAATTCACTTAAATTGATTAACAACTTGCATAAGCATCACAATCAGTCCTAAATAAGACAAGTCAAATTAATTTAATAAACACATTCTTATTAAAAGATAACAAAAAACTACAAATTTGAAAAAACAAATCATAGAAGGGAAATAAATTTTTGCATTTTCAGAATCAGCCAACAGATTCATTGTATAGTCATGCAGGCATATCCTAGAAGCTCAGCACAACAACAAGTTGCAGCACCAGGAGAACATCTTGATATGGCAGCTGTCATAAGTACCTGCTGTAGTTCATCATCTTCTTTCTTCCCTATCCTTGTTTAGTTATCTCCGTATTTAATTGCAATACTTTTAAGTATCAAATTTTGAGATAATAGATCAAGCCCAATATATCTATAACAATTTGGGTCAGTTTTACACTAATCGCCAACCTTATGAACCCATCCTTTTCTTGTTCTCCTATGGTCAATAGTGACCTAAACGTTGAAATTTACTGAAAAACCCCAAAATTATATGGCAGTGCCAACACTACTACTCTTAACCCAACAAGTGTTCATTAAGAACACATTCTGACATAATGGAGTTATGAGTCAATAATATACAGGACCATGAAAGCGAACAAGTTAACAGTATCAAACCAACTGCAAAATTCAATCAATTTTTTGAGTTTTAGAACTAGGCTGAAATAAAGAGATAAAAGGACAGGAATAGGAAGACAGTACACACAGATGAGTAAGGCAAACATCATTTACAACCACAAAATCCATCTGCAGCAACAAGCCAGGCAGTCATTGGGCACACAATCTGCCTGCATAGCATCTTCATCGCCCTCTTCCAAAAATGTGGTTCTACATTTACAAGCTTTAATCTCTAAATGAACATCAAATTTTAGTGGAAAATAAAGTACAATCAAAATAACAAAACATAAACATAACCAGCAGGGAAACATAATAAAACAAAACCCTAAGATTCGCCACATACCTTTTCCATTGCTAACTCAAAAGTTGTACATTTGTATCCAAAATTGAACTACAAAACCCTAACATTCATATGAAAATATGTTCGAAAATTTTGATGAACATTGAAACAAACACAAAAACTTTACACTCTGAAGCTACTTCATAGCTACATTCTGTGATGAAGACGATTCAAGGAAATAAAGAAGAAAACAATGAAGATCCAAGAAAATCAAAGGCACACACATTGGACACAAATACACATCAACAGAGGGGTCGTGTTTGGTTTCTGAGATTCTGAATTCTCCTTCTGAGTAATTGGGAAAACTTGATCTAAGGGATTCAAGAATTTGGAAAATAAAGGGTGTCAAAGAAGGAAGCAGAGTTGAGAAGGTAAGCTACTTCAAAATTTCCAAGTTAGGTTTTCTTAAGTCATTTCAAGGTCCCCAATATGCCTAATATTACTTTTTATTTTTTAATACCTAGTGAGGAAAATTACAATTACTCTTTTTTATGGGAAGAGTATATTTCCATGTGCTTATTTGAAAATATATGTAAAATGAAATTTATCTTTTCATATATAAAATCAAAATATTTATTTTATATATTTTAAGGTTAAAAATAAAGTTCCATTTCTTGTACAAAATACAATTGCATTCTCATAAATTTTAGATTAGGAAAAAAAAGTAATATATCAGAAGGGAAGTATTAGCCATGTTGTTTAGTAGCCATCAATTTTATCATTCTCATTGCAGTTGTACAGATCCTTTTCTAACAAATTAGTGCAGCTCCAGAAATACTGCTTCTTATCCACTATTTTCTCAATTACATCAATCCTTGCAATGTCTAAAAGAATATTATTCTTTCAACTTAGTTTTAGCAAACTTTAGTTTCTTCATAAATCTATCACCTTTCCAACTATCATCTTGACACTCCTACCACTAGAATCTAAATCTTTCCTTAACATCAGGAAGGAGTAGCCACATTCTCAAACCTAAAAGAACTCTAGCCCCACTTAAAAGGGTTTGTGTCTAAACTAATTGGGCTATGATCCGAAGTCCAACTAGGAAGTGCTTCTTGACGGCTTTGAGGGAAGAAAAAATCCCATTCATTTGAAAACAAGAATCTATCCAACCTTTTACAAATAGGAGAGGCTTGCATATTTGACAAGTAAAAGTTGTGTTTCTAAGAGGGGGGTCTATTAGCTCATTTTCTCTTATGAACTCATCAAAACACCTCATGCTTGGGGTTCACCTAGAACCACCCATTTTCTCTGAAATTCTTCTTATGACATCGAAGTCCCCACCTACACACCACTTTGGATATGTTAGACCAAAGAGCTCTTGAAGCTCCACCCAAAGATCCTTCCTCAAATTAGAATTCTTTGGACCATAGACTGAAGTTAACCAAAAAGAACCCTCTTCCTCAGAGCACAACTTAACAGTCACTCAAAAGGATCGTAAAACAACCTCTGAACATTGTATTTACATGAATCCCAAATAATCACAGCACCTCTTGAGGTCCCACAAGCTAGAAAGGCAGCCCACTCCTTGGTTCTTCCACTCCATACGCTAGCCACAAACCTCCTATCGCAAGTCTCCCTCTTTGTTTCCTAGAGCATGATGACTTCTGGATTTATAGATTTGAAAAAGCCTTTTATTGTCCTTCTTTTCATCTTAGATCCCAACCCTCTAATATTCCCACTTATGATCTTCATATAAACCAATGAGAGCCCTTCCAGTTACCACATCTAACCTAAAACAACCCATTGGGTCTACGAAAAGGCTTATTCTTCCTTCTAGAATGAACCACCACTGCTTTTGTCCTCAAAAGGCCCCTTTTCATTGCCTTTGATAAGTCTGATTTCCATGGACTCCAAAATCGAATGTACCTTAACCATTTTACTAGGTGAAAGACCCTCTACCAGAAAACCTTCCAATGGCGAGAACTCTAGATCCTTGGAACAGCCATTCCCTGAGAGAAAATGCTAACTAGAGTGGCAGAGTGAAGACCCAAGAAAAGAATGGTCGTTTAGCTCTTGATTATTAACCACTACAATGACTTCCGTACCAGCAACAGAGGGGATGCCAACATTAGGGATAGATTCAACACCCGATACTTATGATTTACAGTCTATGTGAAAAGGTTGGACTCAACAAGATTAGACAATGAAGGCTAACGCCGAACAGTGTGAGAAGCAAAAAAGGAAGAGGGAGAGAGAAAATTTGAATCAAAAGCCCCACCTAAGGAACAATCCTCAACGGAGTTTCCGGAGGTAGAAGAACACACCTGACCTGGCAAACCACAAGGCAAGAAACCCTCGCAACCCCTACTCCCTACGAAATCTAGAGTCTTTTTATTGCTACCCTTTAGTTCTCTTCCATTCATCAAACCCAACCCGCATTCACTCACAAAGGTTTCCATGGAAGTCGATTGGAAGATTGGATCCTTTTTGCTTGCCACAGTCGAGAGTCTGAAACACGGAGGCCAACTCTTCACCTGTCGCCTCGCGTAGCCTCGAGTACCCATTGAGTAGGCTTCTCTTGTTCTTCGACATCACCTTGATTCTTCGCAAAGCAAACCGCTATGCCCTGATAATTTGGGGACAAAGACCTACCCTTAAAAGACTCGCAGAAGGCCCTTGCGGCTGTGTGAACTGCGCTCCCTTCTTTTGAAGAAGAAAAAAGCCCAAAACTACACCCTCAATTCAGGCTTCCTCCACATTGGGCCTGAGACCAAATGGGCATTGAGCTCTCACAAAGTGGAAGCCTTACTCTCTCTTTTCCCAAAATGGGCTTGCTCCTTTCCACAAAATGGGCTTCCAAAGCGATGGGCCAAGGCCCATGGTTCAGTTACTTGAACCGCAAGAGACTTCAGGCCCTTTTCCTCATAAAGGCCCCTCCTCTTGTCTTTGTGGACTTTAGATGGTTGGGTTTTTATTGTCAATGGGCTCTCCTTTAAGGCCTCATATGACCCAAGAATTGAAGAGGCAACAAGGGCTCATGGGAGACAGCTATCAACAGTATTCAAACTTTTGCCACCACCTGCCCTTGTGATAACACTTGGCCTTCTGCTGCAGTTTCCTTTCCCAATGACTGAGATTGACACTGTGAAGCTCCATGCCCCATCTTTGGATTATTTCATGTTGTCCTCATTATATACTGGGAAATAGCCACTTTGTTAGATGTTTCGAGTTCGAGACTTGACTTCTTGATTATGATTGTTGCTTTCGATGGATTATGGAGCTATTGACACCTTAGGTTTAGTCTTCTCAGCATACTTGGATGATCTCACATACCTACCTACCTTTCATTTCATACTCAAACATTCCACCCGTGATACTTTCATACTTATATCTATCCTACCAGAGCCTGATCATTTCCTTCCATCCCACACATCTCACCGTCACATATGACCTCACACCCCTCTTTCGATTAGGAGAGGATGTAGATTAGTCCTCAATTTCTTTGGTTGTGCTTTCATACATCTTTTGGACTTTAGGTTCATCATCTTCCATGATGGTAGGGCCTGACAAATTATCGATTTATTAATGATGATGCTCTCATTTTGACAGTTGGCATACTGAGTTTTGACTTGCTTACACTTTACATTCTAAGCATCAATCATCATTGTTTTTATCCATCAATTAATTTTGTTTTGTCAGCATGGTATCACGATACATGGTCCTATTTGGCATTTCTTGTTTGAGGTTGGACATTTTCATTATATGATTGATGAGTATATTCCAGAGTACGATAGTTTTGTGGCATTTCATATCTCAGTTTGTTCACCGTCACATACTAGGGCGTACCACCTTTTCTGAGGGCACCAGACCTTTCAGCAGACTTTCATTCACCTTTCGACTTAATTATTGACCCTCGTGATTTGAATGATGGGGCATACCCCCTTGTTTGAGTTCATTAGACCTTCAGCAGGTTTCATTACCTTTCGATATAGTTGTCGACCCTTATGAGGCTCATATTGGGGCATACCCCCTTCTTTGAGATCATTAGATCTTTAGTAGACTTCATTGCATTTTGATCTAGTTGTCGATTCTTATGAGTTATCATATTGGAGCATATCCCCTTTTGTGTCGAGTTTATTTGCATCATTATCTCCAGTATCCTTTGGCTTCGAGCCATTTGGTCAGATCATCATCATGATAGTTCAGTCTTATCTTTAGTGTAGACCGCACCTTATACGATCGGTCACATCACTGTTTTTTTTTTTAGGTGATCTCAGTCATTGTGACGTCATCCCGTTCTTTCCTTCAGTCTGGTGATTTTAGTCATTGCAACCGTGTCCCGTTTCTTCCTTTAGTTTAGGTAATTTCAGTCATGGCAACCGCATTTTGTTTGTTTTAGGTGATTTCGGTCAAGGTGATCGCGTCCCATATATTTCATGTGATTTTGATCATTGCAACCATGTCCCATATGTTTCAGGAGATTTTGATCATTACAATCGTGTCCCATTTGTTTGAGGTGATTTCGGTCATGGCGACCACGTCCCATTCTTCGTATGTTTTAGGTGATTTCGATCATGACGATCGCGTCCCGTTTGTTTTAGGTGATTTTGATCATTGTGACCACATCCTACTCTTTTCTTCAGTTTGGTGATTTCGGTCATGGTGACCATGTCCTGTTCCTTCCTTTAGTTTGGTGATTTCAGTCATGGCGACCACATCTTGTCTGTTTCAGATGATTTTGATCATGACGACTACGTCCCGTCTGTTTTAGATGATTTCGGTCATGACAACCGAGTCCCTTTTGTTTTTGGTGATTTCGATCATGGTGACCGCATCTCGTCTATGTTTTAGATGATTTCAGTCATTGTGATCGCGTCCTATCCGTTTTTAGGTGATTTCGGCCATGACGATCACGTCTCGTCTGTTTTTGGTGATTTCGATCATGGCAACCGTGTCCCATCTATTTTAGATGATTTCAATCATGGCGACCGCGTCCCGTTTGTTTAAAGTGATATCGATCGTGGCGATCCCATCCCATTCCTTCCTTTTATTTGGTGATTTTGGTCATTACAACCGCGTCCCGTCTATGTTTTAGGTGATATTGGTCATGGCGACCGCATCTCGTCTGTTTTAGGTGATTTCAGTCATTGAGACCATGTCCCGTCTTTCTTTTTGTTTTAGGTGATTTCGATCATTGAGACCACGTCCCATCTATTTAAAGTGATTTCGATCATGGTGACCGCATCCCGTTCTTTCTTTTAGTTTGGTGATTTCGGTCATTACGACCATGTCTTGTTTATGTTTTAGGTGATTTCGGTCATGGCAACTGCGTCCCGTCTGTTTTAAGTGATTTCGTTCATTGAGACTGTGTCCTATCTTTCCTTTGGTTTTAGGTGATTTCGGTCATGGTGATCGTGTCCCATCTGTGTTTGGTGATTTCTGTCATGGTGACCGCATCTCGTTCCTTTGTTAGGTGATTTCTGTCATGGTGACCGCATCTCATTCCTTCGTTAGGTGATTTCGGTCATGACAATAGCATCCCATCTATTTTAAGTGATTTCGGTCATGACGACTGCGTTCCATCTGTTTCAGGTGATTTTGGTCATTGAGACCATGTTCCATCTGTTTCAGGTGATTTTGGTCATTGAGACCACGTTCCATCTATTTCAGGTGATTTTGGTCATTGAGACCGCATCCCATCTTTCCTTTATGTTTTAGGTGATTTTTGTCACTACGGCTGCGTCCCATCTATTTTAGGTGATTTCAATCATAGCGACCGTGTCTCGTCTGTTTGGTGATTTCGATCATTGCAACTGTGTCCCATATGTTTTAGGTGATTTCGGTCATTACGACCGCATCCCATTCATTCCTTTAGTTTGGTAATTTCAGTCATGGCGATCGTGTCACATATGTTTTTAAGTGATTTCAGTCACTACGATCGCGTCCCATTCCTTCCTTCAGTCTAGTGATTTCGGTCATTGCAACCCATCCCTTTCATTCCTTCAGTTTGATAATTTTGATCATTGAGACCGCATCTCATCTTTTCTTTATGGTTTAGGTGATTTCGTTCATTGCAACCGCATCTCATCTATTTTAGGTGATTTCGGTCATGGCGATCGTGTCCCATCTATTTGGTGATTTCGGTCATTGCGACCATGACCCATTCATTCCTTTAGTTTGGTGATTTCAGTCACAACAACCGCGCCCCATATGTTTTTAGGTGATTTCGGTCATTGCGACCGCGTCCCTTTCATTCCTTCAGTTTGGTAATTTCGGTCATTGAAACCATGTCCTGTCTTTCCTTTGGTTTTAGGTGATTTTAGTCATGACGATCGCATCTCGTCTGTTTTAGGTGATTTCGATCATGGCGACAATGTCTCGTCTGTTTGGTGATTTCGGTCATTACGACCGCATCTCATTCATTCCTTTAGTTTGGTGATTTCGGTCACAACAACCGCGTCCCATATGTTTTTAGGTGATTTTGGTCATTGCGACCGCATCCCTTTCCTTCATTCGGTCTGGTAATTTCGGTCACGATGACCGCATCCTGTCTGTTTTAGATTATTTCGATCATTGCGATCACGTCCCGTTCATTCCCATCTATTTTAGGCGATTTCGATCATGACGATCGTGTCCCGTCTGTTTTTGGTGGTCATTGAGACCGCATCCCATTTTTCCTTTTGTTTTAGGTGATTTTGGTCATTGTGAACGCATCCCGTTCATTCCCATATGTTTTGGTGATTTCGGTCATGGCAACTGCATCTTATTTGTTATAGGTGATTTCGGTCATGACAACCGCGTCCTGTTTGTTTTAGGTGATTTCAGTCATTGTGATCGCGTCCCGTTCCTTTCTTCTGTCTGGTGATTTCGGTCATTACGACCGCGTCCCATTCATTCCTTTAGTTTGGTAATTTCGGTCATGGCGACCGCATATTGTTTGATTTAGGTGATTTCGGTCATGGTGATTGCATCTCATATATTTCAAGTGATTTTAGTCATGGCGACCACGTCTCATTCTTTCCTTTAGTTTGGTGATTTTAGTTATGACAATCGCGTCCCATCTGTTTTAGGTGTTTTTGGTCATTGTGACTGTGCCTTGTCTTTCCTTTGGTTTGGTGATTTCGGTCATTGCAACCGCGTCCCATCCATTCCTTTAGATTTAGGTGACTCTAATCTTTGCACACTTTGTCCTCGCAACTTCATATTCCATCTTATTTCGTATAGTAGATGTGTGGTTTCTCCCTTTGTATGCATTTGTTCCTATGCTCCTAGATGGTTTGACTACTACTCAACTTTGACATTGATTTCAAGTCACTTTTGGAGACACCTTAGAGAGAGTTTGGATCCATAACAACTTTAGAGGCATTCTGAAAGCTACCCTTCTCTTCGAATTTTAGAACCCCTTTCGTTCTTTATTGGTTTGAGCGAGTTTGTGTTCTACTTGTGTACCTTTGGGGGTCTTTCTTTTTCTTCAGTAGAGTTCACTTTGTTCTATTCATTATTCACACTTTCTTTTCATTATAGTATTCATATTCCTTACACTCGTGAACTCTATCGAAGAAGGGCATATTTCTAGACCCCTCTTGAACCAAGGGTTTTTTTTTTCTCAAACCCAGGAGGAGCTGGCAACATGTTGTTAGAGTGAGGGGGATGGCTTCTAGGTGAACCTGCATGGGATGCATAGCAATGGACGTGTGCCATGGTGGTGGTTGGAGCAGTGGAACAGGTAGAGACTTGGAAGAGAAGAAAAACATAGCAAAAAAGGAAGAATGGGTGGATGGCTGGAGGAGAGGAGCTTCAAATGATGATCTGAGCATTCGATAGAGAGGAAGGAGGAGTCCGGAGGGGTGTCAGAAAGAAAGGGATTCAAGAATGAGAGAGTTGCAGAAAATTGGTTTTTAGAAGGGAATTGAAAAAGAAGAAGAAACAGAGCAAGTGGAAAGGTGGGTAGCTGTAGGAAAGGAGGAAGGAGGAGTTCTGGCGAGATATGACCAGAGAGAGAAAGAGACAAAACAGAGAGAGAAATTGGAAGACTCGCCTTCTCACAAATTCCATATTCCACTAGAGGGACAGGACACCACGACAATAATGACAAAAGCCATCTTCACCATTTTTCTCAACGGACCCTCCTCATGAACGCCCTCACCTTTTAACTCTTCTGTTTTCACCTTCTCTCTCTTCCTCTAACCACATCCACAAACTGACACACATCCTCCCATATACCAAACCACAACAACTCTGCACTCAGATTCAAGCATCACTTCCCCTAATTTTCATAGGCTTTTCATGGGGTTTTGATTGATTTAAAAATCCACAAAGGGATTGGTGGCTCTTGCTTTGTTTTCCTACCTCTTCTGCCTTTGGTACAATTCTCTATTTTTTTTCATGCATGCCTTAATGTTATTTTCAGTGTTAATATGATATGAGTTCATGAAATCTATGGTACCCATTTGAGTTTGTGTTGTGATGCTTGCATCTTTCATAATTTTGTCAAATTTGGGCTCTGGTTGTTGCTGAATCAAAACCCCAAAACCCTCTGCTTCTTGTTTAGCCTATTATGCTCTTCACTGCCTAGTTCTTGTTATACCAGGGTCTGTTTTGGTCTACAAACTGCTCTGAATTTGATCATTCTTGAGTAGTTGCTGTGAAGAGATGCACATTTTTCTCGTTTTGTGATGTGATTTTATTCAATTCTGGTTTGGTTCTTGGTTGGGGGGATTTGAGATCCATTCCTTTGGTTTGTTGAGTCCATTTTTTTTATCTCATCTATTGCAATTACCATCTCTCCATTTGTGTTAATGGCACCAATGGATGAAAGATCTTCGTCTGTTACTTCTTCGCCTCTCCAATTGTTCTCCATGATGTCGCATTCACCTAGCTTGGGATCACCATATCCATGGCTTAGAGAGCTAAAATCCGAGGAGCGGGGCCTATATTTGATCCATTTGCTACTCACTTGTGCAAACCATGTAGCTTCTAGTAGCCTGGAAAATATGAATATTGCCATGGAGCAAATCTCCCAACTTGCCTCTGTTGATGGTGATACAATGCAGTGCATTGCTGCTTACTTCACGAAGGCACTTGCTGATTGAATACATCTCCTTATTCTGGTCTCGCAAGTCCCATTTCTGTTTCTTCTCATCCCATTGTAGTAGGTTTTACTGTGGGGTTTGATCAATGGCTACCTAGGACATGACATTGCTTGTGTGTCTGTAACGATTCCATATCGGGCAACCCGACGCATTTGATCTCTACTTTTGGAAATTTAAAGAGAGATAATAGTCACATGTAGCCAATCACGTGTACTTAGGCCCCTACCAGGCCTCACTGTCCTACCTCTCTAGGCCCACTCCTACATGGCCATGCTTGGCCACCCTTCTAGTGCACCATCCAATGACCACATGTCATTATTTTAATTCATTTTAATCTTCAAAATTCCATTTTAAAAAAGAAATTAATTTTCAAAACTTCAATTTCTAAATATAATTTTCAAATTTCCAATTTTCAAAACTTCAATTTCTAGATTTAATTTTCAAAACTCCAATTTTCAAATAATTTCCAAAACTTCAATTTCTAAATTTAATTTTCAAAATTCCAATTTTCAAAACTTCAATTTCTAGATTTGATTTTCAAAACTTCCATTCTCAAATAATTTTTCAAAATTCCAATTTTCAAATGTAATTTTCAAAACTTCCATTTTCAAATAATTTTTCAAAATTCCAATTTTCAAAACTTCCATTTTCAAAATTCCAAATTTTAAATTTAATTTTAAAGATTTTAATTTTCAAAATTCCAATTTCAAAACTCTAGTTTTCTTTCAAATAGTTTTAATTCCACTCCAATTTTCAAATATTTATAATTCTACAACCTTTCATCATTTATTAGGATTTTATCTCATTTTTAATAAACTTGCTATCTTTCCCTTCAGGTAAGCACTTTCACAAATTTTTCTTGATTTTCAAATAATCTTTTGTTTATCTTGATTTTAAATAAGCATGAATGCAATTTTCATAATTCCAAAACAATTGAATTTGTGGGATTAATTCATACAAAATCAATTGGGCTTTGGTGGGGGCCCTACATATGAGTATTCTTTTCTAATTGTCAACTATTATGCTTAATAAATATTGTTTGATCTTTGTCTTACTCTTTGACATGAATGTGTTAATTTTATCATTATGAGCTAACCTTATTTCCATGATAGCACGTTCTTATTTGCTACTAAGGTACACTTCCACTCCTACTTCATTTATTTATTCGTTCTCATGCTCGATTTGTTTTATTATTTGATCATTTCATTGGTATCCATTAATTTCCTTATCAATTGCCACACTTGTCTCACCTTATTTAGTAGAGACCTTATTATAGGGCTTAGAGGGGTGCTACGGCTCTCTACCGTACCTTCCTAATAGGTAACCTGACCCCTGGACTCGACTTTGGTTTTCCACAGACTATCTTTTCCAAATAAGGAGTCACACTAAGGTTTTCTTTCTTATTTTTTTCCCTTAAAAATAAAACAAAAATAAGTAGCGACTCTAAGTCTTTTCTAAAAATCATATTTTTTTTACCAAATAAATAAAAAAGCGAGTCACGCCATCGAGTGGGAACCCATCATACAAAATGCAGGGTCCATAGTTTTCTAACATATTGATTAGATGAAAAAAATTGGATTGACTTTGAACATAAAAAATTTTGAAAGTTGATTTTGAAGCTTGAATAAAACTTTTTGATTTTATGAACTATTTTATGTTCAATCTTGGTTGATATTGATTCAGTAGAAATTACTCATATCATTAATAAAAACAATTCTCAAAGAATTGCATTCTTTAAATGTCAAATTCTAAGAGTCCTGTCTATAGCTGATTGGAATAAAAAAAACCTTTCATTGGCAAAGCATTTAGTCAACCTTTCCATCTCATGAGCTTCAACTACATAAACTACATGGATGCTTGGTACAATATGTTTTATTTGCAACGTTATTAGCATTCATGGTTCATTCAATTTTCATAGGCTGTAATGCCAAATTTCCTACTTGGATACTCATTATTGGTGTTGCCATAATAAGATTGTCAAATGAAACTCATCCTTGAATAGTAACTCCAAAATTGTTACAGTAAACAAGAAATTGCTTTGTATGCTCTTGCTTAGCTTCCCCTATAGCTTGGGCCTTTAGACTTATCATCTGTCTAAGGTCTTGGGGGAGATTTAAAATATTTTGTTGATAAAATGAAAATCTTGATTTTTGAAATTCTTGATCTTCTTTTCACAATTTTGGAAATTCATTTTGATAAATGCGGCTTCAAAACTTTTATTTTATTTCCTAAAATTGAAACTTTCAAGATCTGTATCTATTGGGGCATGATATATATCAAAACTTGAAGGGTTAGAGAAACTGTTTAAATTATTATTAACTTGTTTTAAATAAATAAATAAATAACGAATTTAAAGCTTCTAATATTTGGATATCATATCACTTCGTGCATTCTAAAGGTTATTTAAAATGCATTTCTATAATCTGTCTAAATTTTCTGTCTTTATGAATCTGAAAGGACGATTACCTTTAGGAAACATTGGAAGAGTGAATTTCTCAAACATAATCTATTCTTGCTCCATTTGTAAAGAAAATTTAAATGTTAGTACATTCTCGAAAATGTATTTAAATGTTAGTACATTCTTATAAACATAATCCGTTCTTGCTCCAACTGTCCAACCGATATTATTACGGATTTCAACCAACCTCCATTCCATGGATTCAAACGAGCTTCAAGTTTGACAAATTTATCTATAAATAGAGCTATAGAGATCATCATAAGGCAAAGGTGAAAAGAGACAAATAAGAGCTAACAAGAATGTTCTCTAAAAATTCTCTCTACTTTGTTGTAATCCCTCTCCTTTCAAAAACCTTTCTTTTGTATTCATATCCTTCTATTATCAACAACCTTGTACTGAAGATTCAGCTTTATAATCAAGGTATAATTTTTCAATACAAAAGTTTATTTTAAATTCAATTTTTGTTTTAAATTTTAGACAAAATTAGACATTTAATTTATGTTTTGATTCATAGACAAAATTAATCTTTTGATTTTATGTCCTACAAATTAATCTTTTAAATAAATTTTTGCAAGATGGCAAGTTGTAGTTTTGAATTAATCAAGGATAATATTGTGATTATTTTTTGTGACAATGAGTATGAAGAGATTAACTAGATCTAGTTCTTCTAAATCTCTTAAGGCTAATGATAGTTCTACATCCTCATTTGATAATTTTGCTTCACGTCACTTACACAAAGTATCATTAATAGTCAAAAAATAAACATAGCACAAATAGAAAATCAATGACATAATTGGTAAATTCCTCACATGAAAAAGTAATACAATCTATCAACAAGGAAAATTTGAATTAAGTTAAGAAGACATGACAAGTGAAGTAAATGTAGTAGTATACAAAGAAAAAAAAAAAAAGATAAAGAAAGCATGGTAGGTAATCCATCAACATTAATAGATAAAAAATTTCAAAAAGTTGAAAAGATTGAAAGAGATAGTACAAGTATTCAAAAAGAAGAAACAAATAAAATAGAGAACAATAACTCATCATAAATAAATAAAACTCAAAATAGATGATGAAGAGATATAGAGAAAATATTTACAAAACTTAGAAAATTTAATTCTCATGAAAAACACAAATAAAACTCAAGAAATCATACCAACTCAATGTTATATGGACGAAATATTTAATAGATTTAAAAAGATTCAAAAACCCATAAATATTGAAGATTTGAAAGATGAAATACAAGAAATAAGAAAAGAAATAGAACAATTAAAATAAGAAAATGAGCAGATAAAACAAAAAAAAAATGAATAAATAAAATTTTTAATATAATATAGACAAAAAAAATTTACTGAAACATCTAATAATCAAAATCCAGGAATAATAATCCCCAATAAACAAACTCCCATAAAGCATTTATAAATATAATATCCAAAATAGATTTTCAAAGATGGTATATAAATGTAAGAGTGATAGTTGAAGATTTTGAAGTAGGAATGGTAGCACTAGTAGATTCAAGAGTTGATATGAATTGTATATAAGAAGGAATAATCCCTACTCAATATTATAAAAAAACAAGACAAGAAATTTTCGATGCAAATAAAGGTAAATTAGAAATAGAATACAAACTTCAAAATTTTCATATATGTCAAAATAATTATTGTTTTAGAACTTAATTTATGCTTATGACTGAACCTTTAATTTTAGGAATTTCTTTTATTACATTACTTTACATTTTTCAAGTAAGTGATGAAGATGTCAAAACTATGATATTAGGAAATACATCTATTTTTTATTTTTTTATTTTAACTTTTTTTCCTTTTTTTTTCTTTTTGTGTTTTCCCTCAAAATTTTCAAGAACCAAATATAATCTTACTACTTTTTTTGTCTTTCTTATTACTTTTGGGTAATCAAAGATAACCGATAAATGGATAGGTTTCAATAATGTCTTTTGTTTCACTTAAATTTTGTCTCTTAGAAAGAACCTATAATATAAATTTGATTTTGTAAAATATTTATTCATTTTCATAGTACATTTATTTATGAGGAAATTCTCAAAACATATCATTGAAAAAAATCAATTTTTTGGTTTCATAACTAATTTTTAACCTACAATCATTTATATATTAATTCTCTCACCAAGCTTGGAGATTCTTTTTCTCTTCACTCATCACTTATTTTTAAAATATGTTTAAACATTATTTAAAATAATTTACTTAAAAAATTGCCCACTTACTTTAATGTCTCTTCTTGATCCATTCATATCTCACTCACTTCAAATCGATCTATTATTAACTCTCCCACTAATTGCATAAATTCATTCATTTGCGTTTTTATTTATTAGTCTAATTTTCAAACATTTGAAATGGTATACCATGTGTTGTGGTTGCATTTTTTACATGTGTTGTGTTTTATCTAGTTGAACCAAAACAAACGTCTTAAGAGCTATTTTGAGAGTAATTTTGTTAAAAGTGTTTCTTAATACTAGGAAATGTTTTTGGAAACTGAAAGTTCATTTAATAATATGTTGCTAAAAAATGTTTTTAAAGAAAAATTAGGTAATTATAAAATTTAGATAATATTTTTTAAAAGTTGAAAAATCACTTATAGTATTTCTTGAAGAAGCACTTAGAGTGCGTTTGGTAGTGAAGTGTTTCTAGCATTTTTAATAATTGAAGAATAAAAGTTTTCAAGTGTTATAAAGGTTAGAAACACTTCTAAGAATCACTACCAAACACACTCAAGTGTTTGACTAAATTTTTAAAAATTACTTACAAAAATCTGAAAAATAACTTAAAGTGATTCTTTAGAAATTGCTTATTAGGTGATTCTTCCATAAATCAATTTTTTTATTATCTATGTTACCAAAAACAATATCAAAACACTTTGTTAATTTATATTTAAAAAGTAATGATACAAAGAACATGAACAGGTTGGATAAAGAGAAGAAAAGAAAAAGTAAAAAAAAAGTATACTTAAACCTAAAAAATTGCTTTTGCATACTTTTTCCAATTCATTTCCACTAATTTTTCTTCTTCTCTCCAAAAATTAAACAATTTGAAAACACATATTTTTTTTAAACTAATTTTGATTATATTGAATTTTCTTTTATATTTTGCACAATAAACCAAATTAAGAAAATTATTGTCTTTAATATTTATTTTTTGGATATTTTCCAGCAACCAAATATGGGATAAGCGATTTTCTTCAAAAACACTTTTAATAGTGAAGGAAAAAGGATGTCATGTTACCTTCTGAAATGCCCAAGAATCTCAATTGGTTGTTTCACTGATAAATTTACTACCCCAAGACATGAATAGAATTGTAAATACAAAAATCATTTTGTTTTCCAATACAAGAGCCTTAACCCTCATTTTTATGGAGAAAATGAGAAAATTTCAAGAAAGGACTTTGTTTTAGAAAGAAGAATCATGTAGTGGCAATGAAGAGAATGCTATTTCTGTTTTTATTTCTTAGAGAGAGAGGACCATTCTTTTTATAGTGGCAATTTCTGGGTAGTATTAAAACTCCCAAAAACTACTTCCCTTCTTTTTTTATTATTGGGTTGGGTCACGTGAGCGTACTTGAGCACCCAAACCTAACTCCAACATCTCCCACTTACATAAGATCGACTAAAATAACTCAATCAATAACATTCAAGTCCAACTATTCCACTTTTGAATGTCATTCATACAGGCAAATGGTTGTGTCATCATGTGGGTATACTTGCAATTTAGGAGCTATAACTTATGTACATGTTAAAGATACATAGTAGCTCAACCCCAAAATTTGAGTGAATTATAATAATCATGTTTCGTTATACCCTAAACTTATTTAGTTACATTTTTAATATTTACACTTAATTCCTCGAAGTTGTATACTATCCAATATTATAAGTATATTCACAATTATGTTAGCCACAAGAGTAATATAACCGATTCACCGTGAAAACATCTTTGTCAATGTAACTTAAAAAGTTTTTCTTTTAAGCTTATACCTTTTAGATTCAAATTAACCGCTTGCCTAAAATGTCTCATAAAGATAAATTATTTCATTTTTGTTAGAAATATGCCATAGTAGCAACATTAATTTGTCACTTTAAAACATAGTAAAAAGTACAAATAGTATAATAATGGACTATTATAATTGTAATAAAACATGAGGATCTCACATAGTGAGAATTAGGCATTAATCACTCACTTTCTTTATTAGTTATATTCACATGTTATATGAAATGCATATTATGGTTGTTTCTCTTCACTTGGGGAGTGTATGTCAAACTATCACCATACGAATCATAACTAAAAATTTCACATTAGCAACTTGCTCGAGTTTCGTATCTATAGTTCTCCTTAAACCTTTTATGCTAGAACTTAAGTCCAATTAAATAGACAAATGTAATTGTGGGTGATTACATTCAGTCAAGATATCATTTTTTTATAGACCTCATCTTGATACTCAATCAAGTCCATACTCATCATCTTTGTATACTTTTTACTCATTTATTATCATAAGTATATTGTGTCTCTATGACAAAGTCTATAGGAGGCCTTAACTTATGGGTGAGACTTTAAGGTGACCACATATTCTTATGGATTGGGTCACCATTGATGGAGGTTGGTGGCTACAAGTATTCTCAATAAAGGCACCATAATATCTCATGAGATTGAAACAGTGTGTTCTCTTAGGTAATCCAAAGGACATGTGATCTAAAAGAATATGACCATAACATTTCCTTTAATGGAAGTTTGATATATGCTCCTTGGGTTTAGAGTATGTCAATTGATCACATAACAAGTGGGATTTGTAAGTCAATGATTGAAGAGGTAATCTTGATAAGTGAAAACATTACTTTGCTAGATTACAAACACTAGTTCATAGGGAGTCTACATGTAGTGGATAGTAAGTCATGGACCCGAGCTTCGACTCATTGTTATTTACTTAGGATACTGGAGTGCAATTGATTCTTTATAATGGATGTTGAATCAACTTCAGAATTGGATTCTAAGGGAGCTAGCACTCATATGGGACCTAATGGTCCTAACTCTAAGCTCATATACCATGTTGACATTTTGTGAGGAATTGGATTGACTCTAGGTTCACTTTTGTACATAAAAGCATTTTGATAATTACACAAAGTTACATAGAGGATAGTGAACAATGCCTTTGGATTGGGCTAATTGATTAAGTAGATGACACTATGTAGTTAATTAATTAATTAAGACTCATTTTGGGCTAAATTAAGTGACCTAAGCCCATGTGGGGTTAAGTTACCTAAGCTCACAAGGGAAACCCTATGAATACCCGTCGAGGGTTAAGATTTCTAAGGCTTTTGACTGTTGTCTTCCACATCTAGAAAGGGAGGGAGCCAAGACATCCTCTCTTCCAAAGTCCACTTTTTAGAATGCTAAGGTCATAATTCAAGTTATTGGACATAAAACTTTGGGTTTCAGATATCATCTTCATTTGCACGAATTTGATATGGGAACATCCAAATCACAAGTAAAGTTTTCTATAGCATTGTTCTTCTTGATATTATTAATAAAAATTGGATTAATTTTTATGCTTCCGTTGCTAGGATTTAGAGTCCTAGGGAGTTTTCATGTATCTAACCTGAGCCTAGGATATGGAATAGAGAAATCCAAGGTTTCCTACAACTAGTATCAAGGCCTTAGGTTAGAAAGAAGCATGATAAAACCTTTCTAGGGTATGCTGACTTGGTTTTCTAAGGCTTGTTCTTCATCTCATGACCGGATGAATGCATGTGGATTTATTTTTCCCTAAATATGATGGTTATAATTGTGGATATTTCTTTTTCTCTTAGATTGGGTTGTAAGCTTTGTGTTTAGGAGGATAGGATTTATTCTTGCTTGTAAAAAAACTTATTTTTAATCAGTAGACTGATTGTAAACTCCAAACAAATGTAGTATAGGATTTTAATGCAAAAATCTAGTTTTTAATCAATCTTGTAACCCAAAGAGAAGGGGAATACATTTTGAAGATGCCATTAAGTTCCACATGGATGTTTGAACCGACTAAGGTAAGCTTTTGGGTGGGAAAAAGATTGAAAATCAATGCAATATAAGCCTTGGGAAATAGGAAATGGATGTAATGCTCAAGCACTCAGATTAGCGCTTGGGTGGTGGCATTGAGGGCTTGATCGGTTAAATAAGCGCTTGAGTGGCTCAAATGATTGAATGGTGCTTCTATCGATGGTAAGCTGCTTTCAATGGATTTAAATAATTTTTGGCCACTCAAGTGTTGGTGATGACAAATTGACAATAAGGAAATGACAATGATTGAATTAAAGTGGCAATTTTTAGGATCTTTATAATAGATTAAGGTTTTTGCTTATAATTCATACTAACCCTAATTTCGGTAAATTTAGATTGTAATCCAAATGAGTTACCAATTTTATGTGATAGAATTCCTAAAGCCATGAGGGCATTGATTTATTTTCTTATTTTTTATGCTATATTTATTGTTTACCACATGTTAAATAAATAAGAAAATGGAAAAATAATTTTGGATTTTTCTTAAGAAAATAAATTTTCATGAGAAGTTAATTTTCTATTGTTATTTTTCTATAAACTGGTTGTTGTTAAAAGATATTGATATTTTTTTTGGGACTATCTAGTTGGTTTTGAATAGGTAGTTCTCCATGCTCTCCTACCTTAAGAGAAGAAAACAAAACCCATAGTGATGATGGTCTTCCATACTCCCTCCCCCTGAGAGAAGGACTTTTCTGGATATGGATAGTCTTAGGAGAAATGAATAAGAGAGTGATTCTTTTAGCACAAGAGTTCCAAATTAAGAGTAAATAAAAAATTTGGAAAATCTTATGATAGAGAATTTATTTTAAGAAAAGTTACCAAAATTTGGAAAATCCTACGATGGGTTGGGTTCTAAAAATCAAGGGACATGGTTATAAACAAGACTTGAAATGTCTATAGTGGGAGCTACCATTCCCACGGTGGGGTTCCTTACTTATTGACATTGATAGCTCAAGGACAATGATTATACACTTAATATTGGATATGAAATGGTTGAATCATCTCACGTTGTCCCACTTGCATAGTACATGGGCCAAAGAAAAGGTGTGTTGATGTTGCCTTCAAATACCTTTCATGGTTAAGGTAAGGAGATCAATCTGAGAGGGTCTCAACTAGTAATAAGATTATGAACTGCCTCACATAGGCTTGATTCTTATGATACTAGGATACCTTGAAAAAAGACATGTAGTTTGAAAGCACTACACTTTTGCTAAATTAATTACTAATTTGTTGTACATGCTCAATAAATTAGTGCATGGTTTTTATTTTTGTTACAAATATTGTGTGTTATGGTTGGAGCCAAAATATGTGGTCTAATAGCACATATTTGATATGATTTATGCACCACAAGCCACTCAAATCATCCAACTTGACCCAAATTGATGCTAAGGCCCTAGCCACGAGTTTAACTTGCATTTTGAAGATTTATCTCAGGTTTAAGGGAAGAAAATGGTGCAAGTTGAATCACTTTAGATTTGAATCACTTTAGATTTTGAAAAATCGAAAAAGGGTTAAATGAGGACATAAGTAAGTCAAGACTCATGGACTACGAGGAAAGGCAAGACAAGATATCATGAGTTTGGAAGATGAGGAATGACCATTACAAAGTAAGAAAAAAGGCACACAAACATGGGAAATGCATGAAGCAAATTCATCAAGTTGCATGGAAGTTTGGAACTCAAAATCCGATGACAACATGTATTCTGAATTTGAGGCAAAATTTAGAGCACTTCTATTTCAAAGTTTGGGAAGTCAAGAGTCCAACGCTTCAAATGGTGTGTAAATTGGAACAGAAATGAAGAAATTATGGTCATTTGAAGACAACTGCGTATAATTAAAGGACTATTTTGAAATTCAACTTATGAATTCAAAATGACCCCAATTTTGAATTCACCCACTGCCACTTTGATGTTTCGCCTCCTCCATGTCAGGAATTACATCTAGGGCACTTCATCTGCCCTAAGTGGGCCCCACGGGTTTATAAATCAACAATTTTATTATTTTCTAGTCATTTTTAGGCAATTATTTGTAATAAGTGGCAATGAAAGTATGTCATACGTTAGGTAATTGATGATATTATATAAACTCTCTTAGTTCTAGGGTTGATGCATCTTGGATCTTTTCCAAGAGTTTTGACATTGGAGGCAGAAAAAGACAAGAACTTTGTTTTGTTTATTTCCTTCTTTGTTAAGTATATTGTTTTTAGTTATTCTTGATTCAAATTATGAAATTTTACTTTTTTATGGATTGTGATTATGACATCAATCCATGAGAGGCTAAAAGCCAACTTGGGGCTTGAAGCATGAAAACCTAAGGGCTAGAAAACCTATAGGGACAATTTATAATAATGAGATTAATTATTGGTTGAGTTACAATTTATCAATTTTGTTTTTACTATATCCTTGTGAGTTAGTTTAGGGAATGATATGGTAAGTTATCACCCGATACTAGTGATTCTTAGTAACTTTTGATCATTAGTTATCTTGGTCTTCCCTATTGTTATCTGCCTCACAACAAAGCTATAGAGAATGGGAAGAGTTAAAAAGTCAAATCTTAAACTAATAATTCATCTTATTTATTTGATGGGTTTAGGAGTCTATTTTAAAAAAAAGAAAATTAGGTTTTAGATGCAATCTTAAGTTTTAGAGCTCGGGTTGATTGTGAGCGGCCAAGGATCCTAAAACCCTAAGATCATATTACTTAAAAGACCTTTATTTTCTTTCATTTCTATACCTTAAGTTGGATTGTGAAAAGTCCCAAATTGAATCAATCAAATTTAAAATCAATATTCATTTTGTTATTAATTAAGTTTCCTTTACTAGTTCTATTTCATAAATGTTAATTCTCATATTTCTTTTCACTTTAGGATATAAATAAAAGTGATTCATTTATCCTACTATTGACAAATTCCAGAAGCCAGTCCCTCAGGGCGATACCCAGGAAACTACAAAAGTCTTAGTAGCTTTTTCTCTAATTTTTCTTGGCTAGAGCTACTAAGTATTAAACTTAAGTATTTTGGTACAATAGAGAAGATTGGTCATCTTATAATTAGATTAATCTCATTCTCACTACTAATAAGTTAACCGAACCAAACTATGTGAATTGGAAAAGGAATTTGGACATAGTACTCACTTTAAAGGAGATAAAGTGGGTAACTTAGGAATTAGCTCCATCTTCCCCTAGTGAGCATTTCACTCAGGAGGAGACTAATGCATATCATTGTTGGCAAAGGGTGGATACCTTGCATAACATGCGTGTGTGGACACATTGCACATTAAGTGTTTTGAAACCCAATCCATCAAATCTCCATTGGAATGGGCTTGGGCCCATAAGGTTTCCTTTTGCCTCTCCACAAGCTCAATAGGCTAAGAAAGGTGATTGATATAAATACCCACTAAGGGTGCCCATCCATTTCCAATGTGGGATTGACATTTCCTTTCTTTTCCACTTTAAACACTCTCACACACACTCTCAACCAACATTGCCAACATTCAAAACTTCTCTACAACTTTACATGCAATAGCATCCCCATAATGCCTTTTTCTTCACTTTGCCTTAACCTATCACAAGATACCCCCACGACAAAATGATGAGACCAATCTCCTAGGCATTCAATCGTCCACATACGACAAATGTTGATTATTAATCTCTCTTATTGTTTCAATTTCCATTAGGAATTTTCAATTTTAGTAATTCACATTATGATAATTAAATGGAATCATCATAGAAATTTTAATAAACTAAGATCATTGCAGCGTGTGCTTTAACATAATATGGCACATTTATTAATCTCTCTTAGGCAAAATGATGTTCAAATATTGGTTTTAGAAGTTTGTTATGGTGGGATTCAAAGATGATGTTTGTTTATTGTTTTAGATTTACAAATACTCGTTGAAGTATGAGCGGGGGTGTATTAAAGGAACACTCTTGTCTAAAAAATATTGTTGAATGCAAAAGAAAATTCCTCTTGATGTCGTGTCACAATGAAATGGTGTCTTCTACACTAATATAGTAATATTTTATTTCTGAAATTTATGTCAGTACTAGATATTTTTCAATAAACCAGGTGACCCACAGGTAATTTTCAAAGGTGGGATATTCAACTGTGGCAGTGAAACCTTAGAGCATTCAGAGAGAGGGGCTTTGGCTGGGAGGCAGGCATGGCATCCATGGCACACCTCCGCCTTGCTCTCTACACTCCAAGACTCGTCCCACCGCCAAGAAACTTAAGAAGACCCTCCAAAATTAAGTCCCAGGGCGGCGCCCCCGCTGACACTCCCGGCACCGCCACCGCCTTCTCTGCCAGCAAATGGGCCGATCGCCTCCTCAGCGACTTCCAGTTCCTCCCTCCGCCACCCGCCACCACCGCCGCTTCCGACCGTTCCACCGAGCTGACATCACTCCCGCCTCCCCCACTCGCTCCTCCGGAGCGCGATGTGTCTATTCCGCTCCATTTCTACCAGGTCTTGGGCGCTGAGGCCCATTTTCTTGGTGATGGTATCAGACGAGCGTACGAAGCAAGGGTTTCGAAGCCGCCTCAGTACGGGTATTCTCAGGAGGCATTGATAAGCCGGAGGCAGATTCTTCAGGCGGCTTGCGAGACCCTAGCGAACCCTAGGTCGAAGAGAGAGTACAGTCAAGGTCTGGCCGAAGATGAGGTGGAAACGATTATCACCCAAGTGCCTTGGGATAAGGTAAAAATCTTTTATAGCAATGTATATGGTTGGTCCCTTCAGTTCATGTAAATTGTTGCTTCATTACTTGATAAATTATGATTTTGGGTTACTAGGTAGTTTGATATGAAATAGAAGTTTTATTAATATAACATCATATACATTGTGCATAGTTCGCCCATTTCTTTGTAGTTTAAGCTTCCGGGTTAATTGGGATTTTAACATTGCATAGAGATTTGGTTAATATATGATTTATAATATTTTTTTTATTAATTGGTTGTTTAATTTAGTATAGAGATGTAGTTAGTGTACATTATTAGGTTTTTCGGTTAATTTGTAGTTTGATACCATTCTTTTATACTCAATTTCATGTATATTTATCGACCCGGCACTTGATAACTCAAGTCTTTGCATTCACTGGTAGTTTAACATGATATTGAAGTTTTGGATTATTATATTGTTGGCTTATTGCTTAATAGGTTAAACTTTTGGTTTAATTTACAGTTTAGCATGATGCTTTTATGATGTGTTTGTTTGGTTGATTGAGAGTGTTGCCGATGGGATTGGGTGTAAATTGTAGGTTCCTGGGGCGTTGTGTGTGCTGCAAGAAGCAGGAGAGAATGAGATAGTGCTTCACATTGGAGAAAGTTTGCTTAGAGAAAGGTTGCCCAAATCTTTCAAGCAAGATGTTGTGTTGGCGATGGCACTCGCCTATGTTGACTTGTCTAGAGATGCAATGGCATTGTCTCCTCCTGATTTTATTAAAGGTTGTGAAGTGCTTGAGAGGGCTTTGAAGCTGTTGCAGGTAATAGCACTCCACATTTTCACATATATCTTTCTGCTTGCATTTGCATTTTCAGGTCATAACATTTCATATTATGTAGTTGTAACATAAAGATACAGTAGCCCAACAAACAAAGTTCAGTATTGTCTAAAATGCTAATCACTAGGAAGTAGGATTTCTCATGAAACTCGTTGGTTTATGATTATAATCTTAAGAGCTCAAGGTGACAATTTTCCAAACAAATGGATGATATTAAGAGGATAGCAGCTAAAATCACCAACCTTGAGGTGGATAATCTTTAATGAATTTTTCATTTAAAAGAAAAGAAGCAAATATGCTAGATTAATGTTAGTCAAAGAACAACAAGATGACCCACATACAGCGAAGAGAGTGGATTTTTTTTGATAGGTAAAATACGAAAATATATTAAAAGCACCAGGAAAAGGCACAGAGAAGAGACTGGAAATTGCTAAATCCTATAAATCTTCATTTTTTTTATTTTTTATTTAAATAAAATCAAATGATATGTTCTTTCCTATAGTTGACTATTGATTGCAATTTGTGTTGATCTTAGTGATAAGTCATGAAACAACATGCTCTTAGAGACCTCAATCAATTGTTTTAAGATGTTTGCTATATGCTATAGCAAGAGATCACAAAAGCCAAATGTGAAAGCAAAACCCAACCTGCCTACATACATGCTTTCCCAATGACTACCCCTCTATCCTTCTACTTAATGTACTTGGTGAAAGCAGATTCCAGAATTGTTATTGTCCAAGTTTAAGAAGAAAGGTAATAGAATTTGTCTCTTGAATGTACGATTATAGTTATTCTATCTGGTTTAGCTTCTTTGATGACAATACAACAAAAATGCGTGCTCATTTGTCTCTTCTCAACTCAAAATTTCTTTGAAGTTTGTAATGGTTCATCATCAACATCTTATATGCATAAATGTAACTATTTTGCATGAGATTAGTGCACAGTAATGCAAGTATACAACTATACCTCAGTTCTGTACTGTGCTCCTACTTGATGAAACCTTGAGCTTATAAATCTGTTCTTATGTAGGAGGAAGGAGCCAGCAGCCTTGCGCCAGATTTACAAGCACAGATAGATGAGACATTGGAAGAGATCACTCCACGTTGTGTTTTGGAACTTCTGGCTTTGCCCCTTAGTGATGAATACAGGACAAGAAGAGAAGAGGGTCTTCAAGGTGTTCGTAACATTTTATGGGCCGTTGGAGGTGGTGGAGCGGCTGCAGTAGCTGGGGGGTTCACCCGTGAGGATTTTATGAATGAAGCCTTCTTATGTATGACAGCAGCTGAGCAGGTGACCTAGCAGGTTATTTTCATTGAATCCATACTTGACCTTTTGATCCTTCATTTCTCAACCCTCTCATTCATTTCTTTTCCTTTTTTTCCCTGGAAGGTTAATCTATTTGCAGCTACCCCAAGTAATATCCCAGCAGAAAGTTTCGAGGTTTATGGAGTGGCACTTGCACTTGTTGCTCAAGCCTTTGTGGGTAAAAAGCCTCATCTCATCCAAGATGCTGACAACCTGTTCCAACAACTTCAGCAGACGAAGATAATGACCCCGGGGAACCCTGTCTCTGCATATACTCCTGGACAGAACTCCGAGATAGACTTTGCTTTGGAAAGGGGTCTCTGTTCATTGCTTGTGGGAGAGATTGATGAATGTCGCTCATGGTTGGGATTAGACAATCATAGCTCACCATACAGAGATCCATCTATTGTAGAGTTTGTTTTGGAGAACTCCAAGGATGACCATGATAATGATCTACTTCCAGGGCTGTGTAAACTTCTGGAGACATGGTTGATGGAGGTGGTTTTCCCCAGATTTAGAGATACTAAATGTGTCCAGTTCAAGCTTGGAGATTATTATGATGATCCTACGGTCCTGAGATATCTTGAGAGGCTGGAGGGAGTTGGTGGATCACCATTAGCTGCAGCTGCAGCCATTGCAAGAATTGGAGCTGAGGCTACTGCAGTCCTTGATAATGTTAAGGCTAGTGCAATTCAGGCACTGCAGAAGGTGTTTCCTGTTGATCACGGAAATGAGAATTTGAGACGTGAAGATAGTGGGATAAATAATTCCGTTCCTGTTGTAGAAAGTGAGGAGCCTTTGCAAAATCCTGCTAGAGATGATTCTGCCAACATAGCTGAAATTCCTAAGGAAAATAGTTCTGATGAAATATATGAACAAAAATTAATTACCGAAAAAATAAAAGATGCAAGTGTGAAGATCATGTGTGGTGGTGTGGTGGTTGGACTGATGACTTTGATTGGCTTGAAGTATTTACCAGCTAAGAATAACTCATCCATTCTACGTAAGGAAGTTGGTTCAGCAATGGCATCTGATGTCACCAATGTGGGTACGATCTAATGAAACACTTTCTTTTTTCTTTTCTTTTTTTTTGGTTAAATAATATATGAATCATTGGCACTCCAATCCTGAAAAGTGCAAAGATGCATTTGTTTTAGTTTATTTATGAAGTTTTACATGGATACTCTCTATAGAGTCAGTATTGCATGTAAAACCGACATATCCTGAGATACAGTTGTATTTGCCTATCATGAAAGTCCAGTTAATACAGGGCTTTGGCTTTCTCTGACAATTCTGTATTTATATGCTTGGTCAAATAAATCTTTCTCCTTTCTGATGATTTTGACACCAGTGTATCAGTTATTTATTTTCTCCTTCGAGCATATTTACCTATTTAGTGGTATTTTTGGAGAATTTAACTAAGCAATCATTATCTGCTTGAAATATGTCATTATTTTTTCCCTTCTTTTCTCTTATCATTTGGAATAGATATTTTTGTTTACAAAATCTTTTGAATGGCTCACAAGGCTCCATTTATGTCAATACTCTGTAAATTTTTTATGGCTCTGCCCCGATTTTTACCAGTTTACTGGATGATAACAAAAAGACTCAAGTTTCTATTTTTTTTTTTTTTGTAATGATGTTCTGAGTTCCCATATGGCCATGTATAAACACCCAAGAGGTCATTTCTTCGTTTATTGCAAGCTTGAGAGCTCTCTCCTCTCATCTCCTGCAAGGTATAAGGAACGGTCTTATACTCTTTTGTCATTTTCTATAAAGCCAATCAAATAATATCTTTTTTATCTTTATATCATATTCTGGTTAACAAGGTGTTGCCTTTGAAAGAACTGAGCGACGCATCACTCTATGCCGCTCTGAGTTCCCATGCAGGCATATAGAAACACCCAATAAGCTTCTTCTTGACTTCTTGCTAGCTTGAGAGCTCTCCTCTCATCCCCTGCAAGATAAGGAAGGGTCTTATACATTTGTGTCATTTTCGATAAAACCAATGAAAAAACATCTATCTGAAATCCAGCAATATTCTTTTTTTCTTGTTTACAACCTTCATCTTATTCATACACTTAGTGAGAAACTTCTTTTCAACTTTTAATGCAAATGTAACTATGCAGGGTTGGTTGAAAATTCTGAGGAAGTACCCAGAATGGATGCAAGATTTGCTGAAGGTCTAGTTCGCAAGTGGCAGAGCATTAAATCTCAGGCTCTTGGACCCGATCATTGCCTTGGAAAATTGCCAGAGGTGAGAAAATCCTTAGTTTATTGGCATCTAATTCCTTTTGTTAATAAGATATCATTTTCATTCGCATTCATTTTTCCTTCTGGCATCCGCCTCCATATCAAATAAGTTGATAATTCAGAATCATCAGAAAAATTTACTTACCTAAAAGAAATAAATAGAGACACCAATTCGAACTGGTTGGCTTTTCTGGGAAATGAGTTCCTTTTCCAGGAAGTTTATTTACCTAAAGAAACACACTTGTATGATGGACAACAATTCAAAAGAAACAGTAGAAAAGGACAAAAGGTTCCTCTATCTAGGCCAGAGACCAACACCATCTAAGCAAAATCATTGTTTTGGAGATTGCTTATTAAAAAGATTAAAATTGGGATGAATTTGTGGCACTTGTGGCCTCAGCATTCTCAGAATGAAATGTTAATGACAATCCTGAGTACCAACCTTACTCCTATGTCACATAAATTTTACTTTTCTGGGCATGACCAAGGTACCCATTTAAGCTAGTGTTGGGCCCATTTCAAACTGGCTGTACACAGTTTATGTACTGGTATCTTGCTGGTTTATTTTGCCTTTGTTTTTTGAAGATAGTCATCTTGTGGCCACATGTATGAGATTGGTGAAGATAGTCTTCTTGTAGGGGCATAAACAGTGTTTGAAGATTGTGATCTTGTGGGCTATATGGGAGTATCTCAATCATTAGTATGCTATTTGTTTGTGAGGGCGCTTGTTTGATGTGCTTTTGTGCCTTTTTTTTTTTTTGGTTGAAAATCCTACAAGTGAGCATGAGTGGTCACCACTTTATCAATGCAGTGGTGTTCTAACACTGAGAGCTACTGCAGGTTCTTGATGGTCAGATGTTGAAGATTTGGACAGATCGTGCAGCTGACATAGCACAGCACGGCTGGTTCTGGGAATACACTTTGCTAAACCTGACAATTGACAGTGTCACCGTCTCACTAGATGGGCGACGTGCCATGGTGGAGGCAACTCTAGAGGAGTCAGCCCGCCTAACTGACACTGTGCATCCAGAGCACAATGACTCATACAGCACAACCTACACAACAAGGTATGAGATGTCCTGTAATAGCTCAGGATGGAAAATTACTGAAGGAGCTGTGCTCAAGCCCTAGTGTAAATACTCTCTCTCTGATATCAGTTTCTTAATCTTATTCATTGTTTTTGTTCTCAATCTTCCATGTATTTAGGCCAATTTTGTTGTTACAGTCCATGGATATGGTAAGTTTTTGCTCTTATATGGCCCTCTAGGTTATTGTTTTCAGTACCCTGGAAAAACCCTTTATTTGGAAATAAGCCAGAGTTATGCTTTGTCTCTTGTCAGTTAAGATGTCCATGAAGAATCCAAAATGGTTTGGTAGCTGCAGTATTATTCTGAGTTTGATGTGGAAAAAGGACACTAGCGCTCATCTTAGATTAGAGTATTGGGGAAAAGGAATATATAAAAATAATGGAATTATTTTGAAAATTATTTTAGGATTTTTTATATTTTCATATATATATTTTTTTTTTATTAAAAAAAATATACGAAAGAGGGATAATGTTTGAGAGAAGAAATATTAAATTGAAATTAATTTTATTTTCATTTTTTTCTTTTTTTTCCCTCCCTTTTCTGAGTATCAACTTCATTGGAATAGGGACTAAACATAGTAGAGAATGACGATGACAAATGACAAATATAATTGAGAAAATTTAATAATTAGAAATAAACATAGTAGAGAATGATGATGACAAATGACAAATATAATTGAGAAAATTTAATAATAAGAAATATTTGGTTAGTAATGATGAAATAATTCTCAAATTACAATTTAACTTTTTTTATGTTTTTATTTAAAATAAATGTTTTTTTTTTTTTTTTATCATTTTAAGTATTTATACGTAAGTTTTTAAAGAAAATATTATTTTTATAAGAAAATAAGAGGATATTTTGTCAAAATGAGATAAATAAATAAAAAAAAAAAAAGGGGGAAAGGATAGGGGGTTAAATTTGAAAATTTTGGCTTTCATTGACCATTTTAGTCGAATAACCCTACTAATAAAGGTAAATATGAAAAGGACAATCAACACTAAAGAAAAATGTGAAATAATCACAAAATAATAATAATTTAAGTTAGATGGTACCTCATATGGTAAAAAAATAGTACCTTTAAAATTTGGCTTTTATTTTGGGAAAAAATATCTTCAAATACACATTTTAAAATAATCATAAAATGATAATCTCAATATGGTAAAAAATAGCACCTATATCATTAAAAATTAATATGTATATGGACAAACATATTACTTTGATTGAAAATTATACAAAATCTTAATTATTTTTACTTACACATACTTGATTTGAGGGAGGTGGGTTGAGCCAGTTTGAATGAATAAAAGGGGGTGACATTGATCAAATTGATTCTTCAAGTTGTGATTGAATTGGATCAGAAAGGTTATCGGTCAATAGTTGAATCGATTGGTCTAATTCAGTTTTGAAAACATAGTTTTTATTTTATAAGACCATGTAATTTCACCAATTTTTTTAATACCCAAAAGAAATTACTAAAAAAAAAAGAAAAAAAAAATATGTTTAAGAAAATTTATCAAATTAACACGAGAATAATATATTTTATAATTATCTAAGAAGATAGCAAACAATAATTTTAAATTACATAAACATGATGCAACTAATAAATCATTTTATTCATTTTCCAATTTGTTCATGCTCTAGATAAATGAATTTCATATAAAGCATTGTCACTTATGGTTGCTAAGTAGTTGCCATTTATACCCACTTAAAAAAATTGTTGTTATAGACTCCTATTTTTCATGTGTATCTTACTTGATAGACTTGCTTTTTATTAATGAAAAACTAATTTAAGAAAGCAAAAAAAGTTGGAGTCAACCACTTATTTTAGTTTATTTTTAAGACGGAAAACAAAATAATTATGTGACTTCTTATTTGAAAAAATGATAAGTAAATAAATCAAAAACAAATTTGAGAGTCAGGCTATCTATCATGAATATACAATAATAAGTCGTAACACCCTTCTAAACTCATATACTTACTATCTCTATTAAACGAATGGAGAGAATTATGATAATTAATTAATTAATCGTTGATATACCACAAAAGAATAATAACACAAGTATGCATGCAATAATGCAATAGTAAAAGTGAATCACTAGAATACACAAAGTCGATGCATGTGAAATAAACAAATTGATTTATGAGAAGAAATGCTTATTATTTCTAATATCACAATGCAATTTCAAAGAATTTCCAAATAATTTATTTATATTAAAAAAAATTCAAATTATTGATTTCGATTTATTTATTCACAAAGTTTCAATTTATTTATAAAAGATTTGATTTTTTTTTTTTTCATTCAAGTTCAAATTTACTTTAAAAATGATTTTTCTTATTTTTTTATTGAGGGAAATTATTGCATGTAATTTCACTAAAAATGTTCAATTTGATTTTATTTATAAGAAATGATTTTTATTTACCTTTTCTAGAAAAAGAATGAATTTTTGTGATTTTTATTTTCAAGAAAATATTTTATGCCAAATTTTATTTAAGAGAAGTGATTGGCTACAAAATTATATATATATAAAAAAGAAGTATTTACAAGGAAAATATTTTCAACATAATTTTATTAAAAGTGATTTTTCTTTTTCATATTTAATCTACAAAAAGGTTTCTTGGCAGATTTATTATATATATATATATATATATTGCAATTAAACTTTTATTCAAGAACAAATGGCTATCCTACAAAGTATTTAAAAAAAAGATTTTGACAAATTTATTAAAAAAAAACTGATCTTTACAAATTTATTTAGAATTTTTTTTATGAATTTCTTTATTTACAATAAAAGATTCCATTAAAAAATAATTTTTTACAACTTTCATTTTAAAAATTATTTCAAAACCAATTTTATTAAGGAAATGATGTTTACCACTTATATTTACAAAATTATTTATGAAAGGGTAGCATGAACAAGTGTATTTAAATATTATAATATAAGGAATCTTTCTTAAGAGATTGGGAAAGATAGAGCAAATTAGGTTGAGTCTCTCTCAATGTGTTTCCAAAAATCAACACACACTATATATATACTAGTGGAATTGCAATCAATTTAGAAATTATATTTTATTAAAAACAATTTAGAAACTTAAAAGTTTTGAAAAGATTTGGAAAGATTTCATATTAAAAAAGATTTGAAAAAAAATTCTATTTAAAATTCTTAATTTCAAATCCTTAATTTTAAATTTCTTTCCAAATTATTTTTATTATTTGGAAATATTTTTCTTTTAAAATTCTCAATTTAAAATTATTTTCAAATAATTTAAAAAGGTTTCATATTTTAAATTAAAAAGATTCGGAAAATTTTCTATTTAAATTCTTATATTTTAAATCCTTGATATAAAATTCATTTTCAAATTATTTTTATTGTTTGGAATGATTTTTCTTTTTAACTTCTCAATTTAAAATTATTTCCAAATAATTAAAACCTTTTAACTCAATTAAATCTTCCAATTTAACTCTACTTTATTAGAAAAACTAACTTCTCTTTAGCTAACCCTTTTTAGACTTACCTTTAACTTTTTGGTTGAGCAAACAACAACCTTGAATCTTTAATAGAGAGTAAGTCACTATCTAAAAAGTTTTCTAAGCCAAAAAATAATTGAAATAAAATAGTCAACATGTAGACTCATTGTCCTAACAATCTCTCTCTTTTGCAATTTTATGAGAAAACATCACCACATAAATCCCCCCAAACTCTCATAATGGAGTTTACATAACACTCATTTGCACTCATCTAAAAATGATTCAATGGAAGGCAATGCATCAACTTGTAGTGCATATCTCCCAATCCTGTATCTTGCACTCATAGAAACAACTATACCAAAGGTAAAGCATTGTCAGAGATAAAATATAATCAAGGAAGCAAAACAAGATAGTGAGGAGCTACACTTAATGCATTGAACATTGTTGAGGAAGAAAAATAGTACTATAAGGCAACAAAAAGAAAAAATAATCCCCCTAAGATGAAAAATCTCCTCCTAACTATGTAATCCTAAAAATCTTCCCCCTAAGATGAAAAGTCTCACCCCTTTTAAAGTTATTAATTATCTTCCCTTTTTTGTCACAAAAATAGCAAAGTATGCATAATTGGAAATATAAATTATAAGAGAGAATATGGAATAACAAGCACAATCCAAACCAAACAAAATAAATAAAAATCATAGAAAAGGTAAACTAAGCTTTTGATGCAATAGGTGGAGGAGGAGGAGAAGGAAAAGAGCTTGAGGCAGCACTGGATTCAACTTAGAGCACTTGAGTGCTAGAAGAGAGCGCTTGAGTGTTGGTGACAACATTTGAGTGCTTTAACTAGAACTAAAACTTCCAAATTGAAATAGAAAGCTTAAAATAGGAAATTTGAAACAAAATAGAATAGGGTATAAATAAGAAAGAACTAAGGAACAAATGAGCAAACATCCCAGGGCACAATCATAATGCAAAAACTCGTAAAATTAGATTGAAAAATAATAAGCCAAGTAGAATCCCCAAATAGTATAAGCCAATCAAACAACAATGAAGGTTCAACTCCAAAGAACAAAGTTAATCCCAATTTTAGTTTAGAAACACAATGCTTAACTATCAATGTATAAGAGGATCAACAAAGAAATATCAACATTGATGTTCAAGGGAATACAACTTACTGTCTAGTTCTATATTTCAAAATTGATCTCTTAGAAGAAATCATGTCATGCCTTTGGTCAAATTAAGAACACATCTAGTTAATTTGTCCTAAGATTGTCGATTTTTTGTTTAACACAACGTTGTTGATTTACATACAACATAACTTAACTCCGCTTAATTTGATATCATTTTTTTTCTTTATCTTTTGAAAGTGGAGGCATTGTACACCATGTATCATTTGATTTTTCTTTATTTTTAATCATGGTTGCCTTTGTATCCACTTAAGGGGTGTTTCCAAATGTTGCAAATGAGAGCAACACATATTTGAACATTAAATCTTGGAAAGTATATGAGAGTTGATTCTTAGCTAAGGATTCAAAGTTTGCACTTAGTCAAACAAGGTATGTAGATAATAAGATGTAGACATGACAATTGATTAACGAAGTCAAAATCTATTTTATTAGTTAAACTTAAGAAGTCCCTTTAGATCAGACACAAAGTGCAACGAATGTTGATTTTCTACTATACAAAGATGATTATTTATCTTGAATTTTATACCTTAAAAGAGATTAACAAATATCTTAGGAAAATCGACATCAAATCTTATAGATTTAATATATTTATCTAGACCAAACACTTGAGATATTACAAATCATGCTAGTAAGGCAAGTAAAAAGGGTATCCAAAATTACCTTGAAAAGAATTGGGTTAGGCCAAGGAGTAGAAAGAAAAAAAAAAAGAAAAAAAAAGTAAAACAAGCATGAATCCTCAAGCTTACACCCAATGACTTTTAAGCAAAAGATACTAGAACTCCCCCTATGATAAACACTCCCCTTAAAAAGAAACCTACTCCCAAGCTCACAAAAATATTAAAAAACGATAAAAGAAGAAAGGACTTCTAAATAGAACATAGCTTTAGGACAAAATATAAAATAATAATAAAAAAAGTCCTAGGCTATGGAGCAATGAGCTAAGTAGAGGTGAGACTCCTAAAAATTTCCTAAGATTCGGATTCCTAAGAGAATTTAAAGGAACATCTTCAAACATAATCAAGCCCTTGTTTTAGAGAGAGAGGAGGTCTTCTTTTTTTACCCAAATACGCTTCACTCTAAGACGTGTGTTAAGGATGCTTTTTTTATTCTTAGGCTTAGTGCTTGTTCTTCTTCCTTTTCCAATGTTCAGAATATTTTTTTTTAAAGAATTGAAATAATTCACAAGCCTATTTAGTTGAGACTCATACCTCTCAAGAAATCTAATGTGACACCTATTTTGAGCATGTCTAAACTTCTTACAATATGTGCAATAAGATTGAGTACAAGAAGATGTTTTTTGGCCAAGGCTTCTTTACATTTTACAAACATAGTGTCTCCACTTGTAGGAGTTTCAATTTTATTAATATACCCCAATTCTCTTTTATCACCATGGGTTGCATTTGTCAAGTATTTCATTAAGCACTTTAGTTCTAGGAAGAAAAATCTCATCAACTGAAGAAGAGGATTAAAAAATTTCAATCTCTTGAGTGAGAACACTATTTCTCTCAAGAAGATAATGATGTTTAGACTCAAGAAATTGAATTTTCTCAAGGCATTTAGTCCTTTCTTCATTAAGAGATTCTATTTTAGCCTTGTGAACATTAAGAATATCATAATTTTTTTAAATATTTTTTATAAGATTCTCACACTCAACAGCAAGATTGTTAAAAAAAAAACAACATTTTGTTCATTAGTGTATTCACATTCACAATCACTATCATGCACTAAATCAATAAATGCAACAAAAGTTAAAAATTCATTTTGATTATACCTAACATCTTTAGAAGTCATGGAATCACTTTCATCAAAATATGTGTCACTCCAAATGGCATGCATGGATTTTTTAATGTCCTTGGGACTAAGACAGTCAATAGCAAAATGACCCAAACCTCCATAATTAAAACATTCTATCCTCTTACCTTTGGAGATTCCCTTATCCTTTTCTTTAGAGGAATTATTAATTTGTTTTCCTTTTATTGAGTCTTGGTTTTTATTAGATCTTGTTTTAAGTATCATGGACGGTTTAATTTGTTTAGCCATATGAGCAAGTTTGTCCATGGTTAAATCTTTAAGGTTTTTATTTTCTTTTTCCTCATTCTTAGAAACCCTAAAAGCAGTCTCCTTAGGCCTTTAAGACTCAAGAAGAGTCATTTCATAGGTCTGAATAGATCTAATGAGTTCATTAACTCTCATCGAGTCAACGTCCTTGCTTTCCTCTATAGCAATGATCTTAGGTCTAAATCTCTCTAGTAGGGATCTTAAGATTTTTCTTACCACTTTAGAATTAAGAATTTGTTCTCCTAGGTTAAAAAAAGAGTTCACAATGTCACTCAATTCTAAATAAAAAGTAGAGAAATTCTTATTCTCTTACATTCTAATACTTTAAAATTTAAAAGTGAGCATTTAAAACTCTGACACTTTCATAGCATAAGTGTCTTCATGAGTGGCTTGGAGAATATACCATGCTTCCTTGGCATGAGTACAATTAGCTATCTTATGAACTCATTAGGACTAACACCATTGAATATACTAAAAAGAGCCTTAGCATTGACTTAACTTACATCATTATCAAGTTTATCCTTTGGGTTTTAACTCACTCGTTGATTTCCCATTCATATCAAGCTTCAATGGGGCTCCCCATTCATATTCCACTAAATTCCATACCCATTCTCCTTGCATTTTAATAAAATATTTCATTTGGACTTTCCAGTGGGGATAGTTACTCCCATCAAAATAAGGTGGGTTATTTAAGGGAGCCCTAGATCTTGATTGTTCCATATTGGACTCATAAGATCAATAAAAATTTAATTTTTATCCTACTCTAATGCCAATTGAAAAATTGTTGTCCAGTATGGTAATACCTAAAGGGGGATGAATGAGTGTATTTAAAAATTATAATATAATTTACCTGGAAACCTCACACTAATTGTGAAGATAAAAAACCATAGGGTTTAAGACATCAAATCTAGATCTACTATATAATATCAAGTCACATAATTTACCTGACTACATTACTTTAAAGACTTGCTTTCTAGACCCTACAACTTGATCAACGTCTGCAAAACAACAATCTCCAATTACTCCAATGAATACACCTCAACCTCACTGAAAGATGCAAGTCTTCAAACAACCCAAAATTCAACACTATGAATCCTTCTTGAGAGATTGGGAATGGTAGAGCAAGTTAGATTGAGTCTCTACCAATGTATTAAAAAAAAAAACACATTTAGGTAGGGTGTATATATATAAACACGTGAAATTAGAATCAATTTATAAATCATATTTTACTAAAACAATTTAGAAACTTAGAGCTTTAAAAAGATTTGGAAATATTTCATATTAAAAAAGATTTGAATTTTTTCTATTTAAAATTTTTAATTTTAAATCCTTAATTTTAAATTCATTTTCAAATCATTTTTATTATTTGGAAAGATTTTTCTTTCTCCATTTAAAATTCTTTTCAAATGATTAAAAAAGATTTTATATTTTAAATTAAAATGATTTGAAAAAAATTTCTATTTAAAATTCTTATATTTTAAATCCTCAATTTAAATTTCTTTCCAAATTATGTTTATTATTTGAAGTGATTTTTCTTTTTAATTTCCCAATTAAAAATTCTTTCCAAATAATTTAAACATTTTAACTCAATTAAAACTTCTAATTCAACCCTACCTTATAAAAAAAACTAACTAGCCTTTAGACTTCCTTGTGACTTCCCGATTGAGCAAATACCAACCTTAAATCTTCAATGAAGAGTAAGTCACTATCTAAAAAGTTTCCTAAGCCAAAAACCTAACAATTTTCAATCCAATTTTTGTTGAAAGGAATTAATTACAACTTCTATTTCCAATCCAATTGTTATTAAAAAAAAAAAAATTCACAACTTGCACTTATAAAATTATTTCCAATTTGAATTTTATTAAGAAAAGGATATTGATAAATTATTTTTTAAAAAAAACTTGCAAATTCATTTGCAAATGATGTTTCAATCCAACTTTTGTTTAGGAAAAAGAATGATTTTTAATGAAAAACAAAGCACTTTACAAAATTATATATCAAAATACCTCAATCCTTGTCAAAAGTGAATTTTCATTCAATTTTATAAAAATATTTTACTTTTATTTATTTACCAAAAATTGTTTTTTTTCCTTGTATTCAGTAAAAAAAATAATAAAAAAATAGGTTGTTTTTTTTTTTTATTAATAAAAAGATTTTCTAAACTATTTTGTTTAATAAAAATGATTTTCTGATTCTTTTATTGAGTGAAAAAAAAATGGGACAATTGTGATTTAGGCCCGGTTAGCCCCAAAAATTAAGTTTTGGTCCATATAAGTTCACCATTTAAGTCCAAGACCTAGAGAAAGTGTGAAAATTGAGAAGAATGATATGAATTTTTCATTTTTCTATAAATGACCTTTGCTCACTATGAAAAAAAAGAGTAGAAAAACATTAATTTAAATTTTATTCCTTTTTTAAACCTCAATAAAATATAATATAATTTAGTGATTTGGAAAAAAATACATATTTTTCCAAAAAAATAAAAATAAATTATTATTATTATTATTATTTAAAAATCAAATATCTTGGAAAATATATATTTTTAAAATTGTGTATATAAAAAATAACTAAAAACATGTCAAATTTATTTTTTTTAAATGATATATTTTTAGAATATATTTTAAAAAAAATTAGTTTTCTAAAAATAATTAATTTTCAAAATAAATTCTGGTCATGTATTATTTATAAGGAAATTTTTTGTAACCTTCCTTTTATTTAATGAAAAAAAAATTGTGCATATTTATTTAAAAGGAAATTCTCTAAACCCTTTTTTATTTAATAAAAAAATGGATATATCTTAATGAAGGAAAATTGATTTTGATTTATATAAAAAAAAAAAGCTTAAAAAATTATATTTTAGACTTTTTGCTTTACAAAAAAAAAAGTTTCAAAATTATTAAAGAAAAAAAACTCACCTTTTTTTAAGGCAACTATGAAATGAAAAACTGGTTGGTGGTAGCAAGATAAGGTAATTGTAACTAGTGGCGGTGGCATGATGTGGAGAGAAAGAAGGAAATAGAAAAAAAAAAAGTATGAGTATGGCAGAAAAAGAGAAAAAAAAAAAGTGAGGTGGAGATGAAGATAGAGTGTGTAAGAGGTGCATAGAAGGAGCAATGGCTGACGTCATGATTGGCCAATGTTGTGGCCAACGTCGATGGTTGGTAATGGTCCGATGAGGAAGGATGGCATGGAGGTTAGAGAGAGAGATATATATAAAGAGAGATGAGGATAGAAGGGGTAGAAAGAAAAGAATAAAGGAAAGTGATTAGAAAGAGGAGAAAGTGTGAAATGAAATATGAGAGAGGGACGGTGGGGTAGAGAGAGAGAAAGGAGAAAAGTTAAGGAGTGGGGAGAAGGTATAGAAAGTGGGTATGGGTTAGGTTTTATTTTCTTTTTATTTTTTATTTATTTTTTTTACTTACTTTTGGATGTCTCCAAATATGTCTTCAAATATGCCATTTTTCGGTAGAATTCATAAGTGTAAGGAATGTGAATGTTGGAGTAAAACGAAAGTGTGAACAACGAGTGGAACGAAGTAAACTATATCGAAGAACAAGAAAGACCACCAAAAACATCCTAGTGGAACAGGGCTCACTTGAAGCAAAACAAGAACAAATGGGCCTAAAACCCTAAGAAAAGAATAAAGAACAAGTCAAGCAAGGAATGAGGGTTATATGGTGCCTCTAAAGTTACACTGTGGATCCAAGACTCCCTTTGAAAGGTTTCCAAAAGTAGCTCAAAAATTGATGTCAAAGTCGAGTAGCAAGCAAACCATCAAGGAGTAAAAGAACAAACACTTATAAAGGGAAATTTACATGTGTATTATATGAGGACACCAAGGAGAAAGATGAGATATATGTGTGAGACTCAAGGTGGACTCTACTCGAGAAGGAATTGGAATGATATCTATAAGGAACTCCAAACACTCTACTACCAAGAAAGGAAATAAATGAGTTAACAGAAGAGAGAATAAAGAAAGAAAGAAAATTTGTGACTAAGAGAATAACTTACCTAAAATATATAGAAAGATGGGATGCAGCTCGAGGTTTGTGATCACCTAAAACATAACAAGAAGTGTAAGATAAGAAGACCTAGGTTACAGTTGCCATGACTAGAACCACTTAAAACAAACTCAAAAGGGGATGAGATCAACGTCTGAAATAAAGCAAAACACACTAGGAAGAAAGAGGCGAGATCAGCAACTGAAATAACCTAAAAATAGAGGGATGTGGTCATGATGACGGAAATCACCTAAAAAATGAGGGACAGGGTCATGATAATCAAAATTGCCTAAAAAGAGAGGGACTCAATCACGATAATTGAAATCAACAAAAAATAGAGGGATGTGATTGCAATGACTGAAATTGCTTAAAAATAAAGGGACGCGATTGTGATGACCGAAATCACGTTAAAAAAAAAGATGTGATCATGATGATTGGAATTGTCTAAAAACATAGAGAAGCGATCATGATGACCAAAATCTCTTAAAAAAAAGGATAGTGATCGTGATGACTGAAAATCGTCTAAGAATAGAGGAATGCGGTAGCGATGATCGAATTTGCCTAAAAATAAAGGGACACGGTCGTGATGACCAAAATCGCCTAAAAACAAAGTGATGGGGTCCTGATGACCGAAATCATCTAGAAAATGAAGGGCACAATTGCGATGAACGGAAACACCCAAAAACGGAAGGATGTGGTCTCGATGACTGAAATCGCCTAAAAGTAGAGGAACACGATCGTGATAACCGAAATCACCTAAAAATAGAAGGATGCAGTTGTAATGATTGAAATTGCCTAAAAATAGAGAGACGTGAGTACGGTGACTGAAATCACTCAAAAACATAGGAATGTAGTCGAGATAAACGAAATCACCTAAAAACATAGGGACGCAATCATGATGATCGACATCACCTAAAAATAAAGGGATGCGATTTCAATTACTAGAATTGCTTAAAAATATAGGGACGTAGTCAAGAAGACTGAAATAACCTAAAAACAGGAATAATAGAAGGAATGTAGTTTACAACAAAAAAACACTTAAGATAAAAACAGGAACGAGTAAAGGAACTTGATATGCAATTAGAATCACTTAAACCCATATAAGAATGGGAGAAATGAAGTGGTTTTCAATTGAAATCACCTAAAACCAAAATAGGAAAGAGTGAAAGGATGCAATTTATAACCAAAATCACCTAAAACCAAAATAAGAATAAGAGAAGGGATGTGGCCTATAACTAGAATCATATAAGACAAAAAGGAATGAGTGAAGGGGTATGATCTATAACTAGAATCACTTAAAACAAAATAACAATAAGTAAGGGATGCAGTCTGCAACTGGAGTCACTAAAAACTAAAATAGGAATGAGAGAAGGGTCATGATTTGCAACTAGAATCACCTAAAACAAACTAAGGGACATGATCTATAACCGAAATCACTTGAAAAAAACTAAGCAATGAAATGATGAGATGAATTGAAATAGATCCTAGGATGACATCACAATGACGAGAATCCAAAGGAACTATGGAAAACTAAGATAAATGATGTAAACAAACTCGATGAAAATGGGGTATACCCTAGTATTACAACTCCCAAGAATCAACAACCAAGTCGAGCAAAGATGAAGTCTACTAAAGATAAGACAATCTCAAAGACTAGAGTATGCCCTAATAAGCAATGATGATCAACATGAGATGTAGAATGCTGAAACATGGGACACTATAAGATATTCTTAACAATAATGTAATGTGAAAAGTCCAATCTCTATAAAAAAAAATGCAAAATAGGACCATACATCAATGTAACCATGCTGATAAAATTAAGTTAAATGATGGATAGAAATAAAGCTAACTAAAGGCTTTGAGTCTAAATTTAAGCAAGTCAAGACACAATGTGTCAACTATCAAAATTAAAACATCATCATAAGTACATTGACAATCTAACAAACCCTATCATCATGGAAAAGTACAAAAGGCACAAGAAAGCTCGACTAGGAAACAGGAGAAGAAGATCTACATCCTTATCTGACCAAAAGAGTGGTATAAGGTCATGTGTAATGATGAAATGGGATAGGTAGACTGAAAACAAGATTTAGTGTTTGGGTATCCTAAACAAAGGTAAGTGGTATCCCAATCAGACTAAGTCGCCAAGAAGACTGAACCTAAAGCATCGTCAACATCCATAATCCAATCGAAAATCTCATAGGCAATTGGTCATATCTCAATCCTAATGAATTGCACGAGGTGGCTAAGCCCGATATAAAATAATACTCTCTAAAATGACAATGCCCTAGTATGAAAGAATGTCAACATGAAACAGCTCAAGGATCCTTATATCATTGGTTAGATGCTCCAATGTAGAGAATAAATTTTATCATCCCTAAAAGATGGTTATGCCTAGTATAAGGAAGTGAAAAGAGTAGCAATGATCTAGTGAAAATGCCATCTGACATGGTTATGCCCTATTGTATGGTGATGCCTCCAAATCAAGGGTTATACTTTAGTATGCAATCATCAAATCAATATCAATCTCAACTCTAAATGCTAAAAATTGATACATCTCAACATAATCCTAAGGACTCCTACTCCATCATACTTCACAAGAAAGAATAATCTTACTAGGTCTATCATACAAGCTCTCTGAAAAATTTGCATCTCAAAATAAAATATCATCTTAAAAATCAACCATCAATGAGAAGGGTATGCCCAATGTAAAGCTCTTTGAGGTGGTCATGCCTTAATGTAAACCATCATCTTGAAAAACCAACCATTAATGAAAGAGGTATGCCTTAGTGTAAGGCATCACCTCATAACTCCTGATCCATCATAATCTAAGTGATCTCCAATCAATCTCAATTATCGTCTATGTGTGAGTCGTCAAACACAATGCATGGTGTTATAGCCTCAAGGTGGTCTCAAGACTCGGGACCTAACGTAAGCTAGGGTAATGGGGTCAATGAAATGAAAGAAAACTAGTCTTAATAATCCTAATGATAAAATCCCCACGCCTTTAGTATACACAATGCAATCGATAAAGAAATTCCAATGTCATGAACCTCACAGATACTCTATGATACAAATGATTGATTGCATAAGAAGATCAATATCATTGAATCACATATCATGAACCAATAGAAGTACTACACAAGTATATAATCATCCAAATAATTGAGTCAACTAAACCAAAATGATAAGAATGAGACTCTGAAATAGGCTTATAGAAATTAGAGAAATAATACAAAGGCTACAAGTAAAATAGACAATGTTGATGGATGATAACTCGATGCACAAGGAAAAACCGAGGATATGACCAAGGTAAACAAAAGTAAACTCTAAATGAGAAGTGTAGTCAAATATATGAGACGCAAAAAAAAAAAAAAATTCACAAATAGGGATCAAGCCCATAACTCAAATAAAAGTCGATGTATAAGTAGAAGTGGAGATATATAATGGGGGACCAAAATTATCACACAAGATGTCTACAAAGACAATGATCATGTCTTTTTTTATTTTATTTAATAATCAAATCATTGAATCAATGTTACTACCAAAATAGGTGATAGAATCAAACCTCTAAACTAGTTGTTTTACTTCACTAGTTTCAATAGATTTACCAACTATATTTTTAGATTCAACAACCATTTCAAGAGGTAGACTTTAAAGCTTCTTAGATGGATTAAAAAAAAAAAAAATGATGTTTTTAGGCCCAATTTTGAAATAAATTAGCAGCCCAAATTTTCAACATTTAAACCAAGAGTCCAAGATCCAAAATAAAAGCTCCTCCCCTAATAGTCCAAGCAAAATGCTATCCAATTTATTATTTTTTTTCCCTCTTGTTAAAGATGGTAAGAAATGGAAATACAGGTGCAAGATTTTCTCTGTTAGTAAAAAAATATGGGAATTCTTTACAATCTTAAAATGCATTGTAGAATTACATTCCCATGTCCTATGTAACTAAGAGCTTATTTGGCCATATAACTTAAAAATAGTTTTCTAATTTTAAAAATAGAAAACAATTTTTTAAAACTTTTAATTGTGTTTGATCACTATTCTCCAGACACAATTTTTAAAAACTTGATTTAAAAAAAAACAATTTCCAAGAAACAACCTCAAGTTGTTTTCTATTGTTTTTTAGAACAAAAAAAATAAAATAATAATGAGTAGTTGTTCTCTACTGTGTCTAAAACCCAAGAGAAAACAATGACAAAATTGAAGAGGACTTCACTTCAATGTGAGATTCTTTAACAGAGTCCAAGAAAGAAACAACAGGAAGAAAGACTTTTCTTGGGTAAGGGTCATTTTTATCACGTTTTCCTTAATTTTCACCTCCTTCAAGGGGATTTCTCTATGTTTTTCAAGCTTTTTTCTACTTGGGTTTTAAGATTTTTTGTTCTTGGTTTTGGATTTCTTACCTATGATCATTTTATGTATTTTATGTAGTGGAGATTTCATCAAGTCAGTGGAAAAGGTGATGGTATGTGATGGTGGCAAGAATCCTCTATTTTGGTGAGCTTTGATTTTTTGTAGATTTTGTTAACCCAAGGGTTCTTCTAATCACATTTTGATGAAAACTAACCATGGTTAAGTTGCTAATCATTTTGAATTAAAAAGAATTTCAAGTATTAGTTTGGAAATTCATCAAATGATCCAATGGATGCAAGATCTAGACAATTAGAAGACCATTTAATCATAGGAAATATATGTAAGATGAATGTATGGGCATACTTACGATTTTCATATCTTTTCATACATCTTTAAAAACTTGATTTATGCATTAAAGTTACATTTCCATCAAAACCTGAGTTTTATCAAATAAACCTTAGGCAAATCATTTCAAAATTGGCATATTAATTAACCTAAAGACTTTGCCTAAGTGTTAGTAGTGAAATGAACAAAAAAAGATAGGTTTTTGAGCCAAAAATGGTGAATCGATTGAGGCACTGGTCAAATGGCTTAATTAGCTAGGGTACTGGTCGACCGATTATACTTTCTCGGTTGAGGTCCGATAGAAAGATGCAAAAAATCTTTCCTCTCTTCTAGTAGCCTTGCATTCCCAATCGAGGACTATGTCTTCCCGGTCGAGGTCCGATCGAATTGTATTCAAGTACCGGTCAAGGCCTAATGGTTACCTACCATGCATTTATTACCCAATGACTAGTCAACTGGTCAACCTCAAGCTCGACTAGTCGAGGCTGCTTTTTGGCATTTTGGTTCCCGAGGCAAGAAACCTATAAATTGAGAGCTCCTCTTCATTTATGAGTAAGAGAACACTGCATTTATTTGTTCACCTACTTATTCTTGACTAAAAAACTCTCATTCTTTTCTTGGTGCATTAAATCTCCATTTGCATATTCTTTAGTGCACCCTTGTGATTCATCCTAGCATTTGAGTTGTATTTGAGCCCTTGTTGAGAGATTTGAATTTATTATTTGAGTGTTAGAAGTTTCAAGTGAATAGAGACTTGAAGAGATTGCGTTAAGAGTCCATTGGAATTGAAATCTAAGCATAAAGGTGTTAGAAGCTTGGTTGAAGCTTCAAGTATAGTGGAACCCTCAATTTGAGGAGAGTGAACATAGGCAAGGGGTGCCAAACCACCATAAAATCTGAGTTTGTTTTCTAACCTTATCTCTCTATATTTGTGCTTCTTTTGCTTGAATTTATTGTGTTTGTGTTTGAAAAAGAATTTTTAAAACCCAATTCACCCCTCTTCCCCCATCTTGGGTGTTTTTCCTATTAAGATTAGCTTTTATTTTCTCAAATTTGATTTTATCATGTTGTTTGAGCTCTTTTACAATGTCTTCAAATAAGTCAAATGCAAGATACTCTAGGGTTTCACCATTCTTTTTTTTTTCAAGGAAATTAACCCACATTCATTAATTTGGCTTTGTAATTTTATGTTGATATTTTTTATAGTCTGAATATGCTTCAATTGCACCAACCTTACAACTTAATTGACATTCTGAAATTTTAGTCTTCTTTTTCCACTCTTACTCTACTTAATTTTCTCTTGTTCCATAGAGCCTAGAGATTGGAAGCTAATGTTTGCTAGCTTTTAGCATAAAACATGTAGTCACATCAAATGGAATGAAGTGAGTTATCCATGTTTTCTGGTGTGGCATCCTCATCCATGATATGCATATAGTCACAAGTTTCATATTGAGTAGATGGTTTGCTCATTATAACAAGTTGAGGTTGTGCATGTGAGAAATTTGGGTTATTTAAATAAGGACTTGTTATGTAAACAACTTCAAATATATATATGTATATATACCAAAAAGATAAGCAAGGTAGTGGGAAGGAATTAGAATAAAGAGGTATGTAGCTAAAATAGGGTTAAAATTGTTGAGGAAAATAGTAAGGAGTTACATCAAAGAAAAGAGGGGTGAGTTTCTAAGAAATTTTAAGATCTTTATTTGATGAGTTTACAAAAAGGCATTGGAAATGGTTCTCAATAGTATAATGAACACATATTTCTAAAATCTCTTTATTAGGGTTGGTTAGAGTTAAAGGATGTGGTATAAGGTAATAAAGTTGAAGGAAATGTGAACAACCCATTGAAGCAGATCATTTAGTGTTACATTTTTTGGTGGTCTCAAACCTAATGGCCCTTATTGGAAATATTTTCTAAGACTATGAAGGAGTTATCATCAGGTTAGCTTGGAAGGATGGTGGTTGAGAGCCAGTTGAAAGCAATATGGAGGACAGTTCTAGTCTAGCATTTAGGAAGAAAGGGAGCAAAGATGGAGCATTGTCCCTTAATTAGTTATTTTTTCCAACCAAGCAAATTGATATAGGATAAAAGATATTCACATGAATTTTTCTCATCAAGCAAACTGATACCAAATCAAGCTTGAAAGAGATATAATGATTGGGTACCAAATCAAGCTTTATGATGAGGGGGTTATGATAAAGTTAGGTTACCCCACTATCATGAGACCTATTATGTAAAAAACCTTTTGTTTTCATGTTGCCTTAAAGAAATATTTAATGACAAGGCACCTAATCAAAATTCCCTCCAAATGTTAGAAAACTGATGAAGATACAAATTGAGTCGCAAAATGATTATCTTCAAGTTTCTAGTCAAGTAGTTAGATTTTCATTGTATCATTTCTGTTGTTTGGGTATGGGACCTAGCTCTTAGACTCCTAATTTCTAAAATGAATTGATTATATAATATTTCTAACAAAAGAGACAAAAGAAATTGAATAACCTCACCTATTCAAGATATGGGAAGATGAAGGTTCTATAAAAGGTTATCAAGCTACAAACAAAGTTTATGCTTTTAGTGATGACAACTTTAGTTCTACCACTACAATTGTCATTAAGAACTAATGTAATGAAGAATATTTAAGGTAAAAATGAATGGAGAACACAAGTCTTATAGGTTCTCAAGATTATTAGGACAATGAGTCTTCATTGTATGTTTGCAATTTTGTTCTATTTATTTTTTGGCTTAAAAATCTTTTTAGATAGTGACTTACACTCTATTGAAGATTTAAGGTTGTTTATCGCTCAACCGAAAGGTCACAAGTATGTATAAAAGGTTTAGCTAATGACAAGTTAGGTGTTTAAAGGGATTAAAGTGGTTCAATATTTTTTATTGATTTAAAAAGCTTATTTTGGTATTTTACAAAGTTGTCAAGCTACTTGAGCAGTGGTAACAATGCTCAATCATTAGGACCACTCAAGCGCTTAAACAATGCTCAATCACTGAAGGTGCATAAGTGATTGTTAAGTGCACACGAGCACTCATGTAGAATCTACCAAAATATACTAGAATATTTTCAAATATTTCACATAAATTGAATTTGGAAACCGTGGGATATTGATCCCCTAGGGCTTTATGCCTATATAAACCTTGTTATAACCCTTCTAGGATAAGACATTTTTAACAAGATTAAACCTACCTTGCCACACCACTCCCAATCTCTCAAGAAAGATTCAAGATTAAATCTTCATTTGTTTGAAGACATGCATTCCTTTAGCAGGGCTGAAGTGTATTCACTAAAGCAATTGGAAATGGTTGTGTCATGGACGTGGGTCAAGTTGTAAGTACTAGAGAGTAAGTCTTTAGGGTAAGCATTTAGGTAAATCTATGTAACTTGATCTCGAATAGTAGATTTAGATTCGAGGTCTTAGACCTTGTAATTTTTTATCTCAATAGTTAGTGTGGGTGTTTTCCACATAAAAATCCTATGTCCATTGTATATTCTTTTGATTATTTTGATTATCTTGATTATCCCTAATGTCTCGCAAGTTTAATTTAGGTTAAAAATTTAACTCCCTATTTTAGAAAATTTTAAAATACACCCATTCACCTCCCTCTAAGTGTTACCTTACTAGACTTAGGTTTTTCAATTTGTAATTTAAATGATGGATTAGTATATGGAAATCTAAGTGTAAATTTTCTACTAGCTATCTAGTTAATCATTGCTTGTGTTTTCTTTGTTCTCATTGTCTTTTTATATAATATGGATAAGATCATTACCAGAGAAGTTGGTAACTTTTGTAGGACTACTTCCTTTTCATCCCTATATCTTGAAAAGATAAATTTAGAAACATCAACGAGCAATAATTTAGAAAGATTGAATTGCGTTTATTTCAACCATGACTATTGCAAGTATAGGCATACAATCATAAGCAACATTACAAAACATTGGTACAAATGAAAGTTCTACCTTAGTTATTTTAAGGGTGATGCACAAGGTTAAGTCCTCTAGGACTTAGTCACCCAGGTTGGTCGTTCTGAGTTTTCATTGTATTCCTCCATTCATTTTTACCTCAAATGTTTCTTTATAAACTTTAATGAAGGCTTGAAATGATAGGCCTAAGTTTGTGTTCTTTACATATGGATTGAGATGGTGAGGCTAGGTCCTTGCAGATGAAAGTAAGACCAAGATACTACGCACGAACAACTTCAAAATAACCATTCTTTTCCCAATACAACACAACACAAAGCCCCATTTTGGTGAATCTATAGTCTAACTATACATCAATTGTCCTTTCATGAAGGTTTTTCTTCCCATTTTCTGATATTTGAATAGATATTAAATTGTATAAATTCAATTTTATGTAATTGTCTTTTCTGTTCTTTATTTTATACCCTAATTATTGACATGAGGGAATTACAATGGTGCCCAAAGATAAAAACATTAAAGGGAAGGCATTTTGACTTTAACTAAATTCATCAAGATACTTTACAATCAATTAGGAATTCTTATTGAAAAAAAAGGTGTTCTTAAGGATAGAAAATAGTTTTTTTATTTAAAAACACCTTAAGTAAATTTTTGATAAAAAAATAGTTTTTAAACAATTTATTTTGAAAAGTAGTTGCATTTTAGAATAAATTTGAGGTATTTTCAATTTTATTTTACAAAATGTTATAAAAGATAATTGAAAATATTTCATTCTCTCGTTTAATTTTTATATTACTTTTATGCTTTTTAATATATGAAAAATAACCTTGTAGGGATTTGCAAACTAGTACAAAGGGATTTTTTACTATATTAGGACTATCATAAGAGAAAAATGAAGTCCTACTCTTTTCAAGGTGGGACCATTTCATATTTACCTTATGAATAATGAATGTGATTCATAGTGGAGTAGCCATGTTGTTTTGCAATATGATATTTCATTACACAAGGAATATAATGTCAATATTGAAAATGTTGTTTTGTAATAAAAATGACAAATATTTTTTAAGATAGAGAAAACCATAATAATATCAAATGCATGCATGTTAACTCAATCCAAGGTTAAACCCTTAGAATTTTCCCAACTAAAAAAATAAAAATAAAAATTTTCCTTATAGTCATTTATATATTTCATTTGGAAAAGTTCCATGCTTATCAAGCTAATGTGGTGAATTATTTATGGGTGCCAATGATGGTCAAGTAGGTGAACTTTTGTGTCACCCCATCCACTTGTTTTTAATATAACTTTGTTTCTTGTGATGTTTTTCATAAGTGGGTGAACTGGTCATACTGAGGTGTTAGGCCATGTTGATTACCGATATATTAGTGTTAGGATACAATAACAACCATAATATTGGCTTGAGCATCGAACACATAATTGCACACCTTTTCTATTCTAGGTTATACATGGAGAAAATTAATTGAATAGATAACCTTTAATTTTTCTTTTGGGTTTGATATAATTCAAGCTCGTTAGGTACAAATTGATCAAAGTTTGGTCTTTAGGCAACTAATTTTGTTGTATATATATATTTGCATTTCTAGACTATAGCTATGTATACATAATTTCAACATTTATGAGTCCTTGTCATTGACTATAGTTTGTAATCATGAATCTATTCATCACTACATATAACATGGTTACAGTTAAATCACTGTGAACTTTTTCTATTATACCATATTAAGGCTATTCATTACTATATATGGCATGGTTACAATAATGCTTATTTTCCAATTTCTTTGGAGATGCAATTAGAGTTCTTACATAATTATGCATGAATTGTACTTATATGCATCATTGGTTTTCTTTCTTATACGAAAACATCTAATGGCTCAATCTATACTAACAACATCTAGTGAATTAATGGATGTGGATGATGCAACTTTATGAAGTTTTGTGATAGAAATTTTTTTATAGATATCATGGTAAATGAAGTAAACAATGGAAACATTAGAGATGGAATATTTACACAAAAAATATGGACTAAAATTCATGAAGATCTAAAAAGAAAAAACAATCAAAACTACTCCATTAAACAAGTTAAGCATAAATTCAATAGGTTTCACACCAAGCATCGTGAGTTTAGTGAGCTATTAAAACAAATAGGATTTGATTGGGATGCTGAAACAAATATTGTGAATGCTACAGAGGAAATGTGGGAAAACTATTTAAGGGTAAACATTCTAAAACTTTGAATATATATACACACATAATGTACCTTGATTTATTATATTATGTATTCATATATATATATACACATCCAAAGGCTTCATGATTTTGAAAGAGAGGATGTGAGCATTACAAGTTACAAGGACTTATATTTAACAAGTCTATTGCCACTAGAATATTTCACCATGCATCTACTCTAAACCCATCTGATACGAATGACAACATAAAATTGGAAAATCAATTTCTTCATTTAGACACCTATGTGGATTTAGATGTTGATAGCAATAGCTATAGTGATCATAGAAAGTGAACTGGAACAACAAGTGCTAAGTATAGAATTAGATAAGAGAATAAATCATAGTAGATTGGTGATGCACTTCAAGCATGGGCTAAGGTAGCAAAGGCAAAAACAGAAGCCTCTTTAGCCAAGGCAAAAAGATACAAAAAATGTCAAAGTTTGGAGGAAGACAATTTTTTTGCTAACTTAGATTTCTTCCTCGCTAGATGTGTGCGCGTCCTTGAAGAGATTGAGCAAGTTGAATATGATACTTATATGAAAGCAGTGGAAAAGTTTAAGGATCGAGACTGGATAGAGATTTTTATTACTAAGTTCATGGATAAAAAGAAAGCTTGGTTAGATAGACTTTAGTATTTCACATGTTTAACAATAATATGTCATATTTAGTAATTTTTTATTTTTAGTTTTTTTTTTCTTTTTTGGTTTGATTGAACATAGTTGAACTTTATTTGGTTGTTTTAAAGTATTAGAATTTTAAGTGGTTGAATGAACTTACTTAGTAGGATATATTTGATAATTTTATTGGTTGGATGCACTTGGATTTTAACTTAATAGGTTTCATATTGATAATTGATTATTATGTTGTTGTCGATAATATGTTTGATAATATATATTATATCTAGGATATAAAAAATAATTTTATAGATGGAGGATATCTCACATTAATTGTGTTATCAATTTGTCTTACTCATCTTCTTCAAGTAGTGATGACTTTGAAGATGTTATGATACTACTCCATGTATGTGGATATGCTAAGATATTTTTGGACAAGATGCCTCAAAGGACATCTAGTTTGAGAGGTGAAGATTTTGTGATGGAATTATTCAATGGTCATGAAAGGAAATGTTATGAATTGTTTCAAATGGATAAAACCACATTTCTTCTCCTTTGAGTTTCTTTAAAAGAAAAAGGTATTAAAAACTTATTTAAAAGAAATTAGAGAAGTCATGATTGAAAAAACACTTGCTATGTTTCTTATAATTATTGGTCATAATGTGAGAATGAGAGTTATAATGGACTATTTTTAGCATTCTCTCAAGATTGTGGATAGGCATTTGACTTTAACTTTGAGGCCAATATGTAAACTTGCAAAGGATTTAATCTTTCATACTAAGTCTACATTACCTTCTCATATTATTAACATCGATGGTTCCAAGTAAGACAATGTAAATAATATAATTTTTGAATCATTTAATTATATTATATTGCACTTTTAAAACTAAAGTCACTGTGTTTCATTGTTAATAGAAAGGCATAGGTACAATTGATGGTACATATACAAGTGCATTTGTTCCTATTGAAAAACAGGTTACCTATAGAGGGAGAAAGGTTGTAGTAACTCAAAACGTTTTGTGCATACAATTTTGATATGATGTTCACATTTGTTTATGCGAGTTAAGAAAACATTACAAATTATTCAAGAGTTTTTCTCAAAATGCAATACAAGACCCGAAAATAAATTTCCATAGCCGAAAGGAAGTAAATGACAAACTCATTTAAATTACTATTTTATTACTTACATAAGCATATGATTATTATTTTATTTTTGTTATGTTATATTAACAAGTGAATACTACGTTGTTGATTTTGGATACCCTTGTACTATGAATTTTCTCCCTTCAAATCAAGGTGAAAGGTATCATTTGCAAGATGATTGTGGTAAAGGTAGTCAACCAAATATTTATAAAGAATTATTCAATTATAGGTATTCCTCATTTAGAAATATAACTGTTATATTTATATAAATATATATATATATATATATATATATATATATATATATATATATATATATATTGTTGGTTAAAAAATAAAGTGTAAGAAGAGTTACACTTTTGAAAATAACTTTTGGAAAATAAAGTGTAAGAAGGGTTACACTTTTAATGTGTGAATTAAACACATGATTAAATTTTGAATGTTACAAAGATGAAGAGGTTGAGGAAGACAATGAGTCTTCTCATCTTTGTAACTTTATAAACTTAAGAGGTTAAGTGTAAGAGAGTTACACATTTGAGATTAAATCATGTTTAATGTGTGAATTAAACATATGATTTAATTTTGAATGTTACAAAGATGAAGAGATTGAGGAAGACAATGAGTTTTTTCTCATCCTTGTAACCTTTTTCCAACCCTAAGAGTGCTATATATATGACTTTTCTTCTTTTTGAAATCTCATGCAGAAAAGTGAAAAGGCTTGATCAATCCCAAGACTATTTCCATTTAGTTCCCAAAAGATTTCTAGAGGTGGGAGGAAATAGAGTCTTTGGACAAAGTTCCAAGAACTTGTTTGAGCCTTTCTTGTGTTCTTCTTCTTCTTGTTCTTATTTTGTATCTAAGAGAGTTTTATTGTATCAAAGTGAGTGTGTGAGAGTGTTTCTTTCTCCATTGTATCCAAATTTTTTGAACAATCAAAGACTCTATTCTCAATGGAGGGAGAGACTATCAAGATTATGAATCAAGACCTTGTGAGGTTGGATCGTTTTGATGGTTCCAACTTCACTAGGTGGCAAGACAAGGTGAGATTCCTTCTCACAGCACTCAAGATTTTCTACATCCTTGATCCTACCTTGGCACCATTACCGGAACCAAAGGAAAATGACACACCTCAAGTGGTGGCGGCAAGGAAGAAGAGGGAGGAGGATGAGCTCATATGTAGGGGTCATATTTTGAACGCCTTATCCGATAGGCTATATGATCTCTACACCAACACCAATTCCGCGAGGGAGATTTGGGAGGCTCTTGAAAACAAGTACAAAGCCGAGGAAGAAGGTACCAAAAAGTTTCTTATTTCTCAATACATAGATTTCAAATTTTTTGATGAAAAGCCTCTCTTACCACAAATTCATGAGTTGCAAGTAATTGTGAATAAGTTGAAAGTTCTCAAAATTGAACTTCCGGAGGCCTTCCAAGTTGGTGCTATTGTGGCTAAATTACCATCAAGTTGGAAAGGTTACCGGAAGAGGATTCTCCACAAGAGTGAAGATTACTCCTTGGAAGAGATTCAAAAACATCTTCGCATTGAGGAAGAATCGAGATCAAGAGACAAAATGGTGGAAGAGTCCAATGGTGGGACTAACAAAGCCAATGCGATTTCAAAGGCCAATCATCCTAGAGGTAAAAATAACAACAACAAAAAGAATTCCGGAAATTATATGAGCCCCAAGAAAAATCAAGAGCAATTTAAGGGCAAGAAAGGTCCTTGTTTTGTGTGTGGAAAACCCGGGCATTATGCTAGGGAGTGTAGGTTCCGAAAGGCCCAAAAAGGGGTTGTGGTGAATGCAATTGATGAGGAGATCATTGCAACACTAAGCGATGTGTGCGTTGTCCAAGGAAAGGTGCAAGGATGGTGGTATGATACTTGTGCCACAGTTCATGTTACCTATGAAAAATCTCTTTTCAAGACCTTTGAAGATGCAAAGGGAGATCAAGAGGTTCAAATGGGCAATGAAGGAAAATCCAAGGTGCTTGGCAAGGGCACTATTGAATATTTCTCTAGTGAATTCAATTCTTTTTGTGAAGAATATGGCATAATACATGAGTGCACCGCACCCTATACACCTCAACACAATGGCATAGCGGAGAGAAAGAATAGAACATTTTTGGAAATGGTGAATGCTATGTTATTGCATGCTAAATTGAATTTCAATTTGTGGGGTGAAGCTTTGTTGACTGCTTGCTATATTTTGAATAGAATTCCTATGAAGAAAAATGAGATATCTCCATATGAGTTATGGAAAGGAAGGAAGCCTAATATAGGTTACTTCAAAGTGTGGGGGTGTCTTGCTTATTGCAAGAAAACGGATCCAAATAAAACAAAATTGGGTCCAAGAGCCATTAAGTGTGCATTTGTAGGCTATGCCTCAAATAGCAAAGCTTATAGGCTATTAGACTTGGAGTCTAATGTGATAATTGAATCAAGAGAGGTAGAGTTCTTTGAGAATTTGTTGAGTGATAGCAATTCTCAAGTACCTACTAGTGTTGGAGAGTCTCAAGAGGAGACACCTTCAAAGGTTGTTGAGCAACCCATTGTGCCTCGGAAAAGCCAAAGAGCTAGAAAAGAGAAAGTGTTGGGATCGGATGAGATTGACTCTCAAAGAATTTCCTTTTACTTAGTAGAAGGAAATAGAGAAGATATTATAAGAAAAATTCCTATAGTACTTCAAATAGAGGAGGATCCCAAAACATACAAAGAAGCTATGGCTTCTAGAGATGTTGCTTTTTGGAAAGAGGCTATCAATGATGAAATGGATTCAATTATGTCCAACCAAACATGGGAATTGGTAGACCTTCCACCAGGATCTAAACCAATAGGGTGCAAGTGGGTATTTCGAAGGAAATATCACACCGATGGCATGATTCAAACCTTTAAGGCTAGATTAGTAGCTAAGGGGTTTAAACAAAGAGAAGGTATTGATTATTTTGATACCTATGCGCCGGTGGCTAGAACAACATCGATTAGGATATTGTTTGCTTTGGCATCAATTCATAATCTATTTGTTCATCAAATGGATGTCAAAACGGCATTCTTGAATGGGGATCTCAATGAGGAGGTCTACATGGAACAACCGGAAGGTTTTGTTCTACTAGGGAATGAAAACAAAGTGTGTAAGCTTGTCAAATCATTATATGGTTTAAAACAAGCTCCCAAACAATGGCACGAAAAATTTGATCATGCTATTCTTTCGGATGGATTTAGACACAACAATGTGGACAAGTGCTTATATTCTAAGACTTGTGATGACTATATGGTCATAGTGTGTCTATATGTGGATGACATGTTAATCTTGAGTGATGACATGAGAGGAATAATAGAAACGAAAAGGTTTCTATCCTCAACCTTCAAGATGAAAGATCTTGGAGAAGTTGATACTATATTGGGTATCAAAGTGAAAAGAAATAATGGGGGTTATGCTTTGAACCAAACCCACTATATTGAGAAAGTAGTTAGCAAATTTAGTCATCTCAAGATTAAAGATGCTAATACTCCATTTGATTCAAGTATAAAACTTGAAAAGAATGATGGTAGATCGGTGGCTCAACTTGAGTATGCAAGTGCAATTGGAAGTCTTATGTATGCTGCTCAGTGTACTAGGGCTGACATTTCATTTGCAGTTAGTAAACTAAGTAGGTTTACTAGCAATCCAAGCGTGGAACATTGGAAAGCTATTGGTAGAGTTCTTGGTTACCTAAAGAATACCAAAGAACTAAGCCTCCAATATTCAAAGTTTCCTACTATAATGGAAGGGTATTCAGATGCAAGCTGGATATCGAGTGTGGGAGATAATTTATCTACCACAGGTTGGGTGTTTACACTTGGTGGTGGGGCTGTCTCTTGGGGATCCAAGAAACAGACTTGTATATCACACTCAACCATGGAGGCAGAGTTTATAGCTCTAGCTGCAACTGGAAAAGAAGCTGAGTGGCTTAGGGATCTCATGATGGACATCCCTTTTACTGCAAAATAATGTGTCAACAGTGTCGATACATTGTGACAGTCAAGCCACTCTAGCTCGTGCGTACAGTGGAGTGTACAATGGGAAGTCTAGACATATAAGCATTAGACATGAGTATGTAAGACAATTGATTCAAAATGGAATCATCTCAATCTCATTTATGAGGTCAAGTGGAAACTTGGCGGATCCTTTTACTAAACCTCTTACAAGAGATTTAGTAAGGATAACATCTAGAGGGATGGGACTAAAACTCCTTAAATAAAACTCACCAATGATGGTAACCCAACTTAATACTACGAAATGACTAGTCTTAAGTTCAATGGGTAAAAACAAGTCATTGATAAGTGGGTTGTGGCAGCATTAGAACATGTGAGTTCCATCTGTGATGATTAATGCTGGTTGTTACCGTTGGAGGGTTAAGCTTAAAGCTTTTAATGAAATTCAGTCTATGTGTGACAAGCATCTTAAAGGTAACAAGGATGCTGGAAGAATTTCACCTATGTGAACTTAGGGGTGGTGCCGCCTCTCATGAGAGTTGGAGTTTTCTTTCAAGAAAGTTCATGAATGGATTGAGCACATGGCCATAAAAGTGCTAAGCAAGAAAATAATGGGCACTCGTGTGGTTAGTGGAAGTGTGTGTGTTGTTACCGGTTTCGTTACAAGGAATAACTGGTTCAATGCTACAAGCAACCTGGGATTTCAACGGAGCTTTGTGACAATTACACTAAGGTAAAATTCAAATCAAAAGATATTTTATTTTATGCATTTTCACTGTTAAGGTTATAAGGGTTTATGTTTATTTTTAACCAAGTGGGGGATTGTTATATTTATATAAATATATATATATATATATATATATATTGTTGGTTAAAAAATAAAGTGTAAGAAGAGTTACACTTTTGAAAATAACTTTTGGAAAATAAAGTGTAAGAAGGGTTACACTTTTAATGTGTGAATTAAACACATGATTAAATTTTGAATGTTACAAAGATGAAGAAGTTGAGGAAGACAATGAGTCTTCTCATCTTTGTAACTTTATAAACTTAAGAGGTTAAGTGTAAGAGAGTTACACATTTGAGATTAAATCATGTTTAATGTGTGAATTAAACATATGATTTAATTTTGAATGTTACAAAGATGAAGAGATTGAGGAAGACAATGAGTTTTTTCTCATCCTTGTAACCTTTTTCCAACCCTAAGAGTGCTATATATATGACTTTTCTTCTTTTTGAAATCTCATGCAGAAAAGTGAAAAGGCTTGATCAATCCCAAGACTATTTCCATTTAGTTCCCAAAAGATTTCTAGAGGTGGGAGGAAATAGAGTCTTTGGACAAAGTTCCAAGAACTTGTTTGAGCCTTTCTTGTGTTCTTCTTCTTCTTGTTCTTATTTTGTATCTAAGAGAGTTTTATTGTATCAAAGTGAGTGTGTGAGAGTGTTTCTTTCTCCATTGTATCCAAATTTTTTGAACAATAACTGAGCTTTGTTTTGGTGTGTTGAAAACACATTTTCTAATTTTAAGAATGATGTAATCTTACAAAGCAAGTAAACAACCATTAATAGTTATAACTTATAGTACTCTTCATAAGTGGACTCAAAATGATATTATGTTTAAACAATGGAAAGAAGAAAAGCTTGAATTTTTTGAAGACAAGGACTATGCTACAACTAAAACAAGTCATGCAATGAATTTATCAAATGAAGCAGCAGTAACTATAACATCTTATCAAGATCATATTTAATGATAGATGTGGAATGTTTCTCTTAATAGTTTGTAAGCATTAGTCGTTAAATAGTTGTATTAATGTATGGAGCAAAGACATAAAGTATGAAAATTGTTTAATTATTATAATTGACTTGAATTACTTTGTGTGTACTTGGTTTGCAATTATTTTAATTTGTTAGATATTTTTAATTTCATTTTTTGTTTTTGTTTTTCCTATTAAAAAAATCAATTCAAATACTTATTTTATTCTCATTAAAAAAATGAATATTACAATTATTTTTAATTTTTTAGTAATTTTTGTTTTGTTAGAATAAAAAAATTGTTTAATAATTAAAACAATCATTTATCTTTAATTAAAATTTTATTTATTTATTTTTAGTGAGATTTAACTTGAATGTGATTTATATTAATGTAAATTAAATTTTATAAAATAAAAATAGAAAATTTGTTTTTCAAAACAAAGTCAATTCTTTTATTGAAACAAGTTTTTTTATTTTAAAATTTTTTTTGTAGAAACAATTGGGCAAACACTCTTGTTTTTTTTCAAAAAAAAAAAAAAGTAAAAATTTGTTTTTTGTTCTCCATCTTAAAAGCAAGTTTTCAAAAACATGGTCAAATGGGCCATATGAACCTGTTTGGTGTTATATTAAAAAATAATTTTCTATTTTTAAAAATAGAAAACGAATTTTTAAAAATTCTATAACACTACTTGGTTTTGTTATATGTTTTTAGTTTTTAAACACAAAGTAAAATGAAGAACAACTTTTAAAGAATAAGTAGAAGTTGTTCTTACTAGTTTTTAAAAACAAAATAAATGAACACACACACATATCTATATATATATATACAAAAAATTTATGAACAAAATTTGGTTTAGAATAACTGTATTATTTTTCTTCTACATAAAATCATTATCTTTTGATTTTTTTTATTAAGCAAATTAACTCTAAATTAACCAAGACTTAATATATTGGATTCCATTCTTTTAATTTTTAAAAATAATTTAAAACTCAAATAATAAACTTATTGATGCTAGAAATTTATGAATAAATATTGGTTTAGAACAACTCTATTATTTCTCTTCTACATCAAATCATTATTTCTCGATATTTTTTTCATTAGACAAATAAGCTCTAAATTAAATCAAACTTAATGCGTTGGATTTACTAACAAGTTTAATAATTTTTAAATAATTTAAAATTCAAATAATAAACTCATTAATATAATAAATTTATGAATAAAAATTGGTTTATAATGACTTTATTGTTATGATTATTATTATTTTTTCACATAATCAAATTTTTATAAATTTTTCCACTAAACAAAAAAACTTCAAATCATATGTCACTTTTTATCGTAAATTTTTAGACTTTCCAAATCCAATGAGATATTCTCGGCTTTCACAACCAACATGCTTTTATAAGCCATGTATCAATCATCCCATCTTTCTTCTCCTTTTTCTCTTTTCCTTTTTTTCTTCATCATATATTTATGAATAAAAATAAAAACTGATTTATAATGACTTTATTATTATTATTATTATTATTATTTTTCACATAATCAAATTTTTATAAATTTTTCCACTAAACAAATAAACTTCAAATCATGTCACTTTTTATCATAAAATTTTTAGACTTTCCAAATCCAAGGAGATATTCTCGGCTTTCATAAGCCACGTATCAGTCATCTCATCTTTCTTCTCCTTCTTTTTCTCTTTTCCTTTTTTTTTTCCTCTTCTTTTTATTTCTTTTCCCCATCAAACCCGTATTCCCCATTTCTTTCTTTTCTCTTTTCCTTCCTTTTCCTTTTTTTTTGTTTTTTCTTCTTCTTTTTATTTCTTTTCCCTCATCAAACCCATATTCCCCACTTCCACCGCAACCGCACCCCCACTCACCTCTTCTCTTCTTGTTAGTTTTTATCCATATTCCCCATTTGGATATAAAAACATAAAAGCCAATTTTTAGACTTTTTATCGTAAATTCTTAGACTTTCCAAATCCATGAAGATATTCTCAGCTTTTACAACCAACATGATTTTATAAGCCACGTATCAGTTATCCTATCTTTTTCTCCTTTTTCTCTTTTTCTTCTTTTCTTTATCATAAATTTATGAATAAAAATTGATTTATAATAATTCTATTATTATGATTATTATTTTTTTTTCACGTAATCAAATTTTTATAAATTTTTTTACTAAACAAATAAACTTAAATTAGATGTCACTTTTTATAGTAAATTTTTGGACTTTCCAAATCCAAGGAGACGTTCTCGACTTTCACAACCAACATACTTTCATAAGCCACTTATCAATCATCCCATTTTTCTTCTCCTTCTTTTTCTCCTTTCCTTCTTTTCCTTTTTTTTTTTTCCCTCTTCTCTGTGTCTCTTTTCCCCATCAAACCCATATTCCCCGTTTCCTTCTTTTCTCTTTTCCTTCTTTTTCCATTTTTTTTATTCTTCTTTTTATTTCTTTTCCCCTATCAAACCCATATTCCCCACTTCCACCGCAACCGCACCCCCACTCACCTCTTATCTTCTTCTCCCATTTTTTTCTTGTTTTTATTTATTTTCTTTTTTTCCTCATGCTTTTTTCCACGCTAATACCCATGGATTGTGAGACCCATCTCACCATCTCTCCCCCTCCCCGTTGCTGCTGATCGTGGTCGTCTTTTCTCTTGGCGGTCGCCGATCTTGCTTGCTCCTCTGCAATAATCAACCAACCATCTGAATTCATTCTGCAATTTGGAGCTCCTCAGGCACATACATCAGGACAGATGTCGGGGCAGGTACCTAATCAAGCTGGAAGTCAGTTGCGCGGATTGCCACAGCAAAATGGAAGTTCTCTCCCTTCCCAGATTCAAAATCTAGATGCACATCGTAATACACGGAAAAGTATGCAACGCAAAATCTATGAATATATTATACAGCGACAGTCATCTCCCCACGATCTTCAACCGAAGAGGGTGGCAGATATTGTTAGGCGCTTGGATGATGTTTTAAATTTTCTGTGTATTGTGTTGTTTCGATAAATTCTCAATCTTTATTAATATTCTTATTGTTTTTTTATGGCCCATCATTACTCCGTTCATTAAAAGCTAGTATCAAAGCAAGATAGAATATGGTGACTATAATGCTTGATGTCAAGAAGTTCTCAGGAGACAACAACTTCAATTTATGGAAGATGGTGTGTTCATCATTCTCTAGTTTACTCCTTTTATCAAATTGAAACATTTACCCTCATTCATTTTAACTAATATTTATCTCATTTATTTTAACTCATATTTATTTTCACTAATTTTAAGCAATTAATGTATTTATAAATATTCATATTAAAAGTATTCAAGACATATAAGATAAATATAAAATATTTATTATAAAAAATTAGTTATGGATAGGAATCATAATTTTAAAATATACTCTCACTAGTGTGAACAAATAAAGTAAAAATTATTTGAGATTAAGAATAAGTTACTATTTTGATTTACTACTTTAAGTTAAAAATAACTTTAAGTTTTAATATTATGTTATTTTACCAAACATGATTAATCTACTTAATGACTTAAATTAAGTTATTAAGTCATTAAAATAATTTACCATACACTCTAATAAGTTCCTCTTTTTTTTTCTTTTTTTTACTAAATCAATATATCAAAACACACTTTTCAAAAAATAAAAATGGATAAGGATCCTATTACCTAACAACAACAACAATCCAACCCAACAATCTGACCATCATCATTAAAACTCTTAATTTCCTTATCTTTTCGTATTAAAATTTAGTTAGAGCTCCCTTTGGTACCTCCAACTATTGATTAAAAATAAAGATTTATATTTAAAAAAGTAAAATATAAATTTAAAATTAAATAAATTATAAAAAATATTATAAGAACCCTATTACTCGTTTATTTATTTGCTTATTTTCGACATCATTCATTAAACAAGTGAGGTCATAAAAATGTTACAAAATACTTAAGACTTAATAATTAGATAGTGTTTTTTTTTTTCCAAACTTGAATGGATTTGAATTTGAGTTAAATCCAAATAGATCTTATGTCATTTGGTTTTAAGGTTTTTTCATTTTTTTTATAAGGTCTGAAGAAAAAAAAATTAAAAAAAAATAGGATTAAACCCAATAAACTTTTCTTATATGCTTTTTAAAACTTATTTTGTTTTCTCATGTTCTACACAAAAGTCATTTGGAAATGTATAAATTTTGTTGTCTTTTATTTTTTTTCTAATTCTTTTTATGGTAAACTAAACAAGAAAATTTTGATTTTACTTATTTTTTTCTTTTTGATACTTCATTTGACCAATACAAACTCTACATTTAAGTTTAATTAACAAAATTGTGGAAATGTTTCCTTATCCATTCTTTTACCATTTTTACTGTATGTTTATAGGTGGCAAGTAGTGATTAAATGAAGAAAAATATTGATGTTCTTTTATTTATTTATTTATTTATATTCTATCACTATTCATTACATAAGTGAGGTGGTAAATATGTTCCAAAGAAAAGAAAAAGCTAATAATGCTCTAAAGACTTAAGACTTAAGTGTTAACTAGTGTTTGCTTGTTTTTTTTTTTTTTTTTTTTAAACCTAAATAGATTTGAATTTGACTTAAATCCAAATAGAGCTTAATGTCATTAGCTGTTTAGGTTGTTTGTTTTTCCATTAGGTCTTAATACCATTAAGTTATTTTTTTATTAATGTCTTCATATTAAATAATGTTAAATTTATTTATTTTTAAATTTTACAAGATTAATTATTATATTGCTTCTTATTTTTATTGAAAATTTAATCATTTTAAAAAATAGTAATTGATCATATTTTTTTAAAATATCATAATTTATTTTCTAAATCAAACTTTTATATAATTAAGTAATTAACTAATTAAAATTGGTAATTGGATAATAATTAGGATTTTCAAGTATGCTTTATTACTAAGAAAATATTGAAATTTTCTAAGTTAATGTATAGCTTCATATCTATGGATTTGTCATTGAAATATGTATCCCATTATTAAGATTAATTCATTAATTTTTGGATTTTTTATTTGGAAAAGAACATCAAATCTTAAATTTTATTTTTTCTAAATTAATTGGAATTGTTAATTGATCGATTGAATATTTTTTTGAATACAGCTTCATTTGAATTACCAAACCCAATATTACAAGAGAAATTTTGGGCCCTTAATATTTGAATTAGAGATATAATTGATGTTCTTCTTATTAGTTTTTTTAAAATTTTGAAATTCCTAAAAATTGTTTAGAGAAAACTCATAATCCCAAATAAAGAATACTTTGTAATTGTTTTGTACTCTTTTGAAATCTTTAGTAGATGATCATGTTGTTACTATAGATGTAGACACATTAACAACTACATAAATTATTGGTGTCTTTTGTGGGTTTGTTTTTATTCTTCTTTTACATTTTTGTTTTCACTATCAATTTTACATACCCATTTTATTTCTACACAATATTTTAGATAAGCACAAATTATGTCTTGCAGATTTAATTCAAAAATTTCATCTGAACTAATGATAATTATTTTATTTTACCTTTGTTGTATTGTAAGAGGTTGAATTTTAAAATTTTGTAGTAAATTTAAATTTTTTCTAAATTTTATTATTTTAGTATGTTTATTTTTATTTTTATACCTAAACAAGGAATTTATGAAAACTTTAATAATTTTAATTTTGTTAGGAATGGAATGAGTTATGAATCAAAAATGGAATTTGCATATAGTAGAATTTAGATTTTGAAATTTTATGGATCTATTTTATATTAATTTCTTATCCAAATTAAGATATTTTGGTATCATTGGTTTCATTTGTTTAGTAACAATTCTTGAAAAAAGAATTAGAAGTCTTAATTTTCTTAATATGAAAATGGGCAAAAAAAAAAAAAACATATATGAATCATATTTAGTTTTTTCTTGTTACCTTTGCTAATTTATAATAAATTCATTTCTCATCCAAATCTTATGAAATTGATGTAGTTTAATTAATTTGTTTAAAAAACAATAGTTACTTAAACATAAATAATACTCCATCATTCATGTGTGCATACATACTCATGATAGATCATGTCTGGTTCCCTTCTTTCTACAAAAAAAAAAAAAAAAAAAAAACAATTGTGTACTTTTGAATGACTATGGATCTCACCAACTTGTTTTTACTTAATTATTGTAGCTTGTATCCTAAAACATGCAAGTCAAGCTTACTCTAAGTTTTAACCTTTTAGGAGAGCTAGACATTGACACTAAGATTCAAGCAAAGTTTTGCTATTGCTTCAGCCTTTTTACTCTAATAATCTATCTTTGTGTTGTTTATTTGTATAAGGTGTAATGCTATTTGTGTGGTGACACACATTTTTTAACAAGTTATGATGGTGTATGAATTATATTAAAAAATTGTTTACATGTATTTGTTAGGTTTGTAAGATTTGTGATAGAGATAGGCTTCTAGTTTGATGTCTTGCTCAAATGGCAAGGGGATTTAGGTGGGATAAGGATTAATTTCACTTCTCAAACTAGACTTGGATGGTCATAGGCAGGAATAGGATTCAAGATCTAATTAAGTCAAGTGGCAAAGGTTTGAGGTACAGACAAGGCTCTAGCGAAACTTTGAGGCTTCGGTCAAGTGGCAAAGGCTTGATGTAGGATAAGGCTTGCCTTTACCCCTTAGGCCTAGCTCAAGTATAAGGGGGTGAGATGTGGGTTGGTTGGGTTGAGGTTTAAATTCAACTTTGAGGCTTGGCTTAAGCAATAAAGGCCTTGGGTGATATTGATGTTTGACTTCACCTTAGTTACCTATCTTAGGTGAGTATTTAAGGGCAAACATATGTGGTCAACCTATATGTAGTATAACCCTTAGAGTCAAACCTTTGACTTGGGGTAATGAGTTGAATTTCAAGTCACTTGGACTTTGGGTCATAACAAAACATGTTTTTCTATTTTTGAACAATCTAAATTAATTTTATAGTATCAAGATTTGAGAAGAAATGATGATTATATATGTTGTTGACAACTGAAAAATTTATTTTAACTTTCATAAAAACATGTCTTATTACAAGAGTAGAATCCAAACAAGTACATATTCACCCATAAATTACCTACTTATAGTTTTCGCTTAGTACATTCAACAAATGTTATTTTACTCCTCCTATCAATCAACCCCGCATAACGTTTGAATTTTTCAAACAAACTAAGGGCCCAACCAAGGTATCTATTGCATGTTACACCTACTTTTGCAATGTTGCTACAACAATAATCATCCACGTTGTTGGACGCATTGAATATATGTGCATAGATTTGTTTGCCACAACCTGGGTCTAGATTCCACATGCATTGAACTATCTTGCCATAGAAACCTCGAAAGGGCTCAGGAGGTATGACTTGGCCATACCATGGAACATTCTTATCATTGATCTTCCTTGGATCTATGGCCATGGCACTACAAAGAAAGAAAGCCACCATTGTTGGAATCACGTATGTTAGCCTTGCCATGTTGCAAATATTTAACCTCAATATTCCCTTCCTTAATTGATTCTTCCAGTGATTTGAGAATAGATCTATGGAGGTAGGTATATATATATGTGAGGAGGAGGGGGGGTGTTGAGAAGAAGGTGAATTAATACCTTAAATGTTATATGTTACATTTGATCATCGAAATGGAAGTTTTAGTTGTGATATATTTAAATAATAAATGAGGAAAGTTATGACAATCAAAGAGCCATATAGAGACATAAATGCCCTTTAATTTATCATATATTTTGCATTATATTTGAGGCATATGCTTTTGTAATAATTATTACATGTATTATGACAAGGTACTTTTTTATTTTTCTATTGTGCCACGTGTCATATGGCCCCACAAAAAATGAAGACAATGTACATTTTTTTCTTCTAAATCTTATATTTTAATTGTAGATTTTGGTTTTCAATTTGATCCAACTATTTAATAATCTTATATTCCATTATTTAAATCAATTTGCTTTAGGGGGTTTGTTACAAGCATTTGAGGTGCTGATATTCACCAATATTGGATAAACTCCAATTTCTTAATCTATTTAGGTGTTATGAGGAACTACGTTCTAAATAGAAGGAATCTTTGAAAATTATCATGGAATTTGATAAAAAAGCTCATTGGCATTATTCAATATAGAGACTAGTTAGAAATGTTGATAAACAAGAACCAACTCTCCATATTCTCTTTTGGAAATGACATGTCTATAGTATCATACAATAAGGTTCCAATGTTGGTGTAGAAGTTAGTGGGAGTTAGTTCTAGTATAGAAGTTACTTGAAGTGAGTTTTAGTGTTAATATTTCATAACTTCACATGTATATTAAAAGTAAAAATAAAAATTCTAATAGAAGTTTAGGTAAGTTTTCAGTTAAAGGATTTCAAGTACGATAAAAAAGATTGGTGTTTACATTTAATCTATATGTAAAAAATATGGAATATTTTGAAAGAAGAAAAACTTTGTACAATTTTGGTTTATTAATAACTAGTAATTTATCCATGTTCATGAATGTAGGAGGTTTCTTGTGCCATGTAAATTTTTGTGTATTGTGTTGTTTTGATCAATTCTCAATCTTTATTAATATTCTTATTGCTATTTTATGGGCTATCGTTACTCCATTCATTACAAACTAGTATCAAAGCATGATAGAATATGGTGACTATAAAGCTTGATGTCGAGAAGTTCACTGGAGACAACAACTGAAAATTATGGAAAATGGTGGGTTCATCATTCTCTAGTTTACTCATTTTCTCAAATTTAAACATTTTCCTTCATTCGTTTTAACTAATATTTATCTCATTGATTTTAACTCATATTTATTTTCACTAGTTTTAAGCAATTATGGATAGGAATCATAATTTTAAAATATGCTCTCACCAGTGTGAACAAAAGAAGTAAAAATAATTTGAGATTAAGAATAAGTTACTATTTTGATTTAATACTTTAAGTTAAAAATAACTTTAAGTTTTAATATTATGTTATTTTACCAAACATGATTAATCTACTTAATGACTTGAATTAAGTTATTAAGTCATTAAAATAATTTACCATACACTCTAAATAATTTCCTCTTTTTTTTCTTTTTCTTTTTTTCTAAATCAATATATCAAAACACAATTTTCCAAAAATAAAAATGGATAAGGATCCTATTACCTAACAACAACAACAACAACAATCCAACCCAACAATCTGACTATCATCATTAAATCTATTAATTTCCTGATCTTTTCATATTAAAAATAAGTTAGAGCTCCCTTCGCTACCACCAAAAATTGATTAAAAATAAAGATTTATATTCAAAAATGAGTAAATTATAAATGTAAAATAAAATAAATTATAAAAAATATTATAAGAACCCTATTACTCATTTATTTATTTGTTTATTTTCGATCATCATTCATTATACAATTGAGGTGATAAAAATGCTACAAAATACTTAAGACTTAATACTTAGATAGTGTTTTGTTTTTTTTTCAAACTTGAATGGATTTGAATTTGACTTAAATCCAAATAGATCTTAATGTCATTAGGTTTTAAGGTTGTTTGATTTTTTTTTTTATAAGGTTTGAAGAAAAATTTAAAAAAAAAAAAAGTATTAAACCCAACAAACTTTTCTTATATGCTTTTCAAAATTTATTTGTTTTCTCATGTTCTATGCAAAAGTCATTTGGAAATGCATAAATTTTTTATAAATTTTGTTGTCTTTTATTTTGTTTCTAATTCTTTTTATGGTAAACTAAATAAGAAAATTTTCTTTCTACTTATTTTTTTTTTCTTTTTGATGCTTCATGTGACCAATACAAACTCTACATTTAAGTTTAACTAACAAAAATGTGGAATTGCTTTCTTATCCATTCTTTTAATATTTTTACTATCTGTTTATAGGTGGCAAGTAGTGATTAAATGAATAAAAATATTTATGTTCTTTTATTTATTTATTTACTTCTATTACCATTAATTATATAAGTGAGGTGGTAAATATGTTACAAAGAAAAGAAAAAGCTAATGATGCTGTGAAGACTTAAGACTTAATTGTTAACTAGTGTTTTTTTTTCAAACCTAAATATATTTTAATTTGACTTAAATCCAAATAGAGCTTAATGTCATTAGGTGTTTAGGTTGTTTGTTTTTCCATTAGGTCTTAATACTATTAAGTTATTTTTTATTAATGTCCTAATATTATATAATGTTAAATTTATTTATTTTTAAATTTTACAAGATTAATTATTATATTGCTTCTTATATTTATTGAAAATTTAATAATATTTAAAAATAGTAATTTATCATTTTATTTTAAATATCCTAAAATATCATAATTTATTTTCTAAATAAATCTTTTATATAATTAAGCAATTAATTAATGAAAATTGGTGATTGGATAATAATTAGGATTTTTAACTATGCTTTATTACTAAGAAAATATTGAAATTTTCTAAGTTAATGTATTGCTTCATATCTATGGATTTGTCATTGAAATATGTATCCCATTATTGAGATTAATTCATTAATTTTTGGATTTTTTGTTTGGGAAAGTATATCAAATCTTAAATTTTATTTTTCTAAATTAATTGGAATTGTTAATTTATCAATTGAATATTTTCTTGAATATAGCTTCATTTGAGTTACTAAACCCAATATTGCAAGATAAATTTTGGAGCCTTAATATTTGAACTAGATATTTTTTTGGTTGTTGGTTGAAAAATAAAAACTACAGTTACCATGTAATTGGTTTGAAATTTCTCTAGGTATATATTTGATATAATTGATGTTCTTTTTATCAGTTTTTTTTTTTAAATTTTGAAATTCCTAAAAAGTGTTTAGAGAAAACTCATAATCCCAAAATAGAGAATACTTTGTAATTGTTCTACACTCTTTTGAAATCTTTAGTAGATGATCTTGTTGTTACTATGGATGTAGACACATTAACAACTATATAAATTATTGGTGTCTTTTATGGGTTTGTTTTTATTCTTCTTTTACATTTTTGTTTTCACTATCAATTTTACGTACCCATTTTATTTCTACACAATATTTTATATAAGCACAAAGTATATCTTAGAGATTTAATTTAAAAATTTCATCGGAACCGATGATAATTATTTTATTTTACCTTTGTTATATTGTAAGAGATTGAATTTTGAAATTTTGTAGTAAATTTATATTTGTTCTAAATTTTATTATTTTAGAATTTTTCTTTTTATACCATCGGAGGGTATGATCACTTCTGTTAGGGATCATTTAAAGTCCACCTCTTTTCTTTCTAGAGCCACCTTGACTTTGTAGGTTGAGCCTTAGATCCTCCTATCAGGATTTCCTTTCTTACATGTGGGTGCATCTGCGGGCCTTCAAAGCCGAGTCAGTAGTGATAGGTTTAGTTACCTTCGTAGTAGTCTCTTATATATTTGCTCAGAATTAGATATCAGTTTGAATACTTCCAAGTTATCTTTCGGCATATTTGATAGACATTCCTTGCAGAGTTTCCCTTACACTGTATCTTATCTAGTATTTCCACTATTGTAGGAGTATTGATATGTTCGATTTGGGTTCAACTTCTTGGATCAGGGTTAGAGGTAGATTGATCAGAGTGTCAGACCAATTAGATCAAACAAATATGGATTCGCAGGTGGTTACCGTTGATCAGTTTGCTTCGACCATGGCTTTAATTCAAGAGGTTATAGCTAGCCTCAACTAGAGGATAGATAGGCAGCAGCAGGCCTAGCAGGTCCCACCTCAAGATGGCACACAGTATGACCCTATAGTACCACCACCCCCTCCACCCAGTCAGTCAGCACCACAGACTATACCTTTCACTCTACATAGTCATACCAAGGTTGCCCCGCCTCCTATCATAGTGCCTACCCCGATCTTAGAGTACCCACATGCTCGTATGGATAAACTTGAGCAAATGATGAGATAGACGAGGACTTTAGATAGAGTTATTACTTGGGAGGATTTTTATAGAGCACTAGTGGCCAGTTTACCGACCAAGTTTAGGATGTTTGAGATTGAGATATACACGGGCATTGGTTGTTCTCGCATCCATTTGAGGCTTTACAGTATGGTTATGAAGGCCCATGGACCGGATGAGGCCCAAATGGTTATGTTTTTCCCTATGTCCCTGAGTGGTGTGGCACAACATTGGTTTACTTCATTGGATGTATCACGTCGCCGAACTTAGGATGATTTGGCCCAGGAGTTCTTGAGGCAGATTGCATTTAATATCGTCATTAATGTTTCGATAAGAGAGTCAGAGGCTTTGGGACAAAGGCCAGAAGAGTCAGTCACCTCATTTATCTCCCACTAAAGGGAGAAGATTTCACAAGTTATTTATCATCCTTCAGCGAATGATAAAATTAGTATGATCATGAGGAACTCGCAGCCTCGATTTGCTAGGCATTTGATAGGATTTCCTCATACACATTTTGGATCTTTGGTACAGGTTTTGTACCGTATAGAGGAGGGCATAGCTAGAGGATTATGGTCCGAGTCTTCCTCTATTAACTTTAAGGGGAAGAAGCCTTTAGGAGGATAGAGACCAGGAGATGTGGGTGCTATCAGTTCAACAGGGTTGAGACCTCCTAGACGCTATTAGACAGTTTGGCTGACTTCTGGATTCTACTACCCACCACCACCTCATGTGTATTATAGACCACCTTCTCCCTCCAGACCTATGAATCCTACTTATCTACATCCAATCTCACAATCTGTTTTTGTTGCACATGTCACAGAGAAACCTCCTACTTTATACCCTCGGTCCCGAGCTTCATAACCTACTATTCCTTTTGTATAAAGGCCAACACGACAGTTCTCCTAACTAGGTATGCCTTTGAGCCGAGCTTTTCAGAAGCTCATAGAAGGTGGTTTGTTGACTCAATTAGCTCCAAGGCTTATGCCCCAACCTGTGTCACCTCGCTTCAGGATGGATTTACATTGCTCATACCGTTAGGGTCCAGGGCATGACAAGGACCATTGCGCTGCTTTGAGGCACGCCATCCAGGACTTGATAGATCATGGTTTGGTTCACTTGGGTCAGCCAAGTGTAACCACTAACCCTCTGCCAACTCATACTTCACATGTAGTCCCTTCGCTAGTCGGCGGTATACATTTCATGGATTTTACTAAGCCTGATGATCGCATTCACATGCTGAGTTGGGATGATCATGAGCCAAAGCCCATAGTAGTGGATGAGAGCTATGAGGTTGATGGAGTGATCTCAAACTCACAGGCATCTACACCATTTAGACTAGTCTCTAACACGCCACCATTGCAATTGACCACAATTGGGTTGTTGATTCACCCATGCTATAACATTCAGTCTCTGTTTATATTGAGTCAAGATCCTGATGAGACAGTTGCTCAAGATGTTCAGTATGTCATCCGTGGGGGAATGGTGGTACAACAGCAGCCTCCCACAGTTGTTAGACCTTTAGAGAGCGATGCCACTCGAGAAGAGACCAGACGAGATGACAATGAGATTTTAAGGCAGCTCTAGAGCACTCAGGCCCGCATATCCATTTGGAGTCTTTTGGCATCATCTACATCCCACCAAGAGGCATTGATAAATGGATTGAGTCAGATATGAGTTGAGACATCTACCTCTCCTAAGGGATTGATCCACATGTTGACAACTAACAAGGCCACATGCATTGTTTTCTCTATTGATGATCTACCCCCTGGAGGTTCTAACCATACTCTACTTTTCTATATTTTTGTTAGTTGTTCCGGGCATCGAGTTCCATCTATCCTTTTGGACAATGGCTTTGCCCTGACCGTTTGCCCGCTAGATACAGCAGTCGCTCTTAGCTTCGGACCTTCAAACTTTGAGCCATCTTCTCTAACGGTTCAAGCCTATAACAGTACACGTAAAGAGGTTTTGGGTACGTTGACATTGGATTTACAAATAGGCCAGGTCACATTCTTTGCTTTATTTCAGGTTTTGAGGATTCCCACATCCTTTAACCTGTTACTAGGTCGGCCTTGGATCCATAGAGCAGAAGCTATACCATCTTCCTTTCATAAAAAGGTGAAGTTCCTACATGAGAGCAGAGTCATTACTAGACAGTCTACTAGAGACACTTATTCTACTTCCGAGCCAGTATTAAAGATTATTCATGGAGACGACGACCTATTTATGACTGGCTTCACCTTTGACAAGATACAGAATGTGGAGGTTGAGCAGTTTTGTAGAGATCATGTGGCGTTTCCCTTTGATGAGCATGGTAGTACAGTGGTTTTGGACATGATGAGATCTATGTCTTTCTTACCTGGCTTGGGTTTAGGGCGTCGTCAGCATGGCTCTCGAGAGTTCATTATTGTAGTTGATCACGATACTCCTTTCAGTCTTGGTTTTGTTCCTACATAGGCCTATTACAGATACATGGAGCTTCTACGCAAGGAGAGACTTAGAGCTCGTTTGCTTCATATGCCATTTGACTATCCTGTTTGCCCATACAGGATGAGCTTAGCAGATTATTTCGTGAGGGCACCAAAGGCACAGATGCATTCAGAAAGGATCACCAGTGGACTTAGTGTTAGTCAAGAGACTGAGTTTCAGCGTTTAGTTTGTCAATTGCAGTTGAGTGACAGAGTTCCTGACACTTCCACTTCTATTTTGGTTACTCCTTCGTTTTTAGATAGTACGAGCCTATTGACGCTTTATTTCCCAGAGAAGACCGATGACAATGAGACATCTGTCGAGATTGCAAACACGATATATGGGGTTATTCCGCGTGACGAGTATAGTGATGAGATGTTCATGGTAGACATGAGTCAGATTACTGATGATGTTCAACCAATGACTACTTCTCCACTCGATTTGTTTGAGGTACTTGCTATTGAGATAGTTGAGGATGTTCAGTTTGTCCCTACTCCTGGACTGCTTACTGTTGTTGCTCCTGATGATGATGTATTGGTGGGTGTTTCTAGCCTAGTCGTGGTAGAATCTGAGCATGTGGACCCACCACTTTCTTTTGATGTACTATCGGGATTTATCTCCCGTTTTGATGATGTACTAACTCTTTCTTCATATATGGATATGAGTCTTTTTGAGTATTTTCCTGTCTCTTATGACATCACTTTATCTACACTTCATTCACCCACATCACAGATATTTGATATAGATGATGAGATTGTACAACGTGATTCAAATGAGGACTCTTCTTTTGCTTCTTATTCGAGTCCTAGTGATCAAAGAGTTTCGCCTACCATAGGAGACACTAAGATTGTTGATTTTGGTACAGCAGACCAACCTAAGGAGTTGAGGATTGGATTGAATTTGTATACGGATGAGAGGGATGGCCTCATGGTCTTATGAGGACATGTCGGGCCTTGATCCATCCATAGTCTAGCATCACTTGCCACTTCTGCCTCATTTCAGACCGGTTAAGCAGAAGTTGAGATGATTACATCCTCATTGGAGTTTGCAGGTGAAAAAAGAGATTCAGAAGCAGCTTAGTGTGAGATTCTTATCTGTGGTTGAGTATCCCGAGTGGTTGACCAATGTCGTCCCTGTTCCCAAAAAGGACAACAAGGTGAGAGTTTGAGTTGATTTTCAAGATCTCAACAAGGCCAGTCCCAACAATGATTTTCCTCTCCCACACATTAACATGCTAGTTGATAGTACAGTAGGTCATTCGATGTTGTCCTTTATGGACGGATTTTCTAGGTATAGTCAAATTCTAATGGCTCCAAAGGACATGGAGAAGACATCCTTCATTACTGAGTGAGGTGCTTACGGCTACAGAGTTATGCCATTTGGGTTAAAGAATGCAGAAGCTACTTATCAAAGAGCAGCGACTACCCTATTCCATGACATGATGCATCGGGATGTCGAGGTTTATGTATACGACATGATAATGAAATCCCGAGATATAGTAGATCACCTAGCAACATTAGAGAGATTCTTTGAGAAGATCAGACAATTTAAATTGAGACTGAATCCCAAGAAGTGCACTTTTGGAGTGACTTATGGGAAATTGTTGGGATACATGGTTAGTAAGAGAGGCATAGAGGCAGATCCAAATAAGATCAGAGTCATCTTTGACATGCTTGCACCAAGGACTGATAGAGAGATCAGAGGTTTCTTGGGTACAATTCAGTACAAGCCCATTTTTCGACTCTTAAGGCAGAGTCAACCTACTATTTGGGATGATCAGTGCCAACATGCATTCAAGAGGATTAGGGAGTATTTGTTGTCACCTCCAATTCTAGTACCTCCTACACCAAGTCATCCCTTACTCTTATACTTGTCAGTCTCAGATATAGCCTTGGGATGCATGTTAGCTCAGCTCGATGATTCAGGAAAGGAGCGAGCTATTTATTATTTGAGTAAGAGGATGCTTGATTATGAGACAAGGTGTGTCATGATTGAGCGCTTCTGTTTGGCGTTGGTTTGAGCTACTTAGAGATTGAGACATTACATGACAGAGTATTCAGTGCATTAATATCTCGTTTAGATCCTCCAAGATATTTGTTTGATAGGCCTGCTTTGATTGGTCGACTCATGAGATGATCGGTACTCCTAACTGAGTTCGATATTCATTATGTCACTCAAAAGTCTATCTGAGGGAGCATTGTTGCAGATCACTTAGCCTCATTACTAGTTTCTAATGGTAGAGTGATTGATAATGATTTCCCAAATAAGGATATCGCTGCAATGACTAGTTTGTCAGGTTGGCGTATGTACTTTGATGGTGCAGCCAACCATTCCGGATACGGGATAGGTGTTCTACTGATATCCCCTCATAGTGACCACATTCCTAGATCTGTTTTTTTGGCATTCTTTGATCGACACCCTGCCACAAACAATTGTTGAGTATGAGGCTTGTATCTTGGGATTAGAGATAGCTCTTGAGCTCAGGATTAAACAGATGGAGGTGTTTGGTGACTCCAATCTAGTATTGAGACAGATGCAGGGCCATTGGAAGACTAGAGATGTGAAGCTTAGGCCTTACCATGCATACTTAGAGCTGCTGGTTGGGAGATTTGATGATTTGAGTTATACACATCTACCTAGAGTGCAGAACCAATTTGCTGATGCCTTAGCTACTCTAGCTTCCATGATTGATATTCCTACTGATACCATTGTTCACCATTTATTGATTGAGTCAAGATCAGTTCCTGCCTATTGTTACTTAATTGATGAGGCAGAGTTGGATGATGGTTTGCCTTGGTACCATGACATATATCAGTATCTAAGACTTGACATATATCTTGAGGTCACCACGGCCAAGGATAAAAGAGCATTGAGATAGTTAGCCACACAGTTTGTGATTTGTGGGTAGACACTGTACAGACGATCAGTTGATGGGATGTTACTATTGTGCTTAGATCACACTTGCGTTGATCAAGTGATGAGAAAGGTTCATGCAGAAGTCTGTAGATCACATATGGGAGGACATATGTTAGCTCATAAGATCATGAGGACCGGGTATTTCTAGTTGACTATGGAGACAGATTGTTGCCAGTTTGTTCAGAGATGTCTAAAGTGCCAAATTCATGGGGACCTTATTCACGTACCCTCTTCGGAGTTACATGCACCGACTTCGCCATGGCCATTTTCAGTATGGGGTGTAAACATTATTGGGAAGATTTCGCTAAAGTCTTCCAGTGGTCATGAGTTCATCTTGGTTGCCATTGATTACTTCACCAAGTGGGTGGAGGCTGCTTCATATGTGAGATTGACATCATCTAGGGTCATTAATTTTATCGGATCACACATTATCTATTGCTATGGAGTCCCTCATGAGCTGATTTCAGACATAGGAGTACATTTCAGAGCAGATGTTGACATTTTATTCCATTGTGTCTCTCCTCGCTAATCTTTAGAACATCAACCTTAGTGTCTCCACGGAGAAGATTATTGTCGAATACATATGAATTAACAGATCCGAAAATGATTTGAGGAGTAAAGCAAGGACCCTCTCCGGTCCGGTCATTGACCTAACACAACTACCAAAGTGGAACTACGATGGATCTAGCACTGGCCAGGCTCCCGGCGAAAATAGTGAAGTCATTTTATACCCTCAGGCAATCTTTAAGGATCCCTTTAGAGGAGGAGACAATATTATGGTCATGTGCGATGCCTACACTCCAGAGGGCGAACCAATTCCGACAAACAAGAGATTCAATGCTGCCTAGATTTTTAGTCATCCTAAAGTTGCTGCCGAGGAGCCTTGGTATGGCATTGAGCAAGAATATACTCTTCATTAGAAGAACGACAACTGGCCGCTTGGATGGGAGCACAAAAACAAAGTTGTTGGAAAATGCATGCTTGCAGGCACAATGCACACGTTGCACTTTTTTTTAGGGCTGCCAGGATGCCCAAGGCCCATGAACATCATTTAAAGGCCTCTCTCCACCTTGGGCCTACCCCTAAGTGCTCCCACTTTGCATGGTCACTTTGGCACACGGTCCTAATAGATACTTGTCCTCTTTTTGTTTCTTGATATTTTAATAACTTTCCAAACTCCAATTATTCAATTAACTTTCATAGTTCCAATTCTCAAATAATTTCAAAACTTCCGTTTTCGAATAATTTTTCAAATTTAATTTCCAAAACTCCAATCCCTAAATTTAATTTCCAAAACTTCTATTTTCAAATAATTGTCCAAAATTCCAATTTTCAAATATTTTTCGAAACTTCAATTCCTTAATTTAATCTTCAAAACTCTAATTTCCGAAACTCCATTTTCTTTCAAAATTAATTTTCAAAAACTCCAATTCTTAAAACTAATATTTAAAACTCCAATTTTCAAATAATTTTCAAAACTCCAATTTCTTTCAAATTTAATTTCCAAAACTTCAATTCCTAAATTTAATTTTCAAAACCTCAATTCTCAAATAATTTTCAAAATTCCGATTTCTTTCAAATTTAATTTCCAAAACTCCAATTCTTAAATTTAATTTTCAAAAATCCAATTCTCAAATAATTTTTAAAATTCCAATTTCTTTCAAATTTAATTCTCAAAATTCCAATTCTTAAATTTAATTTTCAAAACTCCAATTTTCAAATAATTTTCAAAACTCCAATTTCTTTCAAATTTAATTTCCAAAACTCCAATTCTTAAATTTAACTTTCAAAACTCCAATTCTCAAATAATCTTCAAAATTATAATTTATTTCAAATTTAATTTTCAAAACTCCAATTTTCAAATAATTTTCGGGACTTTAATTTTCAAATAAATTTCAAAACTTTAGTTTTCTTTCAAATAATTTTAATTTCACTCCAATTTTCAAATATTTTTTAATTCTACCACTTTTAATATTTCATTAGGATTTTAAGTTGCTAAAAATCCCGTTTTTAGATAAACTTGCTACATTTATTTTTAAGTAAGCACTTTTTTCAAATTTTCTTTGATTTTAAAATAATATTTCGTTTTCCTTGATTTTTAATAAGCATGAATGCAATTTTCATAATTCCAAAACAGTGGAATTTGTGGGATTAATTCATGCAAAATCAATTGGGCTTTGGTGAGGGCCCTATATATGAGTTTTCTCTTTTGATTGTCAACTGCTATGCCTAATTAATATTGTTTGATCTTTGTCTTACTCTTTGATATGCATGTGATGATTTTATACTTGAGCTAATCTTGTTTTCATGATAATGCTTTATTATCTGCTGCCAAGGTATGCTCTCACTCTCACTTTGTTTATTTATTCATTATCATGACTTACTTTTGACCTATGGTCATTTTGGGTATCCATTGATTTCCTAGTTAATTGTCATGCTTGCCTCACCTTATTTAGTAGAGATCTATTTTTGGGGACTTAGAGGGGTGCTTTGATTTTTCACCGTACCTTCTTGATGAGTAACCTGACCCCCGAACCCTACTTTGGTTTTTCACAGATTGTCTTTTCCAAATAAGGAGTCATACTTAGGGTTTTCTTTCTTACTTTGTTTTGCCTTAAAAAAATAAAACAAAAATAAGTGGTAACTCCAGGTTTTAAAAAAAAAAATCAAATTCTCCAAATAAATAAATAAAAAATGAGTTTCTCCATCGAGTGGGAATGCATTGAGCGAAATGCGAGGTCCACACCATCATAACTTTGTTTCATCAATTTAGCAAAATCTTAATTTAATAAAAATAATTTGAAAACCCACCCAAGTTCTAATCCTATATATCTAAATCCAACATTAATTCATCCAATTTTCAAATCATAATTAGAATTTACCAAAACAAATGAAAAAAAAAATGATATTTGAATTCTAATAAGATTTTCTCTTGCAATTTTCAAGAGAAAAACACAACAACAAAATCAAACAAAAACTCATACAATCATTCATCTAAGTTGAGCAAAACAAATTCGAAACCTAATATGAAATCACAAAATCGTCTTTCCCTCTCATAACCTCACTTTTGTCTTCATAACCAAACATAATATTATCAAAACCCAATCCAAAAAAAAAAAAAAAAAAAAAACAATTCAAACCAACAATATGCAAAGAATTCAATGTCAACTCTTTTAAAAGTCAACGAATTCCCCAATCAATCAACACACTCACATCCAAAACAAATAATTCAATAAAAAAATAACATTAATCTACACTATTATGACCTTGAATCAAGAAAATTCCACAACTCAAATCGACAAATCCAACAACGTCTTCAAATTAGGGTTTTCAGAGAGATAAAACGAAGAGATGAGAGATATGAATACAGTGGAGGGAGAAAAGCTCTACATTAGTTTCCTTGGAATTCTAGGGCTTCAGGTTAGGGATTTTACAGCAGCAATGGGGAGAAATGATCGATGGGGAAGAAGGGCTGGAGTTTAGGGTTTTAAAATGACAATGACCCTTTTATCCTCACCTAAAAAGAAAATGACTATTTTGCCCTTGGTCACGCTAAGATGATATGCATTTCCATTAAAAATAATAATGTCGTTTATCAAAAAATGCACATTGCATGCAATTATAAAAGATATGTGGTACATTACTTGATTTTGAACTTAAAGGGGTAATATGTAAAACAAGTTATAGGTTGGGGATAAAATGTAATAAACCCTTTATTTTTTAATAAGACTTAACTTGAATTTGATTTCATATTATTATAAATTTAATTTATAAAATAAAAAAAGATAATGTTTTTTTTTAAAAAAAAAAATACAAATTCTTTCATTGAAACAAACTTTTTATTTTTTGTTTTAAAAAACTATTTTTTAAAACATCTTACTAAATATTCTTGTTTTTTAAAAATTCTAAAAAAAAACTATATTTTTTTCTCCATTTTAAAATTAATTTTTTAAAAACAAGTTTTAAAAAACACCAACAAACTAGGTCAAAACTTAAAAGTTATTGGTGCACATTGGACATCTTGTTTATAACACTTTACATTTTTTTAAAAAATAATTATTAAATAAGGTTTATATATAAAAGATGGAATGCGAACTGTTTTGTTGTGAGTGTCTTTTACCCATATTTCCATTAAAGATTTACTTGGTTGTCATTCCTTTTGCAGTGCGCCTCTTTTTTTGCCCATATCAATTGCAGACTTTTTTTCCTTTCAAAATATCTATTAAATAACTAATCACTACATTTGAATAATTTCATCAAACTAATCACTACTTTGGTTAACATCCTTTTGACTTAAAAAGGAAGGTTAGGTTAAATTGTAGACCATATGAAGTCAAAGCCAAAACCTAATGGATGAATGCTTTTTTCCACTACAACATAAAAGACAAGCTTGGTCCTCCCCTAAGCCCACATAATCATTTTGTTTCCCTTGACATTTTATGAACCAAAATACACTTTTTTTTTTTTCCTTTTTTTCTTTCGGGACTCAAATGATATCTCTTCACATTTTAAAGCTCTCTGACAACTTCTTCGATCTTCTTTAAATTAGTTTTTTTTTTTAATCTAAATGACCTTATTATCCTAAATAAATATATATATAAAATTCAAGTTTTATCTATTTATCAGTTAAAAATAGTACCTAAAATAGTCAAAAATAATATTTATGTCATTAAAATGTTATACCTAAATTATCAAAGATATTAAGTACATGAAATACTAATTATTTTTGGATAACTGAAATTTATATTTTTTAAATTTTGATTTCTATTTTATGGTTTTATTTTATTTTATTTTATTTTATGAAAACACATTTTTTTCTTAATTTAGATGTTAAATTTATGATAAAAATTCAAAATTTTAAAATATTAAATTGAAAAAAATAGTTAAAAACAAAAATTAATTAGAAAAATAAATGGTATACACATTAGAAGTTTGCTATAGATTAAAAAAAAAATGTCTCAAAGAATTACATCATATTCCTAAATATTTTCATGTAATCTCGTCAATTTTGAATTATAAATTCTCTCTATTTTATTTATTTTTTAAATATTCATTATTGAGAGTGCACCACGTTTACTAAATTTTGATTTAATGAGGTTTTATTATTTAATGTGAAATGTTTTTCTTTAAATATTAAAATGAATGTTATTAAACGTGGTTTTCCTATATATATATATTTATTTATTTTCATTTGTACTCATAATAAAAAAAATGATGAAATATAAAGAATCAAAATGTTAATTTGTTCTATTTTATTTTTTAAATCAACAAAGTAAAAAATTTAAATGTACATATTTATTTATTAAATAAAATTTAAAATAAGAAAAAAAAACAACAAAATTCTTTTAAATAAAATTTAAAATAAAAAATGTTTAGTATTTTTCTTAAAACTTAATCCTTTAATTTATTAAGAAAAATTTCTTACTAAAGAAAATAGATTCTGTTTAATAATTGTTTTAAAAAACAATTGTAAAAAATAGTTTTTAAAAATAATTTTTGAAGAACATTGTTAAAAGTTTTATAAAATAAAAGTTTATTAGAAACTTTCATATCTAATGTTTTATTTTTAATTATTTTATATGTTTATATAATTATTTTTAGAAGCAAATCTTAAAATAAAAAACAAATAAAAATAATAAAAAATAATTAAAAAATATTATTTAAAAACACTTTATGATAATAAGATATGTCATTTTTTTTGTTGTGGATATAAAAAAAACTGTTTTTAAAAATAATTGCCAAACACAACTATAATTTTTTTAATCCTTATGTAATTTATATAAAATAATATTTATTGGTATACTAAAATTTATGTTTTTATTTGTTAATTAAATTGTAAATAGTAAAAAAGAAAAGAAAAAAAGCATATCTTTAATACTTCAATGCATGGGAATGGATCACAACCCACCTTGCTCTCTCCTTTCTATCTCATTCACCCAAACGAGAGAGGGAGAGTTCACCTACGGACTAAATAAAATTAGGAATATATCTCATAAATAAAAAATAAATTATATAGAACTTAAATGCTTAAATTAATAAAATTAGGAATATTGAAATATTTGAAATATGAAAGCAAAATATAAGATGGGGGTGGTATAAAAGCGAGTCCATTAAAGCCGGTGGAGGCTCCTACAGAGAGATCTAAATTTTTTTTCAGAGAAAGTAAAACTGGACGCCATCGCTTTTCAAAAAAATTTGGGGAACAGCGTCACGGATGTAAAACAATCCCGACGCGAACCCACCAACCAAGACCCGACGCGTGGCCTCACCTTTCTTCCTTTCTTAGGTGGCGTCTTTCCATTGGGGGCGTCACAGACGCTCCCCGAATTCGCAGTCGCTCCATCTCCACTACCGCCGGTATTGGTAGCCGTCATTGCAAAAGATGATCTCTCACTAAAAACACACCTTGTTTTTCTCTCAAGAATTTAGCGCGCTCGACTCCCTGTGTTTTTTCTAGAGTGTGTTTGGGTTGGAAGAAATTTTGGCTTTAACTTTGCGCAGAATTTCCCACACCTTGATTTGTTATCTATATTTTTATTTTGAGAGAGGTGTTTGAAATTGAATTGGTTTTGGTGTGTAGTATGAGAAGGTGAGAGAGTGATTGTTGAATTTGTGGAGATCAGGAGATGGTGGCATCGAAGGTGGTGTACGAGGGATGGATGGTGCGGTGCGGACGGAGGAAGATCGGCAGATCCTACATCCATATGCGGTATTTCGTGTTGGAGTCGCGTCTGCTTGCTTACTATAAGAGAAAGCCTCAGCATAATGTGGTACTGTCTCAAATTTTTTTCACTTCTTTTTAGTAGAAGCAAAGTGGAAAGCAGCATATTCGGTTTGGGAAAAGGCGGAATTGGAATTAGAATTGAAAATTGTGGTTGTAACCGTAGAGAATCTTTTTTATCTTTTTAGGCATCTATGTCAAAATTATTTGTGCTGATGCCGGGCTAGGATTTGATTTTGTGTGTTTTTTCCTTTTGATTAGGTTCCGATCAAGACGCTTCTAATTGATGGGAATTGTAGGGTGGAAGACAGAGGGTTGAAGACTCACCATGGATATGTGAGATGCTATCATTTCTTTTGTTGTTGTTTCCCCCCCCCTTTTTTTTTATATGTTCATTGGATGGCAAATTGAACTAAATAACACTATTTCTTGGTGCATTCTTCCAATTCGCTTCCAGATTCTGTTGCTTATTTGAAAAACGGCCTGGGCAGTATATTTTTCAATGTAATCACTGAGATTTCAGAAAATTATAGTGGTGGACTATACTTCTGAAAATCACAACTTGGTTCTCAATTTTTTTCGATCTAGAATGTTTCAATTCTTTTCTCACATTTTAGGAACAGAACCAAAAGTATGGTCCTGGGGGTTGGACTAGCAACTAGTGAGTTCTCTCTGATTAGGAGCATGTCCTGGTTTTAATTTTCTGGGATATGGTGCATGCTTGAGTCTCATGGACTTTGGAATGATTGAAGTTGTATTAGCTGTTTGGTTGATTTGACCTGATTGGATACTTGTGATCCTGGTGGAGGCCTTGTTTGCTTTGGGAACTTTTGGTCCTTAAAATTGTTGGTATGAATCAGTTTTCTTTTTGTTTTGACGGATGTATGAAGTGTTTGAAGCACTTGTGTGCTTGCATTTTCCCTTGGTTATAGTGGTTTATTTTCTATGTGCAAGCCATTTGTTTTAGTATTTGCATTCTGGTGAAGCAACCAAATCCATCCAAGTACACATTTTAGACATGAGAAGAAGATAGTTCCATTGTTATATCATGGTTAGTTTGTTGATGCTTCCCATAATCTTCAAGAGTATTTATTTCCAAGAATGGAGAAGCATATTTGAGAATCAGTCTCCTAGAATTTTTTTGGAGATCTAGAAATTCCACCATGAGGCTTTGAATGGAGAATACCTATTTGTATGGATGGTTCTATAGGATCTAAAATTTGAACTAGCTATAGACTCATGTTCACAGTGCGGATAACACTTTCACAAAGTACAATTCCTATATCTGGAGGGAAAAGTGCTTAGGCATGGCTAATCACTCTAGAATGAAAATAATAATCATGGATTAGATGAGAGGGACAATTTGAAGTACAATCAATAGGGTAGATTAAGGGTTGTGTTTCTCGTTGATTAGCTCACATTGAAATTGGATAAATAGTAAGAAAAAGTTAGGAGAAAGTGACTGGACTGTTTGAGAGGTTGGATTGTGTGCTATCAATTATATCTATATCGATGTGCAGTGTCTTCTGGAGTTAAAAGAATATCCAAACTGCAAGAGAGTAAGACTCTAATGTCCAACTCTCTGCCTCAAGCTGGTGCAAAAAAGTTGTGCAAGGCCATCTTGTCCAAAATATCATGGAACTTCTTAAATTGCACCTTGTTGGTGAATATCAGCCAGCTTCTCTCCTCTTTTTACAATAGAGAATGCAAATAAGATCCTTATTTATCATCTTCTTAATGAATTGTTGGCCCACTTGTTCTATCACACTGTACTAGAGTATGTTATGTTCATAGTTCCTTTGTCATTGTAATACATTTCTGTGGGTTCCTTGCAAGTGACTCTAAACTCTATTTTTGTGACATTTAACCATAAAAGCTTGCAAATCCCATGCGCCATTAGTTCAGATCCATCCTTTGCACAGGATGACATTTAACCATAGAAGCTTGCAAATCTCATATGCCATTAGTTCAGATCCATCCTTTGCACAGGATATATCAATGATGATATTATCTTCAATTCCTCCAAGTCCCTGGGTTATTGCAAAGAGAAGTACAATATACTGAAGTTCGCATATCAGCATAAGACTCTTCTCTCAAATGGCCTTGTTACTGAAGGGAAAATCTTTTCTTTGAGTAGACTTTAGGTGTTAAAGGATACCAAAGACCAAGTTCTAATTAAGGGGATCTAGGAGCCTGCATGAATTGTAATATCAGCATGAATATCCAACAAATTTAGTTTAGTATTTTTCTGTCTTCCTGTTCATCATCATTATCTGCTCCCTACCTTTGATTAGGTTCAATTGGTGTTTCAACAGGTATACATCAAACAGATGTTTTGACTTACAATATCAAACATGCACTTCGTTTGAGGAATCCCCTTTTAGGTCCTGACTAGTAATGAACTCAATGTGAAGCAAGTGCTTTCAGGTGCTTCCCTCTGGGATCATCAGAAAAGGAGGTATTTTTACGGTCCAAGAAGTCTGTTATTTTGATGAATCTCTGATTCAGATTACCATGAAGTTCAACCAAATGGAAGCTAGTAGATCCCCTGAACTTTTAAAACCCATCTCTCTACCCACTGTAGAAAAGGGTCCATTGCTTTGTGAATTGGGAATGTTCATCCTCTTGGAAACCCAATGACAGTGGTGTGACATACCTCCTCTCTGTTACTGAAAGCCAAGTGCCTCCATACCTCCTTGTTGACCACTTCCTCCTCCATTGTGAAAACCTCCTCTCCAGTTCTCTAAATTTTACTTAGCACAGAACTCTTCTTTAGTATTTTGCTTTCAATGTAACACTTTGATTTTCATTTTTGTTCTTCATATATATATATATATATACACACACACACACATATATATACATTGATTTTTTTTTTTCTTTTTTCATGACAGGCCTTATGATCAGGCCAAACAGTTGAGCCATTTGATCCATGGGCTGTTGATGAGCCTAAAGAGACTTTAGCTTGTCATGCTCTCCAGGATGGTTTATACTCATTGTAATGTCACTGAAATAGCCTAGGCTGTTGATCCACTTTGATCAGACACTCTGATGCTAAATGAGAGAGAGAGGAGATTCTGTCTCTCGTTATATTTATATCAATGCCCAATACCTTTATAAAATTCATTTTTTCCCTCTCATTTACAAAATTATTATTTGTTTCTTTTTTCCATTCTATCTCACACTTTATTTATATCAGCGTTAAATACCTTTACAAAATTCATTTTTTTCTATCCTTATCTGTTCTTAAATATGATGCATCATAAAAATATTATGGTACAAGAAAGCATTCCCTTGCCTTGCTGAATTTATATGTTTTTGTTTCCTCATTTTACCTTATCTTATCTTTGTTTGGCAGATGGTTTATGTTTTGTCTATTTACAACAAGAAGGAGAAGTACCATCGAATCACGGTGCGTGGTTTTTCCATACCTTTTCTGTAAAAGTAGTAAAGATATTATCTCTGATGTCTTTCTTTGCTCTTTACAGATTTTTGGTTAGTGCAGTCAGATTAAGTGGTTTAGGTTATTCACATGCTATTATTTCTCTCTTTTACTGCACATTTTTAATGAAGTATCCATATCATGTTTTTGTTCTAAGAAAAGTTGGTTATTTTAGTTGTGCTGAAATTTTTGGGATATATTTTTCTTTACACACATATTTATATAATTTTTTCCCCTTTTTCCTTCTTCTCCTATCATGGTATGCAAATCCTCTATCCAAGGCTAGCTTATTTTTTGATCTTTTGGGTAGCAATCTACCAACATTGATCTCCCAAAGTTTGAAGCTATCAACTCTCTTTGTCAAGTCTTAAAATATCTTCTTGTGTATCATTCTGCTGTTGTCAACATTGGTTTAAACTGTGAATCTCCCTCTGAAATATACATACAGAGAAGAATTCCAACAGTATTTTGTCATTTTTGTTGTTGTTTCCCACTGCTGTTGGCTGTTTTATTCAAGTTTTTGCCCCTTCTCACACTTGACAAGTTTTTATCCATTTTGCACATCTGAAATATATTTTTGTTTCTCCTCTAGAAACTAGGATGAAACAACTCAACAGTGAAGTACTTCACATAATTAAGCATGAAGTCCACATAGAAATATTTTTACTGCAATCAGCATGTCCAATTTTAAGTGGGGAATTGGCCTCTGCAATTTCTGAAGTGAGATTTGTTTGTCAGAATATCATGTGGCTTATTTTCTTGTCTCCTTTATCATCATGTTTTGTTCTTATGTCATTATGTTTGCATATTGAAAGCTGAAATTTAATGGACTATGAATCTTTGATGAAGGAAAATTATTGAAGCCATGTTCTTTGTTCCAGATGGCAGCATTCAATATCCAGGAGGCATTACTCTGGAAAGAAAAAATTGAGTCTGTAATTGATCAGGTCCGTTTCCTTCAAACTTCATGACACTAGAATCCTTTCTCACTCATTCCCCTCCCTCTCCCCCCTCTCTATCCATCTCTCTCTCTCTCTCTCTCTCTCTCTCTCTTGTTTAATAAAAGACACAAACAAATGAGTGATATTGAGTTGTGTCACTGTAGTGGATGTCTTTCTCAAAATTGTTGCTTTCCATTCATTACTTGGGTCAAAACAAAATTGTTGCTTCCCATCCATTACTTTAGTCAAAACAAAATTGTTTTTGGTTACCTATATAGTGGCCATTAGATCCACAAATATATTGATCCACAGCATAGTTACAGGTCTTGTTTGACATTTTATATACATCTGTAACATTCTGTAAATTAGACAGGCAACTGAATTCAGGACTGATTATGTATTGATGGTGTTCAGCATCAGGACTTACAAGTTGCTAATGGAAATAAATATATTTCATTTGAATATAAATCTGGGATGGATAATGGAAGGGCTGCTTCCTCATCAGACCATGAAAGTCAGTAAGTACCAAGTTTAACTTTATTTATTATCTGCTTGTGGTTATAAGTGTGTGGATGCTAGTGAAAAATGCTGTCATGTTCTGAACCATATCCACAGTATATTTTCATTTCTTTCCCTTATGCTGCGAAGTTTGGAATCTCTCCACAGGTAAACATTTTCCAATCCTGATAAATTTTTGTAACTTCAATATCACACGATAGTCTTGGCTATTTGTTGATTATATTGTAGGTGCTGTCTGATTAATATGGAGCTATCTGTAAAGAATAACAAGTTCACTAGAGAAGCTAGCTTGACAAATGGACTCTAACTGGCCATTTAAAGATATTGAGTAAGCTGTTAGAACCAGAGAATCTAGCTCTGAAAAAATGGCGTCTTACCAAGATTAATACTCTTAGAAGTGGTAAGAAAAAAATTGTTCATGCTAAAGAAGCTGTTCCCTTCACAGGAATACCTTCTAGGCTATGCTTACATGTTGATATTTTCATTGGAAAGGTCTTTGCAATAAGATGTGTCACATAGGAATTTCTGAGAATTTTTGCAATCTAAGTAAATAGATTAGTTCATGTGTTCAATATGTTGAAGAAACAGTCTTCTAAACCGGGTCTTGTCAAGAACTCAAAAATGGGTTTCTAAAGCTTTGCTCAAACTAGGACACACTGTAGAGCTTGGAGGAATACTAGGATGCTTGATTCACTCAAGGCACATTTATGTACTTCTCAATCCAATAAGGTAGAAATTGAATCCACTCAGTGAATGGTATGTGTGCCTTTCATTCACTGCCTAAGATCATTCTTATCTTCACATACTTTTCCCTAGAGCTATATTGATCCTTAGGTTAGATTATTTCTTTTGTTTTTGTATTTTTAGGATTTCCCTAGTTTTTTTCTTTTCATATTTCTTAAGGTTTGTATATTTTTCTTATTTTTCTTGGTTTTC